>NC_142867.1:56600000-57910000 GCF_051225735.1 Oryctolagus cuniculus
GACCTTTCTGTCTCTCTCACTGTCCACCCTGCCTGTCAAAAAAAAAAAAAAAAAAGCTTTGTTTCACCATATCCTTACCAACAGTCCACAAATTTTCAAAGTAAAAACTAGTATTTTAGTACAGCTTTAATTACCCTTATGATCACATAAATCTGGTTTTAAAGAGTTCATGAAATTATACAGTTAACTGATTTAAACTTTCAGAAACTTTGTAAGTTTATATTTTATCTCACACAATGAGAAACTGTTAAAAAAAAAATATGTTTAGGGGCCGGTGCTGTGGCGTAGCAGGTAAAGCCGCTGCCTGCAGGGCCAGCATCTCATAGGGGCGCTAGTTCTAGTCCCAGCTGCTCCTCTTCCGATCTGGCTCTCTGCTATGGCCTGGGAAAGCAGTAGAAGATGGCCCACGTGCTTGGGCCCCTGCACCCACGTGGGAGACCTGGAAGAAGCTCGTGGCTTCGGATAGGCACAGCTCCAGCTGTTGTGGCCAACTGGGGAGTGAATCAGCGGATGGAAGACCTCTCTCTCTCTCTCTGCCTCCCCTCTCTCTGTGTAACTCTGACTTTCAAATAAATAAATAAATCTTTAAAAAAAAAAATCTGTTTTATGGGGCCAGTACTGACACAGCAAGTGAAGTCACTGCCTGCAGTGCTGGCATCCCATATGCACCAGTTCAAGTCCTGACTGCTTCACTTTCAATCCAGCTCCCTGCTGAGTGCCTGGGAAAGCAGCAGAAAATGGCCCAAGTACCTGGGCCCCTGCCACCCACATGGGAGACCTAGAAGCAGCTCTGGCTCCTGGCTTTGGCCTGGTACAACCACAGCAATTTGGGGAATGACCCAGCACATGGAAGATCTCTGTATTTCTCCTACTCTAACTATGCATTTCAAATAAATTAATTAATTTTAAAAATATGTTTAAGGCCGGCACCTTAAAAAAGAGAGAGAGAGAGGTCTTCTATCCATGGGTTCATTCCCCAAATGATCACTATAGCCAGAGCTGAGCTGATCTGAAGCCAGGAGCTTCTTCTGGGTCTCCCACACGGGTGCAGGGATGCAAGGGCTTGGGCCATCTTCTACTGCTTTCCCAGGCCATAGCAGAGAGCTGGATCAGAAGTGAGGCAGCCAGGACTTGAACCGGCGCTCATGTAGGATGCCAGCACTGCAGGTGACGGCTTTCCCTGCTATGCCACAGGTCTATTTTTTTTTTAAAGATTTATTTATTTATTTGAAAGTCAGAGTTACACAGCTAAAGAAGGAGAGGCAGAGAGAGAGGTCTTCCATCACTGGTTCACATCCCATATGGCCGCAATGGCTGGAGCTGCACTGACCCGAAGCCAGGAGCTTCTTTTGGGTCTTCCACGAGCATATAGGGGCCCAAGGACTTGGGCCATCTTCCACTGCTTTCCCAGGCCACACCAGAGAGCTGGGTCGGAAGTGGAGCAGCCAGAACTCGAATCTGCACCCACGTGGGATGCCAGTGCTGCAGACAGTGGCTTTACCCTCTATGCCACAGCCCAGATCCCCCACAGGTCTATTTTTAAAGATTTATATTCTGGCCGGCGCCGCGGCTCACTAGGCTAATCCTCCGCCTTGCGGCGCCGGCACACCGGGTTCTAGTCCCGGTTGGGGGGCCGGATTCTGTCCCGGTTGCCCCTCTTCCAGGCCAGCTTTCTGCTGTGGCCCGGGAGTGCAGTGGAGGATGGCCCAAGTCCTTGGGCCCTGTACCCCATGGGAGACCAGGATAAGTACCTGGCTCCTGCCATCGGATCAGTGTGGTGCGCCAGCCGCAGCGGCCATTGGAGGGTGAACCAACGACAAAGGAAGACCTTTCTCTCTGTCTCTCTCTCTCCCTGTCCACTCTGTCAAAAAAAATAAACAAATAAATAAAAAATAAATAAATAAAAGACTTACATTCTTTAAGTGTTTTACTCTACTTCAAAATATTTTTGAAAGATTATTTTAAAATTTAACTTTATTTCAAGAAGAAGTCTTAGTAATCTGAGGCTAGTCAAACCCAAGCCTTGAAGTTTTCTCAAAATCATCTGAATTACACAACCATGTATTTAGTGGGTTGTTGATATGTGGACAGCTATAAACATTGCTATAGAAAAAGAACAGAGAAGGGGCTGGCACTGTGGCATAGTGGGCAAAGCCATGGCCTTCAGTGCCAGCATCCCCTATGGGTGCCAGTTCGAGTCTCAGCTGCTCCACCTCTGATCCAGCTCTCTGCTACTGTTTAGGAAAGCAGGGGAAGATGGCCCAAGTCCTTGGGGCCCCATACCTGTATGGGAGACCCAGAAGAAGTTTCTGGCTCCTGGCTTCAGACAGGCCCAGCTCTGGCTGTTGTGGCCACTTTGGGGAGTGAATTAGCAGATGGAACACCTCTCTCCCTCTCTCTCTCTCGTTCTCTCGTTCTCTCTGCCTCTCAAGTAAATAAATAAAATCTTTAAAAAAAAATAGAGAAAAGTCTAGCAGGAGATGGTATCTAGCAAATATGAAATAGAGAAAATATCATTGTTAAATTGTTCTAAATTAAATGTGATAACTGAAAAACCAAGGTTAAGAAACACTAAGTCCTCAAGGTTATGAGATGACTACATAAATATTTTGAAGGTATGAATAGAAACATTTCAAGAATTGTGAAACAAACTAGCAGCAATGCTGTGTACTGAATACTTAAAAAGTTCAAGTGTAATGAAATGACAACTTGAGCAGTCAGATTTAAGAAATCTTTCACTTATTTTGTTGTTTTTTAAATATGAAGTTCCTTCATCCACTATTTATCACTTCCTTACATCTAAGCTGTGAGATGGCTGGTCTTGTATAATTTTAACAGAAAAATGAGAACAAACAACAAAAACCTTTGCTATCTCAAGTACTCCCTAAACTCTAAATTCTTCAATACTCAGATTTTTTATATAAAAAAGAGTTCGTTACATATAAAGATTTGGCTATATAATAACAAATGTCTACAAGGATCAAGAATCAGACCACAATTTTGGTAAAGGCTGAACAGAAAAGAGAGAAACACGTTGGCCCTTTGTTGAAAACTGGAAGCTAGGGAGGCCGCAAGCTGATCCCGTAACATGCTTGTTTCCTTTCACTTGGGGGGAAGTAGAGAGAGAGAGGACCAGCTAGGGAACACAAACAGTGTAATTTACTTCATAGAGAATTGCTAGAGGGTTCCAGCAGTAAACTAGGCTGGATATAGTGGGAATGGAGCAGGATTACAGAATGCCTTGAAGAACAGCTGAATTTAGATCTCCCTTCTGTATGTAAACATTCCTTTTTGCCAGCATCAGACACCAGCACTATGCCCACAGACTTCCCAGGTCCCAGTACCAGGAGCCAAATAGATTTCTGTTCATTATAAATTAGCCAGTTTCAGGTATTTGTTATTGAAGCAGGAAAGCACCTAAGGCAAAAAATCTGTACCGGAAATGGTGTTGCTGCTGTGAGAAATCCCTGAAAATGTGGGATTGACTTTGGAACTGGGTAATGCGTAGCGGCTAGAAGAATTTGGATGAACAAGCTAGAACAAGACAAAACTGTCACAAATGGAATGTAGAGGGAAATTTTTCTGAGAGCTCAAAAGGAAACATGAACTGTTGGAAAACTGGCCATGAGTAATTTCTTTAAATTTTATTTACGTATTTAAGTTTGATATTATACACACACACATATTTATGAACACAGTGATACTTCCCTCCTCCCCTCCCTTCCTTCCCCCTATGCTCCAACCCTTCTTCCTCCTCCCTCTCCTATTGTCACTCTTAATTTTTACAAAGATCCATTTTCAGTACACTTTATACTCCTAAGATTAACCCTACACTAAGTAAGGAGTTTAACAAATCGGATAAAGAAAAAAACCACTGTTCCTCATCAGCAGAGACAAGGGCTATAAAAAAATCATCAAATCTCAAAATGTCCATTTTACTCCAAATCATTACATTTTAGATATCCCAGATCAAACACATGATATCTGCATTTTGGGGACTGGCTTATTTCACTAAATATAATGGTTTCTAGTTGCATCCATTTTGTTGCAGCAGAAAGCACTGCAATTTTTTTTTTTTTTTTACAGCTCAGTAGTACCCTATAGTGCATATATACATTTTCTTTATCCAGTCATCAGTTGATGGACATCTGGCTTGATTCCATATCTTAGCTGTTGTGAGTTGAGCTGTTATAAACACCAGGGGTACAGATCACTCTTTCATATGCTGATTTTTTGTGGTTTGGATAAATTCCCAGGAGTGGGATTGCTGGGTCATATGGTAGGTCTGTTTATGAATTTCTAAGGTATCTCCATACTGTCTTCCACAGTGGCTGCACCAGTTTACATTCCCACCAATAGTGGATTAGGGTACCTTTTCCCCCATATCCTTGCTAGTATTTGTTGCTTGTTGATTTCTATGAGAGCAATTCTGATGGCTAGTGATCCTGAGCATTTTTTCAAGTGTCTGTTGGCCATCTCAATTTCTTCTCTTGAAAAATGCCTATTCGTGGGCCGGTGCCGCGGCTCACTAAGTTAATCTTCTGCCTGCGGCTCCAGCATCCCAAATAGGAGGTAGGTTCTAGTCCCGGTTGCTCCTCTTCCAGTCCAGCTCTCTGCTATGGCCCAGTAGGGCAGCGGAGGATGGCCCAAGTGCTTGGGCCCCTGCACCCACATGGGAGACCAGGAAGAAGCACCTGGCTCCTGGCTTTGGATCGGTGCAGCGCTGGCCATAGCGGCCATTTGGGGAGTGAACCAACGGAAGGAAGACCTTTGTTTCTGCCTCTCTCACTGTCTGTAACTCTACCTATCAAATAAAAAAAAAAAAAAAAGAAAAGAAAAAAGAAAAATGCCTATTCAGGGCCATGATCAATTTTTGCAGAAATATGTGTGGTAAAAGCTATTCTGGGGCCTGGCACCGTGGCTCACTTGGCTAATCCTCTGCCTGCGGCGCCAGCATCCCATATGGGCACCGGGTTCTAGTCCCGGTTGCTCCTCTTCCAGTCCAGCTCCCTGCTGTGGCCTGGGAGAGCAGTGGAGGATGGCCCAAGTGCTTGGGCCCCTGCACCCGCATGGGAGACCAAGAAGAGGCACCTGGCTCCTGGCTTCGGATTGGCACAGTGCCGGCCACAGTGGCCATTTGGGGGGTGAGCCAACGGAAGGAAGACCTTTCTCTCTGTCTCTCTCTCTCACTGTAACTCTACCTGTCAAATAAACAAATAAATAATCTTAAAAAAAAAAGCTATTCTGATGAGGGCCAAGATAGAACTGAAGAGCAAGGAATTGGAGTAGGAGCTATCCTTATTATACATTTGCAAAGAATTTGGCAGAACTGTGTCTGTGCCCTAGGGCTTTAAGGAAGACAGAATTTTTTTTTTTTTTTTTTTTTTAATTTTTGACAGGCAGAGTGGACAGTGAGAGAGAGAGACAGAGAGAGAAAGGTCTTCCTTTGCCGTTGGTTCACCCTCCAATGGCCGCTGCTGCAGCCGGCGCACCGCGCTGATCCGATGGCAGGAGCCAGGATCCAGGTGCTTTTCCTGGTCTCCCATGGGGTGCAGGGCCCAAGCACCTGGGCCATCCTCCACTGCACTCCCTGGCCATAGCAGAGAGCTAAGGAAGACAGAATTTAAGAGCGGTAAACTGGGGTATCTAGTGAAGAAATTTCTAAGCACAATATTGAAGGAACTATAATGGCTATTTTCTTTTAAAAAATACCTATGTTTGGGGCCGGTACTGTGGCATTAATAGGTTGTCACTACCTGCAACACTGACATTCCCATATGGCGGTCAGTTCAAGCCCCAGCTGCTCCACTTCCAATTCCACTCCCAGCAGCTGATGGCCTGGGAAAGCAGGGCCAGGTGCTTAGGCCCCTGCATCAATATGGGAGACCCAGAAGCAGCTCCTGGCTCCTGATTGGCCCAGCCCTGGCCGTGACAGCCATCTGGAAAGTCTATCAGAGGATAGAAGGTTCTCTCTAAATTTGCCTTTCAAATAAATAAATAAATGTAAGACAGAGAGACCAAGACATACAGATAGACAGAACTCCCATCTATTGGTTTACTCCTCAGATGCTCATAATAGCCAGAGATGGACCAAGGCAAAACTGGGGGACTGGAACATCAGGTCTTTCACATGGGTGGCAGAAACCGGACTACTTGAGCCATGACTGCTGCCTCCCAGGGTATGCATTAGCAGGAAGATGGATTCAGTAGCCAGAGCTGGGAATCCACTGCAAGGCATTCTGATGGGCATCAATAAATTATTAAGACAGAAGCTATTATTAAAAGGGAGGCAGGGGCTGGCGCAGTGGCGTAGCGGGTAAAGCCACCGCCTGCAGTGCCAGCATTCCATACGGGCGCCGGCTTGAGTCCTGGCTGCTCCACTTCCAATCCAGCTCTCTACCATGGCCCAGGAAAGCAGTACAAGATGGCCCAAATTCTTGGGCCCCTGGCACCCGCGTGAGAAGCTCCTGGCTTCAGACTGGCATAGCTCCAGCCACTGCGGCCAACTGGGGAATGAACCAGAGGATGGAAAACCTCTCTCTCTCTGCCTTTCCTTCTGTGTAACTCTTTCAAATAAATCAATCTTTAAAAAAAAAAAAAAAAAAGGAGGCAGAAGGGACGGCACTGTGGCATATTGGGTAAAGCTGCAGCCTGCAGTTTCATCATCCCATATGGGTGCCAGTTCAAGACCTGGATGCTCCATTTCTGATCCAGCACTCTGCTATGACCTGGGAAAGAAGCAGAAGATGACCCAAGTTTTTGGGTCTCTGCACCCACGTGGGAGATCATGGAATAAGCTCCTGCGGCCAACTGGGGAGTGAACCAGCAGATGGAAGACCTCTCTCTCTGCCTCTCTGTAACTCTGTCTTTCAAATAAATAAATAAGTATATATATATATTTTTTTTTTTAAAAAAAGGGGAGGCAGGGCCAGCGCCATGGCTCACTTGGTTAATCCTCTGCCTGTGGCGCTGGCATCCCATATGGACACCGGGTTCTAGTCCCGGTTGCACCTCTTCCAGTCCAGCTCTCTGCTGTTGCCTGGGAGGTCAGTGGAGGATGGCCCAAGTGCTTGGGTCCCTGTACCAACATGGGAGACCAGGAAGAAATACCTGGCTCCTGGCTTCGGATCGGTGCAGCACCAGCTGTAGCAGCCTTTTGGTGAGTAAACCAACAAAAGGAAGACCTTTCTCTCTCTGTCTATAACTCTGTCAAATAAATTTAAAAAAAAGGGGGGGGGATGGGAGGCAGAGTCAAAGATTTTAGATGTTTGGAGTCTTGCCATGTGAAGAGTGAAAATTATCTTTAGGAGAGCAAAGCAAAAGATGTGGCCAAGAGACCTTTCCCTAGGAGGGTAATACAGAAAAAGTCAGGTGATACTAAACAAGACTGGGGAAAACATCCCAAAGGGATTTTGGAGACTTCTGAAACAAACTAGGATGACCTTAAGGGAAAGATTTCCAAAAAGGTAACTGAGGTCCGGACATTAGTACTTGCTGCCCAGGGCCACCTAGGACTTTGATCCACCAATTCTAGCACAATACCCTCTAGTCACTTAAGCTGTGACTCAAGTGGGCCCGAGTGCCTCTCAAGCACTGCTGGAGATGGCTTCTCAAACTTAAGCCATAAACCTTGGCAGTGTCCAGTGTCCATGTAGTGCTAATTCTGCAGGAATACAGAGTGCAAGAAATGTAGGGGCATGGCTCCCTCCATCTACATTCCAAGGATCACAGACAGGCTGGGTGCCCTGGCAGAGACCTGTAGCAGTGGCAGCACTCCCACCCCAGGCTAAGCCTACTAAACCTGGAGCCCAACCCACAGCCCCAATATGCTCATGATGCAGGACATGCAATAAAAAATTCTCCAGCGTTAAGATTTTGTATTATCTTCCCCGTCAGATTTTGGACTTACTCAGAACCAGTTACCTTTTTCTCCTGGTCTATTCCTCTCTTTCAGAGTGGGACTGTTCTATGCCTGTTCCACCATTGTTATCTTAGAAATAGGTAACTTGAGTTCCTAGGCTCACAAGCAAAGGAAATTTGCCCGAGGATGAACTGTGCTTTGAATCTCCCCTGTATCTGGCTTAGATTAGACTCCGGACTTTGGATTTCTGAGACGATGATGGATTAAGTTAAGACTTTTGGGACTACTAGAATGATATTAACACACAAGTATTTTGCACTGTGAGAAACACATGAATTTTGTGGGCAGGGGGCAGAATGTCATGATTTGAATGTGTAAAGTCATGTGTTGGAAACTTAGTCCCCAATATAGGTGTTAGGAGGCAGGGCTGAAAAAGGGGAAATTAGGTTATTAGGAATCTACCCCCACGAATGGATTAATGTACTTACCATAGTAGTGAGTTTGTTATAAAAGCAAATTCAATCCTCTCTTGTCCTACCACCTGCCACCATGGGATAAAACAGCACAAAGACCACTGTGCTCCTGGCCTTCCCAGCCTCCAGAACCATGAGCCAAATAAAACTTCTGTTCATTATCAATTATCCAGTCTCAGATATTTCTGTTATAGCTACGGCAAACAGATGACAATACACCTTACTGTATGCCTCACACACTATGCTACCTGCTAAGGACACATATGTATGTATGTCCAAGTCATTGTCCTCTAAAGAAGTTCAGTTTAATCTGAGTTATAGACACATAAATAGCATGCAAAGTTCTATTAAGGTATGGGGGAGGGGCACTGGTGCTGTAGCATAGTAGGCAAAGCCTCCATCTGCAACACTGGCATCCTATATGGGCACCAATTCATGTTCTGACTGCTTCTCTTCTGATCCAACTCTCTGCTAGTTACCTGAGAAAGCAGTGGAAGATGGCCCAAGTGCTTGGACCCCTGCACCCGGGTGGGAAACCTGGAAGAAGCTCTTGGCTTCAGGATTTGATCAGCCCAACTCTGGCTATTGCAACCATTTAGGAAGTGAACCAGCAGATGGAAGACCTCTCTATAACTCAATCTCTACAATAAATAAATAAAAAGGTATGTACAGGGCTGCAGAAGAGACTAAGTTTTCAATCTTTAATTGCACTTCAAATTCATGCCATGCCTTTGACCTTGGATTTTTAAGAGAGAAAAGAGAAACAGAGCAATATTTGAAATGGTAATAAATTTTCTTCGGTGTTCATTTTCCCAAGCTCACAAATTGAGAGAGAACTATTACATCACTTACCATTACAATATTCATTCTGTATAAGCATATGATCGTCTTCTGCCCAGGCAGAAAAATATCGAACCACATGAGAGTGTTGGCCAAGTACTGCATGAGCATATACCTCTCTCAAAGCATTCTGCCTACAAGAAAATTGCAATCAATAGAAAAATAAATCATTTTTACTCAAGCCTAAACTGAATTAATTTATCTGCAACTTCGCAAAAACTTGACTTTTCTATTATTATACTAAAAACAGTTTGCTTAAGACACACGGTTAAAACTCATGAGGGTTTCCAAAGGCTTCCATTAAAGAAGACTGTCAAAAAGAAGACATCTTTTTGGCCCTAGGACTCAGCAAAGACTAAATTTTACTGTAGGGGCCAGCACTGTGGCATAGCGGGAAAAGCCGCTGCCTGCAGTGGCAGCATCCCATGTGGGCACCAGTTTGAGACCTGGCTGCTCCACTTTCGATCCAGCTCTGTGCTATGGCCTAGAAAGCAGTGGAAGATGGCCCAAACCCTTGGGCCTCTGCACCCTTAGGCCCCTGCACCTGGAGGAAGATCCTCTCTCCTGGCTCTGGATTGGCACAGCTCCAGCCGTTTCGGCTGATTGGGGAGTAAACCAGCAGATGGAAGACCTCTCTCTCTCTGTGTAATTCTACCTTCAAATAAATAAATCTTAAAAAAAAAATTTCCCGTGAATTCATAGGTGTCAACTAGAAAAAAGGAAATTTAGGGCCGGCGCCGTGGCTCAACAGGCTAATCCTCCGCCTTGCAGCACAGGCACACCAGGTTCTAGTCCCAGTCAGGGCGCCAGACTCTGTCCCGGTTGCCCTCTTCCAGGCCAGCTCTCTGCTGTGGCTCGGGAGTGCAGTGGAGGATGGCCCAAGTCCTTGGGTCATGCACCCCATGGGAGACCAGGAAAAGCACCTGGCTCCTGCCTTCGGATCAGCGTGATACGCCAGCCACAGCGTGCTGGCCACAGCGGCCATTGGGGGGGGGGTGAACCAATGGAAAAGGAAGACCTTTCTCTCTCTCTCTCTCACTGTCCACTCTGCCTGTCAAAAAAAAAAAAAAAAAAAAAAGGAAAGAAAGAAGGAAATTTAAGTTAAGGTCAGCATTGTAGCACAGTGGGTTAAGCTGGTACCTACAGGGCCAGAATCCCATATGGGTGCCAGTTCAAGCCCTGGCTGTTCTAGTTTCAAACTAGCTCCCTGCTAATGCGCCTGGGAATGCAGGGGAACATGGACTAAGTACTTGGGTCCCTGCCACTCGTGTGGTAGAACCGGATGGAGTTCCAGGCTCTAGTCTGGCCCAACTCTGACACTGGAAGCCATTTGGAGAGTGAACAAGCAGATGCAGAATCTCTCTAACTCTACCTTTCAACTAAATTAAAAAACAAAAAACAAAAAACTGGGGGCCGACACCATGTCGTAGCGGGCTAATAAGCCTCCACCTGCAACACCAGCATCCCATATGGGTGCTGCTCCTCTTCCAATCCAGCTCTCTGCCATGGCCTGGGAATGCAGCAGAAGATGGCCCATGTGCTTGAGCCCGTGCACCCGCTTGGAAGACCTGGAAGAAGCTCGTGGTTGCTGGTTTCAGATTGGCCCAGGTTCAGCCATTGCGGCCATTTGAGGAGTAAACCAGAAAGAGGATAGAAAACCTCTCTGTCTTTCCATCTGTCTGTCTTTAGCTCTACTTCTCAAATAAATAAATAAAATCTTTAAAAAAAAAAAAGTTTGTTAGGCTCTAAAATCAAACTACTCACAGTATTCCCCAAATCCAGTAACAACTAATTAACAAAATTAAAGGACTTGAGGGGTGAGGGACTTTTCGCATAGTTGTTAAGATGCCTGCATCCCATATTGGAGTGTTCTGCTCTACTACTCATTATTTTAGTTTCCTGCTAACCTGCATCGTAAGAGATAGCATGTGCTAGCCCAAGTACTTGGGTCCCTGTAATGCACACAGAAATCATTAATTAGTTCCTGACTCCAATGTGGCCTACCCCTGGCTATTGTGGACATTTCTGAGGTGAACAAGTACATGGCAGATCTTTGTCTCTGTCCCTTTCAAATAAAATGAAAATAAATCTTAAAAGTTTTTTTAATGAAAGTTTTTTTTAATTTAAAGGATGTAACTAAATTATTCTAACATCTCAAAAGTTAGGCAAAGTCAGTGGTCAGTGTTCAATTACCGAAAACCTTAATGTATTTAACGACACACCAGACCAAAAAAAGACAAAAGGTTTAGCACATACTCATCAACAGAGCCAGCCAATGGCTTTTTTGATCGCTTAATGGCATAAATGCATCCATCCAGCCTCTTCACACACTTGAACACAGAACCAAATTCTCCAGAGCCAATTTTCTCTAGCTCATGAAATTCTGTTGTATACCGTGACTTCATGTTGCTTTCAGTAATTGTAATCCTCTGTAATAAAAAGCATATCCCTTTACTTAATATATACTAAATTGATCTTCAGTATATAAAGATAATTAAAAATGAATCTTAATGAAGAATGGGATGGGAGAGGGAATAGGTGATGGGATGGTTTGCGGGCGGGAGGGAGGTTATGGGGGGAAAAACCGCTATAATCCAAAAGTTGTACTTTCGAAATTTATATTTATTAAATAAAAGTTTTCTAAAAAATAAAATGAAAAAATAAAAAGCATATCAAATATACATTATAAATATGTAAAAATGACTTTTTGCCATGGTAAAAGGACCATGTGTGAAATTTAGAAATCATTGTAACTATGTTTAATGCTTATTTAACATGTACTTATCATGTATTATTATTATTCAGAGCTATAAAATCAAATTTCCAGATACAGTAAAAGGAAATAGGCCAGCGCCGCGGCTCACTAGGCTAATCCTCCACCTGCAGCGCCGGCACACCGGGTTCTAGTCCTGGTCGGGGCGCCGGATTCTGTCCCGGTTGCCCCTCTTCCAGGCCAGCTCTCTGCTGTGGCCTGGGAAGGCAGTGGAGGATGGCCCAAGTGCTTGGGCCCTGTACCCCATGGGAGACCAGGAGAAGCACCTGGTTCCTGACTTCAGATCAGCGTGGTGCGCCGGCCGCAGCGCACCAGCTGTGGAGGCCATTGGAGGGTGAACCAATGGCAAAGGAAGACCTTTCTCTCTGTCTCTCTCTCTCACTATCCACTCTGCCTGTCAAAAAAAAAAAAAAAAAAAAAAAAAAAAGAAAAGGAAATATAAAACTATTTACTTTAGCAGGTCTTGTTTCATCTTCAAATTCATAATCACTGGCTTCCATGTCTTCACCACAGGAACTGAAAAAATATTATGTAATTTTCCATCACTCTGAACAGATACATCAATTTGAGATCCAAAACTTCATCTGATAAGTGTACAATGAAATCGAATTTTAATGAACAAAAACATAAAAGCATTTAATTCTGTAGTCACCAGATTCAGACAAGCTGAAGAAAATGGCTCAGCTTAGACATGCTCACTTGATGACATATCAAAACTGAAGCCTTTCTAAACTAACGTTCTCTGCTTGCCTCACTTCTGATACCAGATTTCTTGCAAGATATCCAGGTATTTTATTCTTTTCTTTCCCACACTGCTCCTCCTCCAGATAATTCATTAATTTCTATCTTCTAGGGGATAAGTGCTAGTAAAGGAAAAAATTTCAAAGCACAAATATCTATGCTGTTCAACAGAAACTAAATTTTGATAAATATACCAAACCGATCTTGGGTGAGGTGAGGGGCCAGCCATTGTGGCGCAGCAGGTTAAGCCTGTGCTTGCCACGCCAGCATCCGGTATTATCGCCAGTTCAAGTCTCAGCTGCTCTACTTCCAATCCAGCTTCCTGCTAAACGTGCCCCCTATCTGCCTGGGAGACCTGGATGGAGCTCCGGGCTCCTGGTTCTGGCCTGGACCAACCCTACCCTTTGTGGGCATTTAGGGAGTGAACCAAGGATGGACAATATCTCTCCCTGTTACTCTGTCAAAATAAATCAATCTTTAAAAAAAAAAATCTTTGTTGGTTTGGGGAAGCAAATTGTTAAATGACTTACTCATTCCAATACACTCTCTTTCTTCGACGACACGTTCCTGAAGAATGAAGCAACAAGGAATCCGGAGTAAAAGGATTAATATTCACTTGAGGGGTCTGTCGTGTGTCAAATTCCCTTTTTCCTGATTTTTCTGTATCCATGAATAGAGAACCACCCCGGAGTTTAACAGAGCTGGAATCAATTCCTCGAGCTTTGGAGAGCAAACTCTAGGGGAGGAGAAATAAAATTTTTAGGATCTGCACCCTGAACAGCCCTCTCAACCCAATTTTCCACCAGCCTTTCCTGGGGCAGAACGCAAAGCAACACACAGGCCTTTGTTATACTGCAAGCAAAATACACTGGCCACAGAACAAGTCTCAAGCTAGATACTAACTACCTTTTTGGGAAAAGATAACAAAGTGAAATCGGTCTGTAGGCCGAAAAAGAATATTTATGCGGACTAAAACAGTTCATTTTGGTGGCCAAAAGTTAACAAACCAGCCTTTTTTCAACTCATCTAAAAATAGAAGGCAGCCAGAGTCCCACAAAAGCTCCCCTCCCCCCTCTGAATAGGGCTTTGGAAGCCACCTCCGCGGGACTCCGCCCCTCATTCCGCCGCGGGCGAGGCGGCTAATCAGCAGTAAAGCTCCGAAGCGCACGTACTCCTTCAGGTTTATGACTAACGGTACCGCGAAAACAAAACGGACGCTGCAGAAGCTCCCCTTTGCCTACTAACCCCACTGAGGAAGTGTGTTTAAATCTGCTGTGCCCGGACAGCTTTACAGGCGGCGAGCTGCAGGCTCAGCGGCCGCCCGCGAGCAGGTGCGGCACACCTCCTGAAGACACCGGACCCACGGCCGGCGGTGCCCCGCAAACCCCAGGAGACAAACAAGCTTACCCGTCACTCGGGGTCGGGCCAGGGGCGTGCGCGCCGCCAGGAGCCCGCAGACCAGCCTCCACTCCCAGGCCCCTGCAGACCTCAAACTTTCCCCGGCGCGCCACACCACACTAAACCACAAGTGCAGGTTTCCCTTTTTTTTTTTTTTTTTTAACCGAACTCCTTCTGCCCGCGCCGCCCAAATTACAGGCCCCGTGGCTGCGTTTAAAAGGCACCATATGGCTCGGGAGTGTCAGGCGGCCGCGCCAGCACCCAGCCAGCATCCTAGCGAACCACGTTAGCGGGCGGCCCTCGGGCCGGACCCGCTCACGGCAGCCCGGCTCCAGGAGGGGCGGCAAACCCTCGGCCACCTGGACGGCGCCCTTCTGCCCCTTTGTCAGCCGAAGAAGTCCCAGAGCGGGCCCATTGTTCAGTTACATAATCTTAACGGACAACTTCTGGGCAGGGCCCAAACGAGGGGCTGCCAACTTTGGGTGGCGGCGCAGAAGAGCGAGCGGGGGGGTGCGGCCGGGCGGTTATGTAACCGAACCCGGGCCGCGGCGCGCTCGGCCCCGGCGCCGCGGCCTTTTTAAAAGGCTCGGCCGGCCGGCCGGCGCGGGCCCTGGCCGCCGGGCCGCTCACCTTGGGCGTGTGCGGCGTGTCGAAGAGCCGCAGCTTGCGGAAGGTCTTGTGCGGTGGCGTGCCCGGGTGGTCCGGCAGCGGCGAGCAGGGGCCCTCGCTGGCCCTGCGCGACCCGCAGCCCCGCGGCGACGCGTCTCCCGGGCCGCCGCAGCGCACCGGCGAGAACGAGCTGCCCAGGAAGTAGGCGGCCGCCGGCGACTTCACAGGGGACGAGGAGCCGAAGCCCTCCTCCTCCCAGGAGTCGCCCTCGGCGCCGCCGCCGCCCGCCCCGTCCGCGCTCGGGCAAGCGCCGGGCAGCAGCATGTCCACCTCCAGCTCCCCGGGGCTGCCAGGCGCCGGGCCGGGCGAGCGGCGGCGCTCGGGCCCGGGCTCCGCGGGGCTGCGGGCGGACGGCAGCGGCGAGTCGGGCTCCTGGAAGGCCGAGTCCTCCCCAGTGCTGTGGCCGCTACCCTCCTCTTCTTCCTCCTCCTCCTCCTCCTCACAGTCGCTGCACGGCGAGAAGATCAGCTTCTGTCTCAAGCTACAGGCGGCCCCGGCGCGGCGGGGCGGTGGCGGCTGCTGCCGGCTCAGGAAGCTCATCGCGGGCCTGGGGCCGGGGCCGAGGACCGGACAGCCGGGGTCCGCGGAGTCCAGCGCAAGGCCGGCCCAGGGGGCGGGTCCGCCACGTGCGACTGGGCGCGCCCGGGCGCGGAGGCGGCGGCGGCGGCGGCGAGACTGCGTCGCGGCGGGGTGCGGCTCCTGGGCGCTCCGGGCTCGGGGCGGCAGCGATGGTGGTGGCGCGGACTGCCCTGCACAGGCTGCACAGCCTGGACGCCTAGGCAGGGGTCTCCGCAGGTCCAGCGAAAGTTCGGGCTCCGCGGCTTCCCGCGACCGTTAACCACGTGAACGTCCAGCCCACCAATCCCCGCCCAGCTCCGGGTTTGAAAAAAAAAGAGGGCGCGACGTAGCCCGCGGGGGAGGGCCCAGCTACGCGATTTTGGCGCGAACTGTTGGCTCCACCCTCGCTCGGCGCCGCGCCTGGCCTGGGCGGGTCCCGGCGCCGCCCGCCTATGAGGGAGCCCCGGCGGCCGGGGGCCCGACCCGGCCGAACCCGGACACCGCCCGGATGGGGCCGGGCCCCGGAGCCGAGGCGGCCTCCTGGGAGGGGCGAAGGGCGCGGGGCTTTCCCCGACGGAAACGAACGCGGCCTCCTCGCCGCTCCTCGGGCTTCTTGGGGTCCGAAGCAGGGCGGGCGGCCGAGGAGCGTCTCTGAGCCCTTACGAGCCTGGAAAAAGCGGGGACCGCGTGGCTTCGGGCAGTGCCCGCGGCGGCCGTCTCCTGCCCGGTGTCCCCTTGGGGCAGGCCACTGGGCGTTGTGGGCGTGGCTGTGGGCCGTCACGTTCCCTGGTCGAGGTCGGAGCCGCGAATGGTGACTCCGCCTCCGGTCCGTCCCGAGTAGTGCGAGCCGCCGCCGTGGGGAGCCCGCCCGCCGAAGTCTGGCGGCACTGTGGGGGCGGCCTCAGTGCCTCAGTTTCCCCCTGGGGCGGCTGTACGGGAGGCGTGTCGCAGCGAGGTGACCTCCCCCAGGCAGGTAGTCCCCTCCAGTAGACCCAAGGCCGGTCCACCGTAAATAGAAGCAGCAGCAGAGGCGGTCCTAGCAGGAAGCTAGGTGCCCTCCGTGCGTCCGGGGTGTTTATCTTTGTTTGCCAGCACGTGGACAGCTGTTGGCAAAACCACTGGCCCGCTTCGCTGCAGTCTTAAGTTCTAATTGGGGTGGTGGGGGGGACCTCTTCTGGTGCTCTGCGAAAATGTTACTCAGCAAATCCGTTATTGCTCATACAAGTTTCTTCCAATTTTTCTGTTGTAAATAACCCCCTAAAGAGCATTTTTGCATCTCTCTTGTTTGCGGGGATTTTATTTTTTAAGGATACATTCCTGGAGTGGGAATTACTGGGTCATAGGATGTAAGCCCCCAGACAGCGGCAGTGGGTTAGGGCATGCTCATCAGTTGGGTATTTAAGCTTTGTTAATGTGGTTTTGTTGCTCTAATTGCTATTACTGGACAGTTGTCCTGGGTCTAACATTTCCATTTATTTCTGTTGTCTGTTTTTCTTATGGTAATACTTTATGGCTGTTAACACAGTCGTATGTGTTTTCACTTTTCAAAAACTAAATCAATTCAAGCTGAATTTCTAATGAAAATACAGCTTCATGCCTCACACATTCCGTGGGCAGCTTCCTGGTGCACAGCTGAAGATAGTACAGGGTCAACAGCTGTCTCCTTCAAGTGTTTGCTAAGTGATATATACATGTCTTCTTTTGTGTGTTAAACCGAACTTAATTTTAAGCTCTTGGAGGACAAGAATTCTATGCTGGTGCTGGTGCGTTTCAAGGGGCTGCATTCTCTGATCCAGTGGCCCAAGGAGAGGTTTCAGTGCCCTTCCTCCAACACCTCCCCTCCTGTCACTCTTGACGACAAATAGGATTCTTTGATATGGAGAGTTGACATTTTCTCTATATTATGTGAAGTGTCAATACAAAAAAAAAAAAAAAAGAACTTTAGAAACTGCTTTGTATTGATCTGTAACTCGAGGTGTGTGTAAAAACAGTGTGCCTTCTGGGGGAGAGGGGTATTAAAGCTCCCTAGGTGCCTGCCCCAGCTCTCCTGGGGCTCCTAAACCCCTCCTGTATAGAAATTCTGTCCCCGTGGCTAATCCTGTAATCTCGGGTTCCTCCCCCCAGCTCTTTCACAACACCCTGCTGTATTTCCATTTCCTTAAGAGCCTTATATTTATCTCGGTGTTGTTGATTTCTATCACCTAGAAAAATGAGATTCCTGAGGCTAGGGACCTTCTCTATCTTGTTGATTGCAGCATTCTGATAGGGCTTAGTGCTCACTATCATGTGAGCTTGATTAAAGAGCCCTTACTTAAAATATTTTTTGGCTTATTTGCTTCCTTAAATTGTTATGTTTGCAGATTAATTCGCCTATTTAATATTCTGAACAGAAGGTTACAACTCTGTTAAGTTTGTAGAGGTTAGCAGGTATCACACATTTTCTTTCCTTTTTTTTTTTTTCTTCTCTGTGGTCTTTTTCCGCTGCTCTTCCCTCTCATAATAAGAACTGAAGTGGTACACAAGTCCCCTCCTATCCCCTCAGTCCTCAGCCCGCTCCCCCTTCCTAGTGGTAAACAGTCTGAACCCTGGCTTTTGTTTATCAACTCCTACTTTGCACGCAGGTCCCTGTGCAGAACCTTGAGGTAAGTTCCCAAAAAGTGTAGAGAATGGCCATGGGGAAGAAGGAACTGTCACAAAGCTGGAAAGGAGTCTTGGTGCTGGGCTGCCGCCTCTCCCAAGCCCATCTTGGATTCTGGAACTTCCTGCTGCCTTGCACACTGACTGGGTATGCTCTGGCTTTGTTTACTTGTCTGACTGCCCTCCCATCCGGGACTGGAACCAAGTTTTGTTTATCTGTAGAGACCCCATACACGGTGCGTTGGCCTGGGAGAGAGTGCTTAATACACGTTTCAGGAATAATCAAATAAAAATCTAGTGGTCTTTAAAACAAAAGTGCCCAAATGAAGCAGAAACCTGGGCCGTGCATCCCCTGGCTGGGACTGTGGCACGGTGTTATGGTTGAACTGCAGTGATGTCCTAACTGAAATTTCAAGTGACTGCTGATTTTTCAAATTTCACGCTCCTCCAAGTACAGCACACTCTGTCCCCGGAGAGAAGTTACACCCACCTGCCCCAGGATATCTCATTCAGATTTCCAGTTCCTCTCCCCAGCCGGTGTTGTCTCTAACTGGAGTGTTGCTAGGCAACTTTTGCAGAATCCACATGTTTGTGGTAATGTTGTAATAACTGAGTAAAACTCTTGCCTCTAGCTGTTGGGATAACAAACTTAACCTGTTTATCCTCTTTACAAAGACTCATGACTTAGCAAGTAAAAGGCTTTAATTCCACTATTGTCCAGCCATTCACCCTTCCTTAGCAGCAAAACAGGCAAGATTTCTAGCCCTGAAGATGTAAAATTGAAATTGCCGATCACACTGCCAAGTACTTTCAATACAGCACGGGAAAGATGTGCCTGGTCTTCTCAGCCTGAGCCTTGCACTTTTGAACCAAATCCTTTGGAACCAGGAATTTCTCTCAGTGTTGCAGTCTGTAGGAATGTTTCGTAAGACTAAAGATAGATAGACTTTACCCAAAGCTAAATATTTTCTAGTGAATGCTTTTGATTTTGGAGAAACAATCAGTATCTCTAAATTTAGAGCCTACTCTGATACATCTTTAATTAAAAAAAAAAAGTCAAACCCGTTTTTCACTTCCAAAACAAATAATATACTAACAACAAAAGTTGAGCTGTCTTTCTTCATCTTCCGTGTTACCTTTACCTCTCACCTGTGCTTGTTCTCTCCACAAACCTCAGGCTACCTCAGCCCAGCTCTGACTGTCCCCAACTGCCGGCCGGCCCCAGCTTTCCAGATCTCAGGCTAGAATGTGGCAACTCCTGGCCCTGCTCCCTGTGTGACCGCTCAGGTACTGATTGGATTTCTCCACCTCATCACTTGCCCCGATTCCCTCTGAAGCGGTTACTTGACCAGTTCACCACAAGTTCGTCAGCTCACCCTGAGAATACAGGATTGTCGAATCCAAAATGGGATGGTAGTGTTGTTCCTTGCACAGTAGTGTACAATAATGTTGTACGTGTGCTTTTCATTTTTTTATTTTTTTTATTTTTTGACAGGCAGAGTGCACAGTGAGAGAGAGACAGAGAGAAAGGTCTTCCTCTGCCGTTGGTTCACCCTCCAATGGCCGCCGCAGCCGGCACGCTGCGGCTGGCGCACCACGCTGATCCAATGGCAGGAGCCAGGTACTTATCCTGGTCTCCCATGGGATGCAGGGCCCAAGCACTTGAGCCATCCTCCACTGTACTCCCTGGCCACAGCCTGGAAGAGGGGCAGCCAGGACAGAATCCGGTGCCCCGACTGGGACTAGAACCCGGTGTGCTGGCACCACAGGTGGAGGATTAGCCTATTGAGCCGTGGCGCCGGCCTAAAGCAGTGACTTTTGAGAATAATCTATACTTGTGAATAGTTATGCAGTCAGGAAATTCACCGCGTATTTCTTGATGGCCCCCAGACTTGCTTCATATGGATAGACAGTGTATTTGCACAACCAAGATAATTAGAACAGAGAGAGCACTGACGTAATAGAAACTTGAGACGCATAACTGGGGAAAAGTGACCGCTGAGGGCCCCTGCTTTAATGAAATGAGCATTATTTCTCGTTATGCTTAATTGAGCTGTAAAGGCTGCTACTTCCATCCATGCTCCAAGTATTCCTATAGGGGAATTCACAGGCAGATTCCATTATGGCACTTAGCTGCCAGTCCCTCATGTATATGGATTCTGTACAAAAAGCTTGAGGACCTAAGATTCTCATTGGATTTTTAATTGGGATCATCAGCTGGGAGAGCCCACGCTGTTGTACAGGTTGTGTCTGTGTGTGTACAGGACCTCAGCTGTAGCTGGCCTCCTTAGAGAAAGGAGCCCTTGCACCTGTTGCTCCCGCTTATCTCAGCAGCTCTCTGCATGATGCAGGCCCCTCATCTTGAAAGATTTGATGGCGGCTGCAACCATGCTAACTACAAGATCTTTCCCAAGAGAAAATGCTGACCACTGACCTAGATAAGGGAGGAGCTCTCCACCAGAGTAGTTTAAAACTGGGGCCTTCTGAAGCAGGTAGCCCAAAGAGTGTCCTTTGTATTCTGTGGACATGGAGTACTCCCCACCCCCTTTATGGAGGCACAAAGGGCCACTTTTCTCTATATTTGTAAGGCGTTTCAGTAACTGCAAAGGTCATTCCGCAGGAATGCCATAAACGGGGGCTGGTGAGTGCCTCGCAGTGTGCAGGCGCTCGATAAACATGTGGGTAATTGATTAATGGCCTCTCCTCTTGGGCTTGGACAGTCCACAGGAAATGACCTGGATGACCATGAGGGCTGCTGGGTGTGTGCTAGCCACACTGTGATGATTTAAACCAGCTTTGTTCAGCTTGCTGCGGCACAAAAGAAGGCATGACTCTTCAGCAGTGAGTCAAGGGGCCTGCCTCATTAGGGGAGGGAAGGAGATAAGACAGACATCCCATGCTGGGCTTTTGTTAGCAGTGGGGGTGGCTAAGGCTAGGTTTCGATGACTCAGATGACTCAGTGGCCAGTCTGAGTTGGCTCTGAAGTTCTGTAAAGGCCCATGATGAGCTCAGGCCTGAGAGATGAGCTCATCCAGTGGGTGGAGAGCATCCAGTCCTAGGCGACACCATCAGCTGTCTGGTGATGGAGAGATGGCCACAGGAAAAAGATCCCGGTGCTGCAGGCACAAGTCCTCTGTGCCTGGGGTCCTCTGCTGAGCATCCCCTGTGTTTGGGCGGTGCCCTCAGCCTACTCACGGGCCAGGCTGGCCTTGATGAAGTGAGAACAGGAGAGCTGTGCAGCAGGGTGCTTCTGAGGGAGCTGGGAGGGAGCTGGGACAGTGTTGGTGCCTGCTAGGTGGAGTCAGATGCTTCATGCATTTCAGTTAATCTTCATGGGATCTCTTCAAGGCACGTGTGTGTGTGTGTGTGTGTGTGTGTATGTGTATTTTACAGATGACGAGAATGGAACCCAGAGAAGCTAGAACCATGCCTGGATGATACAATCAGCCAGGATTACCGAGACTGTCGCTGAAGTTGTACAATGATACTCCAAAAAGTCCATGGAAAAATGAAATTAAAACGTTAAGTATTTTTCTGGTCTGAAAATTTCTGAGGGGTGGGCGTTGTGGTACCATAGGTTCAGTGGCCACTTGAGACACCTACATTCTAAGTTGAGATACCTGGGATCAAGTCCCGCCTCCAGCCCAGCTTCCTGCAAGTGTGTCTGGGAGGTAGCACATGGCTTGGGTCCCTGCCATCTTTGGGAGACCCAGATGGAGTTCCTGGCTTGTGGCTTCATGCTGGCCCAGCTCTGGCTGTAGCAGGCATTTGGGGAGTAAACTTCCCAGATGGAAGATCTCTCTCTCTTCCCCCTCTTTCTCTGCCTTTCCAATAAGTTAATAAATAATTTTTAAAAATTTTGAAACCTATACATATAAGTGATTTTGAAAAAGATCATGATAAATGCATCTTTTAAAAAATCATGTATGGATTCCCAAAATTTTTTCACCAAAATAATCATATCTGTTAGCTTTGGGATCCGCAAGGAGGGAAGGCCTATACTCCGGGAATGGAGAATCTACCTGTACTTCCGGGGAAGAAAAGTCCTTGTCAAGGTCCCTGCAGGTGCCTAAAGGTCAACCAATGAGGATCAGACCCGCCTCAACCTTTAACTCCCATGCCCTGAATCTATAAAAGGAGCTCTCCCAATCTCTGACACGCGACTTCCCTGGCCCCCTCTCTGTTGCTCTGTTGGGGCCGTGGAACCTCGTCCGGGAGCGGAACCCCAATAAAAGCCTGTGAATTAATTGATTCGTCTGCCTGGGAAGATTTGTTACGCACCGGACACCTTGCAATATCCTTTAAAAAAATTTAAAGATTTATTTATGTATCTGAAAGACAGAGAGGCAGAGGCAGAGAGAGACAGAAATCTTCCATCCACTGGTTCACTCCCCAAATAGCCTCAACGACCAGGACTGGGCCAGACTGAAGTCAAGTCTTCCACATGGGTGCAAGGGCCTAAGCAGGGAGCTGGATCAGAAATGGAGCAACTGGGACTTGAATCATCCCATATAGGATGCCTGTGCTGCAGGTGATGGCTTAACCCACTATGCCACAGTACTGGCCCTTACAATTTTTTTTAAAAAAATTATTTATTTGAGAGGCAGAAACCAGGAATGGACCAGGCCAAAGCTAGGAGCCAGAAACTCAATCCAGGTTTCCCACATGGGTGCCAGTGACCCAACTACCTGAGTCATCAACTGTTACCTTCCAAGATATGCATTAGCAGGAAGCAGGAATCAGAAGCAGGGTTGGGACTTGAATTCAGGTCATCTGATATGAGATGAAGACATCTCAACGGGGGCCTTAACCCCTAGGCCAAATGCCTGCCCCCAGACTTACCTTTTAACTCCATTTCTCACAAACTTTTTGAAGTACTTTTATATTCCTACTGGCTTTGAAATCTGATTCTTCCAGCGGTGGGGTAAGCTGAAGGGCAAGGATTAAGTAAGAGACTTGGTGGAGATAGGGCCGCCATGCACAGCTGGTGGGCCAGTGGACTCAGCCTCTTGAAGTCCAGGGCCCTGTGCCCTGAGAGGAGGGCCCCCAGCCTGATGGTGTCAGCGTGGAAGTGGGGTCTGGACACAGTCCCACATGCATCTTTGCCTTTTTGGTTTCAGCATAAAACCCATATGTCCAAAATCATAGGCTGGTAATATCCTGTGTCAGGGAAGTTAGCGGGAAGTGTATTCTTTTTTTTTTATTATTTTTTTTTATTTTTTTTATTTTTGACAGGCAGAGTGGACAGTGAGAGAGACAGACAGAGAGAGAAAGGTAGAGAGAGAAAGGTCTTCCTTTTGCCGTTGGTTCACCCTCCAATGGCCGCCGCTGCAGCCGGCGCACTGCGCTGATCCAATGGCAGGAGCCAGGATCCAGGTGCTTTTCCTGGTCTCCCATGGGGTGCAGGGCCCAAGGACCTGGGCCATCCTCCACTGCACTCCCTGGCCATAGCAGAGAGCTGGCCTGGAAGAGGGGCAACCGGGACAGAATCCGGCGCCCCGACCGGGACTAGAACCCGGTGTACCGGCGCCGCAAGGTGGAGGATTAGCCTGTTGAGCCACGGCGCCGGCTGGGAAGTGTATTCTTACCTACTGTTGGGGTGGGTGTGAGGTGGTACCATTTTTAAAAGATTATTCTAATGATTTATATTATAGTTTAAATATTCATACTCCGACCTAACAATTCTATTGAAACATTTGTACAGATTTACAAAAATATGTAAAAGCATGTCTTTGATGTACTATTCATTCAATAATTTTACTTTTTAAAGAGATTTATTTATTTATTTAGAAAGTCAGAATTATGGGGGGCGCAGAGAGAGAGACATCTTCCATCTTCCATCTGCTAGTTCACTCTCCAGCTGGCTGCAATGGCCAGGGCTGGTCCAGACTGAAGCTAGGAGCCAAGAGCTTCACCCAAGTCTTCCATGTGGGTGCAGGGGCCCAAACACTTGGGCCATCTTCTGCTGCTTGTCCCAGGCCATTAGCAGGGAGTTGGAATGGAAGTGGAGCAGCCAGGACTTGAATCAGCACCCTTTTGGGATGCTTGCATCGCAGTGTGTTTAATGAGATTCTACCCTGGGCCTGGCACCTGCTGGGCAGTGGGAACAGATCAGTGATGTTGAAGTCCTTACCTTACTTTGAAATGTTTGAGGCCTCTAGTGGGGGTAGACAACACGTAAGTAAACACATACCCATACACTCACACACACACAAATGTCCAGTAGTAATAAGTGATATAAAAGGAGAAAGCGCAGGGGCAGCTGTCTGACCTAGCAGGGGAGGCACAGATTAAGATCCCCTCTCCCCCCATACCACATTGGAGTGCCAGGGTTCATTTCCTGGCTCCAGCTTCTTGCCAGTGCAGACACTAAGAGGCGGCAGGTGGTGACTCAAGGAATTGGGTTCCTGCTATCCATGTGGGAGACCTGGATTGTGTTCCCAGGTCCTGGCTGTGGCTTCAGCCCCAGCCGCAGCCGCAGCCAGAGTGTGCGTTTACTGAGTGAGGCAGGCAGATAGGAGCCAGCTCGCTCTCTCTGTCTCTCTCTCTAGTTCTCTGTCTCTCTAATACTCATTTTTTAAAAACAGATTTATTTTATTTATTTGAAAGAGTTACAGAGAGAAGTAGAGACAGAGTTCTTCCATCTGCTGGTTCACTCCCCAAATAGCTACAACAGCCAGAGCTGAGACGATCAGAAGCCAGGAGCCAGGGGCTTCTCCCAGGTCTCCCATGCGGGTGCAGGGGTCCAAGAACTTGGGCCGTCCTCTGCTGTTTTCCCAGGCCACAGCAGGGAGCTGGATCGGAAAAGGAGCAGCCAGGACTCGAACTGGCAGCCATATGGGATGCTGGCGCTGAAGTCCGGGCCTTTAACCTTGTGCGTCACAGTACAGGTCTCATAATACAAAAAAAAAATTTTTTTTTTTTTGACAGGCAGAGTGGACAGTGAGAGAGAGAGACAGAGAGAAAGGTCTTCCTTTGCCATTGGTTTACCCTCCAATGGCCGCTGCAGCCGGCGCACCGTGCTGATCCGAAGGCAGGAGCCAGGTGCTTCTCCTGGTCTCCCATGTGGGTGCAGGGCCCAAGCACTTGGGCCATCCTCCACTGCACTCCCGGGCCACAGCAGAGAGCTGGCCTGGAAGAGGGACAACCGCAAGGCGGAGGATTAGCCTGTTGAGCCGCGGCGCCAGCCTCTACTACTTCTTAATCCCTCACTCTTAATCCCTCACTTGTTTTAAAAAATATTTGTATTGGCCGGCGCCATGGCTCAATAGACTATCCTCCACCTGCGGCGCCGGCACACCGGGTTCCAGTCCCAGTTGGGGCGCCGGATTCTGTCCCGGTTGCCCCCCTTCCAAGCCAGCTCTCTGCTGTGGCCCGGGAGTGCAGTGGAGGATGGCCCAAGTGCTTGGGCCCTGCACCCCATGGGAGACCAGGAGAAGCACCTGGCTCCTGCCATCGGATCAGCGGGGTGCGCCGGTCACAGTGCGCCAGCCGTGGCGGCCATTGGAGGGTGAACCAACAGCAAAAGGAAGACCTTTCTCTCTGTATCTCTCTCTCACTGTCCACTCTGCCTGTCAAAAAAAAAAAAAAAATAGTAGTAGAGGGCTGGAGGGAAGTGCTGTTTTAAGTAGGGAGTTCAGGAATGCTTTCCTGAGGGGACAGTGTCTGCGCAGGAACCTGAATGAAGGGAAGAAATCTGCCCAATGGAGATGGGCTAGTTTATGATGGCAAAACTTGGCGTCACTTATGTCACCAAAAACTGCACTGCCTACGGAATAATGAACCAGAGCTGTAGTAGGAACAAGGTGGAAAGATGTCTATGAAATAATGGGGAAAGGGGAATTGCTAATGTGGAATAATTCCATTAAAAAACAGTAACAAGAAACAACCTAAGAAAACTTATTTATTTATTTATTTATTGGAAAGTCAGAGTTACACAGAGAGAGAGAGAGGTTTTCCATCAGATGGGTCACTCTCCAATTGGCCACAACGGCCAGAGGTGCACCGATCCGAAGCCAGGAGCCAGGAGCTTCTTCTGGGTCTCCCACGCAGGTGCAGGGGCCCAAGGACTTGGGCCATCTTCCACTGCTTTCCCAGGCCAAAGCAAAGCAGAGAGCTGGATTGGAAGTGGAGCAGCCGGGGCTCAAACCAGTGCCCATATGGGATGCCGGTGCTTTAGGCCAGGGTGTTAAACCCACTGCGCCACAGTGTCAGCCTTTTTTTTTTTTTTTTTTTAAAGGGAAAAGGTTTATTGTCAGGTGAGGGAAACCTGACAGGCTGTCTCCCTGTGCACGAGAGAACAGCAGCCTGAAAAAAAAAAGCATTTATCACAGAGGAATATATCTAGAGAAATATGCAAAATTGTCAACAAGTCTACCGCTGAGGGTTGTTGTGTGGATTACAGAGGGAGCAGTTGGAGGACCCAGAGCCTGCTCACCAGAGGGCCTGGAGGAAGGCCTGGCACCACCCCAGGCCAGGGAGCCAGCCCCTTGCCTCTTCTGCCATAATTGGAGTTCCTGTCCCTTCCCCGTCACCTGGGCCTGGGCCATCTTTCCCGCAGCCCTTTCTGCCTCCTCTGGCTTTGCCCTTGGGAAAGGGGCCTGTGCTTCTGCTTCCCAAGCTGCCACATCAGTAGGACTGGCCTTCCCACCTGTCCCAGACAAGCAGCCTTGTGCTCTGACGCTGATAATGAAGACCCTCTGGCTCTGCACAGCCCACTTCTGAGTGCAGGGGATGAACCGTTGTGCCTGGTTCCCAGCTGCAGAATGCTGGGACTGCTCACACGCTATGGCCAGTGTCACTGAGGCACCTGCCTCCCATTCAAGGCTTTTCAGAAGGCAAGGCTTGTTTCATTCATTATTTGTTTGTTTTTAAAGATTATTTATTTGAGAGGCAGAGTTACAGACAGAGTGAAAGATAGAGATCTTCCATCCGCTGGTTCACGCCCCAGATGGCTGCAACCACTGGAGCTGAGCCAGTCTGAGGCCAGAAGTCAGGAGTCAGGAACTTCTTCCAGGGCTCCCAGGTGGGTTCAGGGGACCAAGCACTTGGGCCATCTTCTGCTGCCTTCCCATGCCATTAGCAGGGAGCTGGATTGTAAGTGGAGCATCCTGGATTCAAACTGGCACCCAGATGGGATGCCGGCACTGCAGGAGATGCCTGCTACGCCACAGCTCCAGCCCCTCTTTCATTGTTTTGTATTCATGCCCACTCACCCTCCACTCCCAAGCTCTGCTGACTTCCAGGGCCCTGGGTACAAAAGTGCTCCTCAACCAATTGTTAGAAACAACACAAGGGCTGGTGCCGCGGCTCACTAGGCTAATCCTCCACCTTGCGGCACCGGCACACCGGGTTCTAGTCCCGGTCGGGGCGCCGGATTCTGTCCCGGTTGCCCCTCTTCCAGGCCAGCTCTCTGCTGTGGCCAGGGAGTGCAGTGGAGGATGGCCCAGGTGCTTGGGCCCTGCACCCCATGGGAGACCAGGAGAAGCACCTGGCTCCTGCCATCGGATCAGCGCAGTACGCCAGCCGCAGCGCGCTGGCCGCGGCGGCCGTTGGAGGGTGAACCAACGGCAAAGGAAGACCTTTCTCTCTCTCTCTCACTGTCCACTCTGCCTGTCAAAAAAAAAAAAAAAAAAAAAAAACCAACAACAACAACAACACAAGCACACAGAAAAATGGCCAGGGCGCCTGCCAGCTATGTGGGAGACTCAGATGGAGTTGCAGGCTCCCAGCTTTGGCCTGGCCCCACGCTGAATGTTGCATGCATTCCTGGAGTGGACCTGTGTATGGAAGATCTTTCTGTCTCATTCTCTCAGTGTCTCTTTTCCTTTCAAATAAATTTTAAAAATTAAAAAAGGTATAGGGGTGGCCGGTGCCGCGGCTCACTAGGCTAATCCTCCACCTGCGGCGCCGGCACACCGGGTTCTAGTCCCGGTTGGGGCACCAGATTCTGTCCCGGTTGCGCCTCTTCCAGGCCAGCTCTCTGCTGTGGCCCGGGAGTGCAGTGGAGGATGGCCCAAGTGCTTGGGCCCTGCACCCCATGGGAGACCAGGAGAAGCACCTGGCTCCTGCCATCGGATCAGCGCGGTGCGCCAGCCGCAACAGCCATTGGAGGGTGAACCAACGGCAAAGGAAGACCTTTCTCTCTGTCTCTCTCTCTCTCACTGTCCACTCTGCCTGTCAAAAATAAATAAATAAATAAATAAATAAAGGTATAGGGGTTCGATAACTGATAACCCAGAGTGTGGTCTGACCGGCTTTGAACTTTGCACTAAAGAAAAACAGTCTGGGAACCAAGGTTTCTGTCTGCCTTCCTGTTAGCTCCTACCTCCCACCCCTCTGCCTTCCCTGAACCAGAGGGAGGGGTTTTCTCCAAAGTTCTTTTTTGTCTTTGGTTCCAGAAGGGGTGCAGTTGTCTTGAGCAGCATCTGTATGATCTCATCAGTCTGGAATCTCATTTTCTTCCACCAGAATGCAGATTAACTTACAGGAAGGAAGAACAAAGTGGACGCTATGTCCAGGGCCCAGATGAATTTTGTCCCGGGTCAGTGTCTGCTTTTCTGCCCCATTCATCTCCCCTACAAATAATTTATTCCACCTCTCCCCAGGAAACCCATATCTCCCGTTTCTTTCTGTAGCTCAAAATGTTATTTAAGCTTCCACCATTTGGCCCTTCTTTAAGTCTCATTATTTTGTGTGAATCGCATGCACAGATGCACATAATTAATTTGTGTCTTTTCTCCCATTAATCCAGTTAATCCATTGTCACTTTATTTCAGAAGACTCAAATATCAAACCAGAAGGCAGAGGGGAGGTTTCTTTTGCCACAAAACTCAGAGAAAAGAGTCTCCTGGCTAAAGTTCAGGTAGTTCATTTGTCCCAGAAGGAGCCATGTGGCCATGAATTGCGCCTGGCCGTCCACAGCGCCTCCTGCTGGTGGCCAGCCCCAGCCCCCACCAGCCCGCTTTTCATTCATTAACCGCTTTCCTTTCTTTTTGGCTTTGCAATACCTCCACAGCTTCACAATAGTGAAGCCCACTTTTGCGGGGGCGGGGAGGGGTAGAGGGTGCATTTTTCTGTTGCTCCTGCTTTTGTGGTTAAAGAACATGAAGCAATTTCAGGAAGTCAGAACAGCCCCAAAGCAGTGGGGAAACCTGCCGGAGCAGTTTTACATGGGTAAGGCTTCTGGTGAGTGTGGGACTGCTCCCACGTGGGGCCTGGGGCCCTGCAGGGCCCTCCACTGCACAAAAACCCTGCTGCTGGCTTGGAGCCAGAGGTCCCTGTTGGTAAAAGATAAGCGAGCTGGGGCTTTCTCAGAGAAACTGCAGGATTGTGTCGAAGTTCCTGAGACTGAGTCTGCAGCCGGGAGGAGAGTAGCGGTTTGCTCCCTCAGGTTCTCGGGCTGGGGGCCCTGGGGCTGGGGTCCCCTGCATCCACCGGGAGGCCCTGCAGAAATGGAGCCACCAAGGGAACACTTAGGGCCCACAGTGGAGCCCTAAGTGTTCTTATTGTCTTCTACTGCAGAAAAGTGGGCGGAGAAACCTTTTGCCGGCTGAGTTTTCTTTTTGTCTGTGGGTGCAATCATGCTGAATTTGGAGCAGGCCTCGCTCTTAGCATGACCCCGTGTCCTTACATTTTAGCTCTGCTCTGGCAGCAGAATGAGGTTCTGTGCAGAGAACCGAGGGTGCCTGTGTACTTAAGCCAGGTGAGTTCTGAGCTGGAGGGAACAGCTGGAGACCACCTGTGCTCCCCTACTGGGCCTCCAAGTCACGCATGGGGGCAGCGAGAGAGGGGCTGGCAGGAGTGCACCCCTTAGTAGGACAGGCCATGGGATCTGTGGAGCTCAGGACAGAATGAAACCATGAGGCCTCCTGGTCCAAAAGCAGGAAGAAAGTACTCTTACAGGTAGCCATGAAGCCAGGTGCAAACAGACAAATGTCAGGGATGGACAGCAGTCAGATGCGTACAGATGGAAAACAGAACAGGGCTGTGCACGGGGGTCGCGCTGTTTTTCAGGGGTTCAGGGTTTCCGTTTGGGATGATGGAGAGGTGTGGTGGTGATGGCCACGCAGCAGTGCGAGCCCTTATTGACCAGGAAAGGCGTGTCAGAGTTGGTTAGGAGTACATCTGTGTCATGTATGTTTTACTACACACGTGCAAAGGCAGGCGTAGTGTTTTCTCTCTATTGTAGTTTCTTTCTTGACTTATAGTGGGTTTTGTTTGCTGTTTAATTGTTGTAAGTAAAGAAAAACTTCAAAAATAAACTTTAAAAAAATATTTATTTATTTATTTGAAAGACTAACACAGAGAAAGAAGGAGACGCAGAACGAGAGAGAGAGATCTTCCATCCACTGCTTCACTCCCAAGTTGGCCACAACGGCTGGAGCTGCGCCAGTCTGAGCCAGGAGCTTCCTCCGGGTCTCCCACTTGGGTACAGGGGCCCAAGGACTTGGGCCATCTTCTACTGCTTTCCCAGGCCATAGCACAGAGCTGGATCAGAAATGGAGCAGCTGGGACTCGAACCGGCACTCGTATGGGATGCCAGCACTGCAGGCAGTGGCTTTACCCGCTATGCCACAGCGCTGGCCCCCAAAAATTAAGCTTTAAGTATGATTTCTACCCTTCATTTTTGTATTAGGCAATTACTTTTTTTTTTTTTTTTTTTTTTTTTTTGAGGCAGAGAGACAGAGGGAGAATGCAAATGCCTGTGATGGCCAGGGTAAGCTGAAGCCAAGGCCAGGAGCTGGGAACTTGCTGCAGGTCTGCCACCTGTACGCAGGGACCTAGTTACCTGAACAGCACTTCGGTCTCCCAGGGTCTGCATTAGCAGGAAGGTGGGCTTGGGAGCCAGAGTGGGTAGCAAACCCAAGCACGCTGATGCAGGTGGCTTCACCACTAGGCTGCCTAATAATGGCCCTGCAAAGCCAATTTTATGTTTTTAAATATTTATTACCTTTATTTATTTGAAAGGCAGAGAGAATGAATCTTCTGTTTTACTCCCCAAATGCCTGCAACAGCTAGCCTCCCAGATGTGCATTAGCAGGAACCTGGGACAGAAGCAGAGCTGAGACTGGAATCCAGCAGACATCCTGAGCAGCTTAACCTGCTGTGCCACAGCACCCACCCCTGCCTGCAATGCCAACTTTAAATGCAAATATCAAGGATATCTGACCTTCATTTGGAATTACTGGAATTAGCAATTTGAATTGGTGTGGCTCATCTCACACTGGCTAGAAGATTAAACACAAGGCAAGCTCAGGAAGGCAGAGTGGGTGAAAAGAGAATGTGCGGGCACAGAACCTGATGAAACAGCTCTCCAGGATGTGGGGAGCTGTGGGCCTTGCAGCTGGTGCTCTTACAGGAGGCCTCAGAGCTGCCAGGTTCCTCCTCCTGCCAGGTGTCTCCCCTTCCCACAAGCCTGCCACCCCAGCCCACAGCAAATGGGCTACCCCAAATGTCTTTTTTTCCTTAATGTTTATTTGTTTGAAAGTTAGAATACAGATTGATCTGATTCACCCCCCAAATGCCTACAAGGCCAGGATTGAGCCAGGCCAAATCTAAGAGCCAGGAAGTCTATCCTTGTCTCCCACATGGATGGCAGGGTCTCATGTACGTGGACCATCACATGCTGCCTCACAGGCATATTAGCAGGGAGCTGGATTGGAAGTGGAGTAGCTGTGACTCAAACTGGCACCTGGATGGGATATGGCCATTCCAAGCTGCAGCTTAACCTACTGTGCCACAATTCCTTCCCTTCAAGGATCTTTAAAATTGAGAAATTGGGAAAGGGGTCATTGTGGCACAGCAGGTTAAGCCACCGCCTATGGCACTGGCATTCCAGGTGAGCCCGCATGGCACTGCAGCCCCTAGCATACCTATGGGACTTCACTTACAAAGTGCAGCTTTGAAGATAAACCCAAGGCCAGAGGCCAGCATTGTGACACAGTGCATGGAGCTGCCACTCATGTGCCCCTGCTATTCTGTTTCTGATCCAGCTCCCTGCTAATGTGCCTGAGAAAGCAGAAGATGGTCCAAGTACTCTGGTCTTTGCCACTCACATGGGACACCAGGATGGAATTCCTAGCTCCTGAGGCTTTGGTCTGGCCCAGTTTTGGTTGTTGCAGCCATTTGTGGAGTGAAGCAGCAGATTGCAAGATCTCTTTCTCTCCTGCCCCTTCAGAAAGACTGTCTTTCTAATAAATAGAGGGGAAAAAAATGTCCAGACTGCACGAACTGGGTATTTGGTGCAACAGTTAATTCGCTGCTTAGGACACCTGCATCCCATATTGAAGTATCTGGTTTGAGTCTGGACTCCTCTCCTTCACTGCAGTTTTCTGGTCATGTACACCCCAGGAGTCAGCAGCTGGTGGCTCAAGTGCTTGGGCCCGTCACTCCTGTGGGGGACTCAGATGGAGTTCTTGGCTTCTGGTTTCAGCCTGGCCCAGCCCTGGCTGTTGTGGACATTTGGTGAGTCAATCAGTGGGTGGAAGGTCTCTGTCTCTGTTGTCATTCAAATAGAATGAAAATAAAAAATTAAATTTCAAGAGTGCAACCACACTACATTGAATTTCAAGAGCAGGGCCTTGTTCACAGCGTGCTGGCCACATACGCACCAAGCCAGTCCTGTTCCTCAGAGGGAAGGAAAGAGGGTGTTTGGCTGGAGGGTCCTCATCCTGGCCAGGAAAGCTGGGTCAGAAGGCGCCCCCAGTGGAGGGCTGAGGCAGCCTGGCTCTGCTTGCCCTGTGCCCCCCTACCCTCCTGGCCCAGATTGCAGCTGGGCATCCTTATTCTTCCCACTGACTGCTCCCTGGCCTGCCATCTTATCTGAACCAGGAAAAGACTTCCTTGGGTTGATAAATGGAATCCAGCACGTAGTTTCCCAAGTTGCTGACCCAATCCTATGACTGCCATCCAGGAAGGCAGGCCGTGCCGAGGCCTGCGAGGGGCCACGTGGGAGCAGAGCTTCCCTCTGGGCAGCTGCCGCTGTAGATTAAGGAAAGTTCCTACAAGGAGTGTAGACGGTAGGCAACGTGCTTTTTCTCGGTAGTGGCTGCAGGTTGAGCCGGGCCGGGCCGGGCTTCCCTGAGTATCATCAAGTAATGGTGCAGAGGGTCGTGCCTCAGTTGGCTCTGTGCCCTGAAGTGTACTCATTTCTTGGGGGACAGGGGGTAGGGGTTGAACCCCGGGGGATTCCCTTCCACATGCTGCACTGGGAAGAGCTCCCATGGCAGCTGGCCTCTTCTCTTGGGGGAAATACACCACCTCCGATGTCCCTGAGGTCCCATTTGCAGGAAGGCAGGTCGGGGACAACCAGCAGTGCCCTGAGCCCTTCTCTGGGCACCAGTAGGAATGCATTTTTTGAGCCAAGGGGTAATTGAGCAGGATAATCCAGCTCAGCCCTGCCCAATCCAACTGGCAGAGACTCCTCCTGCTTTAGTGCTCCATTGTTCTGTGGATTCATCAGCCAACCCCAGTGTCTCTCCTCGTTGGATTCTAGATGGCCAAGGGAGGCCGACGGCTTGGGCGTTGGGCCCGGGAAGCCCAGGAGCGCCTTCTGACCTGGCTTTCCTGGCCAGGATGAGGACCCTCCAGCTAAACACCCTCTTTCCTTCCTTCTGAGGAACAGGACTGGCTTGGTGCGTATGTGGCCAGCACGCTGTGAACAAGGCCCTGCTCTTGAAATTCAATGTAGTGTGGTTGCACTCTTGAAATTTAATTTTTTATTTTCATTCTATTTGAATGACAACAGAGACAGAGACCTTCCACCAGACCTTCTGCCAGGCAGAGCAGCTCCCCATCAGCAGCAGGGACCTGCTCTGGGAAGCTGGAGCCTCTTCAGCTTCCTTCCCACCATGCTTCAGCGGGCCTCACACGGAGTTCTGTGTTTAAATGTTTTTGCCAAAAACGAAGGCTAGGTGACCAGGTCTTTTCCTAAAGCTGTCCGTGAAGGCTTCAAAGGAAAAGCAGCCAATCCCCTGCCCGACCCTGAAGGGTTTCCTACTTCAAAGGACCAAGTCTGACCCTCTTGAGCAAGAGTTCAAAGAACCTGATCAAAGATAACATTTCCATTCATTAGAACGGCACAGTATTTCCCCCTTTGTACTGTAAAGCTTGAGGTGAAACAGCCACATTTCGGCTTTCTGACGCGAGATCAGTGAATGGCGGTGCAGGAGCGCACACTGCATGACAGCTCTTTTAGTTAAGGTGTTTTTTTTTTTTTTAACTTTGTGGACTCTGCTTAATTTCTGATGCTAGGAAATGTTTTTTGGGGGCCAGCTTTGTGGCCCAGAAGTAAAACTGCTGCCTGAGACGCCGACATCCCATATGAGTGCCAGTTTGTGTCCCGGCTGCTCTACTCCAATGCAGCTCCCTGCTAATGGCCTGGGAAAAGCAGTGGAGGATGGCCCAAGTGCTTGGGCCCCTGCACTCAATGGGAGACCCGAAGAAGCTCCTGGGTCCTGGCTTTGGCCTGGCTCAGCGCTGGCTGTTGTGGTTATCTGGGAGTGAACTAGTGGATGGAGGACCTTACTGTCTCTAACTCTTGTCTGTAACTCTTTCAAAATAATAAGTAAATCTTAAAAAAAAAAAAAAAAAGAAAAGAAAATAGTCTTTTGAGTGCTCAGGCTATCAGGTAATCAGAAATCACTAAAGCTCATCTTGGTCATTTAAGGTGGTAGCTGAGGTGCAGTGAAACACCACACTGGACTTGGGGTCAGAGTCACATATAAAGGCAGCGTTGGGCCTGGTAGTTAAGATGCCTGAATCCCACATCAGAGTGCCTGCACCTGATACCAAGCTTTGGCTCCTGCTGATGCAGACCCTGGGAAGCAGTGGTGATGGCTCAAGTAGCTGGGTCCCTGCCATCCACGTGGGAGACCCAGGTGGAATTCCTGGCACCTGGCTTCAGTGTAGCCCTGGCCCAGCCCTATCTGTTACAGGCATTTGCATAGTGAACCAGCAGATAGGAGTGTACTCTAATTCTTAAATAAAAAAATATTAAAAATCAACCAATCACACAAACCTGGGAGCAGTAAATCTCGTTATCTCACAAAACTGCTGTGAAGACATAAAAATATGCACAAGTACTGACACTGTGCCTTATGTACAACATACTCTGAGCACCTGTGTGCTGGGCTATATATAATCTGTTACATGTGTGACATATTCTGCAACATTCTCTCCCACCCCCGCACCGATTTAATAAAACAAATATAAAGGTTTGACATTTAAAAAATTGCTGTATTCAAAATTAATAATAAACTTTAGGGTAAATAAGCTTTAAAACAAAAGTACATAAGCAAAAATAAATAATTTACACCAACCCACTAACCTAATTTTCAGAGTAAAGCCATTTCCAATTACAGCACTGTTATCCCGGGCACCAACCTTTGGTCAAACTTTGATAGTTCATTATTTTTTAAAAAAACAGTAACAAAAAACCGTAAGTAAAATCTTTAACAAAACCCAAACACTGTATTTAATTTTTTTAATTTTAAATAACTAAACTTCATAATTTTATACATAATCCAATGTAATGCTAATTTCAGCTTGAAAAGAGCTGGTCTTTAACAGGGACTGGAAACAATGAATGAATGAATAATCTTCAAACCATGAGATACAAATAAAAATGGGTAAGTATATAGTGAACAAAAACTGTAGATACTCTACCAACTCGGGGAAATGGCTGAAGGCTTTCTATCCTTTATCATCCATGATGGCTTCTGGAATTAAGATCGCTTGACACGTAGAACCTTTGACATTTCAGATACTATAGCCTTTATTTTTTTCACATTAAGTTAAAATTCCATCCTAAGACCCTGTAAGACTTCACTGGTCTTGCAAATAGACTCTAGGAGTTTGTGGTATGATAAAATAACATGAAAATTGACTGTGCTGCCCTAATTTCATACTTCCTTGTACACAATGAATCAGTTTGGGAATCTATTCCAAGGGTTATATACACAAAAGTGTTAAGAATAAAATGTTCTCCACTCTTGCATAAAAACGTGTACAATGTATCAGGCATGGAAAACTCCCAATTTTCCTGGGCCCGGGCTTCATGGACTTCTGCTGCCAGAGATGAGAGGCTCCTCCTGGTTTTTATTGCTCCACTGTTCCTCGGATTAATCATCCAATCCCGGTGTCTCTCCTTGTTGGATCCTCGATGCTATTCTGATGGCTTCTTCCAGAGATGGCTGCTCTCCAAGCTGAAACATAAACACACTCATCAAACACTCACAGCTCAAAAGCCACAGTGACAATAATGCTAAAAAATGTTATATACCAAAAGTTAAATTTTTCTCTAATTTTCCGACACCTGTGCTTGTTAACATACTACTGTCAGGGCTGGCACTGTGGCACAGCAGGTAAAGCTGCCAACTGTGATGGCAGTATTCCATATGGATGCCGGTTTGAGTCATGGCTGCTCCACTTCCAGCCCAGCTCCCTGCTAATGCACCTGGAAAGCAGCAGAGGATGGCCCAAGTACTTGGGGTTTTGTACCCACGTGGGAGACTGGGAAGATGCTCTTGGCTTCTGGTTTCAAACTGGCCCAGCTTCAGCTGTTGTGGTCATTTGGGGAGTGAACCAGTGGATAAAAGATCTTTCTGTCTCTCCCTCTAATTTTGCCTTTCAAATAAATAATTTTTTTTTTTTTTTTTTTGACAGGCAGAGTAGACAGTGAGAGAGAGACAGAGAGAAAGGTCTTCCTTTTACCGTTGGTTCATCCTCCAATGGCCGCCGCCGCCGCCTCCGGCACGCTGTGGCCGGCACATCGTGCTGATCCGAAGGCAGGAGCCAGGTGCTTCTCCTGGTATCCCATGCGGGTGCAGGGCCCAAGCACTTGGGCCATCCTCCACTGCACTCCCGGGCCACAGCAGAGAGCTGGCCCGGAGAAGAAGGGCAACCGGGACAGAATCCAGCGCCCCAACTGGGACAGAACCCGGTGTGTCGGTGCCGCAAGGCGGATACATTTTTTTTAAAGATGCTGCTGTTGACCCAATCATTAAGAGCACAAAACCAAACTTCTGCAAGGCAGAATAATGGAGGTTCTTTACTTAGGGTTTTGATAAATTTTTCACGTGGATGTAAGGGACAAAAGATGGTCACTTTGGCCAATGGGGATAGACAGCTTGCTGAGCCTTTTGCTGCCTTTTTTTTTTTTTTTTAAGATTTACTTATTTATTTGAAAGTCAGAGTTGCACAGAGAGAGGGAGAGATACAGAGACAGACGAAGAGAGAGAGAGAGAGAGCTTCCATCTGCTGGTTTACTCCCCAGAGGGCCAAAATGGTAGGGCTGGGCCAGGCTGAAGCCAGCAGCTTCATCTGGGTCTCCCACATGGGGGCAGGGACCCAAGTACTTGGGCCATCCTCTACTGCTTCTCCCAGGCCATTAGCAGGAAGCCAGATCAGAAGTGGAACAGCTGGCCCCAAGTCCTTACCTTCTACACCTAACCAACTAAATAAAACCAAAGGTTTCTAGATTCTCTGCTTGAATCCAAGGTCTTCTCAGAGAATGGCTCCTTCTAAGTCTTCTAACATTCCCTAATTTTTTCTCCACTAAGATTTATTTATTTATTTGAAAGGCAGAGTGACAGAAGAAGGAAAGAGAGAGAAAGGGGAATATTCCATCTGCTGGTTTGCTCCCCAAAATGGCCCCAATAGCAAGGGCTAGGCCAGGTTGAAGCTAGGAGCCAGGAATTCCATCCAGGTCTCCCCCCATGAGTGGCAGGGGAGCAAGCACTTAGTCCATCATCCATTGCCTTCTCAAGCGCATTTGCAGGAAGCTGGATGGGAAGTGGAGCATCCGAGACTCAAATTGGCACTCACATGGGATGCCAGTGTCGTAAGTGGTGGTTTAACCTGCTGCGCCACAATGCTGCCCCCAACATTCCCTGCTTTACCATGGGGCTGTGCAGGGATTCTCAGAGGACTGATTTAGGATCTGTTTATATCAGCTTCACCTCCAAGGAACAGCTCTGAAGTGCTTTATGGAACCCTGCTGGGTACACACAGGGATGCATATCTGAAGATTTTTTTTTCTTGCTATGAATATCTCTAGTCCACAATAGTAGGAAACAAAGCGTTAGTCTTGAGTCCACCTCACATACAGTGGTTCCCTTGTACTAGGTTAGGTGACAGGTTAATCTACCACCTGTAACGGTCTTACACCCAGCATACCATACAAGGTTAGAGCTCGAGCAGCACCGCTGTCGCCTGAGGACAGCCTGCCTTTCCACTCACCTGAACTGCAATCTGGGTGCCATTGGATGTCGCCACTAAGGTCAGAGGTCTGGTTTCTGTGGTTACTAAGTGATGGCTGTGCTGTTGGTGCCCCATTTCTGAAGAGGCAGTATGGAATGCTGCCAAGTCTTGGGCCACAATTGCAACCTTTAGCAAAACAAATTGAAAAAGCCAGGTTAAAGTCCACTTATTGCAAATAACATTTTAAATAAATAACATTTTAAAATGTTATTTATTTATTTAGAAAACTACTATTTCCCCCCCGCAGAAACCTTTTATTTAAGGAATACAAACTTCATGCACTTCTTAATCTATTTTCAATTAACTTTATACATATTTTCAATTAACTTTATACATATGTGATTAACTATAGTAAATAAACAGTTCAACAAATAGTATGAAAGAAAAAAAAAGAACTGTTCCTCAACAGTCAAGACTAGGGCTGTTCAAAGTCACTGCATCTCAAAGTGTCAATTTCACTTCTATAGATTACCTTTTAGGTGCTTTATTAGTAATCACAAATTCAAAAGAAGGAGCTGACATTTTTCCATGGGATTTATTTATTTGAAAGGCAGAGTGAGAGAAAGAGAGGTAGAGACAGAATTTTCCATCTGCTTCTTCACTACCCAAATGGCTCCAATAGTCAGGTTTGGGTCAGGCTGAATCCAGGAGCCAGAACTCACCTGGGCCTCCCATATGGGTTGCAGGGGCCAAGCATTTGGGCCATCTTCTGTTGCCTTTGCAACAGAAGTGAGACAGCCGGGACTTGTTGTTGCAAACAATGGCTTAATCTACTATGCAACACCACCAGATCCACAAATGTAATTTTTTTTTTGACAGGCAGAGTGGACAGTGAGAGAGACAGAAAGGTCTTCCTTTGCCGTTGGTTCAAACCCTCCAATGGCTGCCGCAGCCAGCGCGCTGCGCCGGCGCACTGCGCTGATCTGATGGCAGGAGCCAGGTGCTTCTCCTGGTCTCCCATGTGGGTGCAGGGCCCAAGCACTTGGGCCATCCTCCACTGCACTCCCGGGCCACAGCAGAGAGCTGGCCTGGAAGAGGGGCAACCGGGACAGAATCCGGCGCCCTGACCGGGACTAGAACCCGGTGTGCCGGCGCCGCAGGCAGAGGATTAGCCTAGTGAGCCACGGCGCCGGCCCACAAATGTAATTTTAAACAATGTATGTATGGCATAGGCATCAACTACTTCTGTTAAAAGATATTGTAAAGTTTTACTCAGCCAAATTCAGAGAAATGCTTAAAAACTAAAATCTGGGGCAGGTATTTGGTGCAGAGGTTTAAACTGCCTCTTGGGACACCTACATCCCATATCAGAGTGCCTGGTTTGAGTCCCGGCTGTTCTGCTTCCAGTCCATCTCCTTGCTAATGCACAGAGGCAGGAGAGGATGGCTCAGGTATTTGGGTCCTTGCTCTATTCATTTATGTGGGAGACCCAGATGGAGTTCCAAGTTTCTGGCCATGACCTGGCCCAGCCTTGACTATCGTGGGCATTTAGGGGAGTGAAACAACAGATGGACAATCTGTCTCTCTGCCTTTCATATAAAATGAAAATAAATACAAATTTTAAAAAATTAAAATTGCTGTTTACTTGGACATTAACCCACTAAAAATGCCATATTCTTAAGCTAGATATATATCTTAGATCAATTCCAGTTCTATAATCTAGTAAGAAAGACAGATTTTAGCCCAGCAATAGCAAAACAGTTTACACTGGACTAACCTTCCTGCAGATAACAATTATAAACTTATGGCAAAAATACAAAAAGTGGGTCCAGTGTTGTGGTGCAGCAGTTTAAGTGCTAGCTTGAGTCCCGGCTTCTCTGCTTTTGACCCAGCTTTCTGCTAATGCGCCTGGTAAGGCAGAGTAAGACGCCCCATGTGTCTGGGCCCCTGCCACCCATGTGGGAGAAAAGGATGGAGTCCCTGGCTCCTGGCTTCAGCCTGGCCCAGTCCTGGCCATTGGGGCAATTTGGGGAGTGAACCAGTAGATGGAAGATCTCTATCTACCTCTCTCTCTGTCACTCTTTTAAATAATAGTTTTTAAAAAATTACAAAAAGCAACTGCTTGAAGGCCCTGGAGAACAATGAAAAGCAGGAAGAAACTGGTGGGGAATCTCAAAAGGAGGGAGTCACTCTGGGTGACCTCTACCTTTAAACAGATTTTCTGCCGAGGTAGAGTTCTACCCCGACTTTTCAGCATGCAGCAACTTACTGTATCAGATAATAGAGTCCAGGACTACTAGAACAGCTGTACATTGAGAAGGATATCCCAGAGGGTGGAAGCCCTAAAGCCCTGGATAAAGTCTCAAGTCCTTTGGGCCCCAGACTACAAATGTATGCAGTTTCCAATAAGGTCCAAATAAGTCTGGCAGAAAGCAGCAGCTGGAGGTCTAAAAAGCTGGAGAAGAGATTTCAGTACCACTCATCACAAGAAAGACAGCATTTCAAGTTTCAGTCCTACCAAGTTCATGGAGGGAAGTTGGTTAACACCTCTGACTTTATAGTGAAACCCTAAACACCATGCTTTAAGAGTAAAGATTATGTCAGGACTAGAGATTTACCCTAAGACCTAATGGTAAAACTGAGACAGACATGCCTTTAGAGTATAAAACCAAGCCAAGCCTCTAGAACTGGTAGAAAAAACTACCTGAGAGAGGAAAAAAAAAATCAACATTCTTCAGAGAAAAATAAAAATTATCAAGGTATCATCCACAAAGTCTAAAACACTTATCATTAAAAATGATAAGACATGGGGCCGGCACTGTGGTACATTGGGTTAAAGCCCTGGCCTGAAGCATCGGCATCCCATATGGGTGCCGGTTCTAGTCCTGGCTGCTCCTCTTCTGATCCAGCTCTCTGCTATGGCCTGGGAAAGCAGTAGAAGATGGCCCAAGTCCTTGGGCTTTTGCACCCACGTGGGAGACCCGGAAGAAGCTCCTGGCTTCAGATGAGCGCAGCTCCGCCAGTTGTGGCCATCTGGGGAGTGAACCAGTGGATGGAAGACCTCTCTCTGTCTGCCTCTCTCTGTAACTCTGTCTTTCAAATAAATAAAATAAATATTTTAAAAAATGTTAACAGGGCCGGCGCCGCGGCTCACTAGGCTAATCCTCCGCCTAGCGGCGCCGGCACACCGGGTTCTAGTCCCGGTCGGGGCGCTGGATTCTGTTCCGGTTGCCCCTCTTCCAGGCCAGCTCTCTGCTGTGGCCAGGGAGTGCAGTGGAGGGTGGCCCAGGTGCTTGGGCCCTGCACCCCATGGGAGACCAGGAAAAGCACCTAGCTCCTGGCTCCTGCCATTGGATCAGCGCGGTGCGCCGGCCGCGGTGCGCCGGCTGCAGCGGCCATTGGAGGGTGAACCAACGGCAAAGGAAGACCTTTCTCTCTGTCTCTCTCTCTCACTGTCCACTCTGCCTGTCAAAAAATAAAAAAAAATTAAAAAAAAAAAGACTGCTGTTTAAAAAAATAATAATAAAATAAATATTTTAAAAAATGATAACAGGGCCGGCGCCGCGGCTCACTAGGCTAATCCTCCGCCTAGCGGCGCCGGCACACTGGGTTCTAGTCCCAGTTGGGGCGCTGGCTTCTGTCCTGGTTGCCCCTCTTCCAGGCCGGCTCTCTGCTGTGGCCAGGGAGTGCAGTGGAGGATGGCCCAGGTGCTTGGGCCCTGCACCCCATGGGAGACCAGGAGAAGCACCTGGCTCCTGCCTTCGGATCAGCACGGTGCGCTGGCCACAGCGCGCCGGCCGCGGTGGCCATTGGAGGGTGAACCAACGGCAAAGGAAGACCTTTCTCTCTGTCTCTCTCTCTCACTGTCCACTCTGCCTGTAAAAAAATAAAAAAAAATGATAAGAAGAAAATATGAACAGGAATCAAGAGAAAATGAAATAAATAGAAATAAACCTTGAGATGACCAAAATGTTGGAAGTAGAAGACACTGATTTTAGTGCAGCTATTATGAATATGTTCAAGGGCTTAAATGAAAAGATAGCCGCCAGAATGAATGAACACAGGAAGAATTTTAGTAAACAAAATTATTTAAAAAGGCAATTCTACAAGTGAAAATAACAATATCTAAAATTAAAAATCATCTGAGTGGGCAACAAGAGACAATGATAGCAAAAGAAAGGGTCAAATTAACTCACAGATTAGGAGAACCATGAGAAAGATTTAAAAAACTGAACACATCTCCAGCAACTTGTGGGACTAAACCAAGTTAATATACATATAATTAGAGTCCTAGAAGAAAAGGAAAAAAATAAAAATATTTTTGATGAAATAATGGCCAAACTCTTCAAATCTGGTAAAGAAAAAAAAAGTCACTAACTTAGAAAGTTAGCATGTAAACACAAGGAAAACCACGCTATATTAAAATGTTAAAAAGAAATGTAAGGAGAACATCTAGAGAAGAAAAATGACATGGGGAACAGTGATCTGAACATAGCTGACTTCTCAGCAGAAATCATGGACAGGGACAATTTAAAGAACTGAAGGAAAAAACTACTGACCAAAAATTCTGTATTCAGAAAAAAAAAAAAAAAAATCCTTTAAAGCAAAAATAAATAGGGCCAGGGTCAGTGCTGTGGCTTAGTGGGCTAAGCCTCCACCTGCAGTGCCGGCATCCTGTATGGGCGCCAGTTCGAGTCCCAGCTGTTCCTCTTCTGATCCAGCTCTCTGCTATGGCCTGGGAAAGCAGTAGATGATGGCCCGAGTTCTTGGGCCCCTGCATCCACGTGGGAGATCTAGAAGAAACTTGAATAGGCTCAGCTCCAGTCATTGCAGCCATCTGGGGAGTGAACCAGTGGATGGAAGTCCTTTCTCTCTGTCTCTTCCTCTCTGTGTCTGTTAACTCTATCTCTCAAATAAATAAAAAAATCTTTTTTACAGATACAGAGAGGCAGAGACAGAATGGTCTTTCAACCACTGGTTCATTCCCCAGATGGCTGCAATGTCCCGAACTGTGCTGATCTGAAGCCAGGAGTTTATTCCGGGTCTCCCAAGTGGGTGTAGGGGCCCAAGTACTTGGGCCACCTTCTGCTGCTTTCCCAGGCACATTAGTAGGGAGCTGGATTGGAAGTGGAGCAGCCAGGACTTGAACTAGCACCTACATGGGATGCTGGTGCTGCAGGTGGTGGTTTTACTCACTATGCCACAGCGCAGTCCCTTATAAACTGTTAACTTAAGGATGTATACTGTAATCCTTACAGCAACAAAAAAGATTAACATGCAAAGATATAATTTGGAAATCTTTAGAGGAATTAAAATGAAATATGAGGGGTGGGCATTGCAGTGCAGTGGGTTAAGTCATCAGTTGTGATGTTGAAATCTCATATCTGAGTAGTTGTTCAAGTCTCAGCTACTCTACTTCTGATCCAGCTCCCTTCTTTTTTTTATTTTAAGATTTATTTTTTTATTTGAAAGTCAGAGTTACACCGAGAGAGGAGAAGCAGAGAAAGAGATCTTCCATCCAATGATTCACTCCCAAGATGGCCGCAACAGACAGAGCTGCGCTGATCCGCAGCCAGGAGCCAGGAGCCAGGAGCCAGGAGCTTCTTCCGGGTCTCCCACGTGGGCGCAGGGGCCCAAGGACTTGGGCCATCTTCCACTGCTTTCCCAGGTCACAGCAGAGAGCTGGATTGGAAGCGGAGCAGCCGGGACCAGAACCGGTGCCCATATGGGATGCTGGCACTTCAGGCCAGGGCGTTAACCCGCTGCGCCACAACGCTGGCCCCTCCGGCCCCTCCAGTTCCCTTCTAATGCACTTGGGAAGCAGCAGAAGATGGCCCAAGTGCTCAGGCCCCTGCCACTCACATGGGAAACCAGGACTGAGTTCCTGCGTTCTGGCTTCAGCCTGACTCAGAACTGGCTGTTGTAGCCATCTGGGGAGTGAACTAGCAGACAGATCTCTTTTTTTTTTTTTTTTTTTTTTTTTGACAGGCAGAGTGGACAGTGAGAGAGAGAGACAGAGAGAAAGGTCTTCCTTTTGCCGTTGGTTCACCCTCCAATGGCCGCCGCGGCCTGCGCGCTGCGGCCGGCGCACCGCGCTGATCCGATGGCAGGAGCCAGGAGCCAGGTGCTTTTCCTGGTCTCCCATGGGGTGCAGGACCCAAGCACCTGGGCCATCCTCCACTGCACTCCCTGGCCACAGCAGAGGGCTGGCCTGGAAGAGGGGCAACCGGGACAGAATCCGGCGCCCCGACCGGGACTAGAACCCGGTGTGCCGGCGCCGCTAGGCGGAGGATTAGCCTAGTGAGCCGCGGCGCCGGCCAGACAGATCTCTTTTTCTCTCTCCCTCTCCCTTCCTTCCTGTGTCACTCTTTCAAATAAACATAAAATTTCTAAAATAAATAAAATGAAACATGTATGCACTTAATAACTAACATTTGAAGAAAAAAAAAAAAAACACCAAAAACTAACAGAACTAAATGGGGGAAAAGATACAAATTCCATACAGTTGGAGATTTTAATTCTTATTTCTCAGTAACTGATAGAACACAGAAGGAAAAAATTAAAAGCTATAGGATATTTGAACATCACACATCACAATCGAGCACCTGGACCTAATTTATGTCCATAATACACTATACCCAAGAAATACAGAGTACACATTCTTTTCAAATATACATGGAATACAATTGAAAATGGGTGAGAGACACATAAAAACAAGTCTCAGTAAATTTCAAAGTAATGACTCTTGGGGCTAGCGTTGTGATGCAGAAGGTAAAGCTGCTGCCTGAAGTGCCACCATCCCATACCCAGCTCCCTGCTAATGGCCTGGGAGAACAGCAGAAGATGGCCCAATGCTTCAGCCCTATGTAGGAGACTCATGGACTGAAGTTAAAGCAATTCTTGAAAAAAAATTTTTTAAAGATATATTTATTTGAAAGGCAAAGCTACAGAGAAAGAGAGAGCGAGAGTGTGTGAGTTATCTCTAACTTGGCCCAGCTCTGGCTGTTGTGGGCATCTGGGGAGTGAACCAGTGGATGCAAACTTTCTTGGGGCCAGTCTTGTGATAATTACTAATAATTAAGCCACATGCAACACTGGCATCCTATATAGGTGCTGCTCCACTTCTCATCTAGCTCCCTGATAATGCACCTGAGAAAGCAACGCTGGTGTGCCTGGAAAAGCAGTAGGAGACCACCCAAGAGCTTGAGCCCCTGCACCCATGTGGGAGACCCAAATGAAGCTCCTGGCTTCGGTCTGGCCCAGTCCTGGCTGTTACAGTCATTTCGGGAGTGAACCAGTGGATGGACGATTTCTCTGTCTCTCCCTCTTTCTGTAACTCTGCTTTCCAAATAAATAAATGAATCTGTTTTAAAAAAGATAAATAACAATGACATATCTAGAAAAATACTAAGTATTGAGAAATTAAGCAACATACATCTCTCTAAAATTTAAAAATTTTATTTATTTATGACAGATATCTCTTATTTGCTGGTTCACTCGCCGACTTCCTATAACAGCTGGGGCTGGGCCAGAGCCAGGTTCTGAGAACTCCAGGTCTCCCATGACAGTGCAGGGCCCAGCTATTTGGGTTATTCTCTAGTGCCTCCTGAGTCTACACTGGTAGGAAGCCAGAATCAGGAGCTGGAATCAGGCACTAAACCAAGGTACCCCACTAGGGGATGCAGGTGACTTAACTGAATGTCAAGCTCCTACCCCAAGTGACATTAATGTAAATAACCATAAAAGAAATGACCAGAAAAACTAGAAAATATTTGGAATTCAAAGAAAGTTAAAATAATATATCTAAATTTGTGAACTGAAGTTAAAGCAATTTAAAATAAAATTTTTTTATGATTTATTTATTTGAAAGGCAAAGTTATTGGGGGGGGCAGAGAAAGAGAAAACAGTTATTGACCATCCATCACTGGTTCATTCCCCAAATGATCACATGGCCGGGACTAGGCCAGATTGAAACCAGGAGCCCAGAACTCCATCCAGGCCTCCCACATGGGTACAGAATCTCAAGCACTTGGGGCATCTTCCGCTGCTTTCCCAGGCACATTACCAGGGAACTAGATCAAAAGTGGAGCAGCTGGGACTTAAACCTGTGTATACATGAGATGCTAGTGTTGCAGGTGGCAAGTTAACCCACTGCATCACAATGCCAGTCCCAGCAATTCTGTTTTTTGTTAAAAAATTATTTTTTTAAAAAAGATTTATCTATCTATCTGTATGAAAGGCAGAGTGACAAAGAGAGGGAAAGAGAGATGGAATGCTCTTCTATTCACTGGTTCACTCCCTGAATGACTACAATAGCCAGTGCTGGGCCAGGCAAAAGCCAGAAGCTAGTAAGTCCATCTGGGTCTCCTATGTGGGTGGCAGGAACTCAAGTCCCTGAGGCATAATCCACCACTTGCAAGACACTGATGTACAGGGATCTGGATTGGAAGCAGAGGAGCCATGACTCAATTCCAGGCACTCCAATATGAGACAGGGCATCCCAAGTGGTGGCTTAACCCTCTATGCCACAATGCCTGCCCCTAAAGCAATTCTTACAGATAAATTTGTAGCTATAAATTTTCATATTAGATGAGAAGGTTTTAAGTCAATGATTTTAATTTCCCTTTTAATAAGAAAAAAAAAACAGTAAAACAACAGTCAACTGAAAGAAGGAAATATTATGAACAAAAATACATGAAATAAAGAAAAAAAATGAGTTAATAGTGAAAGACTAATAAAATTCATAAAGTCCTACAAAGATGATCATGAAAAAATGCAAATAATCAATACCAAGAATGGAAGAGGGATGTAACTTCAGATCCTATAGATATTAATTGGATAAAAAGGAAATATTATAAAGAACTTCATGTCAATAATTATGACAACTCAGATGAAATGGAAAACTCCTTCAAAATAGGTATGAGAAGAAATAGAAATCTGTAGTAGTGTTATATCTGTTAAAAATGAACAAACAAACTGAATTCATAATCAAAAAACTCCCTAAAAAAGAAAATTCCAGTGGCCCAGAGGGAATTAAGCTGTCGCCTTCAACACAGGCATCCCATGTCGGAGAACTGGTTCACTCTGGATCTCACTCTGTGTTAACGGCACCCGGGAAAGCAGTGGAAGATGGCTCAAATACCTGGGCCCTGCCACTCATGTAGGAAACCAGATAGAATTCTGGACTCCTGGCTATGGCCTAGGCCAGTCCCAGCCACTGGGGCCATTTGGAGAGTGAACCAGAAAATAGAAGATTCCTGTCTTTCCCTCTCTGTCACTCTGCCTTTCAACTAAATAAAATAAAAAATTTTTTTAAAAGATTTGTTCTTTATTTGAAAGCAGAGTTTCAGAACAAGAGGAGAAAAGAGAGAGAGAGAGAGAGAATCTTCCATCTATTGATTCACTCGCCAAATGGGTGCAACAACCTGGGCTGGGCCAGGCCACAGCCAGGAGCCAGGAGCTTCTTCCAGGTCTCCCACATGGGTGCAGGGGCCTAAGCACTTGAGCCATCCTCCGCTGCTTTCCTAGGAACATTAGCAGGAAGGTGGATTGTAAGTGGAATAGCTGGGATTAGAACCGGTGCCCACATGAGCAGCACCATATGAGTGAACCACCAGATGGAAGACCACTCTCTCTCTCTCTGCCTCTCCTCTCTCTGTGTAACTCTAACTTTCAAATAAATAAATAAATCTTAAAAAAAAAAAAGAATAAGAAGAAGAAGAAGTGGAGTAACCAGGACTTGAACCAGGCACTCTGATATGGGATGCAGATGTCCTAAGCCGCAACTTAACTACTGTGACACTTGTGCTCTCTTGTCAAACTCTTAAAGAAGAAATAATGCCAACCTACACAAGCTATCAGAACATACCACAGAAAGGAATACCTTCCAACTTGTTTCTGAAGCTAGCACAACCCTGATATTGAAATAGGAGTCTGGGGTAGCCATCTGGCAAAGTAATTAAGATGCAGCCCAAGTGGGGGGCTGCCTCTGATTTTTATATTTTCTTTCAAATTATTTATTTATTTATTTGAGAGGCAGAGATACAGAGATAGAGACAGAAAGACAGACAGAGGTCACATCCATTGGCTCATTCCCCAATGTCCACAACAGCAGGGACTGGGCCAGGCCAAAGTCAGGAGCCAGATACTCAATCCAGGTCTCCCATGTGCAGGGAGTGGTAGGAGCTTAATTACTTGAGTCATCCTTATCAGAAAGCTGAAGTTGGGAAGCTGGGTATTGAACCCAGATACTCCCAATATGGGACACAGGCTTAATTGCCAGGTTAAATGCCTACTATCCTATGAATTTTGGAATCCACTTATTTGTACTTTCAGCCTGTGTGAATTTTGATTTTGATGATATTAAACATGTAAATGAATCTTGGATGGCTGACAGCTCCTTTTGTAGACTTTCTCTGAACAGGGTAAAGTAGCTGCAGTAAGACTTTTTATTTATTTATTTGACAGGTAGAGTTACAGACAGTGAGAGAGACAGAAAGTTCCTCCCTCCACTGGTTCACTCCCCAAATGGCCGCCACAGCCATCGCTATGCCGATCTGAAGCCAGGAGCCAGATGCTTCCTCTAGGTCTCCCACGCGGATGTAGGGGCCCAAGCACTTGGGCCATCCCCCACTGCCCTCCAGGGCCACAGCAGAGAGCTGGACTGGAAGAGGAGCAACTGGGACCAGAACCCGGTGCCCATATGGGAGGATTAACCTAGTGTACCATGGCACTGGCCCCATTTGCAGTAAGACTTAAAAATACCTTGTACAGGGACCGGCACTGGGGTGCAGCAGGTTAACGCCCTGGCCTGAAGCACCGGCATCCCATATGGGCACCTGTTTGAGACCCGGCTGCTCCACTTCCAATCCAGCTCTCTGCTTTGGCCTGGGAAAGCAGCAGAAGATGGCCCAAGTCCTTGGGCCCCTGCACCCACATGGGAGACCTGGAGGAGGCTCCGGGCTCCTGGCTTCGGATTGGTGCAGCTCCGGCCATTGCGGCCAACTGGACAGTGAATCATCGATTGGAAGACTTCTCTCTCTCTCTGCCTTTCCTTCTCTGTGTAACTCTTTCAAATAAATAAATAAATCTTTAAAAAAAAAAAGTGGATTATCTGTGGGGACAAGAACTGAGTTGATATAGGCAGGAGTGAGAGGAAGACTTCTTACTGTACATATTTTTTGATTTTTAAAATATTGACATAATGGTGCTGGCACTGGCATAATGGGCTAAGCCTCTACCTGCAGCACTGGTATCCCATATAGGTGCTGGTTCTAGTCCCAGCTGCTCCTCTTGTGATCCAGCTCTGTTATGGCCTAGAAAAGCAGTAGAAAATGGCCCAAGTACTTGGGTCCTTGTGCTGGCATGGCAGACCTGGAAGAAGCTTCTGGCTCCTGGCTTCGGATCAGCCCAGCTCTGACCTTTACGGCCGTTGGGGAGTGAACCAGTGGGTGGAAGATCTTTCTCTCTGTCTCTCTCTCTGTCTGTAACTCTACCTCTCAAATAAATAAATTAATTAATAATCTTTAAAAAATTAAAGATTACAAATCAAGTCTTTTGATGGGTTTGTCTCTGCTTTGTACTGATTGATAGTTTTTTTAAACAAAAATGTTGATATATTAAATAAAGCAAATTTTGCAAATGAATTCATTTCCTAAGTATATGATAATGATGATGACAGGAGTAGCTACCAGCAATAATCTTCACATTTACCTAGGTTAAGTACTTTACACAATTTATCTTATTTAATCCTGGTATCAACCCTGAGAGGGATCCAACTATCATTCCAGGTTTATAGGTGAGGAAAAAGGAGGTCTGAGGATTAAATAGCGAGAAGTTGAAAAAATGGGATTCAGTCCAAAGTCTGTGTGCCCAACCACTGTGTACTACAGCGTATCTGTTTAGATGCTGTTATGTGTAATGAATGATACAAAAGACAAGAAGTAATTACCTGTTGCCCTTCTGTACCCTCAGCAGTAACCATAGCAACTGAGTGTGTTCCTGATGAGGAGATGACAGCGTCATGAGCGGGGACTGTGATGGGTGTGCCATCCTGTGTTACCATTGTGATGGTATTGCCAATGGCCTGCATGTCAGCTTGAGATATGTTGACCTGCAATATAATGCATTTTAAAAATCAACTGATGTTTCTTATGATATATGCCAATCTTAATTAAGGTCTAGGCCTAATTCCTGTATAAATTTACCCTCTGAGAACAACAAATAAGCCTTTTATACTGGGATAAACTCTTTCAGTCATCAGAAAAATTAATCAATCTTAAATGTATCTCTTCCCTCTTTTGAATTGTTTCACCTGGATCCATTCCTTTTATTTCTTTACTTTTTTTTAGAAGATTTATTTATTTGAAAAGCAGAGCAACAGAGGTAGAGGAAGAGGATAAGAGGGAGAGAAGGGGGGGGGACTCCATGTGGGTTCCCATGTGGGGGCCATCATCACTGCTTCCCAGGCACATCATCAGGAAGTTGAATCAGAAAGGGAGCAGCCAAGATTGGATCTGGAACACTGATATGGCATGTGGGCATTGCAGTGGTAGCTTAACCCACTCTGCCACAGTGCTGGCCCTGTGGTCCATTACTTTTCAAGCTCAGTCTCACTGTGGTTTTGACCTTCACTGCCTCCCCTTAGGGCTATAGCAATAACACTATCTGGATTCTAAACAATCACCAACATTTTCTCTCTACTCATCTCTCTGCAAGTAATCTCTTCCAGCAGGCTACTGAGAAACTTCAGGAGCTCTGCCTCTGCCTAGAGGCTGAAGTCCAAAGTCTGTGCCTTGACAGTCAAGGCTGTCCTCAGTGGAGACCCGGCATATCTTGACAGTCAAGGCTGTCCTCAGTGGAGACCCGGCATACCTTTCAAGATCAGCTTCAGGGAAATGTTAATTTGTTTGGCTTCTTTTGGTGGGTACTTACATGCTGAGTCCCATCTTGGGATATAAGTGTAACCTGTTGACTCAACCCAGACTGGGTTACTGTAGCTACTTGTGTAGACACAACATCGTCCCCATCTACACCTGTAACATAGGTGATCTGGGACCCTTTAAGAACATCTTCACCTTGACCTGTTCAAAACAAATGATTCATTTATTTAACCAACCAACCAACCAATATATTTAGAAAACAGAGGACATTTTAAAGATATAGAAGAAAATTATATAAATTAAGATGTGAACACACCTATATTCTAAATAATAAAAACAGCTTCTGGAACTTTAAATTTCTCCACCTCCACATTTATAAGCCCAAACAACATTAAAGCAGATCTAATCAAACCTTTCCATATCAAATTTAAGTGTTCTAATTTTCAGACAACTCTTGTTCTCTTAGTTGGAGTAATTACTTGATTCTCTGCATCTGTGTTGGGAGCAGGGACCTGTACAGAAAAACTGGCAAATAACCCTTCCAATAGAGCAATTATGCACAGTTTCTGCAGTCACTTAAGAAGCTGTTAAAAGTGATAAGACAATCTTAATAAACATTAACCACAAAACCAGAATGGTTTGTAAACACAACCTTCTAACTTAGTGTTTAACACAGGTGATGGATTGCAAGTCATCAGGACACAATGACATCACTGTGTAAAGAAACCATACAATGGCGTATTATCTGGGGTAAGGTTAATCATTTAATAAGTGACAGAAAAGGAACCCCCATCCACTTCTTTATTTCATAAAGAGCCAGCAAGTAAACAGCAGTTAATAGCCCATTACTGCTGTGCCTGGTAACTGGAGAGATTACAGATCCTTCTCTTTTCCCATTTCTTTCCACCACCAAGGGAAAAAGAACACCAAAAACATTTTCCCCCTTCTAAGAAGGACTTAATATGATAATCTAGAGTATTTCTCAAAGTCAGTGGTTAATGTTAGCACTCAGGTGCCGGAGGTCAGCAAGGGAGAACTGCTGTGCCACTTATTATTTTGCTTCTGTTTGTTCTGTCCCACAGTTATTTACATTTTATCATCCCAACAGATTACAAAACGCAGGGATCATGTGAAAAAGGAACATAAATCAACCTCTCTTACTGGAAAATGATCTTAAATTTTTGAAACAAAAGGTATATTATAAACTATCTTATAGAAAACAAGGACCTCTGATCTGAAATACCAACATTTAAGAGACGTGAGGAAACTTGAAAATAGAAGTCTTATAAATTAAGTTTGACATCATTAAATCCTGTTTTCTAACTAAAATGATCCAGCAGTTGTTTTAATATTTTTTCATTTACTTTTCTTTTAGCAAATTTCAAGCATACAGTACATTACTAACTATAGTTACCATGCTGTATAACAGATTTCCAGAACTCACTCTTCCTGTCTAACTGAAATTTTATACCCTTTGACCTGTATCTCCCCAGGTGTAGTGTCTAACCATGCACACCTGCATTGTTTGGGCTAGAAAATAACACCTTACAGCCATCAGGATTGAAGAAACTGTTGTTTTCAGACAGTCACCTGATAAATACCTGAAAAAAACAAACTAGGACTATGGGGAATCATTTGAACAGGTGATCTATTTTTCCCCTTATTCTGCAATTGACTTTTTTCATCTAAATGTCTTTCAGTGCTTTAGTATCTGTTGCCAAAAATGAGAAAAGGTATCATCTTCTAATTTCAAATTTACTTCATTTAGGAGGTATCTCAATGAACGGTAACAAACTGTTTTTGTGTTTTAGAAAAACCTACTTCCTTTAACCTATTTACCTATGCTTCATTATTTAATTAAAATCACTGAAAGTAATTCTCTAAAATATTTTTCCAAGAGTTTATTCTTACTGAAATGAGTAATTTTGTCTCTTAGAATACACATAACAGCATCTGAATCAATGAAGATTTCTCTGGGAGTGCTTCTCCACTCTTATGAATTCAGACCAACGTCCTTAATGGATGCAAAGAGCCTGGCTGCCTTGGCCTCACGCTCCAGCCTCATCTCATACTACCTTCCCAGGCAGACCCTCTATCCCAGCCAGGCTTCTTTCAGGATCTTCTACTTGCTGTGCTCTACCCAACCTCATGGCTTTTGGCATGTGTCATTCCCTCGATTTGAAGGTTCTCTTGCCTTTGCTCCATTTCCCCTTCCACCAACCCTTACTTCCTCACCTAATTGAGCTGTCCTACTCACCCTCTAGATCTGTCCCAAAATCACTTTCTCGGGAAGTAACCTCCCAGACCACACCAAATTCTCCTTTCATATATATTCCCCAAAGCACCAAGTATCTTTAATAGTACTTATCACAGTTATAAAGCCTATGTTTATGTGATTATATGAATGACACTTTATGACTGGAGAAAATGGTCTGAATCATGAATTATGTTCATTACTATTGATTCTCAATCTTAGAAATAGAAAAAATGATTAAAACTGTCACCTGGTGGAGGCTCGAAGAAAGCTTCCTGTTCCTCCTCAATGGGCTCAGTGTCGTTGTGAGCTGTCCGTTTGTGCATGGCCAGTGTAGAGATCTGCTTGTATGTTTTCCCACAGTGGTTACAGTTATATGGTTTGGAGTGAGTGTGAACAACATGATGTTTGTACAAACTGGAATATTCTGTAAACCTTTTGTCACACCCAGGAACTGTACAAACATATGGCTTTTCCCCTAAAAATGCAAAAAAAAAATTAACCTTTTACATATGCAGGTATAATCATACCATTTCTAAGAAGGGAAAAAAAAAGACTCTAAAAATAAATTGCTGCCAAATCCCTTCTTATCCTACCACACAAGATGACTGCCTACCAAAAAACCAAAAACAAAGAAAGAAGACTCCCTAACTATGGTCTTGATTTGTGTCTCAATGCTTGATCTAGTGGCTAAGATGCTGGTTAAGACACCTGAATCCTATACCAAATTACTTGGGTTTCATACCTGACTCTCACTCCCCATTCCACCCTCCTGCTAAATGCAGACTCTAGGAGGCAGCAGTTGATAGCTTAGATGATTACATACCTGACACCCAAATGGAAGACCTGGATTGATTTCCTGACTCCTGGTTTCAGTTTGGCCCAGTCCCAGCTGTTGCAGGCAGTTGGGCAATAAACCAGCAGATTGGAGCTTTCTGTCTATCTCCCACTGCCTCTCAAAATAAGTAAAATACAATTTAAAGTAAGGTGGTCTGCATCCTAGGTATTGTCCCTGTGCATCAACATCACTTAATTTAAAAGTGCAAGTGGGGCCAGCGCTGTGGTGCAGCGGGTTCAAGTCCTGGTCTGAAGTGCCAGCATCCCATATCAGTGCCGGTTCTAGTCCCAGCTGCTCCTCTTCAATCCAGATCTCTGCTATGGCCTGGGAAAGCAGTACAAGATGGCTCAAAGTCCTTGGGCCCCTGCACCCCTGTGGGAGACCTGGAAGAAGCTCCTGGCTTCAAATTGGCTCAGCTCCAGATGTTGCAGCCACTTGAGGAGTGACCCAGTGGATGGAAGACCTCTCTCTGTCTCTACCTCTCTGTAACTCTGTCTTTCAAATAAATAAAACAAATACTTAAAAATAAAATAAAAGGGCAAGAAAAGTTAGGATGGAGATGTTGCCCAATTTAACTCTACCTTTGATGAAATGGGAATTTACTATTTCCTGTAACTAGAAAATCTTAATGATACCATACTAATGATAGTAACAAATGCAATTGTAAGTAACACAGCTTAACTTAAAGGTTTTATAAAAATTTAAAAAAATATTTTCTAAAAAGTCTGTTAGACATAGTTGTACATCAATACATCTAAAAGGACACATATATTTCATTTAACTTTGCCTGAATTCTTGCATCTAACTGAAAGTTATTCAGGGGACCAGTGCTGTGGTGTAGCAGGTAAAGCCACCATCTGTGATGCCAGAATCCCACATGGTGCCTGTTTGAGTCCTGGCTGCTCCACCTCTGATTCAGCTCCCCACTAATGCACTTGGGAAAAGCAGTGGAAGATGGCCCAATTGCTTGGGCCTTGCACCCACATGAGAGACCCAAAAGAAGCTCCTGGCTCCTGGCTTTGGATGGGCCTAGCCCTGGCCATTGCGGCTATCTGGAGAGTAAACCAGTTGATGGAGGACCTCTCTAACTTTGCCTTTCAAATAAATAAAATAAATCTTAAAAAAAAAAGTTATTCAGTATTCACTAATAACAAGTAGGCAAAATAAAGAGAAGTAAAAACTGTAATTCTTGGCCGGCGCTGCGGCTCACTAGGCTAATCCTCCGCCTAGCGGCGCCGGCACACCGGGTTCTAGTCCCAGTTGGGGCGCCGGATTCTGTCCCGGTTGCCCCTCTTCCAGGCCAGCCCTCTGCTGTGGCCAGGGAGTGCAGTGGAGGATGGCCCAGGTGCTTGGGCCCTGCACCCCATGGGAGACCAGGAAAAGCACCTGGCTCCTGGCTCCTGCCATCGGATCAGCGTGGTGCGCCGGCCGCAGCGTGCCGGCCGCGGCGGCCATTGGAGGGTGAACCAACGGCAAAGGAAGACCTTTCTCTCTGTCTCTCTCTCTCACTGTCCACTCTGCCTGTCAAAAAATTAAAAAAGAAAACAAAACAAAACAAAACAAAAAAAACTGTAATTCTTATTCCATGAAATAATTTGAGTACACCATAGGTTGTACATACATTTTTAGAACATTTTATCATAGAAAATTTCAAATATACACAAAAGTATGGAGACACAGTACCCATGTACTGATCATCTAACTTCAACTGTTAATTCTTGGCCAATACTGTTTTATTTATTTACTATATATATTCCTCATCTTCCTACCCAGAATTATTGTGAACAGTTCCAGACAGTATTCAATTTCATATGTAAGTATTTCGGAAGGTATATCTGAAAGATGGGTCCTTTATAAAGAAAATGTAAAGTAAAATAATAATTTAATATCATAAAGTATCTAGGCACTGCTAGTGGTGATAGTGTAGTGACCTAAAGCTGAAAATAAGCTGGCACAAATGAACCTAACTGTAGTTCAAATGAACACTTTTAGCCACTGGGAAGGGGCTGTGGTGGGGAAGAAAATAAATTCATTAAAATAAGTTATCTATGTGTTATCTGAGTAATGTCCTCAGTCTTGGGCTAGGCAGAGGGATGGGGAACGCAAACACATCTAACTTTTTTTAGTACGTTTGTTCACTGTAGTGGTACGAGAGGAGCAATTCTGAAATTATTTTAGATGTAACAAAAGCCTTAGCAAATGAATAAATGCTTCAATGCTACTGGACACCAGGGTTCTCACTGTGGAAAAGGGGGCATAAAAATATGCAATGGAGGAAAGAAAAATGAGCCCTGTGGGAAGAACTGGACTTGGAGATATTAGTGGGAACTCATCAGTTCTAAAATGGGGATAGATATGTATGTCCTCATTCTCGTTTTACACCTTTGTTGGGTAAACTGCATCTTTTCCCATGGTTCTTAAAATATTTGAAAGACAGAGTTACAGAGAAGTAGAGCCAGAGAGAGAGGGCGAAAGAAAGCGGTCTTCCATCTGCTGATTCACTCCTCAAATGGCCACAATTTCCAGAGCTGAGCTGATCTGAAGCCAGAAGCCAGGACCTTCTTCCGGATCTCCCAGAGGGGTGCAGGGGCCCAAGCATTTGGGTCATCTTTTACTGCTTTCCCAGGCCGTAACAGAGAGCTGGATCAGAAGGAGAGCAGGCAGTACCTGAACCAGCACCCATATGGGATGCTGGTGCCACAGGCCGGGGCTTTAACCCACTGTGCCACAGCGCCAGCCCCTTCCCATGGTTCTAAAAACAGTAAAACTACCCACAAACAATAAAATCTCATACTTATGTATGTCTTACACATAAAGTAACAGGAGATTGCTTCCTGTCTTCTGCCCAGTCCCTATTCTCAAAGCAGGCAGGTTAAAATTCTTATCTTGGTAAATGGTTGTGGGGAAGGCATGTAAGAGAATAGAAATAAATGGCAGTCAACTTCAACTTGGAATATCAGCCCAGGCTGGAGCAAAAAGCACCACTAGGTGGCATCAAACCACAGTCAAGTGGGAGTGAATGTTGGAAGGGTGAGACAGGCACTTGGAGAAACCGTAGAGAACCCAGTTAGGGTGCCTGTCTGCACACCACATCAGAGTGCCTAGTTCAAGTCCTGGTTACTTCACTTCAGATCTAGCTCCTGTTAATGCACACCTGCAGAGTAAGCAGGTGATGACAGGGGTGTCTGCCATTCATGTGGAAGTCCCAGATTGAGTTCCAGGTTCCTGGCTTTGGCCTGACCAGCAACCAGCTGTTGTAGGCATTTGGGAAGGGAATCAGTAGATGGGAAGATCTGTCCTTCAGATAAAATGAAAAATAAATTTAAAAAATTTTTAAAAAGGTCATTAAAAAATATAAATGGCTGGCTTGAGCTTTTAAACTTCCTATTGGCTAGCTGCATAGCCTCACCTGAGTTATCTGATCTACCAGGCAAAAATGGACTGCATTTTACATGTCTGAATCTTTACCTTTTACTTACGGCATAACATGGGCATTTACTGTATCCTTTACTTATTAGCCAATCTTTTCTTCCAGCCCAAACATACCTGTTGAGTCAGATCAATATTTATGATCACTCACTGAATCTCTCTGCTTCAATGATTCTCAACCATGTCTGCATATAAAGGACCTGGGAGGCTTTTCACATATCCTGGTGCCTGGGCCTCATCTCTGCAGTTATGTCACAATCTATACAGACAGGATCTGGGGAATCAGATCCTATTTTAAAAGGGTGAAGCCCATCTGTAGCCTTATTTAGGAGCACTGCTATACAAAAATGTTCCAAATACCAGACTTAATGTAGGCATGTCTCTTACCAGAATCTAATTTATATAAAATGTACTAGATGGCACATGTTCATATAACCAGTCTATATTTAATTGCTGTAAGCAGGAAAATATTTTCTCAACCCATCCAAATGTCCTGCAAATTTTTCCCAAAATGTCACAAAAAGACCCAGGCACCTGTGTTATAATCCACCAAGAATGTCTTTTTAAGAAGCACTTAAAACATCGATTAATTATTTAACAGCCAATGAGCTCATAAGTGGGTTTATGTGTAAACTCAACGATACAGTACAGCACCAGATAGGAATTTTGTTTTCCTTCTATACTGTAAATATGTACCATAATTTACAACTAAACATCTTAGGGCTGGCACCATGGCACAGTGGAGAAAGTACAGTGCCGGCACCCCACATAGGTGCCAGTTCAAGTCCCAGCTGCTCCAATTCCAATTCAGCTGCCTGCTGGTGCACCTGGGAAAGCAGTGGAGAATGGCCCAAGTACTTGGGTGCCTGCACCCACATGTGAGACCTGGAAGAAGCTCCTGGCTCCTGGCTACGGCCTGGCCCAGCCCTTGCCCTTGAGGCCATTTGGGAAGTGAACCAGCAGATGGAAGATCTCTCTGTCTCTCCCTATCTCACTCCCTATAACTCTTTCAAATAAATAATCTTTATAATAAATAAAATAAAAATGAACACCTTAAAGAAATAAAAGCAATGTGAATTATATTGGCAAAATATTAATTTTTCTAATATACAGCTTTCTTTTCTAGGCTTCTGAGGTTTTCACAGGATTTTAAAAGATAATTCACAGGGGCTGGCACTGCGGCATAGCGGGTAAAGCCACCACCTGCAGTGCTGGCATCACATATGGGTGCTGCTTTAAGTCCTGGCTGCTCCACTTCCGATCCAGCTCCCTGCTATGACCTGGAAAAGCAGTGGAAGATGGCCCAAGTGCTTGGGTTCCTACACCCACGCGGGGGACCCAGAAGAAGCTCCTGGCTTTGGATCGGCACAGTTCCACAATGGCCAACTGGGGAGTGAACCAGCAGATGGAAGACCTTTCTCTCTGCCTCTCCTTCTCTCTCTGTGTAACTCTGTCTTTCAAATAAATAAATGAATCTTAAAAAAAAAAAAAAAAAAGACAATTAACAGGGGCCAGCACTGTGGCATAGTGGGTTGGGCCTCCGCCTGCAGTGCTGGCATCTCATATGGGCACCGGTTCAAGTCCCAACTCTACTATCCAATTCCAGCTTCCTGCTAATGCACATCGGGAGAGTCAGCAGGTGATGACTCAAGTAGTTGTGTCTATGCCATCCATGTGGGAGACTAAGACTGAATTCCTAGCTCCTGGCCTTGGCCTAACAGCCTCAGGTGATGCAGGCATTTGGGGAGTAAAATAGCACATGGAAGATCGCTGCCTGTTTCTGTCTCTCTGCCCTTCAAATAAATGAAAAAAAAAATTTTTACAAAAGAATTATTACAAAATGAAAAGACAACCCAATTAAAAAATGAGCAAAGAAACTAAGCAGACATTTCTCCAAAGAAATGGAGATACAGCCAGTGCCGCGGCTCAATAGGCTAATCCTCCACCTAGCGGCGCCGGCACACTGGGTTCTAGTCCCGGTCGGGGCGCCGGATTCTGTCCTGGTTGCCCCCTTCCAGTCCAGCTCTCTGCTGTGGCCAGGGAGTGCAGTGGAGGATGGCCCAAGAGCTTGGGCCCTGCACCCCATGGGAGACCAGGAGAAGCACCTGGCTCCTGCCTTCGGATCAGTGCGGTGTGCTGGCCGCAGCGGCCATTGGAGGGTGAACCAACGGCAAAAGGAAGACCTTTCTCTCTGTCTCTCTCTCTCACTGTCCACTCTGCCTGTCAAAAAAAAAAAAAAAAAAAAGAAATGGAGATACAAATGGCTAATAAGCACATTAAAAATATTTAACATTGGAGCTGGCACTGTGGCATAGTGGGTGGAACCACAGACTGCAGTGCTGGCATCCCATATGGGCACCGGATTGAGACCCAGCTGCTCCGCTTCCAATCCAGCTCTCTGCTATGGCCTGGGAAAGCAGTAGAGGATGGCCCAAGTCCTTGGGCCACTGCACCTTCGTGGGAGACCCAGAAGCTCCTGGCTCCTGGCTTTGGATTGGAGCAGCTCTGGCAGTTGTGGTCAATTGGGGACTGAACCAGCAGATGGAAGACCTCTCTCTCTCTCTGCCTCTACTTCTCTCTCTCTGTGTAACTCTTTAAAATAAATAAATAAATTTCAAATAAATAAATAAATAAATCTTTAAAAAAAATTTAACATCAAGAGCAGTAAGGGGAGGGGGGCAGTGCTGTGGAGTAGTAGGTAAAGCCACTGCCTGAGTGCCAGCATCCTATATGGCATCCCATAAAATTCCTTTATCTCTACCTGGCAAACTTCAGGATTCAGCTTAAAAAGCCAAATTTCCCTGTAAAGCACAACGTTTCTCTCATACCCACAGAAATGACTGCTCCCCTCTCCGTTCCCATAGAACCTTATTCATATAATGAAAAACACTCAGCAGCAACTGTGTCTCCCATCTCACCCAACTGAGCCATCCCTGGTAATACCTCAGCTGTCTCCGAATTTCTGCTGCCTGGCAGAGAAAACTCAATCAATACCCAGTAACTGTATAGTATGTCAATGCCAGGATGCTAAGGTGAACATTTTTAAGTTGCTTAATCCCTTTCCACCATGCCAAGTGGTAGGAAAGGTGGAAGAAATTAGCTAGACATGGTTTCTAGAGAAGGCAAGAGTTAAACTGAGCCTTGAATGATAAAAGACCAAAAGATCAGAGACTGTTACCTGTGTGTATCCTCACATGGTTTTTATAATTAGTTGCACTGGCAAATGCCCTCCCACATCCTGGTTCTGTGCAGTAATAAGGTCTTTCTCCTGTATGTGTTCTAACATGGACTTTCCTGATATTTGATGTTGTAAAGGACCGGCCACAGCCTTCAAAGGGACACTTAAAGGGCCTTTCTCCTGAAAATATAAAGAGAAACAAATTAAGCAGTGCAAAAATATGTAGAAAATTGAAATGTCTTATTCTTTGGTTTTGCCTAGGATTACACTTGAGGCTCTAGCATTCTTGTGCTGAGTTTCCCTTTCAGGCATTTACTTTATCTTTTTTCTGCAAAGAGCATGTTCTACTACAAATTTAAATTTACATAAGAAACCCTGAATGGTATTCAAAACTCATCAGTGAATTCATGACTCTCCAAGATGGAATTACCCAGATGGATATATCAAAAAATAAGCAGAGAAAAAAAAAAAAAAACAGAAAAAAATCAGATGCAAGAATAAGTATTAGAGTAACTCTAGAATCCCCTAAAAAGTTTACCTCCTATTTTATGTACTCTATAATACTTGGAAGAAAATTTCAATCTTGGGTCTTTTTAAAATCCTGTATCCTAGTACAAATACAAATCAAAATAGTTACTGAACATAATACTTTTCTAGAATCTAAGCTTATGAAATGAATACTCTGTCAATTATATTCTCTTCCTTCATGCAACCTTGGAACTCATACAGGAAGTAGCAACATCAAATTAAGAATGAACTGGGTGGGGCTGGCGCTGTGGTGCAGCAAGTTAAAGCCCTTGCCTGAAGTGCCCGAATCCCATGTGGGAGCCGGTTCGAGTCCCGGCTGCTCCACTTCTGATCCAGCTCTCTGCTATGGCCTGGGAAAGCAGTGGAGGATGGCCCAAGTCCTTGGGCCCCTGTGCCCGCATGGGAGACCCGGAAGAAGTTCCTGACTCCTGGCTTCGGATCGGCATAACTCTAGCTGTTGCAGTCATCTGGGGAGTGAACCAGCAGATGGAAGACCTCTCTCTGTCTCTCTCTCTGTAACTCTTTCAAATAAATAAAATAAATCTTTAAAAAAAATAAGAAGGAACTGGGTGTCATGGTTTCTAATCACAGTTCAGCTACTAATCAGATATAAAATCCTAGGTAAATAAGCTTATTGCTCAGATAATACTTGAAAACTAAGAGGGTTGACACACCATGGGCATCGTTAATGTTTTCTGTGACATGGACCCCTTTATGAATCTAACAGATATGGGTCCTCATTGTGGAGAGAAGCATGCATGCACCAGCAACAAACCACATGGAATCTGAGAAGTTTAAGAGAAACTCTTGCTGCTCATTCCTTAAAGCCATTCCTGAGACTCCTTCCCCAAGTAACCTCTCTGTAGATTAAGAATTCTTGGCCTAGATACAACATTCTGTTCACACGAGTACCTGTATGAGTTCTGATATGTTTCTGTAGATCTCCTGAAGTTTTGAAAGATTTAGTACAGTTATCTTCTGAACACCGATATGGCTTTTCTCCTGTATGAGTTCGGACATGACTTTTTAAACCATAACCTTTAAAAAAAAATTAAAAAGAAATTTAATTACACAACACCCTTCTAAACATGCACACTGAGATTAAGCTATTGAAAAAGATAGTATCACCAAGGATAAAATGCTGGACAAGTACAACAGAATAACTATTAAAAGTATAGAAGAATATGGACAGCTCAGGACTGCCAACACCGGAAATTCAATAGTTTCATCTGTTTAGAAGAGGTTATGTATATTTCCTATTTTTCAATTTTACTAGGTGTTTATAACACAAACCCCAAAAGCTTCTGGTGGAATAAGACAAGGAAGAAGGAGTCTTGACCCTGCCAGATGTATCCCCTGCTAAGTCCCAGCTCTCCATGCTTCCCTAAGGTCTGTCTCAATGTTAAAATACTATGTTAGCTTCTAAAGCTTAGTTTTTCTTTTTCCTGATAAAAGAAAGCAGAGTGTGGTGTGAAAAGCACTGAACACAGTAGGCACAGACAGGTCTGTGAAGTAAAGGGGAACAGGGAAGGTCCAGGCGAGCAGGACAACAGGCAATCAGCAAGGACTGCAAACCAGGTCAGGCGCTTCTGTGGATGCAGTCAAGGGCAATGGGTCAGTTCCTGCCTCTGGCCCATCTTCACTTGACTCCTATTAGGAACCAAGAAACAAGGAAAATTTATGTTTTACCTGTTGCAAACGCCTTCCCACAGCCTGCATGCTCACACTGATAAGGCCGGTCTCCTGTATGTGACCTCTCATGAACCTGTTATTAAAATGCAGACATGATTTTATTTCCTTTACCCACTCCTCAAGTATATGGTCTCAACACAGACCTATTTCTCCCCCTCATCACTGACTGATTTTGTTGTATGCTGCTTTTTTAAAAATGTACTTATTTGAGAGGCAGAGAGAGAAAAAGGGACATACAGAGATAGTCAGAGAACTCCCACTTGCTGGTTTACTTCCAAAGTGCCTGCAAGGGTCAGCACTGGGCCAAGCTGAGACTGGTAGCTGGAAACTCAATCTAGGTCTCCTATGTACGTGGGGAAACCCAACTTCTTGAGCCATTACTACTGCCTCTCAGAGTCTGCATTAGCAGGAAGCTGGAATTAGAAGTAGAATCGGGTCTTGAACCCAGTCTGTCCAACGACAGATGTAAGCATCTTAACAGGCATCTTAACCACTAGGCTAAACACTCACTCTGTTGCAAGCTTTTCTTAAAAAACAAAAGATAAATTTTCACAAAAACTATAGCTCAATGTAGAACTAAATGTTAGTACTTAGTTTTTGTTTTTTGTTTTTTTTTTTTTTTTTTTAAAAAAAGAGGAGGGTTAGGCATTGTGGCACAGTGGGTTAAGCCACTACTTTTGATGCCTGTATCTCACATCAGAAAGCCGACTTTTTTTCTTAGAGAGCTGGATCAGAAGAGTAGCCAGGACTTGAACTGGTACCTTTATGGGATGCAGGCACCACAGATTAACCTACTGCGCCACAGCGCTGACTCCCAGAGTGCCAATTTCAGTCCTGCTACTTCTATTCCAATTCAGCTTCCTGCTTGGCTAAAGTATTTAGATTCCTACCATCCACGTGTGAGACCCAGTTGGAGCTCTGGGTTCCCCACTTTGGCCTGGCCTAGCTCCGGCTATTGCCGGTATTTGGGGAGAGAATCAGCAGATGGAAGATCTCTCTCTCTCTCTGTCACTCTGCCTTTCAAATCAATAAAAATAAGTAAATATTTAAAAAATTTAAAAAGGGCCGGCACCGTGGCTCAATAGGCTAATCCTCCACCTTGTGGCGCCGGCACACCGGGTTCTAGTCCCGGTCGGGGCGCCGGATTCTGTCCCGGTTGCCCCTCTTCCAGGCCAGCTCTCTGCTGTGGCCAGGGAGTGCAGTGGAGGATGGCCCAGGTGCTTGGGCCCTGCACCCCGTGGGAGACCAGGAAAAGCACCTGGCTCCTGGCTCCTGCCATCGGATCAGCGCGGTGCGCCGGCTGCAGCGGCGGCCATTGGAGGGTGAACCAACGGCAAAGGAAGACCTTTCTCTCTCTGTCTCTCTCTCTCACTCTCCACTCTGCCTGTCAAAAAAAAAAAAAAATTTAAAAAAAGGAAGAGGGGCCAGCATTGTGGCACCGCGGGTTGAGTTGCTGTCTGCAGTGCCGGCATTAAGTATGGGTGATAGTTCAAGTACCAGCTGCTCCACTTCTGATCCAGCTCTCCGCTAATGTGCCTGGGAAAGCACCAGAAGATGGCCCAATAGCTTGAGCCCCTACATCCATGTGGGAGACCTGGTTGAAGATCTAGGATCCTGACTTCAGCCTGGCCCAGCCCTGGCTGTTGGTGCTATTTGGGAGGTGAACCAGTGGATGGAAGATCTCTCTCTCTCTCTCTCTCCATAATTCTGATTAAATACATAAATCTTTAAGAAATAAAAAATTAAAAAGGACAACAGCATATGAGCTTTGCATTTTTCTATACTGTTTTCATGAACATGTACGTAGTAAGAACTACGGGCAGAGTGCAGGGAGAGGCTATACAAGTTAAGGCTGGAAAGTGTGGAGCTGCTGTTAAGGGGCTAGATCTGAAGCAAGGCTCTATGGCTGCCTCATGGTATGGCCATGGGCACTTGTTTTCTCCAAGCTTCCAAAACCTGTTTGTAAAGTGCAGATACAACAGTGTCTTCCGCGGAGGGTTGCTATAAGGATGAGTCATCTTGACAATCGTCAACATTCACTGAGCCTTTACTGCAAATCAGGCCACTTTGTTTAGTTCTTTACATGAACAGTACTAAGTTAATTCTCACAACTATTCTGTGAGGGAAGTGCTTTTATGATAGAGTTTCACAGATAAGGAAAATGACATGCCAAGGTTACACACTGACCAGCAGTGGGGACAGGCTCTATGGTCACTACTCCACATATGCCAAGGGCACACTTTGCAACACACTAATTTGTGCAATAATCTTAGCTATTAATTATATTATGAGTCATGGTATGTTTTGTTTTGTTTAGGTGCAATTAAAATAAAAATATCTGGCCCAAATATTTGAAAGACAGGACATACGAGTGCCAATATTTGTCAGATTCCACAAAATTACTGTTAACAGAGTGATTACTCATATATCCCTCATGCAATTATGTAAGCGTTGTGTATGACGAAGTGTATTCAGAAATACAGAGTACCAACTAATGTGCCAGGTATTATGCTGGATGTTAGGAAGATAACACAAAGATGAAGAAAATACCATCCAAGACCTTAAAAACCTGATAGGTCCTAAAGTCTGTATAGGCATTTGTGTGTTTATATGAGTGTGTATGTCAGTATAATAATCGAGAACCAATAGTGGTGCTTGAGGGGCTAGTGGTGTGACACAGCAAGTAAAGCCACCGCCTGTGGTGCTGGCATCCAATGTGGGTGCCAGTTCGAGTCCTAGCTGCTCCACCTCTGCCTCTGATTCAGCTCCCTGCTAATTGCCTAGAAAAAGCAACAGAAGATGGTCCAAGTGTTTGGGCCCCTGCCACCCACATGGTAGACCCAAAAAGCTCCTGGCTTTGGACCAGCCCATCTCTGGCCCTTGTAGCCATTTGAGGAGTGAACCAGGAGGTGGAATATTTTCTCACTCTCTCCCCTCCCCCCCCACAACTCTGCCTTTCAAATAAATGAATAAATCTTTTTTAAAAAAACACACTGGTGGTTGAATGCTGTATCATGATAGTGTTTCATATCTTAGGTATTCTCATAACTAGACACAGCATTTCTTTGATATATACCTTAAGATGATGAGCTGTTGTATACAATTTTCCACATCCATCATATTTACATCGAAACGCCTTCTCTCCACTCTGCTGAGTTTTAGCAGTTACTCTTGTTGCATGTCCTTGTAAGACAATCTAGATAAGATGAACAGCAAGATTTAAATTGTTTATATACAAATAAGATAGATGAAACTACTATTTTCAGAATAAAACAGACAAAATTGTAAAATGGGTTTCCAGTCTCAGGTCATCACTTTATTAAGATTCTGTCCCGCTGAGTCAGAAACTCTGTTTCATGCATGGACTTGGTAATTCTGCAGTCAAAAGGAAAGCCAGGGGAGTGCACATCTGGAGCTCACAGATCTAGTCCATTCTAGAAAATAAGCCAAGACGCACCTCACTTGTATGAAGATATTCCCTGACAAACTCAAGGGGTATTTCTATATCTTTATTTCCTTTGGGACATACGCCCCACAAACAATGTCAAAAGCATTGTTAACTTCCATAACACTTCAAAAGATATCAAAATGAGGGAATTAGGTCATTGGAGTTTTCAGTAGGAAACACTACAATCCCTATGAGCCAGGTCTGTACTTGTATTCAAGAGATGATCATTTTTCTGACACACAATTTAACCAGCATTCAAACAACAGCACCCAATTTTCAAAGTTTCTTAAAGATGACCACCTATTTTAGAAATTAAGAAGTAATAAAGATTGAAGAATGACTTTCTATTTTGTGAGCCACGGGATGATGGTGTTACAGGGGTCTGTGTTAACTGTCACACAGACCTCAAAAATGACTCTAATGGAGGTGTTTTAACATTGTTAAAACTTCAGGAGCCGGCACTGTAGTATAGTGGTTTAACGCCCTGTCCTAAAGCACCGGCATCCCATATACGCGCCAGTTCTAGTCCCGGCTGCTCCTCTTCTGATCCAGCTCTCTGCTATGGCCTGGGAAAGCAGTGGAAGATAGCCCGGGTTCTTGGACCCCTGCACCCATGTGGGAGAAGCAGCTCCTGGCTCCTGGCTTCGGATCAGCGCAGCTCCAGCCGTGTGGCCTATTGGGGAGTGAACCATTGGATGGAAGCACTCTCTCTCTCTCTGCCTCTCCTCTCTCTGTGTAACTCTTTCAAATAAATCTTTAAAAAATAAATAAACCTTAAAAAAAATTTTTAAAACTTCAAAATAATGAAGCAAAGATCATCATGACAAAGGAGATGCTAGATACTACAGGCTGAAACAGAAATCTGCAAATAAGAGGCACAACAAAATTAAACACACTAATGGCTTGTTTCCAAAAAGCTGTTACAATCTCAGGTTTCTGTTAAAAGGAAATTCTTGTTTCCATAGGAGTTCCTGCCACACTACCACTTGCATATCAACCTAGATTTAGCAAATAAAAATTTCATAAATACAAAAAAGTAATATGAAAAAAATTAAATTTTATAATTCCTTGTTTTAAAGTTTTATTTATTTTTATTTGAAAGGCAGAACAACAGAGAGGGACAGAGACAGAGAGAGATCTTCCACCCACTGGTTCATTTTTCAAATGTCTGCAATAGCTAGGCTGGGCCATGTTCAAACTAGGAACCTAAATCTCCATTTGGGTCTCCCAAAAAGGTAGCAGATATCCATGTACTGCCTACTGCCTCCCAGGGTTCATACTAGTAGAAGCTGGATTGAAAGCGGAGCTGGAGTTTAAACATACTCTAATATGGGATACAGATGTCCCAAGGGCCAATTTAACTGCTGGAACACAACACCTGTCCCTGAAATCCCCATTCTGGTATATATTTTTTTAAACTGCCTTAGATTCCAAAATGCAAGCTGCAATGAGATTTTTGTAATATTCTTATTACTTCGGCGCTGTTTTGCATATATTTTAATGAACCTTAGGATGTGAGAAAGTTGCCCATACATACATCATTTTGTGGAACTGGTGAGATTTTCCTGTACAGGTACTGAACCCCCTATTCTTGCTTTCATCCATAAAAAAAAACATAGAAATGCTTAGGGAGATTATTAAAAAAAAAAAAGAAGCAAGTTTACATACCTGCATTTTTTTCTCTTGCTCATTTTCTCCAATCATTCCAGTACCTGCAATACCTTCACTTCCATCAATTGAAACCTACAGAAATAAAATAAAGCTTAAAAACGTTTTACATTTTGATAATGGTTTAGGTGATAAGGACATGGAGATTCATTGACATTTATTTGTGTGCCTCCTTGAAAATTTATACAAACTGTTAAAAAAAAAAAGGCTTTAAGTTATGACAGATGTACGTTCAATGCAGGAAGGAAAATCAGTATTTTTGATGTGGAATTTGAGACTTTCCTTTTTTTTTTCCACAGGCAGAGTGGACGGTGAGAGAGAGAGAGACAGAGAGAAAGGTCTTCCTTTGCCGTTGGTTCGCCCTCCAATGGCCGCCGCGGCCGGCGCACCGCACTGATCTGATGGCAGGAGCCAGGAGCCAGGTGCTTTTCCTGGTCTCCCATGGGGTGCAGGGCCCAAGCACTTGGGCCATCCTCCACTGCACTCCCTGGCCACAGCAGAGAGCTGGCCTGGAAGAGGGGCAACCGGGACAGAAGCCAGTGCCCCGACCGGGACTAGAACCTGGTGTGCCGGCACCGCAAGGCAGAGGATTAGCCTGTTGAGCCACGGCGCCGGCAAGACTTTCCTTTTTCTAATCTCTAATTTCTACTTTTTATTTTTTAAAGATTAATTAATTAATTAATTAATTTGAAAGGCAGAGTTACATAGAGGGATAGGGAGAGAAATTTTCCGTCCATTGTTTCACTCCTAAAATGGCAGCAATGCCCAGCGCTGGGCCAGGCCAAAGCCAGGAGCCAGGAGCTTCTTCTGGGTCTGTCATGTGGGTGGCAGGAGTCCAAGGGCCTGGCTATCTTTCACTGCTTTTCCAGGTGCATTAGCAGGGAGCTGGATTTAAAGTACAGCAGCCAGGACTAGAACTTGTGCCCAAAGAGGTGCCTGCACTGCAGGTTTAACTTGATGTACTATGGTGCTGGCTCCTCATTCTACTTTTTAATTCATAATTAATTCCATCTATACATTATTATTTCTTTTATGACACTCATCCTTGAATATCTCTTTTTGCAAATAACCTGCTATCCTTTTCTTTTCTATAAGCCCTTACCCCATTCCCTTATTTTTCCTCCAGTATGTCTTTTCACATGTCACTTCTTTTAGGTTCCATGCTGACTTTGACCCTGAATTATTCGCTTCTTGATAACGTATGCTTTTTTGTTTTTTTCATGAAAAATAAAGAAGCTATTGTAGGGATGTTATTAACACTGTGAAATGCTGTACCTTTGCTGCATACTGTTCCAAAGCACTGATGGTGTCGGGGTCAATTGTGGCATCCCCAGTGTGCAGACCAGCCACTGTCCCATCTGCTTGAATGGCCAAGATGGTGTCAGACTGTGGAACTTGCACCGCGTGGTGAATATAAGCTGTGGTGCCGTCTTCCAGCTGAACTGCCTGTAATGCACTCTGGTCGTAACTGTCTGAGGGGTTGGAAGAAAACGGCAGTAAATTAAAGGTAATGTCATCACCTGCTGCCTTCCAATCAGCATTAGCAGGAAGCTGGATTAGAAGTGGAGCCAGAACTCAAGCCAGCACTCTGATATGGGATTGGGGCATCCCAACCATTAAGCTACTGCACAAAAGGCCTGCCCCAACTTCATATTTTAATTTTGTTTTTTTGACAGGCAGAGTTAGACAGTGAGAGAGACAAAGAGAAAGGTCTTCTTTTTTTTCCATTGGTTCACCCCCAAAATGGCCACCACGGCTGGTGTGCTGGGCTGATTCGAAGCCAGGAGCCAGGTGCCTCCCCCTGGTCTCCCATATGGGTGCAGGGTCCAAGCACTTGGGCCATCCTCCACTGCACTCCCGGGCCACAGCAGAGAGCTGGACTGGAAGTGGAGCAACCGGGACAGAATCTGGTGCCCCAACTGGGACTAGAACCCAGGGTGTCAGCGCCACAGGTGGAGGATTAGCCTAGTGAGCCGCGGTGCCAGCCCCAACTTTATATTTTAAAAGAAGTTTCTGGCCAGCGCCGCGGCTCACTAGGCTAATCCTCCACCTAGCAGCGCCGGCACACCGGGTTCTAATCCCTGTCGGGGCACCAGATTCTTTCCCGGTTGCCCCTCTTCCAGGCCAGCTCTCTGCTGTGGCCAGGGAGTGCAGTGGAGGATGGCCCAAGTGCTTGGGCCCTGCACCCCATGGGAGACCAGGAGAAGCACCTGGCTCCTGCCATCGGATCAGCGCAGTGCGCCGGCCATAGCGCACCAGCCGTGGCGGCCATTGGAGGGTGAACCAACGGCAAAAGGAAGACCTTTCTCTCTGTCTCTCTCTCTCACTATCCACTCTGCCTGTCAAAAAAAAAAAAAAAGTTTCTACTGAAGTCCTTCAGGGACCAGGGATTTTTGCTGTTCTACCCTGCTACTGGACAGTCCAAATTATGAGACATTTTTTCTTAAACTGTGTCCAAATCTGCCACCTTATTTCTTCAACGAACAAAAACAGTTCTTCTTTCACAAGACAACAACAGGTCTTATTTCCCCCACATTCACACTTCTCCCTCATTTTGTTCATATTTCCAAAGCTATTTTACCTTTGGAGGTATGGTGAATAAATGCTGTGGTTCCATCTTCCAACTGCACTGCTTGACCATCCTCTAGACGCAAACTGTCCCCTGCTCGAGAATGACACTTACGTTTAGATTCCAAGTTTTCTGGCCTGTTCTGGTTTACTCATTCATATAAAACATCATAAAAAATTGCTTTTTGAATCTTTGAACATGTAACTAATTTTAGTAAAACTGGCTGGAGAAAGTGTTTAAAAGTTAAAAGGGTACTGGAATATTTATTTTAGAAATACTTTCGTATATACCAGACTATAAAGAGAGTTGAAAGAGGAAAGAAGAAAATTAGGAACATGTAGGGTTCAGCTCAAATAACAGAAACATTCATCAGGATTACTGCCCATTTAGCTCCATAATGCAGTCCAGTAACTTCTTTTCCTTCATCTTTGAAATAAAGTGTTGGTTAAGTTAAAATAAAATGGTGTTTAGAATCTCTCTTTGGCATCTATTAATCTCACTTTTCAGAAAACAACTAGAGATCAGAACCAAGTTTAAGTAGTAAGATGGAGCTGGAGGCAGCAAATATTAGATGTGAGAATTAAGATGGTTTCCTGTGGCTGGCGCTGCGGCTCACTAGGCTAATCCTCCGCCTTGTGGCGCCGGCACACTGGGTTCTAGTCCCGGTCGGGGCGCCAGATTCTGTCCCGGTTGCCCCTCTTCCAGGCCAGCTCTCTGCTGTGGCCAGGGAGTGCAGTGGAGGATGGCCCAAGTGCTTGGGCCCTGCACCCCATGGGAGATCAGGAGAAGCACCTGGCTCCTGCCATCGGCAGCGCGGTGCGCCGGCCACAGCGGCCATTGGAGGGTGAACCAACGGCAAAAGGAAGACCTTTCTCTCTGTCTCTCTCTCTCACTGTCCACTCTGTCAAAAAAAAAAAAAAAAAAAAAAAAAAAAAAAGTCCAAAAAAAAAAAAGATGGTTTCCTGTGCTACAGCTTAAATACTTACTACTTTTAGGTATGGGTACATGTTGAACATAGGCAGCAGAACCATCTTCCAACTGTATGACCTGACCATCTATGAGTTTTCCATCTGGAACAAAAGAATCAAGCCAATAAATTAGCACAAATTAAAAATGTAAACTTTATATAATTTCAGAATAATATCAACTATAAAAACATACACTACTTAAGCTCATGTTCATCTTGATTCTTCCCTCTATGTTCTGAAGCAATTCAATAACACATCCAGTGATCCTACAGAAAGCAGAAAATCCTCCCTCAGCCATCCTTCCTCCCCTCCAATTTTCAATCAGACAAGTTCAAGAGGAAGAGTGGCTCATCACAGCATGCTACTTGAGTTGAACCTCCATATACCTTTCAGGGCCACTAAGGATCAGTGACCCTGACTTGTGTAGAAACTGAAGCTGGGGAGACAGCTGTGTCACTATGTGAGACTAGCTGTCACTCTCATCCCTAGGGGCTGTAAGATCCTTGTCTATACACACTTGTGCTCAGTAGGTAACCTCAAAAGCAAGGAGTTTGAGAACTGGGCTAGAGCAAACACTGATTCAGAGGTCATATTGTATTAGCAAAATCAAACATCTTTACTCTCAGTGTATTTTGTTTCTTTTTTTTTAAAGACTTATTTATTTATTTGAAAGTCAGTGTTACACCAAGAGAGAAGAAGAGGCAGAGAGAGAGCGGTCTTCCATTCAATGGTTCACTCCCCAACTGGCCACAATGACTGGAGCTGCGCCAATCCGAAGCCAGGAGCCAGGAGATTTTTCCAAGTCTCCCACGTGGATGCAGGGGCCCAAGGACTTGGGCCATCTTCTATTGCTTTCCCAGGCCATAGCAGAGAGCTGGATCAGTAGTGTAGCAGCCAGGACTCGAACCGGCACCCATATGGAATGTGGCACTGCAGGCGGCGGCTTTACCCACTACGCCAGAGCACCACCACTCTGTGTATTTTCTAAAATCATTAAATAACAACCTGAGGTAAAAACCAGAAGATCTCACTAGACATAGGTCAAAAACCCTCTCCTCCTCTTCCCTATCTAATGAATTTGATACCCTAGAACCTTCCAAATACCTCAAAGTTGTTATTAATTTATTAAAAATGGGGCTTGTGCTATGATGTAGCAGATTAAAGCTCTGACCTGCAGCTCTGGCATCCCATATGGGCACCAGCTCAAGTCCCAGCTGCTCCACTTCTGATCCAGCTCCCTGCTAATGTGCCTGGGAAGGCAGCAGAGGATGGCCCAAGTCCTTGGGCGCTTGTAGCCATGTGGGAGACCAGAGAAAACTCTTGGCTCCTGGCTTCAGATCATCTCAGCTCCAGCTGTTATGGCCATTCAGGAGTGAACCAGCAGATAAAAGACCTCTCTGTCTCTACCGCTCTCTGTAACTCTTTCAAATAAATAAAATAAATCTGTTTTTTTTTTTTTTTTTTGACAGGCAGAGTGGACAGTGAGAGAGACAGAGAGAAAGGTCTTCCTTTTGCCGTTGGTTCACCCTCCAATGGCCGCCGCGGCCGGCGCGCTGCGGCCGGCGCACCGCGCTGATCCGATGGCAGGAGCCAGGAGCCAGGTGCTTTTCCTGGTCTCCCATGCGGTGCAGGGCCCAAGCACCTGGGCCATCCTCCACTGCACTCCCTGGCCACAGCAGAGGGCTGGCCTGGAAGAGGGGCAACCAGGACAGAAACCAGCGCCCCGACCGGGACTAGAACCCGGTGTGCCGGCGCTGCTAGGCGGAGGATTAGCCTAGTGAGCCGCGGCGCCGGCCTGTTTTTTAAAAAAATTTGTATGAGAGCGAACTAGAGAGACAAAGAGAGCAAGTTGGCTCCTATCTGCCTGCCTCACTCAGTAAACGCCCACTCTGGCTGCGGCTGCGGCTGGGGCTGAAGCTGAAGCCAGAGCCAGGACCTGGGAACACAATCCAGGTCTCCCACATCGATAGCAGGAACCCAATTCCTTGAGTCACCACCTGCCGCCTCTTAGTGTCTGCACTGGCAAGAAGCTGGAGCCAGGAAATGAACCCTGGCACTCCAATGTGGTATGGGGGGAGGGAGGGATCTTAATCTGTGCCTCCACTGAGGCACAGCTGCCTCAGAGCTCTCTGCTATTGCCTGGGAAAGCATTGGTAGATAACCGAAGTCCTCGTCCCCTGCACCCACGTGGGAAACCTGGAAGAAACTCCTGGCTTCAGATCGTTGAGGCCATCTTGGGAGTTAACCAGAGGATGGAAGATCTCTCTCTCTCTGTATCTTTACTTCTCTCTCTGTGTAACTCTGTCTTTCAAATAAAATAAAATAAATCTTTAAAAAAATTATCAAAACAAAATTTAAGTGAGCATGAAATGATTTAAAACTATGACATACAACACAGTATGTTTAGGAGAGACTGGGAACAAAGTATAGTTTTTAGGTACTCCAACTGTGTGGCTATGAATTGCTGGTATTAATTAACAAAACCGGCTATACATGGGGCACATACCTTTAGAATTGTGCTGTATATAAGCAGTAGAGCCATCTGCAAGTGTTACTGCTTGCAAGCTGACACCTTCCATGTTTTCTAAATTGTCACCATCTATTATAAAAAATAATTATTTTCTTTAGACAACTACTGTATGTGCATGCTGACTAAATTAATTCTAAGGGGGTGAAGGCTAGACAAGCGGCAAGCTGCTTAGCATAGATTGAAATGGGCTTTCTTTTAGCATTTACAAATTTGTTTCCCTCCCTGTTGTACCCACCATCCAAAATCAGGTAAAAATATCTTGGAAAGGCAGGACTGTGCTGTGTTCAGCTAAATGAAAAACAAGGAACTAAACACAGTGTTGCAAGCTTTCATTTTTCCTTCAGATAAATGGTATTTGGAAACCCACAGGATCCCTTCAAATACCACTACTCACCTGCTACAGTTACTGCCTCTGTCAGGCACAGGGTAACATGTTGAGCCTCCATTCCTCCTCCAGGAAACTCTGTCATTCCCTGAGAATCTCGATTTATTTGGGCTAACAACATTTTCTACCTTAAAGAAAAATACAGGCATTTGAGAACAAAGAATAATGCACATGAAATGAAAGTTACAAAGAAAACCTCAGCCCCATAAACAAATTCTGAAGGACATAAATGATGCTTGAAATAAGATGAAATTTTACTTAATATATAGGGTAAGAGTATTAGAACTAAGAAAAAAAAATCTCTTAAATCTTAATGAAGTGGCACTAATGAGAGGGATTAGAAGGGCATAAATGCTCAGTTTGCTCAGCACGCCCTCCTGGTCTGCTTTCAGTGTCCTTTATTTTCCCTTAGACAAACACTAAATATGTTAATATTTTATAATCTAAACTGTTCATCTTGTCTTGGGTAAGGAAAGCAAAACATTGCCAGGCAATTGTGAGAATTACAGAGAGGAGAAATTCCTGGGGCCGGTGCTGTGGCGCAGCAGGTTAACACCCTGGCCTGAAGTGCCAGCATCCCATATGGGTGCTGGTTTGAGTTCCAGCTGCTCCATTTCCTATCCAGCTCTCTGCTATGGCCTGGGAAAGCAGCAGAAGATGGCCCAAGTCCTTGGGCCCCTGCACCTGTGTGGGAGAAGCAGGGGAGGCTCCTGGCTCCTGGCTTTGGATTGGCCCAGCTCCAGCCGTTTTGGCCAATTGGGGTGTGAACCATTGGATGGAAGACCTCTCTCTCTCTCTCTCTGCCTCTCCTCTGTGTAAAATAAAATAAAATAAATAAAAATAAATCTTTAAAAAAAAGATAGAGGAGAAATTCCTGAAATATAACTTTTTTTTTTTTTTTTTTTTTTTTTGACAGGCAGAGTGGACAGAGAGAGAGACAGAGAGAAAGGTCTTCCTTTTGCCGTTGGTTCACCCTCCAATGGCCGCTGCGGCCGGTGCACCGCGCTGATCCGAAGGCAGGAGCCAGGTGCTTCTCCTGGTCTCCCATGGGATGCAGGGCCCAAGGACTTGGGCCATCCTCCACTACATTCCCAGGCCACAGCAGAGAGCTAGCCTGGAAGAGGGGCAACTGGGAAAGAATCCGGTGCCCCGACCGGGACTAGAACCTGGTGTGCCAGCGCCGCTAGATGGAGGATTAGCCTATTGAGCCGCAGCGCCGGCCGACATAACTCTTAAGACTTCTAACAAAATTGACCTTGTCTAAAAAGAGAATGCAATAGGGCACTAGATATGGATAAAATACATACCTCTAGACAGAAACAGTTGGATAGGTTTCATAGTTATAAAGCACTTTTCAGATTCCAATAAGTTATTGGACAGTGTTAAACGGAATAGTCCCAAAGGGCCATAGAAGTTCTTAGGCTCATCTAGCCTCAGATCCCCAAAGCTGTCCAGCAAACTTTCATCTCTCCAAAGTGACTATTTAACACACTTTCCATTTGCCTTCATTTTTCTGCTCCTCCCACCTCACCTTCAGCAAATTAATCAGCCCTCCCTCAACCTGACAGAAAATTAAACATATACAAGTCATCAGAAAGGCCTGAAACAAACCTGTCATTCCACTATACTATCATACATTATTCCTTCTTTCTCTCCTTCCTTAAGGCAAAATAAGACTAATGCCTCCAAACTGTTCTCTGCAGGGCATCTGGCTTTCTGGGTGGGTGGGTGGGGGCTGCAAACAACCCACCCTGCCCCTGCTTCCATTTCCTTCTCAACAACAATTTTAAAACAACAAAAATAAAAAAAGCAAATTCTCACCTCTTACTCAGCTTCTAGCCCTCCTTTTCTTCTTCTTTTTTTTTCTTTTAATATTTATTTATTTATTTGAAAGGCAGAGTTACAAAGAACAATGGAGAGGTGGAGAGAGAGAGATCTTACATCTGCTGTAATGGCCGGGAATGGGCCAAGCCAAAGCCAGGAGCCTAAATCCATCCAGGTTTGTCACGTGGGTGCAGGGACCCAAAGACTTAGGCCATCTTCTGCTGCATTCCCAGGTATAGTAGCCGGCCCCTCTCTTTCCTTATCATAGCTAATTTCCTTCAAAGTTGTTGCTTTAAAAAACAAAAAACAAACAAAAAGACGTTGCTAAGAATACTTCTTGATTTCCCACTACTGTCTAGTTTCTATCTCTAACTCTACTGAAACTTTTAAGATGTTAATCTCTATTTTAATATAAAATTCAATGTATTTAACCAAGAAATAAAAACATACATTCCGAAAAGCATCTGTACAAGAATGTTCACAGTTGGGGCCAGCATTGCAGCGCAGTAGGTTAATCCGCCCACCACCTACAATACCAGAATCCTACAAGAATGTCTATTCAAGTCTCAGCTGCTCCACTTTCAATCCAGCTCCCTGCTAATGTCCCTGGGAAAGCAGCAGTGGATGGCTCAAACACTTGGGCCCTGCGACCCACATGAGAGACCCGGCTGGAGTTCTAGGCTTCTGTCTTTGGCATGGTCTGGCCCCAGCTGTTGTGGTCATTTTGGGAGTGAACCAGCATATGGAAGATCTCTCTGTCTCTCCTAACTTTTTTAAATAAAATAAATCTTCTTTAAAAGAATGTTTATAGTATGATAATTCTGAATTGGAAGGAATCTAAACATCCATCAGAAAAGAAGAGCTAAGACAGTTATAATAAATCTCTACAGTATAATAGTACCTACACAACAATCAAGAGGAATAAGCTGGGCCAACCTTGTGGAGAAGTGGTTTAAGCAGCTGCCTGCAATGCTGGCACCTCATGAGGGCTAGTTCCAGTCCTGGCTGCCCTCCTTCAGATCCAGCTCCCTCCTAATGCACTTGCGAAAGCAGCAGAAGATAGTGCAAGTGCTTTGGCCCCTGCCACCCACATTGGAGAACCTGATGGAGTTCCAATCTCCTGCCTTTGGCGTAACTCAGCCCCAGGAGTTATGGCCATTTGGGGATTGAACCAGTGGATGGAAATCTACCTCTTTCTCCCTCTTTCTCTCCCTTTCTCTCTGTCACTCTGCCTTTCAAACAAGCATATCTTTAAAAAATTGAAATCCAGGAAGTTTTTTTTCCCCATAATATCCATTTTCTATGAAATTTTGAAGACTCCTAATTATGTATGGATTTCAAATTTTTCTTGCACCAAAATAAACTATTATTTTAATTCTACAAACTTTAAAAAACAGTATTAATTTATTTGAAAGGCAGAGTTTACAGAGAAGGAGAGATATCTTCCATCTGCTGGTTTGCTCCTCAAATGATTGCCTTGGCTGGGGCTAGGCAAGGCCAAATCCAGAAGCCAGGAACTCCATCTGAGTCTCTCACATGGTTACAGGGACCCAAGTACTTGGGTCATCTGCTACTTTCCCATGTGCATTAGCAGGGAGCTGGATGGGAAGTGGAGCAGCCAGGACTTGAACTGGCACCTATATGGGATGCTGGCATTGCAAGCAGCGATTTAAGTCACTGCATCACAGTACTGACCCCTCCACAAACTCCTTATCTAACTGCCAACTGGCTCTGATCACCAACTTAGTTACTTAACTGGTAGGTTATGCCTAGGAGGGAATGTTTATAAGAGATACTTTTTTTTTTTTTTTGACAGGCAGAGTGGACAGTGAGAGAGATAGACAGAGAGAAAGGTCTTCCTTTTCCATTGGTTCACCCTCTAATGGCCGCAGCGGCAGGCGCGCTGTGCTAATCCGATGGCAGGAGCCAGGTGCTTCTCCTGGTCTCCCATGGGGTGCAGGGCCCACGCACTTGGGTCATCCTCCACTGCACTCCCTGGCCACAGCAGAGAGCTGGCCTGGAAGAGGGGCAACTGGGACAGAATCTGGCACCCCGACCGGGACTAGAACCCGGTGTGCCGGCGCCGCAAGGCGGAGGATTAGCCTAGTGAGCCACGGCGCTGGCATAAGAGATACTTAAGAATGAAGATGCTGTACACAGACATCCTACTTCAAATTCTCATTTTACCACATATACATCCTACTTCAAATTCTCATTTTACCACATATTGTTTTTTTTTTTACTTTATTTTTTTGACAGGCAGAACGGACAATGAGAGAGAGACAGAGTTTAGAAAGGTCTTCCTTTACCGTTGGTTCACCCTCCAATGGCCGCTGCAGCCGGCGCTGATCAGAAGGCAGGAGCCAGGTGCTTCTCCCATGGGGTGCAGGGCCCAAGCACTTGGGCCATCCTCCACTGCACTCCCGGGCCACAGCAGAGAGCTGGCCTGGAAGAGGGGCAACCGGGACAGAATCCGGCACCCCGACCGGGACTAGAACCTGGTGTGCTGGCGCCGCAGGCGGAGGATTAGCCTATTGAGCCGCGGAGCCAGCCACCACATATTATTTATATGACTAATGGCAAGTTACTTAACTGCTCTGTGACATAGTTCCCTTTTCTGTAAAAGGCTAATTGCATCCCACAGAGAGCTACTGAGGATAACAGCACCTTGCATATACACATTGTTGCCATTAATGCTTCCTCATTGCTTTGAGATAAATGAGAAGTGATTATACTTGAATGTACCTCTGTCTTATTCCCTATTTTTCTGGTATTACTACAAGAGTACTGCCATACAAGAAAGCAAGGAAAAAAAAAAAGAACTTTGGAGATGAGTTATTCATGAGGAATGTTCCTCGTTTTTCTTTATTAAAAAAAAAACAACCTTTGCAGAGATATAAATCATATACCCTAACATGTATCCATTTAAGGTGAATAATTCAGTATCTTTACTATACTCAAACAGTTGTGCAACGATTACTACAGTGTAACTTCAGATTTTTTTTTAAAGATTTACTTATTCATTTCTTTGAAATCAAGAAAGAGGGAGAGAGGGAATGGCAGGGAGACGGAGATTTCATTCTCCACGTATCACTCATTGCAGCACTGCAATTCAATGCAGAATTTCATTCTATCATATGCATATGACATTTTATTTGTTCCTGCACATACTGATGGACATTTGGGTTGTGTCCACCTTTTGACTATTATACATAATGCTTGTAGAGACATTTGTATACAACTTTTGTGTAGACAAAGGTTTCATTTCTCTTGTGTATATATACAATGAGGAATGGAATTCCTGGGTCATGTGGTAACTCTATGTTCAACCTTCTTTTTTCTTTTAAAAGATTTGTATATTTGAAAAGGAGAACGACAGAGAGAGAGAGAGAGAGAGAGAAAGAGAGAGAGAGAGAAGAAATCGAGGAGAAGGGGAGGGAGGGAGAGAGAGAGAGAAAGAGAGAGACAGAAATCTTCAATCTGCTGGTTCATTCCTCAAATGATCACAATGGCCAGGATTAAGTCAGGCTGAAGCTAGGAGCCAGGAACTCCGTCTGGGTCTCCCACATGGGAATCAAGGGCCCAAGCACTTGGGCCACCTACCACTGCCTTTCCAGACCCATTAGCAGGAAGGTGGAACAGGAATGGAGTGGCTGAAATAAATTGGCACTCTGGTATGGATGGGATGCCAGCATCGAAAGATGTGACTTAACCCACTGTGCCACAAAGCCAGCCCCCTTTACTTGTTGAAGAATAATCAAACTTTTCCAAAGTGCTACAGCATTTCACTTTCCCACTAGCAATGAATAAGGGTTCCAATTTCTCTACATCCTACATAACACTTATTTTCAGTATTTTTTTTTTTAATTATAGCAACCTAGTAAGTATGAAGTGGTATCTCACTGTTGTTTTCGTTTGCATTCTCCTAAAGGCTAATAATGTTGGACAACTTTCCACATGCTTAATGATCTTTGGTAGAGACCAGCATTGTGGCACAGTGGGTAAAGCTGTGGATAAAGCATAGTTTGTACTGCTGTGACACTGGCATCCCATATCACAGCGCCAGTTCAAGTCCTGGCTACTCTACTTCTGATCCAGCTTCTCTTTAATTTAGCTGGAAAGACAGAAGATGGCCCAAGCAGTAGGGCTCCTGCCATCCAAGAAACCAGGATGGAATTCCTGGCTCTTGGCTTTGGCCTGGTCCAGATTCAGGTGTTGAGTTATTTGGTAAGTGGATCAGCCACTGGACAATGTCTTTTCTGTGCAGCTATGCCTTTCAAATAAATCTTTTTTAAAAAATGACCTTTGGCATACTTAGGTCTAGTAAGATCCTTTCCTTACATTAAAAACTGAGAAGCCTTTCTATTGTTGAGATGTAAAAGTTCTTTATATATTCTGGATATTAATCCTTAATCAGATACATGAGTTGCAGTATTTTCTCCCATTCTGTCTTCCTGTTTAGTCTAAGTGATGGAAAAAGCAAATCTCATCTTAAAAAGTATTCAGATTTTCTATTTGGAGGAATAATTCTACTCTGAATCAGTGTACTTTATTTTCAAATCACCTTCTCAGTCTCACCCCATTTTCAATAACCCATGAATTTTTTTTTATTTTCTGACAGGCAGAGTGGACAGTGAGAGAGAGAGACAGAGAGAAAGGTCTTCCTTTGCCATTGGTTCACCTTCCAAGGCCGCAGCGCGTGGCGCGCTGCGGCCAGCACACCGCGTTGCTCCGATGGCAGGAGCCAGGTACTTCTCCTGGTCTCCCACGGGGTGCAGGACCCAAGTACTCGGGCCATCCTCCACTGCCTTCCCAGGCCACAGCAGAGAGCTGGCCTGGAAGAGGGGCAACCGGGACAGAATCCGGCACCCCGACCGGGACTAAAACCAGGTGTGCTGGCGCTGCAAGGTGGAGGATTATCCTAGTGAGCAGCGGGCGCCCGGCCCCCCATGAATATTATAATAGCTTTGAAATACTAGAATTTTTTCAATTTGAAAAAAAAAAAAAAACTTGAATCACAATAAAAAGTGCCAAATGTGGTATTTCTATTATAAACACATTTAAGTAAACCCTTTTAACTTTATTCATTGAGTAAAGTAAGACCATTTAAATATTTATTTTTATCTTCACTTTATTTGAAAGGCAAAAGAGAGAGGGAAAGAGAGATCTTCCATTTGCTGATTCACTCCCAAATGCCTGTAATAGCAAGGGCTGGCAGGAGACTGGAACGCAGTGTGGGTCTCTGAGATATGCAGCAGAGACTCAAGTACTTGAGCCATCACCTGCTACCCTCCAGAGTGCTCATTAGCAGGAAGCTGGATTGGAAGTGGGGCCAGGACTTGAACCAGGAACTACAATATGGGATGCATGGTCTTAAGTGGCTTCATAACCACTGAGCGAAATATTTACCTCTCAATCTTTAAATCAAAGTAATAGGTGAAGGGTAGGAGTTCAGACCAGCAGTTAAGATGTCACATTCCACATCACAGTACCTGGGCTGAATTCTTGGCTCCAGCTCCTGACCCCAGCTTCCTACTAAAGCGGGACGCTGGTGATGGCTCAAGTAGTTGAGCCCTGCCACCCGCACAGGAGACCTGAATTAAGTTCCTTGCTCCCAGTTCTGGCCACAGCCCAGACCCACCCATTGAAGGCATTTGGGGAATGAACCAGTGGATCGGAAGGCAGTCCAGGCTCTCCTGAGGTCTCTCTCTCTCTCTCACTTAAATGAACAAAATAAATTTAATGCAAATAACAATCCTCATTCACACATTTTAGTGCAGAGGATCATTTTTTATAGATCTTACACTATGCTTCAGATTAACTGGCACTAAAGAACAGCAGTAAAAATGTTTTTCAAAATTAGTCACTGTTTTTTTTTAATGATTTATTTATTTATTTGAAAGGCAGAATTACAGAGAGGCAGAGAGAGGTCTTCCATCTGCCGGTTCACTCTTTAAATGGCCACAGCGGCTGGAGCTAAGCTGATCCGAAGCCAGGAGCCAGACTCTCCCATGCAGGTGCAGGGGCCCAAGGACCTGGGCCATCCTCCACTGCCTTTCCAGGCCACAGCAGAGAGCTGGATTGGAAGTGAAGCAGCCAGGACTCAAACCAGTGCTCATGTGGGATGCCAGCACTGCAGGCTGCGGCTTTACCTGCTGTGCCACAGCGTCGGCCCCAGTCACTAATTGTTTTTAAGATCTGCAGACACTGGGCCGGCGCCATGGCTCACTTGGTTAATCCTCCGCCTGCGCCAGCATCCCATATGGGCGCCGGGTTCCAGTCCTGGTTGCTCCTCTTCCAGTCCAGCTCTCTGCTGTTGCCCAGGAGGGCAGTGGAGGATGGCCCAAGTGCTTGGGCCCCTGCACCCACATGGGAGACCAGGAGGAAGCGCCTGTCTCCTGGCTTTAGATCAGTGTAGCACCGGCCGTGGTGACCATTTGGGGAGAGAACCAATGGAGAGAAGACCTTTCTCTCTGTCTTCCTCTCTCACTGTCTATAACTCTACCTGTCAAAAAAAAAAAAAAAAAAATCTGCAGACCGGAGTGTTTGCATGCCAAAGAGGACAGAGGAAAATACAGTATGGAAGCACTGGGCACATCCTTTCTGTGGAAAATAACTACTTCCACTGAACATACTTGAACATTTCTGCATACCTTTAGAGATTTTAAGTTTCATATTAGCAATTTAAAACTGAAAAGGGAAAACTGAACACAACATCAGTGTAACTAAGAGTTGACAAAAAAGTGCCTACCAGTTGTAGCCAAGCTGAGCTAGCTAGCTAAACTATAAGCACATTTTATATGCAAAAGATTGCTCATAAGAATTTCTTTCCAGGTGGCTGAAAGAGACACCAAAACCTAAAAATTTCCTTTCTCAGGGCCGACGCCATGGCATGGTGGTATAATTCTTCACCTGCAGCACAGGCTTCCCATTTGGGTGCCAGTTTGTGTCCTGGCTGCTCCTCTTCCAATCCAGCTCTCTGCTTATGGCCTGGGAAAGCAGTGGAATATGCCCCAAATGCTTAGGCCCCTGAACCCACGTGGGAGACCCAGTGGAAGCTCCTGGCCCCTGGCTTTGGACAGGCCCAGCTCCGGCTGTTGAGACCATTTGGAGCTTAAGTCAGCTGATGGAAGATCTCTATTTCTCCCTGTCTCTCTACCTCTCAAATAAATAAAATCTTTTTTTTTTTTTTTAAATATCCTTTCTCCTAAAGACTTACCCCTTCTTCCCACCAAAGGAAGAAAAAACCCAGCTAGCTATTAAAAGTAATCATATTGGGACTGATGTGTCACAGCGGATTAAAGTGCCACTTGCAATATCGGCATCCCCATATCCAAGTACCAGTTCCAGTCTTGGTAACTCTACTTCCAATCAGGCTCCCTGTTAATGTGCCTGGGAATGTAGTGCATGATAGCCCAAGTGCTTGAGCTGGTTCCTTTTGGCAAGAGCCAGGATGGAATTCTAGGCTCCTTTTTTCAGCCCGGCCCAAATCTCTTTTTTATTTATTTATTTATTTATTTATTTATTTATTTATTTATTTTTTGACAGGCAGAGTGGACAGTGAGAGAGAGAGACAGAGAGAAAGGTCTTCCTTTGCCGTTGGTTCACCCTCCAATGGCCGCTGCGGCCGGCGCGCTGCGGCCGGCGCACCGCGCTGATTCGATGGCAGGAGCCAGGTGCTTTTCCTGGTCTCCCATGGGGTGCAGGGCCCAAGCACCTGGGCCATGCTCCACTGCACTCCCTGGCCACAGCAGAGGGCTGGCCTGGAAGAGGGGCAACCGGGACAGAATCCGGTGCCCCGACCGGGACTAGAACCCGGTGTGCCGGCGCCGCTAGGCAGAGGATTAGCCTAGTGAGCCGCGGCGCCGGCCCCAAATCTCATTATTGCAGATATCTGGGAGTGAATTAGCCAAGAAAGATACTGCCCCACCTCTGTTGGTCTACCTTTCAAATAAATAAATAAATCTGCTTAAAAAAATCCTTTAAAATATACAAAGGAAGAAGGCCACAGGCATCCTATTTCAAAAGTCACTGTTCTGATACAAAGCAAGGGGCAAAAATATTCATAATTAGGTAAAAACTGATTTGAGCAACACTTCCAGTCCCTCCAAGACATAACTAGATAAAATCACAAAAACTAAAAAATGATGAAAATCTCAGGACTTCAGGACTCAAAAAGTTCTCCTCAAATGATCATAAGCTGTACATACATTATACATAATCTAAGGCTAAAGTAACATTAAAGGTACAATTCCCCCAAAGCAGCTAGGTCATCTTTCTGTGAAAAACAAGATATGGCCTACGCTGTGGCTTAGCAGGTTAAGCTGCCATCTGCGGCACCAGGATCCCATATGGGCACCCATTCCAGTCCTTGCTGCTCCACTTCCAATCCAACTCTACTAATGTGCCTGGGAAAGCAGCAAAAGATGGCCAAAGTCCTTGGGCTTGGGAACCCAAGTGTGAGATGCAGAAGCAGCTCCTGGCTCCTGGCTCCTGGCTTTGGATCAGCTCAGCTTCAGCCAATACAGCCATTTGGGAGTGAACCAGCAGATGGAAGATCTCTCTCTCTCTCTCTCTCTCTGTAACTCTTTCAAATAAATAAATCATAAAAAAAAGAACACAAAAACCTCTCACTTCATAGCACTATCCCAGTGGCCCAACGGTCAGTAACAGGCTACGAACATTCTGCAAATTACACATCTGACAAGGGAGTTCTACCTGCAATGTATAAAGAGCTCTTAGAACTCAACAAGAAAAATAACCTAATTTTAAAATTGGACTTATGATACAGCATTTCTCTAGCAAGCACATGAAAAAAAAGGCTCAACATTATAAGCTACAAAAAATAGGCAAATGAAAAACACAAGAGACAAAACTGCATATCCACTAGGGTGGCTACAATCAAAGGCTGATAGTAAGTTTGGCACGGATGTGGAGAAATTGGAAACTTTACACATCAAATGGAAGAAAAGGAAAATGGTAAAGATTACTTGGGAAAAGTCTCACCGTTACACAAAAATCTCAACAAAGAATTATCATATAACACAGCAATTCTACTCTTAGGTATCTATACCCAAGAAATGAAAATGTTTACACAAAAATTTATACATAAATGTTAGCAGAAGCATTAAGTATAGCCATAGGGTGGAAATCACAATGCCCAGATGAATGGCTAAATAAAATGTGGTATGTTCACATAATGAAATACTATTTGTCAACAAAAAGAAATGAAGTACTGATACATGCTGTAACATCCATGAACCTGGCAAATCACAAACGCCCAACCGTATGATTCCATTTATGGGAAATGGCTAGAACAGGCAAATGCAGTTTACGGTGGGGAGTGTGCATCGAGGGAGGTGGAATGGGGAGTTTCAGCTAATAGGTAGTTCCTTTTTGGAGATAAACGTGTTCCAAAATTGACTGTGGTGATGGCTGTAGAAATATGAATGTGTATGTTAAATTATCTCATTATCACTGTAAATGGTGAATTCTAAGTTATGTGACTTACATCAATAAAACTTAATTTTTTAAATGAAGGTTGTTGAAAAAAACGGGCGATTAAAGAATCCCAAATACTCAAAATACGCCAGGATAACATTATACATCCAATCAATGATTTGGGTGATCTACTCATGTTATTTCTTTACCACATTTAACAATGAACTTAAACTAGTACTCCAAAAGAAAAAAAACTATGAAATACTAATCAGGTTTTTGTCAACTACAGCAAACACGCACCTTTTATTAAAGACAAAGCCGACTATAACGTGAAACCTACAATGCCTCACCACATCCCCAAGTTGACTATACCGGCTGATTTAGAAAAGTCCAAAGGCTGGGCTAATTTTAAACAAATAATGGGTCTGCAATGATGTTCTTCCCTACTCTCTTCGTTATAATGTGCAAAAAAACAAAGAGGGAAGGGAAAAAACCTGGCTCACGTCCCACTATCAAACGCTATAAAATAAATATACAGACTTGTTCACTCTGGCCAAAACTGGGGAAAAGGAATTATAATAAAATTGGCAATTTTTTATATTCTATGATAGGCCTCAGCGACCTTTCAAAAAAACCTAAAGTACGCAGGGGAAACAAGAAATCTGTCCACGATCCTGTTAGGAGAAATTCTGGGTGCGACCCGTAGGCAGGTCCCAAGCGGGCCTTGGGTCAATCCTGCCGCCGGCGCCAGCCGCGAACCGTGGGCCCGGAGTCCGAGCTGAAGAACTCCGCCTCGGCGTGCCTGGGGACTCGATCCGCGCGGAGGTCAGGCCGAGAAACGCCACCAGGCTCCCGAGGGCTCCACCCTCCCCGCCTTCTCTCCCTCCCCTCAGCGGTCCCCTGAGGGGAACAGGCGGGGCGCAGTGCGCTGAGACGAGGCGGGGGGGGGGGGGTGGTGTTGCGTCCTCAGCGAGAAAAGCTCCGCCGCCCCAGAGTGGCCGCCGCGGGTTATTAATAAACTCCCTTCTGCCCAGGCGCCGCTACCGAGGCCGGCCGTAGGATCGGCAGGGCCTGTGGCTAAGGCTTAGGAGCCGGAGCTGGAGCCCGGGCCCAAGCGGGCCCGCGCCGCCGCGGTGAGGGCGGCGGCCGGGCGGAGAATAATGCACACTGGGTAAAAACACATTTATATACGAACCTCCGAGAAAATTTTCCAACAATTCCTTCGTCCGACCACCATGCACCAGGACAGGAAACAGCCGTCCGGCCCCCAGGCCCCGCAACCCGCATAGCGAAACTGAGACCCGCCCCCATCCTCCATTGGGCTGCCACTACGTCACTCACTGGTCGAGTTCGGCTTGCCATTGGCCCACAGGTAGCTGACGCAAAAGGAAACCGCCTTAGCGACGTCCCCTCCTCTTGACGTCAGCCAAACCTGGCCTTACAACCCGCGCTTGAATGGCTGGCGCCAAGTGCCGAATCAAAGCTCCTGTATCTGACTGGTTCGCAGAACCGCTCATCCCAGACCGACACCGCCTTACTGACAAGTGAATTATGCTGATTCTGGGGCCCCAGCGGGAGGCGCCATTTTGTAGCGAGGGAGGGAGGCTGGTCCTTGTGATCACCCGTGAGGGAGAAGGGGTGACGGGCGCCATTTTCCCCGCAGGGGCGAGGAGGCGGCCTTGGAACTCCCGGTGGGCTTGCCGGATCGCGTTCTGGAGAACGGCTGGGCTTAGCCTAGTGATTGCTGAATGTTCGGTTGGGAGGGTAAAGGAAGTGGGGGAGTAGGAAAGACCTGACCGCTCTCTTAGGGCTTTTGCTGCCGGCTTGAGGCCGTTAGTCTGGGGCGAGGGCTATGCTTTCTTCTTTGCTGTATGCCGGTGACTGGCTTCCAAGCCGTCCTGTGCTTCCCCACTCACTGTGGGCTATCACCATGCAGTGGGAGGGTGATCCTTCGTCTCCTGCGGAACCTCCGGCGGAGCTTGGCCGCGGGCCGGCGGGTCTTGGACTTCGCGCACAGGCACTGTGAATGCTTCTGAGCCTCAATATATTTTCGGCTCAGGATTTGAAGTTGTTTGAAATAGTGTCACTATGTTCTTTTCCTTTTGGGGCTTGGCAAACTAAAACAGGGTGGGGAACGCATTCAGTCGGGCTCTCTAAACCCATGCGTACGAATTAGTTGTGGCAAGTGTGATAATGTTTCTTTTCGGTCTGAATCCAATCCGTTTCTAAAACACTGGAAATACTAGCCGAGTCGGGTATTCGGTAGATGCTCATTTGCTTTGGCAGCCAGACCAAGTAAACAGATTTGTTAACTTGGGCGTGCAAGGTGTGGTTGAGTTATTGAAACAGTGAGGAGGTTGACCCGCTGTAACAGATTTGGGTTCTGCTTGGGAAAGATGTTTGATTTAGTGTTTGCATTTCAGATAATTATGAAATGGACAGGCGGTTAAGTCAAAAAGATATTTAAAATAGCCAGTCCTGTCAAAGATAGTTAATTTACAACACTGCCTTTTTTTTCCCCCTTTTCCTGATTAAGCTGGCCCTAACCAAGGTGTAGTTGCATAATTCATACCCCCCCACCCCCGTTCCAGGGACATATATTGTTCAGAAGATTAAAGTAGCTCTGATTACTTTTTCAGGCCCTTAAAAATATGACCTATATTTAGGATTAGGTCACGAGAAACTGGAGGGTTTTTGCTCTTTGAATACTCCCACCCAATAGATAACCTTTTAAGTAGAGTTGATGAAGAAAGTCAAGTTTTTTAATTTATACTGTCTGTATTTTCTGGGTGTTTTATTTATTTATAAAGATTTATTTTTAATTATTTGAAAGAGTTAGAGAGAGAGGTAGAGACAGAGAGGTCTTCCATCCGCTGGTTCACTCCCCAGATGGCCGCAGCAGCTGAAGCTACGCTGATCAGGAGCCAGGAGTTTCTGGGTCTCAGGTGGGTGCAGGAGCCCAAGGACTTGGGTCATCTTCCACTGCTTTCCCAGGCCGTAGCAGAGAGCTGGATCAGAAGAGGAGCAGCCCATATGGGATGCTGGCGCCTCAGGCCAGGGCTTTAACCCACTGCGCCACAGCATCGGCCCCAATATTCATTTTATATGTTAAGAGTTACTGAGAGGGTGAGACAGATCTTCCATCTGGTGATTCACTCCCCAAATAGCTTCAATGGCAGGAGCTAGGCCAGTCCAAAGCAAGGAGCCAGGAGCTTCTGGGTCTACCAGAAGTGCAGAGGCCAAGCACTTGGGATGGGAAGTGGAGCGGGTCCCCTATGGGATGCTGATGCTGCAGGTAGCAGCTTTACCCACTTAAACCATAGTGCTGCCCCCTCAGTAGTTCCTAGATGTAATTAAGTCTAGTTTTCAGCAGTGGTCACATAATGGATGATGGAACAAGGACATAAACCTCAGCCATTCTCGCTCATTGCCCAAAGAGATAAAAATTTATTCCTTGTCCTTTAATCTCAATTAGTTCTCACACCCTATTGCCTTCATACCCCAATTCTGCATTTTTTCCAGGTTCCCAAGGCCCAACACAGCCACCTGAAAGACCTGTGCTAGGAATTCACCAATACTTGCTACCCCCACCCACAACCCTAGCTCTTCTAAAATATAAAAAGGCCCGGCCCCTGGGGACCCAGGCATTCTGCCACGTGTTCCATCAATGTGAACAGCAGCAGTTGGTCACCACCTCTGTGAATTTATTTTCTCTGAATAAATTAAGTCTGGCTATAGATTTCATACACTGCCTCGCTATTCTGTGCCGCTTTTCCTAACATTTTAGGTGCCCCACGTAAGGTGGCACCAATCTGCGCTTTTCTTAATGGGTACTTCCAGAAATAAAAGCAGATTTCAAAATCATTTCCGAGAGGAAAAATACTTGAGACAAAGTGAGAAGTTTCTGTTTTTGGAAAGTTAAACTATATCTCCAAATGAACTAAAACATTAAAAAATATATTAATTTGGAGGCCACTGCCTGCAGTGCTGGCATCCCATATAGGCGCCGGTTTGATTCCTGGCGGCTCCACTTCTGATCCAGCTCCCTGCTATGAAGAGGAGCAGCTGGGTCTTAAACCGGCACCCATTTATGGGATGCCAGCACTGCAGGCTGCTGCTTTACCCACCATGCCACAGCACTGGCTGCTTAAAATATATTCTACTTGAAGGTGCTTAGAGGCACAAAATTTTTAATTTTGGTGAAATGTAACCTATGTACACCATTCCCTAATCCCAAATCATGAACATTGGTTTTTTTTTTCCTAAGAATGTTACAATTTTGTCATAAAATTTTTTATCTATTTTTATGTATAGTAAAAAGGACTGTTTTCCACATAGACATCTCAGAGCCACTTGTGCATTATTTTTTATTTTTCTATTTTTTAAAAAAGATTTTTATCTGAAAGAGGTAGAGAGAGGAGAGGCAGAGAGAGAGGTCTTCCATCTGATGGTTCACTCCCTAGTTGGCCGCAACAACCAGAGCTGTGCCGATCTGAAGCCAGGAGATTCTTCACATGGGTGCAGAGGCCCAAGGACTAGGGCCATCCTCCAACTGCTTTCCCAGGCCATAGCAGAGTGCTGGATCAGAAGTGGAGCAGCTGGATCTCAAACTGATGCCCACATGGGATGCCGGTGCTTCAGACCAGGTGTTAACCTGCTGCGCCACAGCGCCAGCCCGTTATTTTTTCTAAATCATGTTCTTTTTCAAGATTGTTTTGGCTTTTGTATATCTCTTTTTAAAAACAAAAATATTTATTTTAAAGTCAATTACAGGGAAAGTGAGAGATCTTCCATCTGCTGGCTCACTCCCCAGATGACTGCAATGGCCAGGGTGGGGCCAGGCCAAAGCTAGGAGCCAGGAGCTTCTTCTTGGTTTCGCACTGAACAGTTGGGGCAGCTGCCTTCTCAGGCACATTAGCAAGGAGTTGGATCAGAGGTGAAGCACCTGGGACTCAAACCAGCATCCATATGGGCTACCAGTGTTGCAGGCAGTGGCTTAACCCACAATACTGGCCCCATCCTTAGAGTTTCTACATTGATTTTAGGGTAAGTATGGCAACACCTGTGGTTAAAAAAAATGGTAACCATTTTGTAGGGATTACATCAAATCTCTAAGTCAGTTTGGTTGTTGCCATATTCACAATATTGGCTTCCAATTCATGAATATGGGATGTCATTTCATTTATGTAGCTCTTTCAATACTGTGTTGAAAAACTTGCTAAATTTCATTATTTTTATTAAAATGGTGGGGCCAGTGCTGTGGCAGAGGGTAAAGCCACCGCCTGCACTGCTGGCATCCCATATGGCACCAGTTTGAGTCCAGGCTGCTTCACTTCCTATGCAACTCTCTGCTATGAGCTGGGAAAGCAGTGGAGGATGGCCCTAGTCCTTGGGCCCTTGCACCCATATGGGAGACTCTTAAGAAGCTCCTGATCAGCGTAGCTCTGGCCATTGTGAACCAGTGGATGGAAGACCTCTTTCCTTCTTTCTCTGTGTAACTCTTTCAAGTAAATAAATCTTAAAAAAAAAATGCATTTTCTTAAATATCATGTATTGCTACTAAGTGGAAATACAGCTGGTTTGTGTATATTTTCTCTTGCCTAATTAAAGTGGCTAAAACACACAGTGTAGTGTTGAAGAGGACATTCTTATTCTTGATTTTAGGAAGAAACTTTTTTAGCCTTTCACCAGTAACTATATTCACTTTAGGGTTTAGTAGATGTTGAGAAAGTTCTTTCTTTTTCTCATTTTTTCTTTTGAGAGGCAGACAGATGCAGCTGTCTGATGATTAAAGCTGGTAGTTGCAAACTAAAATTTAGATCTCCCACCCTTGGCAAGAACCCTATTGAGCTATCACTGCTGTCTCCCTGGGTCTGCATCATCAGCAAGCTGAAGCCAGGAGCTAGAACTGGGTATTAAACCCAGGCATTCCAATATGGGACACAAGCATCTTGTTGCTAAAAAAGAAAAATTTTAAAGAAACTTTAAGAGATTCTAATAGGAAGCATTTAGAATATAGGGTTTTGGCCCACGCTGCAGCTCAATAAACTAATCCTCCGCCTGCGGCGCCAGCACCCAGGGTTCTAGTCCTGGTTGGGGTGCCAGATTCTGTCCTGGTTGCTCCTCTTCCTGTCCAGCTCTCTGCTGTGGCCCAGGAAAGCAGTGGATGGCCCAAGTCCTTGGGCCCTGCACCTGCATGGGAGACCAGGAGAAGCACCTGGCTCCTGGCTTCAGATCAGCGCAGTGCGCTGGCTGCAGTGGCCATTAGAGGGTGAACCAGCGTAAAAAAAGGAAGACCTTTCTGTCTGTCTCTACCTCTCTCACTGTCCACTCTGCCTGTCCAAAAGAAAAAAAAAAAGAATATAGGGTTTCAGGGGCCAGCCCTGTGACTCAGCAGGTTAACTCCCTGGACTTAAGTGCTGGCATCCAATGTGGGCGCCGGTTCGAGACCCAGCTGCTCCACCCGGAAGAAGCTCCTGGCTCCTGATCAGCACAGCTCCAGCCTTTGCGGCCATCTGCGGAATGAACCATCTGCTGGAAGACCTCTTTCTCCTCTCCGTGTAACTCTGAATTTCAAATAAATAAATCTTTAAAAAAAAGAAGATAGGGTTTCAAATATTTAGTGTAACTGACCAATTTAGTTGCATATACAAAACATTATAAACATACAAAAGATAGGGATTATTTAGTTCAAAGGTAGAGCTAGAGAGAGGGAAGGCACATAGAGATCAATCCACTCCCCAAATGGCTGCAATAGCCAGGGCTGGGCCTGACTGAAGCCAGGAGCCAGGAGCCTCTTCCAGTTTTCCCATGTGGGTGCAGGGGACTAAGCACTTAGGTCATCTCCACTGCTTTCTGAGAAACATCAGAAGGGAGCTGGATATCAGAAGTAGAGTGGCCAGACTTGAATCAGTTCCCATGAGATGCCGGGATTGCAGCCAGTGGTTTTACCGACTACACACAGCATCAGCCCCTAGGTCATTAATTTTATACTTAGGCAATGCCTATGCTTAAGTTGTGTTAGATCTTACCAAAGGTATAGTTTAGTCATATTAACTACGACTTTTACTTTGTACTTGCTTCAGGAGCTACATCTTGGGTTGAACAGCAGCATGAACAAGGATATAGCCTGGCCAACCCTGCTCTATACTCTGGTCTCTGAAGACAAGTACACTCTCCGTATGATTGTCATTCTTTTATTGTAACTTCCCTTAATATTGGCAGGTAGGTTTTTAAAAAATGGATGGCTTCTGCTTACAAAAAGTGACTTAGCTAATGTCTACCACCAATAAAGACAAATGCTGGAATCCACACAAAATCAGAATTAAATAAAAAAGAAATTATAGGTAGTAAAACTACAGGAAAGGCTAATTAAAAAAGATTGAGGGGGAGGTTAAAAATTTATAACCACCTAATTCTAAGACCTTTTATACCTTCCAAAGGTCTTCTCAAAGTCCCACAATCTCACTTAAAACCCAGACCCAATAAGATTCATGATCTATCATAATAAACTAATTTGATATTAAATTATTAAAACATATATTTGATATATTAGAAATTATTGTTTGAACACTAGTTAATTCTAAGGTCTTAATTCAAGTTAAAATCTGTAAATGTAGGTTAGTCTGGATTATATAACACAAGAGACAGTTAATATTTAATCTCAAAGACATGCTAGTACATTCTTTTGAAATAAAACCTCAGCAAAGGAGAATTCTCATTCTGTGCATGGGAATAACTAAAACCTTTATTAGATATGGTTTTTCAATAACAATAATGTGAAAATTGGAATTACTAATTCCAAGTGCAGTGAAGTTTGAAATTTTAAGAAGACTAAGTATTAGGGGACAAAAGGTAAAGGAAGACAAGAATATTAATACTATTCAATATCGCCCCTCTGTACACAATGTTGCATATATACAACTACTCCATTTTTATTTTATTGATTTTAGATAATAGTGAAATCCCCTTAAGCAACCTAGGGTATACAGTTGGTGTCCAACTTGAGGAATGGGGGGATTAGCAACACACTTGATTAACAGTTTTCATCCACACATTTCTGACAATTTTTTTTTCATTTTTTGCCAAGATTTTAGTAGTAAATTCATAAATATAGGAAATACTTTCACTCCTTCAGTGTAAAATAGAAAACCAAACAGTGCCAACAGTAGTGGCTTAATTATTGGTATACAAGAAAAACACAACACCAATGGGTTTTAATTATGCATTTTAAATATTAATATGTGCATTTCATTTTTACAGTTATAAATTTTCTAATCTGTTTTAGACAACAGCATGTAATAGTTTTTAATCCACTGAGATGTTGCTTTCAATTTGAAATATTGTGATATACATGTATATAAAAAATAACCCAATGTATGACTCATCTGACAGATGTTTAAGATCAATAAAGGCTTATTTTTGAGCATGCAATTAGGAAGAGAGGGAAGCAAGCCAACCTCTCTACACTGTCTTGTTGCAGGCTTGTTTCTGCAGTGGCATCAATAGTGGTTTTTGGAGGGAACGATGTGCCTTTAGCCCATATAGTTAAAATCTGATACCACAACAAAAGAGGGGTTAGAGGAAATGGGAAGAGTGGGTGGGTGTTTAATGTCAAAATTCAGTGTGCATTTTGCACTCTTTCTAGGTAAAGGATAAAAACAGGCCAATGAAGAAAAAAATTTTCTAATTAGAAAAAAAACTGTAATCAATTCAAGACATAATAGCCGAATTAAGTTCTTTTAATAGATTGCATATATAGATGTTTAGCCATACTCTTAAGATCAACTCTTTAAGAGTAGAACTTTATATCCAATTTACATGCTTCAGATATCACCTTTCTTATTTGTTACAGTAAGGTCTCATATCCAAATATCCACTTAAACACTGAGAGCTTTAAGAAAAAAACAGGACACAGAGGGAGTTGCCATTTTTAGCAGCAATGAAATATCACTAACCCCTTTTTACATACCGAATTCAAGTCACTATCAGAGGTGAGTGCACCACAAAGTCACCAGGTACAAAATTGCTAGTTCATTTTTAAATTAATAACTTGAAATTACCCCTACCCCCCACCCCATTACATCCCCTTCCTTTTATAAACAGCAAACATTTTGCTTTTATACATAGGCTAGCAGGCTTGTTTCAATATGAAAGTGCTAATTCATTTACAGATTTTTAAATCAGTCATGTAGTGCTACAATAAATGTCCAATAATCTACATAGGAACAATCTTTGATGAATGAAAATGATAAAGATTGAATAAGGCTATCGGATTACCTTATCTTATTTACATATAAAGTATACTCAATGGTGAGGAATAGACAAATCGGACAAATACTCATAGGTGTAAAAATTACATCTACCTTTGAGTTTTATACTGTAAATGAGACATTTTAAATAGTCCTGTAGCCCATGCTTATTTTTTCCTCAGAAAAAGAAAAGCTGCCTTCATGACATCCCCTCTTGTTTCAGATTTCCACAGTGTCACTTGAAGCTTCAGAGTCAGGATCTTACTTTCTTCAAAAATAAAGAAAATGCCAGCCCTACCTCCCCCATTACTCCCCTCCCCCCAAGAATCCCTCTGGTTTCTTTTCCAGTGCCAGGTTGCATGATCAGGTCCCACCTCCTGGGGTTTTGTTTTGTGTCCATCTATTGATCAATGAGTTTAGAGTAGATAACATAAACCAGTTCTGGAACCACTACTAGGAGGAACACAAGCTCTTCACTACAATCACACAGCAGGAAAGAAAATGATAATTCAATTCATCCCTGGTGCTGGGCCTCCAAAATTGAAAGAACTTGGCACAACTGGAGCACTGAATTTGTACCCTCCGTGCTTCTCAATCATTTTGGATTCTAGAAAACAAATAAATGAAATTTTAATAGGGCATCTGATCATCTTACTTCCTTATGGGGAAAAATAAGGAACTGTGAAGATATTAACAACCAAGTATCTTAACCACCAATACTAGCCAAAGTTGGTCTCAATTTTAACTCCATATGAACAGGGACAAGGGCATATGCTGTGTAGAGAAGATAATGTTACAGACTTCTTAACCAATTTTCACATCTCATTGTTAAGAAAAAAAAAATCATTAAATACTCCATATTGAGTCAAGTACATTAATAAGATTCCATTTCTAACAGGAATTTTTAGAATTTAATAGCAGGCAAAACAAAATACTTCAGAATGATACATATTTATAAAGACCTTTCTTTGAATAGTACTCTAGAGCTTACTGCATGTTAAGGCCTGTAGAAAAATGTTAAGACTGTATAGAATCTGGCTGGCGCTGCAGCTCAATAAGCTAATCCTCCGCCTGCGGCGCCGGCACTGAATTCTAGTCCTGGTTGGGATGCCGGATTCTGTCCCGGCTGCTCCTCTTCCGGTCCAGCTCTCTCTGGTTTGGCCTGGGAGTGCAGTGGAGGATGGCCCAAGTGCTTGGGCCCTGCACCCGCATGGGAGACCAGGAGAAGCACCTGGCCTGGCTTTGGATCAGTGCAGTGCACTGGCCGCAACACACCGGCCATAGCGGCCACTTGGGGGCTGAACCAACGGAAAAAGGAAGATCTTTCAGTCTGTCTGTCTGTCTCTAACTCTGCCTGACCAAAAAAAAAAAAAAAAAGTGTATAGAATCTAAAACTGTTTTAAAAATGAATACTGAAATGTTTAAAGATGAAAACACATAGGATTTTCTTAAATCTGAGAAAGAAAAAAAGTTGATTGGTAACTTTTAAAAAAAATTTTATATTTTTAACAAGTTTCTATGATTAAACTCACAATGAGCTTAAGTAAATCATTAAAATCACTATACACTGAACAGTCTTCAGCTACACTGAAGAATCAACAAATGGAAGCCAAAAACAAAGGGCATTTCTCTTGTATTAAATCTTTCAGATTAGAGTTCATCTCCTCCACTTGCACTAGCCACATGTTTCATGTTAAGTCCTTTCTTGAAATTTTAAAGCTGCACTGCCATTAACTGTATTAGAAGGGTAATGGTTTAATAACATACCATGGGCTGCTCTTCTTTGATCAGCCAGAGTTGCTATGTCTTGTAACTGTTTCCTTTGTTCTTCATTAAGACCATGAGTCAGAGCCTGATACCACACAGGATTACGGTTTTGAATAGCTATCAAAATGAGGGGGAAAAAACAAGGGAAAGAGATTAATAAGAAGGCCTGATACTTCTATTCTATTCTGTTCTTCCTATACCACAAGCAAAACTGAAATTTTAATCTATTTACTATTTTTGAAATACAATATTTAGGAATAAAGTAATTCCAGTATCTAATCCTAACTCCTATCTCTACCAAAAAGGATTCAGAGTCATAAATGACAAACTTAGGTGACTTCAGGAATACAAATATTTTGTAAAATTCAGAGTTAAAGCAACTTGAAACTGGTCAAAGCTATGTTGGTCAGAATCCTCAAATCCTTAAATTTGAGAAGTTAGAAATGGGTAGATGCAAGAAAAAAAAATGATGTAAGAAAACCTTTCTTATATATAACTATTATCTCTCTAAAGAACAGCAGCTTGGCAGTTCTTATGTTTAAAACAGTCACACTTCTATAAATTATTGCTTAAATAATGATCAAACTCAAAACTCTGAGAAAAACAAATTCTCAAAATGTCACAGAACTAGGAGTTAAGCATCTCATACAGGCACCTGTCCCAGCTCCTCCACTTCACTTCCAACTCCCTGCTAACGCACCTGGGAAGGCAGCAGAGGACGGACCAACAACTTGGGCCCCTGTCATCAACATGCTTCCGGCTTTGGCAGCTATTTGGGGAGCGAACCAGTGAATGGAATATCTCCCCTTCCTCTTTCTCTCTAAATCTGCCTTTCAAATGAATAAATCTTAAAAAAAAAAAAAAAGTGGCTGCTTCTAAGGCAAGCAGCCAAGAGAAAGAGACTGGAGGCGGGTAATCTGAAGTAGGAAAGAATTAGCACTTGTCAACTTAATTTACTTTTTGGAAGGCAGAGTTAGAGAGAGGGAGACAGCAGAGAGAGAAAGATCTTCCATCTGCTGGGTAATTCTCTAAATGTTTGCATTGGCCAGGGATAGGCCAGGCTGAAGCCAACTGGCTCATCCAGGTCTCCCATATAGGTGGCATCTTCCCTTGCTTTCCCAGGCATATTAGCAGGGAGCTGGATCAGAACTGAAGCAGCCAAGGATTCAAACCAGCAGCTAGGTGAGATGGCAGCACTGCAGACAGTGGCTTAACCTGCTGAGCCACAAGACCAGCCACTGGATGACTTTTTTGAACTACTCTATTTTCCTATAATATCAGTTTTCTAAAATTACAAACTAAGTGTGAAATAAAAGTTGAGGGAAGAATACTCAAAAACACTATAGCAATATTAGAAACCATGCTGGTTACTTTGCCTAACAACCCTTTTCTTTCAGGGGCAGGCAAAAGAAGACTTGTTCAATAAATGCATCTATATATAACAAGGTGACCTACTTTGAAATATAGCTTTAAATATCTGATACTCATCAACAGGGTTATCTTCATCATCAATGATTGTGGAATAGCCTTCTAGAGCAGTTTCCTCAGCATCATCTTCTTCCCAATCTTCATCATCTCCATCTTCACCTGCTTGCTTAGCCAGAATCTCCAAATATTCTTGACCATCTTCATCAATATCATCTTCATCACTCCCCAGTTCCTCTGACAATTCATAAAATAAGTGCCATGTAACACTGAAATATTTTGTAACTGAACAAAGTGACAGTCATCTTAATGCTCAGTAAATTAAAAGCCACAATGAATTCAACCACGGGTTAGTGTTTAAATGTTAAGCGGAAAACAGAAATAAAAATTCTCACAAAGTCTGAAACTCAACCACAACTTAATATCATTAAGTAGGATTTCACATTATGAACATAAGATTAGCATGCTGAGTATAATTTACTAAGAAAGAGCTTCAGCTTGCTACTTGCTACAAATGCTTTATTTATTTATTTATTTGAAAATCAGAGTTACAGAGAGAGAGAGATATCTTCCATCTGCTGGTTCACTCCCCAATTGGCCACAAAGGATGGAGCTGTGCCGATCCGAAGACAGGAGCCAGGAGATTCCTCTGGGTCTCCCATGTGGGTGCAGGGGCCCAAGGACCTGGGCCATCTTCTGCTTTTCTCCCAAGCCATAGCAGAGAGCTGGATTGGAAGTAGAGCAGCCGGGACTCAAACCGGTGCCCACATGGGATGCCAGCACTGCAGGCGGCATCTTCAGCTGCTATGCCACAGCACTGTGCACTCACCAAATGCTTTAATGATTGGGGCTGAAACTGAAGCTTGGCCAGGGCCAAAGCCTAGAGTCTGAAACTCAATCTAGGGCTCCCATAAGGTGGCAGAAACTCAATTACTTACTTGACAGACCCTGTCTCTCAGAGTATGCATTAGCAGGAAGCTGGAGTCAGAAACTGGACTCAGGTACTCCAATGCAGGATGTGCATGTCTTACCCACTAGGCTAAATGGCTATGTCACCTATCTTTGTAACCATTACAATAATAATAATTTCTTTAAACCAGTATTTTACAATTTTATACTTTTGTAATCTACAATGTCTTACCACCTAATTAACGAGATTTTATAGTGCAGGCACTCTAGTATGTTTTAGCACTAACAGACATTTACAATATATTCAGAATACATTAAAAACCATAAATCTTGTATTAGCTAACTGTAATAAGATGTGTACCTTCTTTAATGCTGTTAATTCTGTTAAATATTACTGTCATGTGCCAAACACTATGTTCAATATCAAGGATTCTCTCTTATAATGCTCACAACTTATTATCAATGTATTTCTACTTATGTTCATTTATAAGATGCAGTTAATGTAGAACTATTTTATATCTCCCTTACAGATATGTTCTCAACTTTAGGAAGCTCTCTCTCCTAAATGAATCAGTACCTTGTGTACATACCATACTATTTGGATTTTTTTTTCAAGTTTTTAAAAATTTATTTTAAATGCAAAGAGAAACATGGAGAGTGCTTCCATTAACTGGTTCACTCCCCACTGACAAGAACGGGCTGGGCTGGGCTGGGCTGGGCTGGGCTGGGCTGGGCTGGGCTAGGCTAGGCTAGGCTAGTATTACATCTGGCTTTCCCATGTGGGTGACAGGTACTCAAGTACCTGAGCCATCATCTGCTGCCTCCCAGGCACATTAGTAGGAAACTGAATCAGAAGCAGACTTGGGGCTTAAAGCACATCTTTTTTGATTTGGTACTTTAATGTCTAGAAATGCTCTACATGTGGAGAGACAAAGTTCCTGCCTTTATAGACTTTTATACTCTAGGGAGAAGGTAAGAAGTCTTTCTATGAGTGAACCAACACAAAAACACTTGACTATGATCCTACAGTTCTTTGGAAGAAAGGACAGAAATGAAGTCAAGAGGCTGGCAGTGTGGTGCAGTGGGTTAACCTGCCAATGTGGCTGGGAGTGCAGTGGTCCAAATACTTGCAGCCCTGATACCAGTTTTGGGAGACCTGGATGGAGAACCTAGCCTAACCCTGGCTATTGCAGCCATTCGGGGAATGAACCAACAATGGAGACTCACTCTCTCTCCCTCTCTGGTGCTTTGCCTTTCAAATTAAAACAAAAACAAAAACATACAAACAAAAAAACACTCAAATGGTATTCATAACTAAACAAGCTTTGGCCTCTTCCATTGTAAATGCCTTACCAGTTTCATCATCATCTTCAGCTTCATCATCATCATCACTGTCATTCTCATGTTCTGCATGGCAGGCATATGCTCTTTTCAATCCATTAAATAAAAGGATAAAAGCTGGCAAAATCTGTCCAGAAACCTGATTTAAAACCTGTGGTATTTGTTCCATATCAATAAGAGCACACAGGCCAAGAACACACATCTTTCGGTCATGGAGTCTAAAAAAAATAAATAAAATGACTTCCACCGTTCTGTTTTTTAAATCTTAATAACCAAAATTTCTTATTAATTCCAAATTACATCACTTACCCCAAGAAACAGTCAACATCATTAAGCCACTGTGTAATAAAATGATTTGTAACTGGTTCAACATTATTAGGGAAGCGAAGATTTTCTAAGGTATTAAGTAGTAGGTGTGGGTTATAATATAAAGCTGCAATTGCAACTTGCAGACACATTGTTCTAAGTTCACTTGTCTTAACTTCTCTTGTCAGTCTCTCTAAAGCTGCTTCCACGAATAAGGGGATGCACTGTAAAGAAAGATAGCAAGACACAGGAAGACTATAATTAATAGCATTCTAACTATGTCCCCTTGGAAGTCTGAAATATGAATCATTATGTTAATCTCACTGACCTGGTCAATGCCACGCCCTTTGCACTGCAGAATGATGACCTCTAATAATTTTGCTGCGTGACACTCTGCATCTTCTCCTGCAACTCCTGTAAGAACCTGGTCAATAGAGAATCTAACTTATAACAAGGCTTCAGGAGACTTTTAAATGACAGAAACAATTTCACTTTTCTATGTGTAGACTGAGTATAGGGTCTTATGATAATCAGTATTAATTACTACAATATTCATTTTACAGATAATACACTAAAGCTCTTGTGAAGATTTGTAGTTGTTATAATATAGCACTGTGTTATACTGATCTATGTAATGAAAGCACCAATCCCATAGTGCCATTATGGACAACAGCATGCTGATAACCACTCACTTCTCATACAAATTCTCAGGGATATCTGGCGCTTATGATACCCATTTTCTATAAAATTCCAGAAAATGAAAAAACAATGAGTTGGGGGCAGGAAATAGAGGAGAATTCAGAGTCTATTGTTGGCAAATGTTACCTCAGACAAAAAATTAACAACATGGACTTGATGTGCTAGTTACTATTGGAGGACTAGATATAAGGACAAGTGTTGTAGAATACGAAAGTTTATGGCAGGGTTGGCGCTGTGGCATAGTGGGTAAAGCCACCGCCTGCTGTGCCAACATTCCATGTGGGCGCAGGTTGAGTCCTGGCTGCTCCACTTCTGATCCAGCTCTCTGCTATGGCCTAGGAAAGCAGCAGAAGATGGCTCAAGTCCTTGGGCCTCTACACCAACGTGGGAGACCTGGAGGAATCTCCTGGCTCCTGGCTTCAGATCAGCACAGCTCTGGCTGTTGCTGCCCACTGGGGAGTGAACCAGCGGATGGAAGACCTCTCTCTCTGTGTAACTCTGACTTTCAAAAAAAAAAAAAAAAAAAAAAAAAAAAAAAAAAAGACCATGGCATAGATATAGCTCTATTCTCCAAGTATAAAATAATTTATATTCAATAAACTAAAATTAGATGATTGTTGTATGACTAATTAAGAGAAAAGTATCAATGAAGGACAAGCACATCTGAAAGATGAATGGTGGTAAATGTTTGGCAGAGTGGTTGAGATCCAATTTCTATTCCAACTTTCTATTTACGTGCACCCTAGGAGGCAGCAAGGTGTGAGTCAAGTAATTGGGTCCTTGCCACCCACACGGGACAAATGGATTGAATTCTGGACTCTTCCTGGCTTCATTCTTGGTTGTTGCAGGCATTTGAGGAGAACAGATAGAAGTTCTGTTCCATCTAAACAAAAGTTTTAAAAATAAATTTTAAAAACCCCATAGAGCAAAATGATATTCAATGGCATGCTTCCTGTCAATAAACATTGCTAGGAATTCAAATGCTACCAATTAGATTGCCTTTCATACTGATGGACCCTAATTCAATTTTTGTGTCCCAGCTGAACTGTTTTTTTTTTTTTTTTTTTTTTTAAAGATTTATTTATTTTACTTGAAAGTCACAGTTATACAGAGAGGAGAGGCAGAGAGAGAGAGAGGTGTCTTTGATCCTCTGGTTCACTCCCTAGATGGCCACAATAGCTGGAGCTGCGCCAATCTGAAGCCAGGAGCTAGGAGCTTCTTGCGGGTCTCCCATGTAGGTGCAGGGGCCCAAGGGCTTGGGCCATCTTCCACTGCTTTCCCAGGCCATAGCAGAGAGCTTGATCAGAAGTGGAGCAGCTGGGTCTCAAACTAGTGCCCATATGGGTTGCAGGCACTGCAGGCAGCAGCTTTACCCACTATGCCACAGTGCTGGCCCCCCAAGCTGAACTGTTAACAGAAAATTTATCCCCCACTGTGTGTTTGTTATAACATTTTTTAAAATAAACAGTGGGGGTGGCTGTTTTGCCTAGCAGTTCAAGACACTAGATGGGACATCCACATCCCTTATCAGAGTCACCAGGTGATGATTCGATGATTCAAGCAGTTGATCCCTACCACCAGCATGGAAAATCTGGACTGAGTTCCTAGCTTGGAACTTTGGCCTAACTCAACCGCAGTCACTGCAGGCACTTGAGGAGTGAAGCAATGAATGGGAGTTGTTTCCATCTCTTAAATAAATAAAAATTTTAAAAAACAATAGCATTCCCCATACATTTATCCTTTGACTTCTCAGAAACAGCACAGAACTTTTAACACCTTACATTATTTTGTTTCCTAAATACTGTTATTATGTAGCATCCATTAAGCTCATGGTTTCCAAGCATTGCCTTTAAAATGTCTCTGTCCATTCTTGATCACTTAAAAATCTCACACAAATTTGCACCCATGTGGGAGACCCAGAGGAAATGCTGGGCTTCTTGCTTTGGTCTGGCACAGTCCCAGCCATTAGGGGTGTGAACGAGCAGATGAAGATCTCTCTCCTCTCTCTCTGTAACTCGAGGCGCCGGCATTCCATGTGGGCACTTGTTCGAGACCTGACTACTCCATTTCCAATCCAGCTCACTGCTATGGCCTGGGAAGGCAGTAGAAGATGGCCCAAGTCCTTGGGCCCCTGGCTTCGGATAGGTGCAGCTCTGGCCGTTGCAGCCAATTGGGGAGTGAACCAGCAGATGGAAGACCTCTCTATCTCTCTCTCTCCTCTGTGTAACTCTTTCAAATAAATAAATAAATCTTTAAAAAAAAAAAATCAAACATTTATAACATCAAGAAAATGTCAAAGTATAGACAGAAGACATACTTACAAAGACATTGTGTCTAGGGACCAAAAATTTATTTTTTCTTATCACTTCTAAAGTTAACAATTCTGGTAGACCCAAATTTTCACCACAATGTGGATTGCATTTCTCTTCACAATTTCATATATTTATAGCAACAGTGTCATTAAATCCATTATCCAAAAATAACCTACCTTTTTACACATACTGTATATCATTTCAAGATACTTGGTATCAGACAGAAGAGTATCTGTATCAACTGTTACATAATTATGCAGAAGAGGCATCATATCTGTATTAATAAAAAGCATAAGTTATACATCTTCAGAAATACAAATGCTTTATCTTTTTGCATTTGAAGAGTGAATCACCAGGTAAAAGATCTATATGTCTTTCAAATAAATAAAATTTAACAGTAAGAAGTACTTTAAAAATAAATAAAAAGGTGTATATATATATATGTATATATATATATAAAAGACGAGGAGAAGACATTGTGGCACAATGGGTTAGCCACCACCTGCAATGCTGGCATCCCATATGGTTGCCAGTTTGAATTCCAAACTGCTCTACTTCTGATTCAGCTCCCTGCTAATGTGCCTGGGAAAGCAGTGGAAGATGGTCCACGATAGCAGGAAGCTGGAGTCAGGTTTAAACATAGATACTACAAAGCAGAATGTAGGTATCTAAGCTCCTGGTCCCAGATTCAGCCTAGTCCAGACTCAGCTTTGTGGATATTTGGGGAGTGAACCGGCAAGGGGAACAGCCTCTATGAGTGTCTGTATCAAGCAAAAAAAAAAACATTTTTTTTTTCATATTGAAAAAAGGAGATGGGGAGGGCATTTATCATAGAGGTTAAAATGTGTTACCTAGTTCAAGTCCCAATTCTGTTCCTAACTGCAGCTTCCTGCTAATGAGTACTCTGAGAGGCAGCAGGTGATGGCCATGTCCCTATCACCCACATGGAAAACTCAGATTGAGGTGCTGGCTTCAGTGAGGGCCCAGCCCTTGCTATTGTGAACAGCTGGGAGTAAACCAGTAGATGGGAGACTAGTCTTCTGTCACAAAAATAATTTAAACATGTAGTTTTGTTTATAATATGGTTTTCCATAAACTTTTCAAAAAGCACATTTATTTTCATTTTACTTGAAAGGCAGACAAATGGAGCTCTGGAATCTGGTGGTGCACTCCCAAAACGTCTGCAAGGCCAGGCTGACACGAGGAGGCCAAAACTCCACCCAGGTTGCCAACACAGGTGACAGGGGCCCACTAACTTAGGCTATCACCTGCTTCCTCCCAGGACACATTATTAGTAGGAGGCTGGATTGGAAATAGTGGAGCCAGGATTCAAACCAGGTACTTGGACATGGAAACGAGCATGCTAAGCAGTGAGTTAATCAATGCAGCAAATACCTGCCTCTGTATAAATCGTTCTAAGGATCCTTGTATACCCGAATTTTTTTCACCAAGACAAATTTATACTTTACTTCCATTTCCCATGAAGTTTTTATAGTACCCTATTATTTATTTATTTATTTATTTTTTGACAGAGAGAAAGGTCTTCCTTTGCCATTGGTTCACCCTCCAATGGCCACCGCACCGCGCCGATCCGATGGCAGGAGCCAGGTGCTTATCCTGATCTCCCATGGGGTGCAGGGCCCAAGGACTTGGGCCATCCTCCACTGCACTCCCGGGCCACAGCAGAGAGCTGGCCTGGAAGGGGGGCAACCGGCACAGAAACCGGTGCCCCGAACAGGACTAATGAGTTGACTGTTAAATTCTTTTGTAATTAGTAAAGATTATACACATACTTTTTTATCAGACTGTTATATTTATGTTAAGAAACTAAACATAGCTTGAAAAAATATCACAGCAATGTCGTGAGTGAGCACCAACTGCCAGTAATAACTGTATCTAAACAACAAAGCAACAGTAACATTCAAAAGCGTAAGTTACAAAATAATCAAAGGGGTGGGACGCTCAGAAGTTCCATGCTAATTTGACTTACCTGTAAAGTAATCAAATCCATCTTGCTGAAAAACCTCAAATACAAGGGGCAAAAGCTGCCACATCTGTGGAGACACTTGTTGACATGTCAAACTATGTGCTAAGGAGAATATCTCCTCATAGAATTCTAGAAGAGAATACAGAGTCAATACTGAGAAATTCTTACTCACGTGAAATCACACTAAATTCTTAGTAAAATCAGAGTTATAATACCTAAGACATGTTGCTGTAAAACAGTACCAATAACCTGTAAGCAGATTCCCTCAAGCTGCTGGGTTATCTAAAAGAGAAGAAAAAATATAATCACATGGAATTGTGAATAAATTAATAAAATACTCCACAGTGTAATTCAATAAATTTAAATATAGAGCTAATATTGTTAAGAAATAATTTCTTTTAAAAAAAACTATATTAAGAATCTTTGAAATGACATCTAAGCTCCTGGTTTTGGCCTGGCCCAGCCCTGGCCATTTGGGAAATGAACTAGTGGATGAAAGGTCTGTCTCAACTCCTGTGATCCTTGGTCAACTCTGCCTTTCAAATAAACAAATAAATATTTTTAAAAATAATAATATTGTTAAGAAATAATTTCTCTTGGGGTCTGTGTTGTGGCATAGTGGGTTAATCCGCCACCTGCAGTACCAGCATCCACATGGGTGCCTGTTCAAGTCCTGCCTGGCCACTTCACTTTCATTCCAGCTCCTTGATAATGTACCAGGGAAAGCAGTGAAAGATGGCCCAGGTGCTTGGTCCTCTGCACCCACGTGGGAGACCAGGAAGAAGCTCCTAGCTCTGGCTTCAGCTTGGTCTATCCTGGGCAACTGCATCCATTTGGGGAATGAACCAACAAATGGAAGCCCTCTCTCTCTCTCTCTCTGTATTTGCCTTTGAAATAAATAAAATAAACCTTTAAAAATTTTCCCTTAAAAAATCATTTAAAGTCTGTTTTCAAATGGCTGGTATCGTGGCACAAAAGAGTTAAGCTGCCAACTGTGATGCTGGCATTCCAATGGGCATCAGTTTGAGTCCTGGCTGCTCTGTTTGTGATTCAGGTTCTTGCTAATGTACCTGGGAAAGAACAAGATGGGTACCTGGGCCCCTGCCATCTATGTGAGACCTGGATGGAATTTCAGGCTCCTGATTACAGACCAGCCCAGCCCTGGCTACTGAGGCCATTTGGGGAGTGAACCAACAGATGGATGATCTCCTGCTTTCTGTTTGTAACTCTGCCTTTCAAATAAATAAATAAATGTTTAAACAAAGAAATGAACATATTATAAAACTGTGAATCAATCGGATAGTGAAATGTAATGAAATTTGGGTGGCGTTGACGTAGTGGGCTAAGCTACCACCTACAATGCTGGCATTCCAAATTAGAATGCAGTCCCACTTGCTCTGTGATTCAGTCCCTACTAATGTGCCTGGGAAGGCAGCAGAAGATGACCAAAGTGCTTGGGCCCCTGCCCAAGAAGGAGTTTCAGGCTCCTGGCTTAAGCCAGGCCGTTATGACTAATTTTTTTTGTTGTTGTTCCAGGGAACAAGTCAATGGAAAGTCTCCCTCTCTCTCTGTCCATCACGATGCCTTTCAAATAAGTAAATCTTAAAATTAAACAAGACCATGAGGCTGGCAATGCTAAAGCCCTGCTAATGGCCTGGGAAAGCAGCAAAAGATGGCCCACATATTTGGGACCCTGTCACACTTGTGGGAAACCCATATGAAGCCCCTGGCTCTTGGCTTTGGCATGACCTAGACCTGGCTGTTGCAACCGATTAGGGAAGAACCAGTGGATGGAAGATCTGTCTTTTCTGCTCTAACTCTGACATTCAAACAAATAAATAAATAAATCTTAAAAAAAAAAAAAAAAAAAACTCTAACGAAATGACATAGTATTAAGAAAAACACAAGGAATAAAAAGGGACCAGAAAACATATATCATGGGAAAAACGCAAAGAATTAGCCTTTCCTCCTCTTTCTGTGTAACTCTTTCAAATAAATAAATAAATTTTAAATATATTTTTGAATATAAATTTAGAATAATGCTGTCTAGATTAGTTGACGTTACAATGACTTAATGAGAAATTATCAGAAAGAAGGTATCATTCTAACCAGTCCCAGTAATTCTTAAGTAATCACCATTATTCATAGTTTAGTGAATCATGGAATGCCACCTCAGTCTCCAAGCCACTCAAGAGTCAAGATACAAAAATTTATTCTTAGCTGTCAATATGGTCCTCAATTGGACCTGAAATTTCTGAAGGCCATTAGCATGTTAAAACAGGTAGAAATGGGGATATCATATACTAATCAGATTTGAAACGCATCCATTTCAAACATATAATATCTCCTTGTTAGTTCTAAAGCCATTTGAAGGTTCTGGTCACTTTTGAACTTCACTTCACAAAAATAATGAAGTACCCAGCAAGCCTTTTTTAAAAAACACAGTAAGTTAATACAATCACATTGAATTACTCCAAGCCATTTCTATCCCCAGCATTTTGTGTATGGGAGTTTGGAGGCTGGCCAGTGGTGGTTATGTCCAAAGAGACAACACTAGACCAGTACTATGATCCCATGTTATTCTTTGGCTGCATGACATTATGTGTGAGTAACAACATCTGAATGCAAAACACAGACAGACACTGCTACCAGACACAGATTAAAGCTATGCACACATTATAGCAGCCATTTTAAAGTTCACCTAAGATGAATTATGGCTGTTAAAGTGAACATAAGAATATTCCAATAAAAAAATGAAGTTATCCATTAAAAGATAGAGAAATCAATATAGCTTTAAAACATACCCGTGCTCTCATGTAGCCTAGATCACTGCTGAAGAGAGGAAATACATGATTCTGCAACATGTATTCCATCTGATCAGCTCCTCAAATCAATAACTCATCTGATAAAACACTAATGAGATTTCTATAAAGTCTTTTCCCTATTTCTAATTATAAAACAGGATACAGTAATAGTTTACTAAAAATCTCACATTTTAAGGGCAATTTGAAATTCTATGGCTTAAGAAAGTAGGAAAATTGTAAAATGTTAAAAAATTTGGATGGTGACCAAGAGTATGTTATAGTTTTCCCTATTCTTTTTTTCTGTATGTTTTAAATAACGCAAACAGCTAATGTAATACTGCCCAAAAAACATGTGCAACACTAGATCATTTTCTTACCTCTTTATGATCTTCAACTACACTAAGAAGTGTGTCAATTGTATTCAAAATTCCCATAGCAGTGACTGCTTTGTCATCACTTCCTTCTTCTTCTGGCCCCGTCTGGATTACCTGGTTAAATGTCATTGCCTACATTCAAGAGAATTAACTTAGGTTTGTCACTGAAGCATTATAAACATGTTCTGGTATAAGAGTTTTAGTTTTAAAAATGTTCTCATTATAGGGGCGGGAGTTTGGCCTGGTGAAGACTCCAGTCAGAGGGATCGCATTCTGTACCAGAACTTCTGGAGTCCTGGCTGTTATCCCAATTCCCAATTACCTGCTAACATGTACTCTAGCAGAAGATAGGACAAGACATTGAGTCCTTTTTTTTTTAGTGGAAAGTAGAATAGCAAGGTTTATTAGGGAAGGGACCTCTGTAACAATGGATGGGCACCTCTCCAGACAGAACCTGAGATAGAGTGCCCAGTCGCTTGGACAGGGGGAAGAGCGAGGATACATGGTTGAGTGGAGTACACCTGGCCAGGCCAGATGGGCAGCTCAGTAGCGAGGCAGAGGGCTGAGCGCCAAGTCATTGAGTCTTGATACACACATGGGAGACCAGGATTCAACCTGGGCCAGTCCTGGCTGTCACAGGAATTTGAGAGAGTGAACCAGTAGATGAGAATTATATGTCTATCCTGTCTGCCTCTCAAAAAGATAAGTTCCCTTTGTGGGGACTGGCATTGAGGAATAGCAGGTAATGCCACTGCCTGCAACAGCAGCATCCAATATGGATACTGGTTCATGTCCTGGCTACTCTACTTCCATCGCCCTGCTAACGGCCAGGAAAAAGCAGCACAGGATGGCCCAAGTGCTTGGGTTTCAGCACCCACATGGGAGACCCAGATGAAGCTCCTGGATCCTGACTGCAGCATGGGCCTGCCCTGGCTGTTGCAGTCATCTGAGGAGTGAAGCAGCAGATCAAAGATCTCTCTCTCTTCCTCCTTCTAACTTTTTCAAATAAAAAACTTTTTCAAAAAAAAAAAAAAAAGTCCCAATTTTAGAAGTGTGTTGTGGTGGGGCCAGTGCCATGGCTCACTTGGCTAATCCTGCACCTGCAGCACTGGCATCCCATATGGGTGCTGGGTTCTAGTCCCAGTTGCTCAGCTTCCAGTCCAGCTCGCTGCTGTGGCTCGGGAGTGCAGTGGAGGATGGCCCAAGTGATTGGGCCCCTGCACCCGGGTGCAAGACCAGGAAGAGGCACCTGGCTCCTGGCTTCAGAAAGGCGTAGTTCCAGCTGTAGCAGCATTTGGGGAGTAAACCAACAGAAGGAAGAGCTTTCTCTCTGTCTCTGTCTCTCTCTCTCACTGCCTAACATTATCTGTCAAATAAAAAAAAGTAATAATAATTTTAAAAAGAAATAAAAGTGTGTTGTGGCATAGCGCGTTAAGTTGCTGTTTGGGATGCCCATATCCTATACTGGAGTGCCAATTTGAATCTCACCTTTTTTTTTTTGTTACCCTGCTCCCTGGTACTAAAAACTAGGAGGTAGCAATGATGGCTGAAGTCTTTGCACTCCTGCCACCCATGTGGGAGACCTGGATGAAGTTGCACTCCAGGTTCTTGTCTTCAAACAGGCACACACCTGGCTATTACAGGCATTTGGGGAAGTGAACAAGCAAATGAAGATCTCTCTCCCCACAGAGATCTCTGTCACTCTGCTTCTCAAGTGGATGGAAAAAAAATGTTTTGGGGCCAGCATCCCATATGGGCACTGGTTAGAGTCCTGGCTGCTCCACTTCCGATCCAGCTCTCTGCTATGGACTGGGAAAGCAGTAGAAGCTGGCCCAAGTCCTTGGGCTCTGGCTCCTGGGTAGGAAGACCAGGAGGAAGCTCCTGGCTCCAGATTGGCGCAGCTCCAGCCGTTGCAGCCAACTAGGGAGTGAATCAGCAGAAGACCTCTCTCTCTCTGCCTCTCCTTCTCTGTGTAACTCTTTTAAATAATAAAAATAAATCTTATAAAAAATGTTTTTGGGGGCCAACCCTTTGGTGCAGTGGGTTAAAGCCCCAGTTGCAGCGCTAGCGTCTCATATGGGTGGCAGTTCTAGTCAAGTTGCTCCCCTTCAGACTGAGCTTCCTGTAGGTGTGCCTGGCAAAGCAGTGGAGTATGGCCTGAGTACGTGGGCCCCTGCACCCACATGGAAGACCCAGAGGATATTCCCGGCTCCTAATTTCAGAATGGCTCAGGTCCAGCTGTTGTGCCCATATGGGGAGTGAAACAGCGATTGAAGACCTCCCTCTGTCTCCATCTCTCTCAGTAACCCTGTCTTTCAAATAAAAAAATAAAAAAAATTTTCAGAGGGCCAGTGCTATAGCGCTACAGGTTAAACAATCATTTGTAGTGCCCACATCCCAAATGGGTCCTGGTTTGCTTCCCAGGTGCTGCACGTTTGATCCAGCTCCCTGCTAATGTACCTAGGAAAGCAGCAGAAGACGGCCCAAGTGCTTGGGCCCCTGCATCCATGTGGGAGACCTGAATGAAGCTCCAGGCTCCGGCCTGGCCTAGCCCTGGCCACTGAGAACATGTGAGGAGGGAACCACCAAATGGAAGGTCTATCTGCCTCTGTCTCTATAACTCTGCCTTGCAAATAATAAATCTTTTTAAAAAATCTGTCAAGGCCTTAGAACAAGACTTTCTACACTGTAAAAACTAAAATATTTCCTGTTAAGTCATACCACTAATTAAATTAAAGTGTCTTCATAATCGATAGTTTTAAACAACATACCAAATGTTGTGTCATTTCTACTGCAATAGGAGTAACTTCTTCGCTATATTCACAAATCATTTTCTGAATTACATTGGTAAGGTCATCATTTTCTGTTTCTCTTATAATATGAAGAAGAGCCTGCATTACAGGTCTGATGAATGGTGTGATGTATTCTTTAGCTGTGGAAGGAAAAAGATTTTAAAAATCTGATGATATACATCAAAGAGTGAAAAAGAAATACTTTCACATATAAAGTAAGTTTCTTGATTATGCTTTGTATAATTAATTACATGTAAAAGCTTACACTATTTATGACATAAAAATCCTGTACCTTTTTCTTGATTGCTTATCAACACTTGAAGAGCTATTGCAGCTTCCACTTTCACAGGCATTTCTCTATCATCAATCAGACATCTCCTTGTTAGTTCTAAAGCCGTTTGAAGGTTCTGGTCACTTTTGAACTTCACTTCACAAAAATAATGAAGTACCCAGCAAGCCTTTTTTAAAAAACACAGTAAGTTAATACAATCACATTGAATTACTCCAAGCCATTTCTATCCCCAGCATTTTGTGTATGGGAGTTTGGAGGCTGGCCAGTGGTGGTTATGTCCAAAGAGACAACACTAGACCAGTACTATGATCCCATGTTATTCTTTGGCTGCATGACATTATGTGTGAGTAACAACATCTGAATGCAAAACACAGACAGACACTGCTACCAGACACAGATTAAAGCTATGCACACATTATAGCAGCCATTTTAAAGTTCACCTAAGATGAATTATGGCTGTTAAAGTGAACATAAGAATATTCCAATAAAAAAATGAAGTTATCCATTAAAAGATAGAGAAATCAATATAGCTTTAAAACATACCCGTGCTCTCATGTAGCCTAGATCACTGCTGAAGAGAGGAAATACATGATTCTGCAACATGTATTCCATCTGATCTTTATAGATCTTTTTCTGTAAATATAAATAACAATTATTTAAATACAGTTCCAAATACAAGCACCTAAATTCCCAGAGACATATAATCTGATTAAAAATAACTAAACATTAAACATATCCAATAGAACAAAACTAGTCTTAAAATGTAATATATAAACAATCATTAGATAAATACAAATATTTAATTTGTGTTCCACTTTCCACTATGTAGTAGCCTTGAGACATGAGTGCAGTGAATAAGGACAAAAATTTTTATAAATTACTAAACATGTCACATCATTTGTTCTGAATCTTTGAACTTCAGGACCTGCAACCAATATTCTTATTCTAGTACTCTACCCCCAAAAATACTTTAATATATTGTAAAATGTTAACACTGAAAAATAAGTTACAACAAATATTTTATTTATTTTTTTTAAAGATTTATTTATTTGAAAGGCAGAGTTACAAAGAGGCAAAGGCAGGAGCGTGGGGGTCTTCCATCCATTGGTTCATTCCCCAAATGGCTGCAAGCCAGGAACCAGGAGCTTCTTCCAGGTCTCCCACACAGAAGCAAAGGCCCAAGGATTTGGGCCATTTTCTACTGTTTTTCCAGGCCATAGCAGAGAGCTGGATACGAAGCAGAGCAGCCAGAAACTGAACCACTGCTCATATAGGATGCCTGCTACACCACAGCGCTGGCACCAGAACTAATCTTAATAGCAACAGTGTCTTATTTATGGTACTATGGTTAATTTTACCCCTTACCTTATAAAATTTATTTGATGGAACTTTTATGATAGAATAACCTAGTTTGTTCAATTATAAAATAATATTTTTTTTTGACAGGCAGAAATGGCCGCCGCGGCCGGTGTGCTGTGGCCGGTGCACCGCGCTGATCCGATGGCAGGAGCCAGGTACTTCTCCTGGTCTCCTATGGGGTGCAGGGCCCAAGCACTTGGGCCATCCTCCACTGCACTCCCTGGCCACAGCAGAGAGCTGGCCTGGAAGAGGGGCAACCGGGACAGAATCCGGTGCCCAGACGGGGACTAGAACCCGGTGTGCCGGCGCCGCTAGGTGGAGGATTAGCCTAGTGAGCCGTGGCGCCGGCCCATAAAATAATATTAAATTATCAAAATAACATAGCTTGAGAAAAATTCAATTACAAACTAATAAATTTGATACGCAAAAAGCTACTCTCATGAGTATGTCCTGTTAACCAGTTTTTTACAAGAGTTCCTTGAACTAGACATTAAAAACTGATAAAGGTACCAGTATTTTGGGCCCCTGGCACACACAAGGGAGACCTGGATGGAGTTCTGGTCATTTGTAGAGTAAACCAGCAGATGGAAAATTTCTCTCTCCCTATCTCCCTGTAACTATGCCTTTCAAATAAATAAAATAAATCTTTTAAAACAATAGAACAATGGGACAAAAGCTTGGCACAGTGGCCTAATCTGCTATTTGGGACGCCTGCATACCATACCATGGTGCCTGGTTTAAGTCCTGGCTATTCCGCTCCTGATACAACTTCTTGTTATTGTGCACCTGAGAGGCAGTAGATAATAGCTCAAGTACATGAGTCTCTGGCACCCATTTGGGAGATCCAGGTGGAGTTGAGGGCTACTGGCTTCAGCCTGACCCATCCCTGCCTACTGCAGGCATTTGGGGAGTGAACCAGCAGATAGACCATCTTTGTCACTGCCTTTCAAATAAAGGAGGGCAGGGTGGGTGCAAAGAAAAACTTAAAAAAGAGGCAGGCATTTAGCATAGCAGCTACAAAGCTGATTTAAACTGCATCCCGAATCAGAATGCCTGGTATTCTAGGACCAGATGCGCTTCAGATAACCTGGGAGACAGTTGAGATGGTTCAAGCAGTTAGGTCCCTTCTACCATGTGCCACCCCTATGAATAAAAAGCAGACTAGGAGACAGAAAAGATCTTCTATCTGCCAGCAGTAGCCAGGGCTGGTGCAGGGCAAAGCTGGGAACTCCATCAGGTATTCGAAAAGAGGCAGGAATCCAACTACTTGAGCCATCATCTAATAAGCATTAGCAGGAAGATGATTCAGAGCTGATGCTGAGACTGGATCCCAGGCACTCCAGTATAGGACGTGGAAGCCTCAAGCACTAGCTTAACAAAATAAATGGGCCTAAGCAACTACTGCTAAGAATTATTTTTTTCTATTTATTTATTTATTTTTTAATTTGACAGGCAGAGTGAGAGAATGAGAGTGAGAGTGAGAGAGAGAGAGAGAGAGAAAGGTCTTCCTTCCGTTGGTTCACCCCCTATATGGCCACCATGGCCGGCGCGCTGCACTGATCCGAAGCCAGGAGCCAGGTGCTTCTTCCTGGTCTCCCATGCAGTGGCAGGCACCCAAGCACCTGGGCCATCCTCATTGCCTTCCCGGGCCATAGCAGAGAGCTGGACTGGAAGAAGAGCAAGCGGGACAGAAACGGCACCCCAACCGGGACTAGTACCCGGAGTGCCAGCGCCGCAGGTGGAGGATTAGCCTAGTGAGCTGCAGCACCGGCCAAGAATTATTTTTAAAAAGCAAACAAATACATATAATAGGGGATCCTAGATAAGATCATGGGCCAGCAGAAAGTATACTGATGGGAAATCTTTTGAAATTTGAAAAAGGTTTCTATATTAGGTTATAATATCATATCAGATTCATTCCCTCATTTTGTTAATTGTGCCAGTCCTATGTAAGGTATGAATGTTAAGAGACTAGGGGTTGGGGGATATAGGCTTGTGCTGCAGCTCAGCAGGTTAAGGTGCAGCCTGCGATGCCAGCATCCCTTATGGGCAACTGGTCCAAGTCCCGGCTGCAGTCAATGTTTAAATATTTACTTACACTTTGGATAGCTACCATTCAGGTACATGAATGTTCATAGGTGCACTGTTCACAAAAGCCAAGGAGTGGAAATAAAGCAAGCGCACATCAACTGATGAATAGATTAATGTCTCTCCCTCTCTGTAACTCTTTCAAATAAATAAATAAAGAAGCCACTCACAAAGGACTATAGCTTGTTTCACTCTATTTTTATAAAATGTCCAGAATTAAACAAATCCACAGGAAAAGAAATGTAGATTGAGGGAAGCCTCAGCCTCAGAAGTTTAGGGTAAAATGTAGATGACTATTAATTCATACAGGGTTTACTGCTGGAATGCTAAAAATGTTTTGGAATTCGATGGGGTAATGGTTGTATAACTCTGTGGCTAGACTAAGAACCATCAAGTCATATACTTTAACTGGACAAACTGCATGGTTTGTGTATTGTATCTTAAAAAAAACTGTCAATTTAAATAAACTAGTTGCATATATGCATACATATAAAAGAAAAAATACCTTCAAAAGTATTTCAGCTAAAGAGCCAATCATATGCAAGGCTCCATCTTTTTTTCGAGGATCAGCATTTGGTTCTGTAAGAATCTGGTAACAAAATCCCATAGTCTTTTGTAGTACCTAAATTCAAAAAAGGTAAGTAATAATTTACTGGCCATTCCAATAGTCCTTAAAAACATGCTGACAAAATGATTCAAAATATTAACATTTGAAAGTGTACGTTTGAGTAAATTTTCAGTTATACTGCTAAAGTTGAGAGAACATTAAGTAACCTACCTCTTTCCTTTTACTACAGGCTGTAAACAGAAGTGTCTGGGCAGCAGTGGTAGGAGAAATGAAATCTTCAAATACATCTAGAAAACAAATTCAAAGTGAAGATAAAAATTTAAAACATTCTCATATAACCTAACTTACAAACGATATTCTGTAAATAAAACCAGGCATTTTAAAAAATTGCTACATCTTCACATAAACGAAATATGAAAATGAACCCAGATATCTATATAACTTTGCAAAGCCTAATTCCATTTCATTAGCAAATTAAATGTTAACTAATCAATTTTTAATGATTTTCTTTCATACAAAACACTACTTATGGGAGAATTTTCACAACAGGTTCATAAAAGTCCAAGAATTCTGGAAGATTTGGGTAGGAAGAAGGACATAATCCCAATATTAGCAAAATCACAGCTCTTTAGTTTCGTGTAGACTCTGGGTTCCAGTCTGTATTTTCTCAAGTCCCATATATAAGATTACTGACACAGGATCCAAGTGTGTATTTAGATGCTTAGTGTTAAAGGCGTAGTATTAAATATCTAACAGTTTTGGCCTATGCCATAGGAACAGCCAATTAATAATTATAACTTAATAATAACTGTTGCATTTGTGTCAGCTAAAAATAAAGATTATCATTATCAAAATGCCATTATAAGTAAATAATACCAAAAGGGTCTACACAAAGGCCATAATACAGTAGAACAAAGACGGTTTTTCTAATACTATATCTAAGGAACCTAAAATGGCTATTTTTATCTTAACTGCTGACATATTGTTTAAAGAAAAATGAAAATTCCTTACCAAACTTCATGCGTATATATTCATAAGGGTCTTCTTGCCAAAGTTCCTCATCAGCATCTGTATAGCACATCAATGGAAAAATGACATCTTGGATAATGCCCTGCAATTTAAAAATTAAGAAAGTAACAGCCTTCATCTTTCAAGTTTAAACTGTCAAATTTCATTTAAGTAGGAAAATGAAAGTATAATACATATTTAATACTTAACATTAAACTTTAATTCTAAGAACAAGAATCAAGCTATAGGTTTCTACCCTCTGTGTACAATTAGCAAATAGCTAAGTAGTTACGTAGCAAATAAGCATTCTGAGAACATACAACATGAAATTTTATCTATCAAATCCTAAAACTATAAAGGAAATGTTACTCAATTAACTTGGTAAATCAGTTTGATAAAGTCCACTGCTAACTCCAAATTCTGTCATTAAAATGTTAACTGAAAGTAAAAACTTAAATGCAAGTTTGAAAATAACAGCTGTAGATTTGAAAAACAAGCAAAATACTCATAATTTTATTCCAAAGTGTCACATCTCTTCTGCTATGCTGTCAATCACAAGTACTAGACTAAGTAACACAATAAAATAAAATATGTAATTTTTACAATCTATAGTGTCAATTAAGCCATTTCTATTTTATTTGCTAGAAAAACATTTCAGATAGAAAATTATTACTTGTATGTGAGGCTTCAGATTCTTCCAGGTAAGAGCATGGGAAACTCCTTGATTAATATAATTTAATGTCTGCTGTAAAACTCGAGGAGCCATATATTGCTTCTCTTTGTACTGATATAATACCTTCAACAAAACCTTTGAAAGAAAAATTTAGGTCAAACAAGGTTCAAACAGAAAGCGTAAACCACTTACAAACCAGTAAAAACAACTGACACTTAACAATGCCCAAGTCATCACCAAACTCTTCTTAAGAAATTATTTGGGGGCCGGTGCTGTGGCACAACAGGTAAAGATACCTCCTGCAATGCCAGCATCCCATATGGGCACCCATTTGAGTCCCGGCTGCTCCACTTCCCATCTAGTTCTCTGCTATGGCTTGGGAAAGCAGAAGATAGCCCACGTCCTTGGGCCCCTGCATCCACCCATGTGGCAGACTCAGAAGAAGCTCCTGGCTTTGTATTGGCACAGCTCCAGAAGTTGAGGCCAAGTGGGCTGTGAACCAACGGATGGAAGACCTCTCTCTCTCTCTGCCTCTCCTTCTCCCTCTGTGTAGCTCTGACTTTCAAATAAATAAATCTTTTTTTAAAAAAATTACTTAGGGGCCAGTGCTGGGCATAGCAGGTAAAGCTGCCACCTGCAATGACAGTATCCCGTATGGGCACCAGTTCAAGTCCCAGCTGCTCCACCCCTGATCCAGCTCTCTACTATGGCCTGAGAAAGCAGAAGATGGCCCAAGCCCTTGGCCCCTGCACCCATGTGGGAGACCCAGAAAGAAACTCCTGGCTTTGGATCAGCGCAGCTCTGGCAGTTGTGGCCAATTGGGGAATGAACCAGCAGAGGATCTCTCTCTCTCTCTCTGCCTTTCCTTCTCTCTCTCTGTAACTCTGATTTTCAAATAAATAAATAAATATTTACAAAAAATAAATAAAATAAACAAATAATTAAAAAATTATTTGTAGGAGAACATATTTCTAGGGTATTTAACAAAAAACAAGATCAACTAACAATGTGTCAAAGAACTGGTTTCTGACTAAGTAAAAAAATGCATGCTATCTATTGAGCAAATATTCTCAGACAGTCCTACACTGTCAGTTATCTTCTAGGAAAACCTTACCCAGACCGATTTAGCTTAAGTCAAGAGTTCCAAATGTACTTGATTATTTCAGAATATGAATTTTCAAACTGGATCTTCAGACTTATGGTAGCCTCTAAGACTCTTTCAGAAGTCTAGCAGAGTAAAACTATTTTCAAAATAGTACTAAGATATATTATTTTCCCGCTCCTCTGCATTTTACTGTTAGTACCAAGAGTGGTACAAACCGGAATCAAGGGAATGGAACTGAAGTCACCGCATAATTTTCTTTAAAAATGTCCTTAATGAACTAGAAAAATAATTAGTAAATAATACATACACATATATAAATACATCCCATCTGCTACATAACACAATACAAAGACTGAAAGGAAAGCACTTGTGAGATTGTGTTGCAAGTTGAAAGAAGTCACTTATTCCATAAAATACTATTATATACTTGAAAGAATTGATGGACAAATGATAGCTGACAATATGTATGTTACTGGTGTGAAAATCTGAGCTTTCAAGAGATCCGATCATTAGTCTGACAGCTTCCCAATATTTTAAGATATTTCTAATGAGATTGGTGATGATATTTCAACTGTGACTTTCTTTTCAAATTGTATGATACATTTTAAGATTTGGAAAACCTGCATTAACTAAAAAGAATCAACATTTTTAAAGTGACCAGTGCAAGATGTTACAAATGTATATATGGATCATTTAAACTGCAACAAAGACTAGTGAGTCTTAATCTAACACCATGCAAAACGGTTGTTGTTATAGTTTGAAACTCCACCTTGATTCTTCCAACTTTTGAGAAAAAAACTATTGGGGCCGGCAGTGTGGTACAGCGGGTTGAGCAGCCAACTGCAATGCCAACATCCCTTATCAGAGTGCTGGATTTGAGTCCTGACTGCTCCATTTCTGATCCAGCTCCTAGCTAAGGCGTCTGGGAAAGCAGTGGAAGATGGTCCAAGTGCTTGGGCCCCTGCCACCCACATGGGAGACCTAGATGGAGTTCCAAGTTCCTGGCCTCTCTCTTGTTCTAACTCTGTCTTTCAAATAAATATTTTTTTAAAAAATTTTTAAATTAAAAAAAAAATTTTTTTTATTTCATTTAACAGAAAGGAAGGAACGAAGGAGAAAAGCAAAGAAAAAAGTAGTATTTTGGAATTTCCATTAAGAAATAAATTTGGGGGCAGGCACTGGGGCACAGCAGGTAAAGCAACCATCTGTGACACCGGCATCTTATACGGGTGCCAGTTCAGGTTCTGGCTGCTCCACTTCTGAGCCAGCTCCCTGCTAATGCAGCTGGAAGAAGCAGAAGATGGCCCACATGCTTGGGTCCCTGGCACACTTGTGGGAGAATCAAAAGTTGTTCCTAGCACTCAGCTTTGATCTGGCTCAGGCCTGGCCAACGTGGCCATTTAGGGAGGGAATCATCAGATGGAAGATTTCATTCTCTCTTTCTCCCTGTAACTCTGCCTTACAAATAAATATTTTAAAAAACAAATAATTTTATTTCTGATATGGTGAATACCACTAGGTAAAGCCGACAAAATTGAAAATCTGTTGGGGTCTTCAGTAATTTAAAAATATAAAAGAGATCACTAGATCAAAAATTTGAGAACCACTGCAGGGTTCAAAGAATACTCTTTAAGTAATAAAACCCATTGGATATAAGGCAGATCATACTTGGAGATGCTATATTAGACTTACTTGCTGGACACCAACAGCAAATGCCTTCAGAAATACTTCAGCAAATTCATTATACTCCTTGGAAACATTGCCAGGGCTTCCATATCTGAAAAAACATTAAATGCAAATCAATGAGTTTTCACCTCACCCCAGTTAGAATGATTCTCATATAGAAATCAAACAACAAATGCTGGTGAGGATGAGGAGAAAAAGGTACCCTAACCCCACTGTTGGTGGGGTAAACTAGTATAGCACTGTTGGTGGGGTAAACTAGTACAGCCATTGTGGAAGACAATATGGAAATACCACAGAAAGCTGAAAGTAGATATACCATATGATCCAGCAATCTCACTCCTGGCAATTCACCCAAGGGAAATAAAAGCAGCATATGAAAGAGTTATCTGTAACCCCATATTCATTGCAGCTCAACTCACAATAGCTATGATATGGAATCAACCTAGATGTCCATAAATTGAGGACCAGGTAAAGAAATTATGATATATATGCACTATGGAATACTACTCAGTGGTAAAAAAGAATGAAATTTTATCTTTTGCAATAAAATTGCAAATAAGCCAGTCCCAAAAGGGCAAATACCATGTTTTCCCTGATCTGTGGTAACTAACAAAGTACCTAAAATGTAGCATATTGTAGTGAAATGGATATTTTGAAATGCAATGATTGTTTACAGCTTTGTTTCTACTATTAAGGAACAGTTTTTTTTTTTTTCCTTCATACCATCTGTCCAACTCTTTACTTAGTTTATGGTTAATTTTACAAGTATTAAGTAAAGTAGATCACTATAAAAACCAAAATAGGGAATAAGAGAAGGGGGGAGGAAGGATTGGAGTGTGGGCTGGAGGAAGGGTAGGGTGGGAAGTATCACTATGTTCCTATATCAGTACATAGGAAATACTTGAAATTTGTATACCTTAAATAAAATAAATGAATAAATATTTAAAAAATTAAAATATTGTTTCTCTTTAATGCTTTATATTTATAGTTGTAAAAGCAAATGCTTAAAAAATTGAATTACCCTACCGTAGATAGCAGCTTACCTCTCAAAGAGCCTTGCTAAAATATGTAAAGCCCACTTCTTACATTTCCACCATGGTAACTCAGGTCTATCATCTTCTTCAACTTGAAGTGTTTCCTTTTAAAGATAAAAAGCTATTTAAATACAATCCAGGAGGAACAGCATAAGACTCACTTCAAAAATGTTTTGTTTCTTTAAATGTGAATACTCAGGGCATCCTATACAGGCACTGGTTCAAGTTAAGGCTGCTCCACTTCTGATCAAGCTCCCAGCTAAAGCGCCTGGGAAAGCAAAAGATGGCCCAAGTATTTGGGCCCTTGCCACCCATGTGGAAGACCCAGAGGAAGCTCCTGGCTCCTGGCTTCAGCCTGGCTCAGCCCCAGCCATTGAGGTCATCTAGGGAGGGAAACCACTAGATGGAGGATCTATTTCTCTACTTCTATCTTAGCCTTTCAAATAAATAACCTTTAAAAAGAATGTGAATGCTTCTCCTGTGTTGACCTTTTATAATAACTGGACAGACATTTTGCGGAGCAAGTCCCCAGTGGCTGAGACGTCAACATCCCACACTGCAGTGCCTTATCTTGATTCCTAACTCTGGCTCTTGAGTACAGCTTCCATACAGACCCAGGGGAGCAAGAATGATGACTAAACTAACTGGGTTTATGCCTCTCGTGTGAGAACTGGACTGTATTCCCAGCATAGGCTTTTGTAGCTACTAGTGTGTATTTCAAAGACAGCAGATGGGAGCCCTTGCTTTCTACCTCTCAAATAATTTTAAAAGTTTGCTTTGGAGGGGTAGGCATTGTGGATGAAGTTGCTGTTTGGGACATCTGCATCTCATATTGGAGTGTCAGCTAGAGTTCCATCTATTCTGCTTCCAGTCTAGCTTCCTGCTAATGCACCTGGGAAGGAAGAAGATGTGGGTCCCTGGCAACCATGAGGGAGACCTGGATGTTTTGGTCCAGGCTCTTAGCTTTAGCCTTGTTATCAGGCTATTTTTTTTTTCCTTCTCTGTCCGATTGAGTGTCAACTGCCACTGGTACAATCCCAGCGCAAAGATACAATCAGGATTTTCTTTCAGCACCAGCTACCAAATCCTGGCCCCACTGCCTAGGGGAGGACCTGTGAAAGTGCTAAACACATAAAAAATAATGTGTTTATTATTAAAAAATAAACTAAAGCTTATTCAGGAGAAATTATACTAACTCTACTTATGTCTAAGTTTAAACTATAAATCAGAAGGGTTTTATTGAAGATTAAATAAGATATATAATAGCACTGGTATTAAACACATCTGGTATTAAGAAACTTATAAATCCTCTACCTGTATAGAAAACAAATTATACAGAAACAGTATAACTTTAAAAACTGTGATTAAATGTTAAACTAAAAAATTGAATACTAAAAGCCATTGAATTGTGTACTTTAAAAGGGTAAATTAAATAAAGTGTATATATCTCAATAAAATTATTCCTCAAAATAACTGTGAAGTATAGGCAACTTATAAATCATGTTTTTCCTCTAATAATGGGCACATGACAAATCATGGTGTTAAAGCCTAGCCATGAGCTCTTAATTCAATTAAGAAATGGGAAATTAAGAAGCAGAATTAGGATAAAATAAACAAATATAGAGAAGGGGCCATCATTGTGGCACAGCTGGAAACCCACACAGAGTTCTAGTTCAAGTCCTAGCTGTTCTACTTCCAATCCAGTTCCCAATAATGTACCTAGGAAGGCAGACAAAGATGACAAGTGCACAGGTTCGAATTGCAGGTGCTCCACTGATCCAGGTCCCTGCTAATGTGCCTAGAAAAGCAGCGGAAGATGGTCCCTGAACCCATGTAGGATACCTGGCTCCTGGCTACAGCTACAGCCGTTGTGGCCATTTGTAGAGTGAAACAACACATGGAAGATCTCTCTCTCCCTTTCTGTCTTGGCCTCTCTGTAACTTGCCTTTCAAATAAATAAAAAATCTTAAAAGGGGGAGAGGGGCAAGTACTTGGACCCCTAACCAACCACCCATGTTGGAGACCTGGATAGAGCTCCTGGCTTCTAGTTTCAGTCTATTACAGCCTTGACCATCACAGCTATTTGGGGGATTGAATTAATGAATAGATCTCTTTCTCTGTCTCTCCCTCTTTGTCACTCTGCCTTTCAAAAAATACAAACACACTTAACAAAAAAACTTATCAAGTAACTACCCAAGTTTTTATTTACAATATGCACATATGTAAAGAAAAGGTAGATCTAGAAAAAAATCATAAATTCTTTAAAGTTCATAAAGAATGTTACAGGAAATACCATTACAATTCTCAAAACATCATTAAATATTTATAGTCAATAAAATATGACAGCATTCAGAAACTTACATTAGGTACATCCCTGTTCACAACAGTCTTTAAAATTTCTATCCACTCTGTCAGGTTCTGTTGGTTTATCAGCTCCAGCGGTAGTGTATACTAAATAAAAGTTAATAGTTAATATTTTTAAATTCTTACTACATAAAATCCCATTTCCTGTTACTCTTCAACATACCTACTAAAAATATTTCATTCAATCCACATTTCCACATTAGTATATAGGCAAATTTCTTTGGTTAGTTATTTACCATGGTAAACAGAAGCAGTGAGTACGAGCACCTTTACAGTATTCCCAACTTACTAGGATTATATGGGATTTTCACGCTAAGGCATGCTTACTGTAGATTTCCAGTAAACACCTTTTATGAAGGTAAGGAAATTTCTATTCTAGGATTCTAACAGGTCTTTTTTTCCTTTCTAAAAACAGGAATGGGTGCTTAATCTTATCAAAAGCTCTATCTGGTACCCATAAAGATAATTACAAGCTTTTTATTCAATATCATATAAGGGCTGATCATGAAAAATAAGTTCTTAGGGCTGGCATTATGGTGTAGCAGGTAAAGCTACCATCTGAAACTCCCGTTTCCCATACGGGCACCAGTTCAAGTCCTGGCTGCTTTGCTTCCAATCCAGCTCCCTGTTAATAGCCTGGGAAAGGCAAAGGAAGATGGTCCAGTGTTTGGGCCCCAGCTACCCAGGTGGGAGACAGGATGAAGCTCCTGGCTCCAGGCTTTGGCTTGGCCCAGTCCTGACTATTGTGGCCATCTGGGGAGTGAACCAGTGGAAAGATCTCTCTCTCTAGAGATTTTCTCTCTCCCTATCTGTAATTCTAACTTTCTTACATTCCTGGTATAAATCCTATATATCTCACTAGGATGATAAAAATTACATGTTATTTAGAATGTTTGGACATCCATTTTCCTAAGTGGTACAGGGTTATATTGTGCTATCAGTATAATCTCAAAAAATAAGTAGAAAAGACAAGTATTTATTTTGCCCTATTCACTGGGATAGTTTTCAAAAAGGACTGCTGAAGCAGCCATTTTACTTAGCACTTAAGACACCTGTTAAGATGCTCACATTCCCTCATTGTAGTGTCTAGGTTTCTTATCTACCTCTGGCTCATGACTCCAATTTCCTGCTAACAAAGATCCTGGAAGGCAGTGGTACTGGCTCCAGTAATTGGGTTCCTCTGGGGCTGGTGCTATAGTGTAGAGGGTAAAGCTGTCACCTGCAATGCCAGTATCCCATATGGGCACCGGTTCAAGTCCCAGCTGCTCCACTTCTGATCCGGCTCTCTGCTATGGTCTGAGAAAGCAGTAGACCTGCACCCGGGTGGGACACCCAGAAGAAGCTCCTGCCTTCAGATCGGCACAGCTCTGACAGTTGCAGCCAGTTGGGGAGTGAGCCAGCTGAAGGAAGATCTCTCTCTCTCTCTCTGCCTCTTTCTCTCTCTGTGTAACTCTGACTTTCACATAAACAACTAAATCTTTAAAAAAAAATTGGGTTCCTTTGCCAGACAAATGAATGGGAGACCTTGATTAACTTCTCAGCTCCTAAGCTTGCTCCCTGGCCATCCCAGTAAATCAATAAAATTAGGGGACTTAACCAGGAGAGTTTACCATCTATTTGTTTCTCTCTCTGTCTCTCAAATTATTAATTTTTTTTGACAGGCAGAGTCAGATAGTGATAGAGAGAGACAGAGAGAAAGGTCTTCCTTTTTCCTTTGGTTCACCACCAAGTGGCTGCTACGTATGGTGCGTTGCAGCCGGCACACTACACCGATCCGAAGCCAGGAGCCAGGTGCTTCCTCCTGGTTTCCCATGCGGGTGCAGGGCCCAAAGACCTGGGCCATCCTCCACTGCACTCCCAGACCACAGCAGAGAGCTGGCCTGGAAGAGGAGCAACCGGGACAGAACCCAGCGCCCTGACGGGGACTTGAACCTGGGGTGCCAGCGCCGCAGGTGGAGGATTAGCCTAGTGAACCACGGCGCTGGCATCAAATTATTAATTTTTTTTTTTTTGACAGGCAGAGTGGACAGAGAGAGAGAGACAGATAGAAAGGTCTTCCTTTGCCGTTGGTTCACCCTCCAATGGCCACTGCGGCCGGCGCACCGCGCTGATCCGATGGCAGGAGCCAGATACTTATCCTGGTCTCCCATGGGGTGCAGGGCCCAAGCACCTGGGCCCTCCACTGTACTCCCTGGCCACAGCAGAGAGCTGGCCTGGAAGAGGGGCAACCGGGACAGAATCCGGCGCCCCGACCAGGACTAGAACCCGGTGTGCCGGCGCCGCAAGGCGGAGGATTAGCCTAGTGAGCTGCGGCGCCGGCCCAAATTATTAATTTTGACAACTGTTATTTTCCTAGCAACCCACCCATTGAATCTAGATTCTCAAATCATGGTAAGTAGCAGAATGACATTTTATATGTAAAAACTGCTTTCTAAAAATTACCTGAACGAGGCCAACACTGTGGCATAGCTGGTAAAGCTGTCTCATGCAGTGCCAGCATCCCATACGGGTGCCAGTTCAAGACCTAGCTGCTCCACTTTCCATCCAGCTCTCTGCTATGGCCTGGTAAAGCAGCAGAAGATGGCCCAAGTGCTGGGCCCCTGCATCTGCATGGCAAACCCTGAAGAAGCTGTGGTTTCAGACTAGCCCGGTTCTGGCAATTGCGGCCACTAGGAGAGTGAACTAGCATATATGGAAGACCTTTCTCTCTCCATCTACCTCTGCCGCTGCCTCTCAAATAAATAAATAAATAAATGTTTTTTTTAAAAGTTACCTGAACAAGAGCATAGAAGATCTTGAATATTTGTTTCTGGATGAGGACAGATTGATCAGACTGATCAGAAAGCAGCTGGATGAAACGATCCTTTAGAACCGGCAGAAAATGCTGCATTGCTGCTACCAATGGACTCCGCTCCTCTGGTTTCTTGTACCTTTGGATAGGAATACAAACTAATTCTGTAAGAATTAACCTCTGGAATCTACATCTACATCTGTGTGTGTGTGTGTGTGTGTATTTAAAATATTTGTTTATCTACACAAATATAACCTGAAGTAATAGAATCTCTAATATTTACTTAATATCTATTAAGAGATAATCCTCAAGGCCTCTAATTAGTCTTTCCCCTTTTATGGCTGAAGAAACCGAGGTACAGATGTTAAATATCTTTCCTAGCATTATTCATCCAGGTATGACCTAGGCAATTTTGACCCAGGCTGCGCTTTTAACCAGGTTACCATGCAGTTTCTAGTTGCGAATACCTATACAAGGAGGAGCTACAAAGACTGGATTTTAAACAGTAACAGCTGATGAATACCCAACAGCCTTAAGGCAGAAATGGCAGGTAGGAAGGCAGAAAATTTAATTTTTAAGGGTATTAGAAGTGACTCTTCTAACTATTTATGATCTTCACCGACACATTGTGTGGTCAATATTCACACATTTCATAGCAGACATAATTTGACTACTGGGTGCTACTACACAAATTAACAGATCTGTTACATGACAATTGAACCTCTATTACATTCCTAAAATCTGAAAAACTGTTCCATTTTGCTCCAAGTATTATGGATTAAAAATTACTGATATAATGTAGACATTATTGCATATAGATTACTAAGCATTTTAATAGTATTGTTAAGAAGTATATTTTTAAAAAAAAAAACAAACTTGTAGCTGTAACTATGGAAAAGGAGTTCTTGCTTCCATTATTGAGTCACGAGACTAGATTACCAAAATACAGATTTACTGGTTACAGAAATCATGATTTCAACAGCCACAGATTATCTTTTTGGAACAGATGATTATCTAAAATGTTTTAAATTGGTTTTCCAGTGCCAGCGTAGTGGTGCAGCAGGTTAAGCCACCACAAGTGACACTGGCATCCCATGTGGACACCAATTCAAATCCTGGATGTACAAATTTTCAAATCAGTTCCTTGCTAATAATGCACCTGGGAAAGCAAGGAAGCTGATCTAAGTACTTGGGCCCCTTAACCCACATGGGAGACCCAGATAAAACTCCTGGCTTCGGCTTGGCCCAGCCTTGGCTGTTGTAGCCATATGAGGAGTAAACCATCAAATGGAAGACCTCTGTCTTTCCCCTTCTCTGTAACTGACTTCCAAATAAATAAGTAAAACTTCCGAAAAAACACAGAGCGGACTAGAACTGTGGTGCACTGGATTAAAGCCCCAGCCTACAGAGCCAGCATCCCATATGGGCATCAGTTTGAGTCCCAGTTGTTCCACTTCCAATCCAGCTCACTGCTATTGTGCTTGGGAAAACAGCAGAGGATGGCTTAAGTACTTGGGCCCCTGCACTCATATGGTAGGACCTGGAAGAAGCTCCTGGCCCTAGGCTCCTGGCTTCAGACTGGCTCTGGTCCAGCTATGGTGGCCATTTAGGGAGTGAACCAGTGGATGTAAGACCTTTCTCTCTCTCTCTCTCTGTCTCTACTTCTCTCTATAACTCTGTTTTTCAAATAAATAAAAATAAAACTTTAAAACACACACACACACACAAACCAATTGGTTTTCCATAGCAAACCCCCAGTTTAATTTATTGGCAACCTTCTTTAAGAGAAAATATGTTTAAGAATTGAATCTCTATATACATTTTTCAAAGGTAGAGGGAGAGTCTTTTTAAAAGCTGAATTATTTTTCCTACTGGGTGAAATAAGAACCAAAATAAAATGACCAGAATAAAAAGTTCCAAGAAAAATGTTCACAATAATAATGACTGTTAAGGCTAATAACACAAGTAATTGATAAATTATAGAGTTTAATGTGCTAATGAATTACACTTTCTATACATTTTTACAGGTTATCTGCACCCTTTGTTGAGTTGATGAAACATAACAATTTATAAAAGAACGCTGCTTGTAATCTTCAATATACTATAAAATAATTATAGAAAAAATTATAATAAAGTGAGAAGAACTACATTATCCCTTTATCCACCTATGTTCAAATACGCTAACATGTGAATACTTATTCTATGATAGAATTTCTTCTTTCCTACTTCCCTCACTGCACTAAAAGTGGACTGGCAGTCAGCGCTAATTAGTACCCCTAAAGTACCCCAAAATTTCCTGAAAATGTGAAACTATTTTGAAAATGTGATTAACAACAAAAGGCTACAAGGCTGTAAAGTATCAAATTGGTGAGCCATGGTCATAGGAAATCCTTATGTACTAATCCATCACTTTTCTTTAAGAAAAAAATCCCCAATGGTCCCTCAGTATTTAAAGATTACATCTAGGTGCTGGCATTTGTACATTAAGCTATCGCTTTCAAAACTGACATCCGTATCAGAGTGCTTGTTCAAGTCCTAGGTGCTTTGCTTCCAAAGCAGCTTCCTGCTAATGTGCCTAGGAAGGCAGTGGAAGATAGCCCAAGTACTTAGGCCCCTGCCACACATGTGGGAGACCCGGATGGAGTTCTGTGCTCCTGTGTTCAGCCTAAGTTCAGGGCCACTGCAGCCATTTGGAGAGTGTCCTTTTGTTCACTCTTTCCAATAAAAAAAAGCTTAAAAACAAAATCACTTCCTTTTCTCATTGTGTCTTTCAAAATCCTCTTTAACAGAATCTGAATATACTACCACTATACTATCATTCCTAACCTCTCATCAGAAATTATCCCCACCATTAGGTGATCTCTTTACAATCCACTAAATATAGTGTCTTATTTCCACCTCTGTACCTTTCTTTTCTTGTTCATACTACTCCATGTGGTGTGACATGCCTTCTTCCTCTTCAAATGCTCCTTCTCTGCTCCTTCAACCCTCAAGCATTTCCTGAGGATCTACACTCCTGAAGGTACCAAATGAATTTCTTAAAACTGCTTCAGTCCACACAGATCCCTTGTAAACACCTTGTGCTCCACAATCAAACACTGGCTGAAAATGAACTGGAATTCTAATATTGTAGCAGCCTCCTAAAGCTTCCATCTAAAAATCCCTGTCACATTCTCTCCTGTTAAGATTATAGGACAGGAGAGACTTGAACTTCCTCAGTGACATTAATAGCTTATTGTTGTTATTCTCTCTAATTTTAGTCACTCACTTACCAGAACTACAACAACTGGCACTCTGACAGAGGTTGGAGCAACAGCTGGAACATTCCTTAGCAGGAAGATGGGTAGCTGGTGGGAACACAAGAAAACACCAGTACCAATGTTGTAAATGGTATATTCTCTCCTGCTCAGAACAACAGCAGCAGTTCATCAGCTACTTTGAGCTGGGACCCAAAAATGGTATCAATTATTGGAGGCTAACCACAAGTCCCAGAACTAAGGGGCTCACAATGGCATCTGTGTAGCTGTTAGGACTGGAAATAAAGTCATCGTCTTGGTATAAAAATCTTCCTCGTGCCTTCCTAATAATTTTCCCATATCAAAACTTTCAGTGCCTATCAATTTAATTTCTATCAATACACACTTAGGAGAAAAATCACTTCAATGTTTAGGTTTACACTCAGTACTCTATCTCAAATCCAAAAATTATATTTTTCTTTCTAATCCCTGAATTAGACCTAAAATAATCCTTTGTGCTAAAATCTTTCTTGCTAAAATATGCAAACAATAAACTAGGTTTGAATCCTTCAAAACACACTGATGAAAATAATCCTGAAATTCCAGTATATTCTTCTTAAAGACTTAGGAGATAGATTCTTAAAGTTTATCAAGATCCCATATTAGGAGAGAACTTCATAGAAAGAAAGCCACAAGCTCTAACGCTCTATTGCACTCTGATCACCTTAACATTTAAGAAGAACTTACTGAAAAAAGACTTTTATCAACACCTATTGAAGAGCACATCTTTAGAGATAACTTAAGTTTCTGAATAAGTATAGAGACAGTGATATTAAAAACAGGACACAAGGAATTTCATAGTGGAATCTGAACAAACTGCAGAATAAGAACAAGAATGCTGTTTCAAAAAGAAAATACTAAAATAAAATTAATACATAATTCAATATTTTTATTATCTATCTCAACTGTAAGTTTACGTGTGGAAATGGGCTTAAATTTCCAACTTTTCCCACTTCTCCAACTCCACAGGAATTGGGAGAGACACTTACTCATAATTTTTCACAAGCTGATAAAGGCAAAGAAGAATTCCTAGCCAACAAGCACTGTTATCAGACTGGAGATAGAAGCCAATCTTATCCACAATGGCAGTCCAGCGATTTGGATAATCGTGTTTGATGATGTGATGAATGCACGTAGTAAGCTGTACTCTGAAAGCCAAAAATAAATAGTAAGGAGGAAGAAATGCTGCAGAGTTAAAATTTTGCTAAGGCAGACAAAGGAAAATGGCTGTTCAGACAAAACTCAATTTAAAATACCATCTGATATGTGGATGTATACACAGAGTATAGATGATTTGAAATAAGACACCCAGCAAAAAACAATCCATTCCCATGAATTTAAAAGCATTAGGGCCCAGCACTGTGGCAAAGGGGGTAAAGCTGCCAACAGAGGAGATGGCATCCCATGTGGGTATCAGTTTTTTCGGTTTGTTTTAAAAATTTATTTATAAATATTTATAGCTGCCTTTTTGTTTTTTTTAAAGATTTATTTATTTGAAAGTCAAGAGTTACACAGAGAGAGGAGAGGCAGAGAGAGAGAAAGGACTTCCATCCGATGGTTCATTCCCCAGCTGGTCGCAATGGCTGGAGCTGCGCCGATTCAAAGCCAGGAGCCAGGTGCTTCTTACAGGTCTCCTACGTGAGTGCAGGGGCCCAAGGACTTGGGCCATCTTCTACTGTTTTTCCAGGCCATAGCAGAGAGCTGGATGGGAAGAGGAGCAGCCAGGACTAGAACTGGTGCCCATATGGGATGCCAGCGCTTGAGGCCAGGGTGTTAACCCGCTGCACCACAGAGCCAGCCCCATCCATGGGTACCAGTTTTGAGTCCCGGCTAGTCCACTTCTGATTCAGCTCCCTGTTATCCACCTGGGAAAGCAGCAGAAGATGGCCCAAGTGATTGGGCCCCTGCACCCAGGTGGGAGACATGAGAGAAGCTCTGGGCGCCAGGCTCCTGGCTTCAGCTCAACCCATCTCTGGCCACTGTGGTCATTTGGGGAGTGAACCAGCAGATGGAAAATATCTCCGTCTCTCCTTCTCACTGTAACTCTGCCTTTCAAATAAATAAATGTAAAATAAAGGAAAAAAAAAAAAAAGAACCCAACCAAATATGCTGCAAATGCAGGTCTACTACAAAAATGACAGCTATCTGGGGCCGGTGCTGTGGCACAGGGGGTTAAGTCGCCGCCTGCAGTGCCGGCATCCCATATGGGCACTGGTTTGAGTCCTGATTGCTCCACTTCTGATCCAGCTCTCTGCTATGGCCTGGGAAAGCAGTAGAAGATGGCCCTAGTCCTTGGGCCCTTGCACCCACGTGGGAGACCTGGAAGAAGCTTCTGGTTCCTGGCTTTGGATTGGTGCAACTCTGGCTGTTGCAGCCAATTGATGAGTGAACCAGCGGATGGAAGACCTCTCTCTCTCTCTCTCTCTCTCTCTCTCCCCCCCCCCCGCCTCTCTTTCTCTGTGTAACTGACTTTCAAATAAATAAACAAATATTTAAAAACAAAAAGGCAGCTATCTCCCTTACTCTCCCTCCTTTTTTTTTTGTGAGAAAGAGAGACAGAGAGAAAGGTCTTCCTTTTGCCGTTGGTTCACCCTCCAATGGCCGCCGCGGCCAGCGCGATGTGGCCGGCGCACCGCGCTGATCCGATGGCAGGAGCCAGGAGCCAGGTGCTTTTCCTGGTCTCCCATGGGGTGCAGGGCCCAAGCACCTGGGCCATCCTCCACTGCACTCCCTGGCCACAGCAGAGGGCTGGCCTGGAAGAGGGGCAACCGGGACAGAATCCGGCACCCCAACCGGGACTAGAACCCGGTGTGCCGGCGCCGCTAGGCGGAGGATTAGCCTAGTGAGCCGCGGCGCCGGCCCCCTCCCTTTCTTAACCCAGACTTTCACATAAATTTTTAAAAAATAAATAAATAAGAGAGCCTTGCAGTTCTGAAAAGATACATGTACCACTCCCAAAAAAACCTTTTCCCTATCTGCAACAATGTGTAAAAATTTGAAATATACAAACCTGATTAACTCAGGAGAATGGATAATGGCTTCTACAATATTTTCTCGAATACAATGTCGATCTTCTTCTGGAATAGTATAAGGAGATATATCCCCTGGTGCCGTTTCCCGATCAGGCCAATATTGTGTTATCATGTTTTTCAAATAGATAACACCTAAAATACAGATTAGTTTGACAAAATAATTTTGACTTTTAAAGCACTGCTTGTATCACCTACAGTGTCTATACCTCAATTACTTCTTTCATGTCATTGTTAGTAAAGCTATTCTTTAATGAAATACTATATTTTTAGTTATAATAAAAATGCAAATCTAACAGTTATAGCAATCATCTAGTTACTAAACCCTTAGCCAAAAAGAACCCTGCAAACACACACAACAAAATTGTTATACTTTTATATTCACCCTGCTTTCTATAGGAGTTAAATTAATTTTATCAAATCAGATTTCTAAATGAAGCCTCTAAAGACAAAACTATTGCATATCAATATACACATTCTACAACCAATCACGCAAACTTGGTAAATTTTTGTCATTAAAAAAATCATAGTATAAAAAGGTTCTTAAGTCTATAAAATAAAGTATTCCAATCATATATCATAGAAACCCAAGTTACTTTACTGGGTATCTTTTAATTGTTCCAAGAGTCTAATTTTTGAATTAATGATCATATTTAAAATTTCTTGACCAATTCCGTAATTTTTATTCTAATTCTATATACTGGAACAACTTTCTAGTATAATTTAACTTCCAAAAAACATAATCAAATGTCTAAAATGTATTAAGATCCTTCTTCAGCCCTCCGCCTAGTGGCGCCGGCACACCAGGTTCTAGTCCCGGTCGGGGCGCCGGATTCTGTCCCGGTTCCCCGTCTTCCAGGCCAGCTCTCTGCTGTGACCAGGGAGTGCAGTGGAGGATGGCCCAAGTGCTTGGGCCCTGCACCCGCATGGGAGACCAGGAGAAGCACCTGGCTCCTGCCTTCAGATCAGCGCGGTGCGCCAGCTGCAGCGCACCGGCCACAGTGGCCACTGGAGGGTGAACCAATGGCAAAGGAAGACCTTTCTCTCTGTCTCTCTCTGTCCACTCTGCCTGTAAACAAAAAAGATCCTTATTAAATGCCAAATATTAACTTCTTAGTTAAAATTAGTGATTTAGGGGCCAGCCCTGTGGCATAGTAGGTAAAGCTGCCACCTGCAATGCCAGCAGCCCATGTGGACACATGTTCCTGTCCCAGCTGATACACTTCCAATCCAGCTCCAGGCTAATGACATGGGAAAAGCAGGGTAGGATGGCCCAAGTGTTTTGGCCCCTGCCACCCACATGGAGGAGCCAGATGAAGCTCCTGGCTTCAGCCACCTGCGGAGTGGATCAGAGGATTGAAAATCTCTCTTTTTCATTGTCTCTATCTCCCTCTCGCTCTGTAACTCTTTCAAATAAATCGTTTAAAAAATTGATTTAAATGAAAAGCTTTTTAATATAAACATGGGAAAATGTAAACTTCATTAGTAAAAGAGAAATGAGACTCAAATATTCAAAGAAAACCTTTTCTACTAAATTAAAAATTTAAAAAGAAAAAAGATGTATTGCTGAAAGGGTCAAGTGAAATCACTATAAAATTTGGTATAAAAAGGTCCCATTACTGTGCTATTTCAATAACATTGGCTGTTAAAATAAATCATAAACAAAATATTCACTAATTTCATAAGCACCTACAGTTTGTCAGGCAATGTTTAGGCACCAGGAATACAATAACTAACAGATCTGAGATGAAATTCTGTGTCTAACACTTGAAAAATGGTTCATTGTACCTGGCACATTATGATAAAGTAGCCACTGAAATATGAGTGTGAAGACTAAAATTAGGGGCCAGCACCGTGGCTCACTTGGTTAATCCTCCGCATACAGCACCGGCATCCCATATGGGCGCCGGTTCTACTCTCGGTTGCTCCTCTTCCAGGCCAGCTCTCTGCTGTGGCCTGGGAAGGCACTGGAGGATGGCCCAAGTGCTTGGGCACCTGGACCCGCATGGGAGACCAGGAGGAAGCACCTGGCTCCTGGCTTCGGAAAGGCGTAGCTCCAGCCGTAGCGGCGTTTGAGGGGTGAACCAATGGAAGGAAGACCTTTCTCTCTGTCTCTCTCACTGTCTAACTCCATCTGTCAAATAAATAATAATAATAAAAAGAAACTTGGGAAAAAAAAAAGACTAAAATTACATAAAGAAAAGGAAGATGCTTGCTTACTATCCAACATTAAGTGAAGAGAGTAAAAATTTAACATAGGAGGTGAAGTAACAGCAAGAAATAAAAAAATATCATATGTTTTTCTGAGGTGGAAAAATTACTGGAACTTTAGTACATTAAAGTAAGGGGCCAGCGCTGTGACATAGTGGGTAAAGTCGCCGCCTGTAGTGCCAGCATCCCACATGGGTGCCAGTTCAAGATCCAGCTGCTCCACTTCTGATCCAGCTTCTCTTTCACTTAAAATCAAATTATTCCTTTAAATTTTGTCACCAAATACAATTACTATTGTTAACATTGAGAACAAATGGGTTCTCAAGAAAGACAGGCAATGAAAGGCATCCCAAAATACTTCTGCTATTCAATTTATGAACCTTTTAAACAATATATTAACACAAACTTAAGAAACACAATATAGAAAACTTGCCTGCCTGTCTCACAGGTAAGTCCAGTTGTTCTGACATAGTAATCTGCAGCAGTGTTGAAACAAAATTCAGAGACTTGTGTGCCTAAAAACAAAAATGGTACATTGTAAATTTCTGCAAATAAATATACTAAACAGTTCCAAGGAAGGGCTTGTTGCACAGTAGGATAAGAGCCATCACTTGGGGGGCTGGTGCTATCGTGCAGCGGGTAAAGCCGCAGCCTGCAGTGCTGGCATCCCATATGGGTGCCAGTTCGAGTCCCAGCTACTCCACTTCCAATCCAGCTCTCTGCTATGGCCTGGGAAAGCAGCAGAAAATGGCCCAAGCCCTTGGGCTCCTGCACCCACGTGGGAGACCCAGAAGTAGCTCCTGGCTTCGGATCGGCGCAGCTCCGGCCGTTGCAGTCATCTGGGGAGTGAACCAGAGGATGGAAGACCTCTCACTCTCTCTCTCTGCCCCTTCTCTCTGTGTAACTCTGACTTTCAAATAAATACATAAATCTCTAGGAAAAAAAAAAAAAGAAAAGAAAAGAAAAAGAGCCACCACTTGGGACGCTGCATCCCTTGTCAGAATGCCTGGAATCAAGCCACACCTCTGCTTCAGATCCAGTTTCCTGATAATGTGCCTAGGAGGCAGCAGACTATACTCAAGTACTTAGATTACTGTTCACATCAGAGACTTGGATGGAGTTCCCAGGATCCTAACTTTGGCCAGGCCTGGCCCAGCCAAGGCTGTTGTGGACGTGTGGGGAGTAAAGCAGCAGATGGAAGGTCTCTCTCTCTCTTCCCTCCTTCTGTCACTTTGCCTTTCAAATAAGTAAAACATTAAAAGAACAGAGGCCAGCATTGTGACAAAGTGGGTAAAGCTGCTGACACCCCATATGGGTACCAGTTCAGGTTCCACCTGCTCTACTTTCCATCCAGCTCCCCTACTAACAGCCTCGGAAAGGCAGCAGAAGATGGTTCAAATGTTTGAGTACCTGCAGCCCACATGGAAGACCCAGAAGAAGTTTCTGGCTCTGCCCTGGCTATTGCAGCCACTTGGAAAGTGAATCAGTGGTTGGAAGACCTCTCTCTGTCTCTCCCTCTCTCTAATGCTTTCAAATAAACAATTAAACATTTAAAATCAAATATCTGAAGAACTTCAGTATGCTTCCATTGCTTGGCTTACACAGAAAGTTCTTCCTACTTGGTGCAAGACTTATTTCCCATCAATCCTCCATGTTGAACTTGAATGAATTTGATGATATAAAAATTTTTGGATGTTCATATTTGCCTTCATTGCACTTACCATTTATCACAACTGGCATCTTAACCTACACTGGTAGCAGCTCAAAAATAGTTATATTCTGTGATATCTGTCTCCCCACTTTGGTATTAATTTCTCCATATGAGATGTTCTATTAAGTGGCTAAACACATACTAATGAATATAATATAACAGTTTAAGTGTGGTTTCCAAGATGCTAAAGTTTGACAGGTTGCTATTTTTAACAGCATGTTCAGTTTCTGAAAATCAACTATACCTTTATAACTTTTCCATATACATGTTGTATTTGAATAGGAAGTTACAAATTAATAGCTCTAGGAAGCAGGTGTTTAGTGCTCATGGCCAAGACACCCACATCCCTCATCAGAATGCCTGACTCCAGCTTCCAACCAACGCAGACACTGAGTGAGACTGCTCAAGTTACTAGTGGGAGACCTGAATCATGTTCCTTACCCCTGGCTTCTGCCTAGCACAAACATTATGGGCATATGGTAACAGAACCAGTGGATGGGGGTACTTGCTCAGCCTGGTTTTTGTCCCCTCCATTTATATAATAAGGGATGTCATTAGTTTATTATAAAAGAGACATGGAAATTATTCACGGCCGGCGCCGCGGCTCACTAGGCTAATCCTCCATCTAGCGGCGCCGGCACACCGGGTTCTAGTCCCGGTTGGGGCGCCAGATTCTGTCCCGGTTGCCCCTCTTCCAGGCCAGCTCTCTGCTGTGGCCAGGGAGTGCAGTGGAGGATGGCCCAGGTGCTTGGGCCCTGCACCCCATGGGAGACCAGGAAAAGCACCTGGCTCCTGGCTCCTGCCATCGGATCAGCGCGGTGCGCCGGCCGCAGCGCACTGGCCGCGGCGGCCATTGGAGGGTGAACCAACGGCAAAGGAAGACCTTTCTCTCTGTTTCTCTCTCAAACTGTCCACTCTGCCTGTCAAAAAAAAAAAAAAAAAAAAAAAAAGGAAATTATTCACATGATGAAAGATTTTACAACTTCAATGGATGGGCCGCTTCATGAGAAGGCATTTCAATCGAGATTTTAGCCTACATTATTTCCCAAAATGTCACCGTCTCTAAATACAAATTCTTGACATCTAGAACTACTTTGGTACCTCTAGAAGAACTTTATCTCCAACTTCCACATTAACTGTTTGAATCTCCATCCTTTCCTCTAGAGCTTGACACAACTACTACTACTGTTTATTGCAATACTTCTTGAGATTTTTCTGGGAGTATAATGCTTCCCTTGGTTATGGTTTCCATGTCAATCCTTCAACTAATGCTCAAAGAGCAGAAGAAACTTGCTACATGCTTGTCCTGCCATGGTTCCTGTGCACAGCTCCCACTCTGCTCTCAAACTGCCACCAAGAAGAGACCCACACTCCAAGCCTTGGGGGAACATGTGAAAAGACCAGCTCACTCTTAAATCAATGATTAAAAAAACAACAGCAACAACAACAAAAACCAAAAACACCCTATGGCTATGGAAAATGGATTAGGGTAATGTGTTAGTTCATTTTTTAAAACTGAAAAAATAAAAATCAATAGCTAAACATAAACACATTCAGTCCACCTCAGGTCTAAGGTATGTGTGGGGAACCTTTTTTCTGCCAATGGCCATTTGGTTATTTTCTAACATCATTTACAGGCCTTGCAAAATTATCGACTTAAAAATTAGCCTGCAGGGGCCAGCTCTGTGGTGCAGGAGGTTAATCCTCTGCCTGTGGTGCCAGCATCCCATAGGGGTGCCAGTTCTAGTCCTGGTTGCTCCTCTTCCAGTCCAGCTCTCTGCTATGGCCCGGAAAAGCAGTAGAAGATGACCAAAGTCCTTGGGCCCCTGTATCCATTTGGGAGACCTGGAAGAAGCTCCTGGCTCCTGGCTTCAGATCAGCTCAGCTGGGGCAGTTGTGGTTGTTTGGGGACTGAATCAGCAGATTGAAGACCTTTCTCTCTCTGTAACTCTTTCAAATAAATAAAAATAGGTCTTTGGGGGAAAAAAAGGAAATATGAGTCAAAAGGACAATCTCCTAGAAGAAGTAAGACATGAAAAACAAGTGATTTTTTTAAAAGATTTATTTTATTTATTTGAAAGACAGTGTTACAGAGAGAGGTAGAGACAGAGAGAGAGGAGAGCTCTTCCATCCGATGGTTCACTCCCCAGGTGGCCACAACACCCGGAGCTGTGCCAATCCGAAGCCAGGAGCCAGGAGCTTCTTGCAGGTCTCCCATGCAGGTGCAGGGGCCCAAGGACTTGGGCCATCTTCTACTGCTTTCCCAGGCCATTGCAGAGAGCTGGACTGGAAGTGGAGCAGCCGGGACTCGAATCAGCGCACATATGAGATGCCGGTGCAAGCAGCAGTGATTGAAACAGAGGTCCTAACCCTTTTAGTACTCTAACTATATCTGAATACAATTAATCATTAACACTTTTTTCAAAGCATCTTTTCCCTAAATGCTTTTATTCTTCTTCCCTGTATCACATCTTACAACCTCTCACACTATTTCCCCTCTTCTTCACCCCAATTTAACACATCAAGTCCTATCAATTCTAAAATTCTTGCTTAAAAAAAAAAAAATTACATCCACAGGACCAGCACAGTGGCACAGCAGGTAAAGCCACTGCCTGCAATGCCAGCATCCCATATGGGCGCCAGTTTTGAGTATCGGCTACTCTACTTTCGACCCAGCTCTCTGCTGTGGTCTGGGAAAGCAGTAAAAGATGGCCCAAGTCCTTCTGCCCCTGCACCCGCGTGGGAGACCTGGAAAAAACTCCTGGCTGTTGTGGCCATTTGGAGTGAACCAGTGAATGAAAGACCTCTCTCTCTCTGCTTCTCAAATAAATATATATTTTTAAAAGAAAATCCACTTACTCCATTCCTATTAACACCAACCTAGTCCAAGTGACAGCTGATCCCTCTTAATTATTTGTACCCACAACAATCACCCATTTAGCAGCCAATAATCTCTGAGCAGACAGATAAGAGTGAAAGTTTCCACCTGCTGGCTCACTATGCAAATATCCTCAATGGCCCAACTCAGCCAGAAGACAGGGCCGGAACTCAATCCAGGTCTCCCACCAACTCAGCAGGAACTAAACCACCTGAGCCATCACAGTTGCCTCCCAGGGTCTGCTTTGGCAAGAAATCAGAGCCAGGAGCTAGAGTAGGGAATCAAACCTAGACCCTCATTTCAATGTGGAAGGCAGGTGCCTTAACTGCTAGGCTAATCACTCACTCTGCCCTCACAATTATGTTTCGGTTCTTTCCCCGAAGAACATAATGCCATTTAAGAGTTTGATCATGTTGTGACCTTCTACCTACAAAATCCTTCTCTCCCATGCTCCACCAGTTAACTGCCTCATAGCTTTGTATTCTTTGAGTCTCAGCTTAAATATTGTTTCCTTAGGGAATCCTTTCCTATTGTTCACTCAAGCTAAAGAATGGCCCCTAACTACTCTCATAACTCTTCAATCTTACATTAGGTAGCTGGAATCAGGAGGCAGAGACAGGAATTGAACCCAGGCACTCTGATGTGAAACATGTGGGTGGTGAACCAGTGTCTTAATCACTAGGCTAAATGCCCATCATGCTATACAGTCATTTGTAAAACCACCCTATAGAATCAATCAATAACAGCTCAAAAACATGTTGAAAAGACCAGCCTCCCAGAGTAAAGAGCATGTAATTCTGGTGTAGGAAACATATCAAACCAGGGGCTGGCATTGAGGCATAGCGGGTTAAGCTGTCCTGAGATGCCAGCATTCCACATAGATGGCCAGTTTGAGTCTCAGCTGCTCTACCTGCAATCCAGCTGCCTGCTAATGGCATGGGAAAAGCAGCAGATGGGCCAAGTGCTTGGGCCCCTGCCACCCACATGGGAGACCTGGATTGACCTCCTTGCTTCAACCTAGGCCAGCCCAGCTCCAGCTGTTGTGGTCATTGAAGCAGATCAAAGAGCTCTGTCTCTGCCTCTCCCCGTAACTCTGATTTAAAAAAAAATAAACAAATCTTTAAAACAACAACAAAAAAGGCCGGCGCCGCGGCTCACTAGGCTAATCCTCCATCTAGCGGCGCCGGCACACCGGGTTCTAGTCCTGGTCGGGGCGCCGGATTCTGTCCCGGTTGCCCCTCTTCCAGGCCAGCCCTCTGCTGTGGCCCGGGAGTGCAGTGGAGGATGGCCCAGGTGCTTGGGCCCTGCACCCCATGGGAGACCAGGAAAAGCACCTGGCTCCTGGCTCCTGCCATCGGATCAGCGCGGTGCGCCGGCCGCAGCGCGCCGGCCGCGGCGGCCATTGGAGGGTGAACCAACGGCAAAAGGAAGACCTTTCTCTCTGTCTCTCTCTCTCACTGTCCACTCTGCCTGTCAAAAAAAAAAAAAAAAAAAAAAAAGGTCAAGAGTACTTTAGGCCAATGAAAATGCTATATATGTGTATGTATGTTGGTTTAGGTGGTGGTTACTCTAGCAATACAATTAGGTAAAAACTTACCATGTGAGTTTTGTACTAAATGCAAATTACTAACTTAAAAACCATCAGGGGGCCAGTACAGTGGTGCCTGCAGCACGGGTATCCCATATGGACTCCGGGTCAAGTCCTGCCTGTTACACTTCCAATCTGGCTCTCTGCAAATGTACGTGAGAAGGCAGAAGATGGTTCAAAATTTTGGGCCCTTGACACCTATGTGGGAGACTGGGAAGAAGCTCCTGGCTTCGACCTGGTCCAGCCCCAGCCATTGAGACCGTTTGAGGAGTGAACCAGTAGATGGGATCTCTCTTTCTCTGTAACTCTGCCTTTCAAATAAACAAATTTAAAAAAAATCAACAAAACTATTACCCAAATGTTCACAGCATGATTCATAATAGCACAAAAGTGGAAATAACCTATATGAATCTACATGTCCAACAACTGTAGAACAGATAAAAAGAATGTAGCATATCCATATATAACAGAATACTATTTGGCAATAAAAAGAATGAAGTGTGCGGCTGGCGCTATGGCACAGCAGGTTAAAACCCTGGCTTGAAGCACAGGCATCCCATATGGGCACCAGTTTGAGTCCCAGCTGCTCCTCTTCTGACCCAGCTCTCTGCTATGGCCTGGGAAAGCAAAAGACGGCCCAAATCCTTGAGGCCCTGCACCCACGTTGGAGACCAGGAAGAAGCTCCAGACTCCTGGCTTTGGATTGGCGCAGCTCTGGCTGTTGTGGCCATCTGGGGAATGAACCAGCAGATGGAAGACCTCTCTTCCTGTCTCTACCTCTCTATGTAACTCCATCTTTCAAATAAATAAAATAAATCTTAAAAAAAAAAAAAAAAAAAGAATGAAGTGGCATTTGTCACAACAGTTAAGTCGTCACTTGGGACACCTGCATCCCATATAAGATTGCCTGGTTCCTGAGTCCTGGTTCCTCCACTTCTTATCCAGCTTCCTACTAGTATGTATCCTGGAAAGGAGCAGATGATGGCTCAAGTACTTGGGTCCTTGTCACCCACATGAGAGAATGGACAGAGTTCCAGGTTCCTGGCTTCAGCCCAACCCAGCCCCAGCTGCTGCAGGCATTTGGGTAGTGAACAATGGATAGAAAGTCTAAATAAAATGAAAGTAATACATTAAAATTTAAAAAATAAATGAATAACATGTAGATACATGCTACATGTATGAGCCTGAAAACATGCAATTTGACACAAGCCAGTCACAAAGGTATACATATTTTATTACTTTGATTATAGGAAATGTCCAGAAGAGGCAAACCTGGGGCCAGCACTGTGGCACAGTAGGTTAATCCTCCACCTGCGGTGCCGGCATCCCATATGGGCGCCAGTTCTAGTCCCGGCTGCTCCTCTTTCAACCCAGCTCTCTGCTGTGGCCTGGGAAAGCAGAAAATGGCCCAAATCCTTGGGCCCCTGCACCCATGTGGGAGACCCGGAAGAAGCTCCTGACTCCTGGCTTCATATCAGTGCAGCTCAGACCACTGCGGCCATTAGGGAGTGAACCAGCAGACAGAAGACATTTCTCTCTGTTTCATCTCCTCACTATTTGTAACTCTGCCTCTCAAATAAATAAAATCTTAAAAAAAAAAACAGAATAGGCAAACCTGTCGCTCCCCCTCTTCGTGGAGGAACGACACAGGACCCTGCGCTGTTCTTTCGTCTGCTCGGCCCTCCCCGGGTTTGCTGCTGGTTCTTCCCGGGTTGGCTACTATCCCTTCCACCTCCGTGGAAGGGCAGTTCCCCCTGGCCGCATTCCCCACTTCCGCAGGGGAGCGGCACACCGCCGGCCGGCTTTCTGGGGGGCTGCACAGGTGTTCCCTTAGATGTTCCCCTTAGATGTTCCTGGTGCATGCCGTCTCTCTCCTCCTTTATAGTCCTCCTCCGCCAATCCCAACTCGGCTGCCCACACGCCGAGTACGCTACTCTCCTCCAATCAGGAGCAAGTCCTACAGTTAATTGGTTGAACTGGAGGCAGCTGTGCGGAAGCTGTTTACTTCTCTCCCAGCGCCATATTGTGGGAGAGCAGATGCATAGAATAAGTCTTAATTCCAGTAACAGTCTAGTCCGAGCTGCTCCCCACACAAACCTATATAGATTATATAGATAGAAAGTAGACTGATAGTTGCCTATGGCAGGGATGTATGTGAGTAGAATGGGGAAAGATACTAATAATACTAATGTGTATGGATTTTCTTTTTGGAGTGACAAAAATGTTCTAAAGATTGTGGTGATGGTTGCATAATTCTGTGAATATACTACAAATCATTGAATTACATAGTGGATAAATTCAATGAAGTTGTTTTTTTTTTTTTTTAATTAACAAAACAGCGGCTTGCATTGTAGTGTAGCAGGTGAAGCTGCCATCTGTGACACCAGCACCCCATTTGGGCGCTGGTCGAGTATCAGCTGTTGCACTTCCAATCCAGCTTCCACCTAATATGCCTGAGAGAGTAGCGGAGGGGCCCCTGTCACCCACATGGGAGACTCGGATGAAGCTCCTAGCTTCGGACTGGCCCACTTCCAGTCACTGTAGTCATTTGGGGGAGTGAACCAGCAGATGAAGATCTTCCTCTGACTCTCCCTCTCTCTGTAAAACTGCCATTCAAATAAATAAATCTTAAAAATAAATAAATAAATAAATTTATTCACTGCCTTTACAAACACAAAAGTATGAACATTAAGAGTACAGCTGATAAGAAATCTGACCTAGAATAAAGTAAGAAAGATTATTTCTGTGAGTACAGCACAAGGAAATTCAAGCTGACATCCATCTACCTGTCCCATACAGATTGTCACCTCAGCTGAAATCACAAAAGCATAAAGCTTTACATTCTAAAGAAGGTAACATATGGACTTAAGGTAATACTAAATACTGGACAGCAGTGTCTCAAGAACATTGAGACAGAAAGCAGATTAGTAATTTCCTGTGGCTGAGGATTAAATGGAAGGTGAATTATAAATTAGTATAAGGTGGGCCGGCACTGTGGCACAGTAGACTCCTAGAGCACCAGCATCCCATATGGGCGCCAGTTCTAGTCCCAGCTGCTCCTCTTCCAATCCACTCTCTGCTTATGACCTAGGAAAACAGTAGACAATGGCCCAAGTGCTTGGGCTCCTGTACACCTGGGAAACCCAGAAGCAGCTCCTAGCTCCTGGCTTAGGATCAGCCCAGCTCCAATCGTTGCAGCCATTTTGGGAGAGAACCAGCGGACAGAAGACCTTTCTCTCTGTGTCTCCCTCTCTGCTGCAGCTCTGCCTCTCAAACAAATATTTTTTTTAACAACAATCAGAATAATGTCTTTTCTTTATTAAATGTAGCTTTTTGGTTTTTATTTTTTTTTTTTTAAGATTTACTTACGGGATGCTGGCGCTGCAGGTACCAGCTTTTACTGGCTATGCCACAGCACTAGTCCCTTAAATAATATCTTAAAAAAAAAAAAAAAAATTAGCACCAGGCATATCATTAAGATGGAAATGTTGGGGCCAGCATTGTGGCATAGTGTGTAAAGCCGCAGCCTGCAGTGCTGGCATCCCATATGGACGTCAGTTTGAGTTCCGGCTGCTCCACTTCCAATCCAGCTCTCTGCCTTGGCCTGGAAAAGCAGCAGAAGATAGCCCCAAGTCATTGGGCTCCTGGCTTCAGACCAGCACAGTTCCGGCCATTATGGCCAATTAGGGAGTGAACGAGCAGATGGAAGACTTATCTCTCTCTGCATAATTCTGACTCTCAAATAAATAAATACATCTTAAAAAAAAAAAGATGCAAATGTTAAAATAAAATTGGTTAGTGGTGCCATCTGTACAGTTTTATAAATCTACTAAAAATCGCTGTCAGTTAAAACAGGTAAACTTGGCCGGCACTGCGGCTCACTAGGCTAATCCTCCACCTTGCGGCGCCGGCACACTGGGTTCTAGTCCCGGTCGGGGCGCCAGATTCTGTCCCGGTTGCCCCTCTTCCAGGCCAGCCCTCTGCTGGCCCAGGAGTGCAGTGGAGGGTGGCCCAAGTGCTTGGGCCCTGCACCCCATGGGAGACCAGGAGAAGCACCTGGCTCCTGCCTTCGGATCAGCGTGGTGCACCAGCCACGGCGGCCATTGGAGGGTGAACCAACGGCAAAGGAAGACCTTTCTCTCTGTCTCTCTCTCTCACTGTCCACTCTGTCAGGAAAAAAAAAAAAACAGGTAAACTTTACAGTGTACAAATTATACTTTAAAATGGGGGGGGGGGTGTGCAGATCCACTTAAGTAAAAGACATACATTAATCCTTCAAATTAGGAAAAACTGGGGACTGGTATTGCAGAGCAGTAGGTTAAACCACTGTTTGCAACGTCTACATCCCATATCAAAGTGTTGGTTCAAGTCTCGGTTTCTCCACTTCTAATCCAGAGCTACAACAATCCGAAGCCAGGAGTCAGGAGCTTCTTCCGGGTCTCCCACATGGGTGCAGGGACCCAAGGATTTGGGCCATCTTCTACTGCTTTCCCAGTCCATAGCAGAGAGCTGGATTGGAAGAGGAGCAGCTGGGACTAGAACCGGCACCCATATGGGATCCGGCGCTTCAGGTCAGGGCATTAACCCACCGTGCAACAGTGCCAGCCACCTTTTTTTCCTTTTTTTCTTTTTTATTTTTTTTTGACAGGCAGAGTGGACAGTGAGAGAGAGAGACAAAGAGAAAGGTCTTCCTTTGCCGTTGGTTCACCCTCCAATGGCCGCCGCGGCCGGCGCGCTGCGGCCGGCGCACCGCGCTGATCCGATGGCAGGAGCCAGGAGCCAGGTGCTTTTCCTGGTCTCCCATGGGGTGCAGGGCCCAAGCACCTGGGCCATCCTCCACTGCACTCCCGGGCCACAGCAGAGGGCTGGCCTGGAAGAGGGGCAACCGGGACAGAATCCGGCGCCCCAACCGGGACTAGAACCCGGTGTGCCGGCGCCGCTAGGCGGAGGATTAGCCTAGTGAGCCGCGGCGCCGGCCTTTTTTTCCTTTTTTAAAAAAGATTTATTAATTTTTTTGAAAGGCAGAGTTACAGAAAGGCAGAGGCAGAGAGAGAGAAGTCTTCTATCTTCTAGTTCACTCCCCAAATGGCTGCAACAGCCACATCTAAACAGATTCAAAGCCAGGAGCCAGGAGCTTCTTCTGGGTCTCCAACATGGGTGCAGGGGTCCAGGCATTTGGGCCATCTTCTACTGCTTTCCAAGGATACAGCAGAGAGCTGTTTTTGGAAGTGGAGCAGCGGGGACTTCAACCAGTGCCCAAATGGGATGCCGGTGCTGAAGGCAGAGGCTTAGCCCACTATGTGAAAGTACTGGCCCCGAAAGATTTTCTTAAACCAGTATTTCATTTTGGTTAGCCTTTAACCTAGACTTTTGAACCATATTGCCGTGGTAAAATTCAATTCTAAACTCTTTCCATCTCAGTTTCCTCTTTATAAATTGATAATATTGTCTCCAAAATTAATCTAAGGAATAAACTGTAAGGTCACCACAAAACACACCAAACACCGGAGTTAGAGGAAAGGTTTATTGTTGGGTGGGGGAAGCCCAATGGGCCATGGGGAGAGAGTGAGAGGGTGAGAGAGGAGGAGAGCATGAGAGAGATCAAGAGCCCTAAATCACTCTTAACCTGAAAGCTTAACCTGACACCTTATGGGCAATTCTACTCACAAACTGCATTCCCCAAGGTTATCAATTCCTTAAATATCGTTTCCCCAAGAAACTTCACTCATTCCAAAAATCTAAACTCCTCTTCCTTTTCCAATAGTCTTTTTTCACTTATTGCAAAAGTAACTCATGCTCACTGTTAGACAATTTGTGGGGCACAGCAGGTTAAAGCCCCAGACTGCAGAGCAGACATCTCATATGGGTGCCAATTTGAGTCCCAGCTGTTCCACTTCCAATCCAGCTCCTTGCTGATGTGCCTAGGAAAGCAGAGGAAGATGACCCAAAACCTTGGGATTCTGCACGTGCATGTGAGACCCAGAAGAAGCTCCTAGATCTGGATTGGCCCAGCTCCAGCCATTGCGGCCATTTGGAGAGTGACCCAACAGATGGAAGACTCCTTTCTCTGTCTCTACCTTTCTCTGTAACACCACTTTTTTTTTTTAAAGATTTATTTATTTACTTGAAAGAGTTACACAGAGAGTGAAGGAGAGGCAGAGAGAATGAGAGGTCTTCCATCTGATGGTTCAGTCCCCCGTTGGTCCCAACGGTCGGAGCTGTGCGGATCCAAAGTCAGGAGCCAGCAGCATCTTCTGGGTCTCCCACATAGGTGCAGGGGCCCAAGGATTTGGGCCATCCTCTACTGTTTTCCCAGGCCATAGCAGAGAGCTGGATTGGAAGTGGAGCAGCTGGGACTCAAACCAGTGCCCATATGAGATGCCGGCACTTCAGGCCAGGGCGTTAACTCGCTGCGCCAAAGCACTGGCCAACACTGCCTTTTAAATGAATAAAAATAAATCATTAAAAAAAAGGTTGTGAAATCTATGTAAGAAAAAGGAAAACTAAATTAACCACAATCAACCTTCCTTACCTCTTTTCTTCATACACTCTTTTCTTGACTTCTCTACTCTTATGCATACTTCTCCAGACTCCTTTTTCCTGTTTCTCAAAGTTTCCAAAATGGGCACAGCCCAAAGTCCAGCCTTCTACACGACTCACCTGTGGATTTTGCTCCTTTCTCTCTAATCACATGCAGAAGAAAACCACTGCTCATTGCTGCTTCTCTAAACTTCAATTCCACACTCTAACTGCCTGCTAGACCATTTGTACTTGTACCACGCTCCTCAAAAGACTTAAAACTCAACTCATGTTTTCTCCAAAATCAGTTTCCCCTCTAGACCCACATTTTCCAATGTAATCATCCACTTTAAGACCACAACATTTAGGCCAGCGCTGCGGCTCACTGGGCTAATCCTCCACCTGCGGCGCCGGCACACTGGGTTCTAATCCCAGTCGGGGTGCCGATTCTGTCCCGGTTGCTCCTCTTCCAGTCCAGCTCTCTGCTGTGGCCCTGGAGTGCAGTGGAGGATGGCCCAAGTGCTTGGGCCCTGCACCCGCATGGGAGACCAGGAGGAAGCACCTGGCTCCTGGCTTTGGATCGGCTGGCCGCAAATGCAGCAGCCGTAGTGGCCATATGGGGAGTGAACTAACGGAAAAGGAAGACCTTTCTCTCTGTCTCTCTCTCTAACTCTGCCTGTCAAAAACAAAAACAAAAACAAAAAAACACATTTAGCTGTTTCTCTGTATTGAAATGTAACCTGAGGACTTTAATTAGCTATTGGACATTACAGCACTTAACACAGAGGCTTAAGGATCATACCCCCTCAGATTTTTACATAAAACAAATACAATATGATTTCAAGAATCAAGGAATTTCCACCTTTCCTTTTACTAAGGAATCTGGAGGCACCAGTGCTGTCGTGCAGCAGGTATAGCTGCTGTCTGCAGTGCCGGCATCCCATATGCACACTGGTTCAAATCCTAGCTGCTCCACTTCTGATCCAGCTCTCTGCTATGGCCTGGGAAAGCATCAGAAGATGGTCCAAGTCCTTGGGCCTCTACACCTACATGGGAGACCCAGAGAAAGCTTATGCTTCCTGGCTTCAGGTCGACCCAGCTCTAGTCTTTGTGGCCATTTGGGGAGTGAACCAGCTAACACAAGACCTTTCTCTCACTCTATCTACAACTCTCAAATAAATAAATAAAATCTTTTTTCAAAAAGGTAAGGATAGGCCAGCGCCGCAGCTCAATAGGCTAATCCTCCGCCTGCAGAGTCAGCACCCCAGGTTCTAGTCCCAGTTGGGGTGCCGGTTCTGTCCCAGTTGCTCCTCTTCCAGTCCAGCTCTTTGCTGTGGCCCGGGAGTGCAGTGGAGGATGGCCCAAGTGCCAACACCTGGCTCCTGGCTTTGGATCAGCGCGGTGCGTCAGCCGCAGCGGCCACTGGGGGTGAACCAACGGGAAAAAAGGAAGATCTTTCTAAATCTCTATCTCTCTCTCACTGTTCAGTCTGCCTGTCAAAAAAAAAAAAAAGGTAACGTTATTTTGATATGAAAAACCTTCAAATCCCATGCACATACATGTTTTCAACTAGAGAGTTTGTAGAAACTTCACTATAAATTAGCTAGAGATTGAAAGAAAAAACCCACTTTAAATTACATTAAATGTGCCACTGACAGAAACACTAAATTATATAGTCACCCATTATATCTGAAAAATGAAAAGTATTGTTTTCTTACAAATATTAACATAGTATTATCTTTCTTTGGGATCTTTAACATACTATGTCATTGAATAACTTCCTATTTAACAGCCACAGTATCCAAGGGCTTTCCCTCTCCGAAATTCAGAAAAGTATCTATTTTGAAGTATTCTTAGTTAATGAATGTTACAAACTACAGACAACTTTGGCTTCCAAAAATATATAATTTACCCATGTTTAATTTCTATGTTTCCAGACATGCCAAACTGTCCTATAAATGTGCCACTAATTTGCATATTTCCAGTAAACATTTTATCACTCCTTTAATAAATGAAATTAGTCATGTATAAATAAGACCTACCACTACAGCAATAACGTAAACATCTGTGACAATCCAAAACATGACTAAGGGTAGTTTAAAAGGAAAGCACAATGGGGGGCAGGCACAACAGGTTAAGCTGCTGCTTGGAATGTCTACTCTCCATATAGGAGTATGGGTTTACATCCTGGCTCCTCCACTTCCTACCCAATTCCCTGCTAATGCACCAAAGCACTTGGTAAGCAGAAGGTGGATTTCTTTTTCCTTTTTAAAAAGGATTTATTTATTTTACTTGAAAATGAGAGTTACAGACAAGGAGAGGCAGAGAGAGAGAGAGAGAGAGACAGAGACAGAGAAATCTTCCACCGCTGGTCCAGGCCCAAGTCAGGAGTTTCATCTGTGTCTCTCATGTGGGTGCAGTGGTCCAAGGACTTGACCATCATCCACTGCTTTCCCAGGAATGTTACCAGGGAGCTGGATAGGAAGTCGAGCAGTCGGTGTCGCTCCCCCTCTTCATGGAGGAACGACACTAAACCCTGCCTAGGCTTCATATCCGAGTCACGGCACCATTATGTCGCTCCCCCTCTTCGTGGAGGAGCAACACAGGACCCTGCGCTGTTCTTTCGTCTGCTCGGCCCTCCCCGGGTTTGCTGCTGGTTCTTCCCGGGTTGGCTACTGTCCCTTCCACCTCCGTGGAAGGGCAGTTCCCCCTGGCCACATTCCCCACTTCCGCAGGGGAGCGGCACACCGCCGGCCGGCTCTCTCGGGGGCTGCACAGGTGTTCCCTTAGATGTTCCCCTTAGATGTTCCTGGTGCATGCCGTCTCTCTCCTCCTTTATAGTCCTCTTCCACCAATCCCAACTCGGCTGCCCACACGCCGAGTACGCTGCTCTCCTCCAATCAGGAGCAGGTCCCACAGTCTATTGGTTGAACTGGAGGCATCTGTGTAGAAGCTGTTTCCTCCTCTCCCAGCGCCATATTGTGGGAGAGCAGATGCATAGAATAAGTCTTAATTCCAGTAACTTAGTCTAGTCCGAGTTGCTCCCCACAGTCGGGACTTGAACTAGCGCCCATATGGGCTGCTGGTGCTGGGGGCCCCTAGATGAATGCTTCAAGTACTTAATTGACTCCAGGGTCCAGCTATGTGGCCTGCCTTGGAAAGTAGTAGAAGATGGCCCAAGTCCTTAGGCCCTTACACCCATGTGAGAGACCCAGATGAAACTCCTGGCTCCTGGCTTTGGATTGGCCCAGGCCCTGCTCGTTTTGGCAATGTGGAGAGTGACCCAGTGGATGGAAGACCTCTCTCTATGTCTGTCTGTCTGTCTATCTCTATATATATATAAAATTCTGCTGGGGGGGGGGGTGCCGGCGCTGTGGCGCAGCGGGTTAACGCCCTGGCCTGAAGCGCCAGCATCCCATTTGGGCGCCCGTTCGAGACCTGGCCCGACTGCTCCACTTCCTGTCCAGCTCTCTGCTATGGCCTGGGAAAGCAGTAGAACATGGTCCAACTCCTTGGGCCCCTGCACCCACGTGGGAGACCAGGAAGAAGATCCTGGCTCCTGGCTCCTGGCTCCATATCAGCCCAGCTCCAGCCATTCTGGCCATTTGGGGAATGAGCCAGTGGATAGAAGACCTTTCGCTCTATCTCTCCCTCTCACTATCTGTAACCCTACCTCTCAAATAAATAAATATCTTAAAAAAAAAAAACAAAAAAACAAAAAAACAACAGTGGAGTGGGGTTGTGTTAGATGTAGTGGCTAAGACTCTCTTTGGGACACCTGCAATCCATACTGGAGTACCTGAGTTTTAGTCACAGTTCTCCTTCAGAATCCTGCTTTTTGCTAATGTGTATGCTGGAAGTCAGCAGGCGATGGCTCAAGTACTTGGGTCTCTGCCAGCCATGTGGGAAACCCAACTGAGTTGTCCACTCTGTGCTTCAGCCTAGCACACAATCCAGCCCAGGCTGTTGTGGTCATTTGAGAGCGAAACAGGTGAGAGACCTCATTCTGTGCCTGCCTTTCAAATCAATAAATATAAAATATCAAGAAACATCAAAACCAAGCCCACGACTTTTTCACTTAAAGCATGTGAGAAACTAGCATTTGCCTACATAACCATTTTACAGCACATTAAGCTTAGGAAAGGAGAGGGTTTAAATTTTAAATGAGTCCTAAGTAAGCCTTCTCATTCTACTCAAGGCATATTTCTTGGCTACATGTGTAACAGGGGAGGTACAACTAATATGCAAAGTATATCTGCCTTAAACAAAGTCAGCTTTAATAGTTTCCTCATCCAAAACTTATACAGAGCTCTATTATAGCTCTGACCACACGTAAGTAGTCTACTTCTAAGTACTCAATCACTGCCTAGCACAGACATCTGCTGTTAAATGAACCAGACTGGGACCTATCATCTAGAATAAATATTTAAATTTTTTTTCTGCATTACATTTAAAACTTCAGTTCAAATGTAAGCTTCACAAAAGCCAGGACTTTGTCTTGTGCGCAGTATTAGATCCTCAGCATTGAGAATGACAGCTGCCACACACTAATCACTCAAAAAAAAAATTTTTTTTTTTAATATCACAGAGAGACAAAAGACAGAGAAAGCAAGCTGTTATATGCTTGGTCATCCCCCAAATGCCAAAAAAAGGTTGGAGTTGGGTAGAACCAACACTGGAAGCCAGAAATTCAACGCAGGTGTTGCACAAGGGTGAGAGGAAGCCAACTCCTTGAGCCTTAACCATTGCCTCTCAGGGTCTGCATTAGCAAGAAACTTAAGTCAGGAGCTGTTGCCAAGTATAAAATCCAGGTACTACAATGTGGGACATGATGTGGGATGCAGGCATCTAAACTGCCAGGCCAAACAACAGCATTCACAATTTTTTATGGAATAGAAACAACTTCAGCAAACACTCCAGCATCTCTAAAACATGGATCTTGATCTAATCATCATATTCCCACTGGAGATGAAAATTATTTTAAACTAAAATGTAAGAGAGAGCACAAGATTAGATGTTAAAAGGATGAGCTGTAAGTTCACACAGTGCTAGATTAGAAAAGGGAAAGGCCAAAGTAAGCTTGAGTATGGGGAAATACTTCCTAGAAAAAAATGGCATTTAAAATAGGTCTGATGACTAACGGATAGGAAAAAATTAGGTGATAAGAGCTTTAAAAAGTTTAAGCAGTATGAAGAAAGCTGTGCCTATAGAAGGTTTCTGTTAAAGAACACTAGCAGCTAAAGAAAGAAGAAAGCCAAAAGACTGGTGTCTATTATATCGAGCTGCCAAAACCCTTCAGTTATCTAACAATGAAGAAACAAGCATTACCATGTTTGTCTTTGTGTGTGTATCTTTGATCCCCAAAAGCAAATAATCTCTGGAACATAATACTCCACTACTTGCTAAATAAATGACTACCAAAATTATATACTTTAGGTTACCTATGCAAAACATATTTTAAAATTCTGCTTCTAGATAAGCGTGTCAATTAATCTAAGTACAGTATTTAAAAGAAGTGACAGATCACTGTAACATAAATCAATTTTAAAATTACTTTTAAAAAAAAGATTTATGGGGAGCCAGCACTGTGGCATGCTGGGCTAGGCTTCGGCTTGCTGTGCCAGCATCCCATACGGGTGCCAGTTCATGTCTTGGCTGCTCCTCTCCTGATCCAGCCCTCTGCCTATGGCCTGAGAAGGCAGTGGAGGACAGCCCAAGTACTTGGGTCCCTACACCGATGTAGGAGACCCATAAGAAGCTGCTGGCTCCTAGCTTTGGATTGGTTGAGCACCAGCCATTGTAACCAATTGAGGAGTGAGCCAGTGGATGGAGAACCTTTCTCTCTTGCCTCTCACCCTCTCTCTCTCTCTCATTTAAATAAATAAAATCTTAAAAAAGAAAAAAAAAAAAGATTTAAAGGGCCAGTGTTGTGGTGTAGCAGGTAAAGCCGCTGTCTGCAGTGCTGGCATCCCATAAATGCCAGTTCGAGTCTCAGCTGCTCTACTTCCAATCCAGCTCTCTGCTAATGGCCTGTGAAAGCAGCAGAGGATGGCCCAAGTGCTTGGGCTCCTGTTTCCATGTAGGAGAACTAGAAGAAGCTCTTGGCTCCTGGCTTTGGACTGACCCAGCTCAAGTCATTGCAATTTATTTATTTATTTGAAAAGCAGAGTTTACAGAGAGGAAGAGACAGAGACAACGAAAGATCGTCCATCCACTCACTGGTTCATCCCCCTGAATGTGCACAACTGCTAGGGCTGGGCTAGGCTGAAACCAGGAGCCAGGAGCTTCATCCAGGTCTCCTATGCGAGTGGCAGGGATCCAAACATCTTGTACTACTTCTCCCAGATCATTAGCAGGAAGCTGGATCAGAAGTGGAAGAGCTAGATCTTGAATAGGCATAACCTGCTAAGCCACAATGCTGACTGCAACTGTAAAGATTCAAAGATGAACATTCTCATCTGCTGGGTCACTGCTCAAATGCCCACAATAGCCAGGGCTCTCCCATATGAATAATAGGGACTCAAGTTCTTGAGCTATCATCTGCCGCCTCCAGGATATACTACCAGGAAGCTAGATTAGAAGCAAAGCAGTCAGAACTTGAACTGGCACTCCCATGTGGGACATAGGAGTCACAAAGGTTTTAACCCCTGAAGCACAACATCTGACCCAAAGATGAATATTCTTTTTTTTAAAAAAGATTTATTTATTTATTTGAAAGTAGAGTTATACAGAAAGAGAGAAGCACAGGCAGATGGAGAGGTCTTCCATCCACTGGCTCACTCTGCAATTGGCTGCAACGGCCAGAACTGCACCTATGAGAAGCCAGGAGCTTCTTTCACACCTCACACACAGGTGCAGGGGCCCAGGGACTTGGATCATCTTCTACTGCTTTCTCAGGCCATAGCAGAGGGTGGGATCAGAAGTGAAGCACCTGGGACTGGAACTGGTACCCATACAGGATTCAGGCACTGCAGGCGGCGGCTTTACCCACTACACCACAGCGCCAGCCCCAAAGATGAATATTCTTTTTTTTTTTTTTTTTTTTTGACAGAGTTAGACAGTGAGAGACAGAGAGAAAGGTCTTCATTCTGTTGGTTCACCCCCAAAATATCCACTCCGGCAGGAGCTACGCGGATCCAAAGCCAGGAGCAGGTGGAGGATTAACCAAGTGAACCACAGCACCAGCACCAAAGATGATTTTTTTTTTTTTTTTGATAGGCAGAGTGGACAGTGTGAGAGACAGACAGAGAGAAAGGTCTTCCTTTTTTTCGCTGTTGGTTCACTCTCCAATGGCCGCCGCGGCCGGCGCGCTGCGCTGATCCGAAGGCAGAAGCCAGGTGCTTCTCCTGGTCTCCCATGGGGTGCAGGGCCCAAGCACTTGGGCCATCCTCCACTGCTTTCCTGGGCCACAGCAGAGAGCTGGCCTGGAAGAGGAACAACTGGGACAGAATCCGGCGCCCCGACCGCGACTAGAACCCGGTGTGCGGCAAGGCGGAGGATTAGCCTATTGAGCTGCGGCGCCGGCCGATGAATAATCTTAACATCTCTATTTTTCAAGCTCTTATTTCTTCATTCAACAAATATTTACTGTGAGCCTATTATGTGACAATTTTTTTTCTTTAAGGATTCATTTATTTATCTGAAAGGTAGAGAATTACAGAGAGCAAAGAGAAGTCTTCCATCCTCTGATTTACTCCACAAACGGCTGGAGCTGGGCTCATCTGAAGCCAGGAGCCAAGAGTTTCTTCTGGGTCTCCCATGTGGGTGCAGAGGCCCAAGGACTTGGGCCATCTTCCACTGCTTTCCCAGGCCATAGCAGAGAGCTGGATCAGAAGTGGAGCAGCCAGGACTCGAACCAGAACACATATGGGATGGCAGCACTGCAGGCGGCAGCTCTACCCGCTACACCACAGCACGGCCCCAACAATTTCCTTTTCACAGTAATGCTACCTACTAGCAATCTCATCGTTCAAACAATCACTTTCCATTTAGATGTATAACAATTAAGAAACTGGACAAGAAACAAACAGCATGGTAACTCGATTTTGATAATAAAGTGGCACATATGTAGTTGTTCAAATAATAGGAAAAGGACTTAGTAGGTGCTAAACATTTTACTAAATTTTCTACATCATCTCACTTCACAACACAATGACACAGATACTATTTTCATTACATATATAAGGAAACTGGTGCTCAGCAGTTAAATAACTTTCACAGGGTGGCACCGTGGCATAGTGAATAAAGCTGCCACCTGCAGCGAACCCGTATGGGTTCGATTCCAATTCTGATCCAGCTCTCTGCTAATGCACCTGGGAAAGCAGTGGAAGGTGGACCAAGTATTTGGGCCCCTGCACTCACTTGGGAAACCTGAAAGAAGCTCCTGACTCTGGATAGGCCCAGCTCCGGCTGATGCAGCCATTTGGGGAGTGAATCAGTAAATGAAAGACCTCTCTCTCTGCCTTTGCCTCTCTGAAACTCTGCCTTTCAAATAAATAAATCTTAAAAACAAAAACTTTCATGTTAGTAGACAGACAGTTAGATCTATGTTAGTACAGTCTACCTTCTATGTCCAGGGACTCCACATCTTCAGTTGCAATCACTGATGGAAAATATTCAAGAAAAATAATGCGTCTGTACTGAACATGTACAAACTATGTTTACTTATCATTATTCCCTAAACAATGCAGAATAACAACATTTACATAGCACTTACATTGTATTAGGTATTATAAGTAATCTAGAGATGATTTAAAGTACAGGGGAAGATGTACATAGGATATATGCAAATACTACCCCATTTATGTAAGGGACTTGAACATCCAAAGAAATTGGTATCTGGGGCAGTAGAATCCAGGAGCCAAAACCCTGTGAACAAGGGACAATGGTGCAGAACTTTTTAGTAGTTAAAAAAATAAATTATCGAATGTCTACAGGACTTGTAATTATATTTCCAGGAATGTCTGGCCATGCGAAGATATTTAGAACTAGGGTGTTACAAATTAAATTCCCAAATTAAACCCATGGTTACAAAAAAAAGGCATCAAAATATATAACATACTACAGAATAAATAACTGTGGAATACTCAGATACGTGTCAAATATACCTACCAAAACAGAGTCCTTACTGTAGTTTCTACCAGTCTAATGCAACTTCCTTAATTTTATCTATAAGTAATATTTAAAAATTACAAATACTCCAACATCCCTGAAGTGGACATGGTATTAAACACTAGACTGTAATCTATTTTTTTTTTTTTTTTTGACAGGCAGAGTGGACAGTGAGAGAGAGAGACAGAGAGAAAGTTCTTCTGTTTTGCCGTTGGTTCACCCTCCAATGGCCACCGCGGCCAGGAGGTGGCCTGATCCGAAGCCAGGAGCCAGGTGCTTTTCCTGGTCTCCCATGCGGGTGCAGGGCCCAAACACTTGGGCCATGCTCCACTGCACTCCCGGGCCATAGCAGAGAGCTGGCCTGGAAGAGGGGCAACCGGGACAAAACCCGGCGCCCCGACCGGGACTAGAACCCGGTGTGCCGCAAGGCGGAGGATTAGCCTAGTGAGCCACAGCGCCGGCCTGCAATCTATTATTAACAGGAAGTCAATAAAGTCCAACATTGACATATCAAGAAATAACAGTAACAAATGAGATCAATTACTGACCTTATGAAACTTAAAAACTATAGTAGAACAAAAATAAGTAAGTAAAACATGTATGATAAATCAGTGCTAGACAAAAATAAAAACGTGAAAGATAGGGAGTGTAGCTGTCAGGGAACTCCTCTCATTGATAAGGAGATATCTGAACAGATATCAGAAGTCAGAGAATAAGTCAGGGAGATAACTGAATGAAAAAAGGCATTGAGGCAAGAGCCCATTTTTATTCTGAACTATCTACACAACAAATACCTTGATAACACTGACAATTTTTGAATCCAATGGTTACTTACTTCTCTCAGTGAAGAGATTCATTCAAATGCCAAAGATCTTTTTCTTTTAACTAAATGAACCAAAATACAGCCTCAATGGAAACAGACTTGTAGAATGATGTCTTATCGTTTCCAGATCAAGAGCCTCTGAGAAGTAAATATTACTTCCTCATTCTTAACTATATTCAAGGTCTTTAAACTAACCTAGGATCTGATTCCTAAGGTTCTGTCATAAGAAATTCAAGCAAAAAAGTATTCAAATTAAAGATGGGAGAACGAAGGAAGTACATCAAAACACAATAAAAACTAGAGATGAGAGGAAATACTCTTTACATTTACCTTAGGAAAATTGCTAAAATATCTAAGTGCAACAATTGAGAAATTTGCAAAAATGCAAACAGCTAACAAGCACAGAAACAATGGCCAGATAACATATTTGACAGAAAAGGATTAGCAGTATTGCTACTCCATAGTATTCTAAAAGAGCTGCTTAAGGTTAAGCAAAACAAGCTTTGTTTGATTATTTAGCTTCCCAAAACTAGTTGGTGAAATATTTACTCCAGGTCACTATTAGAAGGTATTAGTGCATGTAACTTCACACATAATACCTGCTTGGGAGAATAAATTGATCTCAAATTTTCAGCCAGTTATTTATCCAATATCCATACAAAGCAATCAACAAATCTCTCAAGTAATAAATTTCAAAATTAATAATTACGAGCAAGTATATTTAGTCAAAATAACATATCATTTTTAAAAAGTACTGGCTAGTCATCATAATCAAACTTTTGTTTTCTAGGCTTATGCCTGCATAAGCAAAATAAACTCATATCTACCTACAAAACAAATCAAAACAAAAAGTGATGCACTAACTCCCTCCATAGTTTAGTAATTATTCAAGGTAGGTGTATGTTTCAATTCATTACAGCCAAAAGAAATCCTCGCGGGGTGACTCTGAGCCTAAGAATTTGAGCATGCAATTGTCACTCTTACTAGAGTATAATGATGAATCATTAACATATGAAAGATGACTTCATTTTGAAATAACTTCATTCAGGAATTCACCTGAACTCAGCTGGGTGGTCCCGAACTTATCTTTAAGTTCCTTGACAGCAGGGATCTCTAGTTAAAAATGTTTAAGTAATAATAGTCTTGCTGCTTCTTGCAAGCCAATAAAGTCTAGAAACAAAGATTGATGCTGAAGATAGCACAATAAAATATCCATGTAATAATGCTGCTAGACGTAGGGTAGTCTCCCCCAAAAATGAAGGGAAAAAGAAAACCCTCGGCTCATTTAGTATCCTAACTGTGTGCACCCCGGTACATTTCAGGACACTCAAACTTACTCTGTGGCCTAATTTTGTGAATGGGAAAAAACTCAGCATCAAGAGGTTAAGAGAACTGCCCAAGGTCACTCAAGCAATCAGTGGTGCAGCTCTACCTAGAAGGGTGCACTTCACCTGACCCCTTGCACATCACCCTGCCTCCCCGACGAAGAAATGATGATAGAAAGGTAGGGATCAGACTCCTGGGGGTATCCCGCACTACCCTTGCCTTGGCAAGGCTCGTCTCTGAAAGCTTCCCCTAGCAGCTCAGCCGGAGCGGAGGCAGTTGTACCCGAGACACCGGCCACCGATCAGCCCAGCGAAGTGACAAGGTTGACAGGCGCAGCCCCTAAACGACCCGGCTGAATTCCCAGGAGCCCCTCTAGACCTGGCGCCGGGGTGACTGTCCTCAGAAACATCTGAAAAAACCTCCCACAGAATCTCGCCCCCTCCTGGCGCGAGGAACGAGCTGGGAATGAGCCAGAGGGCGGCTGGCCACCGGAGCCGGCCATGTGTCCAGCCCGTCACGCCCGCCTCGCTTCAGCCTGCTCAAGCCTAGACCGCAGTCAGCGGCCCAGTTCAGGATCCGACGCACAGGCAGCCCTGGCGCCAGCCACCGCCGCCACACCAGACCGAGGTGTCCCGGCGTGGCACTCGCCTTCAGGTCTCAGCCCCACCCCTCCGGCGGGGCCGCTCGGCGTCGCGCTCCGCGCCTCTGGCCAGGCCGGAGGGCTCGGCCTGCCACCGTTTGCCCTCCCGCCCGCCGCCGCCGCCGCCGCCACAGCCAGCCGGGCGTCCTTACTTCATTGAGCTGGCGCTCCGCGGCCTCACGTAAGGCTGGGTCCATGGTGCCCCGTAGGGCCTCGATAATGGTGTTGGGGTCCATGGCAGCGCGGACTCGGTCAAACCCGGGACTCCGGTGCAACTGGGCCAGGAATAGCGCCACTCACTGCGCACATGGACCCGCTGCACTCCGCAGCGGCAACCGGCGCGAAAGGAAAGAGAAGCGCCAAGGCCCCGGATAGAACCTCTTCGCCTCGGCGTGGAGGCGGGAGATGCTCTGGCCACTTCCTGTCGGCGCGCCCGCGGGGCACCTTGGGAAATGTAGTCCACAAAACGCAGTCCTCAGCCCACGTGGCTTTCTGAGCTGTTGCTCTCAAAGATCAGTCTTGCTAAAATATCAAGTTCCACAGAAAGCAAATTAAAATCGTGGATTATAAAAATTTCACATAATAATCCTATATGACCATAAAAGGAATCTCATGTAATGTGTGATGCAAACCATTACTAGTAGCTGCGTAATTGAAGGAAACTTTTGAAAAGCAATTTGAAATGTATTTCTAAATGCCATAAAAATGTTTCCTCTTTGACTCAATATTTATAAAATTTAAATATTTCATCCATATAATAAGAATTTATTCTAAAAAATATTGTAATGAAAGATTAAATGAGTTTTATGTGTGAAAGGTATTTATTACATTACATATTTGTAACTATCAAATACTGAAATTATGCCTTTCCATTGAATATAGAAATTTTAGCTGGGATTTTTTATAAATCACTTCTAAATGCAAATAGAAGCACAATCCCTATTAAAACTCACCTCTGAGGCAGGCCCTTGACCTTGTGCTAAGATACCTGTGTCCCACATGGGAATGCCTGGAATCTACAGCTGCCTCTGGCTCTTGGCTCCAGGTTGCTGCTAAGGAGGGCCCCAAGAAGCAGTGGTGATGGCTCAGATAGGTGGATCCCTACTACCCATGTGGAAGACCTGAATTGAGTTCCTGGCTCCAAGCTTTCACATAGGCCTCAGCCTAGCCTTGGCCATCGCAGACATTCAGGGAATGAATCAGCAGGCAGTAGTTCTCTGACTCTTTGTTTCTCTTCCTCTCAAAAATAAAATAAAATAGGAGTGGGCATTGTGGTACATTGGGTTAAGCCACCCATTGGGATTGCCTGGTTTGAGTCCCAGCTACTCCACTTTTTTTTTTTTTTTTTTTTTTTTGACAGGCAGAGTGGACAGTGAGAGAGAGAGAAGAGAGAGACAGAGAGAAAGGTCTTCTTTTTGCCATTGGTTCACCCTCCAATGGCCGCTGCGGCCGGCACATCGTGCTGATGCAAAGCCAGGAGCCAGGTGCTTCTCCTGGTCTCCCATGGGGTGCAGGGCCCAAGTACTTGGGCCATCCTCCACTGCACTCCCTGGCCACAGCAGAGAGCTGGCCTGGAAGAGGGGCAACCAGGACAGAATCCGGCGCCCCGACCGGAACTAGAACCCGGTGTGCCGGCGCCACAGGCGGAGGATTAGCCTAGTGAGCCATAGCGCCGGCGCTACTCCACTTCTGATCCAGTTTCTTGCTAATGCCTTGGAGGCAGCAGATGATGGCTCAAGTACATAGGTCCCTGTCACCTACATAGGAGGTCCAGATGGAGTTCCTGGCTCCTGATTTCATCCTGGCTCAACCCCCACTGCTGCAGGCATTTGGGGAATGAACCAGTAGATAGGAGACCTCTTTACCTTTCAAATAAAACAATAAATCTTTAAAAAATAAATAAACAAAGTTACCATCTTTGAAACACTCAGTTTCAGAAAGATAAATAACTTGCAGTGGGTCACACAGATAGTAAGAGGTCTAGTTTATCTAGGACTTCAAACTTAAGATTTGTTATCCGGCGCCGGCACACCGGGTTCTAGTCCCTGTCGGGGCGCCGGATTCTGTCCCGGTTGCCCCTCTTCCAGGCCAGCTCTCTGCTATGGCCAGGGAGTGCAGTGGAGGATGGCCCAGGTGCTTGGGCCCTGCACCCCATGGGAGACCAGGAAAAGCACCTGGCTCCTGGCTCCTGCCAGGATCAGCGCGGTGCGCCGGCTGCAGCGGCGGCCATTGGAGGGTGAACCAACGGCAAAGGAAGACCTTTCTCTCTGTCTCTCTCTCTCTCACTGTCCACTCTGCCTGTCAAAAAAAAAAAAAAAAAAGATTTGTTATCAAAGTTTTCATTCTCCCTACTGAATCACTCTGCCTCTCATGAGGAATGTGAAACAATGTGGGAATGGGTAAGCAAATTACAAGAATCCAGTCAATTAAATATTGCACAGCCATAAAACATTACCAGTACAAAGGCTGGCACTGTGGTACAGTGGGTTAAGTCACCGCCTTCAGTGCTGGCATCCCATAGGGGCACCACTTGGAGTCCCAGCTGCTCCATTATGGATCCAGTTTGCTGCTAATGGGCCTGATAAAGCAGCAGAAGATGGTCCAAGATCTTGGGCTTCTGCACCCACATGGGAGACCCGGAAAAAACTCCTGGCTCCTGGTTTCAACATGGCCCAGCCCTAGCCATTTAGGGAATGAACCAGTGGATGGAAGATCTTTCTTTTTCTTTTTCTTTTTTTTTTTTTTAAAGATTTTATTTGTTTATTTGAGAGGTAGAGTTACAGACAGTGAGAGGGAGAGACACAGAGAAAGGTCTTTCATCCACTGGTTCACTTCCCAAATGGCCGCAAAGGCCAGTGCTGCGCTGATCCGAAGCCAGGAGCCAGGAGCTTCTTCCGGTCTCCCATATGGATACAGGGGCCCAAGGAGCTGGGCCATCTTCTACTGCTTTCCCAGACCATAGCAGAGAGCTGGATCGGAAGTGGAGCAACCAGGACTCAAACCGGCACCCATATGGGATGCCGGCGCTGCAAGTGGAGTATTAATCCACTGTGCCATGGTGCTGGCCCCATGGAAGATCTTCCTTTCTCTCTCTCTCTCTCTCTCTCCCTCTCTCTCTCTCATTTCTATCTCTCCGCCTTTCAAATAAATAAAATCTTTATAAAAATTACTAACATGATATACTTCATAGCAACACAAAAGCATTTATATAAGAATACAAATACAGAAAGGCAAGACTAGAAAATGAAATAATTGACTTTCCAGGGTGATGAGATTTTAGATAATTTCCTTTCAAACTTATAATTGTCATAATAAAGTTATATTAGATAAGCAAATATACTTAAAATTATAGGATTTCAAACACAGTTTATTAAATGATCATTTACTGTCCTTAGTTTACCAAAAGGAGAAGATTGGGTACACAAAAGCCTTTCCCACAATAGTGGGCTTTGCAATATTAATACCTCTTACATGCCAGTCACTGTGCCTGGAAGTGAGGCATAATTATTCCTCATTTATAAATGAACACTCAAGGCTCATGTAAGCTACTTAAATTGAGAAAAGTCATAAAATTTTCATAAGAATAACCTGAAGAAACTTCTATCATTGTGGTGATATAATCTGTATAAGAATTTACCTCTCACCACCTTACTACAGAATGTGACAGCCTTCAGAACAAGTGCTGTGCTTTCTTCACTTTTGCCTTGTATCATAGAACCAGTAGGGATCCAACAAATATTTTAGTGGATAAATGAAAACGGAACAGTGGGGCTGGCGCTGTGGCACAGTAGGTTAAGCCTCTGCCTGCGGCTCCAGCTTCTCATTTGAATGCTGCTTCGTGTCCCAGATGCTCTTCTTCCAATCCAGCTCTCTGCTATGGCCTAGGAAAGCAGTGGAGGATAGCCCAAGTCCTTGGGCCCCTGCACCCTTGTGGGAGACCTGGAAGAAGCTCCAGGCTACTGGCTTTGGATCGGCCCAGCTCCAGCAGTTGCAGCCATTTGGGATGGAAGACCTCTCTCTCTGTCTCTCCCTCTCTCTATCTGTAACTCTACCTCTCAAATAAATAAATAATGAAAAAGGAATAATGAACTAGTAATGACCTTTGGTGATGGAGCCAGAATAAAAACCTCACCTTTGGGACCAGCGTTATTGGTGTGGCCTATTGGGCTGCTGCCTGCAAAACCAGCATCCCATGCAGGCACTAGTTCAGGTCTCAGCTGCTGCATTTCAGATCCAGCTCTCCGCTAACACACCTGAGAAGGCAGAGGAAGATGGCCCAAGTGGTTGGGTCCCTGCACCCATGTGGGAGACCTGGAAGAAGCTCCTGATTCCTAGCTTTGGCTTGACCCAGCCTTGGCTGTTGCAGCCATTTAGGGAGTGAACCAGCAAATGGAGGATCTCTGTCTGTCTGTCTGTCTCTCTCTATATATATATCTGTAATTTTGCCTTTCAGGTAAATAAAATAAAATCTTTAAAAAAATTTTTAAAAAACCTCATTCTTCATGATTCCAAATACAGTCCTCTTTGTGCTATTACCTATCCATTTTAGATCCAAGAATTCACTTGTTGATCATAGAATTGTAAGGATAACAGAGTACAACATATGCAAAAACACCTGACTTATAGAAGGGAGCCATAAAATGTTAATTCTCTCTCCTTAAAACTGAAAGGGAGAAGGAGTGACAGTGAAAAATAGGATTTTTAAGCTCTAGTGATGGGAACTGAGAGCTAGCAGGGCACGCAGATTTACAACCAAGCTTGTAGAACTTGAGCTTTGCAGAGTCCAATACTCTACCTTGGGAACCAGAGTTCCTGCATTCACAAAAGGAGCATGGCCACTGATCATCAGGAACTAGCAGGCAATGATTAGCACCCTCAACTTATCTATAGGTTTAGTTTTGTCAAGTTAGTGACACAGAGAATGTGATTTATGAAACTGGAATTTTTAGTGTGAGTGCCTCAAGGGCAGGGCCATGTCTATCTTCTTGTGGCAAAAACAGAAATAAATGGGTGCTCAATAAATATATGAAGATTACAGAGAAAACTACTAGTCTAAGCACAAATGAGTAAACTGAACACACACCCCCAAACTCCAGCTCCATGGCAGAGGTATCTATGCCTCCTTAGCCAAAGTTAAGGCTGAGGAATTCAGAATAGTGTAAAACAGTTTCAGAGCTGGTCTTGAGTAGGATGGGAGGTGAGATAAGAATAAATGTGAGGTTGGCGCTGTGGTGTAGTGGGTTAAGCCACCACCTGCAGTGCCGGAATCCCGTATGGGCACCCATTTGAGTCCCAGCTGCTCCACTTCTGATCCAACTCTCTGCTATGGGCTGGGAAAGCAGTAGAAGATGGTCCAAGTCCTTGGGCTCCTGCACCCACATGGAAGACCCAGAAGAAGCTCCTGGCTTCAAATCAGCACAGCTCTGGCCGCTGTGGTAATTTGGGGAGTGAATCAGCAGATGGAAGACCTCTCTCTCTCTCTACCTCTGCCTCTCTGTGTGACTCTGACTTTCAAATAAATAAATAAATCTTAAAAAAAAATGTAAGGGCGATTGGGATAGCTAGCTGATGATATACACAGTAATATTATTGAAGCAGAAAACACAATGCTGCTTGCAGGTAAAAGAGGGATAAGGAAAGCTTGAAGAGTGATCATAACAGCTATAAGGGAATGGAAAGAATTAGTCTTCTCTTTACAGTGCTCCATTGGAGGCTACGGTGGGAGAAAGATAAAAATGAGATCCTTGACAATGTGTCCTACACCTAAAGTCACCCTAGGCTGATCTGTTTGAAACTTCCTATTTCAAATATTCAAAAAAAGTTTAATTTTTAAAAAATATTTATTTATTTATTTGAAAGGCAGAGCTACAGTGAGAGAGAAAAAGGGAAGGACAGAAAGAAAGATCTTCCATCTGCTAGTTCACTCCCCAAATGGCCACAATGACCAAGACTGGGCCAGGCCAAAGCCAGGATCCAGGAGCCACCTCCGGGTCTCCCATGTGGGTCTAAGAGCCCAAGCACTTGGGCCATCCTCCAGTGCTTTTCCAGGCACATTAGCAAGGAGCTGGATTAGCATGGGACATGGAGCAGCGGGGACTCAAACTGACACCCATACTGGATGCTGGCACTGCCAGCAGCAGCTTAACCTGCTGTGTCACAGTGCTGGCCTTCAAAACATTTTTGACAAACTTTTTCATAAAATTTGGAGTGAGAGTTTGGCCTAGCAGTTTAGACTCTGGTTGGGATGCCTGCATCACATATCAGAGAGCCTTGGTTCAAGTCCTCAATCCAATTCCAATTCCAGCTTCCTAATAACATGCAGCTTCAGAAGCAACAGATCATTGCTCAAGTGGTTGAGTGCCTGCCACCCAAGCAGGAGACCTGGATTAAGTTCCCAGACCCCAGCTTAGGCCTGGCCCACTCACAGCCACTGTGGGTATTTGGAGAGTGAACAAATGGGAGCTCTCCTTCTCTGTCTCTTAAATAAACAAAAATTTAAAAAATCTGTTTTCATTAAATTTAGCTTTTTTTCACTAAAGGTAATTGTTTAACTTGCAAATAAGTGGTCTTCATTCTTATATCCAAAAAACATAAGATTTTTACTCTAAACAATGTCAAATGTAGAGGGACAAATACTATTGAAGCTAAGAAAAGTGTTAACAATTCTGTTCTGAGGCATGTGCGAATTGCACTGCTTTACATAAAACTTTTTATCTCCCTGCCCCTCACTTTTATTTTATCATCCTGTAAAATGAGTAAAAAATCCTTTCCTAGGCTACCAAAAGTATTCTGAAGATCAAGTGAGATTTCGAAGTATTTGTAATTTTCAGGTTTAGTATAAATATAAATTGTTGTTGGTATTCAGAAAAGCTGAGGAGAAAGGACAATAAGAAAGGAAGGAAGAAGTGTTAAAGTGAAAAAGTGAGGACTCCCTACAGAGCACTGTTTCCGGTAGCTGCAAGTCTACACTTCTGCAGCTTGATGCCACGTGTGTGTAACGCTTTGTATGTAAAAATGAAAGATAAAAGACACCCTAGCCCTGTACATTGTCACTGAAGACTATTTTATTACTGCATTTCTTTTAAGTATAACAATCTAAACAAAATTGAAATTCATGTCCTAAGATATAAAAATTTTAAACTTCAGCTTCATCAAAAAAAATCTGCATACCAACAAGCACCCATTTAAACTTACAGTTCAATGATTTTTCACAAAGTTGTACAACTGTGTAATACCACCTCTGATAGTTCATTTTAGGTGTCAATTTGAGTGGATGAAGGATTATCCAGAGAACTGGTAAAGATTTATTTGTGAATGTGTTTGTGAGGGTGTTCATCGAGGAGATTAGTACTTGAATCAATGAGCTGAATGGAGAAGGCTTGTTCTCCGTATGGGCAGGCACCAGCCAGTCTACTGGGGATCCCGAGAGTACAAAAAGGTGGTTTCCTCTCTCTCCCGGGGAGCTGGGTTACTTCCTCCTCTCTTATCCTTGGACAGCTGAAATCCAAGTTCTCCAGTCTTTGCCCTCACACTGAGAGTTACACCTCAGCTTCCCTGGTTGTGAGGCTGGGATCTCCAGGTTGTGGATGGCCTGTTATAGAACTTCTCAGCCTCCATAGTCGCATGAACCAATTCATGTAGTTAATTCCCTCTTTACCTATCTACCTATCATTGCTTTGGTGTCTCTGGAGAACCCTCACATATCACCATAATCAACACACATAACATGTCAAAAATCCTTGCCCATTCTAATGCCTTGAAGCATTTCCCCTATATTTTCCTTTTTTTCTAAAGATTTGTTTGTTTAAAGGCAGAGTTACAGAGAAAGGTGAGAGAGAGAAATTTTCCATCCACTTTTTCACTCCCCAAATGGTCACAACAACTGTGGCTGGGCCAGGCTAAAGGAGCTTCTTTTTGGTCTCCCACCTGAGTTCAGGGACCTGGGAGTTGGACCATCTTCCATTGCTTTCCCAAGCATATTAGCAGGGAGCTGGATTGGAAGTGGAGCAGCTGGGACCAGTGCCCATATGTGATGCTGGCACTGCAGGCTACAGCTTAATCTGCTGCACCATAGCGCGAACCCCCGTATATATTCTTATAGTAGTCTCAAAGTTCCAGGTCTTACATTTAGATCTTTAATCCATTTTGAATTGATTTTTGCATATAGTGAGAGGTAAGGGTCTGATTTCATTTTTCTGCATGTAGATATCCAATTTTTCCAGCACCATTTATTGAAGACTGTCCTTTTCCCAATACATATTCCAGCACCTTTGTCAAAGATTATTTAGTTGTTTATTGCAGCACTGTTTGTAACAGCCAAGAAATGAGAATAATGTGTCATATACACACAACAGAATACTACTCAGCCGTAAAAAGATTGAAATTTTGTCATTTGCAACAACATGGATAAAACTGGAAATCACTAAGTGAAGTAACTCAAGCACAGATAGACAAGTGTAACTTGATCTCATTCATATGTGGAGTCTAATAAACAAAAGGTAATATCATAGAAGTTAAAATTATGATAGCTCCTTCAGGTAGGCATTGGTCATAGCAGTTAAGAAGCTGCTTGGAACACTCATATCCTATATCAGAGTGTCTGGACTCAAATCCTGGCTTTGCCCCTAATTCCAGTTTCCTGATAATGTACAGCCAGGCGATGGCTCAAGGACCTGGGTCCCTCCCACCCATGTGGAAGACCTACATTGAGTTCTGAGCTCCTGGCATCAGCCTGGCCCAACTCAGGCTGTTGTAGGCATTTAGGGAGTGAACCAGTGGTGGGAAACCTCTCTGTGTCTATTTCTCTCTTTCTCTCTGAGTTTCAAACAAATAAAGTAAATAAATAAATAATTTAAAAAGTATAATGGGGGTTCCAAAGATTGTGGAGGGAATGGGTGAGGAAGACATGGAGAAAGCTTGGTTAATGGCTACTAAATTGTACCTAGATAAGAGTGAGAAGTTTAGGTTCCATTGCATAGTAGGATAAATATAGATAATGTTAATTACTGTATATTTCTCTCTACTAAATAAAAATCTAGAAAAAAGGATTTTGGGGGCTGGTACTGTGGCATAGTGGGTAAAGCCACTGCCTGCATGCCGGCTTCCCATATGGATGCCAGTTCAAGTCCTGGCTGCTCCACTTCCAATCCAGCTTTCTGCTATGGCCTGGGAGAGCAGTGGATGATGGCCCAAGTCCTTGGGTCCCTGCACCCACGTGAGAGACCTGGAAGAAGCTCCTGGTTCCTGGCTTTAGATCAGCACAGCTCCAGCCATCTGCAGAGTAAACCAGTGGATGGAAGACCTCTCTCTCTTTCTCTGTCACTCTGCCTTTCAAATAAATGAATAAATCTTAAAAAAAAAAAAAGGGGAAGGAATAAAGTGGGTTACCCATCCAAAGTATTACAGACCCTGGCTAATATGCCTCAGCATGAATGAACATATATTGAGGATGTTAAAGAGGCGAATGAAGTACAAAGTTAAATAGGCTGCTAAGAGAATACTGAAGAGGCCTGTTGAAGGCTTACTCTGGGCAACATCTTGGAGATAGCACCCTGTGGGTTTGGAGTGCTCTACAATGTAATTCTGTGCTGAACTACTCTGGAAAGTTTTCCCAAGTAGCTAGAATGCAAGGGGCTGGAGGAAAAAAGGCAAAAATTTAACTCTCCTCCTCCTCCTCCTTTTAATTTTTTTTTTTTTTTTTTTTTGACAGGCAGAGTGGAAAGTGAGAGAGAGAGACAGAGAGAAAGGTCTTCCTTTGCCGTTGGTTCACCCTCCAATGGGCCGGCGCGCTGCGGCCAGCGCACCGCGCTGATCCGATGGCAGGAGCCAGGAGCCAGGTGCTTTTCCTGGTCTCCCATGGGGTGCAGGGCCCAAGCACCTGGGCCATCCTCCACTGCACTCCCGGGCCACAGCAGAGAGCTGGCCTGGAAGAGGGGCAACCGGGACAGAATCCAGCGCCCCAACCGGGACTAGAACCCGGTGTGCCGGCGCCGCTAGGCGGAGGATTAGCCTAGTGAGCCGCGGCGCCGGCCCCTCCTTTTAATATGAAAGGTAAAGAGACAGAGATATATGGATAGACACACAGAGAGAGCTCTCAGCCACTGAGCCACTCCTCAAATGACTGTGATGGCCAGGACTAGGTAAAGTCCAAAGCAATGAGTCAGAAATTCAACTGAAATTTCCCACAAGGGTGGGAGAGACCCAATCACCTGAGCTATGACTGCCTGCCTCCCAGGATGCACATTAGCAGGAAGATGGAGTTAGGAGCCAGAGGCAGGAATAGAACCGAGACACCCCAATATGGGATGAGGATATTTTTTTAAAGATTTATTTTATTTATTTGAAAGACAGAATTACAGAGAGAGGTAGAGACAGAGAGGTCTTCCATCTGCTGGTTTACTCCCCAGATGGCCGCAATGGCTGGAGCTATGCCGATCCAAAGGCAGGAGCCAGGAGCTTCTTCCAGGTCTCCCACATGGGTGCAGGGATCCAAGGACTTGGGCCATCTTCCACTGCTATCCCAGGCCATAGCAGAGAGCTGGACTGGAAGTAGAGCAGCCTGGACTAGAACCAGTGCCTATATGGGATGCTGGTGCTTCAGGCCAGGGTGTTAACCTGCTGCGCCACAGTGCTGGCCCCGCGATGAAGATATCTTAACTGCTAGGCCAAATGCCCATCCCAGACTTGTTATACCAGTGAACCAGAGGGCAAAAAAAAAAAAAAAAAGTATTTACTATAAGAGTGAGTATAATCAACCCTTATTAACATGATGCTTATGAACTCAGAGATGATGGTTAACAGCCAATTCTAGCAACCACAGCCCAGCCAGGGTATGAAAACCAAGACCTCTTGGGTATAAAGGTTTGGGTTGCTCCCAGATTAACCAGAATTTTGGCTGAGAATAAGGGAAGTCTGCTAAAAATTGGATTTAATGGAGATTATATAATTAAGTGAGTCAGTGATGCAAGGAGTAGAGTTTCTGGTCCAATTCTTGCAGACCACTACAAAACCTACTGGCTTCAAATTTCAACTTTGACTTTGGTGATAGTTCTCCTTAGGTTTCAACATCTATTCTGTTTAGAGACAATCCTCCATAACTCTATCCTGTTTCAGCATGTTTTATGTCAACTTTTGCACCAGACCATCTTTTTAAGAATGTTTGTGTAGCAAACAGTCTTGGAAGATAGAGATACTGTCTCTCTCTGGGGTTGGACAGGTTTCCTAAGTTCAGGATTCCTCAGTGGTAACAGGAATCCACTACAGGCACGGTATCCACCTCAGTCTGCCTGGGATACATGAGGGCAAGGGAAACTGATGTGACAATGAAGCGTGTGCTGCTTGCTGAGTGAACAAGTCCTTTGTCTCTGCCCGAGGATTCTTGTACCCTCTGTCAACATCCATGAAACTGTGGCTTCTTCCTGTGTTTGCAAAAGCTTGTAAAAACAGTTCTTGGCATAGACACATGCAACTGTCTGTGTGATTGGGCCTTACCTCAGGCGTGAGCCACAGGCCTCTCACTTCTTACTTCAGAGTATCCATGAAGCCATACCATGGTATACCCACAGAAACATGCTCGAATCTTCTGCATATCCAAGCCGGAAGTGTGGGGAAGTTAACAATCCATGAGATAACCTTTGACCAGTGGCGAATGAGAACTGAAACTTTCCTCTTTCTTACCTTGGTCAGATGTTCTGAGACACATTTCACAAATCTCCTCACAATCTTACAGGATCAAACACCCTATCCCCCTTAGCAGTAGAAAACTAAAACCTTTCCTTGTATTAGCTATTTCACCTTTCTAGTTTCATTTTGCCTGCACCACAATCCTCCATTATGTCTCAAATTCTACTTTTGTGGAAGCCCAGAGTGTTACAATGGAACTTTCAATGCAGTAGCAAGATGACTTAAAGTTATAAACCTAAGTGACTTAGAGATGCCCTTACAATAAGACAGCAACGCAGCAGGAAGAACACGTTTGCTACGGAGAACATTTAATCTAAGGTATTTGTATACATCCTTGTGGTGCCCAGTGCACAGGAGATGATGCTGACCTAGATATCAGGTAGAAGCTAGATCTTCCATATAGCAAACACAGATTGAAACTCTACTACATGGGGGCTGGCATTGTGGCATAACAGGTAAAGTCGTCACCTACAGTGCTGGCATCCCATATGGGTGCTAGTTCATGTCCCAGCTGCTCCACTTCTTCTTCTTCTTTTTTTTTTTTTTTTAACTTTAAACACATTTTTATTACACAAAGGTGTCATATCATTGTAACACTTGCTCCACTTCTGATCCAGCTCTCTGCTATGGTCTGGGAGGGAAGTGGAGGATGGCCCAAGCCCTTGAGCCCCTGCACCCACATGGGAGACCTTGAGGAAGCTCCAGGCTACTTGCTTCTGATAGGCCCATCTATTGCTGTTGCAGCCATTTGGGGAGTGAACCAGTCTCTGTCTCTCTCTCTCTCTCCCTCTTCTCTCTCTCTGCTTCTGCCTCTGTCTTTCAAAGAATTAAAAAAAGGGAGAGAAGACAGGTACTGCATCAATAGAAGGAGCACTTAATAATTATTTACCTTTTCTTTGCATGTTTCTAAGCTGGACTTTGTTTTGACGGAAACAGATGAAATAGTCATTGTCTTTATTTCAAGGTACTCAAAATCGAGTAGAGATGATGTTTTTATATAACAAAGAGTTGGGAATAAGAAATATTCTTAAAAGAAGTAGAAGTGGGTTCCCATTTGAGAATAGGGAGTTACCACTTTTAACAGATATCAAGGATGGCTGAATGGAGGAGCTGGTACCTGAGCTGGGCTTTGGACAACCAAAACATGCAACAACAATATGATAAGGGCGGAACATTCAAGCAGTGGGGATGATAAAGGTTCAGAAATGGAAGAGAGCATGAATTGGAAAATTTGGTAGTTAGGATCTTTGGTTACAAATATCCCTTTAGTGTAAGTGATACAGATTTATTCTAAAGCTATGTGGGAACATAAAACAGACAAAAATCTCAATCATGTAGGACTGAGTCCTTACATGGTTTTACATTCGGTTTGAGCTGTAGATGCAAGTCAGCTCAAGGAATGAGGCATTTTGGCTGGATCACTTTCTGTGGTTGTTGCGGATGCTCTCCTTGCGTGTGCTACTCCTGCTACTGCCACTCATCCCCTCTGCGCTTCTCAGTATTCAAGACTTCTACCTATTCCAGGTGTCTGCTACATCACAGCTTCTAGTTACTGCTTTTCCTCTGTGTGCCCTTCAGCTTCTGACCCTGCTATTAACCACATTACCATCTGGGTCTGAACGTCATTCTTTGCAAGAGAACATTTTATTGATCTGGTTAATTATTATCATTCTTATTGAACAAGTCCCTTGGGCAATTGGCTAGACTATAAATAGACTGCCTTGGGTCATATGGGTGTTTCAAAAGTGACAGAGTCCTATAGAATAGAACAAGGTGACAGATGGAGCTGTGGGAACAGAAAGCACTGCTCCAATACTAGGATCTTAGGAATAAAAAAGGAATACACCTGGGACAAGACAATGATAGCTATAAGTGTTAAGATAAGTCTTTGAGGCCGGCGCCGCGGCTCACTAGGCTAATCCTCCGCCTAGCGGCGCCGGCACACCAGGTTCTAGTCCCGGTTGGGGCGCCGGATTCTGTCCCGGTTGCCCCTCTTCCAGGCCAGTTCTCTGCTGTGGCCCGGGAGTGCTGTGGAGGATGGCCCAGGTGCTTGGGCCCTGCACCCCATAGGAGACCAGGAGAAGCACCTGGCTCCTGGCTCCTGCCATCGGATCAGCGCGGTGCGCCGGCCGCAGCGCGCAGGCCGCGGCGGCCATTGGAGGGTGAACCAACGGCAAAGGAAGACCTTTCTCTCTGTCTCTCTCTCTCACTGTCCACTCTGCCTGTCAAAAAAAAAAAAAAAAAAGATAAGTCTTTGATACTTATTAGAGTAGGGCACTAGTTCTCAACCTCATCAGACTCCTTTTTGTAATCTTTCTACTTTTATATTTTTAAAATTTTTATTAATTTTATTTGAGAGGCAGAGTATTGAGGCATAGCAGGTTAAGCTGCCACTTAGAATGCCTGCATTCCAAATCTAGAGTGCCTGGGATCAAGTCCTTCCTCCACTTCTGATTCAACTTTCTGCTAATGTGCCTGGGAAGCATTGAATGATGGCTCAAGTATTTGGTTTCTTGCCACCCACCTGGGAGATTGAATGGAGTTCATGGCTCCTCACTAAGGTCTATTCCAGCCTTTACATTTGCAGGTATTTGGGGAATGAACCAGCTAGCTGATGGAAGAACTTTCTCTTTGTCTCTCCCTCCCCTCCCGCTCTGTCACTCTGCCTTTCAAATAAATAAATAACCTAGGGAAGAAGAAAGCAACAGAGAACAAGGGGTTGGCACTGTGGCCATAGTAGGTTAAGCTGCTAATTGTGACACCAGCATCCCATATAAGCACCAGTTCAAGTTCCAACTACTTCAAATCTAGTTCCCTGCTAACGCATATTAGGAAAGCAGCAGAAAATGGCCCAAGCGCTTGGACCCCTGCACCCACATGGGAGACCAGATGGAATTCCAGGCTCCTGGATTTGGCCTGGCTCAGTTCAGTCCACTGAGGCCATTTGGGGAGAGAACCAGGAAACTGAGGATCTCTCTCTCTCTCTCTTTCTCTGTCACTCTGCCTTTCAAGTAAATAAAAATTTAAGTGGGAGTTAAAAAAAGAGAGATCTTCCATCTGCTTTCTGGTTCATTCCCCCAATAGCCAAGGCTGGGACAAGCCAAAGCCAGGAACTTTCTCTGGGTCTCTCAAGTGGGTGGTAGGGGCCTAAACACTTGGACCACCCTCTGCTGCTTTTCCCAGGCCATTAGCAGAGAGCTGGATTGCAAGTAGAGCAGCTGAGATGTGAACCAGTGCCTATATGGGATGCCAGCAGGGCAGGCAGTGGTTTTACCAGCTATACCACAGCACCGGCTCCCAGAATAGATATTTTACAAAATAAAATAGAATAACGATCCTTGGAGTGGGCATTTGGTACAGCAGCTACGAAACTGCTTGGGACACCTGTATCCTGTATCAGACTGAGTTTGTCTTGGCTCTGCTTCTGATTCCAGCTTCCTGCTAATGCACACCCTGGGCGGCAGCAGATCACAGCTCAAGGACTTGGGCACCTGCCCATCCACAAGAGAGATTTGGGTGGAGTCCCTGTAGCCTAGCTTTAAACTGGCTCAGCACTGGATATTGCTGCCATTTGAGGGGAATGAACCAGTGAGTGCGCAAGTGCTCTATCTCTGCCTTTCAAATAAATGAAAATAAATCAATAAAATCTTAATGATTCTGAAGATCTTTGAGGCACGGGCAAATGTTTATGTGAGGTTAGTGAAAACAGTAACATAGAAAATGACAGCTCTAATGTAGCTATATAAAAATCTCTTCTTGTGAACAATAACAAAAAATGTAGGGAGAGAAGCAAAAGCAATCGTGGTTTTGGTTCAAGAGCTGCAATTAGGTTTTCCTTTTTTTCCAGAATACTCCACAGTATAGTGGCTTATTGTCTAAAAAAGAATTTTGAACAAAACCTATTAAATATTATTTTATAAATTTGGGTTCCGGTCTCAGCAGTGTAGGAGCAGGGAGAAGCATCCGCTGGGTTCTGGTCCCTTTGGACCGAGTTCATCAGGGACCCATGGGAAGTACTCTGTATGGAAGTTTTGGTCCTACACTACAAAAAATAATAATTGTGTGTTTTAATTATCACCTATTGCATTTTGGAACTGAGTCAGGCAAATCATTCCTAGCCCTGGGCAAGCGCCTTTGATCTTCAAAACCTACCCGACCTTTCACAAGGCCAGTGGCTTCCACTGAAACCTGGGTTTGTCGGTTGAGGCCGCTCCGTGATTTCAAACTTCGGTTTCAGATGGCACGGCCCGGACGGCATCCGCTGACAAGCAGCGCCCACTCGGCCTCGGCCGGGCAGCAGGGGCCGGGCTGCGCGCGGGGCCCCCGGGCCGGGCCCGGAGCAGGGGCCGCGGGAAGGCGCGTCCGCCCCTCCCCGCCAGCGCCGCTCGCGTCGCCTGCGCTGACTCAGCCCTTCCGGCCGCTCTCGTCACAGCCAGGGCCGACTGCCCTGAGGGTGCTCACGCCGAGCGTCACGGCCCAGCCATGCGGGACCGCAGGCGTCCGGCGCGCGCTCCAAGCCGGCCGCCTTTCTGCCCGCGCGGTGACTCAGCCGCTTCCGCTCCCCAGTCTGCGCAGCTGCGGCCGCCTTCCGCCAGGGGCCCTGCCGCCTCCCGCCGTTCCGGGGCTACAGCGTGCGGCGGCCTCTACCCGGAGCGGCCTTCTCCACGGCCCCGGAAGGCACGGGCAGCCTGATACACGACCTCTGCGCTCCTACGTTCTGGCGTTGCAAGGCGTTTCCCAGCAAATTGAGGCGCTGAAGCATCGGCGCAGGAAAACACAGGAGTTAGGCTCCGACTTATCGAGGCCTCGGACCTGAGTTGGAAGCTCATCACTTGGGGTGTGTGACAGGTTCGCGCCTTCCCCTCAGCCGCTTAATCTGGTCTAATGTCACTTTGCATCCGGGCGAAATAGAAGTGATTCCGTGCCCAGGTTGATGATGGTGTAACCTCTAGCACATTGGAACTCAGCGAATTTCGGCTTTTATTCTTCCTTTGGAAATGCCTTTTAGTTGTAGCTCTAAGTCTGCACCGGCCACTCCACCCATTCTGAGCAGCTCACCGCAGGGCCACCAAAGCGACTCCCTAACTGGTTTAGCCGCATTCCCATCCAGCCCTCACGGGGCGACCAGGTGCATTTTCAGGGTTCTTCAAGCCATTCCTTGGCACAAGAAAATAGAGGGAGCTGTTGGCTTCTGGTTTAAGTTGAAAGTTCTTTCCCGGTATTAAAATCATTGTAGTGTAGTCTTGTCCAAACACCCATCACCGATTCCTCCCGTAAATATGTTGCACTTACTCTTCGCCCTACCTCCCTGTGGTGCCAGGATTCCTGCCCTCAAAGGGCTCAAGCTGGGGAAGATACCCACAAGGTGACCTAGAGCTAACACCCGGCAATAAGGGCTCTGATCAAAGTAGGAACGGGAGGGGGCGGGGGGGGGGGAGGGAAGCCAAGGGAACTGAGGGGAAAGAGGAGAGTAGCTAACTGACAGAGGGCTTGTTGAATGAGAATGCTGCTGTATTGAGTACAAGAAACATCTAGCTCCAGGCCTTGTTTTTCTTGGGTCCAGAAGTGCTATGAAAGAAAATTTGGGTTTAAAAAAGAACATCACCCGATGAAACACGGATTGTAGGAAGGACTAATGGATCCCTTAAGGGAGAAATCCTGTACTAAGGGAGGAGATCTCTCCTTAAGGATTAGCATGGGCCACAGGCAAATGGGCATTTGTCGGGCAGCTGGATGCCCACATCCCATACTGGAGTCCTGGCTTTGAATGCTGGATCTGTTCCTGATTCCTGCTTCATGCTAATGCACACCTTGGGAGGTAACAGTGATTGCTGAAGTACTTTGGTCTCCACCACCCACATGACAGACCTGGATTGAGCTCCTCATTCATAGCTTCTACCTGGCCCAGCCTTGTATTTGGAGAATGAGGTAGTAGATGGGAACTGTCTCTCTGATAGACAAAATAAAAAAAATTTTTTTAATTGATTGAGGCTGGTGTTGTGGCATAGCTGGTTGAGCCATTGAATGTGATGCCAGCATCCTACGTGGGTACCAGTTCTAGTTTCTGGTCTTTCATTTCTGATCCAGCTCCAGGTTGATGCACCTGAGACAGCAATGGAAGATGGCCCAAGTCCTTGGGCCCTTGCACCCACATGGGAGGCATGGATGAAGCACATGGCCCCAGGCTTTGACCTGGCCCAGCCTGGCTGTTGTGGCCATTTGTGGAATGAGCCAGCAGATGGAAGGTCCCCCCCCTCCTCGTCTCATAACTCTGCCCTTCAAATAAATAAATAATTTTTTAAAAGTATTTTAATGAAATAAGGAATGGACCATAGGGCTTGAGTGTAAGACAACAGTGTTTATGAGAATTCTATAAAGTTATACTTAAACTTACTCCAACTCAACCCCTTGGTGCATTCTGTAAGGCCAGGGAAGAATAAGGCTATTACTAAAATGGAAACAACTGAATAGGGGTGCAGGTCCTCTTCTGGGTGGCAAGCTGAAAGACTTGAATTCTTAAGAACCCAGAACACACTTATGGACTCCTCACTTTAAAAAAAAATTAAAAACTGCTTGTGTGGAAAGGCCAGGTGTTTGCCTATTGGCCAGAGGCAGATGGGCGGTGGAGGTATGCTAATTGACAGTGACAGATTGGATGCTCTAAGGTGCATCAGGGATCACGGACACTCAGTGACTCTCTGCAGATGGTCCAGGCAGTGTTGATTTGAGTACTTATGGGGAAAGAGGACAAGGGAACAAAGAGGCGGTGAGAGAAGCAGTTCAAAATGGACTGTGATTACAGTTGATTTCAATTTTTATTTTTCTGAATGAAAAAATTTTCCATCATAAATACATTTTACTTTTATTTAAGTATTTATTGTCATCTACTTGAGAAACAGAGCAACAATGATAGAGGGAAGGAGAGAGAGAGAGAGAGCACTTCCATGTGCTGGTTTACTCCCCAAATGCCTGCCACATGCAGGACTGGGCCAGGCTGAAGCTAGGAACCCAGAACTCCAACTGGGTCTCCCACATGAATGGCAGGTGCCCAAGCACTTGAGCCATCATGGACTACTTCCCAGGATGCATTAGCAGGAAGCTGGATCATAAGCAGAGTAGCTGGGACTTGAACCAGCACTCCTATGGGATACAGGCATGTCAGATGGCAGCTTAACCAGCTGCACCGCAACACCTGCCCTTGTTTCACTTTTAATATGAAAAAACTTTTTTTAAAGTTATTAACCAGTGTTGGTGCAGATAAAGTAAAATGAGCCCCCTTATTTCCTAGAGTTTTATAAGAAAGGAATCACAGTATAGTACTTGACTTAATCTGTGAAAATTACACATTTTAATCACAGTATAAACTGATTCTTGATGTGAACAAAAATTATTTAACTACTTTGGGAAGCTGGGGAAGGAGAAGTGATGATGGGTATGTGGTGTAATTGTAAGAGTACCACATCCTCATCTAGCACAAAGGAAGGCAATAGATCATGTTTAAGACATATATATATTAGGGCTGGGACTGTGGCACAGTAGGTTAATCCTCTGCCTGTGGCGCTGGCATCCCATATGGATGCCGGTTCTAGTCCTAGCTGCTCCTCTTCCAATCCAGCTCTCTGGTATGAGTTGGGAGAGCAGTAGAAGGTGGCCCATGTGCTTGGGCCCTTGCACCTGTGTGGGAGACTCAGAAGAAGCTCTTGGCTCCTGGCTTTGGATTAGCTCAGCTCCGGCCATTTGAAGAGTGAACCAGCAGATGAAAGACCTTTCTCTCTGCATCTCTCTCTTACTGTATGTAATTCTACCTTTCAAATAAATACATACATAAATAAAATCTTTAAAAAAGACAGATATATCAGGAAATAGCATAAGCATAAGCACATTATTTAACATACCCATATGGAGGTTAAAAAAAAAGTGGGAAATGACAGTCTTTGAGCTGTGGAGAAAAATGAGGAAGAAAACAACTATTTTCACCATACACTTTTTATTGATATTAAAATATTGACTTCTATCAAACTAAGCTGTTACTGAGTTCTAAAAAGCAGATGATGCTGTGCTGGAAGAGAGATACAGGTGGAGTTCCACGGGAGTTTCAAATGGGAGGACATTGTCAAAGTCAGGGTAACAGACAGAGGGGGATGAGGAAATGTATCTGAACTGTGTCTTCAAGGGTCCAGAAGACTGAAACAGCTGAGGGGACTGTGAAGTGGTATTTGAGGCAGAATGAGCAGCACAAAGGAGTCGTGAAGACAGAAAAGCTGGGGACTCATGAGCAGATCTTGTAGCCAAACCAGAAGATACCTGATACCTGGCAGCGAGGTCTGAAAGGTGGCTGCTGCCTCAAGTAGAAAGAATTTTCTGGGGCTGGCACTGTGGCATAGCAGGTAAAGCCGCTGCCTGCAGTGCCAGCATTCTATGTGGGCACCAGTTTGAGACCCAGCTGCTCCACTTCCAATCTAGTTCTCTGCTATGGCCTGGGAAAAGCAGAAGATGGCCCAAGTCCTTGGGCCTCTGCACCCACATGGGAGACCTGCAAGAAGCTCCCAGCTTTAGATCGGCACAGCTCCAGCCATTGTGGCCATCTGTGGAGTGAACCAGCGGATGGAAGAACTCTCTCTCTCTCTCTCTCTCTCTCTCTGCCACTCTGTAGCTCTACCTTTCAAATAAATAAATAAATCTTCTTTTTAAAACAGTCTTCTATAGAAAGCCAAAGATTTTTAGTCTGTTCTGTGGGTGTGAGTTATCATTAATGGTTTGGGGTTGAAATGACAGGGTCAGAACAGGAAGATTAATCTAGACATGAAATATAAAAGAATTTGAAGTGGGGGGAAGCCTGGAGTCAGGGAAAGTGGCTAAGAGGAATTAATTTTAAGAGTGAAAGAGAAAGAAGACTACAATCCTACCTTCCCCCTTTGGATCCAGGTGCCCTTTTGACCACATACAATTAACACTCATTAGTAGTCTCTGCCTCTGGGCTGATGTTTTCTAGCCATTTTTCATGTTCCAGCACTCAGTTGAGAGGGATGACACACCCCTCAATTACCAGAGTTCACTGAGGCAGGATGCTGGGGACAGTCGGGAGTAAGCAGTTTGATGAGAATCCAGGTGGTTTTCTGGTCAAACCTTAGCTTTCACCCTGCACCAACACTGCTAACATTCATGGGTTCAAAGATTCCCACTATGTGAGACTGAAAGCCACACCTTCTGCATATTTACCAGCCCAGGTCTGGCATCAGTTGTAGCTCCCTGTATTCCTGTATGGAGTCTACACTCCAGCCATGTTGACATGCTCTGTGGTGCCCACAGACATGCTCATGCATTTTTCTCTTCCACCCTACCTCCCTTCCTTCCTTGGACACTTTCTCCCAATCTCTGCTTGTCAAAAATCATATTCTGAGCCAGCGCCGCGGCTCACCAGGCTAATCCTCCGCCTTGCGGCGCCAGCACACCAGGTTCTAGTCCCGGTCGGGGCGCCGGATTCTGTCCCGGTTGTCCCTCTTCCAGGCCAGCTCTCTGCTGTGACCAGGGAGGGCAGTGGAGGATGGCCCAAGTGCTTGGGCCCTGCACCCCATGGGAGACCAGGATAAGTACCTGGCTCCTGCCATCGGATCAGCGCGGTGCACCAGCAGCAGTGCACCGGCCGTGGCGGCCATTGGAGGGTGAACCAACGGCAAAGGAAGACCTTTCTCTCTGTCTCTCTCTTCTCTCTCTCTCACTGTCCACTCTACCTGTCCAAAAAAAAAAAAAAAATCATATTCTTTTAGAGCCCAGATTTCACTTCTTCATGAATTCTTTTTATGATCAGCCAAAGGGAATTATCTCCTTCCCCTTACTTTTTATTTTTTATTTTATTTTTTGACAGGCAGAGTTAGACAGTGAGAGAGAGAGACAGAGAGAAAGGTCTTCCTTTCATTGGTTCACCCCCCAAGTGGCCACTATGCTGTGCCGATCCGAAGCCAGGAGCCAGGTGCTTCCTCCTGGTCTCCCATGCGGGTGCAGAGCCCAAGCACTTGGGCCATCCTCCACTGCCCTCCCGGGCCACAGCAGAGAGCTGGGCTGGAAGAGGAGCAACCGGGACAGAATCTGGGGTGCCGGCGCCGCAGGCAGAGGATTAGCCAAGTGAGCCGCAACACCAGCCTCTCCTTCCCCTTAGTAACCAAAGGCTCTGTTTAACATTTGTGTGTCCTCTTTTCGTTTCATTTTATTTTAATTTTCAAGACATTTTATTAATTTATTTGAAAGGCAGAGTTCAGAGACAGGGAGAAACAGAGAGAAGAACAAGAGACACAAAGAAGAAGGGAGAGCTTCCATCCACTGGTTCACTCCCCAAATGGCTGCACTAGCTGAGGCTGAGCCAGGCTGAAGCCAGGAGCCTGCAACTCCATCACTTCTCCCACATGGGTGCAAGGGCTCAAGCACTCAGGCCATCTTCTGCTGCCTCCCCAGATGCATTAATAGGGAGTTGGATCAGAAGTGGAGCAGCTGGGACTCATGGTCGACTGGGAACCAGGTATACGAGCCATTATCTGCTGCCTCCCAGAATGCACATTTAGCAGGAAGCTGGAATCAGAGGTAGAGGCAGGACTGGAACCAGGCTCTCCTATGTGGGATGTGAGTGTCACAAGCAGCATCTTAACCACTGAGCCTAACTCCCACACCCATATCTCCTCATCTAATCTAGATTTTGAATTACCAGGCATAGAGGTCATGTTTTTGCTTTTTAAAAATCCTTTTAGAATATGCTACCCACAAATCCTGCCAGGTCAAGGTGTTTGATACTTTAAATAACTATTATCTATTGAAAGCCTTTTAGTTATAGGCACCATATGCATTATGGGTATTCCTCATAATAATCCTATGTGATAGATAATGTTCTCCTCATTTTACAAAAGAAGAAACAGAGGGCCAGGATATTAATTTATATGGCCAGCATACATAGCTAGAATATAGGAGATTTAAGATTTTATTAGGGTTCCAATAGGTTGCAAAGCTTGTGACATTTTCACTATAGTATGCTGCTTTTAAGTGATAGTTTAATGAATTAAATAATACACTTTAAGCCCATTTTTAAATTTGTTTTTTTCTTTGGTATAGTTCATTCCTAGAAGTTTATACAGCTAGCAAAGCAGAAAGAAATACTAGTCAGTCTCTCTTACCAGATGTATTAGTTGCAAGTAATAAAAATACAATCCAACTCATGACTTACATAATAACAGTAAACACATTCATTAATGAACCAAGAAGTCTACAGGTAGATTGCTGTCATTAGGATTGAACGAATGTTGCAGCAGATTTTCCTCTCTCAATCTTGCTTTCCTGTGTTGGCTTCATTCCCAGGCAGGATCTCCCTATGTGGTGACAAAGATGGCCATCAGCAGCTCCAGGTTCCATTCTACCAATTTAGTAACCCATCTGAATGCACCTCTTTCTTAATAATTCCTTTTGAAATCCCAGGTAAGACTGTCATTGGCCCAGTGTGGATCATGTGCGTGTGCCTGAAGTAATCATTCTGCCCATGAGATGTTGTGTTGCTCTGATTGACCAGAGCTAAAGCTGAGATTTGGGTCAGCCCTACCAGAATTCTATGCAATAGATATGGGCAAGAGAAGTAGTAATATCCAACCAGAAGAAAGGATGCTGGCTGGGAAAAATGGATGTCTGTTACATATGCTTGCACTGAATGGGGACCCAGAACTTAACAGTCTTTGATTAGTTAATGTCTAAGTGGATATGGAAGGTAAATCCATGACTATTGTAGATGAATACTGTCCTCAAAGGGCTCACTACCTGGGGCTATGTTTTCCTGGTTTGGTCCCAAAGGTTGCACTGTTCTTCAGAGCAGTGTGTAATAGGACATTCTACTCGTGGGAAATGATCCATGCATGGCTTGAGTCCTGTGGTAGCCTAGACCCAACTGAGAGGAAGAGATGGGGATCCGGTACCACAAAGGGACACAGTATTAGCTTCAGTAGCATTGGGCAGGCCAAATCTGTTGAGAGGCCACTGTGGCAAATAGCAAGCAGTAGCGTAGGCAAGCATTTTGCATCTGGGGCCTAACAGAAAATAACATTATCGTAATGGGAGATAGAGAATTTTGACACAACAGATATTCATCAGGATTCCAGATAAATAGATAAGTCTAGTTAGCATGTAGTAAGACTCTAGCCACTGGGCCAAAGTTGAAAGGCATTCCATTTCCCAAGAATGGGGAAGTGAAGGAAGCGGGAAGACCTCAGACTCAGGGGTTCAGGATATTTGGGAAGGTGTCAGGGTTACATCTAAGGGACTAGGCTGAAATTCAGGCAGTGGAGCTGGAGTCTAATGAAGGACTCTGTCTTAAGAATGAGGCTGGGGTCCGGCACTGTGGCACAGCAGGTAAAGCCACTGCCTGCAGGGCCTGCATCCCATAGTGGGGCTGGTTTGAGTCCTGGTTGCTCCATTTCTGATCCAGCTAATGGCATGGGAAAGCACTGGAAGAAAGCCCAAGTCCTTGGGCCCCCACCCACATGGGACACCTGAAAGAAGCTCCTGGCTCCTGGCCCAGGGGAAAAAAAAAAAGAATGAGGCTGAAGTTCAGTTATCTCATAGAACTGGGAGATAGTTTGGATAGCCAACAATCTTGACAGAAAACCTGGGGGTGTGGGGCGGGACACTAAGTGCAGGAAATTCCTCCTGCCCTTAGGCAGGCTTAGATTAAAACAGCCTGCAGCTGGTTCCCAGCATTCCCAGGTAAGGGGAAGGAAGCAGACAGTGGCTGGTCCCACAACAGGGTTTAACAAATTAAAAAATGTAACAGGAATCTGAAATAAATCGTAAAGAGAAAGAAAGAGGGGCCAGCACTGTGGCTTAGTGGGTAAAGCTGCCTCCTGCAGTGCCGGCATCCCATATGAGTGCTAGTTTGAGTCCACTTCCAATCCAGCTCTCTGCTATGGTCTGGAAAAGCAGTGGAGGATGGCCCAAGTGCTTGGGACCCTGCACCTGTATGGGAGACCTGGCAGTCTCCTGGATTTGGTTTTGGTTTGGCCCATCTCCGGCCGTTGCGGCCTTTTAGGGAGCAAACCAATGGATGGAAGACTTCTCTCTCCATCTGCCTCTCCATAACTCTGCCTTTCAAAAAAATAATTCTTTTTTCTTTTAAAATAAGAGGCATGTGTTCTGTCATTGGAATGCATAGTTTACTAAAATTTTTATTTAAAAAATTTCAGCTGGAATGCATTAAGAAACAAAGAGAACCTGGAAACAATAAAAACAATTGAAACAGGATGTTAAATGAGATTTTCCTGTTTTCCTAGTTTTGGAGCTCAGAACAATAGGTGGTAAGTGCCACCAAGTTACAAAGAGATATGTCTGATCATTTATGCAGGGCTTGCTCAAGGGGGTGTTACCCAAATCAATTTTTTTTTTTTTTTTGACGGACAGAGTGGACAGTGAGAGAGAGAGACAGAGAGAAAGGTCTTCCTTTTGCCGTTGGTTCACCCTCCAATGGCCGCCACGGCCGGCGCGCTGCGGCCAGCACACTGCGCTGATCCGAAGGCAGGAGCCAGGTACCTATCCTGGTCTCCCATGGGGTGCAGGGCCCAAGGACCTGGGCCATCCTCCACTGCACTCCCGAGCCACAGCAGAGAGCTGGCCTGGAAGAGGGGCAACCGGGACAGAATCCGGCACCCCGACCGGGACTAGAACCCGGTGTGCCGGCGCCACCAGGCGGAGGATTAGCCTATTGATCCACGGCGCTGGCCGGGAACAAACCTTCTAACTCATCATAGGCCCTTGGGAGATACTCAAACTCATATCCAAACTATAGCAGACATACATACATTGCATCACAGTTAGGCCTTAGAAATTCAGGTCTCAGCAGGGGCCAGCAGTCCCCCTTCTTTAACCTGTCTTAACACACTTTTTTTTCTTTTTTTAAGTTTTATTTACTTACTTGAAAATCAGAGTTACACAGAGAGAGGAGAGGTGGGGGGGGTCTTCCATTTGCTGGTCCATTGCCCAATGGCCGCAATGGTCAGAACTGGGCTGATCCGAAGCCAGGAACCAGGAACTTCTTCTGGGTCTCCCAGGTAGGTCCAGGGGCCTAAGCAATTGGGCCATTCTCTGCCACTTTCCCAGGCACATCAGCATGGAGCTAGATTGGAAGCAGAGCAGATGGGACTCCAACCGGTGCCCATATGGGATGTCAGCACTACAGGCCATGTCTTAACTCACTGTGCCACAGCGCCAGCCCTTAGTTTAAAATTTAAAAAGAAAAAAAAAAGCTACCCGTGAAACCACTACCTGAGCCATCACTCAAATCTTGTTGTATTCCTTTGCAGACTTTGACCTCCTCTCTTTGCATCTGTCCCAGTTGCAATCACCAACGTGTGTTTTCTGTGCTCTTACAGTACTCTGCTTCAGGAACTACATAAGCATTAGCAGTGAGAGCTTGCGGTGCTTCCCCAGCCATTGCACAGTGAAAGCAAGCAAGGAAGTACTTGGCCTTGATAAAACAGTGTTTTAGGGAACAAAAGTGCTGGAGTGTAGCCTCTCTCGTCTGAGGTCCCCTTCCCCCCTCCAACCCTTATTTCCTGTTACCTCCAGCAACAACAGGAACTCAAGAGGCCTAATATTGCTAAGCCACAGCAGCATCTGACCTATATGACACTCACTTTGAAGGTGCTTCTTGGTTACAAATGCCAGGGGATCCAAACAGCACACACTGCAGCACACAGAGAAAATCAGTATCAAAGGAATGTGGCCACGCACTGCTGATTCTGTTGTGGTTAAGACAGGAATGAGGAGATGTTGACAATCAGCAAGGTGATGACACTCCACCCACCTTAGTGTCAACCCTTGTGTCCCAATTCCTGTGACCTCAGTCCTACTGACAGGAACACACCTGACAGAGTCACCCCAGCCTAGGCAAACTTTTAGAGAGGTCTTTGCACATCTTCACCTAGGCATGGAGAGAGACGGTTCACACTGGCCCTTGAGGGACTGTCTAGTCTAGAGTTGGGGACGCTTAAAGAGCCAGGTGAGAAGTAGAAGGCAGTAAGGCTGGAGCGGCAGCAAGGAGGGATTGGTTCACAGAGTCCTTGGAACCTGCAGAGGGTGAAGAGCCTCTGATAATTTGCAGCAGGGATGCAACATGCTCAGATGTTTCTGTTTTAGAAAGATCACTCCAGTAACAGCATGAGGAATGATTTGAATAGGGCAAGACGGGAAGCACAGATCAGAAGTTATAATAGTTCAGTTTAGGACATCAAAATTGCTAGAAAATCATAGGATTTCATCATTAGAAGAAAGAAAAAAAGGACAAAAGGCCTATACCACTTCTGTAGAACTCCATAGGCAAAATATCTTTCTCTAAGGATTGCCTTTTTTGGGAGGCATTGAACATTTTAAAAGAAATATGTATTTTTTTCTGATTACAAAAGCAAACATAGTCACAGAAATTTCAAACAATTCAGAAATATTTAATTTGGAAAGTGAAAGTCCTGTACAATCCTACCCATCAGAGGTAATAGCTATTTCTAGTAAAATACCTTTCTCACAGTGGGAAATCCTGCTCTTACCAAACAAAGGACTTGAAATGCTTCATAACCAGTTTCAAAAGGCAATGCAATGCTTAGGTTCCCTGAAGAGTAAATGATGAAAGATTGTTCAAAGAGAAAAGAGGTATAGAAATAACTGGGTAAAATAGATCAAGTGCTGAAGAGGCTAATTCTGAATCATATTTTCTACTCAGGGGTTCATGTACCTGAAGCTATGTAGGGTGCTTAACTGAGGACGTGGCTAGTGTTTACTTGTGCAAAACAAGAGAGCTCTAGATGTCTACTGGTAGTTAACAGTTCCTGTGTTAAAGTTTTCTTTTGAAACAAAAAAGCGTTTTCAGAGGGCTGGTGTCTCGGCTGCTCCTTTTCCAACCCAGCTCTCTGCTAATGGCCTGGGAAAGCAGTGGAAGATGGCCCAAGTGGGAGACTCAGAAGAAGCTTCTGGCTCCCGACTTTGGATCAGCTCAGCTCCAGCAGTTGTGGCCATTTGGGGAGTGAACCAGCTGATGGCAGACCTCTCTCTCTTGGTCTCTCCCTCTCTCTGTAACTCTGCTTCTCGAATAAATAAATAAAACTTAAAAAAAAAAAGGCATTTTAAGAGGTTTGAAATAATTTTCCCTCCCAAGCAGGCCTTTAACATGGTGGATAACAACAGAAGGTAATTCAGTGTTTTTATGACCATATTTGTACATCTTAGCTGACTGAAGATGTACAGCAGGGAAGTAATAAGGCAATTTGAATGATTTCTTTTTGGTTGCTTGCTTTTGAAACCATACTGGGGGAAAATCTAGGCCTAAGACCTTTAAAAAGAAAGAACTTTTTTTTTTTTTCCTAGACAATTCTTTTTTTTTTTTTTTTTTTTTTTTTGACAGGCAGAGTGGACAGAGAGAGAGAGAGAGAGACAGACGGAGATAAAGGTCTTCCTTTTCCGTTGGTTCACCCCCAAGTGGCCACTCCGGCAGCGCGCTGAAGCTGGTGCACCGTGCGCGGTCTGAAGCCAGGAGCCAGGTGCTTCTCCTGGTCTCCTATGTGGGTACAGGGCCCAAGGACTTGAGCCACCCTCCACTGCACTCCCGGGCCACAGCAGAGAGCTGGCCTGGAAGAGGAGCAACCGGGACATAATTTGGTGCCCCGACTGGGACTAGAACCCGGTGTGCCGGCACTGCAGACGGAGGATTAGCCTAGTGAGCCGCGGCGCTGGCCCCCTAAGACAATTCTTAATGAGCTTTCTTAGAAGGAAAGTATTGGAACCCATCTGGAATTTCACAACTTTTACCATCAGAAATTCTGAACTCTCTCAATTGCCTATAAGAAAAAAAAAAAAAAAATAAGTCAAAGAACATTTTGCAAAGGAGAAGTTCATTGTCTCACCCCTCTAAGGCCTGACAAAGTTGGAAGTGGTATTGGGGACCCCAGCTCCAAAGATGGGAAGTTGTCAGGACTGGCTTTCTTCTCTTCTACTATCTCAGCTATTTTTGTTTATGAATCTTGTTTTCTCTGATAATGTGGCTTTGTCCAAGCAGTCAGAAAGATGCTTGCTAATTGGCCTGGTTTTCATACCAACAGCTCTGAAATCATAGAGTGAATCAGCCCTTTTCCATTTGCTCCTGTCTGACCAACCTTTGGAAAGATCGAATTGTTTAGACTTGGAGTATCTGCTCCTCCTCGTTCCTAACACTGGGCCCAGGGGCGTGAGGTGTTGTGATGGACTGGTGAGCCAACTCTGTTGCAGCAGGGAGGGATGTACTCAAAAGACAAGGACTTCATTTGGACATAGCCAATGTCTATCATAGTGCTGCTTGGTGATGCCATTTCACTGTAGAAAGATTTGATTCTTTGCTGTTTAAATTAATTTAGCCCTTTTTACCAAGATGGTGCCGAAGCGAAGAAGGAAGCTCCTGCCCCTCCTAAAGTCGAAGCCAAAGCGAAGGCCTTGAAGGCCAAGAAGGCAGTGCTGAAAGGCGTCCACAGCCACAAGAAGAAGAAGATCCGCACATCCCCCACCTTCTGGCGGCCCAAGACACTACGCCTCCGACGGCAGCCCAAATACCCTCGGAAGAGCGCCCCCAGGAGAAACAAGCTTGACCACTATGCCATCATCAAGTTCCCCCTGATCACGGAGTCGGCCATGAAGAAGATAGAAGACAGCAACACACTGGTGTTCATTGTGGATGTCAAGGCCAACAAGCACCAGATCAAACAAGCTGTGAAGAAACTCTATGACATTGATGTGGCCAAAGTCAACACCCTGATCAGACCTGACGGAGAGAAGAAGGCGTATGTGCGGCGGCTCCTGACTATGATGCTCTGGACGTTGCCAACAAAATTGGGATCATCTGAACGGAGTCCAGCTGGCTAATTCTAAATATATGTTTTTCCACCATATAAAAAAAATAAATTAATTAATTTAGCAGAAACCATAAATGCACTGGTTATTTATACTGTCCCTTTATTTGTTAGTCATCCCATCTTATCTGAAGTTCTACTTGCCCCAGTTTCAATTATCTGTGATCAACCACAGGCCAAAATATTAAATGTAAAAGTTCAGAAATAAGTAAGCCATAAATTTAAAATAAAATATACTATAGTTTACTACTATAATTTTTTATTTCATTATTAATTGTTGTTAATCTCTTACTAGCCCTAATTTATTAACTTTATCATAGTTATGTAGGTTAGGTAAAAGACAGTCTATACAGGGTTTTGGTATCATCTGCTGTTTCATAAAACTACTGGGGGTCTTGGAATTTACATGTCCCCTATGTAAATTGAGGGAGGGACTACTGTACATTTCTTCTCTTTGCCTGAATTAAGAAAATTAAATCCAGATCTGGCACTGTGGCACAGCAGGTTAAGCCACTGCTTGTGATGCCAGCATCCCATATTGGAATGCTGGTTTAAGTCCCCAGCTACTCTGCTTCCAATCCAGCTTCCTGTTAATGTGCCTGGGAAGACTGTAGAAGATGGTACAAGTGCTTGGGCTCCTGCCATCCATGTGGGAGACACAGATGGGGTTCCTGGTTCCTGGCTTCAGCCTGGTTCAGGACTTGCTGTTACATCCATTTGGGAAGTGAATGAGCTGATGAAGATCTCTTTTTTTCTCTCCCTCTCTCTATTGCTTTACTTTTCAGAAAAATAAATAAAATAAACAAACATTTAAAAGAAAAATCCAGAAGAAGCCCTAAGTGTTGTGTTATTATATGTTGAAAAATATATTTGTCTAAGAAGTTTCATATCAATAGGTGATAATTAAATAGAACACGTGAAACTAATAATACAAACATGTTCTCTTTTGAAAGATATAGTCAAGGGACCTGACTCTATATATAGAGAGAGTCCTCTACTTCCAATCCAGCTCCCTGACAATGGCTTGGGAAAGAAGTAGAAGATGACCCAAGTGTTTCGGTCCCTGCTACCCATGTGGGATACCTGGAAGAAGCTCCTGGCTCTTTGCTTTGGCCTGGCCCAGCTCAGGCCTTTCAAATAAATAAAGTCTCTTTAAAAAATAAAAAGGTGCCCTCCCCACTTGGGAACAGCATTGTGGCACAATGCGTTGAGCCACTACACTTGGCTGCATCCCATATTGGACTGCAGGTTCAAGTTCTGGCTGCTTTACCTCCGATGAAGCTCCCTGCAAATGCACCTGGGAAATTGGTGGAAGATGTCCCAAGTACTTGGACCCCTGCCATCCATGTGAGAGACCTGGATGGAGTTTCTGGCTCCTGACTTATGTGTGGCAGTGGCTATTGTGGACATTAGTGCAGTGAACAAGCAGATGGAAAATATTTTTCTCTCTCTCAATCTTCATTCTTTCTCTGTCACTCTTTTTTTTTTTTTTTAAGATTTATTTATTTTATTTGAAAGGCAGAGTTACAGAGAGGCAGAGGTAGAGAGAGAGAGAGAGATCTTCCATCTGATGTTTCACTCCCCAGATGGCGGCAACAGCCAGAGCTGTGCCGATCTGAAGCCAGGAACCAGGAGTGTCCTCTGGTTCTCCCATGTGGGTGCAGGGACCCAAACACTTGGGCCATCCTCTACTGCTTTCCCAGGCCACAGCAGAGAGCTGGATCGGAAGTGGAGTAGCCGGGACTTGAACCAGTGCCCATATGGGATGCTGGCACTCCAGGTTGCCAGCGCCAACCCCTGTCAATCTGTCTTTCAAATAAAAATAAATAAATAAAACATTGGAAAAAGCCTATAAAACCTCTCTCTATCTTTTATACCCAGTTCTCTCTCTTATGATATTGGGCTTAGATGCCAAAAAAGGAACTTCTCTGTTTCAAGACCAATTTCAAACATCTAAGGGAAGGACTTGAATTGGCTTGTCCTATGTCACATGGCTATCTTTGGACCAGTGCTTGTCTTTAGCTAGTGCCTAGATGCAACCGTTATCCAGTGTCTACTTGATTGACTAGAACTTTTGACCTGCTGATTGTTGTACTTTGTGTGGTCACCACTGCCTTGGATCACTCACTGAAGCCAGGGGAAGGGTTCTAACAACTGCAGGAGGCAGCAGGATAGGTCTGTGATAACAGGAAGGAAAAATGTGATAGTGGGTGGACAAAAGCTATAGTTCTTAAGCACAGTATATACATAGGTTTGTGTATATAATTTCCCAAAGTTTTATTTGGAAAATGTTTAAACTTGCAAAAAACTTTCAAGAATGGCATGTTTACTACCCATATACCCCTTCATCAGTAGATTGCCTAAATACTAACATTTTCCTGAGTTTGCTTGCTCTCTCTTTCTACACACACACACACACACACACACACTTTTCCTGAACCAGTTGATGATAAGTTGTGGACATCATAATACTTCACTGCTGGGCCGGCGCCACGGCTCACTAGGGTAATCCCCCGCCTGTGGCGCCAGTACCCCGGGTTCTAGTCCCGGTTGGGGCGCCGGGTTCTGTCCTGGTTGCTCCTCTTCCAGTCCAGCTCTCTGCTGTGGCCTGGAAGGCAGTGGAGGATGGCCCAGGTCCTTGGGCCCTGCACCTGCATGGGAGACCAGGAGGAAGCATGTGGCTCCTAGCTTTGGATAGGCACAGCGCCAGCCGTAGCAGCCATTTGTGGGATGAACCAATGGAAAAAGGAAGACCTTTCTCTCTGTCTGTCTCTTTCTCACTGTCTAATTCTGCCTTAAAAACAAAACAAAACAAAACTTCAGTGCTAAACTTTTCATAATCTCTCTTCAGATCAAGAATATTCTCATATATTCTCAAGTGAGTGAGGTAGCACCTAGAATGACACTGCCAGAGGATTTGACCTTCTTAGCAGAGCCAGGATTAGGTGAGGCAAGTGAGATGCAGGTTTGTGTCCCTGCTGCTCCAATCCCAATCCAGCTACCTGCTAATGTGCCTGAGAAAGCAGCAGAGAATGGCTAAGTCTTGGGGTACCTGCACCCACATGAGAGACCCAGGTAGAGTTCTGGGCTCCCAGCTTTAGCCTGGGGAGTGAACCTGTGTATGGAAGATCTCTCTCTCTCTCTCTCTCCCTCTCAATCTAACTCTGCTTTTCCAATCAATAGACTAATCTTAAAAACAAGCAAACATATAATTTGGGAGGTGTTCAGTCTCAGGATTGAGTCTGGGAATCTTATTCACTTCATGGTAGTCTCAGCCCTGAGTTTTAGTTTTTACTCTATTTATTTTATGTTAGTTGGTTTTTTTTTTCAAATTGTGCATATTTATGAGATACTATGTGATGGTTCATTGATTTTTAGCTTTTCTTTTGGCATGCCAGCTAGTTAAAACACACATGAATTTTCCTCAGATCTCAGCAGTGAAATTTTCTCCAAATAAATTTTCTCCAAATAATTTTCTCCAAATAAATTCTCCTTGGAAATGAATTTTTATGACTTATTGTTTTGGGCGATATAAAATGTTTTTCACTAGCTTTCTTAGATTTTTTTAAAAAAGATTTATTTTATTTATTTGAAAAGCAGAGTTACAAAAAGAGAGACAAAGAGGTAGAGAGAGAACTTTCATCTACTAGTTCATTCCCCAATTGGCTCCAACAAAAAGAGCTGGGCCAGGCCGAAGCCAGGAACCTCAAGCTTCATTGGGGTCTCTCATGTGGGTGCAGGAGTCCAAGCAGTTGGGCCATCTTCTTTTCCTTTTCTCAGGCTTTTTTAGGGAGCTGGATCAGAAATGGAGCCTGTTAGGAAAAGAGTTGCAGATTGGTGCCTCCTCATATGGGGAGGCAGTGTACAAATTTACAGCCAGTCTGAATTTATTCAGAGAAAATAAATTCGCAGAGGTAGGTGACCAACTGCCGGCACACACATGATGGAATACGTGGCAGGAGGCCCCAACCCCAGGGGCAGGGCCTTTTTATATTTTAGGAGGGCTAAGGATGGGGGTGGGACTAGGGAGCAGCAGGCAGAGGTGAATTCTAGCAACTGGTCTTTCAGTTGGCCGTGAGGGGTTGGATATGAAGGCAATAGGGTGTGAGACCCAATTGAGATTCAAGGGCAAGGAATAAATTCCAATGTTTAGCTGACTTATGGGCAATGAGTGAGAATGGCTGAGGCTTATGTCTTTGTTCCATTAGAGCCCATATGGGATGCTAGCATCACAGCTGCTGCTATGCCACAGCTCCGGCTCCTCTTAGAGCCTTAAATAAACATTTTGTTTACACAGACAGTTTTGAAAAATAGATGAATAAAAATGTGTAGATTTGAAGACTTACATATACTCTTTGAAGTGTTTTTTTCATTTACTGTTTTGAAAGGCAGAGAGAGAAAGAGAGAGAGAGAAAGAAGAGCCCCAATCTATCGATTCACTTCCCAGTTGACTGCAATAGCTGAAGCTGTGCCAGGGCTGAAGGCAGGAGGCAAGAACTTAATCTAGGTCTCCAATATGGTGATAGTGCCCAATTAATTTAACCATCACCACTGCCTTTTGGGGACAGCATTCGCAGGAAACTGGAGTCAGTAGCCAATATGAACACATGTATGCTAATGTGGGCTGTGGGCACCTTAACTGAAGACAACTGTTAGGCTCACTGAATTTTTTTTTTAAAGATTTATTTATTTATTTGACAGACAGAGTTACAGAGAGACAGGGAGAGACAGAGAGACAGCAAGAGAGGTTTTCCATCTGCTGGTTCACCTCCCAAATAACTGCAATGGCTGGGACTGTGCCAAGTCAAAGCAAGGAGCCAGGAGCTCTCACGTGGACGGCAGGGGCCCAAGCATTTGGGCCATCTTCCACTGCTTTTTTTTTTTTTATTTTTAAAGATTTATTAATTTATTTATTTGAAAGGCAGAGTTACAGAGAGAGGAGACAAGACAGAGGAAAAGATCTTTTATCCTCTGGTTCACTCCTCAAATGGTCGCAATCACCGGGGCTAGGCCAGGCCGAAAAGCCAGGAGCTACTTCCAGGTCTCCCACGTGGGTGCAGGGGCACAAGTACTTAGGCCATCTTCTGCTGCTTTCCCAAGCACATTAGTGGGCAGCTGGATCAAAAGAGGAACAACCTGGTCTTGAACCTGTAGCCGTATGGGATTCAATGTTGCAGGCTGAGGTTTAACCTGCTACGTCACAATGCTGGCCCCTAAAGTGTTGTAAACATTAGGCTCACTGTCATAGTAAATATTTAAATATACAGCCCATTATTTTCTCCTCCAAGGACCGTGTTTCTTACTAATTTCCACGTTTAGCTAGAAAATCTGGTTAGAGATCAGAGTGGCAATCTTAATAATTTTTCTTTCTGACATTTAGAATTTGGCTGTAACTGCTAATGTTAATTTTTTTCTGATACAAACATGTATCTCCACTATATATTAATTCACCATATATATAAAGGTCATAAAATGTCCACGTTTTTTACTATCCTTGCAATCTTTTCACTACAGAGAACTAAGGAAAAGGTGGACCTTATTGTTGCTAAGTTCACTGGGCACGTTTTGTTGTCCTAAAAATTGTCTTCCCTATTCATGTACAGTCTCCCTTCATCTTAATCCAATGAGCTTTTCCTCCTGAAACCAAAAACCTACTAAATCTGCATGATCCACTGAATAATAATGTGCCTTAGCAGGACTCTTCCAAGAGCTATTAAAGAAAACACGTTTTAGTTACTCTAAGATTTACTAACTAATGTCTTTTGATTTCCTTTGATCTCAGACACCAGTGTGGAGACTTGCACTGTGTGGCACAGTTCTAATACACAACTAAGGGTGATAAGAGACATGCTAATGCTGACACATTTCTTTTTTGTTTCTTTTTGGCAAGGGACTAATTCACTAACAATTGAAATCCTCCTTTAAAAAAAGATTGTTTTTATTTATTTGAAAGGCAGAGTAGGGGGCTGCGTTTATGGTATAGTGGGTAAAACCTCTGCCTGCAATGCTGTCATCTCATGATGGGTGCTGGTTCACGTCCCAGCTGCTCCACTTCTAATCTAGCTTCCCCGTCTGTTAATGGCCTGAGAAAAGCAGTGGAAGATGGCCCAAGTGCTTGGGCCCTTGCTACTCACTTAGGAGACCTGGAAGAAGCTCCTCGCTCCTGGCTTCGGCCTGGCCCACTCCTGATGGTTGTGGCCATCTGGGGAGTAAACCAATGGATAGAGGATGTCTCTCTCTGTCTCCTTTTCTCTGTAACTATGCCTTTCAAACAGATAAAGGATAATTTTTTTAATTGAAAGGCAGAGCGACAGAGAGAGAAGGATGAAGATCTCTTCCTTCTGCTGGTTGGCTCCCAAATGGCTTCAATAGCCAGGGCTGAGCTGGGTGGAAATCAGAAGCCAGGAACTCTATCTGGGTCTCCTACATGGGTAACAGGGGCCCAAATACGTGGGACCATCTTCCACTGCCTTCCCAGGCATGTTAGCAGGAAGCTGGCTTGGAAGCTGAGCAGCCAGGACTCGGACTGGCACTCAAGTGTGGGATGCTGGCACTGCAAGCAGCAGTTTAACTTGCTGTACCACTGCTGCAGACCTTAAAATCTTTATTTTAAAATCCTTAGCCAACGGCCGGCGCCGCGGCTCACTAGGCTAATCCTCCGCCTAGCGGCGCCGGCACACCGGGTTCTAGTCCCGGTCGGGGCGCCGGATTCTGTCCCGGTTGCCCCTCTTCCAGGCAGCTCTCTGCTGTGGCCAGGGAGTGCAGTGGAGGATGGCCCAGGTGCTTGGGCCCTGCACCCCATGGGAGACCAGGAAAAGCACCTGGCTCCTGGCTCCTGCCATCGGATCAGCGCGGTGCGCCGGCCGCAGCGCGCTGGCCGCGGCGGCCATTGGAGGGTGAACCAACGGCAAAGGAAGACCTTTCTCTCTGTCTCTCTCTCTCTCACTGTCCACTCTGCCTGTCAAAAAAGAAAAATAAAAAAATAAAAAAAATCCTTAGCCAAATCATTCCTCCAAAGATCTTCCTCTTAATCACTTCTTTCTTGCATCTATTATCTACTTACTCAATTATAAATAAATATTCATAAATATTCATAGGAAGTCTTTGTGTGTGGGTCACTGTTCAAGATGATAGAATACTATGGTAACCAAAGTAGACAAGATATTTGCTTTCATTTTCATTAGGTCCTTAGGGGACAGATGACAATCAAGTATCTAATGTAACTTCTTGGATGGACATTTGCCTTAGAGGTTAAGATGCTGCTTGGGATGTCCAGATCCCATACCAGACAGCCTGGTTCAAGTCCTGGTCCTCCACTTCAGTCCAGCTTCCTGCCTCTTCAGAGGCAGATGATAGTTCAAATAGCTAGTCCTCAATACCTGCATGGGAGACTCATATGGAGTTCTGGGCCCTTGGTGTCAACCTGGTGCCACTTTTGGCTTTCAAATAAAATGAAAATAGATATAAATAGGGGCTGGCGCTGTGGCGCAGCAGGTTAAAGCCCTGGCCTGAGGCACCAGCATCCCATATGGGCACCGGTTCTAGTCCTGGCTGCTGGTCTTCCAATCCAGCTCTCTGCTATGGCCTGGGAAAGTAGTAGAAGACGGCCCAAGTCCTTGGGTCCCTGCACCCTTGTGGGAGACCCAGAAGAAGCTCCTGGCTCCTGGCTTAGGATCAGCGCAGCTCTGGATGTTGTGGCCATCTGGGGAGTGAACCATCGGATGGAAGACCTCTCTCTCTGTCTCTACCTTTCTCTGTAACTCTGCCTTTCAAATAAAATAAAATAAATCTTTTTTAAAAAAGAAAATAGATATAAATATATATATGTGTGTGTATATATATAATTTCAGATGATGTGGTATGAGGAAAACAAGTCTAAGTATTATGAAGCTGAGTGATGGACAAGGGGCAGGGACAAGGTGCAATAGGATAGTCAGGGAGTGCTGACACTTGCCTGAAACCTGAATGACAAGGAGGCAGCTGCTCCAAGATTTTGGAAAAGAGCCTCCTAAGCCATGGGGAGAGCAGATGCAAGGGCCCAGGGAATTATTTGGCAACTCTCAATGTTTCAGATAATAAGAATGCAGATCATGAATGGGTGCCATGTGTTCGCTTTTGTTTTCCCCTCTCTCCCAGAATGAAGTACAATGCAAGATCAGAAGATTTTGCTTGACTTCAAGAAGGTTAAAAAACCAGGTATGGAAAGTATCAAGAGGAAAACAAAGGTGCTTTGGAGTGTAAAACTGTACAAGGCCTACTAAACAGTTTTTCTATCATGAAGATGAATCTAGGAAACTTGATTTGGTTGGTTGCTTCTATAAACTTATGAACTGTGAAGAAATCCACCCTACGTCATTCTTCTATGCTTAGTGCATCACTTTGTTGATTAATACACATTTTTATGAAGTAAAATAGAAAACAACAACTTTGATTTTTTTAAATTTATGCTTCTCAACAAAGATACTGTAGTATGCTTTCTTTGTACTTGTGCAAACTGCTTTTATTTATGATTCAAGGCAATAAAAATAGTTTTCATATGATTACGTCTTTGGAAGTTGGGCACACAATGTGATTTCACTTACTGAGTTTGGTATGACAGCTGTAAATTGCCACATCCCAGTTTAGCGCTTCAATATTGCATTTTCAGTATGAGAGAAACATTCGCTTCCTCTGGCTTTCACTGCTTTTTCCACAGAGAAGCTAGCACTCAGACAAATCCCTGGAGATAGCCTTGCAGAGTGATGTTGGCAGCTCGCTGTCTCGCCGGGGTCCTGACTGGGTGGCGTTCCATTTGGATGTGCTGGGCATTAACATGAGTGTCTGCTGGCCCTTATGAGAGTCTCGTCCTGTCGAGCTGGCAGCCAAGCAGCATGGGAAGGCCTTGGGGATAGGACCTCTGCCTCCCCTGCCCAGCCTGCTTTGGTAGGAAAGCTTCGAGCCAGTGCAATAGGGCAGGGAGTCTTTCTTAGTCAAGAGGATGGGTGAATCAAATTCCTCCCCACAGTGCCTGGTTGGAGCATTATATAAATGGTAGAGTGGGTAACCACAATGCATAAATGAATGCCGAAATCACGGAGCTGATCTTAACTTGTTTGGGGAAACAGCCTATAGATGCCAATCCCTCTTTTCTTAGTGACCCCACCCCAACCCGAAGACTGCTTACAAGAGATTCAATACATTTTTAAATAGTTTTCTTTTTATCAAGAATTTCTGTCAATGCCAGGCCCTATGCTCTGCTTAAGATCTGCAGAAATAAACATGATGGTTCTATAATTGATAATATACAGTAAAACATTTAAAATTTCTTTTTGTTAACTTACTTGAAAGGCAGACAAACAGAAATTTCCCATTCACTGTTTTGCTGCTCAGATGCAACAGCTGGGACCTGGCCAAGCTGCAGCCAAGTGCCTGGACCTTAATCTAAGTTCCCCAGGTGGGTGGCAGGAACCCGAGTACTAGACCATCACCTGTTGCCTCCAGGGTGTGCACTGGCCGGAACTTGAGAGCAAAGCGGCGACTCAAACTCGTGCACTCTGATATGGAATGTGGGCATCCCAAGCAGTGTCTTAACCACTATGCCAAACACTTGTCCTTATAAAAATGTTATAATGGTTCTGTTGAGGGAGTAGAATTAGATAGATTTATGGTCAGGGACTCTTAATTTTCACTTGTTGAGCTTTGCCATTTGGCCCTTTTGTAACAACTTTTTGCTAGCTAAACAAAAAACATCTGAAACAGAAAAAAGTTCCCTGCCCTCATGGAACTTACATTCCAATAAAACATCAGAAAACAAATTAACCCATTAAACTATGCCATGCAAGACAATGATGACTGATGATACGTACTATGGAAAAAAATTAATTAATTAAAATAAGAAAGCTGTTCTTTTAAAAAGGTTGTCCTATTTCTTCAGATAATCTGCACTATGTAGAGACCAGAACTCTACTAGCCTGAGCCACTAGCAGCATTGAGAGAAGTGGGCCAGAGGGCCTTGCCTCAAAGCCTGAATCACTTGAACTCTTGTCCAGCACTCTCCACCCAGCACAAAAAGGCAGTCTGAGCCGCCTGCTTTTTGGAGGGTAGAGGGTGCATGAGTGATGTCAGTCTGGGAAGTCTGGTCTGGCTGATTGCCCTTGACTAGAGCCCAAGGCATTTCCTCACACAGTTTTGGGACAGAGCTTGCTGCTGTGCCAGAGAGAGAAAAAGATCTCCTGCCTGCTGCTTTACTCCCCCTAAAGCCTGCAATGGCTGGGGCTGGGCCTGGCTGCAATTCAGTTCAGGTCTCCCACCTGGATAGCGGGGATCCAAGTACTTAAACCATCAACCATTCCCTCAGAGGGTTTGTATTAGCAGGAAGCTGGAATTGGGAGCATAGCTAAAACTGGAACCCAGGCACTCCGATATGGGCTACAGGTGTCCTATGGTGGCTTATTTGCTAGGCCAAACACTTGCCCTTGTACTCTAATCCTTGTGATTTACGTCCTACTGCCAACTTTGGGTTTCATTTGCTCTTCTTTTCCTAGTTCCTGTCTCTCTGATTATATATTATTTTCATAATTAAGATTTATCATAAAGTGTAATTGACTTTTGCAGTACTGTTCAATGAATTTTAACAAGTAGATTCACACAACTAATATGATCAAGATACAGAACAATTACTTGTGCTTTTAATTATTGAGAAGTGAAATTTCTATTTATAATTATGACTTATGTGTTTATTCCTCTCAGAATTGCTGCCAGCAATACAAAGAATTTTTTCTTTAACCATTTGAGCATGAATTTATGATATGATATATAAAGGTATTTTTCCCTTTTGTTTTGATCAATCTTTTAATGATAGCTAACTTTGAACCTCTATAAATATTCCATTTTAATCACTTTTTAAAAAAGATTTATTTATTTTATTTGAAAGGCAGAGTTATAGAGAGGCAGAGGCAAAGAGAGAGAGGTCTTCCATCTGCTGGTTCATTCCCCAGATGGTTGCAACCGTGGGAGCTGTGCCGATCTGAAAGCAGGAGCCAGGAGGTTCCTCCAGGCATCTCATGCAGATACAGGGGTCCAAGGACTTGAGCAATCTTCTACCGCTTTCCCAGCCACAGCAGAAAGCTGGATTAGAAGTGGAGAAAGGGGCTGGCACTGTGGCGTAGCTGGTAAAGCTGCCGCCTGTGGTGCCAGAATCCCATATGGGCGCTGGTTCGAGTCCTGGCTGCTCCTCTTCCGATCCAGCTCTCTGCTATGGCCTGGGAAAGCAGTAGGAGATGGCCCAAGTCCTTGGGCCCCTGCACCCACGTGAGAGACCCAGAAGAATTTCCTGGCTCCTGGCTTCAGATCAGCGCAGCTCTGGCTGTTGCGGCCATTTGGGGAGTGAACCAGCGAATGGAAGACCTCTCTCTCTCTGCCTTTCCTTCTCTCTCTGTGTAACTCTGACTTTCAAGTAAATAAATAAATAAAAAAGTGGAGCAAGCCGGGACTTGAACTGACACCCATATGGGATGCCGGCACTGCAGGTGGCAGTTTTTACCTGCTATGCCACATTGGCAGCCCCCATACTTTTTCACTTTATGCATTTATTTCAAAACTAATATGGGCTCATCATTTCATACTTTATTCAGTGGGTTATAATCTATTAATATTTATTTTGCAGTTCAGATTAAACCTGTTTTACTGTCAGTGCTCCTGTGAACTGGCTCTTGGGAACTTTGTTTACGTATCTCATTCTTTGAGCACTTACTTGCTTCTTGCACAAGATGTTCTGGGTTCACCTCATGTTTTTCTGTGCCTCAACCCTGTAATCAGCCATATCTCTAAGAAGTCCTCTTTCTTTTAGTGGATAATATTATTTAGAAGACAAGATCTTGACATTAAGGATGCTCAATATTCTTGGAGTCTTACTGCTCCTTAATTTACAATTATACTTAAGTCTACATCTAGCTATCATTTATCAATCAAAAGCCATGATTTTATCCTAGTAACTCCAAGTTCAATCCAACATCACAACTTTTTTTTTTTTTTTTTTTTTTTTTTTGACAGGCAGAGTGGACAGTGAGAGAGACGGACAGGGAGAAAGGTCTTCCTTCCGTTGGTTCACCCCCCAATGGCCGCTGCGGTCGGCGTGCTGCGGCTGGTGCACCACACTGATCCAAAGCCAGGAGCCAGGTGTTTCTCCTGGTCTCCCATGCGGGTACAGGGCCCAAGGACTTGGGCCATCCTCCACTGCCCTCCCAGGCCACAGCAGAGAGCTGGACTGGAAGAGGAGCAACCAGGACAGAATCTGGCGCCCCAACCGGGACTAGAACACCGTGTGCTGGTGCCGCAGGTGGAGGATTAGCCTATTGAGCTGTGGCGCCGGCCAACTTTTTTTTTTTTTTTTTAGATTTATTTATTTGAAAGTCAGAGTTACACAGAGAGGAGAGGCAGAGAGAGAGAGAGAGAGAGAGAGAGAGAGAGAGAGGTCTTCCATTCAATGGTTCACTTCCCAATTGGCTAGAGCTGTGCCGATCTGGAGCCAGGAGCTTCTTCCATGTCTCCCACATGGGTGCAGGGGCCCACGGACTTGGGCCATCTTCTATTGCTTTCCCAGGCCATAGCAGAGAGCTGGATTGGAAGTGAAGCAGCGAGGTCTTGAACTGGTGCCCCTATGGGATGCCATTGCTTCAGTTCAGTATGTTAACCCGCTGTACCACAGCACCGGCTATTTTTTTTTAAAGATTTATTTTATCTATTTGAAAGACAGAGTTACAGATGGAGGTAGAGACAGAGAGAGAGGTCTTCCATCCTCTGGTTCACTCCCCAAATGGCCTCAATGGCCAGAGCTGTGCCGATCTGAAGCCAGGATCCATGAGCTTCTTCTGGGTCTCCTACGTGGGTGCAGGGGCCCAAGGACTTGGACCATCCTCCACTGCTTTCCCAGGCCATAGCAGAGATCTGGATCAGAAGAGGAGCAGCAGTGACTAGAGCCAGTGCCCATGCAGGATGCTGGTGCTTCAGGCCAGGGCTTTCACCCGCTGCATCAACAACACCGGCCCCCAACATCACAACTTTTATTTTACTTTTCTCCCTTACCATGTGTCTAATTCACTGATAATGAGAAAATCATGGATTCCTATTATCCCCATTGTGTTGATTTATTTTCTATCAGTCTGCCAGTTTGTAACCAGTCTCTTTTGCTTCACCCTTATCTTTCCTGTGTAGATGCCCACTTGAACTCTAACACCTGCTCTAGATTGTTCTATGTGCTTTTGATCCAGTTTTTTTTTAATTTTTATTTTTTGACAGGCAGAGTGGACAGTGAGAGAGAGAGACAGAGAGAAAGGTCTTCCTTTGCTGTTGTTTCACCCTCCAAACTCTGACCTCTGGTACTGAGTGAGTGCCATCATTGTTTGCTGCCTGGATGGACACTCTCCTTATCCTTGTTTGGCTTTTAAATCTGCTTCGAGATACCCCTTCTCAGAGACCCTCTTCTCATCTAGTGGGCGGAAAAGAATTGATATATGGCAGACATAACTACTTAAGTTATCTTGGAACACTTGAATCCCAATCAGAGCACCTGGGTTTGTGTCCCATCACCACTTAAGATTCCAGCTCCCTGCTAATGTGCACCCTGGGAGGCAGCAGGTGATGGCTCAAGTACTTAGATCCCTGCCATCTGCATGAAAGGCCCAGACTGAGTTCCCAGCTCACAGCCTGGCCCAGCCCTGGTTGTTGTAGGCATTTGAGGAATGAACCAGCAAATGGAAGATCACTCTATTTCTTCACCTTTCAAATAAATAAATATATAATTAATATTTAATCATCATAATAAATAATATAAATCAATATAGTAGGTTTTAGATGCTGTCTAGACAAAGCTCTGCTTTCCAGCTGGCCCTTAGTTGGCATCTAGGAACTTGGGTTTCACAAGTTTCCCGCCATCCCCACACTGATTAGGGTAGATCACTGGGCCCAAACTGCTTGCATAAACAATGTGGTTTATGATGAACAACTGTTTTCCTTGTGGGAATCTAGAATTTTGGTGCATGTTAGGCCAAGAGTGCCCACATTACCAGCCCCCAATAAAAACCTTGGGCACTGAGTTTCTTTTTCTTTCTTTCTTTCTTTTTTTTTTTTTTTTGACAGGCAGAGTTAGAGAGAGAGAGAGAGAGAGAGAGAGAGAGAAAGGTCTTCCTTCCATGGCTATGGCTGATGTGCTGCGGCCAGCACACCACGCTGATACGAAGCCAGGAGCCAGGTGCTTCCTCCTGGTCTCCCATGCAGTGCCATCCTCCACTGCCTTCCCGGGCCACAGCAGAGAGCTGGATTGGAAGAGGAGCAACCAGGACAGAACCGGCGCCCCAACCAGGACTAGAACCCAGAGTGCCTGCGCCACAGGCGGAGGATTAGCCTAGTGAGTCATGGCGCCAGCCGGCACTGAGTTTCTAACAAGCTTCCTTGGGAAACAGCACTTCCTATACCAGTATGCCGTCCCAAGTTTCTTCTGGAGGAATGAAGCATGTGGAGTGTGTGATCCCACTGGGAGGAAACTTTTGAAGCTCACCCTGATTTCCTCTGTACCTTGCCCCGTGTGTCTTCTCCTTTGCTGATTTGGGTCTGTGTCATTTTGTTGTTGTAAGTCATAGGCGTGGCTATAGTCATAGCTGTAACTGCATGTTGAGTCCCATGCATCCTGCTAGCTAATCATCAAACCTGGGAGCAGACGTGGGCACCCCTGACCCATTTTGCTTGGGTTCTGCAACTCCATACTGGGCTGCCTCTCTGTAGAACACTCTCTTCAGTCTGCCTGGTGTGTAGGCCTCTGTGGGGAGCCACTTTCCTCATTCTGTCTGGGCCCTCACACCCTGTGCCAGGTTGCACTACTTCAGGGACTGGTCTCACTCACTTGTTTGTGGTTTGTAGCGGTTGTGACCAATGCTGCTGTAAATGTTCGTTTTTTTTTTTTTTTTTTTTTTTTTTTTGTGGACATATGCTTTTCAGTTCTCATGGGTAGATACCTAAGGATGACACTCCTGAGCCGGCGCCGTGGCTCACTAGGCTAATCCTCCACCTTGCGGCGCCGGCACACCGGGTTCTAGTCCCGGTCGGGGCACCGGATTCTGTCCTGGTTGCCCCTCTTCCAGGTCAGCTCTCTGCTATGGCTAGGGAGTGCAGTGGAGGATGGCCCAAGTCCTTGGGCCCTGCACCCCATGGGAGACCAGGATAAGTACCTGGCTCCTGCCACTGGATCGCGCCGGCCGCAGCGCGCCGGCCGCGGCGGCCATTGGAGGATGAACCAACGGCAAAGGAAGATCTTTCTCTCTGTCTCTGTCTCTCTCACTGTCCACTCTGCATGTCAAAAAAAAAAAAAAAAAAAAAAAAAAAAAAAAAAAAGACACTGCTGGGTCATGAGGTAGATATTTGTTTACTTTTGTAAGGAACTGCCAAAACTTTTATCGAAGTGTTTGCACCATTTAACACTCCTACCAACAATGTCTGAGTACCTATTATCACTAAGAAATTATGTAATGAGAGAAAAGTCTTTTCTGTTTACCCATGTTTACCATTTTTTTTTTTATTTTATTTTATTTTTTTTTTTGACAGGCAGAGTGGACAGTGAGAGAGAGAGACAGAGAGAAAGGTCTTCCTTTTGCCATTGGTTCACCCTCCAATGGCCGCCGCGGTCGGCGCGCTGCGGCCGGCGCACCGCGCTGATCCGATGGCAGGAGCCAGGAGCCAGGTGCTTTTCCTGGTCTCCCATGGGGTGCAGGGCCCAAGCACCTGGGCCATCCTCCACTGCACTCCCTGGCCACAGCAGAGGGCTGGCCTGGAAGAGGGGCAACCGGGACAGAATCCGGCGCCCCGACCGGGACTAGAACCCGGTGTGCCGGCGCCGCTAGGCGGAGGATTAGCCTAGTGAGCCGCGGCGCCGGCCCATGTTTACCATTTTTGACATTCTTTATTCCTCTGTGGGTTTGTATTTTCTTCTGCCAACAGTCTTATTCAACATCTCTCTCTCTTTAAAGATTTTTACTCATTTATTTGAAATCAGAATTACAGAGAGAGTGAGACAGAGGCAAAGAGAGAAACCAAGAGAGGTCTTCCATTGGCTGCTTTACTCTCCTAATGGCCACAACAACCAGGGCTGGGCCAGGCCAAAGCCAGGAGGAGCCAGGAACTTCTCCGGCTCACCCACATGAGTGCAAAGGCCCAAGAACTTGAGTCATCTTCTGCTGCTTTTCCAGGTGCATTAGCAGGGAGCTGGATTGCAAATGGAACAGCCAGACTAGAACTGGTGCTCATATGAGATGCAGGCGCTGCAGAAGGTGGCTCTAGCTCCACACCGCAGCGCTGGCTCCTGTTCAACATTCCTTATATTCCAGGTCTACTGATGATAAATCAGCTTTTGTCTCAAACGCCCTCATTTTCTTTTTGTGTCCTTTACAGATGCAGCCATTTTTGATAGTTTTAAAATTCTTGATTCACAGTTTCATTTTATTTTCTTTAAGTACTTTCAGGAATTATTCCATTTTCTTGTTTGCAATTTTTTGTTTATTTTTTTATGATTAGTCAGAATTTGTTTTCATTTTTGTTCTAGACATGAAATATGTCTTTCTCACCCAGGCTTCTTCTGGTCATTTGAAAATTTTCTGTTCATCTTTGACTGGCAATATCACCATAATGTGCCTGAGTTTATTTTCTTTTATTTATCCTGCATGAGGTTCATTAAATTTTTCATCTTTAGTCTTAATATTTTCAATAAATTTCTAATTTCTCCAGTTACTTCAAATACAATAATTTTTTTCTTTCTTTCTGAAATTCTGACTAGACGTATGTTAGACTCAGCCCATTTTCTCTGTGTGCTACAATCTGAGAAAATTCTTTTGCCCTGTCTTCAGATTCACTGGTCCTTTTTCATGTGGTATCTAAACTGCTATTAAGCATGTTAAGTAATTTTTCATTTCAGAAACTGTTTTTCAGTTCTAGAATTTCTATTTTGTTAATGATTTATAAGTTACATTTCTCTATATGATACTCCTCATTCTGCTGGTTCACTCCCTGAGCTGGGTCAGGCCAAAGCAGGAGTCAAGAACTTCATCTGGGTCTGCTAGGCACATTAGCAGGGAGCTGAATTAGAAGCGGATCAGCTCTGGGACTTGAACCAGTGCTCACAGAAGATGCAGTGTTGCAAGTAGTGGCTTAACCCACTGCACTACAATGCTGGTCCCAGCTTCCTTTACATTCTTTTTTTTTTTTTTTTTTTTTTTTTTTTTGACAGGCAGAGTGGACAGTGAGAGAGAGAGACAGAGAGAAAGGTCTTCCTTTTGCCATTGGTTCACCCTCCAATGGCCGCCGCGGTCGGCGCGCTGCGGCCGGCGCACCGCGCTGATCCGATGGCAGGAGCCAGGAGCCAGGTGCTTCTCCTGGTCTCCCATGGGGTGCAGGGCCCAAGCACCTGGGCCATCCTCCACTGCACTCCCTGGCCACAGCAGAGAGCTGGCCTGGAAGAGGGGCAACCGGGACAGAATCCGGCGCCCCGACCGGGACTAGAACCCGGTGTGCCGGCGCCGCTAGGCGGAGGATTAGCTAGTGAGCCGCGGTGCCGGCCCCTTTACATTCTTAAATATGTTTACAATTACTTTCCTAAAGAGTAATTTCTTGGAAATGCTATTTGGCACAGTGGTTAGGTCACCACTTAAGAAGCCTGCATCCCATATCTGAGCCTGCATCCTATATCCGAGTGCCTGATTCAAGTCCCAGTCTTCCACTTCCAATTCAGCTTCCTTCTAGTGTACTCCCTGGGAAGCAGCAGGTAATGGTTTCAGTTAAGTACTAGAGTCCTTGCCACCTGTGAAGGGACACCCAGATTCAGTTGTAGTTCCTGACTTTGGTCTGGCCCAGCCTGGGTTTTGCAACTATTTGGGGAGTGGATGGAAGATCTCTGTCTTTTTTGTCTCTCTGTCATTCAAGTAAATTGAAAATAAATAAATAGATAAATTTTTAAAAAGTCAATTCTGGGTCTATTTGTTGATTTTTCTTCTGGTTATGGATCACAATTTTTTCCTTCTTTTTTTAAAAAAGTTATTTATTTATTTATTTATTTAGGAAAGGCAGAGTTACAGAGGAGAAGGGAGAGAGACAGAGAATGAAAGAGAGATCTTCCTTCCTCTGGTTTACTCCCCAAATGGCCTCAATGTCTGGAACTGGGCCAATCTGAAGCCAGGAGCCAGGAGCTTCCTCTGGTCTCACACATGGGTGCAGGGGCCCAAACATTTGGGCCTTCTGCCACGGTTTTTTCAGGCCATTAGCAGGGAGCTGGATCAGAAGTGGAACAGCAGAGTCTTGAACCAGTGCCTATATGGGATGCTGGCACTGCAGACAGGGGCTTAATCTACTACTTAAACTACTTGGCCACAGTGCCAGCCCCTCCGTGCAGTTTTTTAAAACGTCATGTAGCTTTTTCTTTTAATAAAAATATTTAATAATTTTTTTACTTGTTAAGATTTATTTATTTATTTGAAAGGCAGAGTTACATAGAGAAAGGAGAGGCAGAGAGAGAGAGAGAGAGAGAGAGAGAGAGAGCGGTCTTCCATCCAATGGTTCACTCCCCAATTGGCCACAACAGCCAGAGCTGCACTGATCTGAAGCCAGGAGCCAGGAGCTTCTTCCAGATTTCCCATGCGGGTACAGGGGCCCAAGGCCTTGGGGCCATCTTCTGCTGCTTTCCCAGGCCATAGCAGAGAGCTGGATCGGAAGTGGAGCAGCTGGGTCTCAAACCTGCACCCATATGGGATACTGGCGCTTCAGGCCAGGGTGTTAACCCACAGTGCCATAGCCAGGCCCCTAATTACTTTTTCAAAAGATGTATTCATTTATTTGAAAGGCAGAGTTACAAAGAAAGAGAAAGAGATAAAGAGAAAGATCTTCCACCTGAACCTGGAACTCCATCTGGGTCTCCCACATGGGTAGCAGGGGCCAAAGTACTTCGGCCATCCTCCACTGCTATCTTGGGCACATTAGCAGGGAGCTGAATTTGAAGTAATGCAGCTGGGACTCAAATTGGCACCATATGGGATGCTGGTGGTGAAGATGATGGCTCTACCAGCTAGACCGCAACACCAGGGCCTCCCCCCTCAACAAGCTTTTTAAATTAAAAAAAAATTTTTTTTTCTCTCTCTATCTCTCTCTCTAAAATGATTTGTTTATTTGAAAAGCAGAGTTAGAGGCTGGCGCCGTGGCTCACTTGGCTAATCCTCCACCTGTGGCGCCAGCATCCCATATGGGCGCTGGGTTCTAGTCCTGGTTGCTCCTCTTCCAGTCCACCTCTCTGCTGTGGCCCAGGCGGGCAGTGGAGGATGGCCCAGGTACTTGGGCCCCTGCACCCACATGGGAGACCAGGAAGAGGCACCTGGCTCCTGGCTTCGGATTGGCACAGTGCTGGCCGTAGTGGCCATTTGGGGAGTGAACCAACGGAAGGAAGACCTTTAAACAAAATAAAAAATAAAAAAATAATAAAAAAGAAAAGCATAGTTAGAGAGACATCTTCTATTTCCTGGTTGGTTCATTCCCTGAATAGCTGCAATTGCCAGGGCCAGGCCTGGCCAAAGACAGGAGCCTGGAACTCCATCTGGGTCTTCCACGTGCGTGTCAGAAACCCAAGCACTTGGGCCATCTTCTGCTGCTTTTCCAGGTGCATTAGCAAGAAGTTCAATCAGAAGTGGAGCAGCTGGGACTTGAAGCACTTGAACTGGCACTCATTTGGGATGATGGCATTGCAGGTGGAGACTTAAACCTCTGGGCTACAACACCAGCCCCAGCAGCTTTCTAAAGCTGCTTTGTTTCTCTCTGGTATCCTGTCCTGCAGTCATATTGATAACTTAGAACTCCAGTCTCTTTCTTATGTCAATAAGATCACTGTGTTTTTGAGCTACTCCTTCTTTTTTTTTTTTTTTTTTTTTTTTTTTTTTTTTTTTTGACAGGCAGAGTGGACAGTGAGAGAGAGAGACAGAGAGAAAGGTCTTCCTTTTGCCGTTGGTTCACCCTCCAATGGCCACCGCAGCCAGCGTGCTGCGGCCGGCGCACCGCGCTGATCCGATAGCAGGAGCCAGGAGCCAGGTGCTTTTCCTGGTCTCCCATGGGGTGCAGGGCCCAAGCACCTGGGCCATCCTCCACTGCACTCCCTGGCCACAGCAGAGGGCTGGCCTGGAAGAGGGGCAACCGGGACAGAAACCGGCGCCCCGACCGGGACTAGAACCCGGTGTGCCGGCGCCGCTAGGCGGAGGATTAGCCTAGTGAGCCGCGGCGCCGGCCAAGAGCTACTCCTTCTTGTGGTGTGGCCCAGAAAGAACCTTCAGATAGAAACCCATTGGTGAACATGAGGTTTACCTTTTGTTTTGTTTCCTTTCTCCCAAGGATCATATCCCCTGACTGGATGTTTTAATTCAATATTTAAAAATAGTTGTTTCAGGGCCAGTGATGTGGCATAGGGAGTAAAGCTGCCTCCTGCAGTGCTGGCATCCCATACGAGTGCTGGTTCAAGTCCCGGCTGCTTCTCTTCCAATCCAGGTCTCTGCTATGGCCTGGGAAAGCAATAGAAGATGGCCCAAGTCCGTGGGCCCCTGCACCCACGTGGGAGACCTGAAAGAAGCTCCTGGCTTCACATTCGGGCAGCTCCGGCCGTTGCGGCCATTTGGAGAGTGAACCAGCTGATAGAAGACCTCTGTCTCTCTTTTTCTCTGTAACTCTACCTTTAAAATAAAAATAAATAAATCTTAAAAAAAAAACAAGCAAACAAACAAAAATCAGTTGTTTCAAATATGTTGTCCAGCTTTCCAGTTGTTTACAGAGATGGGACCAATCTGGTACCAATTACTTTGCCGTGGCCAGAGTAGAAATCTCAAATTAGTTTCTGTATTATATTTTAAAAAGATTTTCCAGTGGTTTCTCTCAGGGAAGATGAATAGTGAATTGGAAATATGGGGATCTTCTGGGGTACTGGCAATTGTATTTTTCCTGATTTCTCAACTCCCATGTTGAGTTTGTGAAGTAGGCTGTGATGCTTAATTACGTCTATTCCTCCATATAGTATACTTTCATAAATGTTAATTTTAGATTCTCAGAAAGTTTCTTAACTTTTATTAGAAAAATATTTTGCTGTGCTTTCACAAAGGCTAGGCCTCTGGGACCTGTGGGGCAAGACTAAAAGCGGAAGAGGATATCTTTGCTCTGGAGACTAGGAGGGAAGAGAAAAGGGGTGGAACTGAGAATAAACAGGAAGTACAGACGTGTTGAAAGGAGTTTATTAACTGTGTCTATTCAAACAACAAACAATAATAATAATTGTTCAATATTATTTTGTGGAATTGATTTTCTTTTCTTTCATTCTCTTCCAAATATTCATTCATTTAACCATTTGAAAGGCAAAGTGACGGGGGTGAGGGAGGAGAGAGAGAGAGAGAGAGAGAGAGAGAGGTCCTCTATTTCCTGGTTTATTCACTAGACGCCAAAGCCAAGGAGTCAGGTCTCCCAGGTGGGTGGTGGAGACCTGTATACTTGAGCTACCACCTGCTGCTTTGCAGGGCATGCTTAGTAGGAAGCTGGGAGTGGACCCAGGACTAAAACTCAGCTACTCCAATGTGGGATGTGGGCATCTGAAGCAGCAATTGTTTTTAGGGAACTACCTAAAGAGACCACTGCCTCTTGTAAATAAAGCTTTCCTGGAGCAACTCACACTAACCAGTTTATTTGGGGACACTCTAAGCAAATGAACCTCTAATAGTACCCTTAGGCCAGATTTCCAAAGATAAGCACAGCTGATCATAGGGAAACACTGGGGAGAAGATGTTAAGGCAGGAGGTTAATTACTGCAAGGGCACAGCACAGCTAGTGAGGGTGGCATGTTCAGAATACTATATATACCTTTCTACCTCATTTATGTATTTATTCATATTGGATTCAGAGTCAGCTAGATCATTTGAGCTTTGGTCAGATCCTGAAGGGCTTCACAATTGTCTCTTAGAGAACACTCTGGTAGTAACATAGAAAATTGATCAGAGGTAAGTCAAAAGAAGGATCATGAAATGTGAATAAAGAGAGTAAGGAGGGGCTGGTGCTGTGGTGTAGTGGGTAAAGCTGCTACCTGAAGTGCTGGCATCCCATATGGGTGCCGGTTTGAGTCCTGGCTGCTCCATTTCCCATCCAGTTCTCTGCTATGGCCTGGGAAAGCGGCCGAGGATGGCCCAAGGCCTTGAACCCCTGTACCTATGTGGGAGACCAGGAAGAAGCTCCTGGCTTTGGATTGGCACAGCTCCAGCTGTTACAGCCATCTGGGGAGTGAACCAGCAGAAAGGAAACTTTCTCTCTCTCCCTCTGCCTTTCAAATAAAATAAATAAATCTTTAAAAAAAGAGAGAGAGGCCAGCGCGGCAGCTCAATAGGCTAATCATCCGCCTGTAGCGCTGGCACCCTGGGTTCTAGTCCCGGTAAGGGCACCAGATTCTGTCCCGGTTGCCCCTCTTCCAGTCCAGCTCTCTGCTGTGGCCCTGGAGTACAGTGGAGGATGGCCCAGGTCCTTGGGCCCTGCACCTGCATGGGAGACCAGGAGAAGCACCTGGCTCCTGGCTTCGGATCAGCTCGGTGCGCCGGCCACAGCGCACTGGCTGCAGCGGCCACCAGGGGGTGAACCAAAGGAATAAAGGAAGACCTTTCTCTCTGTCTCTCTCTCTCTCTCTCTCACTGTCCACTCTGCCTGTAAAAAAGAGAGAGAGAGAGAGAGAGATTGAGAGAGAGAGAAAGGAGATGGAGACTAGCCTGGACTAAGTGTTTTTTACTGGACTTAAGTTTGAAAGTCAGGAAGGAATTCATTCATCCATCAAGTTGAATGTAATAAATGAACATTAAATGAGAATTTTTGGCTTTCTCACCTGAGTATAAAAGGGAAACTGGTGATGCCATCTTAAAAAATTGTGAATACAGAGAGTGGATTAAGTTGGGAGGGAAAGATGTTGATTTCATATTTAAATGTTGTGAATTTGACATGGTTTTGGAACATGCTGGTGTAAATGTCTAACAGGCTTTACGTGCATCATGTGGCATTTGAGATTGCTAATATTTGAATGTTTGTCCCTTCAAAAATTCATGTTGAAATTTAATCACCATTTTAACAGTGTTAAGAGGTGGGGCCTTTCAGCTCTCTGCTGTGGCCTGGGAGTGCAGTGGAGGATTGCCCAAGTGCTTGGGCCCTGCACCCCATGGGAGACCAGGAGAAGCACCTGGCTCCTGGCTTCAGATCAGCGTGGTGCACCGGCCGCAGCGCGCCGGCCATTGGAGGGTGAACCAATGGCAAAGGGAAGACCTTTCTCTCTGTCTCTCTCTCTCACTGTCCACTCTGCCTGTCAGAAAAAAAAAAAAAAAAAAAAAAAAGAAGAGGTGGGGCCTTTGAGAGGTGATGAGGCCACATGAGTGCTGCGTTTAAGAAAGGAGTTTCTGGGAGGCCGGCACTGTGGTACAGCAGGTTAAAGCCCAGCCTGCAGTGCCGGCATCCTATCTGGGCACTGGTTCAAGTCCACTTCTAAACCAGCATCCTTGCTGATGTTCCTAGGAAAGCAGCAGAGGATGGCCCAAGTCTTTGGGTCCTTGCACCCATGTGAGAGACCCAGCAGAAGCTCCTGACTCCTTCAGATCAACCCAGCTCTGGCTGTTGTGGCCATTTGGGGAGTAAACCAGTGAGCAAATGGAAGATCTTTCTCTTTCTCTCCCCCCCGCCCCCTCTTTCTCTCTATAGCTCTCAAATAAATCTTAAAAAAAAAAAAAAAGTTTTTGGGAGGCAGGCTAGTGGTTAAGACTAAATTAGGATGCTTGCATCCCATAAAGTGCCTGGGTTCACGTCCCAGCTTTGCTTCTGACTCAAGATTCCTACTAACTCCGACACTGGGACACAGCAGGTGATGGCTCAAGTAGCTGGGTCCCTACCACCACATGGGAGACCTGGATTAAGTTCCAGGCTCTAACCATGGCTGTTGCAGGCATGTAGGGGAATAACCCACTGGATGGGAGCTCTTTCTCTGTGTCTCAAATAAAAAAAAAAAAATCCAATCATTGAAAGTAGGTTGTGTTTTGCTCTGGTGCACTCTCCTGCCTTTTTTTGTTTACTTGCCTTTTTGCTTTCTGTGATGGAATTATGTAGTAGTAGAAAGATCCTCACCTTGATGTTGGATTTTCTAGTCTCCAGAACTGTGAGCCAAATAAATTTCTGTTGTTTATAGATTACCTAGTCTGTGGTATTCTGTTACAGCAACATAAAGAGGACTGAAAAAGAGAAAAACATTTCTTTGTGAGTGGTTGTTGAAGTAGTGACTAGGCTTGCCCAGAACTTCAGCATTGTGAACAGAGTGGACACCTTGGTGGAAATACCAGAATTTAGGTTGTGGGGTAAAGACGTTCCTTCAAAAGTATCTAACACATGGTCAGAGAATTATGAAAACCATGCAGGAGGGAGCAGTTATGTATGAAGCAATGCAGACAGGTAGTAAATTACAGGAAACTAACCATGTATTCAACAAAAAGAAGCTCATTAATGACCAAAGCAAGGAAAGTTTTAGCTGAGAAAAGGTGGTAGAAGTCAGGAGATAAGGCAGAGGCAGGTAGAGTATCCAACGCGAAACTCAGGGCCTTTCCTTCCAGTCCAGCTCTTCTTGTAGTCTTAGTACAATTACTCCCTTCAACTTCCTGAAGCAGAAACTCTCCAAATACTGAGTCCCTTCCCTATCACTAAGATCCCCATCTAATTAGGACACTAAGTCCCCTGGATTCTACTTTAACATTTCTAGTATTCCAGAAAGGCATGTCCCACATAAAATTATCTATGGGTATTAATATCAGAGATAATTTTAATGTTTTTCTGACTGATAATTTGCTTTGTCAATACTGTTCTGGAATGACTGCATTTACTCATGTAATTAAAGTAATAAAAATGTATGTGGGCTGGCGCTGCGGTACAGCAGGTTAACGCCCTGGCCTGAAGTGCCTGCATCCCATATGGGCACTGGTTCGAGACCCGGCTGCTCCACTTCCAATCAAGCTCTCTGCTATGGCTTGGGAAAGCAGCAGAAGATGGCCCAAGTCCTTGGGCCCCTGCACCCATGTGAGAGACCCAGAAGAAGTTCCTGGCTCCTGGCATCGGATGGGTGCAGCTCCGGCCGTTGTAGCCAGTTGGGGAGTGAACCATCAGATGGAAGACTTCTCTCTCTTTCTGCCTCTCCTCTCTGTGTAACTCTGACTTTCAAATAAATAAATAAATAAATATTTTTAAAAAGTAATAAAAGTTTGAAAACAGTTTTTCTCATTCATCACCTTATATATGATATTTTTTCTTTGTTTCCAGGCCACAATCCTGGCTCAAGCCAGTATAATTACAGTAACTTTGTAACCTCCCTTTCTGTTGCTGTTGTGATACTCTTTCAGTTTTACTTTAATAAGTCTCCAGTGAAAAGTTCTTCAATGGCTTCATGTATCTTTGAGGATTAAGTTCAAGCTTTCAGGCTTTGTGATAAAACCCTACTCCTATCTCTCTTTCTGGTCTCCTGCCCTTTGTTTCAGACTTAAAAAAATAAATACATATATATATGTATTATTTATGTATTTATTGGAAAAGCAGAGTGACAGAGGGAGACAAGATAGTTTTTTTTTTTAAAGATTTATTTATTTGAAAGACAGAGTTACAAAAATGAGAGAGAGAGAGAGAGAGAGAGAGAGAGAGAGAGAGAAAGTCTTCCATAATGGCTGGAGCTGGGCCAATTGAAGCCAGGAGCTTCTTGTGGGTCCCATGGGGGGTGGGGAGAAGAGGGAGAAAGAAGAAGAAGAAGAGATGAAGAGAAGAAGAAGGGGAGGAGGAGAGAAGAGAGAGGAGAGAGAGAGACAAAGAAAAATAAAAAGAGAAAAGAGGAGGGGGGAAAGAGAGAGGAGAGAGAGAGGAGGGAGGAGGGAGAAGGGAGGAGAGAGAGAGAGAGAGAGAGATCTTCCATCTGCTGGCCACAATAACCAGAGATGGGCCTTGCCAAAGCCATCTGGGGCTCTTAGATGGATGGTGATCCACTACCTTCCCGGGTACATTAGTAGGAAGCTGGATGGGAAAGGGAATATCTGAGACTTGAACCAAACTCACACTCCAATATGAGATGCTGGTATCACAAATGGCAGCTTAATCTGCCGTGCCACCATGCTGGCCCTCAGGTTGTTGATTATTGGCTGCCTTTTTTGTGTGTGTGAATTGATGATTCATGTTCATCACTCTTTTTCCTATTGAGTTATGATATTCTTACTGACATAGTAATTCTTATTTGTGTGGCTAATTCTTTTCTCAGTCTTTTTTTATATTTAGAGATTACTTTTGTTTTTGCTGTAAATTTTTGGTTTTTAATAATTTTTCTTTATATATTATATTTATATGAAAGGCAGAGAGAGACACACACACAGACAGAGGTCTCCCACCTGCTGGTTGACTCTCCAAATGCCTACACCAGCCAGCACTGGGACAGACCTAAATCAGTAGCCAGGAACTCAGTCTGGGCCTCACAGGTGGGTGGCAGGAACCCCGGTACTTGAGCCATTCATTACCTCTTGCCTCCCTAGAATTCAGGCACTCCAATATGGAGTTAGAGTCTTAACTGCTGTGTTAAATACCTGCCCCACTAGTCTTTTTTTTATGTAGTAAAATACATCAAATGTATTCTAAATAATTTTGCTTCTTGCTCATTAAGACCTACCTTACTCTAAAGATGCACATTTACTTGCTTGTGCATTTTTTCTAATATTGTTATTTTAGTTTTTCCAGTTATGTCTTGGAATGTTTTTGCACCATCCACATTATTAGTCTCCTTGTACATGATTTTCTATGATTGAAAATTCAGTAAGTTAATTGAATGCCCACAATGGTACTCAAAAAGATAAGGTCCCTGACTTAATAACACTTATATTCTTGAGGTGGAGGTGCAAAATAAGTAACTCATGTAAGTATTGTTTTTAATAATGACTACGCAGGAAATAAAATGGGGAAGTATCTCTTTGGAGACCTCAGAAGTAGACAAAGGACATTTACACAATACCATCAAATGAGTCTTCTATAATTTACTTAGCCATTTTCCCTTACTGTCGGTTTTTAGATTTCTTGCACATTCTTGCCATTATACTAATAAATACTATTGATCAGAACAAATCCTTCTGCACGTTTGTTTTCATTGAGTAATTTCCTGGAGCTGTAACTGTGCCTGAATAGGAACAATCAGAATATTTTTATACATTGCCACGTTTGCGTTTAAGAGGGAGTTCCAATAGTCAGCTATGACAGCAAGCTGAATGCTGCTCTGAGGGGTAGGAATAGAAATGTCTAAAAGGCAAGTTTGGGTTCAGCAAGAAGAAAAGCTAAGTGTAATGACCCGGATTTACTAGTGAGGTTGGGCAGGACGATGGTAAGTACTTGCTCGGAAGCAAGAAAAACCGGATTCTAAATCCACTTCTGCCACCCTGTGACCTTCACAGGTTATAGCGCCTCCCGAAGCCTTAGCTTCCTGAAATGCAGTTAGATCGCGATCAGGCTTTTCTTCCCACCATCTTCAGATCACGCATTCTCTACCCCTTCCGATTCTCGACACCTGCTCGTGCAATTGGCGTACAAAACAATGGAGTGAACCGTCAGCCGCGAAACGCCTACTAATCACTGGCAAGTACTTCCGGCGGCAGGGACAAAGGCTTTGAAGTGCTTGGGACCGCACTTCCGGCTCTTTCGAGCTGCGCAATTCCACACTGTGCGCGAGCCGCAGCCTGGTGACTCGGAGGCCGCGAGTGCGCATGCTCCCCTCAGGCGAGGGGCGGGGCCGCGAACGGGGCGGGGCCGGACCCTGACTTGTCTCACGGTTACTGGGCCGGCGCGAGCGCGCGAGGCTTGGGGGCGGGGCGGGGCGGAGCCTAGTCCTAGTCTGCCCGCCCTGCGGGTCTCCGAGCGTCACGGTGCTCCGGGGCCAGAGGTCCTGTCAGGTGAGGAGGTCGCGCCGGCAGAGGCTCTGGCTGTGGCAACTCGGTGCTGGAAGCTCCTGCCGGGGGAGTTTAGTTGTTAAGTGGGCGCGGCACCACCCCGCTCGCTCCTTCCCTTGTGGCAGCCATGGCGAAAGGCAGAGTCGTCGAACGATCGTCGACGGAGGCACTGCACACGACCCCAGTGAGAGATGGGGCAGCGAGGACGCGAGGTCCCGCGGCGTCAGGTAGCGGAGACCACCTGAAGGGTGAGTGGGCCCGGGAACCGGAGCTGGGGCTGGCCCGGGGGCGCCAGTGTTCCTGGGGGCCGCCCGCGGGGAGAGTTCCTCGGTGGGTCTGGCGGACTTGTGGGGAGAGTGGGGGCCTGCTGACGCCCGCGGGCGAGCGCACAGGGAGTGGGGGGCTTGGGCTGGGGCCCCGCGCAGTGCTTGGCCGGCCACCCATTGGATTTGTTGTAATTTTTTTTTTTTTTTCAATTGAATTCAGTTAAGAGAAGGAATGACACTGTCTTGACGCTCAGGGAGCTCGCAAGGTTGATGATAAACCTAGGCAGAGCTGGAAGGAACTTCAGCGCTCGCTGCGTTTTTACGGATGAATAAACAGGCTCAGGGTGTATTTGGCTTGTGCAGATTCCCGAAGTGGTAGTTAGGAACAGAATTTACTGCTAGGTACCACTTCCAGGTGATAAGAGTTCCTGGAGTCGAGTCCATTCCCTTCCATTTACTTATGACTTTGGACTCGTTGGGGATAATAGTAGTATCTATTTAATAAATTGGTACATGGGCTAAATGAAATAATTAATGTAAAGGAATTAAATAATGCTGGGCCTGTGTGAGAGGGGACTAAATAAATGTTAGCAATTACTATTATGGCTCATTCTAAAGTTCTTTTTCCCCCAGTACACCATCCTGGCATTTTTCAGAGTCCTGAATACCTAGAAACTAAAAACTTTGATTCCATCCTGACGTGGAACTCTTTGTCACTTTCCAGATGAAATGATTAAGCTCTTTAAATGCTTTTAAAGCTCATGAATTGCAGTGATCTTAACAAATCACCATTAAGTTGTCTGCAGTTCTGTCACTGTGATGGCTAAAGAGAAGATCTTTGGAGAGTGTATAGCGGAAATGTTAATGTAATTTTCAAATAATTCAAGATGTTTTCAGCATTCTAATTTGACTCTTCAAGCTTTATGTATTTGGTTACTTTTGTGAATGATAGACTATAGAGCCAAATAACTTAATGTAGCTTCAGAAAATCAAATGAATCCAGTTTTTTTTTTTTTTTAATATTTGCTTATTTATTTGAAAGTCAGTTACACAGATCTTTCTAACTGGTTCATTCCCCAAATGTCTGCAACAGCTGGGCCAGGTGGAAGCCAGGAGCTTCATCTGGGTTTCCATTAACAGGGAGCTGGATCAGAAGTGGAACAGCTGAGACTCAAACTGCTGCCTATATGGGATGCCAGCATCAGAGGTGGTGGCTTAATCCAATACACCACACTACTGGCTCCGTGAATTGGTTTTAAAGTATAAATCTAGGGGCTGACGCTGTGGAAGTGGGTAAAGCTACTGCCTGCAGTGCTGGCATCCCATAAGGGCACCGGTTCGAGTCCTGGCTGCTCCACTTCCTATCTACCTCTCTGCTATGGCCTGGGAAAGCAGTAGAAGATGGCCCAAATCCTTGGGCCCCTGTACCCACGTGGGAGACCCAAGGACTTGGGCCATCTTCTACTGCTTTCCCAGGCACAGCAGAGAGCTGGATCGATCGGAAGTGGAGCAGCCAGGACTTGAACTGGTGCCTATATGGGATGCCCGCACTGCAGGACTCGGCTTTATGTACCCTGAGCCACCATGTTTTAATGATTCCCTATTTTTTCTTCTTTCCTTTCTCTCTCTTTTAATGTTAGTAATTCTCTTGATAGGCAAATGATTTTTGTGGCCCTCTTACCTGATTGATAGGGTTTGGTGGTAATCTGTTGATGTGATGGCATTAGTAACTACTTAGCATCTGATTTTCCAAGATTTGAAGAACAGCTTTTATTAATTGTAGGTGGTAATTTAGGATACAGAAAAAGTAGACTTTGAAGAGAAAGGTTTTTGTAACCCTTGAGAAATTCATAGTAATAGAATGTTCTTGTAAATTCCATGTCACTTTAAATGAATACATATATATTAAAGATTTATTTGTGTATTTATAAGTCAGAATTACAGAGAGAGAGGGAGAGAGAGATCTTCATTTGCTCATTCATACCCCAAATGGCTGCAATGGCTGGGGCTGGGCCAGGCTGAAGCCAGGAGCTTCCTCCAGTTCTCCCACGTGGATGCAGGGTCCTAAGCACTTGGGCCATCCTCTGCTACTTTCTCAGACACATTAGCAGGGCGATGGATTGGAAGTGGAGCAAGCAGGACATGAACTGGTGCTCATGTGGGATGCTGGGGCTGCAGATGGCGGTTTAACCTGCTGTACCACAGCACCAGCCTCAAATGAATTCTCTCTCCCTCACCTGTCACTCTGCCTTTTAAATAGATAAATAAACCCTTTTTTTTTTTAATTAATTTATTTATTTGAAAGGCAGAGCTACAGAGAGGCAGAGAAAGAGAAAGGTCTTCTATTTGCTGGTTCACTCTCCAGATGGCCGCAACAGCCGGAGCTTTGCCGATCTCAAGCCAGGAGCCAGGAGCTTCTTCCAGGTCTCCCACAAGGATGCAAGGGCCCAAGGACTTGGGTCATCTTCTGCTGCTTTCCCAGGCCACAGCAGAGAGCTGGATCAGTAGTGGAGCAACTGAGACTCCAACCGGTGCCCAAATGGGATGCCTGCATTGCAGGTGGAGGCTTTACCCATTATGCCCCTAAATAAACGAAAAAAAAAATGTTTTATTCTTTTAGTGGATTTTTTGCTATGACTCTGGTCATGTTTAAGATCTGAGTCTAATAGACTGTTGACCACTTTGAAGAATTGAGCAGCAACCCTGAAAGTCTAGTAATTCTTGCATGATAGGGAAAGGTGAGAGCAGACAAGAAAGCTTTTAACCTAATCTACGTTTAAGGGTATCTAGACCAGAATATATTCTTTTTTTTTTTTTTTTGACAGGCAGAGTGGACAGTGAGAGAGAGAGAGACAGAGAGAAAGGTCTTCCTTTGCTGTTGGTTCACCCTCCAATGGCCACTGTGGCTGGCGCTCTGCAGCCGGCGCACTGTGCTGATCCAATGGCAGGAGCCAGGTCCTTATCCTGGTCTCCCATGGGGTGCAGGGCCCAAGGACTTGGGTCATCCTCCACTGCACTCCCTGGCCACAGCAGAGAGCTGGCTTGGAAGAGGGGCAACCGGGACAGAATCCGGCATCCCGACCGGGACTAGAACCCGGTGTGCCGGCGCCGCAAGGTGGAGGATTAGCCTATTGAGCCGTGGCGCCGGCCTAGACCAGAATATATTCTTATTGTGCTGTTTGTCCTGACCTGTTTACAGGCATATTCCCCATTTTAAGAGAACTCCCAGGACTAACATTTTCAGTGTATAGGTCATTCATTACCCTTGTATGGGGTGTGGAGTCAGTTTGAGGGATGATGATGAATATTTTAAACAGGAATGGAAAATACTAGAGTGCTTTGCATGTAGAAAGAGGCAAGTATTGTTTCTTAACATCTTTTCTTTTTTCCAGTTACATAGATTGTGTGTACCACTTTGTAATCTGAAACACACTGCTTATTGTGAAACACAGTCAAAAAAGTTTGAGAAACAGTGTCTCAAAATTAGTTTTATTGCTCTTAGAAGACAATAGGACTTGTTCTACCTTGTATAATAAATTTCTCTCAAATCTCTTTTGGGTCATGCCCTGTTAATTTGGTTCAAGAGATACAACTTAAGCATCTGCTAAGGCAAGATACTAGCTTAGAGGCAGAAGGAAGCTCTGATTACTTATAAATGGGATACAAGGGTAGAATTGGCAAGTGGACATCAACCAAGGTATTAATATGATTTGATTAGGGGCCAGCTTTGTGGTACAGCTCATTAAGCCACCTCTGGCATTCCATATGAGTACTGATTTACTCCTAGCTGCTCCACTTTCTGATCCAGCTCCCTGCTAAAGTGCCTGGGAAAGCAGCAGAAGATGCCCCAAGTGCTTGGGTCCCTAACACCCATGTGGGAGAATTGGGTGTAGTTCCAGACCCTGTGGGTTCAGCCTAGCCAAGCCCCGGCTATTGTTGCCATTTGGGAGGTGAACCAGTGGATGGAAGATCTCTCTCCCTGTTCTTCCCTAATGCCTTTCAAATAAATACATCAATCAGTCTTTAGAAAGAATGTGATTTGTTAATGCCAGTGTCAACCCAAATATTATATGTGGTGATTATTATTATTATTTGCCTATAATCGTTAAAAAACCGAACTTAAACCTTTGTTGAAAGAGAGTTTATTGGTTCATGTAGCTGAAAAATCTAGTGATGAAATAGAATTTAGTGGCTTCAGCCTGGGACCAGAATGTTCAGTATCAGATTTGTTTCATGTTACTAGCTTTAGCTAAGTTTGTTTCCTCTTTTTTTTTTTTTTTTTTTTTTTTTTTTTTGGATAGGCAGCGTGGATAGTGAGAGAGAGAGAGAGAGAGAAAGAGAAAGAGAAAGGTCTTCCTTTACTGTTGGTTCACCCTCCAATGGCCGCGGTGGCCGGCGCACCGCGCTGATCCGATGGCAGGAACCAGGTGCTTCTCCTGGTCTTCCATGTGGGTGCAGGACCCAAGTACTTGGGCCATCCTCCACTGCATTCCCGGGGCCACAGCAGAGAGCTGGACTGGAAGAGAATCCGGCACCCTGACTGGGACTAGAACCGGATGTGCCAGCGCCGCAGGTGGAGGATTAGCCTGTTGAGCCACGGCGCCGGCTTTTTTATTTATTGGAGCCAACGCTGTAATGCAGTGGGTTAACACCCAGGCCTGCATGCCAGCATCCCATATGGTCGCAAGTTCAAGTCCCAACTACTCCACTTTTTTTTTTTTTTAAGATTTATTTATTTGAAAGAGTTACACAGAGAGGAGAGAGAGAGAAAAGTCTTCCTTCCTCTGGTTCACTCCCCAATTGGCCATAATGGCTGGAGCTGTGCCAATCTGAAGGGTGCAGGGGCCCAAGGACTTGGGCCAGCTTTTACTTCTTTCCCAGTCCACAGCAGAGAGCTGGATGGTTAGTGTGCAGCCTGGATTGGAAGTGGAGCAACTGGGACTCAAACTGGCATATGTATGGGATGCTGGCACTGCAGGCGGCAGCTTTACCCACTATGCCACAGCGCCGGCCCTGGTAAATAAAATATTAAAAAAAAAAAGAGTTTCAAAAACTGAATATCACTTTTTATTTTGGTATTGTTATCTGTTGTTTTCTTACATGGTTGTTGAAAAAGTTTTTCTAATTACAGAGTGAAGAAAATAGATTTCAAATTAAATCTGGAGGTTAGTTTTGTTCAGATGTCTATATATTTCATCATCTAGATGTAAGGCAACAGATTGTAATTAGAGAGAGAGGTTCTCAGCAAAAAGCAAGAGTAATGATCTGCAATACAGTTAACTGTTGTCTGATACCTTTCTCCTGTCTGACCCTTACTTAGAACAGGTATATTTATAGAATGAAGAAAAATACAGGTTGAGCAGCCTTAGTCTGAAATCCAAAGTGCTCCAAAATCCAAAACTTTGAGTTATAGATATGATGCCAAAAGTGGAAAATTCTACACCTGACTTCATGTGATAAGTTCGATTCAAAACACAGGTGCATTGAAAATATTGTATAAGATTACCTTCAAGGCCGGCGCCGTGGCTCAATGGGCTAATCCTCCGCCTTGTGGCGCCAGCACACCAGGTTCTGGTCCGGTCAGGGCGCCGGATTCTGTCCCGGTTGCCCCTCTTCCAGGCCAGCTCTCTGCTATGGCCCGGGAGTGCAGTGGAGGATGGTCCAAGTGCTTGGGCCCTGCACCCTGTGGGAGACCAGGAGAAGTACCTGGCTCCTGCCATCGGATCAGCGCGGTGCGCCTGCTGTAGCGTGCCGGCCACGGCGGCCATTGGAGGGTGAACCAACGGCAAAGGAAGACCTTTCTCTCTGTCTCTCTCTCTCTCTCACTGTCCACTCTGCCTGTAAAAAAAATAAATAAATAAATAAATTAAAAAAATCTTAAACATGTCTCTCCCAAATATTTTACATAAGGGGTAGTAAACCTGTAGTGTAGTTTAATTTTAATAGGAAGCATAGTAAATATCTTATTTAATTTTTAACTTAATAGGACTACATTACCTGTTCAGAGTTTTTTTTTTAAATATGAATTGATTAATAATTTTTATGTCTTTTAAAAAAGATTTATTCATTTATTTGTATGTCAGAATTAGGGAGAGAGATCTTCTGTCTACTGGTTCACTCCTCAAATGGCTGCAATAGCCAGGGCAGAGCCAGGCCAAAGCCAAGAGACAGGAGCTTCTTCCTCAGCTCCCACATGGGTGCAGGGGCTCAAGTACTTGGGTTATCCTTCAATGGTTTTCAAGGTGCATTAGCAGGGAGCTGGATCAAAAGTGGAGGAGCTGGGACTCTTACCAGTGTCATATGGAATTCTGGCATTGCAGGAGAGATTTAACCTTCTGTACCACATAGTAGAAGTTCTAAAGACAAGTTCTGTGAAAGGGAGAAGGATCAGCCATTTGTTCTTAGAAGTCATTCTCGTGTCCACATCCTCAAGAGGAAACAAAACAAAATTATTAGTGGCTATGAAGGATTTAAAAGATGCCCATAATACTAAATTATTTGTGTTAGTCTTTATACTCTGGGCCTGATTCTAGCATGGGAATTAAAATTGTAGACTACAGCATGTCAATACCAGATACATTTAAAAGGCATATACCTTTAAGAAGCAATAGGCATCCTGAAAAAATACAGGGACCACTTCTGTGTGTAACATGTGTTTGCAAAGTCAGCCTCTACAAACGTATACTCAAAAATTCATTATTTCTTACTGATTTCCTTTATAATAGTGTCTTTTTATTTAATAAAGTAGAAAAATAACTTTATCTTGTGAGAATAGTTTGTATTTAAAAAGATTTCCATTCAGAAACCAAAACTTCATTCTTGATAGACTTTGTTATAGCATGTGCTAATTTTTTTTTAAAGAATTATTTTTTATTTATTTGAAAGAGTTACAGAGTAAGGTAGAACCAGAGAGAGGTCTTCCATTCCTCTGGTTCACTCCCCAAATGACCACAATGGCCAGAGCTGAGCTGATCCGGAGCCAGGAGCCAGAAGCTTCTTCCAGGTCTCCCATATGGGTGTAGAGGCCCAAGGACTTGGGCCATCTTGTACTGCTTTCCCACGCCATTGCAGAGAGCTGGATCGGAAGAGAAGCAGCCAGGACTTGAACTGGCGCCCATATAGGATGCCAACGATGCAGGCTGGGGCTTTTATCCGCTGTGCTACAGCTCTGGCCTCTGTACTAATATTTTTGTAGCTTTCAACTAATTACTCTTTTCTTTCTTTTTCTGATTTTTTAAAAAAAGATCTATTTATTTGAAAGGCAGAGTTACAGAGTGAGAGAGAAGGACAAACAGAGAGAAAGGAGAGATCTGCTATCCACTGGTCACTCTCCAAATAGCCTTAATGACTGGTGCTGGGCCAAGCTGAAGCCAGAAGCCAGGAGCTTCTTCCAGGCCTCCCAGGCTGATGTAGGGGCCCAAGCACTTGGGTCGTTTTGCACTGCTTTCTCAGGCCATAAGCAGAGAGCTGGATCGTTAGTGAAGTAGCTGGGACTCAACCGGCATCCGTATGGGATGTTGGCATTGCAGGTAGAAGCTTAGAAGTTTTACCTGCTATGCTGCAGTGCCGGCCCCAGATATGTTTTCATATTTGACCTTCCTCAGGTGTTTCAGGTATGTTTTTAATTCTCTGTGCTACAAACAAAACAAAACAACAACAAACCAAACCAAACCAAAACAAAACAAAACAAAAAAACCCAAAAAACTGTGCATAATAGTTCATCAGATGCCAGCATTGTGGTTCTGCAGTTTAGGCTGCCACTTAGAACAGCCATATCCTATACCTTGTGTGCTGGTTCTGCTTCTGATCCAGCTGCCTGCTAATGTGCCTGAAGAGGCAATGGAAGATGGTCCAAGTACTTGGGCCCATGAAACCATGTGGGAGATCAGGATGGAGTTCCTGGCTCCTGACTTTGGCCTAGCCCAGACTTGGTGTTGCAGCCATTTGGGAAGTAAAGCACAGATGGAATCTCTCTCTCTTTCTCACTCTGACTCTCTCACTGTATTTCTTTGTAACTATGCCTTTCAGATAAATGACTAAATTGTTAAAATATATGTTTAAAAAATAAATAGCTTATTAGAAGGCAGACGTGCTGGATTTATTAATCCATTTTGGAGGCACCTTTTGTGCTATCTTATGATCCCATTCCTTCCTGCAGTGTGATGTGAGCAGATAACCTTTGAGGTTAGAGGAAATATAACCAAGTTAGAATAACAGGGACTAGTTGGGAGGTTAGCCTGATGAGTGACATGCTTAGCTTATAGATATTCAAAAAGATAATTTGAAAAATTTTTAAAAGTTTTATTATTTGAAAGGCAGAGTTACAGAGAGGCAGAGAGAGAGAGAGAGAGAATCTTCCATCTGCTGGTTCACTCTCCAGATGGCTACAACGGCCATAGCTGGGCTGATCCAAAGCTAAGATCTCAGAGCTTTCCCTGGGTCCCTTGGATGCAAGGGACCAAGTACTTTAGCTGTCTTCCAGTGCTTTCTCAGGCCATCAGCAGAGAGACAGATCATAAAAGGGACAGCAGAGACAGGAACCGGCACCCATATGGGATGCCAACACCGCAGGTGGCAGCTTAACTCAATATGCCACGTTCCAAATATTTTACTAGTAGCCATTTTGAAATATAGAATTGTCAACCATGGTTATCCTGCTGTGTTATAGACTATTTTAAGTTATTCCTCCTATCTTGGAGGACTGTTAACCATTGTTTCTCCATCCCCTCCCTATTCCTCCCTTGTAACTACTCTGCTCTCTACAAGCTTTAAAAAAAATCATTTCATTATTTGAAAGAGCATGCAAGTAAATGAGTGTGCCCATCTACTTGGTTACTATTCAGATGTTTGCAGTGGCCACATCTGGGCTAAGGTTGAAGCTGGGAATCAAAAATGCAACCCAGGTCTTCCATGCAGGTGTCAGAAGCACGTTACTTGTTACCCCCACTTCCTTTCATAGTCTGCCCTGGCAGGAAGGTAAATCAGGAGCTGAAGCCAGGAATGGAACTGAGATGCTTCAATATGCGATACAGACACTTTAACCACGAAGCTAAACACTTGTACCTCTACAGGATTTTCTAAAAATAGAGGATGCATCCTTTTCTTTTAGCTCCTATGTACTTACCTATAAAATAGGCAGAGTGGTTTACAGGCAGAGTGGTTTAGAAGCTTTTAGGTGTGTATAGATCATCTAGATAATCAGTTATGTCTAGGCTGGGGCCTGAGAATCTTTATTTCTTTAAAAAAAAAAACTTTTAAAAAAGATTAATTGATTTGAAAGGCAGAATTACGAAGCATGATGTAGAGACAGAGATCTTCCATCTGCAGGTTCACTCCAAAAATGGCCACAAAAGCCAAGAAAGAGCCTGAAACTCCATCCTAGTCTCTTGCATGAGTGACAGGAGTCCAAGTACCTGGGCCATCTTCTGCTTTCCTAGGCATAGTAGCAGGGAGCTGGATTAGAAGTGGAGTAGCCTGCATATAGCCACTTCCTGCAATTCCAGAATCACATATGGGCACCACCTTTTTGAGTCCTTGGCTGCTCCATTTCCAATTTAGCTCCCTGCTAATGTGCGTGAGAAAGCAGCAGGTGATGGCCTAAGTGCTTGGGCCTCTGTACCCATGTGGAAGACCTGGAAGAAATTCCTGGCTTCTGCATGACCCAGCCCTGGCCTGACCCAGCCCTGGCTGTTGCCATTTGGGGAGTGTACCAGTGCATAGAAGATCTGTCTGTCTGTCTTCCTTTCTCCCTGTAACTTTGATTTCCAAATACATAAATTTTTTTAAATTATTTTATTTTATTTTTTTATTTTTGACAGGCAGAGTTAGACAGTGAGAGAGAGACAGAGAGAAAGGTCTTCCTTCCGTTGGTTCAACCCCCAAATGGCTGCTACGGCCAGCGCGCTGTGCCGATCTGAAGCCAGGAGCCAGGTGCTTCCTCCTGGTCTCCCATGCGGGTGCAGGGCCCAAGCACCTGGGCCATCTTCCACTGCCTTTCCGGGCCACAGCAGAGAGCTGGACTGGAAGAGGAGCAACCGGAACAGAATCCGGCGCCCCAACCGGGACTAGAACCCAGGGTGCTGGCGCCTCAGGCGGAGGATTAGCCCAGTGAGCCATGGTGCCGGCCTGAGAGTCTGCATTTCTAACAAGCTCCTTGGTGATGCTGATTCATGTAAACTGCAGAACACAATTTGAGTAGCAAGGAGCTAGATGGTTTTTATTGCTTTGCTCAGCATAAAATTTAGCAAAATCACTCAGTAAAAGACTACCACGGGGCCAGCACTATAGCAAAGTGGGTGAAGCTGCCACCTGCAGTGCTGGCACCCCGTATGGGCGCCAGTTCAAGTCCCAGCTGCTCCACTTCCAATCCAGCTTTCTGCTATGGCCTGGGAAAGCAATAGGAGATAGCCCAAGTCCTTGTGCCCCTGCACCCGTGTGGGAGACTTGGAAGAAGCTCCTGGCTTCTGGCTTTGGATCGGTGCAGCTCCAGCCGTTGCAGCCATCTGGGAAGTGAACCAGTGGGTGGAAGATCTCGCTCACTCTGCCTCTGCCTCTGTAACTAAACAGACAAACAAATAAATCTTTAAAAAACAAAAACACACAAAATACCATAATGGTTAAAAATGCAGTTTATCTTGAAGATTTTTTGATTGAAAGGGACAGGATTTTTTTTAAACCAGCACAAAAAAAGAACATATAATATATGTATACACAAATACATATGTGTGTGTGTGTGTGTGTGTGTATATCTGGCAGTCTTACTGGCATTCCTAAGTAAAATATTAAATTACAGCCCGGCTTCAAGGGAAGTAAAAATTTAGAAAGCAAAAAATAGGGGCTGGTGTTGTGGCATAGGGGGTTTAACCTCTGCCTGAGACACCATTATCCATATGGTCCCTGGTTCCTATCCTAGCTGTTTCACTTCCGATTCAGCTCCCTGCTGATGTGCCTGGGAAAGCAGTGGAAGAAGGCCCAAGTACTTGGGCCCCTGCCATCCATTTGGGAGACCTGGATGAAACTCCTGATTCTCGGCTTTGGCCTGGCATAGCCCTGGCTATTGTGGCCATCTGGGTAGTGAACCAGCAAATAGAAGATCTCTCTCTGTCTCTCCTTCTCTTTCTGTAACTCTGATGTTCAAATAAATGAATCTTTTTTGTTTCTTAAAAAAAAGGTTCTGTGGGGAGTAAGTAGCTGGAGGATTCATGTAGTTGTGGCTCCATCCTCAGGGAACTGAAAATAATAAGTCCTAATAACAGTATGCATATTTTTTAATTCCCTGAGTTATCAATTATCCATGAGGTAATGGTAAAAGTGGGCAAAGAAACTGAATCATCCTCTGCTACCATTTTCCCAGTGAGTACTTTGGTAGCTTACCTGTCCTGGCCTCCTTACTACTCACTGCTTCCTGGCAGACCAGGGCTGCTCATTCTTCTGCTTACTGTTTCTTGGGTCTCATTTTGTACTTTATTTTACATATACTTTTTAAAAAAGATTTATTTATTTATTTGTCAACTATACAGAGAGAATGAAAGAGATCTTCTATCTGCTTTTTATTCCCCAAATGGTCACAACAGCTGAATGGGAAGTGGTGCAACTGGGACTCAAACTGGTGCCCATAAAAGATGTGGAGACTGTGGGCATGACTTTCTTTGCCACAGTGCCAGCCCCTCTTGCATATAATTTTTTTTCTCAAAGATTTATTCATGGCCGGCGCCGTGGCTCACTGGGCTAATCCTCCGCCTGCGGCGCTGGCACTCTGGGTTGTAGTCCCGGTTGGGGTGCCGGATTCTGTCCCAGTTGCTCCTCTTCCAGTCCAGCTCTCTGCTGTGGTGGTGGTGGTGGGGCGGTGGAGGATGGCCCAAGTGCTTTGGCCCTGCACCCGCATGGGAGACCAGGAGGAAGCACCTGGCTCCTGGCTTCGGGTTGGCACAGCGCGCTGGCCGTAGCAGCCATTTGGGGGTTGAACCAACAGAAGGAGGACCTTTCTCTTTGTCTCTCTCTCTCTGCCCCCCCCCCCACAATTATTCATTTATTTGAAAGGTAGAGTTACAGAGAGGCAGAGAGAGAGAGAGGTCTTCCAACTGCTGGTTCATTCCCCAAATGTCAACAACAGCCAGAGCTGCGCCGATCAGGAGCCAGGAGCTTCCTCTGGATCTCCCATGCAGGTGCAGGGGCCCAAGGACCTGGGCCATCCTCTACTGCTTTCCCAGGCCACAGCAGAGAGCTGGATCAGAAATGGATTAGCTGGGACTCGAACCGGCAACTCATATGGGATACCGGCACCACAGGTGGCAGCTTCACTCTCTATGCCACAGCACCGGCCCTTTGCATATAATTTTAGGATATAACATTGAGATTGCCTTTCGAGGAAATGTAGACATTCTCATTCTTGGAGTCATAGAACTACCCAAAAGATTTGAGGTTCAACTATATATATTTTGAAGCCCTTGGTGTAAAGAGAATACAACATCCTCCAGGTTTTTGTTTTTTTTTTTTTTTTTGACAGGCAGAGTGGACAGTGAGAGACAGAGAGAGAGGTCTTTCTTTTTCCATTGGTTCACCCTCCAGTGGCCGCTGTGGCCAGTGCGCTGTGGCCAGCGCACTGCGCTGATCTGAAGGCAGGAGCCAGGTGCTTCTCCTGGTCTCCCATGCGGGTGCAGGGCCCAAGGACTTGGGCCATCCTCCACTGTACCCCCCGGGCCACAGCAGAGAGCTGGACTGGAAGAGGAGCAACCAGGACAGAATCTGGTGCCCTGACTGGAACTAGAATCCGGTGTGCCGGCGCCGCAGGCGGAGGGTTAGCCTAGTGAGCTGCGGTGCCGGCCATCATCCTCCAGTTCTATTAGTGATTACCTGTGTTCTTAAAATAGTTGAAATAATTGCCAGATTATTTCATTTTTTCCTAAGATGTCTTTCAGTCTATGCTCTTGGCTCCCATTATAGATAGATAAAATGATAAAATGAATGAGTGATAATATTTAGAGCATTTAGAGTAGTGCTTTTTTTTTCCCTCTTTGACTTGAAGGACAAATCAATGCTGTAAATTCTAGTATTCTGTTCATTCATGCTTCTAAAATGTATATAGCCCCAAAAGTAAACTTCAAATACTATATTGTACTATAATTTAACATCATAATGTTTTAGACAAATATGTGAACAGTTTTCTGGAAAGAAAAACATTTTTTAAACCTTTTTTGTTTGCTTAAATTCTTTGTTTTTGCTTTATTTGAAAGACAGAGAGATAAAGATCTTCCATTTGTTAAATGATTCCCAAAATGCCCACAATGGCTAGGACTGGGCCAGGCCTACCTAGAGGGCCTGGAACTCCATCTGGGGCTCCAATGTGGGTGGGAGAGATCCAAGTACTTGAGCCATCATCTCCTGCCTTGAAGGGTACACATTAGCAGGAAGCTAGATGGAAGCAGAATAACAATACTCAAACCAGGCACTCTGATATGGGATGCAGACATCATAAGTGGGGTCTTACTATTTGCTGGCTTGGAATACTGTCTTCCTTTATTTTAATAATATACTCTTTTTTTTTTTCTTTCAGAAAAAGCCTGGGCAGAAGCTGGGTCAGCAAGAATGTCACTCCTTATATTGGTGTCCATTTTCTTATCTGCAGCTTTTGTTATGTTTTTGGTATACAAAAATTTTCCTCAGCTTAGTGAGTAAGTATACCCATAGAGAAACTGAAAATATCTTGATATTTATACAGATGAAAATGGATTAAAAGTTAAAATTTAAAGGTACATTAAGCAACAGAACTGTTGGGGTGATTGTGTATCAGTTTTCGTGACTTAGAGAAGTCCTCATCAACACTCTTTTTTTTTTTTTTACAGGAAGAGTTAGACAGTGAAAAAGAGACAGAGAGAAAGGTCTTCCTTTTGTTCGTTCACCCCCCAAATGGTTGCTACGGCTGGCGCGCTGCGCCGACCCGAAGCCAGGAGCCAGGTGCTTCCTCCTGGTCTCCCATGGAGTGCAGGGCCCAAGCACCTGGGCCATCTTCCACTGCCTTTCCGGGCCACAGCAGAGAGCTGGACTGGAAGAGGGGCAACCGGGAGAGAATCTGGTGCCCCAACCAGGACTAGAACCCGGTGTGCCGGCGCCACAGGTGGAGGATTAGCCTAGTGAGCCGTGGCGCCGGCCCTCATCAACACTCTTACTTAAGTACTTTTCACAATTGCCTCTTGATCTTTAAAGTTTTTTTATTTATTTATTTGAAAGACAGGCAGACAGACAGAGGTCTCCCATCCACTGGTTCATACCCCAGATGCTGGCAACAGCCATCTCTGGGCTATACCAAATTCAAGAGCTAGTTACTTAACACAAGCCTGCCACATGAATGGCAAAGATTCAAGTACTAGAATCATTCATTACCTGCTAAGTCCCAGAGTATGCATTATCATATCCTAGAGCAGAACCAGGTACTCTGATATAGGATGAGGGCATCCTAAGAAGCATTCTAACTGCTACACCACTCTCTCCATACCTCCTAATTTTCTATGCAGTTTTCCTAGTTATGGCCTTAGCTTTCTAATAACTTTCAACATTTTTTTAAAATGACATTATAGAGGCCAGTGCTGTGGTGTAGAAGGTTAAACCTCTGCCTGCAGTGCCAGCATCCCATATGGTCACCGATTTGAGTCCCAGCTGCTCCACTTCCAATCCAGCTCCCTGCTAATGCCCCTGGGAAAACAGTGGAAGATGGCCCAAGTACTTGGGCCCCTGCACCCATGTGGAAGACCCAGAAGAAGCTCTTGGCTCCTTACTTTGACCTGGCCTAGCCCTGGCCATTGCGGCCACTTGGGCTGTAAACCAGTAGTTGGAAGGTATCTCTCTCTCTTTTTCTCTCTCCCTCTCCCTTTCTCTCCCTCCCTCCTTCTTTCTCTCTCTCCCTTTCTGTCTCTCCTTTTCTTTCCCTCCCTCCCTCTCCCTCCCTCCCTCCTTCCCCACCTCCTCTCTCCCCCCCTTCTCTCTCTGTATTTCTGCCTTTCAAATAAGTAAATAAATCTTTTTTTTTTTTAAAAAGGTACTATAATGGGAAAACACATTTTTATATCATGATCCTGCACCTTTCCCCTTCAATCTTGCATTCATCTAAATCTAAAACTAAGTTAAAGTTTCATGATACAAAGGATGTTTTTCTGTTATTTCTATTTTGTCATCATCTTTTTTTTTTTTTAAGATTTATTTATTTATTTGAAAGGCAGAGTTACACACAGAGAGAAAGAGAGGCAGAGAGAGAGAGCAGCCTTCCATTCTCTGGTTCACTTGCCAATTGGCCACAACAACCGGAGCTGTGCCGATCCGAAGCCTGGAGCCAGGAGATTCTTCCAGGTCTCCCATGTGGGTGCAGGGGCCCATATAGGATGCCAGCACTGCAGGCCGGGGCTTTAACCTGCTCTGCTGCAGCACTGGCCCCTGTATTCTTATTTACAAATGTTTTTTGTCTACTTGAAATGCAGAACAACAAAAGGCAGTATCTTCCATCTACTGGTTTATTCCTCAGATATAGCCAGGAGTAGGTTAGGTCAAAGTTAGGAGCCTAGAACTCTATCCAGATCTCCCACATGAATGGCAGGGCCCCAAACACTGGACCATCATCATCCACTGCCTTTCAAGATGCATTAGCAAGAAGCTGAATTAGAAGAGAATAACCTGGACTATAACTGCCATTCTAGTATGGGATGTGGGCATGCCAGAATCAGCTTACCCATTGGTGCCACAGTACCCCCCACCTTAATTTATCTTATTCTATTTTACCACAAACCTTTTTTTCTTTTCTTTTTTTTCAATTTTCATTTTATTTGAAAGGTTGAGAGAAAGAGATCTGTCATCTGTTGGTTCGCCAAATAGGCACAATAGCCAAGGTCACGGCAGGCTGAAGCCAGGAGCTTAGATCCCCTCTGGTTCTCCAATGTGGGTTACAGATACCATCTGCCTCCTAGGGGTACACATTAGGAGCAAATTGGAAGTGGAGCCAGGAATTCCAGTATGGGAGTGGCATCTTAACTGTGTGATGTCTTACCTGCTGTGCCCAACCTTTGCTCCACACAAACTTTTTGAAGTACCTTTGCTTATGTATGTGTTCATACATGCCTGCTCATGTATATACACTCCTGTAGAAAAGAATTTAATTTTTTACTTTTTGGTAATTTTTTTATTTTTTTATTTTATTTTTTTTGACAGGCAGAGTGGACAGTGAGAGAGAGAGACAGAGAGAAAGGTCTTCCTTTGCCGTTGGTTCACCCTCCAATGGCCGCCGCGGTCGGCGCGCTGCGGCCGGCGCACCGCGCTGATCCGATGGCAGGAGCCAGGAGCCAGGTGCTTTTCCTGGTCTCCCATGGGGTGCAGGGCCCAAGCACCTGGGCCATCCTCCACTGCACTTCCTGGCCACAGCAGAGGGCTGGCCTGGAAGAGGGGCAACCGGGACAGAGACCGGCGCCCCGACCGGGACTAGAACCCGGTGTGCCGGCGCCGCTAGGCGGAGGATTAGCCTAGTGAGCCGCGGCGCTGGCCACTTTTTGGTAATTTTTAAAAATAATGTATATGAGTATTATATATACAACTCAGTGAATTTAAGATTTTTTTTGTCAGGCAGAGTGGACAGTGAGAGAGAGAAACAGAGAGAGAAAGGTCTTCCTTTTCTGTTGGTTCACCTCCGCAATGGCTGCTGTGGCCAGCGCACCGCTCTGATCCAAAGGCAGGAGCCAGGTGTACTTATCCTGGTCTCCCATGGGGTGCAGGGCCCAAGCACTTGGGCCATCCTCCACTGCACTCCCAGGCCACAGCGGAGAGCTGGACTGGAAGGGGAGCAACGGGGACAGAATCTGGCACCCCGACTGGGACTAGAACCTGGTGTGCCAGCGCTGCAGGTGGAGAATTAGCCTATTGAGCCTCGGTGCCCTCCTGAATTTAAGTTTTTTTAAAAATTTGAGAGAGAGATCTCCCATCTGCTGTTGTCATTTCCTAAGTGCCTACAGTAGCCAGGGCTGAGGCAGGTTTGAGACAGGTCAGAACCAGGAACTAGGAACTTGATCTGGGTTCCCCACATGGGTGGCAATTACTGGAGCCATGACCTGCTGGCTTGCAGAGGGCTCATTAACTAGAAGCTTGAATTAGAAGTAGAGCTGGGGCCGGTGCCGTGGCTCAATAGGCTAATCCTCCGCCTTGTGGCACCGGCACACTGGGTTCTAGTCCTGGTCGGGGTGCCAGATTCTGTCCCGGTTGCCCCTCTTCCAGGCCAGCTCTCTGCCGTGGCCAGGGAGTGCAGTGGAGGATGGCCCAAGTGCTTGGGCCCTGCACCCGCATGGGAGACCAGAAGCACCTGGCTCCTGCCTTCAGATCAGCGCAGTGCGCCGGCTGCGGCGGCCATTGGAGAGTGAACCAACGGCAAAAGGAAGACCTTTCTCTCTGTTTCTCTCTCTCTGTCCACTCTGCCTGTCAAAAAAAAAAAAAAAAAAAAAAAAGTAGTAGAGCTGGGACTTGAACCTAGGCTCTCTGATAAGGGATTGTGGACTTCCTAAGCAGTGTCTTAACTGCTGCATCAAATGCCTACTGCAAGTTTTAAAATTTTGTGAATAACAAGTCATTTTAGTTACCAGGTATTTTAATGGGATTTAAAGCAGCATCTTTCATTGTTCTGCATAGTCAATTTAAATTTTCTCACATAAGTGAACATAATACGCAAAGGAGATTAAAACTTTTAAAAGCAAAAAAATCAGTTCCAAACAATGAACTGAATACAAAGTAATAATGGAAAGGGAAGTGTATTTTTAGCTTTTTTCTGAACTTTGAGGTGGGATATTTCAGAAAAAGCATGAACTATTAAATCATTATAATTAAAATTCTTGCTTACTTTCTGTTGTTAATGATTATTGATGTTAGCGTATCATGAGGATTACCCAAAATGATGTGAAATGTTTTTAATTTAAATTTCAAATCAATGTTGAAGCAAATGTTTAACCTTCAGTTTGCGTCATCCTGAGCTTTCATATATAGATCACATATCTCATATTATATGAAAACATTAAAAAACAAATAATTTCTAGACCTTTGTATTTCAAAATTGCTAATTTGAACTTAACATATTATAGATCAAGGCATCAAATCATTTTGGATAAAACTTCATGTTTTGAAGTTGACTTAGATACTATTTTGGCAAAATTCTCTTAAAAGTTTTTAATTTTATTTCTTTAGAGAAGAAAGAGTGAATATGAAGGTCCCCAGAGATATGGATGATGCCAAGGCTCTAGGAAAAATTTTATCCAAATATAAGGACACCTTTTATGTACAAGTACTTGTAGCTTATTTTGCTACATATATTTTGTATCCTTTTCCTAGTTTTGTTCAAGAAAAGATTTAAAAGGTTTGCTGTTCAATTATATATAACTTTTTCATTTTTAGAATTGTTAATATAATGTAATAGTATTCAATGAAACATTGAAAAAATTTAAATAAAAAAAATCTCAGTTAAGTCTATCTCCTCAACTCAATTATTTTTATTTCAGAATACTCATTTTCAGTTCTTTTGTATTCAACTTAACAAGCATTTTCCTTTCTCCTCACTATTCAAGATATTTTATTAGTTAACTGATTAATTTAATTGTTTTAATAGTCACCATATCATTTTTTTGAATATTCCCTTAGATTTAGAGGTATAGTTTGTTTGCAGTCTATTGCTTTTGTGTATATTCTATTTGAATCTCCTTTGTTTATTTTTTCTGCCATTTAGTTGCCTTTGTAAAATTTCCTAAGAGAATAATTAGTCATTCAAAGGAATGTTTTTTATAATTCTTTGTGTATATGTGTGTATATATGTCTTTGATAGAATTCACTTATGTATATACATAAATATGTATGATATCTTTGTTTTATAGAATTATATGTTTTAACTAGTCAGGAAACCATCTTTATTCTATCTATTTATTTTCAAACAACCTTTGCTATTTGTGATTAGTCTTCTCATTTGTAGACTTTAACTTTTATTTCTGATTTTTATACCTTTTATTCTTATCTAACTTATATTCCAAATCTTAGCCAATGAAAGACATTACATCTTGGTGTTGTGAAAGTAAATTTAAAAAGGCAGATTGGTTACTTTGTTAATTTTTTCAAAGTATTTGTATTTGTGCTTTCTTTTTTATTTCCTGAATTTCTTTTGGTTTGTTGGTTTTTTCAACTCTCCTGTTAAATTGAACACATTGTTTTTTCTTGGGTTTGTATTAGGTTAGATATTATATATCTTTTCCTGAATTTAATTTCCTTAGGCAAATGTCTTTAGTAAATATGTACACACATTAGGGAAGTTCCTTCCTTTTTTTTTTTGGACAGGCAGAGTGGACAGTGAGAGAGAGAGAGAGAGGTCTTCCTTTTCTGTTGGTTCACCCAGGCGGCGTACCGCGCTGATCCGAAGCCAGGAGCCAGGTGCCTCTCCTGGTCTCCCAAATGGGTGCAGGGCCCAAGGACTTTTGGGCCATCCTTCACTGTACTCCGGGGCCACAGCAGAAAGCTGAACTAGAAGAGAATCCGGTGCCCCAACCGGGACTAGAACCCGGGGTGCCAGCTGCAAGCGGAGGATTAGCCTATTGAGCTGCGGTGCCAGCCAGAAGTTCCTTCTAACATAATCAGCTTAGCAACAAGAATATTTACAAAAACTTTTGCTGCTAATGCACATTCCTCCTTGCTGGCATGGTGAGGATGCATTTGCAGTTAGGTAGTGTGACTTATATAGGTACTTTATCCTTATTTTCCCTATTTATTTCCAGAAACAATTGGGGGAATAATTAGTATGTACCTATCTTTATGACAGGCTATTTGGGGCATCTATTGGTAGTCTAATTTTGCATACACTATTTTAAAAAAACCTGTAACTGCTATCTTTTCCTATAAACTCCATTTGTCATCTACCTGTGAAAACCTTAGTGTTAGGCTTATAGGTTATTTTGCCTTTATATACTTAAATCATAAGTTGAAATGTTTTCTCCAAATGAGGTACAAACCCGGTTCATCATTTTCATTTGTCTTTTATAAGGTTTTTGTGAAAAAGCATACAATTTCTGTTTAGTTTTGGAGATCCTCCTCTTTGCCCAGTTTGCCTGTTACCTTTGGAAGGGATGAAGGGGAGATATACCCTTTTGGGCCATCAGACAGTTGTGTAACTGAGTCCTTGTCTTCCATGGGATATTGTAGCCTTATTGTCTTAAAGTCTATGTTGTAGAAAATAGTAAACTGCCCTGCAGAAGGTGAATTGACAGTATGAGTTTGGGTTTATTATTATAAACTACATTTAGTCTAAAATATTATATTATTGGTTAGTATTGATAATTGTATTTTATTGCATGGTGTTACTGTTAATTGTGATTTCACATCATGTTTTAGATTTTTTAATAGCATGTTAAATTACATAATTTCTATTTATTTACACTTTAAAAAATTATTTATTTATTTGAGAGGTAGAGTTACAGACAAAGGGAGAGACAGAGAGCAAGGTCTTCCATCTTCTGGTTCACTCCCCAAATGGCCAAAGTGGCTGGAACTGGGCTGTTCCAAAGACAGGAGCCAGGAGCTTCCTAAGGGGTCTTCCATGCGGATTCAGGGGCCCAAGTATTTGGGCCATTTTCTACTGCTTTCTCTGGCCATAGCAAAGAGCTGGATCAGAAGAGAAGCAGCTGGGACTAAAACTGGCACCCGTATGTGATGCCAATGCCACAGGTGAAGACTTAGCCCACTACACCATAGTGCCAGTCCCATACACTTTTTTCTTTTTTAATTTATTTTTAATTTATTTGAAAGGCAGAATTCCAAAGGGAGGAGGAGAGACAGAGAGAGAGATCTTCTATCCCGCTACTCCACAAATGGCCACAACAGCAAGGGCTGGGCCAGGCCAAAGCTAGGAGCCCAGAGCTGCTTCTAGGTCTCCCACATGTGTGCAGGAGCCCAGGAACTTGCACCATTTTTTATTGTTTTCCCAGGCATATTAGCAGAGAACTGGGTTAGAAGTGGAACAGCCAGGTTTTGAACTGATGCCCATGTGGGATGCTGTCATCGCAGGCGGAGGCTTAACTTGGTACTCCATAACACCGGGGCCATTATTTACACTTTTGAGTCTTAAGCTCTGAATGTCAAAAAAATGTATTTTTAAACTCGGTGAACATTAGGGAAACACTTTTATCTTAGGATATATAACAAAGTTTTGTTTTTACTAGTACGGGCTGATTAATAGAAATATAATATCAAGTATATTTAATTTTTAAAAAATATTTGAGAGTTACATAGAGAGGAGGGGAGGCAGAGGCAGAGAGAGAGAGTTTCTGTTTGCTGTTTTACTCCCCAAATGGCTACAATGGCCAGGACAGAACCAGGTCAAAGGCAGGAGCCAGAAGCTTTATCTGGTTCTCCCACATGGGTGCCAGGGTCCAAGTACTTGGGCCATCTTTGACTGCTTTCTCAGGTGCATTAACAGGGAGCTTGGTGGGGGGACTGTGCTGTGGCATAGCAGGTAAAGCCTCGCCTGTAGAGACAGAGAGAGAGGTCTTCCATCCACTGGTTCACTCCCCAGATGACTGCAATAGCCGGAGCTGCGCCGATCCGAAGCCAGGAGCCAGGAGCTTCTTTCATGTCTCCCATGTGGGTGCAGGGGCCCAAGGACTTTAGCTGTCCACTACTGCTTTCCCAGGCCATAGCAGAGAGCTGTATCAGAAGAGGAGCAGTCAAGACTAGAACTGGTGCCCATATGGGATGCTGGTGGTTCAGGCCAGGGTTTTAGCCTGCAGTGCTACATCGCCAGCACCAGTTTGATTGATTTATAGAGACATGTGTTCTATCCGCTCATTTGCTCCCAATGCCTCGACAGTCAAGGCCAGGGCATGCTGAAGCCAGGAACACATGGCTTGTTGTGGAACAAAATCAAAAGAGTTTGAGAAACACTGTCTCAAATTGGTTTTATTGCTTTTAGAAGACAATAGTGAGCGATAAGAGAAATAGGGTAACAAAGTGAAATAGGATGGAGGGTGGTTGATGTAATTCACTCAGTCTGGCTGACTTGTAAGTAAATCATATTAGGAGTAGAGAGGGGGGCCAGACCAAAACTAGAAAGTAAAGGAAATTAGAAAAGGATAATTCTATTTTGAAAATAAGATTTGAGATTTTTACTACATTATCCTTTTTTTTGTTACCTTTTTAAAAGATGTAGTGGGTCTGGTGCCGTGACTCACTTGGTTAATCCTCTGCCTGTGGTGCTGGCATTCTAAATGGTTGCTGGGTTCTAGTCCCGGCTGCCCCTTTTCCAGTTCAGCTCTCTGCTGTGGCCCAGGAGGGCAGTGGAAGATGGCCCAAGTGTTTGGGCCCGTGCACCTGCACGGAAGACCAGGAAGAAGCACCTGGCTCCTGGCTTCAGATTGGCCCAGCACCGGCTGTAGCAGCCATCTGGGGAGTGAACCAATGGAAGGCTTTTCTCTCTGTCTCTCACTGTCTATAACTCTACCTGTCAAAAAAAAAGCTGTAGTGAATTGAAGTGAATTTTCATAGTTAAATTAGAAATAAATTATTAGACCTTATGTGTATACCTAGATTTCTAGAGAAATTACTTTTCTTGAAAGTATTTAGAGTAAAATGCATTAGAGAAGCAGTTTATTAAAAAAATCTGAAGAGCTTATTTATTTATTTTTGGCGAAATTGTCCAATTCCTCTCTATCTGGTACATGTTGAATATTTGCCTTGATTTTTTTTTTAAGTAGTACACTTGGATTGACATTGTATTTATTGCTTAGTAAACGGTCAGTTTGGAGGCATGACAGCTGAGGAGTCATGTATTTTTAAAGTTTCTGTGTATAATTTTACTTTATTTTTAAATACAGGTTGAGTATCCCTAATCCGAAAATCTGAAATGCTCCAAAATCTAACTTTTTGAATGCCAACATATTACCACAAGAGGAAAACTGCACACCTGATTTACTGCGACAGGTTGCATTCAAAATGCAGGCACACAAAAAATGTTGTATAAAATTATCTTCGGTCTGTGTGTATAAGATGTATATGAGGCATAAATGAATTTCATGTTTAGGCTTAAGTCCTGTCCCCAAGATATTCATTATGTATGTGCTCTAAATATTCCAAGTTTGAGAAAATCTGGAACACTTCTTTTCCAGGCATTTCAGATAAGGAATACTCAACTTATACTGAAATGTGGGTATAATCTCATTAACATGATAATTCCTGTATTTATACTTTTTTCTGAAATGTTGGATTTGTCTTTTTAAAATTCCATTTAATTATGCTTTAGTCCTTAACTTAAAAGTTAACAGCTTGCAAACATTTGCTATACCAGGCTCTATATTTCTCAGTATACTCTCAGGGTTTCTTTATCCCTTTCCACTAGCCTTATTTCTTGTTTGTTTGGTAAGTATATAAAATGAAATTGAGAAACTGGAAAAAAGTGGCTTTAAATACAATGAGGATGATGATGGTATCCTAGCCCCACTTGCCTATACAACCATAAACTTGTTAACTTAAGAGGAGTTAATATGATACCTGTTAAGTCCCTCCATAAAATCTTATAGTATGGATCTTTTTCTAGAACAGAGGAATCATAAACCTAATCGCATTTATAAGCTCTGTTTTAGCCTTTTCTTTTCTATTTTGTTTTGTAACTTGGATCATCCAAGAGTATTGCTGGGCACAGTAAATTAAGTTGTAGGGCTGAGGGTGGTGTTTTTAAGCATAGAAATGGAGTGAAAATTTGTCTTTGAAATTTTCATTCTTAGGCTAATGTTAATTGCTTGGATTTAGTCACTGTTTAATCATGGTGCCAATTTTAAGTAGTCTCATTGAATTTCAATTTGATCTAAGAAAAAGACTAGATCAAATAGATTCTTGATCTCTACACAAGAGATATCATACATAGTATCCTCCCTTCTCCCCAGAAGGAAACATTGAGCTTTTCCATGGGTGAATATTTCGATGTGAGTAACATGGCAAAGTATAAAATGCTTGTATCTTCTTGTTATTTTCCAGTGTTCTGGACTTGGTGCCTCATTTTGTTATATGCTCTCCTATTTAGTTGGGAGACCAGTTGTGTACAAATACCTAACAGAGAAAGCAGTAAAATGGTCACAGCAGGTAAGCATTTTTTTTTTTTTTTAAAGAATTGTGTATTAGAAATGCAGAGAGAGAGGGAAAGACAGAGAAAGACCTGGCCACAATAGCCAGGTCTGGGCCAGGCCGAGGCCATGAGTCAGAAACTCCATCCCTGTATCCTACATGTGTGGCAGGAGCCCAAGTACGCGAGCCATCTTCTACTGTCTTCCCAGCTACATTAGCAGATATCTGGATGAGAAGCAGAGTAGTTAGGACTTGAACCTGCACTCTTATAGGGAAGACCAGAATCATAAACAGCAGCTTAACCCTCTATACTATAATGCCAGTCCCTTAGCATGTCTTTTTTAAGTTATGTAATATAACTCCTTGGTTAATTGCAGTGTATAGTCCCTATGTAAATTTACGTAGCCCCTACATAGGTTTAGCTTACAGATGAACTCAGATGATAAAAATAATCTTTTGACATAATCAAGAAGTAGGCAAATATGATTGTTAATAATTTTGAATGTAAATTTTTCATGCCTATGACGGTAATTTGAATTCTTTATCCCTTAAATTTAATTAGAGAGGTTGAGACTGGTGTGGTACAAAGGGTTAATCCATCACCTGCCATACTGGCATCCTTTATGAGTGCCTTCGAGTCCCAGCTGCTCCACTTCCGATCTAGCTCCCTGATAATGTGCCTGGGAGGGCAGTGGATGATGGTCCGAGTGCTTGCACCCCTGCTATCCACATAGGAGACCTGGATGGAGTCTGGAACTCCTGCTTTGGCCTGGCACAGCCTAGGGCATTTGCAGTCATTCAGGGAGTAAACCAGCAGATGGGAGATCTTTCTCTGTCTCTCCCTCTCTATAACTTTACCTTTCAAATAAAGTAAATAAATCCTTTTAATTTGCCATAGTTAGACACCTTACCTGTTTGTTGTTGGTGCAGCATGCTGTCAATGGGTCACTACAAAACCTGTATCAGTGGACTCCTTTAATGTATTTTCACTGCAAACAATTGTGACATTTAGTCTGGATATCTTCAATGACTAACAATGATAAATACAAGCAGTACTATACACAAAGGGCTTCCATAGTATTGCTCAGAGAATCCTATTTCTGTAAAGAGCAGAAGAAAGAATGTTCTGTATCACAGGAGTTTGTGATCACCTGTCTTACCTCTTTGTTGTACAGATTAGAAAATCTGATATTTTGCCCTAAAGCCAAAGCAAGGTCTAGAATCTCAGATATATACACGTATATATCTAAACGATATATACCACATATATACTGAATGAATAGTTTTGCTTGTAAGTTTCTCTTTGGGGGCCAGTGCTGTGGTGTAGCAGGTAGAGCCACCACCTGCAATGCCAGCATTTATGAACGTCCGTTTAAGTCCCAGCTGCTCTACTTCCGATCCAGCTCTCTCCTATGGCCTGGGAAAGCAGTAGAAGATGGCCCAAGTCCTTGGGCCCCTGCGGCCACATGGGAGACCCGAAAGAAGCTCCTGGCTCCTGGCTTTGGATCACCCGAGCTCCGGACATTGCAGCCATCTAGGGAGTGAACCAGTGGATGGAAGACCTACCCCGCCTCTCTGCCTCTCTGCCTCTCGCTAGCTCTCTGCCTTTGAAGTAAATAATAAATCTTTAAAAAAAAAGATTTTTCTTTAAAAAAGGTTTTTCTTTGGAAAAGCTATTTTTCTTTTTCTTTTTTTTTTTTTTTTATTCGAGAGGTAGAGTTACAGATACAGAGAGACGAGAGAAAGGTCTTCCATCCACTGGTTCATTCCCTAAATGACCACAACAGCTGGAGCTGAGCTGATCTGAAACCAGGAGCCAGGAGCTTCTTGCCAGTCTCCTATGCTGGTGCAGGGGCCCAAGCACTTGGGCCATCTTCCACTGCTTTCCCAGGTCATAAGCAGAGAGCGCTGGATTGGAAGAGGGACAACTAGGACACAAACCATTGCTCATGTGGGATGCCAGTGTCATAGGTGGAGGCCTAATCTACTATACCGCAGCACTGGCCTGCTATTTTATCTTTTTCAAGTGTACTCACTAGCTGTTAGAAGGAAGTATAAGCTAATCTTTCTTATATTTAATCAGATAAGTATTTCCATATCCTTCTTTAAACTCATTTGTCAATAATGAATGAGTTCACACATGTGATATATATTTTGATAGCATAAATATTTATCTGTATGGCCCAAATGCTTGGGCCCCTACACCATTATGCATGGATGAAGTTCCTGGCTCCTGGCTTTGGCTCTGGCCATTGTGGCCATCTGGGGAGTAAACCCACTGATGGAAGAGCCCTCTGTCTCTCTGTAGCACTGACTTTCAAATAAATAAATTAAAATCTTTTAAAGAAATGTACCTTAAACTTATTTAAAGATTTATTTGTTGGACTACCACTGTGGTGTAGTAAGCTAAGCCTCGGCCTGCAGCACTGGCATCCTGTATAGATGCCGGTTCGTGTCCTGGTTGCACCTCTTCTGATCCAGCTCTCTCTGCTTATGACCTGAGAAAGCAGGGGAAGATGGCCCAAGTGCTTGGGCCCCTACATCAGTGTGGGAGACCCGAAAGAAGCTCCTGGCTCCTGGCTTCAGGTTGGCCTGGCTCCAGCTGTTGCAGCCATTTGGGGAGTAAGTCAGCAGATGGAGGAACTTTCTGTCTGTAACTCTGCCTTTCAAATAAATAAATAAATCTTTTTTAAAAAAAATTATTTATTTATTTGAAAGGCAGAGTGACAGAGAGAGAGGCAGTGAGATAGAAATCTTTCATCTGCTGATTCACTTGCTAAGTGACTGCAGTAGCTGAAGCTGGGCCAGGCTGAAGCTAGGAGCCAGGATCTTCAGCCTGTTCTCCAATGTGGGTAGCAGGGGTTCAAGCACTTGGGCTACCTTCCACTGCTTTTCAAGGCACATTAGCAGAGAGCTGGATTGGAAGTGGGTTCTTTGATATTGGATGCCTGCATTGCAGTTTACAGGCTATGTCACAATACCATCTGAATTTTTTTTTAAATTGGGGATTAGATTTGTTCATTTGATACATTAGCTCATTACATGGTAGAAAATTAAAGACATTGAAAGTTGGCCACTTGATGTGTATCATATCTAGTTATATAATTTTAGCATTTTAGTTTTAAGATACTATGATTGATCATCATTAAGTTGATTGTTTTTATTGGATAAATTCTGAAGTATCAGGGATGAGAACTTGAAATAAGATTATTTGCTATTAAACAACTTAGTTTTAATTTTGGCCTTTTAGGATACTAATTCTTTACTTTCTATGGCAGGTTGAACGTCACAGAGAACATCTCATTAACTACATTATATTTTTAAGAATAACACCATTTCTGCCTAACTGGTTTATTAATATTACATCTCCTGTGATAAACGTGCCTTTGAAAGTTTTTTTTATTGGCACTTTTCTAGGTAAGACTCCCACCCCTAGTTTGCACTGTGTTTTAGCTCTTTGTATCTGTATCTGAAGGGGTCCTGCTGAATTACATTGTATGCTGTGTGCAGACAGCCAGCACCATGTAGAAATCTTGGGCCTAAAGCCTTGCCTGATAATTAGGTGCTCAGAAGTGTGTGTTGGATTGTGTTGAGTTAGCTAGTTTTGTCCAATTTCTTTGAAATAGAGTACTTTATACTGAATACTGTTTTTATTATTTTTTATTTTTACCTTATTAAGTATTCATTTATTTGAAAGGCAGAGTTTACAAAGAGAGGGAGAGGGAAAGACATCCACTGGTTCACTCCCCAAATGGCAGCAACTGCCAGGGCTGGGCCAGGCCAAAGCCATGAGCCAGGAGCTTCTTCTGGGTCTTCCACGTGGGTGCAGGGGTCCAAGTACTTGGACCATCTTCTGCTATCCCAGGTACATTAGCAGGGAGCTGGATTGGAAGTGAAGCTGGCAGAATTGAACCGGTGTCCACAAGGGATGCTGGTGTCACAGGCGGCGAGTTTCCCTGCTGTGCCACAATGCTGGCACCTAAATAGGAATTTTGATAACTCCATTCTCTTCTTTAGTACTGAGGGGAAAAATATCAAGTTGCCTTTTTTGAATTATTTTTTCATTTATCATCTACTTGAAGATTGAAATAGACTTGAATTTTTGGTAGAGAATTGATCCTATTTTTTTTTTAATTGAAATCAGTATTTATTGTGGGTATTAGCAAAAGTATGGGTAACCAAGGATCAACAGACATTCATAGTTTCAAGGAACTGACACCAGTTTTTAAATTCATCAGTAGACATGACTGTTTTGTGAATTTTTGTGGTTCTTTAGAAAGAGTGTTTTGCTTTTCTTCCCTTGAATTGTTCAGATACTAATAAAATGAGCATATTTTTCATGTATTGCGTATCAGTTAAAGTTTAAGTTAGTACTTGTGAGAGTAGATCTTTTTGAAAAGAATAATCACAGCTACTTTAAAAAATTACCTGACTAGCTTAATAACCTTCCCTGAAACCATGTCTTTGTAAATGCTATTTCCTACAGTTGAAATTACTGTATCACAGGATGTGTTTTTTAAGATTATAGAGCAGGCCGGCACCGCGGCTCACTAGGCTAATCCTCCACCTTGAGGCACCGGCACACCGGGTTCTAGTTCGGGATGCCGGATTCTGTCCCGGTTGCTCCTCTTCCAGGCCAGCTCTCTGCTGTGGCCAGGGAGTGCAGTGGAGGATGGCCCAAGTGCTTGGGCCCTGCACCCGCATGGGAGACCAGGATAAGTACCTGGCTCCTGCCATCGGATCAGTGCGGTGCACTGGCTGCAGTGCGCCGGTGGCGGCGGCCATTGGACAGTGAACCAACAGCAAAAAGGAAGACCTTTCTCTCTGTCTCTCTCTCTTACTATCCACTCTGCCTGTCAAAAAAAAAAAAAAAAAGATTATTGAGGAATATTGTAAAGTTATTCTCTGAATACTTTCTTTGAATTTTTAAGGATATGTTATCTAAAATTCTTAGTACAAAATGATGATTATAGGAAGTTGAATTCTTTATATGGAAATAAACTTGAGAAGCTTTAAATTTTTAAAGATTTTTTTTCCAAAATGGGAAATAGCTGTACTTAAATTCTTAGAAGAAAATTTATGCAGAAGGAAAATTTTAACTTCTAATAATATTTTGTGGTTTTTACAGCATGTTTTATTTTTTTATTTCAGGTGTTGCACCTCCATCTTTTGTAGCGATTAAGGCAGGAACAACTCTGTACCAGCTTACAACAGCAGGGGAAGCTGTTTCCTGGAACTCAGTATTTATTCTGATGATCTTGGCTGTTCTTTCTATTTTGCCAGCCATCTTCCAAAAAAAACTAAAGCAGAAATTTGAGTAAAAAGTTGCCAAGTTTTTCATTTTCCTTCCATCATCATCATCATCATCATCATCATCATCATCTCAAGATTGGCAGGTGCATCCATTTATGTTTTTAAATCACATCTTCAGTAATTGAAACAAGGAATTTGTAAAATAAAATTTCCTATCAGATAGTTTAAAATAATGGTTTCAAATGGCAAGGGGACGAAGAAAGCATAAATTGACATTGATATACTCTGAAAAATGCTGCCTAGTTAATGGTGGACATCTTATAAATTATGGTACTAAAGGTAGTTATAGATAATAGCAATGTGGTAGAAAATATTCAATTAATATTTTTCTCTTTTAAGTCTAATAACTAAAATATATATTCTAGACTTTATAAATAGTGTGACAGTTCTTACTAATGTTAGCCTTCTTTCAGCAAATAAAACAGATAACTAATAAAGAGATTTATGTTTTCTTCCTCTTTGTACCCTTTAAGGTCATGGATTTGTTTAGAGATTACATCTTAGTTGACCACAGAATATGGAAAAGATAGCAAGTTACCTATTGTGAATTTTATTTTTTCTGTTCTAAATTTTTATCATGCACTAGTCTGAAATTTAAAATTCTGGCTAGGCTGTTTTCATTCTTTTTTCTAGCTTTTACAGTATTTCCACTGTACATATACAAAACATGAATTACATGATAACTGTATCATATTTGGTGTTGATAATTTGTATGCTCAGATACTATTTTGGTATAATACCTCTATCACAGGAGGGGATCTAAAACACAAACACTCAAAGTATGCAGTTTTTAAACATTAGGTTAATTATATTTTGAAATAGAAACAGTGGCAGGACAGCTCTTCAGTAGTTAAATATAGTTTGTCCCAGTGACTAAAATTTACCTCATTTATTTATTAGTCTAGTCATTAAGGAAGGTGTTATGTAATTATCCTTTTCATGCATGGTATACCTATACGAATGCCTTATTTCATTTCTGTTTGGCTCTTTAATTTGGGACTGCTTTTGATTAATGCAGTTTCCCAGTTAGTGTTTTTACTTTTTCTAACTTTCAAAGTAAAATTAATTTCTCACATGGGAAATACAATATTTAAATAGTTCTGGAAAAATGAACCCACTTTTGCTGCTTGGTGAATGGTTATGCCTTGGATTCCTTGATTCTAGGACGTAGCCAATCTAAAAGTACTCTGTCAGTTTTACCTTTACCCCCAAACTGTCGTTATGTTGAAAAGTACTTCAGCTGTGTGAGAAGCCCTTGTATGTTTTTGTTATGAGAGGTATAACCATCTTCAAAACTTGTTTTCTGCTACATAATGTGGATTAATTCTTTATTTTTTCTGTCACAGTATTAATAAATGGATTTATTGTAAATACAAAGAAAATATATAGATTAATATAGTATTCTCATGTCACCTGGCATTTTCTTAGAAATTATTTATTGTTACTTTTAATAAGATTTTTTTCTTTTATTACAGGCCAGAGACTGGGTAATAAAGCTTTTGTTATTTTTACAAATAAACTTAAAACACAGCCTTTTTGGACAAAGTTCACTAAATATACCTGTATGAAAGATACTTGAGTAAATTTTTATGAGCCTTTTAAAAATAAAAGAGCTTGGATTCAGGAGAAGCTTTGTTACTTCTGTGTATGTGTGTTGTATTTACTCTTTTCTCACAGTATTTTTCTGGTCCTTATTATTGATTGTTTTCCTTATTCGATTTTTTTTTTCCTGTTAGAAAACTAGCTCCCACTTTAGGTGGGATGTATTTCTTCTCCCAAGAGAATATCCAGTTTTGCCAGATCCATTATCATTGACTGTCATGAAAGAACCTTTTGGGGCTGGCGCTTTGGCATAGCTGGTAAAGCCGCCGCCTGCAGTGCCGGCATCCCATATGGCGCCGGTTTGAGTCCAGACTGCTCCACTTCCGATCCAGTTCTCTGTTATGGCCTGAGAAAGCAATAGAAGATGGCCCAAGTCCTTGGGTCCCTGCACCCATGTGGGAGACCCAGAAGAAGCTCCTGGTTCCTGGCTTTGGGTCGGCACAGCTCTGGCCATTGTGGCCATCTGGGGAGTGAACCAGTGGGTTGAAGACTGTCTCTCTCTCTCTCTCTCTTTGCCTTCCCTTCTCCCCTGTGAATAACTCTGACTTTCAAGTAAATAAATAAATCTTAAAAACAAAACAAAACAAAACACACACACACAAAAAAGAAAACACCTTTTGGTAGGCTTTAGCTGTTTTGTCCCTAAATACAGTTGGTAGCCTTTACACAGATTCACAGGCTTGGCCTGATGCCAAATATAAATTCAAGCTTCAGCCACGTCTTGAAGTTGCCCAGTTACATAATAATAACCACAAGAGAACAAACGTCTGTAGTGGAGAGGTGGTGAGCAAAATAACTAGGAAGTTAACACTATTCTGTTCTTGTCTTAGTGGTTTCTCTCAAAGACTCTAGTAATTTTTAGTGTACTATTTCTTTTTCTTTTTCTTTTTTTTTTTTTTAAGATTTATTTATTTGAAAGTCAGAGTTACACAGAGAGAGGAGAGGCAGAAAGAGGTCTTCCATCTGCTGGTTCACTCCCCAATTGGCCACAATGACCAGAGCTGCGCCGATCCGATTCTACTGCTTTCCCAGGCCATAGCAGAGAGCTGGATTGGAAGTGCAGGAGCCGAGACTAGAACTGGCACCCATATGGGATGCTGGCACTGCAGGTGGCGACTTTACCCATTATGCCACAGGGCCGGCCCCTTCTCTGGCTTTTTGAAATGAGAAGAGTGAGAAGGGCCAAAGTATCCCTGATGTGCAAGAAATCATTCAGTGATTGTACTTTAGATTAGAAGGTGGATTTTTATTTTTATTTATTTTTTTAATATAGAGAGACAGAGAGAGAAAGAGAGTGCTCCCATCTGCTGTTTTACTCCCAGAATGCCAAAAGCCTGGTTGTTCACTATCCAGATGCCTACAACAGCCAGGACCAAAGCTTGGAGCACAATCCACAGAAGTGACAGGAATTTAAGCCAGCACTGCTGCCTCTCAGGTCTGCGTTAGCTGGAAGCTGGAGTCAGGACCCAGAGCTGGCAATGGAACTTAGGTGCTCCAGTGTGGAATGTGGGCATTCTTAATGCTCGGATAAGCACCTACTCCTCGGTGGACCTTACTGAGTTGCAATGCTCTACTTTGATTCTTTTTCTTTCCTTTTTCTTTTTTAATCTAGCACAAACTTGATAGTCACCCAACTTGGGAGAGGTGAGGATATTGTTAAGCTCTGCACCACATTTCTGGAGTAAGTGAGCTTTATGGTCTGGGATCCTTACAGCTCAGACATGATAGGAATCTCAGAAATTACTGAGGGGCTGTGGCACAGCGGGTTTAAGCCATGGAATCCCATGTGAGCACTGGATGGAGTCCCAGCTGCTCCACTTCCAGTCCAGCTCCCTGCTAATGCTCCTGAGAAAGTAGCAGAGGATGGTCCAAGTCCTTGGGCCCCTGTACCCATGTGGGAGACCCAGAAGAAACTTGTGGCTCCTAGCCATTTGGGGAGTGAACCAGTGGATGGATAGACCTCTCTCTCTCTCCATCTGTCTCTGTAACTCTGCCTTTCAAATAAATAAATCTTAGAAAAAAATGATGCAAGATGAATAGGCCCTTCTAATTAAAACTATTAAGTTGAGGGGCTTTTTTGTGGCATAGCAGATAAAGCCACTGCTTGCAATGTTGGCCTCCCATATCTGCACCATTTCATGTCCCAGCTGCTCCATTTCCAATCCAGCTCCTGAGAAAACAGTGGATGATGGGGGCCAACACTGTGGCATAGTAGATCAAGCCACCACCTGCAGTGCTGGCATCCCATATGGGCACAGGTTCGAGTCCTGGCTGCTCCACTGCTGGTTTAGCTCTCTGCTATGACCTGGGAAAGCAGTAGAAGATGGCCCAAGTCCTTGGGAGACCTGGCCTGGAGGAAGCTTCTGGCTTCTGGCTTTGGATCAGCCCAGCTCTGACAGTTACAGCCATTTTGGGGGGTAAACCAGCAGGTGAAGGACCTCTCTCTCTCTCTTTCTCTTCCTCTGCCTCTCTGTAACTCTACCTTTCAAATAAATAAGAAGTGGATGATGGCCCAAGTACTTGGACCCCTACACCCTTATAGGACACCCAGATAAAGCCTCTGGCCCTAGGCTTCAGCCTAGCCCAGTCCTGGCCATTGTGGCCATTTGGAGAGTGAACCAGTGAATAGAAGATACCACTCTCTTTCCCTTCCCCATCCCTCATAACCCTGCCTTTCAAATAAATCCCAGCAGAATAAACTAATAAACTAAACTGAGGTTTTAGCAAGGTTGCTAGATATGAACAAATGGCCCCAGGTAATAGGATATGTTTATTAGAGGGCAATCTCTGGGGGTGGGCATTCAGCACAGGTTACGTTCCTGCTTGGAATGCCTACACTGCACATCAAAAGGCTTGGTTCCAGTCTTGGCTCCTCTGCCTCTGAGCAGCTTCCTACTAGTGTGTAACCTGGGAGACAGTAACAGTGGCTCGATTACCTGAGACCTACCACCCATGTAGGGGATCTGGATTGTGTTCTGGACTCCTGGCTTCCATCTGGCCCAGCCCTGACTATTGCAGACATTTGGAGAGAGTGAACCAGCAGATGGATGGTTTGTCCATCTGTGTCTCTGGCAGCCTCAAATAAAAATAATGTTTAAAAAGGCAAAAATAATAAAATACTAAATTAAAAAAAAAGGGTAGTCTTTGGAGTCTCACTGTTAAACCACAAGGTGGCCTCCCTTATTTTGTATAGCTGATAAAGTTTCCAGTATGGTTAGGTTTTATTTACTCTTCTGCCTTTCCTGACTAATCATGAGCTCTTTGAGGTCAAGAACTTTGCTAATTTGGAGTAAGGTTGTTGAGGGCCCCACCAACTGGTAATGCTTGAAGCAAAGGAAGCATAAAGGGATTGGGAATGGTGGTGGGGAGGTGGGCAGGTAGGGAGAAGAGTGGTTAGAAATGGGTAGCAATTTTTGGAAGGAGAAGCTGGGCTTGGAGCTACTCTGTTTAGTGGTGAAGGATGAAATGAAGCATGGTGAGGAGGTGGGGGTGGGAACCAGCATTGTGGCAGTGGGTACAGCTGCCACCTGTGACACCAGTATCCCATATGGGCACCGGGTTTTTCCTAACTGCTTACTTCTGATCCAGCTCTCTGCTAATGGCCTGGAAAAGCTGCAGAAGATTGCCCAAGTGCTTGAGCCCCTGTACTGACATGAGAGACTTGGAAGAAACACCTGGCGCCTGGCTAAGCCCTAGTTACTACAGCCATTTGGAGAGTGAACCAGATGGATGGAAGATCTCTCTCTCTCTCTTTCGCCCTCTCTTTGTAACTCTGACTCTCAAGTAAATAAAATAAGTAACTCTTGGTTTGTTTGACTTCTAAAAAATTTTTCATTTTAAAATGAATGGAGGAATTTCCTCCATGTCTCCCATATGGGTGCAGGGGCTCAAGGACTTGGGCCATCTTCTTACTGCTTTCCCAGGCCGTTTTAGAGAGCTGGATTGGAAGAGGAGCAGCCGGGACTAGAACCAGCACCCATATGGGATGCCGGCACTTCAGGCCAGGGCATTAACCCATTGTGCCACAACACCAGCCCCGAAAGTAAGAATTTTTAAAAAATATCTGGGACATAATACAAGGGTACTTCAAAAGGTTCATGAAAAATGGAGTTTAAGGACGGTGCCGTGGCTCACTAGGGTAATCCTCCGCCTTATGGCGCCGGCACACCGGGTTCTAGTCCCAGTCGGGGCGCCGGATTCTGTCCCGGTTGCCCCTCTTCCAGGCCAGCTCTCTGCTGTGGCCAGGGAGTGCAGTGGAGGATGGCCCAAGTGCTTGGGCCCTGCACCCGCATGGGAGACCAGGATAAGTACCTGGCTCCTGCCTTCGGATCAGCACGGTGCACCGGCCGCAACACGCCGGCCACGGTGGCCATTGGAGGGTGAACCAACGGTAAAGGAAGACCTTTCTCTCTGTGTTCTGTCTCTCTCTCACTGTCCACTCTGCCTGTCAAAAAAAAAAAAAAAAAAAAGGAGTTTAAAGGTAAGTTTATTTTGATATAAAAAATTTTCAAATGTATGCATATAAGCAGACTTCAATAAGTTAATGGAAAGTGCATATTTTGAAGAAACTGTGCATGGATCTCAAGACATTTCTCAGCCCACCTGCATCCAGATGTGGCCAGGTAATTAGTCCTCACCAACAGAATGTATGTGGGAATTCCTGTAGGTCAGTGGTAGGTGAGAGCACTTAAGTAGCAAATGAAGCCTCTCTCCTCTCTTTTTTGCCTTCTGACAACTAGAAGTAGGATTCTGAGGTTGTAAGAAGGGCAAAATAGGAGACAGAAAGGGTGTGGCCTGGATCTCTGACTCAAGCCCACGCAGGAAAGGCTGACCAAGAATACCCACACTGGAGTGTTCTGTGAGCAAGAAATAAACTTCAGTGCTAAGCCACAGTTACTGTGTTTCTTTGTTTCAGCAACTAGCTTTACTATCACCGAGGTGGGAGGGGAAGGGAATGGGAGGATAGATCATGAAGAGCTTTGTGGGCACAATGTAAAGATTTTATCACATATATAAATATATCTATAATACTCAACAATGAAGGAAATTCTGACACATACTACAACATGGATGAAACTTGAAGACATTATGTTATTTTAAATAAGCCACTCAAATTTTTTTTTTTTTTTTTTTTTGACAGGCAGAGTTAGACAATGAGACAGAAAGACAGAAAGGTCTTCCGCCACGGTTCATTAGGCTAATCCTCTGCCTTGCAGCACCGGCACACCAGGTTCTAGTCCCGGTCGGGGCGCCGGATTCTGTCCCGGTTGCCCCTCTTCCAGGCCAGCTCTCTGCTGTGGCCAGGGAGTGCAGTGGAGGATGGCCCAAGTGCTTGGGCCCTGCACCCCATGGGAGACCAGGATAAGGACCTGACTCCTGCCATCGGATCAGCGCGGTGCGCCGGCCGCACTGGAGGGTGAACCAACGGCAAAAGGACGACCTTTCTCTTTGTCTCTCTCTCACTGTCCAATCTCCCTATAAAAAAAAAAAAAAAAAAAGGTCTTCCTTTCGTTGGTTCACCCCTCAGTGTCCACTACGGCCGGAGCTATGGCAATCCGAAGCCAAGAGCCAGGTGCTTCTCCTGGGATCCTCCATGCAGGTGCAGGGTCCAGCACTTGGGCCATCCTCCACTGCACTCCCGGACCACAGCAGAGAGCTGAACTGGAAGGGGAGCAACTGGACTAGAACCTGGCATTCATATGGGATGCCGGCACCACAGGCGGAGGATTAACCAAGTGAGCCACGGTGCCGGGCCCACAATTTTTTTTAAGATTTATTTTATTTGAAAGGCATAGTAACAGAGAAAGAGGGGAGAGAGAGAATCTTCCATCAGGTGGTCCACTCCCCAAATTGCCGTAATGGGTAGAGGTGGGCCAGGAGGAAACCAGGAGCCTGGAACTCCATTGGATGTCCCACATTGGTGACAGGGGCCCAACCACTTGGCCCATCTTCCACTGCTTTTTCCAGGCCATTAACAGGGAACTAGATTGGAAGTGGAGTAGCTGGGACATGAAGTGGCAGCCAAAAACTTTTCCAAGTTGTAACTCCAAGGCTCCAATGGTGGTGCAGTGGAATTCAGGGGTGTTTTAATAATTCTTTCATCCAGTATGCCAGTTTTCCCAGGCTCTAGCAGAGTGACTTGCCAAGAGTTGAAGAGAAAGGGATAGAGAGAAGGAAAGATGGAGACTGGCAAGGAGCCTGTATGAACTTACTTAAAACATTGAGAATACACTGAAATCGTCTGTTCAAGTCACTCTTAGGAGAGAAAAACTGCTAACTGTCCAGAAAAACCTGAAGACTCATCAGTTCATAGTCTTCCTTAACCGTATTGTGCTATATTAGAACTTCAGAATTATGGGATGTCAAACATGGATGCACCCTTGAAAAACGATATAACCTTCTGATTTTACAGATGAGGAAACGAGGTCCTGTGAAAGTGGGAGAATATCTGTCTTCTCTTGCTGTGTTTCATTCCTTTGCTACTTGAGGATATTTTGCATTCTTTAAAATTTTTTTTTTATTTTGCATTCTTTGTAGTAATCTGATGGAGGCAGAGGCAAGTAAATATTTGTGTTGTGTGGGCAAGAGCAGACATTATGGTGTTTTTTCCCCTAGTCCAGGTTTCTGTTTAATTTTAATGTAGAGTACTGTGTGTGATCATCATTATGGGTATCATAATTTTTTGTTTTAACTTTTGATATAATTTTATACTTAGAAGAAACATTGACATGAATAGAACAGAGGACTCTAGCACATTCTTTAGAATTATTAACATTTTGCCCCATTTGCTGTATTACTTATATGTGTACCCTCCATATACACCAGACATGCATACACAAGTGACTTTTTTAGATATATTTCATATGCCATGCAATTTACTTATTTTTTAAATGATTTAAAAATTTATTTGAAAGGTGGAGTTACAGAGGGGCAGAGGCATAGAGAGAGCTCCTTTATCCGCTGGTTCACTTCACAGATGACCACAATGGTTGGAGTGGGCCAGTCTGAAGCCAGGAGTCAGGAGCTTCTTTGAGGTCTCCCACATGGGTGCAGGGCCCCCAGGACTTGGGCCATCTTCCACTGCCCTCCCAGTCCATAGCAGAGAGCTGGAACGGAAGTGGAGTAGCTGGGTCTCAAACCAGTGCCCATATAGGATGCCGGCACTGCAGGCAGCAGCTTTACCTGCTATGCAACAGCGCCGGCCTGCACTTATTTTTTAATGCATTCAATTTAGCGATTTGTGGTATAGTCACAGAGTGGTACAGTCATCACTATGAGTATAATCAATTTTAGCATATGATCATTATTCTCCCCCCAAAACCTATACTCATAAACAGTTATTCCCCATTTTCTCTCATAATATTAACTCCTGACTGTAGGCTACTGCTAACCTACTTTCAATCTCTGTAGGCTGCCAATTTTGAACATTTCATGTAAGTGGAATCATATATCGCCTAGTCCCTTCTTACTGGCTTTTTTCACTTAGCGTAATGTTTTCAAGATTTGTTGATGTTGTACATGTGTCAGTGAGTCATTTTTTTTTTTGAAGATTTATTTTATTTACTTGAAAGGTAGAGTTACAGAGAGAGCAAGAGAGAGATCTTCCATCCGCTGGTTCACTCCCCAAATGGTTGCAACGGCTGGGACTGCACCAGACCAAAACCAGGAGCCAGGAGCTTCATCTGGGTCTCCTTTAAGGTGCAGGGACCCAAGCAGTTGGGCCATGCTCTTTTGCTTTCCCAGGCACATTAGAAAGGAGTTTGATTGGAAGTAGAACAGCTGGGGCTCAAACCAGCACCCGTATGGAGATGCTGGCATTGCAGGTGGTGGCTTAACCCATTATGCCACAACTCTGGCTCCAAGTCATTGGTTTTTATGACTGAATAATATTCTATAATATGATGGTCCATTAGTTGATGGACACTTGGGTTGTTTGCACTCCTTAATTATTATGAATAACACTGCTGTGAACATTTGTGGACACATTTTTATATGGCATGTATTTTCATTTCTCCTGGCTATATATCTAGAAGTGAAGTCACTAGGTCATATGGTAACTCTGTGTTTAACCTTTTGACTGTCTGCCAATCAGTTTTCCAAAGCAGCTGCACTGGTTTGCATTTCTAGCAACAGTGTCTGTATTGTCACCAACACTTACTGTTTTTTTTATTATAGCCATCCTAGTGGGTATGAGGTGGTATCTTATGGTTTTGATTTGCATATCCTTGATGGCTGAGACAGATATTTTATTTTAAAGAAAAAAAGCCAGGCCTTCCCAAGAGATGAAACAACTCTAAAAAGTTTGAGAATGCTTGAGTTTGGGTCCTGGCTCTGGTTCAGATTCTATCTCCCTGCTAATGTACACCCTGGGAGGCAGCAGCAGATAGTAGCTCGGGTAGTTGAATCTTGCCACCCAGGTGGGATATCTGGATTGAGTTCTGAACTCCTGCCTTTGGCCTACCAGAGCCCTGCTTATTGCAGGCATTTGGGGAGTAAACCAGTGGATGGAAGATCTCCGCGTCTCTGTCTTTCTGCCTTCCAAATTAAAACAGAACAAAGCAAACACCTAAGTGAGCCAATTTCAAACTGGGAATTGATATGAAGTAATCTTTTTCTTTTCTTTCTTTTTTTTTTTAAGAAAGCTTTTGTTTACTGAATACAAATTGCATAGGTACATCTCTTTTTTTTAAAATTTTTTTAAAAGATTTATTATTTATTTGAAAGTCAGAGTTACACACAAAGAGAAGAGAGGCAGAGAGAGAGGTCTTCCATCTGCTGATTCACTCCCCAGTTGGCTGCAGTGGTAGGAGCTTCGTCGATCTGAGGCCAGGAGCCAGGAGCTTCCTCCAGGTCTCCCATGTGGGTGCAGGGCCATCTTGGGCCATCTTCCACTGCTTTCCTAGGCCATGGCAGAGAGCTGGATTGGAAGCAGAGCAGCTGGGTCTTGAACCGCTGCCAATATGGGATGCCGGCACTGCAGGTGGCGGCTTTTACCCGTTATGTCACAACGCTGGGCCCTAAACTTAAGTTTTTATCTCTCTCTGCCAGGTTGTCACTTCTGGGGCAGATTCCTTATGGTCATTTTATAAAGGCATCTCTGTTGGGAAGCCTAGATTCCTAGCTGCAGCAGTGCTTGGGTCCTGATAGCTTCCCTCAGGCATTTGCAGAGGTCAAGGCTGCTGTATTAGGGCACAGTCCCTAAGACACCCACTAACTTCAGTTGGAGAGACTGAATATTGTCAGAACATAAGAGAACTGTACTTGACTTTCTCAGGTGGGGAGGACCACATGGAAAATAAGTGGATTTTACTTTAAGGACATTGGTGCCCTGCTTCTTTCTTCTTAGGAGGAAACCCTGAGTCACAGTGTTTGGTGCTTAAACAAAGTTCTCTTACACTGTTCAGCCCTTCCTTCCTTCCTAGATTAAAAATAAAGTTTTCTCTGCCTAAGGCCTCTTTTGGCAACACCCTTTTTCCCATCCCATATCCTTTTATAAACTTGTGTTTTGGCTAACCCTAATGGAAAGCTTTGGCTCAGCTTCTCAATTCCTCTTGCCAGTCTTGGATTCAGATTAGTCTAAAGGGATCTTAGAAGTCTCTCAGGAACTTGGGTACCCGTGAGGGAACCTATACTTTATGTTTTAGGTGCCTGCTGGATATTGCATAGGATCAAGTGAGAAAGAGAAAGGCTTGCCTTTGAGCAGCTGGTGAATTCCTGTGGAATTGAGTGATTAAACACAGGCTGTCCTTCCCAGGGGTTTGGATTTAGTTCTTAAAAGTTACTTAGTGAGGCAAATGCTCTTCAAATACCCCTGTTCCAGATATTTTGTGATTCTGTGTGTTAGTTTGGAGTACGTTGAACCCTGTTCGGAGTCTGTGAGTGGCAGGATCCTGGCATGATGAAAAGTGAGAGTAGAGATGATGCAAGATCTCAGGTGTTTTCAGTGTGCTCCCAGGATTACATGTATTTCCAGGAAATACAATGGTAACAGGTATAGTCAGATGACTTGTCTCTCAAATCTTAGAATATTTGCCTGGTTGTCATCTGTGGAATCTCTGGTAGCTTCCTGTTAAAGAGGACCAAGTTAATAGTTTTTGATGTTCATTAGTGTGATGGGTAAGTCCGGTCAAATTTTGCTAGGCCATCTGAGGTCTACTGTGTGGACTTCACTAACTCGCTTAGTTTAAAATGCTTTCCTGGACGGCTGAGAGCCCTGAGCAGTGAGAAGGTCTGTGGAGGGAAGTTCCACCTAGTCAGCTTCATTCCGGTCTGTGAGTTTGGGATTTGTAAACGGTTTCCAGTTGGCAAAACATGATATGAATGTACATTTGTTTATATTGATCACAGAATGAAGAATGTTAGAGCTAGAAATCAAAGATAGTCCAGTTAGCACTTTCAGCAGATGGTAAGGATTAATATTTATAAATGACTTTAGGGTTTTATAATATGCTTTTAAGTCATTTTAATTTTTTTCAGTCCCACTTGAAATACAATTTTTTGGTTCAATGTTGCTCAATAAGTAAGAACTGTTAGGATCTACCTCTTCTGTATGCTGTTTCACTATTGATGAAGTTTTTATTTATTTTTTTATTATTTTATTTTATTTTATTTTTTTGACAGGCAGAGTGGACAGTGAGAGAGAGAGAGAGACAGAGAGAAAGGTCTTCCTTTGCCGTTGGTTCACCCTCCAATGGCCGCCGCGGCCGGCGCGCTGCGGCCGGCGCACCACGCTGATCCGATGGCAGGAGCCAGGAGCCAGGTGCTTTTCCTGGTCTCCCATGGGGTGCAGGGCCCAAGCACCTGGGCCGTCCTCCACTGCACTCCCTGGCCACAGCAGAGGGCTGGCTTGGAAGAGGGGCAACCGGGACAGAATCCGGCGCCCCGACCGGGACTAGAACCCGGTGTGCCGGCGCCGCTAGGCGGAGGTTTAGCCTAGTGAGCCGCGGTGCCGGCCTGAAGTTTTTATTTTTAAATGTTTTTCATTATAGATGTGGGGATTAATCGCTGAATAGCAGAGCTGTGGTTCAGTTCCCAAGCCACACTGCAACAGAGAAACTATGTCAGGAGAGGAGGCAGGTCACTTGTTTTCTGAATTATAGTAATGCCGCTGGTGATTGTTTTGTCCTCTTTCCTTACCCACACTTTCTCTGTTCTAGAGATGTTTTTCTGGGGCCGGTGTTGTGGCGTAGCAGATAAAGCTCCCTGTGACAATGCCAGGATCCCATGTAGGTGCTGGTTTGAGTCTTGGGTGCTCTACTTCCAATCCAGCTCCCTGCTAATCTACCTGGGAAAGCAGCAAAAGATAACCCAAGTGCTTGGGCCCTTGTGCCTACATGGCAGACTCAGAGGAAGCTCTTTGCTTTAGTCTGGCCTAGCCCTGGCCATGGGTCATGCTCTGGGTGTGACCCTGAAGAACCGTGTTATCTCTGATTTATTCTTTTTTTTTTTTTTAATTTATTTGACGGGTAGAGTTATAGACAGAGAGAGAGACAGAAAGGTCTTTCTTCCGTTGGTTCAGATCCCTGCTAATGCAGCAGAGGATGGCCCAAGTGCTTGGGGCCCTGAACCCACATGAAGACCTAGAAGAAGCTCCTGGCTCTGGATCAGCTTGGCTCCAGCCACTGCAGCTATTTGAGGAGTGAACAGCGGATGGAAGACCTCTCTCCTGTCTCTATTTCTCCCTGTAACACTGTCTTTCAAATAAATAAAATAAATCTTAAAAAAAGTCATCCATTTCTAAATTGCTGATTTAAAAATAAAAAGAGTGGTGAGCATTTGGACTAGCACTTAAGACAGTGGTTGGGAAGCCTGTATCCCAAATGAGCCAGAGTGCTTGGACTGGAGTCTTAGCTCCATTCCTGATTCCGACTTCCTACCACTGAGCACACTGGAAAGCAGACAGTGATAGCTCAACTACTTGGGTCCTTGCTACCCACATGGTAGACCCAGACAGACTTCTGGGCTTCTGGCTTCAGGCTGGCCCTGCATGGGCTACTGCAGACATTTAGGGACTCAACCAATGGATAGGAGCTCTCTCTGCCTCTCAAACAAATAAAGATAAACAAAATGCTTGCTTTGTAAATAAGTAAAAAGGAAAGATGATGGAAAAATTCCAAACCTCTCTCTTGACTCTACATGCCCTTATATCTTTATTCCTTCAAGACAAGTTTCTTGGGAAAACAGTCTACACTCACTTTTTCTTCACCAATTCTCACTCCCCTCCACTTAGCTTCTGCCCCTAGTAGTTTTAAATCCCTCTGCAAAGATCATCAATTTTGTGATTGAATACAATGAATTCTTTTTAAAAACGATTTATTTATTTATTTATTTTAAGGACAGAGTTACATAGAGAGAGGAAGAGACAGAGAGAGATCTTCTATCCACTGATTCACTCCCCAAATGTCTGCAATGGCTGGGGCTGGGCCTGGGCCAGGCCAGGTCAAAGACGGGAGCCTGGAACTCCATTCGGGTCTCCCACATGAGTAGCAGGGGCCCAACCACTTGGACTATTTTTCATTGCTTTCCCAGGTGAATTAGCAGAGTCCTGGATTGGAAGAAAGCCAAGCAGCCAGGATATAAACTGATGCTCAGATAGGATGCTGGCATCTCTGGTGGCAGCTTAACCCTTTGCACACCACCTGCCCCAATGAATTCTCTTCAGTCTTGCTTGACATCTTCCCAGAGATTGAAAGTACTACTTCCTTCGTGAAGTTCTCCTTCTCTAAACTCTCTTTCCCCTCAGTTTTAAGGTATTTTCCCTTTTTCTATCCATTCTCCTTTTATTTATCTGGTCTTTCCTCTTTAATGAGGAGATGCTTCTTTTTCCCTAACATCCATGACAGCAGAACAAATATTGTAGGATTCTTCCTTTTCCTTCAGTCTGGAATCTCCCATAGTGTGATACCATACACATTTTTGACTTCAATTGTCATACTACCAGTCTGTGAATTTTCACTCTCGATTTCTTCCGTGTGCTCCAGAATCATGCATCCGGAGCTTGAAACAGCAATGCAGAACATTTGGTACATAGGCATACTGTATGCTAATATCTGTAAGTTACTAACTTCATAATATCCTTACCTATTTTAGAGAAGTAAGGGCTAAATGTCTGAGTGGCATAGATTATATGCTCTTTGAGGCCTGGGGCCATATTTCATCCACTTTTGTATATCCAGCACCAGTCGAGTGAATGGCACATGGAAAGCCTCAGTAATTGATTGCATCTGTCCACTTCTGCCAGCTCCCTCCCATCTTATCACTGCCACAACCAGCTTCCTACCCAATTGCAGCTTCAAATTTTCTCTGCAGAGGGGTTTAGAAGCGGCAGACTGTCTGGAAGGGGACTAGAGAGTGCCACGTGACCTGGTTCCAGGTATCTTTCAGTTTTATCTATGGATGCTCTCATTACTGAGTATATATATATTTACAACTGATCAACTTACCCGAGTTACCTGAGCACATCATGCCTTTTCCTACCTTTTGGTCCACTGCTCATTCTGTCTGTTCTTCAAAATATTCATCCAGTCTTTATTTCACTTGTGTCTAAGTAGGCCTTTATAACTCTGCTAAGCTTTTTTGCAACTCTTAAATTGAACAAAGAGCCTCTCCTCTGAGCTGTTTGTGCAAACTTCTTATCCTAGCTCCTACCAAATTACATTACAATGATGTTTGTATGTATCTACTCTCCTCACAATAATCCTCTAAGTGTTATTATTTAACTCTGTTTAACAAATGAGCATCTCAGGCACACAGAGGTTAAGCTACTTCCCCAAGGTCACCAGCAAGTAAGTGGTATAGCCACATCGGTACCTAAGCAGCTGGATTTTAGAGCTCCCCCCTTAAACTCTAATATTCTCGAGGGCAGGCGGAGACTGTGCTGTATTCATGTGTATATCCCCAGCACGTACCAGGGTACCTGGTACATCAGTGCAGTAAATGTCAAACTAAACATCACTGGTGGAGTTCTGCTAAAAATCTCAGGAATCCAAAAATTACTGACATAATCTTTACCCTTCAAGTTCATGACCTTGTGAGGCATGGAAGATTAGTAAAAATATTCCAGTAATAAAAAGGAATGAACTAAGGGGAAAACTAGAACTGAGTACCTTATGTGTTCAAGCATTGATGTTAGAATGTTGAAGATCATCTTTAAAATATATCTCAGGGCCAGCGCTGTGGCATAGTGGGTAAAGCCACCGCCTACAGTGCTGGCATCCCATGTGGGTGCTGGTTCAAGTCCCAGCTTCTCCACTTCCAATCCAGCTCTGCTATGGCCTGGGAAAGTATTAGAAGATGGCCCAAATCCTTCGGCCCCTGCACCCACATGGGAGACCGGGAGGAGGCTCCTGGCTCCTGACTTCAGATTGGCGCAGCTCTGGCCATTGTGGCCAGTTGGGGAGTGAACCGGCAGATGGAAGACCTCTCTCTCTGCCGCTTTACTCTCTGTGTAACTCTGACTTTCAAATAAATAAATAAATCTTTAAAATTAAACAAATAGGCCGGCGCCCGTGGCTCACTTGGCTAATCCTCTGCCTGCGGCGCCGGCACCCCGGGTTCAGTCCCAGTTGGGGTGCCAGGTACTAGTCCCAGTTGCTCTTCTTCCAGTCCAGCTCTCTGCTATAGCCTGGGAGGGCAGCGGACGATGGCCCAGGTGCTTGGGTCCCTGCACCTGCTTGGGAGACTGGGAGGAAGTACCCGGCTCCTGGCTTTGGATCGGCGCAGCGCCTGCCATCGCAGCCATTAGGGGAGTAAACCAACAGAAGGAAGACCTTTCTGTCTGTCTCCCTCTCACTGTCTATAACTCTCTCTCTGTCTCTTTCTCACTGTCTAACCCTGCCTGGCAATCAATCAATCAGTCAATAAAATCTAAGTAGCATGAATACAGAATCTTTGCAGAACTCATGGTAATAAAAAAACAATCAAATTCATGTTGACCAACAAATTGTGGACGTTAAACTGGAAGATGTCTAGTGCAAATTCTAGTACTCTAGCCCAGGCTCTGCCCTCTTTTTTATCAGTTTACCAATTCACAATCGCTTTTCAGCCTTTTGGCTAAGATCAAGTGTAGTACCAATTCACAGTCATGACACTGCCATGAGCAACACACTTGTACTAATAGTGGTAATATAATTATAATGAATGCAATAAGGTTAAAGAAGGCATGCTGGTGGAAAATGTGAATAGCTTGGAGAACTGAAGATTAGCTAACATGAAAGACTGCATAGTAAAGAATCAGAATAATTCTATTATCTAGAACAATGAGCAAGATAAGATTTTAAAATATCAGAATTTCGCCTTATTTTTTAAACAATTAATTGCACAAGAAAATTATTAGAGTGCAATGATAGTTGTAGTTTTAAAAACCCAGGAGTGTTAGTTGACTTTAGTCTTAGTTGTGGGCTATGGCTGCTACAAAGAAAATTAGAATAAACTCTGGTTGGATTCTTCTGAACACAGTGTCAGGGTCAAGGAAGGGTGGTCAGTGGCCAACATTCTGCACTGCTTAGACTACATCTGAGTCACTCGTTCAATTTTTGGAACTGTATTTTAAGAGAGACATTGACAAACTAGAGAAGCACAAGAAAAAAGGTAGAGGGCTAGAAGTGTAGTCAGCTAGACAGGGAAACTGGGACTGTTTTGCATGAAGAATTGAAGAAAGAGTATGACAACAGGGGCCAGTGTCGTGGCACGGAAGGTTAAGCTGCCACTTGCAATGCCTACTTCTCCTGTCAGAATGCCAGGTCAAATCCTAGTTGCTCTGCTTCTGATCCAACTCCCTGCTAATGTGCCTGGAAAACCAGCGGAAGGTGGCAATGAGTACTTGGCATCTGCCACCCTTGTAGAGATCCAGATGGCTTCAGCTTGGACCAGCGCTAGCAATTACAGCCATCTGGAGAGTGAACCAGCTCATGAAAGATATTTCTATCTTTCTCTCCCTCTCTCTCTGAGTGAATCAGCAAATGGAAAATCTCTCTCTCTTTCTCTCTCTCTCTCTCTCTAATAAGTGATTAAATCTTTTTTTGAAAAAAAAAAAAGATGTAAATGTATGTGTGTTTATATCTTACATCACAGAAAATAACTAAAATCTATGGGTAGAAGTTAGAAAGAAGGAGATCTGATTCCAACATGAGGAAGCATTTTCAACTGATGCAAACCATTTCATAGTAGATTGGGTTCCAGCAAGAAGCAGTAAACCAAGTCTTATGCTCTCTGTCAAATGCCTAGAGATCAATGTATTAGATGGGAAGACATACTCATTTGATACTCTCTAAGATCTTTTCAAATTGAAGAACCCAAAAAAAACCATCATCTGGGAGGAGATGCAAAAACTTTTTAAATATTTTTCAAATAATTGAGAGAGAATCTTACATTCTTCATTGAGAGAAGACCTATCATAGCTAAAACCAAGCTTAAAAACTAAAACTAGGGCATTGCTCCCACCTTTTAAGAGAGTTGCTTCCTTCTTAGTACTGCTTTTGCTACATCTCATATGTTTTAGTGCATTACGTTTTCATTTTCATTTGTCTCAAGATTTCTTCTTCTTCTTCTTTTTATTTATTTGAAAGTCAGAGTTACACAGAGAGAGGAAAGGCAGAGAGAGAAGTCTTCCATCCGATGGTTCACTCCCCAGATGGCCGCAACGGCTGGAACTGCACCGATCCGAACCCAGGAGCCAGGAGCTTCTTCCGGGTCTCCCCTGCGGGTGTAGGGGCCAAAGCACTTGGGCCATCTTCCACTGCTTTCCCAGACCATAGCAGAGAGCTGGATTGGAAGAAGAGCAGCCAGGACTAGAACCGGCACCCATATGGGATGCTGGCGCTTCAGGCCAGGGCATTAACCCACTGCACCACAGCGCCAGCCCCAAGATTTCTTCTTCAGCTTATTTTTTGTTCAGGAATATGTTGTTTAATTTCCACATATTTGTGAATTTTCCAATTTTCCTTCTGTTACCAATTTCTAGTTTCATTCCTCTGTGGTCAGAAGAGACACTTGGTATGATTGCAATCTTAAAATTTTAAAAGTTTTTTCATTATCTAACATATGATCTATCCAGGAGAATGTTTTGTTTGTGTTTGACAATAATGTACACTCAGAGGCATAAATTCCAATGGAGAAGAACAGGGGGCCCAGAAATAAGCCTACACATACATCAACTGATCTTCAACAACGGTGCCAAGAGTATGCAATGGGGAAAGGATGGTCTCTCCAACAAATGGTGCTGGGAAAACTGTGTATTCTGATGGAAAAGAATGAAACTGAACCCTTATGTTATAGTATATACAAAAATCAACTCAAAATGGGTGAAGATGTAAATATAAGGCCTAAGATTATAAAACACCAGCAGGAAAATATAGGAGAAAAACTGCTTGATAGTTGTTTTGGAAATGATTTCTCGGGTATGACACACACGAAAAACAGGCAACAGCAGCAAAAATAGACACGTGGGACTACATTAAACTAAAAGCCTACACTGCAAAGGAAACATCAACAGAGTGGAAAAGCAACTTATAGATTGAGAGAAACATACCATACATCTGATAAGAAGATAATATTCATGATTTTAAGGAACTATTACACTCAACCGTGAAAAAACAATAATCTGGTTAAAAGTAGGCAAAGGATTTGAATAGTTTCTCCAAAACAGATATACAAATGACTACCAAGTATATGAAAAGGTGCTCAACATCACTAATAATCAGGGAAATGGACATCAAAACCACAATGAGCTATTACTTCACACTTATTAGAGTAGCTATTAATTTTTTAAAGATAAATATGCTCCATCAATCCTACTCCTGAGTATTTATCCAAATGCATTAAAACCAAGATCTCAGATATCTGCACTCCCATGTTCACTGCAGCATTATTCACAGTAGCCAAGATACTGAAACAACTTAAGGTCTATAGACAGGTGAATGGGAAACAAAAGGTATGTTCATACACACACACTTATATGTATATACAATGTAATATTTTTCAGCCTTTAAAAAGAAGGAAATCTTGTGATATACAACAACAGGATGAAGCTGTAAGACATTATGCTAAATGAAATAAGCCAGTCACAGAAGGACTGTAATCCCTGTAACATGATTAATCTAAAATAGTCAAATTCATAGAAACAGAGAGTAGAATGGTGGTTGCCTGGGTCTGGGAGCTGGGGTAAGGCGGGGCATGGAGGACATGGTCAATTGTTCAACAGGTATACAGCTTCAGTTATGCAAGGTGAATCAGTCTAGAAATCTGTTGCATAACATAGTGTCTATATTTTAACAATATTTTCGTATGCTGAAAACTTTAAGAGAGTAGATCTCAAGTTAAATATTCTTACCACATACACAAAAAGGTGGGCAGGAAAACCTTTTGGAGAAAATGAAGATTTTTATTACTTTGTGGCTATGGTTTCATGGGTGTGGACATATTTTGTAATATCAAATTGTATATACTAAATACTTGCAGTTTTTGTATATCAATTATACTTCAATGAAGCTATTAAAAAATAAATGTGGAGCCAGCACTGTGGAGTAGTGGGTAAAGCCAACGCCTGCAGTGCTGGCATCCCATATGGGTGCTGGTTCGAGACCCATCTGCTCCACTTCTGATCCAGCTCTCTGATATGGCCTGGAAAAGCAGTGGAAGATGGCCCAAGTCCTTCGGCCCCTGTACCCATGTGGGAGACCTGGAAGAAGCTCCTGGCTCCTGGCTTCCCGTCAGCCCAGCTCCAGCCATTGCGGCCATCTGGGGAGTGAACCAGTGGATGGAAGACTTCTCTCTCTCTGCCTCTCTGTAACACTGCTTTTCAAATAAATAAATCTCTTTAAAAATAACAAATAAAAAAGCACCAAAGAAAATTTTCTTAAGTAGCTTCAATTCTTTATTTCTTTTTTTGTAAGATTTATTTGAAAGTCAGTTATGGAGAAGCAGAGGCAGAGAGAGAGAGAGATAGAGAGGTCTTCCATCCATTGGTTCACTCCCCAGATGGCTTCAATGGGTGGAACTGCGCTGATCCGGAGCCAGGAGCTTCCTCTGGGTCTCCCACGCGGGTGCAGGGGCCATCTTCTACTCCTTTTCCAGGCCACAGCAGAGAGCTGGATGAGAAGTGGAGCAGCCAGGACTTGAACCAGCGCCCATATGGGATGCTGGCACTGCAGGCGGCAGCTTTAGCCACTACACCGCAACGCCAGCCCCAGTTTATTTCCCTAATAGTACTTCACACATAATGGCACCTAAACATTTGTTAGTCTGACTGATTTATGTTTGTTTCATGAACACTTGTATTTTATACTAATAAGCAACATAGAATTGGCATGGACCAGTGATGTGGGTTTTTCCATGTACTTTCTGTCTTTGTGACTACAAAGGCAAAGCATTAATTCCAGCTTTGTAACCTTTTTTTTTTCTAAGCACCGTCATATAATAAAGACTTCACAATTTTCATCTGAATTAAGTCTAAATCCAGATCTAAGCCTACTGGTGTATTGCCTTTCCTTCAGTCCTGAAATAATAAAACAGTAAAAATGCAGACATTGTTCATGATTAAGGAAACAAAGGGCACACATCTTGATTTTCAAGTTTGCAGGCTGCTTGCTTCAGCAGAGTATGTACATGCAGCACTGAGCCATGAAGTTTTCTTTCCCCACATTTCAAACTACTCTTTCATTACATCTCCAAACTCCTCTCCTCATTACACTCTTGTCCGCTTTATTCCAAGTTAAGAGTATTATGGAACTAATTCTTATTTCAGTCTCTCACCATCTTTCTTAATTCTTTATGTATATCTTTGTCTTTTGAAGTGTTAATATTTTTTAAATTAGCTTAAGGGCAAATATAGTGGACTCACATTATCAGCTGGGAATGCTGCATTTTAAAGGTCAAGCAAATAGCAAATCTGATGAGTATGCTACCTCACTGATACTAAACCAGAGATGAAAAAGGTGGTGGCTGTATGAGGGGCTCTTTTCTTCTTCTTCTCCCCTTTATCTTTTATTCTTTTTTTCCTGAGAGTGATGTATGTGAAGGTGTACGATCTCACATGTTTGTGCATGTGTACATGTGTGTATGTATAGGGATACAGAGGAGAGAAGAGGAGAAAGAGGGAGACAGGAAGAGAGAGTGAGGCAGGAGTTGGATAATATTAATAATGGCTAAAATACATACATACATACAAAAACACACAAGAAACACATAAGGTAGACACAGGAGGGAAAATAGATCTTTGGATGGAGGAAACAGCTGAATCACAGAATACAAGGTTGCATACTCTAAATTAGCCCACATGTATTTCTTCAGGGTTACGCTTAACAACTATCACACTATCAGCAATATTCAGAGGCACACCCATTACATTTCCACATGGGCACAGCCACTCCTATCTCTCCTCTGTCTCTGGCCTCCCTTTCTCTAACTTCCAGACACGTGCACACGGAACTCTGCTTTTTCCAGAAACCTTTTGGTATTTCCTGCTATTCCTTTTCTTTCCATCTCTGGATTGATTCTTATTCCCAGATTGTGCAAGTTGGTAGTTGGCCTGATTATCCGATTAAAATAGGCAGAGAGAAATGAGTCAATTTCTGTCCAAAAGGCATACTTCAAAGGAGATTGTTAACGCTAGTGGGCTTCTACGCACACTTTCTGGTTCTTGAGTAAGTAGATTTTCATCGGCTTCACAAAGGAAACCACCTCCAGAATATTAAAGTACATTCATCTGATTAGCAACATGTACAGAGGAACTATTTTTGCACTGAGGTAAATATCTGAGCTGCTGGTCTAGTTAGAAGAACCATATACACCATTCCCATCAGTCCAGAAATCTGGTCAATCTTACAGCCTTGCCCATTCTGCCCCTCATTTTTGCAAAGAACATACCCTATGGCAGAATACAAAGCGAAAGGCGGCAGAGGTACAGTGAGCAGTGGCGGGCCCAGAGGCCAGTCAATCTTGTACTAAGAAAGTTAGATGAAATTAAATGCATGCATATACATGCATATATATATTTTCATTAAAAGCTAAAACTGGAGAGAAGTTGAAAGAACAAGAATCTATCATACCCACTTCACCTAGATTTATCAGTTTAGTATTTTACCACATGTGCATTATCTATCTTGAGTAAGGCAGTTGAGAGTTAAGTTATATATATAAAAGACTTTTTAGAAAATTTAAAATTTATTATTTATTTGGAAGGCAGACACAGATATCTTCCATCTATCATTGTACCCCATAACTGGTGACATTAAATTTGATCATTTGGCTAGGGTGGTGCCTCTCACATTTCTTTGCTGTAAAAGTAACTTTGCTAACCTTTTGTAATGAATAAGAAGTTGGAAGACACTATGAGATTGTGTAGACATCCTGTTCCCCAGCCAAGTTGCACCCAATGATTTTAATGTCTATTGATAATTTTTGTCTGAATCAATGATTACCATAATGGTTGCAAAATGGTGATTTTCTAATTTCAGAGTATCTTCTACATATATTAGTTTGCATTCCACTGTCAAGAACTTTCAGCCTTCCATTTGTTGATTTATTTACTAAAAAGCTTAAGAGTAACTATGCACTTATGAATTCTTTTTTTTTTTTTTTACATCACTGCGGTACATCTTTCTTTTTAAAAAAACTTTTATTTAATAAAATATAAATTTCCAAAGTACAGCTTATGGATTACAATGGCTTTCCCCCCCATAACTTCCCTCCCACCCACAACCATCCCATCTCCCGCTCCCTCTCCCATTCCTTTCACATCAATACTCATTTTCAATTATATTTATATACAGAAGATCAATTTAGCATATATTAAGTAAAGATTTCAACAGTTTGCACCCACACAGAAACACAAAGTGAAAAAATGCTGTTTGAGTACTAGTTATAGCATTAATTCACAATGTACAACACATTAAGGGCAGAGATCCTACTTGAGGAGTAAGTGCACAGTGACTCCTGTTGTTGACTTAACAAATTGACACTCTTGTTTATGGCATCAGTAATCACCCTAGGCTCTTGTCATGAGTTGCCAAGGCTATGGAAGCATTTTGAGTTTGCTGACTCCGATCTTATTTAGACAAGGTCATAGTCAAAGTGGAAGTTCACTCTTCCTTCAGAGAAAGGTACCTCCTTCTTGGATGGCCCATTCTTTCCACTGGGATCTCACATCTCACTCACAGAGATCTTTCATTTAGTGTTTTTTTTTTTTTGCCAGAATGTCTTGGCTTTCCATGCCTAAAATACTCTCATGGGCTCTTCAGCCAGATCCAAATGCCTTAAGGGCTGATTCTGAGGCCAGAGTGCTGTTTAGGACATCTGCCACTGTCTTGGGGCCAGCGCTGTGGCGCAGTGGGTTAATGCCCTGGCCTGAAGCACCAGCATCTGATATGGGCACCGGTTCTAGTCCCGGCTGCTCCACTTCCAATCCAGCTCTCTGCTGTGGCCTGGGAAAGCAGTAGAAGATGGCCCAAGTCCTTGCGCCTCTGCACCCACATGGGAGATCTGGAGGAAGCTGCTGGCTCCTGGCTTCAGATCACTGCAGCTCCGGCCATTGCAGCTATCTGGGGAGTGAACTAGCAGATGGAAAAGCCCTCTCTCTGTCTCTACCTCTCTCTCTTTCAAATAAATAAAATAAATCTTTTTTAAAAAATCCACTGTCTGTGGCAATGCAGCCATCTGGGGGCTGACTCAGCAGATGGAAGATCTCCTTCTCTCTGTCTCTCCCTTTTTCTAATTATGCTTTTCAAACAAATAAATCTGTTTTTTAAAAAAATTCAGTCTTACAATCTATTTCTATCATATTCATTCTTGAAGTTCAAATTGTCTCAGATTTGATAAATGGGGGTACCTTCAAGCTTTCTCTTTTTCTTTTGATATATCCTCCTTGACATACAAGAAATCTCTGGCATAAGAGATTTCAAGGGCTTGGAATACTTTCCTTATCTCTGCCCTGGAATCAGCCATTTCACCAAGAGGCAGAGTTCCTTGTGGAGAATGGTATTCAGAAACAAGATCTGAGGGACAGCACTGTGGCACAGTGGGCTGAGCCACCATCTGCAATGCTGGCATCCCCTATGGGCACCTGTTCCAATCCCACTGCTCCGCTTCTGATCCAGCTCTCTGCTAATGCACCTGCGAAAGTAGCGACAAATGGCCCAAGTGCTTGGGCTGTTGCACCCACGTGGGGCACCCAGTGGAGTTCCAGGCTTCTGGTTTCTGTCTGGCGGTTGCCGCCATTTGGGGAGTGAACCAGTAGATGGAAGATTTCTGTCTCTCCCTCTCGCTCTGCCTTTCAAATAAGTAAAATAAATCTTTTATAAAAAGGAAAGAAAGAAAGAAACCACGATCCTGGGAGTAACTTGGGGAGTACATATTTCCGGATATTAAAATACCAACTGTCCCTATTTCTTTGAGGCATTCTATAGTGATTTACAATCCTAACTCTATCACGACCTGTGTGATCCTGGCAGATCCCCTCATTGCTAGCAGCCTACCTCATCATCTGAAAAGAGACTGGATTAGTAAGTAATTTCTTAACCTTTTCAGGGTCGCCAACACGTTTGGGATTCTGATAGGAGCTATGGCCCCATTTCCCCAGAAACACGCCCACATAAAGCAAAATGTTGCCTACATTTCAGGCAGCTCCAAGTTCCGAAGCCAGTTTGAGGCTGCAAATCCCGGGACAGAGTGTTCTCCAGGGTCTCTTCAACGCCGCTGCTGTGAGAACGACTCCACGGAGACACCCAACTGTGGAGGGATTTCTATAACAAAGGACACAAAGGAACCTGTGAGCAATGCAGTGCTCAGCCACAGTTCTTTGCTGGTGCCAAATTGAGGACGCGCTGTACTCCGAGGAGAGGTTTTGGCGGGAAGGTCCCCAGGTGGGCGGAGAACGCGTGGCCGAGGAAGGAGCGCAAGGCCGGATTCGGGTCGCTGCACATTCCGCACCGCCCACCAGGGCTCGCTCTTGCCCTTTCGCTGGAAAGCTTAGCGACGGGGCGGGCCCGGCTTGGACCCCGCCCCCGGCAGCGCGAGGCGGTGGGGAGCCGGCGGGGCGCCAGAGCCCGGAAGGAAGGCGCCGGCCAGGCCCCGCGCCCCTCCCCGCGCACCGTCCCTCCCACCCTCCCGCCCGGCGCCGACGTCGGCGGTGCTCCGGTCGCCATGGTGACCAATCGAGACCCGGTCCCGCCCCCGCCCTCCTCCCGGCCCCCTGACGTCGGTGCACGTCAGCGGCGGCGGCGCGCGCCTGGCTAGGACCTGCGGAGCGGGAGGGAAGGAGCGAAGGAGCGAAGGAGCGAGCTGAGCGGCGGTCGCCAAAGCCGAGCCGCGCTGCCCGCCAGCCCGCCCGCGCTCCAGTCGGCATGTCTAGCAGCGGGGCCCAGCATGGTCATGGCGGATGGCCCGAGGCACTTGCAGCGCGGGCCGGTCCGGGTGGGGTTCTACGACATCGAGGGCACGCTGGGCAAGGGCAACTTCGCGGTGGTGAAGCTGGGGCGGCACCGGATCACCTAGACGGAGGTGCGGCCCGGGGTTCGGCGGGAAAGGCTGAGGCGAGGGTTCGGGAGAGGAACTGTTTACCGAAAAGGGTGGCTGCAGTGGTGGGGCCGGGGGGCGGGGGGCGCGAGGCCGCGCCACTCGCTCAGGCGAGCGGGCCTGGGGCCGCGAGGACCCAGGAGGTGCAGGGTATCGGGGCCGGGCTACCCCGGACTCCGGCGCCGTCCGAATGGCAGCCCGAGCAGCTGGGGCTTTGCTTTCCCCCTCGCCGCCTCCAGTGGCCACTCGGAATTTCTCCTCGAGCCTCCCACCCGGGCCGTGACCTGGTCTGTGGCCTCCGCTCCGCAGCCCAAGTTCCGCGTCTTCCCTGCTTTCGGCGGGGGGTGGGGTGGGAGGTGAAGTCTCCGTGCTCCGTGACTGCGCCGTGAGAGACGGCGCCCGCCCGCAGACGGCACCGGCTGCGCTCGGGCTGCGCGGCCGGGGTCACCGCGCGCCCCCCTGACCCCGACGGCCCGGCCCTGCCCGGCGAGGAAGGGGCCGGGGGGCCGGGTATAGGCACTGGCAGTCTTCTCTCGCTCCTCTCGCCCCGCAGTGTCTCTGGTGTGAGTGTCTGGCGAGCTTGATCAGTTGCCTGAGGCATTTCCATCTAATGCTGCAGACACTAGAACTGGTCAATGGTCATCTGCGTTTGCACCGTTGGTGGGTTAGCCTCTCTCTGGCTCGGGGGAGGGTGTGTGTGTGTGTGTGTGTGTGTGTGTGTCCCTTTGGCCAGTGTGCATTCTGGCCGATTTGAATGCGCATTCCTGAAGCCACATCGGATTCTGTCCGCTCCCCGAGCCCTCGGCGGCTTGCTGACAGGCGCAGCCCGCACCCCCCTCCGGCGCGCATTCGAATGCACCACACGTAATTCCTCCGGAGTCTCTTTCTTACCTAACTCGCCCCCCTTCCTTCCACTGCCTGAAGCTCCTCTCCTGAGGTCTCTATTTTAAAGATGCGCACATCAAATATCTTAGGAAAACGGTGGAGAGACACCCATTCTTTGAACTAAAACCTGCCGGTTTGGATGTACTCCGTTCTCCCTCATTGTGGCCGCCACTGGGTCGTGATGCCTTCTCAGCCCGCCCCCCACGACCACCTCATTTTTCGTTTTTTTTTTTTTCTTTTTTTTTCCCGGTATTTGTATGAATGCACTGGAGTTTGAATGTGGAGTAAAGTAGAACTCCCCCCACCCCCAATGACTTATGTAAGGCGAAGGTTGTTTGAAAACTTGAGTGATTTTTGTGGCTGTTGGTGTGCTTGGAAATTTTGCCTAACGTCCATTCCTTTTTGGAGTCTGTGTCATTCTGTCATCTCCACATTTTGCTTCCCCTGCTGATCCTGAAGCAACCTCCATTGGACCTATTATTTTAGCGTGAGGACCAAGGTCACAAATTTTCCTCTTACAGATTTACAACTGTTGGCAGTTTAGGTTAAGTTTGGAATGATAGTGATAGTTTTACTGTAGTGACATTACCGAATCTTTCTGTAGCTTAATCCCATCCCAGCATTTTTAAAAATGAGGAAAGTGGCTCCATTCCTCTGAAGAGCGTGTCTAATGCCATGCTGTCCTCCCTTGCACGCCATAAAGAGAAGGCATTTTAAATGCACGTTTTTGCAGGAATCCTGGCTTAATGGCTTTGTAAAACTCCAGTTGTGCCTTATAAAGGGGTTCTAGGGAACTTCGGATCCACGTTATCTTGTGAATTATAAACTCATCTGTTCCTTTTTTTTTTTTTTTTTTTTTTTTTTGTCACAAGCTCCTACTGGTACTAACAGCAAGATTTAATAAAGTCAACTGTTATTTATCAGGTCAAATTTAGTTAGCATATGGTATCTGTGGGTACTTAAGTGGAGCTGGTAGTGCCTGACACTGTCTGTTGAGATTGTCCCTTTTTAAGTGTACATGTCTTAGAGAGCTAGGAGGCACTGTGGAGTAATAGAGTCCTCTAGTTACTGGTAGTGTGAGATCAAGGCATTTATAATTGAAGACGGCAACCAGATGGTGCAAGAGCACTCAGATCCTAAATTGTCTGTGTAGTATGTAAAATGCTTTAAGTTAAAAGTCACTTTTTTAGTCCATGGGACCTGTCTTGTACATTTTTTTATTTTTTAATTTTTTTATTTTATTATTATTATTATTTTTTTGACAGGCAGAGTGGACAGTGAGAGAGAGACAGAGAGGAATTTCTTCCTTTTGCCGTTGGTTCACCCTCCAATGGCCGCCGCGGCTGGCGCGCTGCGGCCGGGCACCGCGCTGATCCGATGGCAGGAGCCAGGTGCTTCTCCTGGTCTCCCATGGGGTGCAGGGCCCAAGCACTTGGGCCATCCTCCACTGCACTCCCTGGCCACAGCAGAGAGCTGGACTGGAAGAGGAGCAACTGGGACAGAATCCGGCACCCCGACCGGGACTAGAACCTGGTGTGCTGGCGCCGCAGGCGGAGGATTAGCCTAGTGAGCCGCGGCACCAGCTCTGTCTTGTACATTTTAAAAGTATTAATTAGCAAAAATAGTGTGAATTTAAGATGGGTGAATGTGTTTGTAGTCATTTGCTATCAGGGGATGTATTAAGGTAGATAGAAGTGAGGAAGATGGCAAGGTAGTGGCTGAACAGAAAAGTTCCTGTAGATCTTGATACATTTTATAAAGTTACTTTGTGAACTTTAATAGGTAATTTACATTCAGAATTGTTTAGCTAGAGCACAGCCTCCGTTTTTTCTTTTAAGAACACTATTTTATGTTAATGAGGTTTTTTTTTTTTTTTTGACAGGCAGAGTGGACAGTGAGAGAGAGACAGAGAGAAAGGTCTTCCTTTTGCCGTTGGTTCACCCTCCAATGGCCGCCACGGCTGGCGCGCTATGGCCGGCGCACCATGCTGATCCGAAGCCAGGAGCCAGGTGCTTTTCCTGGTCTCCCATGGGGTGCAGGCATTGTTTGTTATTTTCTACATCCACTGGATGTGGATGTGTGTCTTTTTTTTTTTTTTTTAAGGTTTATTTATTGTTTGAAAGTCAGAGTTATACAGAGAAGAAAGAGAGAGAGGGAGTGGTCTTCCATCTGATGGTTCACTCCCCAATTGGCTGCAACGGCCAGAGCTGTGCCGATTTGAAGCCAGGAGCCAGGAGCTTCCTCCATGTCTCCCACGTGAGTGCAGGGGCCTAAGCACTTGGGCCATCCTCCACTGCTTTCTTATGCCACAGCAGAGAGCTGGGTTGGAAATGGAGCAGCCAGGACTCAAACCGGTACCCATATGGGATACTGGCACTGCAGGCAGCAGCTTAACCCACTGCGCCAGCCCCAGTGGGTGTGTGTCTTTAATATATACAACTAACTACCTTAAAACTGTAATTAAGCTAGTGAAGACTTTAACGTGTTTTATTTTAGGTTCATTGTTGAATATACTACAATAGAACAATTACAGAATCAACAAACTGTTACAATTAAACCTATTGTTTATAAAAGTATCCTTGTATACTGTGCTCTAACATCAGTGTAGGTTTGCATGTTTCAAGCCTTAGAAGCCTCTTTCCCAGATTGGGTCCCAAGGCAGATTTCAGAGTAAGCATCTGTGCAGAGTGACATGTGCAGTCGGGGCACAGTCAGGCCTTCTGTTACTGATGGGCTCTTCTCTGTCCCTTGTCCTGTATCACGCAGATACAGAGCTTGTGAGATCCAAGTTTGTTTCCCTTTTGGAAAAAAAGAATTAGTAGGCAAAATCTTCATTTTAATCTACTCTATCAAATAGTAACATTGCTCTAGGAGTCGGTGCTGTGGTGTATCGGGTAAAGCTGCCACCAGCTCTCTGCTGTGGCTTGGGAAAGCAGTGGAGGATGGCCCAAGTCCTTGGGCCCCTGCACCCGCATAGGAGACCCAGAAGAAGCTCCTGGCTTCGGATTGGCATAGCTCCAGCCATTGTGGCTAATTGGGGAGTGAACCAGCAGATGGAAGACCCCCCCCCCCGCCTCTCCTTTTTTTTTCTTTCTCTATGTAACTCTAACTTAAAAAAAAAAGTTGTTCAAGAATTATAATTACATCATCATCTGAAGCAGGTATTCCTGTGTTAGATCTCTATGTAAATTTTTTTTTTTTTTTTTTTGACAGGCAGAGTGGACAGTGAGAGAGAGAGAGACAGAGAGAAAGGTCTTCCATTGCCGTTGGTTCACCCTCCAATGGCCGCCGCGGCCGGCGCGCTGCGGCCGGCGCACCGCGCTGATCCGATGGCAGGAGCCAGGAGCCAGGTGCTTTTCCTGGTCTCCCATGGGGTGCAGGGCCCAAGCACCTGGGCCATCCTCCACTGCACTCCCTGGCCACAGCAGAGGGCTGGCCTGGAAGAGGGGCAACCGGGACAGAATCCGGCGCCCCGACCGGGACTAGAACCCGGTGTGCCGGCGCCGCTAGGCGGAGGATTAGCCTAGTGAGCCGCGGCGCCGGCTAGATCTCTATGTAAATTTTACACACAAAGAGAAGGCAGGTGGTGGTAGAATTCAGCTTCTTAATACAATATTTCATAAAAGCTTTGTAGTACTGGTTTGTGGCTTATGATTTAGAGAAGCTAGTTTTACAGAATTAGCATATGGGAAAAGAATAATAGCATTTAGGCAATTAAACTATTTTAGGCAGTAGTGGTTGTTAGTTTGCTATTCCGTGAGTGTCCTTAAGTAGTGTTTTGTTTTATTAATACTTTACCAGAAAATAACTATCTTTCTAGCTAAATTTTTTGTCTCAAGTAAAATTCCAGAAAGACTACTTGTGCCCCTAAATTTGTTTCCTATTAAAGAAGCAGTGTCTTACTGTAGAAAATAAAAAGGATAAAGAAAAGTGTAATATACAAAGAAAGTGTATGTATGGTGCCTCCCATCAATGGCAATAAATCATTCTTAACAATGTGGTGTTTTCCACATAATCTCTTTTTAAAATGCATTTTTCCATAGATGGGACCACATGATACATATGTATAAATTGTATTCTTTTATTTACTTAACATTGTAACCTAAGAATTTTGCTTATTCTCTAAAACTATAAAACATTTCTAATAGCTGCATAGGGTTGTACTTTCTGGATGAATCTCATTTTACTTAATGATTCCCTTATCATTGAATATTGCATAGTTTTTAAGTTTTCAGTTATATAGTAAATAATTTGCAGTGAACATTTTTGTGTCTATAATTGTGATTCTGCATTTTAAGTATTTTTGAGGAGAGTAGTTGCTGGTAAATTCTTAGAAGGGAGGCCGGCGCCGCGGCGCCGGCACACCGGGTTCTAGTCCCGGTCGGGGCTCCGGATTCTGTCCCGGTTGCCCCTCTTCCAGGCCAGCTCTCTGCTGTGGCCCGGGAGTGCAGTGGAGGATGGCCCAGGTGCTTGGGCCCTGCACCCCATGGAAGACCAGGAAAAGCACCTGGCTCCTGGCTCCTGCCATCGGATCAGCGCGGTGCGCCGGCCGCAGCGCGCTGGCCGCAGCGCGCCGGCCTCAGCGGCCATTGGAGGGTGAACTAACGGCAAAGGAAGACCTTTCTCTCTGTCTCTCTCTCTCACTGTCCACTCTGCCTGTCAAAAAAAAAAAAAAAATTCTTAGAAGGGAAATCAGAGAAGATATTACTTTTTTATTAAAGATTATATGTATATATTTATTACCAAATCTGTCATGTTCATTATTAAAAAATTTAAACATATAGATAAGTGGTAAGGAAAGTATTACCCATAATATCATTATTCACAGACAACCATCATTAGCTATTTTCAGATCTTTTCTATGACAGATAACTTGAGTTTTCCTCAACACCATGCCTCTTTGAGAAAACTACTTTTTCCACTGAAGAGATTTCTCTGTGCATTTTGGAGCTTTACTATTTAGGTATAATTGTTTACCACCTTAAAATGTAGTAGTTTTTAAAGCTTTCTAGACCAGAGTACCAAAATTTTTATAGCAAGGAAAAAAACAAGAGAAAGATACTATACTCAGAATATGATGTTTCTTGAAGAGAAAGTATTTTTAATACATTTGAATTTTTAATTTTGTTTTAAAATTTTAAAACTCTTCATAAGTCTTCTGTTAATTTTGTACTGTGAAAATTTCATATTTTAAGATGCAGCTGGGCCGGCGCCGTGGCTCAACAGGCTAATCGTCCGCCTTGCGGCGCCGGCGCACCGGGTTCTAGTCCCGGTCGGGGCGCCGGATTCTGTCCCAGTTGCCCCTCTTCCAGGCCAGCTCTCTGCTGTGGCCAGGGAGTGCAGTGGAGGATGGCCCAAGTGCTTGGGCCCTGCACCCCATGGGAGACCAGGAGAAGCACCTGGCTCCTGCCATCGGATCAGCACGGTGCTCCGGCTGCAGTGTGCCAGCCGCGGCGGCCATTGGAGGGTGAACCAACGGCAAAAAGGAAGACCTTTCTCTCTCTCTCTCTCTCTCTCTCTCCACGCTGCCTGTCAAAGAAAAAAAAGTTATCCTGAAGTAACAACATGTCGCTATATTCAGAATAATTTTTGATAGCATGGGAAATCTTCGAAACATACTAGTATTAAATTTGGATGGTTTTGAACATTACCTGAAATTTTTATTTAGTTTAGAATGCCTTAATTGCTAACTAAATATCTACTGGTGTTTTTTTTTTTTTTAATTAACTCTTCCATGTACATGGCATAAAAAGTGTCCAGTTGTTGATTTCTGACTACCCAGTCATTCCCCTTATAATGTAGTTTCTTCAAATCATCAACCTTGAGATTGTTTGAGTTCCTGTCTGGCTATGACAGAATGAGGCCACATTTTCTGAAATGAGATTCTTTTTAGAAAAAGTTTAGTGTAATTCCTAGCATTTTTACCTTGATTTTTAAAGCAAAATGTAATTTTTTTCATGTAAATGAGTTTTTTAAAAGATTTTATTTATTTATTTATTTGAAAGAGTTATAGAGAGAGAAGAGGAGGCAGAGAGAAAGTGAGGTCTTCCATCCACTGGTTCACTCCGCAATTGGCCGCAATGGCCGGAGCTGTGCTGATCCAAAGCCAGGAGCCAAGAGCTTCTTCCTGGTCTCCCACATGGGTACAGGGGCCCAAGGACTTGGGCTATCTTGTACTGCTTTCCCTGGCCATAGCAGAGAGCTGGATTGGAAGTGGAGCACCCAGGACTCGGACCAGCCCATATAGGATGCTGGCACTGTAGGCGGCAGCTTTACCCGCTACACCACAGCGCCGGCCCCTCATGTAGATGAGTTTTAATACTTAGATATTTTTCCCAGAAAGGTGTATCTATATGCTTTGGAATCTATCACTTGGTATTTCTAGTACAACAGAAACTGTCTTCTGAACTTTTGAACTCTTTTCTACTGGACTGATCATTGGTTTTTGCGTACTTTACACTTTGGGATGATAACTAGTTGAAACGGCTAGGACTGTCTTCATTTTATACATGGAATAAAAAGCGCATTGCAGTTGTACTGAAAGAGAAAAATGTTTTATTAAAGTAACTTTGCATAGTTATGCTTCATAGCATGGTAAGGATACTTCCAGAAAAAATCGATAGCACCTTCCAGATGGTAGACATGTAAGAAATATTTGTTGAATAAATGAATGAAAGAGCATTGAATTTAAACCAGCTTTCATTGTCATGGGAACCTACAGGCAAAATCTCAAATGTCCTTTATTTAAAGGATCTTAACTGGAAAATATTAGCTGAGGTATACTAATTGTATTTACTTGTGTTTTGGGATGCAGGTGGCAATAAAGATAATAGCTAAATCTCAGCTGGATGCAGTGAACCTTGAGAAAATCTACCGAGAAGTACACCACCCTCACATGTTCAAACTGTATCAGGTATGGCACCACATTCCTCCTCTTCATGCTTTCTCAGTTCTGTTTTGTATTGTGATTTTTCCTTTTTTGTTATTTCTCTTGTCTGTGAAAGTAAATATGTGCTTCTGTTCAGCGGGGTATATCCATTTGTTTGTATTATCTTTAAGTTATAAAGTTCAGAAATCAGAAATTAATCAGTAGCTTTATTTCAAGTTGTCTCTCAGACTGCCAGTTATTTATTTTAAAAAGCAAAGACTCTAGAAATGAAGAGCTTGCATCTGGTGAGTGTCAGATAGCAGCCCTGGGCCCCAAACCTCTGTGCTTACTAGGGCCTCCTCCAATTCTTCTTTTTTTTTTTTTTTTTTTTTTTGACAGGCAGAGTGGACAGTGAGAGAGAGAGACAGAGAGAAAGGTCTTCCTTTGCCGTTGGTTCACCCTCCAATGGCCACCGCGGCCGGCGCGCTGCGGCCGGCGCACCGCGCTGATCCGATGGCAGGAGCCAGGAGCCAGGTGCTTTTCCTGGTCTCCCATGGGGTGCAGGGCCCAAGCACCTGGGCCATCCTCCACTGCACTCCCTGGCCACAGCAGAGAGCTGGCCTGGAAGAGGGGCAACCGGGACAGAATCCGGAGCCCCGACTGGGACTAGAACCCGGTGTGCCGGCGCCGCTAGGCGGAGGATTAGCCTAGTGAGCCGCGGCGCCGGCCACCTCCTCCAATTCTAAGTGGTCATCAAGAAGACAAAACGCTGAAGCCCTGGATGAATGATTCCAGATTTCCAGGAAGCTATCCTATCCTAAAGCTGCAGAATCTGGAAACTTGTGAAATATTTAAGAGGGAAAAAAATATAGGGGTGTTCCAGAAGCCCCTCAGAGTGATGCTACCCCATGGATACTGTAAATTTCATTTTAATACATTACGTGGCTGTGAACGAATGCAATGCAAGCTTGCTCATGTACCTGAGCAAGGGGATGAAAAGGTATGCATGGATGTGCTTAAGAAATATATAGCTGTCAGTGAACTGTGTTTGCTGCATTGTGCAGTAAATATATTTATGGAATATTACAGAAAATTTCCTCCGGGTATCCACTTTGATTTACAAGTGTTAAATGACTTTTTAATTTCTTTACTCAAGCATTATTTATTGAAAGAAGTATTTCAGGTGGTGAACCTCAGCATAATGGTTAAAATGTTGCCTTCTCTGAAAATACTGCTAAAGATATTTGAGCATGTGGCAACTATGAAATTAAGGAATGTGGTACCTGCTTTAATCGATACCTTTTGCAAGCTTGTTGAAGCTGGGATGATGCTTGACCCAGAACACTTTAACTATATTGTTAAGCTCTTATACCAGTTACAGCCTTCCAAACAAGAAATAAATACAGTTCTGGAAATGAAATCCAGGTTACAAATGAGGCCATTTAAAAAGAACTGGAACTGTGATTTAGATTCAGCTTTGAATGAAATAGAGTATTGTAAAGAGAAAGGTGACTGGACCAAATTGGGAAATTTATACATTAGTGTAATGTTTTGTACTTGCGTTGCTGAAGCACTAACTAAAGACTATAAAGAAGAAAAACCAAGTGTTCCTTTTTGTGAATTTGCTGAAACAGTTAGCAAAGATCCACAAAATAGTGAAGTAGATAAAACTTTGCTGGGAAGAATCGGAATCAGTGCTATGTACTTCTATCACAGGGTGTTGCAGTGGTCCAAGGGAAGGAAGGTCTTAGATAAACTATATGAACTGAAAATACGTTTTACGAGTTTAAAAGGACTTACAGGCCCTGAGAAGTTAGCACCAAGATGTCAAATTGTGAATATTGCAGCAGAAATTTTTCTAAAAAGTGGAAGCCTAGATGGTGCCATTTGGATATTGAGGGAATCAGAATGGATAATCAATACACCACCATGGCCTTGTGATAGACTGGATGTGCTTAATAGACATAATTTGCTCTGCACAATTGCACATAAACTCTTAGCCAAGAGCCTTTACAGACAGACATTTGAAATTTTGCAGAATCTACCAGGTTTCCAGAATTCTCAAGGTGTGAAGAAAGCAAACCCCGGGGCAAGGACGATTACCAGGCCGCGGTGGAAAGGTTAATTATGGCCGCTCGCATCTCGGACCCTAAGCTTTTCGTGAAGCACATGACCGTCAACGTGAACAAGGAGCAAGTCTACAGCCTGGAACACTGCTCCGCCCTCAAATGGCTGAAAGAGAATATGAAGTGGGCTGGAAAAGTCTGGCTGTTCAGTAACCATTAGGCTTTTATTTTTTTTTAAGTTCAAGTAATCATTGTTGAAAATAAAAGGCAATAAAGATACAGTTCTCACTAAAAAAAAAAAAAAAAAAAAAAGTCTGCAATTGTGCATTTATTATACCTGTGTTAAACTTGATGAATTTATTGAGTTTTGCTTATTTAAAAATTGTACTGTTTTATCAGATAAAGACTATTCAAGAACAATTCATATTTAAGAATAATGTAAAACATTTAAACATTTTCTATTCATTAATATGTAGAACTTTTCTTTTTGGAAACTGCTTTTAAGCTGAAATGTTACAGTATGACTTTGATCTGCAAAATATGGTGTGCACACCATGGTTTGCTAAACCCAACCTGTATAGGCTTGTAGGAATGGTTGTAAATTTTTAAAAATTTTGAGAACTGATTAACATTACATTAATAAGTTAAAACCTGCAATGGGAGTAGTATTTCCACCATAGAAATAGCTTACAAATCAAGACCTTTTTTCCTTATGTTACCACTATATGCACTTAAATGGGTTAGCATAATTGTCCTTAGGAATGTAAGAAGAAAATATTAGAACTTCTATTTCTGTTTATATTTGTCTTCTTAAATGTACTTTATAATAAATTTATACAGTGAAACATGTGTATTTATGTCTGTATATGTATCTGTATATATAAATGTGTCTGTGTATGTATATAGATATATATATATATGCACATACACACACAAATACATGTGCACATGCCTACATACATACATATATTTGACAAAACAACTTTTGGTAAAACAATGTGAAGACTGGGGCTGACATTGTAGCACAGCAGGTTAAGCCGCCTGCAACACAATATCCACAGGTTCAAGTCCTGGCTGGTCTACTTCCCATCTAGCTTCCAGCTAATGCTCCTGAGAAAGCAGCAGAAGGTGGCCCAAGTACTTGGCCCCTTTACCCATGTGGGAGGCCCTAGACGCCGTTCCAGGCTCCTGGTCTGGCCTGGCCCAGCCCTGGTTGTTGCAGCCCTTTGGAGAGTGAAGCAGTGGATGAGAGATGTGTATGTGTGTGTGTGTGTGTCTCTGTAACTGTGCCTTTCAAGTAAATTAACAAATCTTAGAAACTGTGAAGACCACTGTCTTGTGATATGTCTCTAAAAATGAGAAGCTAAGATGTGCCACTCAAACATTTGAAAAATTCTAAAACTACAGAGGACTCTTATGTCAGATTTTATCAGAGCATTTCCCCTTTGAGCCTTATAATAGATATTATTTCTAAAGAAGATGTTTCTAAAGAAACTAACCATATTCTTAGAAGTCTCTGATGAACCATAAGCTGCACCGAGGATGAAAGTACCATGATCTGTGGGAGGCAGGACCCGTCCCCCACAACATGGCACTGACATGACTGCAAGTTGCAGGAGCTGATCCAATCTCTGATTGGAGAAGAACGGCGTGCTCAGCACATGGATAGAAACCTGACTATAAAAGGGGGAGTTCCTCCGTGGGCGGGGGAGCGACAAGTGATGCTGTGACTCGGATTCGAAAACCTAGGAAGTAAAGTAAAACTAGGGAAAACCTAGGGAGTAAAACTAGGGAAACCCAGGGAGTAGGCGGCTGCAATTGCGCACAGCTGGGGAAAGTGCTGAGGCTGTGGCAGCTCGTTGCAGACAGGTAAGCACCTGTGGGCAACTCTAGCAACCTAAGACAGAGGACAGGACATGCTTCCTGTATCCTTGATGACAGGTAAGCAGAGTATGCGCTGCGGGGCACCTAAGACAGGCATGTACCCATGCCACAAAGAATAAAAAGAAGGGGGATCTGTGGGAGGCAGGGCCCGTCCCCCACAACATGGCGCTGACATGACTGCAAGTTGCAGGAGCTGATCCAATCTCTGATTGGAGAAGAACGGCGTGCTCAGCGCGTGGATAGAAACCTGACTATAAAAGGGGGAAAAAACCCTATGGAAGGGGAATCAACAGCATCCGGTGTGGTTCCTCTGCGGGTGGGGGAGCGACAATGATTCATATGATAATTCTTATTTGAACTAAATAATTGGTTATGGTTGAGAAACTGTTTGATTTGTTTATGCCCATATTGCAGGTAGCTCATAGTTTTGGGCCTAATGGGGAATAGTCCCAAACCTATGTTTCATTTATTTATGTTTATTTTATTTGGAAAAGAGAGAGAGAAATCTCGCAACTGCTATTTCATTCCCCCCAAAATACCTGCAACAACTGGATTTGGGCAAGGCTGAAGTCAGGATCCAAGAACTCAGTCTGTCCAAGAACTCAGTCTGCATCTCTTGAGCATTAGTACTTGAGCCATCGCCTGCTGCCTCTCAGGCTGTGCGTTTTCAGGAAGCTGGAATTGAGAGAAGGACTGCAACTTGAACCCAGGCACTCTGGTAGGGGATGCAGGCATTCCAACTGACAACTTTACCACTGCACCAAACACCAGCCCCCAAAACATACATTTTAGAACAGAATTAGTTTTCAGCCTTTCAGTAGATAACAGTTGAAAGAGAAGTAGTCTAAAAATCACTCCTCTTGAATCTAAAAATGTGGTTCCTTTCTAAACAAATGTCTAATCAGTATTGCTTGAAAAATTAAATTGATGACAGTGATACTCCTTTCTGAAACTGGAAAAACTGAATAAAAGTATATGACAGTAGAGCTATGAACAGAAGCTTTTTTTTTTTTTTTTTTTGACAGGCAGAGTGGACAGTGAGAGAGAGAGACAGAGAGAAAGGTCTTCCTTTGCCGTTGGTTCACCCTCCGATGGCCGCCGCAGCCAGCGCGCTGATCCGATGGCAGGAGCCAGGAGCCAGGTGCTTTTCCTGGTCTCCCATGGGGTGCAGGGCCCAAGCACCTGGGCCATCCTCCACTGCACTCCCTGGCCACAGCAGAGAGCTGGCCTGGAAGAGGGGCAACCGGGACAGAATCCGGCGCCCCAACCGGGACTAGAACCCGGTGTGCCGGCGCCGCTAGGTGGAGGATTAGCCTAGTGAGCCGCGGCGCCGGCCTGAACAGAAGCTTTTGAACAATGTTTTCAAATTATAGCACTTTGTAACAGTATTGAAGTATACTAGGAGAAATATCACAATGTGCTTGATTAGCTAGGCTACAGCCCAGATAAACTAAGTTCTTCTGTTTTATTATTCTTTTACTAATCAGTGTCTACCATGATAAAAACAAGACTAGGAAAGGCGGTGAAGAGGTTTGAAAAAATTGGTCTTCAGAACACAGCAAAGGCAGGTCTCCAGGTTGGAAAATGATCAGGGAAGGTTTCTAAAAGTTTTTACTCTGACCTGTGTTCTGGAGGGTCGACAGGAACTCCTCAGGTATAAGAGGAAGGGAAAAAGATGTTTGATGCAGCATGTGGGACGATAAGGAGTGACAGATAAAAGTGTGTGAAGGCAACAGCAAGCAGTTCATCAAGGCTAGAGATGGAGATATGAAAGGAGTCAAACCAGGGAGGGAGGAACAGGACACAGTGAAAACAGCCTCAAATGCCAGGCTGAAGAATTACTCCTGAGGGCTGGCATGGCTCGGCAGGTTAAAGCCTTAGTCTGCGGTGCCAGGCACTGATTCAAGTCCCGGCTACTCCGCTTCCCATCCAGCTCTCAGCTATGGCCTGGGAAAGCAATAGAAGATGGCCCAGTTCTTTGGGCCCCTGCACTTGCATGAGAGGCCTGGAAGAAGTTCCAGGCTCCTGATTTCAGAATGGCACAGCTCCAACCATTGTGGTCATCTGTGAAGTGAACCAGCAGATAAAGGATCTCTCTCTATGCCTCTGCCTCTGCCTCTCTGTAACTCCACCTTTCAAATAAATTTTTAAAAAATCATTTAAAAAATAAGTAAATTACATGGCATATGAAATATATCTAATAAAGTCACTCGTGTATGCATGTCTGGTGTATATGGAGGGCACACATATAAGTAATACAACAAATGGGGCAAAATGTTCATAATTCTAAAGAATGTGCTAGAGTCCTCTGTTCTATTCATGTCAATGTTTCTTCTAAGTATAAAATTATATCAAAAGTTAAAACAAAAAATTATGATACCCATAATGATGATCACACACAGTACTCTACATTAAAATTAAACAGAAACCTGGACTAGGGGAAAAAACACCATAATGTCTGCTCTTGCCCACACAACACAAATATTTACTTGCCTCTGCCTCCATCAGATTACTACAAAGAATGCAAAATAAAAAAAAAATTTTAAAGAATGCAAAATATTCTCAAGTAGCAAAAGAATGAAACACAGCAAGAGAAGACAGATATTCTCCCACTTTCACAGGACCTCATTTCCTCATCTGTAAAATCAGAAGGTTATATCGTTTTTCAAGGGTGCATCCATGTTTGACATCCCATAATTCTGAAGTTCTAATATAGCACAATACGGTTAAGGAAGACTATGAACTGATGAGTCTTCAGGTTTTTCTGGACAGTTAGCAGTTTTTCTCTCCTAAGAGTGACTTGAACAGACGATTTCAGTGTATTCTCAATGTTTTAAGTAAGTTCATACAGGCTCCTTGCCAGTCTCCATCTTTCCTTCTCTCTATCCCTTTCTCTTCAACTCTTGGCAAGTCACTCTGCTAGAGCCTGGGAAAACTGGCATACTGGATGAAAGAACTCAGGATACTTACATGCCAATACTGAGACTGGGTCAATTCAGAGGAACTTAGAGATACCAAGGTGAGAAATGAGTCATAAGGATTCTGGAACCTTAATTCTCAGGCAGATGGGAAAAGTAAACTCAAATCCCACCTCACCACAAAGTGTTCTGCTGTCATGGATGCTGACAATAAGAAGAAAGGAGGGGCTGGTGCTGTGGCATGGCGGGTAAAGCTGCTGCCTGCAGTGCCAGCATCCCATATGGGTGCCGGTTCATGTCCCGGCTGCTCCACTTCTGATCCAGCTCTCTGCTATGGACTGGGAGGGCAGTGGAAGATGGCCCAAGTTCTTGGGCCCCTGTACCCATGTGGGGGACCCAGAGGAAGCTCCTGGCTCCTGATCAGCACAGCTCTGGCTGTTGCTGCCAACTGGGGAGTGAACCAGAAGATGGAAGACCTCTTTCTCTTTCTCCCTGCCTCTCCCTCTCTCTCTGTGTCACTTTGACTTTCAAATAAATAAGTAAATCTTTGGGGGGGTGGGGAAAGAGAAGAAGAAGAAGAAAGGAAAAGGAAGATGCCAGGACACAACCACATTAAAGGGATGGAAAGAAGGACTGGACTCTACTACCGTCTGCCTCCTCACTTAGGATGGACCAACAGAAATAGAAAACCAGAAATTAGAAGCCATTCTTCCAGATTTCCTTATCTAACCAATAAGTTCAAAAAAGACAGAAAACATACACCATTTCCAAAGTTAACCAGATTTGTACTTTACCCATAGATTACCTTGTTCTACTTCCAACTCAAAGTACTTCCTCAACAACCAGAAGAAAAAACAAAAATTAATTTTCACACCTTCCTCATCTGCTTGCACAACAAAGAACGCCATGACTTGCTTAAATGCTTGAGTTTGCAAGAAAGGGGAAGGAGAGGACAAGGTGAGACTCCTACAAAACCCAGTGATCTCAGCCCCCATCATCACAGCAAGCTGTGCTCACTACCCTAAACAGAGGCACAAATCTTACCCCTTCTCCACAAAACCAGATGGAACACTGGAGAGCTTTGATTTGCTCATTTTGGGTTCACTTTTTAGGAAGCTACCTGAGGTATGCCCACACAATTTAATTTGCTTGGAGACAGAGACTCCTCAGCACCTCCCTAGAGAATCTAGGTGCAATTCACAATTTCCTGAAGTTTTACTGGCTATGACATCATCAGTTTGGGAGCTCTAAGGCAGGCTGAGAAGAGAAAATGCACCCTGGAGAGTCTCAGCATGGACTCACAGAGAGCTATTTGTATTCCATTTTGTCTTATTCAAAGATTCTCTCTTGGTAGTCCAGATTCCCCTACCAACCCCCAGAATGAAATGAAGGAGAAAAAAAAAAAAAAGTCCTTCAATCAGTGCCTATTAACAAAGGTCGCCTATTAGATAGTTTTGGCATTCCACTACTGCAACCACATTTAAAAAGACTGAAGTGCTCTCCTTTGTATATTTTATACAACTCAACCCCCTTTCTTTATTCTTCCAATAAGCTTTCACATAGTACAACAGAGAATAATAACATTTCTCTTTTAATGAAATGAGATTTTTTTTCACATTTTTTGAGAGTCTACTTGATGAGATTTTTTTTTTACTTATATTCTCTCTTCCCTGGCAGAATTATTCAACTCATCCCCAGTCACAGAGATAGTCAACAGCAAAACAGAAATGTTTGACCCCAAAACCCATTAATAGTACTTCCCAGCTTCATTCCTATATTTTGTCATTTGCAAACCTCTCTATTTTCCAAAACCTATGTCTATACAATTTAACACATACTCAAAAGCACAGCATAAAAATAACATTGATTTATTCTACCACCTTAAACTTTCTGTTAAGAAGACCTTTGTCATTTTCAATCTTTCTCAACCTGTTAGTGCTTTCTAAACATCTGCAGTCAGGCCAATGAGATGCAGTTGAGCGTCATGGGAGGAGCACAGGACAAAGGGTCAAGTTATTAACCGGGATTTAGCACTACTATCCTTCCTGGGCCTCATCTTCCTCTCTGAGATCCTTTCCAGCAACAATACCTTGAACTGAATTCCAACTGCTGCATCAGGCTACAAACTTAATCCATATAAGACCAATAAAAAAATTAACATCTGTATTATAAGTATCTGAGTATCTAAAAAAGTGAACCTGAAACAATAAATAACCCAACAAAAGGCCTAATGGTAACTACATCACCAGTTCATGATTTTTTTTTTCATCTAACTACTAGTAATTTGAGGCAATTCAGTATCTTTTCTGGCCTTCTTAAGGCACCAATTTATCTCAAATTTTTTTTAAAGAAACAGTCTATGTTTTGTCATTTGAAGCATGCACACAACTTTTTTTTTTCCCCCAGAAGAAACCCTGGAATTTTTCTGGTGACCAAGCAATCTGTCCTGTCATCTCTGAAGCAAAGTAAAATTAGTCAGCAGGCTGTGCACTTTGGAGAGTGACCACATCATGACAGAAAAGTGCAAAGGAGTTTCCCTCATCAAATCAGGATGACACAACTTAAAAGTCTGACACAACAAACCTCCGCCCACTTGAAACCTGCTTACGGGATGCTCCAGCCAAAAACTTTTCCAAGTTGTTGCAACTCCAAGGCTCCAATGGTGGTGCAGTGGAATTCAGGGGTGTTTTAATAATCCTGACCCTGATCTGCACCGAATGCCAGATGTGATCAGGGCCCCTCTCCACTCCCCCACTACCTTGGCTTGGAAAGATGGCTTGAGTAGCCTCTCCACAAGCCAGCCCCCTCGGACACACACCAACGACCCTGGTCCTCAAAAGGGACATGGATTACTTTTCACAAAAGGGCATGGCCGGGGGCCGCAAGCCCTTCCCAGCGCCAAGGGACCTTCCATCCTGGTGCGGGCCAACTTCACTTTATTACTTCACGTCCCAGCCAGAGGGGCAGAGCAGGAAAACCCAGGGGCCTGCGTTATAACGGTTTTGAGGAACTGGTGTCACAGGCTTGTTGGGAAGAGGCCAGAGAAACTCACCAAGTTTTTGTTTTGTTTGGCCCGGGGTGGAGCGGGGCAGGCTTACTTTCACTAGGACGCGGGATGCCTTTTCTCTCCCTATCGGGTGTTTAGAAGACAAGTTTCCCCTAATTCGACACTAACTCTCTCATCCCTGCCCTCGTCCCTGTGGCCGACCACAGGCCCGCAGCGCCTGGGCCGGAGCGGCCGCTCGCTCCCTCTCCGCGCAGGGACAGTCCGGCCGCTTCCCTCCCCTGGCCAACGTCCCCTTCGCCCGCGCCGCCCGGAGCCCTCCCGACGACCCTCACCCGGTTCCCGGGACAAAGCGGGGTGCGGGAAGCTCTCCTCAGGGCCCCGAGTCGCGGCGGGCACTGGGCGTAGACTGCTTGTCCGGCTCCAGCCCGGTTTCGGTGTCCAGCCCGCAGATGACAAAGTAGTCGGCGCACCCGCACCCAGGCTCCCGCCCGCCCGCCCTCAGGCCGCCCCGCCCGCCGCTACCGCGGCTCAGGCCACCGCCCCCGGCCCTGGCCCGGTTCCCGCGGCCACCGGCCACCGCAGCTGCCCTGGCTGTGGCCGCAGCGCGACTCTCCCCTGCCAGGTCCCCCGCAACCGCCACCTCCCGGACTGCGACTCCCTTGGGGAGGGCTGAGGCGGTGCAGGGAGAGTGGGTATATATCCCGCAGAGCCGTGGCCCTGGCCCTTGCTGTGCTGCTCTCCTGGTCACCTGCTAGAGGCCCTAGATCTCTTTAACCTGGCGTGTCACGGGCTCAGGTCGCAGATGGCCCCAGAAGATGGCCCAAGTCCTTGAGCCCCTGCACCCACGTGGAAGACATGGAGGAAATTCCTGGCTCCTTGCTTCAGATCCGTGCAGCTCCAGCCTTTGCGGCCAACTGGGGAGTGAACCAACAGATGGAAGACCTCTCTCTGCCTCTCCTCTCTCTGTGTAACTCTGACTTTCAAATAAATAAATCTTTAAAAAAAAAAATAAAGAAAAGAGATTTATTATGAGAGATTGGGGCTTATATGGGTATGGAGGCTAAGAAGTTCCTTGATGTTCTCTCTGCTAGTTGGAGGCATGGGAAAGTCAGCAGTGTAACAGCCTGAACCGGAAGGCCTGAAAACCAGGAGGCCCGGTGTCCACACAGAAGATGAATGTCCTAGTTCCGGACATTAGTAGTTAAGGCATCTGTGTCCATATGGGAAAACTCAGGTTTGATTCTCAGCTCTGGCTCCTGACTCTGGCTTCCTACTGTTGCAGACCCTGGGAAGCAGTGGTGATGGCTCAGGTAATTGGGCCTCTGCTACCCGTGTGGGAGACCTGACTTGAGTTGCTGGCTCCCAGCTTGGCCAGTTGAGGGCATCTGGAGAGTGAACTAGCAGATGGGATCAATCCCCATCCCCCTGTCTGTCTCTGCCTCTCAATAAAGTGAAAGAGCAAATTTGCATTTCCTATGACATTTTGTTGGATTCAGGCCCTCAATGGACTGACAGGATGGTGTCTACTTAAACTGATTAGGGCATCTCAGTCTACCAGTTTAGATGCTAGTCTTTTCCAGAAATCCTTTCACAGACACACCTGCAACCCAATATTGCCAGCTATCTGGGCATTCCTTAGCCCAGCCAAGTTGACAACTAAAATTAACTGAACACTTTTAAAAATAGCATTAAAACTTTTTATATATGTTTTTTCCCTTCTTCCAGTCTGCCCTCCTCACACAAGCTTAATCAGCCAGGGCCAGAGCCGTGGCTCACTTGGTTAATCCTCTACCTGCGGTGCCAGCATCCCAGATGGGTGCCGGGTTCTAGACCCGGTTGCTCCTCTTCCAGTCCAGCTCTCTGCTGTGGCCCAGGAGGGCAGCGGAGGATGGCCCAAGTGCTTGGGCCTCTGCACCTGCATGGGAGACCAGGAGGAAGCACCTGGCTCCTGGCTTCGGATTGGCGCAGCGCTGGCCGTGGCGGCCATTTGGGGAGTGAGCCAATGGAAGGAAGGCCTTTCTCTCTTTCTCTCTGTCTCACTGTCTATAATTCTACCTGTCAGATTAAAAAAAAAGTTAATCAGCCAGCCATATAACACTGTTCCTGCTACCCCACATCAGTCAGAATTGATGGTGGGACTAGTGCTGTGGCATACTGGGTAAAGCTACCACCTGCAGTGCCAGCATCCTATGTGGGCAACAGTTCGAGTCCTAGCTGTTCCACTTCCAATTCAGCTCTCTGTTATTGTGTCTGAGAAAGCAGCAGGAGATGGCCCAAGTGCTTGGCCCCACACCCACATGGGAGCCTGGAAGAAGCTCCTGGTTCCTGGCCTGGCCCAGCCAGGCCATTGCAACCTTTTGGGAAGTGAACCAGCAAGTGGAAGATCTCTCTGTCCAACTCTCCTTCTCTCTGTAAGTCTGCCTTTCAAATAGGTAAATAAGTCTTTACATTAAAACAACAACAACAAGAACAACAAAACCTCAGGAAGCAGGAACATCCCCAGACAATGTCTGATACCCGAAGCAGACTAAAATATGAAATTGAGCAATAGGAGGAACAAATTGTTGATCGTGTCCCCAAGTGATACAACTTCCCCAAAATTGCTGTGAGCATGTACACGCATTCATGCACAGGTATATGTCTATTTGAGCTTATTCCTATGGCTAAGCAAGCATTTGTTCATAGGGATGATCATGTATATATATTTGCTTTTATATACTAGATGTATATTTGTGTATTAGCATGTGTAAGTAATTGTTTTGTGTGAGTGTGAGAATGAGGGGCAGGGTGGTTGGCTCTCCCACAAGCTCAGGACTGACTCAGAGTGTGCTCCCTTGACCTCTCTCCCCCCCTCCTGTGTTTGTCCCCCTGGACTGAGCATTTTGAGAGTCTGAGTGGATGGCCTTCTGTGTGCTGCAGCCAGCTCTATCCCTTAGCCTGAACACAGTGGCCTGCTTATTCCCATCAGTTTAAAGACCAAGAGCTTCCTGGAAAGGCGGAATGGCCTAGGGAGGGGAAGTAAAAGGCCACTGAATCAGATCCCAAAGGAAGATAAATTTAGCCATAGTAGAGCTCTCAAAGATTTGGGAGGTTGATGGAATTGCTTTAAATCTTGATTATGGTAGTGGTTACATAATTGTGGTTTCTTTTTTAACTTCTGTTTATCTAATTTTACTTATTTGAAAAGCAAGAGACGGAAAGACAGAGTTCTTCCATCAGCTGGTTTACTACCCAAATGTCTACTACAGCCAGGGTTGGGTCAGACTGAAGCTGAGAAAGGAAACCTCAATCTGGGTCTCCCATGTGGGTGGCAGAGACCCATCTACCTGAGACCCTGACTGAGTTCTCAGCTCCCAGCTTAGTCCTGCCCCAGCCCTGGCCACCATGGATAACTGAAGAGTGAATCACCAGATAGGAGCTAGCTTTCCATTTCACTCTGTCTCATTGTCCTTCAATTAAGCTGGTTTTTTCTTTTTTTCTTTTTTTTTAATTTTAAAATAGGAGAACCTTTGAGAACTAGTTTATTGCTTTTCTACCTTAGGGATCCTATGAATAGAAAGATATCTCTGAGGGGCCGGCGCCGTGACTCACTTGGTTAATCCCCGCCTGCGGCATCAACATCCCATATGGTTGCTGGGTTCTAGTCTCAGTTGCTCCTCTTCCAGTCCAGCTCTCTGCTGTGACCTGGGAGTGCAGTGGAGGATGGCCCATGTGCTTGGGCCCCTGCACCTGCATGGGAGACCAGGAGGCACCTGGCTCCTGGCTTCAGATCAGCACAGCCCCAGACATTGCAGCCATCTGGGGAGTGAATCAGCAGACGGAAGACCTATCTCTCTCTCTCTTTCTCTGCTACTCTATCTTCAAATAAATAAATCTTTAAAAAAATTGCCGGCGCCGCGGCTCACTAGGCTAATCCTCCGCCTAGCGGCGCTGGCACACCAGGTTCTAGTCCCGGTCAGGGCGCGGGATTCTGTCCCGGGTGCCCCTCTTCCAGGCCAGCTCTCTGCTGTGGCCAGGGAGTGCAGTGGAGGATGGCCCAGGTGCTTGGGCCCTGCACCCCATGGGAGACCAGGAGAAGCACCTGGCTCCTGCCATCGGATCAGCGCGGTGCCCCGGCCACAGCGCGCCAGCCGTGGCGGCCATTGGAGGGTGAACCAACGACAAAAGGAAGACCTTTCTCTCTGTCTCTCTCTCTCACTGTCCACTCTGCCTGTCAAAAAATAAATAAATAAATAAAATTAATTAATTAAAAAGAGTCCCCACTATTATGCTTCTGATTCAGCTTCCTGCTATTGCATACTGGGAGGCAGCAGAGGATGGCTCATGTGCTTGGAGCCTGGCCCAACACTGGATATTACAAGCATTTGGGGAGTGAAAACAGCAGATGGAAGATCTCTCTGCCTTTCAAGTAGATGAAAATAAACATTTTTTAATTTTTTTTTTTGACAGGCAGAGTGGACAGTGAGAGAGAGACAGACAGAAAGGTCTTCCTTTTGCCATTGGTTCACCCTCCAATGGCCGCTGCGGCAGTCGTATCGCGCTGATCGGAAGCCAGGAGCCTGGTGCTTCTCCTGGTCTCCCATGCAGGTGCAGGGCCCAGGGACTTGGGCCATCCTCCACTGCACTCCCGGGCCACAGCGGAGAGCTGGCCTGGAAGAGGGAAAACCGGGACAGAATCCGGTGCCCCGACTGGGACTAGAACCTGGTGTGCCGGTGCCGCAAGGCGGAGGTTTAGCCTATTGAGCCACAGCGCTGGCCTAAATGTTTAAAATGAAAAAAAAAAATGTTTAAAATGAAATATTTTTTAGAAGTCAAACAAACCAAGAGTTACTTATTTTATTTTATTTACTTGAAAGTCAGAGTTACAAAGAGAGGGCGAAAGAGAGAGAGAGAGATCTTCCATCCATCTGGTTCACTCTCCAAATGGCTGTAGTAACTAGGGCTTAGCCAGGCGCCAGGTGTTTCTTCCAAGTCTCTCATGTCAGTACAGGGGCTCAAGCACTTGGGCAATCTTCTGCAGCTTTTCCAGGCCATTAGCAGAGAGCTGGATCAGAAGTAAGCAGTTAGGAAAAACCCAGTGTCCATATGGGATGCCAGCACTGCAGGTGGCAGCTTTATCTACTATGCCACAGTGTTGGCCCCCATCATCCACTGTTTTCTCAGGAGCTGGATTGGAAATGGAGCAGCTGGGACATGAAATGGCGCAGATATGGGAGGCCAACATTGCAAGCAGTGGCTTTATCTGCTATGCCACAAAAAAGCCCCTCAACTTAATATTTTTAATTAGAAGGGCCTATTCATCTTTCATCATTTTTTTCTAAGATTTATTTATTTGAAAGGCAGAGTTACAGAGACAGATGGAGAGAGAGAGAGGTCTATCCATCCACTGGTTCACTCCCCAAATGGCTAGGAGCCACAAGTTTCTTCTGGGTCTCCCACATGGGTACAGGGGCCCAAGGACTTGGACCATCCTCTGCTACTTTCTCAGGAGCATTAGCAGGGAGCTGGACCGGAAGTGGAGCAGCTGGGACTCCATCCAGTGCTCACATGGGATTCCATGGCTTAAACCCGCTGTGCCACAGCCCCTCAGTAATTTCTGAGGTTCCTATCATGTCTGAGCTGTAAGGATCCCAGACCATAAAGCTCACTTACTCCAGAAATGTGGTGCAGAGCTTAACAATATCCTCACCTCTCCCAAGTTGGGTGACTATCAAGTTTGTGCTAAATTAAAAAAGAAAAAGAAAAAAAAAAGAATCAAAATAGAGCATTGCAACTCAGTAAGGTCCACCTAGGAGTAGGTGCTTAACCGAGCATTAAGAATGCCCACATTCCACACTGGAGCACCTAAGTTCATTGCCAGCTCTGGGTCCTGACTCCAGCTTCCAGCTAACGCAGACCTGAGAGGCAGCAGTGCTGGCTTAATCAGATTCCTGTCACTTCTGTGGATTGTGCTCCAAGCTTTGGTCCTGGCTGTTGTAGGCATCTGGATAGTGAACAACCAGGCTTGTGGCATTCTGGGAGTAAAACAGCAGATGGGAGCGCTCTCTCTCTCTCTCTCTCTATATATATATATATATATAAAATAAATAAAAATAAAAATCCACCTTCTAATCAAAAGTACAATCACTGAATGATTACTTGCACATCAGGGATGCTTTGGCCCTTCTCACTTACTCTTCTCATTTCAAAAAGCCAGAGAAGGGGCCGGCCCTGTGGCATAGTGGGTAAAGTCACCACCTGCAGTGCCAGCATCCCATATGGGTGCCAGTTCTAGTCCTGGCTACTGCGCCTCCTGTCTCCTGGCTTCGAATGGGCCCAGCTCCATCCATTGCAGCCATTTGGAGAGTGAACCAGTGGATGGAAGTCCTTTCTGTCTGTCTCTCCCTCTGACTTTCTCTAACTCTACCTCTCAGATGAATAAATGGATTAAAAAAAAAACAAACAGTGGTTCTTCAGAGTCATTAGAGGAGCACAAATGAACCACTTTTTTTTTTTTTCTGAAAGAGTTACAGAGAGAGGTAGAACCAGAGAGAGAGAGAAATTTCCTCCATTCTGCTGGTTCACTCCCTGAATGACTGCAATGGCCAAAGCTGAGCTGATCCGAAGCCAGGAGCCAGGAGCTTCCTCCGGGTCTCCCATGTGGGTACAGGGGCCCAAGGACTTGGGCCATCCTCCACTGCTTTCCCAGGCCACAGCAGAGAGCTGGATCAGAAGAGGAGCCGCCAAAACTTGAACCAGTGCCCATATGGGATACCAGCGCTGCAGCCTGCGGCTTTAACCTGCTGCATCACAACGCTGGCCCCATGAGTCACTTTTGATTGCCTTCTTGGAGCCTCAGGGCTCATAGAGGTCATGTTCCTGAAAATACTGTTTATTTCTCTTCAAATTTAGTAATTAGAAATGTAAAAGTTTTGTGAATGTATGGGTTAGGAACATCTGACTATTAATTATCTGAGTTTTTGGAGGACATCAGCCTTTTACTCCCAAATTGCAAATTGAAGACACTACAAATTAAGTCCTTTTAACATAACATGAAATATTTAATTGCATAAATTATTAATGTTTTGGACAGTTATTCATCTCTAACTTTGAGGTATGCTAATGGTTTCTGGATGAAGGATATGCGGCTTAAAAAAAGATTTTGACATCCCTGAAACAAGGGAACTCATCTGGGTTGGTTTTCCCACTTCATTGGTAAGATTCTGGGGGCATCTGCCCCTTCCACCAGGGGAACAGAAGGGATACCACTTGAGAGTGATGGTTATCATGATGATAGTAGCTAACATTCATTGAGCAATTATTATTTGGTAGGCACTGTGCTATGAAATTTAGATTTTTATGATAAGAGCAGAACAAAAACATTGATTAATTATACTACATAAAACTTTGGAGAAGATATTGTGGTGCAGTGGGTTAAGCTACCACTTGGGACACCTGCATCCCATATTGACATGTTGGTTCAAGTCTTGTCACCTGCATGTCTGGTCCAGCTCTCTGCTAATGAATCCTAGGAAGCAGCAGATGATGATTGAAGTGCTTGGGTTCCTGCTACCCATGTAGGAGGCCCAAATGGAATTCTGAGCCTCAAGCTCAGCCTGCCCCAGCCCCATCTACTGCAGGCATTTGGAAAGTGAACGTGTGGATGGCAGCTCTTTCCTCTCTCTTTGTCCTGTCACTCTGCCTTGCAAGTAGATGAAAATAAATAAACTTTTTTCTAAAACTGTATAACTTGAAACCTAATTATTAGGACCTTAGTTAACAATTTATGGCTGGCGCCACAGCTCAACAGGTTAATCCTCCACCTAGTGGCGCCGGCACACCGGGTTCTAGTTCCGGTCGGGGCGCCAGATTCTGTCCTGGTTGCCCCTCTTCCAGGCCAGCTCTCTGCTGTGGCCCAGGAGTGCAGTGGAGGATGGCCCAAGTGCTTGGGCCCTGCACCCCATGGGAGACCAGGAGAAGCACCTGGCTCCTGCCTTCGGATCAGCACAGCGCGCCGGCTGCAGCAGCCATTGGAGGGTGAACCAATGGCAAAGGAAGACCTTTCTCTCTGTCTGTCTCTCTCACTGTCCACTCTGCCTGTAAAAAAAAAAAAATTAAAATAAAAAAAATTTATGGACATACATTGAGAACCACAGTTTTAGTATTCATTGGTGGTCATATATATGAATTATTAAGAACTATAAAATTTTTGAGGTTCAGTGACTGTAAGGTGATAGTTATAGTGACTTAGAAGATGTTAATGAAGTTTATAAAAAGAAAGATGAGGTCAATCTTGATAACATTGCATTGACCAGAAAATCTGTATAGATATGCAATGAAGTAACTGTTAGAAGGTCAAGTGTGATTGGCAAATCTGTAGATTATTTTTATAAAATTTCCAAGTAATGAATAGAATCCTCAGGGCAGAATTCACTAACCTAATATTTTACAGTCCCCATTGAAATTGTATGCAAAGTAAATTTATACATTTGTATGCATGTTAATTTTCATTAGATTCTCAGTGGGGTCTGTGAGCAGACAGCCCCAGTTCAAAGTGTTAAGGCATCTCTTGGCTGAGGTGACTAAAAAGGCACCCCTTAGAGAGGCACAATTAGAAGATTACAAAAAAACACTAGCATTGTCCAGCTAAGAATAATGCAGATCAAAGATGAGATTGTTTAGATTAATTCTATGAAGGAATGAGTGTAGCAAAAGAAAGGAATGAACCAGTGCATGGAAGACCTCTCTCTCTCTCTCTCTCTCTCTCTTTCTCTCTCTTTCTGCCTCTCTGCCTTTCCAATAAATAAATAAATCTTTAAAAAAAAAAAAAAAAAGAAAAGCAAAGACAAAGGCCCACATTAGATAATAGTAGTTTTATGGAGTGAGCAGAGAAAGAAGTACCTCTTGGTGAAAGGAATGGAAGAGAACCACAGAAATACAGAATCAATAGGGAGAGGTGTTTATTTCAAGACCAAGTAAGAGCCAAATATAATTGAAAGGTCATTTAAAAAAATGATAACTGGGAAAAGGTAATGATTTTAGCCTAACAGAGTTGCTAATAACTTTAAAGCAGTTTCAGTTGTCGTGAAACGTAGAAACCTTATTACAAGGTCCAAATAGTAGAGTGGTTAGGAAAGAAAGGTAGCCTAATATAACAACACCAATAGTGTGATAATTGATAGCCGGCGCCGCGGCTCACTAGGCTAATCCTCCGCCTTGCGGCGCCGGCACACTGGGTTCTAGTCCCGGTCGGGGTGCCGGATTCTGTCCCGGTTGCCCCTCTTCCAGGCCAGCTCTCTGCTGTGACCAGGGAGTGCAGTGGAGGATGGCCCAGGTGCTTGGGCCCTGCACCCCATGGGAGACCAGGAGAAGCACCTGGCTCCTGCCTTCGGATCTGCATGGTGGGCCGGCCGCAGCACACCAGCTGCAGCGGCCATTGGAGGGTGAATCAATGGCAAAGGAAGACCTTTCTCTCTCTCTCTCTCTCACTGTCCACTCTGCCTGTCAAAAAAAAAAAAAAAAAAAAAAAAAACCAAACACCAATAGTGTGATAATTGAATAATAGCAGCAAACTTTCTGAGAACTTTTGTATGTTAGTCATTAACCAGAGTTTTTATTTTCTTTTTTTGATTGACTTTTTTTTTCTTTTAATCTTCACATAACCTTGTAAGATAGATTCTATTATTACCTCTATTTTGGGGTTAGCATATTGAGGATTCAGGAGGTCAAGGTCCCCTAGCTAGCAAGCGTGAAAACAAAAATTGAACCCAGACATTCTGATTCCTCAGCCTTCATTGGAAGCCCCATTTTAAATGTTAAAAATATCTACAGGAGCAGGCTTTTTGCCTAGCAATTAAGACGCCAGTTGGAACACCCACGTCCCAACTCAAAGTACCTGAGTTCAGTTCCTGCCACCAGCTCCTGATTTCAGCTTCCTGCTAATATGGATCCTGGGAGGCAGCAGTAAAGGTTCAGAAAATTGCATGGCTGCCACCCCACCCATGTGGAAGACCTGGATTGAATTTCTAGCTCTTTGCTTTGGCCTAGCTCAGACCTGGCCATTGCAGGTATTTGTAGAGCAAGCTAACAGAAGGGTGCTGTCTGTCTCTCTGTGTCTCAAATAAATAAATAATTTTTAAAAGCTAGTTAAGTATCTACAGTGCTGAAAAAAGCATGTGGCAGGGCCAGCATTACAGCACAGTGGGTCAGGTTACCACTTGTTATGCCAGCATCCCATGTTGGAGTGCCGCTTCAGATCCAGCTGTCTGCTGGTGTGCCTGGGAAGGCAGTGAAAGATGGCCCAAGGTTTGGGGCCTCTGCCACCAGGCTCCTAGATTTGACCTGTCACAGCTCTGGCTGTTGGAAGCATTTGCAGAGTGAACCGAAGGATGGAAGATCAGTCAATTAATTTATCTCTCTTTCTCTCTGCCTTTGAAATAAAGTGAAAATAAATTTTTAAAGAATTTTGAATTGTTTTAGGTGTGGACTGTCACCATTCATCTGGACTCCACTGAAGTATGATTGGAATTATTTCTCCAAAAGCAAGAAACTTGGAAAACAGGATGTGATTTGAACACTAATCCTTGTTTATTAAAAATTAATAAATAGAATCTTTTTGAGGAAAACAAGTCCCTCAGTACGAATAGTGAAGTTATTATACTTTGGTGAGTAATTCTAAATTCTCTCTTTCATAGATTATCTTGCTTATCATGGACGATTAAATGAATCTGAAGCCAGGTGAAAATTCTGGCAGATCCTCTCTGCTGTTGATTATTGTCATAGTCGAAAGACTGTGCATCGTGACCTCAAGGCTGAAAACCTCCTGCTGGATAACAACATGAATATCAAAATAGCAGGTAACTGGGACACAGCTGTCACATGATCTAATGTAAGCCATCACACTCAGAGTGGAAACGCACCCTCAGGTACAGAGTCAGGGGGCACTTTCACCTGATGACATCAAGCTTTCTCAAAGTATGCCTATGTGCAATTAAAAGTAAGAGAAGTAAATTCATTATTCATATACACAGCGGCAGGACTACACCTGAAGCTTGGTTGGTGTCCAGGTCCCTTGGGGTGGAGGGAGCTCTGCTTAAAGAGGTACATTTGTTGGAATATAAATGTGATTAGAGGGTGGGTAGGCTAGAGGAGCAGCGCAGGTTGCTGGTACTCTGACATGCTCTCAATTATAGGTGCTGGTTATAGTGAGGTCACAGACAAAAGAAAGATGAAGTAAGATGAGAAATAATCTGAGACATAAAAGTACCTGGCCTTGCTCTGATGAGCAGTTTTCAGACTTGATCTAAAACATGGAAACTAGAGATAGAAATTAATTCCTTTGTTTTCTTTCCACCATCTACACAGTTGTAAAGATTATTTCTTTTCTATTCTGAATTTTCTCTTCACAAAGTCAAAAGTGACTCATTCAATAAATATTTATGTATTGGATTCTATACCATAGCAAATACAATGTTTTGATATGTGGAAAGGATTTCCCAGTGTATAGCGAAACAACATTGTACACCCTGAATTTATACAATTTTTATTTGTCAGAGCTGGAAAAATACAGTAATTAGTTGCCACAAAAAAGTCTCCACAGACTGTAGTGGCAGTGTAGTTAAAAGAACATTTTCTACCCGAGAAGTTGAGGAAACTTCAGAGAAGGAACTATTTGAACTTTGGCTTCAGGGATGAGGTGTTTTTTTTGTTTGGTTGGTTTTTTTAAGATTTTGTTGATTTGAGAGGTAGAGTTATAGACAGTGAGAGGGAGAGACAGAGAGAAGATTTTCCATCCGCTGGTTTACTCTCCCAAATGGCTGTAATGGCTGGAACTGGGCCTATGCGAAACCAGGAGCAGGAGCTTCTTCGGATCTCCTATGTGGTGCAGGGGCCCAAGTGCTTGGGCCATCTTCTACTGCTTTCCCAGGCTATAGCAGAGAGCTGAAGAGGAGCAGCTGGAGCTAGAACAGGCACCCATAGGGGATACCGGCACCACAGGTAGAGGATTAACCTACTGCACCACAGTGCCGGCCCCTGTTTTTTTTTTTTGTTTGTTTGTTTTTAAGATTTATTTATTTACTTATGCTTGAAAGGTAGAGTTATAGACAGAGAGGGAGAGACAGAGTAATCTTCTATCCACTTGTTCATCCTCCAAATGAATGCATTGGCCAGAACTGGGCCAGGCCAGACTGAAGCCAGGAGCTTCTTCTAGCTCTCCCACGTGGGTGCAGGGGCTCAAAGACTTGGGCCATCTTCCACTGCTTTCCCAGAGTCATTAGGAGATAGCTGGATTGGAAGTAGAGCAGCTGGGTCTTAAACCAGTGCCCACATGGGATGCTGGTGCTGCAGACGATGGCATTACCTGCTGTGCCACAGCACTGGCCCCTCAGAGATGAGTTACAAGCTTGCCAGAAGTAGGATGGTGCAGGCAGTTAGAGATTGAGATGTTGGGCCGGCGCTGTGGCTCACTAGGCTAATCCTCCGCCTAGCGGCGCCGGCACACCGGGTTCTAATCCCGGTCGGGGCGCCGGATTCTGTCCCGGTTGCCCCTCTTCCAGGCCAGCTCTCTGCTATGGCCAGGGAGTGCAGTGGAGGATGGCCCAGGTGCTTGGGCCCTGCACCCCATGGGAGACCAGGAAAAGCACCTGGCTCCTGGCTCCTGCCATCGGATCAGCGCGGTACGCCAGCCGCAGCGCGCTGGCCGCGGCGGCCATTGGAGGGTGAACCAACGGCAAAGGAAGACCTTTCTCTCTCTCTCACTGTCCACTCTGCCTGTCAAAAAATAAAAAAAGTAAAAATAAAAAAAATTAAAGAAAAAAAAGAGATTGAGATGTTGGGGAACTGTAGCTCGACATTGATTAAATGTAAAATCTTTAGGCATAGGATACTGCTACCAGAGGAGCTACAGGTTTTTAAACCTCTTTTATTTGAGAGAGAGAGAGAGAGCTCCCATCCACTGATTCACTCCCACAAATGCCTGCAATGGCCAAAGCCAGGAGCCAGGAATTCAATCCAGGTTTCCCACATGGATGGTGGGAACCTAACTACTTGAACCATCACCTATTACCTTCCAGGGTACACATTAGCAGGAAGCTGAAGCCAGATGTGAAACTCAGTTACTCCAGTGTGAGACATGAGCATCTTATGCCATCCTTTTTTTTTTTTTTTAAATTTGTTATTTGAAATGCATAGTTACAGGAAAAGGGAGAGAGAGGAAGAGACAGAGAGAGAGATCTTCCATCTGCGGGTTCACTCCCCAAATGGCCACAAGGGCCAGAGCTGGTGTGTGGGGAGCAATCCGGACTGGACTAAGTTACTGGAATTAAGACTTATTCTATGCATCTGCTCTCCTATGTGGGGAGCAGCTCGGACTAGACTGAGTTACTGGAATTAAGACTTATTCTATGCATCTGCTCTCCCACAATATGGCGCTGGGAGAGAAGAAAACAGCTTCTACACAGCTGCCTCCAGTTCAGCTAATAAACTGTAGGACTTGCTCCTGATTGGAGGAGAGCAGCGTGCTCGGCGTGTGGGCAGCCGAGTTAGGATTGGCGGAGGAGGACTATAAAGGAGGAGAGAGACGGCATGCACCAGGAACATCTAAGGGGAACATCTAGCTGAGGGAACACCTGTGCAGCCCCCGAGAAGAGCCGGCCGGCGGTGTGCCGCTCCCCTGCGGAAGTGGGGAATGTGGCCAGGGGGAACTGCCCTTCCACGGAGGTGGAAGGGATAGTAGCCAACCCGGGAAGAACCAGCAGCAAAACCCGGGGAGGGCCGAGCAGACAGAAAGAACAGCGCAGGGTCTTGTGTCGTTCCCCCACGAAGACGGGGAGCGACACTGGTGCAGTCCAAAGTCAGGAGCCAGGAGCTTCCTCAGGGTCTCCCATGTAGGTACAGGGGTCCAAGCACCTGGGCCATCCTCTGCTGCTTTCCCAGGCACATTAGCAGGGAGCTGGATTGGAAATGGGGCAGCTGAGACGAACCGGCACCCATATGGGATACCAGCACAGCAGGCAATAGCTTTACCTGATAGGCCACGGTGCCTGCCCATTTACACCATTTCTTAACCTCTAGGCTACTGCCCAGCTCTGATTAAAAGCCTGGGTTAAAAGCTTAGCAAAGTTCCAAGTGGTGATGTTTCATTCTACACTTTTGGAAGGGAGGCAAGCAGACTCTAGGTGAGAGAAGCTAACCAAGGAATTATGTGTGACTAGCTGTGTTGGATACTTACTGAACTCAGTAAGTTTAGGGAGAACATAGTCAGCCTTGGTTTCCTGTACTATGGTATAAATATAAATTTAAGCCTTTGATTTGTGCATTGAACTAATTTATTTCTATGCCAGTTCCCAAAGTTTTTGTCTTGTGCATTTAGGGGAAGGTAAATAACGTTTACTCATTTTCTTTTAAAGTCAGTGTCACGTACGTTATAGGACATCTTGTGGATTTTGAATTTTGTAATTTGTGATTTTCTTTTAAGATTTATCTATTTATTGGAAAGTCAGAGTTAGAGAGGGAGAGAGTTCCTCCATCTGCTGGTTCACTCCCCAGATGACTGCAATGGCCAGAGCTGGAGCAATCTGAAGCCAGGAGCCAGAGCTTCTTCCGGGTATCCCACGGGGGTATAGGAGCCCAAGGATATGGGCCATCTTCCACTGCTTTTCCAGGCCATTAGCAGGGAGCTGGATCAGAAGTGGAGCAGCCAGGACTCAAACTGCTCTGTTAGTTATCATAAATCAAGGAAAACATATGATATTTGTCCTTTTGGTACTTATTTCACTAAGTATGATGTTTTCCGGTTTCATCCATTTTGTTGGAAACAACAAGATGTCTTTTTTTATTATTATTAATGCTGTGTAGTATTCCATAATGTATATATTCCATAATTTCTTTATCCAGTCTTTGGTTGACAAGCCTTTGGGTTGATTCCATATCTTAGCTATTGTGAATTGAGGTTAAATAAACATAGGGATACAGATAACTCTTTATATGTGGATTTCATTTCCCTTGGGTAAATTCCCAGTAGTGGGATGGCTGGGTCATGTGGTAGGTCTATATTCAAGTTTCTGAGGTATCTCCATACTGTCTTCCACATTGGCTGTACCAGTTTACATCCTACCAACAGTAGATTAGGGTACCTTTTTCCCCACATTCTCACCAGCATTTGTTGTTTGTTGATTTCTGTATAAAAGCCATTCTAACTGGGGTAAGATGAAACCCCATTATAGTTTTGATTTACATTTCCCTGACAGCTAGTGCTCCTCAGCATTTTTTCATGTGTCTGTTGGCCATTTGGATTTCCTCTTTTGAAAAATGCCTGTTTAAGTCCTTTGCCCATTTCTTAACTAGGTTATTTGTTTTGTTGTTGTTGAGTTTTTTATCTCTTTATATATTCTGGATATTAATCTTTTATCAGTTCCATTGTTTGCAACTATTTTCTCCCCTTCTGCTTCTTCACTTTACTGAGTGTTTCTTTTGCTGTACAGAAGCTTCTCAATTTGATGTGATCCCATTTGTCAATTTTGGTTTTGATTGCCTGTGCTTCTGGGGTCTTTTCCAAGAACTCTTTACCTATGCCAATGTCTTACAGGATTTCCCCAGTGTTCTCTAGCAATTTGATTTTATTGCATCTAGATTTAGGTCTTTAATCCATTTTGAGTACATTTTTGTGTAAGGTGTAAGGTAGGGGTCTTGCTTTCTACTGCTGCATGTGGAGATCCAGTTTTCCCAGCACCATATGTTGAAGTGACTGCGCTTGCTGCAGGGATTGATTTTAGCTCCATTGTCAAAGATAAGTGGTTGTAGATGTGTGGTTTGATTTCTGGTGTTTCTATTCTGTTCCATTGGTCTAACCATCTGTTTTTGCACCACTGCCAGGCTGTTTAGATTATAACTATCCGGTAGTATGTCTTGAAATCTGGTATTGTGATGCTTCTGCCTTTGTTTTAGCTCTGTAAGATTGCTTTAGCTATTCAGGGTCTCTAATGTTTCCATATGAATTTCACCATTTTTTTTCTATATCCGTAAAGAATGTTGTTGGTATTTTGATTGGGATCACATTGAATCTGTAAAGTACTTTCAGTAGTATGGACATTTTGATGATATTGATTCTAAACAGTAAAGAAAGAAAGAGAAGAAGATACAAAAAAATGGAAAAATCTTCTATGTTCATGGATTGGAAGAATCAGTCAGTTGCTTTGGATAGCTCAGGAAAATTGGAGCTAGTTCTTCTTTCAATGTCTGGTACTATTCAGCAGTAAAGCCATCTGGTCCTGGGCTTTTCTTTGCTGGGAGGGTCTTCATTACTGATTCAATCTCCATCTTGGTTATTGGGTTGCTTAGGTTTTCTGTGTTTTCATGGCTCTATTTAGGTAGGTTGTATGGGTCCAAGAATCTGTCCATTTCTTGTAGGTTTTCCAGTTTGCTGGCATACAGCTCTTTGTAGTAATTTCTGATGATTCTTTTTATTTCTGTCATGTCTGTTGTTACATTTCCTTTTTCATCTCTAATTTTACTTGGGTCTTCTCTTTTTTTGGGTCTTCTTCCCCCCCCCCTTTTTTTTGTTAGTTTGGCCAGTGGTTTGTCAGTTTTATTTATTTTTTCAAAAAACCAGCTTCTCATTTCACTGATCTTTTGTGTGAATTTTGGTATCAATTTCACTTATTCTCTAATTTTAATAATTTCTTTTCTCATACTAATTTTGGTTTGGTTTGCTGTGTTTTTCTGGGTCCTTGAGATGCATTGATAGCTCATTTATTTGGTGCCTTTTCAATTTCTTAATGTAGGTACCAATTGCTATAAACTTTCCTCTTAACACTGGTTTTACTGTATCACATAAGTTTTTTTTTAAATTTTATTTAATAAATATAAATTTCCAAAGTACAGCTTTAGGATTACAGTGGCTTTTCACCCCATAACTCCCCTCCCACCCACAACCATCCCATCTCCCGCTCCCTCTCCCATTCCATTCACATCAAGATTCATTTTCAATTATATTTATATACAGAAGATCAACTTAGCATATATTAAGTAAAGATTTTAACAGTTTGCACCCACACAGAAACACAAAGTGTAAAGTACTATTTGAGTACTAGTTAAAGCATTAATTTAAATTGTACAACACATTAAGGACAGAGATCCTACATGAGGAGTAAGTGCACAGTGACTCCTGTTGTTGACTTACCAATTGACACTCTTATTTATGGCATCAGTAATCACCCTAGGCTCTTGTCATGAATTGCCAAGGCTATGGAAGCCTTTTGAGTTCACCAACTCGATCTTATTTAGATAAGGTCATAGTCAAAGTATAAGTTCTCTCCTCCCTTCAGAGAAAGGTACCTCCTTCTTTGATGGCCCGTTCTTTCTACTGGGATCTCATTCGCAGAGATCTTTTGTTTAGGATTTTTTTTTTTTTTGCCAGAATGTCTTGGCTTTCCATGCCTAAAATACTCTCATGGGCTCTTCAGCCAGATCCGAATGCCTTAAGGGCTGATTCTGAGGCCAGAGTGCTGTTTAGGACATCTGCCATTCTGTGAGTCTGCTGTGTATCCCGCTTCCCATGTTGGATTGTTCTCTCCCTTTTCTATTCTATCAGTTAGTATTAGCAGACACTAGTCTTGTTTATGTGATCCCTTTGACTCTTTTGTTTGTTTGTTTGTTTGTTTTTGACAGGCAGAGTGGACAGTGAGAGAGAGAGACAGAGAGAAAGGTCTTCCTTTACCATTGGTTCACCCTCCAATGGCCACTGTGGCTGGCGCACCACGCTGATCCAAAGCCAGGAGCCAGGTGCTTCTCCTGGTCTCCCACGCGGGTGCAGGGCCCAAAAACCTGGACCATCCTCCACTGCACTCCCGGGCCACAGCAGAGAGCTGGCCTGGAAGAGGGCCAACCGGGACAGAATCCAGCACCCCGACCGGGACTAGAACCTGGGGTGCTGGCGCCACAGGCAGAGGATTAGCCTATTGAGCCACGGCGCAAGCCCCTTTGACTCTTAATCCTTTCATTATGATCCATTGTGAACCGAAACTGATCACTTGGACTAGTGAGATGGCATTGGTACATGCCACCTTGATGGGATTGAATTGGAATCCCCTGGCACGTTTCTAGCTCTACCATTTGAGGCAAGCCCAATTGAGCATGTCCCAAACTGTACATCTCCTCCCTCTCTCCCTCTGTTATTCCCACTCATATTTAACAGGGATCACTTTTCAGTTAAATTTAAAAACCTAAGAAGAGTTGTGTGTTAATTAAAGAGTTCAACCTATAGTATTAAGTAGAACAAAAAAAAAATACTAAAAGGTATAAAGTATTAAGTTGTTCCTCAACAGTCAGGACAAGGGCTGATCAAGTCGTGTTTCTCATAGTGTCCATTTCACATCAACCGGTTTCCTTTTAGGTGCTCGGTTGTCACTGATCAGGGAGAACATATTATATTTGTCCCTTTGGGACTGGCTTATTTCACTCAGCATGATGTGTTCCAGATTCCTCCATTTTGTTGCAAATGACTGGATTTCGTTGTTTTTGACTGCTGTATAGTATTCTATAGAGTACATATCCCATAATTTCTTTATCCAGTCTACTGTTGATGGGCATTTAGGTTGATTCCAGCTCTTAGCTATTGTGAATTGAGCTGCAATAAACATTAAGGTGCAGACAGCTTTTTTGTTTGCCAATTTAATTTCCTTTGGGTAAATTCCAAGGAGTGGTATGGCTGGGTTGTATGGAAGGGTTATATTCAGGTTTCTGAGGAATCTCCCGACTGACTTCCACAGTGGCTTTACCAGTTTGCATTCCCACCAACAGTGGATTAGTGTCCTTTTTTCCCCACATCCTCACCAGTATCTGTTGTCTGAATGTGAGCCATTCTAACTGGGGTGAGGTGAAACCTCATTGTGGTTTTGATTTGCATTTCCCTGATTGCTAGTGATCCTGAACATATTTTCATGTGTCTGTTGGCCATTTGGATTTCCTCTTTTGAAAAAATGTCTACTTAGGTCCTTGGCCCATCTCTTGAGTGGGTTGTTTGTTTTGTTGTTTTGGAGTTTCTTGATCTCTTTGTAGATTCTGGTTATTAACCCTTTATCAGTTGCATAGTTTGCAAATATTTTTCCCACTCTGCCAGTTGCCTCTTCACTTTCCTGACTGTTTCTTTTGCAGTACAGAAACTTTTCAATTAGATGTAATCCCAATTGTTAATTTTGGCTTTGACTGCCTGTGCCTCCAGAGTCTTTTCCAAGAAGTCTTTGCCAGTACCAATATCTTGCAGGGTTTCTCCAATGTTCTGTAATAATTTGATGGTGTTGGGTTGTAGATTTAGATCTTTAATCCATGTTGAGTACATTTTTGTGTAAGGTGTAAGGTAGGGGTCTTGCTTCATGCTTCTGCACGTGGAAATCCGGTTTTCCCAGCACCATTTATTGAATAGACTGTCCATGATCCAGTAATTGGTTTTAGATCCTTGATCAAATATAAGTTGGCTGTAGATGTTTGGGTTGATTTCTGGTGTTTCTATTCTGTTCCATTGGTCTATCCATCTTTTCTGTACCAGTACCAGGCTGTTTTGATTAGAACTGCCCTGTAGTATGTCCTGAAATCCGGTATTGTGATGCCTCCGGCTTTGTTTTTGTTGTACAAGATTGCTTTAGCTATTCGAGGTCTCCTGTGTCTCCATAGGAATTTCAGCATCATTTTTTCTAGATCTGAGAAGAATGTCTTCGGTATTTTGATTGGTATCCCATTGAATCTATAAATTGCTTTTGGGAGAATGGACATTTTGATGATATTGATTCTTCCAATCCATGAGCATGGAAGATTTTTCCATTTTTTGGTATCCTCTTCTATTTCTTTCTTTAAGATTTTGTAATTCTCATCATAGAGATCTTTAATGTCCTTGGTTAAGTTTATTCCAAGGTATTTGATTGTTTTTGTGGCTATTGTAAATGGGATTGATATTAGGAGTTCTTTCTTAGCCATGGCATTGCCTGTGTATACAAAGGTTGTTGATTTTTGTGCATTGATTTTATATCCTGCTACTTTGCCAAACTCTTCTATGAGTTCCAATAGTCTCTTAGTAGAGTTCTTTGGATCCCCTAAATAAAGAATCATATCATCTGCAAAGAGGGATAGTTTGACTTCCTCCTTCCCAATTTGTATCCCTTTAATTTTTTTTCTTGCCTGATGGCTCTGGCTAAAACCTCCAGAACTATATTGAATAGCAGTGGTGAGAGTGGGCATCCCTGTCTGGTACCAGATTTCAGTGGAAATGCTTCCAGCTTTTCCCCATTCAATAGGATGCTGGCCGAGGGCTTTTCATAAATTGTTTTGATTATATTGAGGAATGTTCCTTCTATACCCAATTTGCTTAGAGTTTTCATCATGAAAGGTGTTGTATTTTATCGAATCCTTTCTCTGCATCTATTGAGATAATCATATGGTTTTTCCTCTGCAGTTTGTTAATGTGGTGTATCACATTGATTGATTTGCGAACAATGAATCATCCCTGCATACCAGGGATAAATCCCACTGGGTCTGGGTGGATGATCTTTCTGATGTGTTGTTGCATTCTATTGGCCAGAATTTTATTGAGGATTTTTGCGTCTATGTTCATCAGGGATATTGGTCTGTAATTTTCTTTCAATGCTGCATCTTTTTCCGGCTTAGGGATTAAGGTGATGCTGGCTTCATAGAAAGAATTTGGGAGGATTCCCTCTTTTTGGATTGTTCAGAATAGTTTGAGAAGAATTTGAGTTTCTGATGAGAATGCAGCTGAGAGTCTAATTGGAGATCCTCTGAAAGTAATCTGGTGTTTTCTGTAGGGCACATTTTAGAATCTTTTCTTAATGTTTAATTCTGGAGAGTTTGATTACAATGTGTCATGGTAAAGATCTTTTCTGGTCATGTCTGTTAGGAGTTCTATGTGCTTCCTCTCCTAATATGTCCCTTTCTTTCTCTAAATTAGGAAAGTTTTCTATATTATTTCACTAAAAAGGCCTTCTAATCCATTCTCTCTTTCCATACCTTCAGGTACTCCTAAGACCTGTATGTTGAGTCGTTTGATAGTATCCCCTAAATCTGCAATGCTGTTTTTTAGTTTTTTTTTTATTTCTTTTTTTTTTTTTGGTCTGACTGTAAAATTTCCAGAGATTTGTGTTCTAACTCAGATATTCTTTTTTCTGCCTCACTGAGTCTGTTGTTAAGACCCTCCACCATACTTTTTATTTGTTTTCTTGAATTCTTTGTTTCCAATATTTCGTTTTGATTTCTCTCTTTTTTTATATATATATTTTTTGACAGGCAGACTGGACAGTGAGAGAGAGAGACAGAGAGAAATGTCTTCCTTTTTCCGTTGGTTCACCCCCCAGTGGCCGCTCCAGCGGCGCACTGTGTCCGGCGCACCGCGCCAATCCAAAGCCAGGAGCCAGGTGCTTCTCCTGGTCTCCCACGCGGGTGCAGGGCCCAAGCACTTGGGCCATCCTCCACTGCACTCCCAGGCTATAGCAGAGAGCTGGACCGGAAGAGGAGCAACTGGGACAGAATCCCGCACCCCGACCGAGACTAGAACCCGGGCTGCTGGCACCGCAGGCAGAGGATTAGTCTACTGAGCTGAGGCACCAGCCTTGATTTCTCTTTAAAATCTCAATTTAATGGGAAAAAATTCATTTATGTCATGTACAGATTTCTTTAGCTCATGATTCGCTTCTAATTACTTCTAAGTAATCCTATGGTCAACTTTTTGAATTCTGTTCCTGGCATTTCGTCAGCCTCTTCTTTATCTCATTCAGGTATTGAAGTGTTGTGTTCTGTTGGGGGCATCATGTTGTCTTCCTTATTCATGTTTCTTGAATTGCTACATTTTTTTTTATTTTATTTTATTTTATTTTATTTTTTTTTTGGACAGGCAGAGTGGACAGTGAGAGAGAGAGACAGAGAGAAAGGTCTTCCTTTTGCCGTTGGTTCACCCTCCAATGGCCGCTGCGGCTGGCGCGCTGCGGCTGGCGCACCACGCTGATCCGATGGCAGGAGCCAGGAGCCAGGTGCTTTTCCTGGTCTCCCATGGGGTGCAGGGCCCAAGCACCTGGGCCATCCTCCACTGCACTCCCGGGCCACAGCAGAGAGCTGGCCTGGAAGAGGGGCAACCGGGACAGAATCCGGCGCCCCGACCGGGACTAGAACCCGGTGTGCCGGCGCGCTAGGCGGAGGATTAGCCTAGTGAGCCACGGCGCCGGCCTTGAATTGCTACATTTATTATTAGGCACTTGTGGTGATACTTGTTGAGGTTTGTTTTGTTTTGTTTTGTTTTTACCTCCTGTGATGGCTTTTATCTTTGAACTATGCCTCTGTGGCTTATTGAAGTGTCTTCCCTTTCAGTGGATAACCAGAGGCATGTGCTGAATGTGGTCAGGGAGTTCTGTTCAGTGCTGCAGGGTGAGGGGAGTGACTAAGGTGACACCCAAGTTTGGCTGGTAAATCTTTTTTTTTTTCAGAGGGGAGGTTGTTCAGCTCACATTCACCTCCTCTCCTCAGAGGAGACCAATGCCTGGGTGCTAGCCCTAGCGTGTGAAGTTTTCATCCACGCTGCCACAAGAACCACACAAAGGATCCGTGTAGTCCTTGGTGTGAACACAGATCCTGCAGCAATGACCCTCACCAGGGAATCAAGGCGCCCGGAGGAGGTGGAGCCAATCACAGTGACTGCCCAAAGTCCTAGCCACACCCTGTGCCATTCCATGCAGCTACAGTGTTTTCACAGTCCCAACACACAAGGCTCCCACAGTCACAAGCTCCCAGCCCTCTGTCAGTTCTCCCAACCAGTCATGCATCTCCTCTCGACTGGTTGCTGGACATATGGACACGGGGTGGCACCGCTATTGCACATGTCCAAAATGGCACCCATCCTTTCTCAGCTAATTACAAGATGCCGGTGCTAGGTGGTCAGGTAGAGAGAAATGTACCCCCTTTTTTTCCCTCTAGGTTGACACGTACACCTTGCAGGCGTTTCTTCGTCCTTGTAGCCCTGCACACCATGAAGGGGCCTTTAAATGAGATCCTGGCATCCTAAGTTACGGTGCCCCTGGACTCTCTGTGTTTCCCCCCATTTTTTTCTTGGAAGAAGGGGGGCCCAGAGCAGGCCCCACAAGCCCACAGCACACTGCTTCCAGCCCTGGACACAGGCTCCTCGACTCACAGCCCTGGCCCTGAGAGAGCTGTTAAACAGACCGCAGTTTGATGAACAGAGAGAGACAGTGGCTCTTTCATTTGCTGTCTTTGAGCAGTATCCTAGGAAGCTTGCCTTGAGTTTTTAAAAATGTTTAGGACCAGCAGTGTGGCATAGTAGGCTAAGCCTCCAGCTGTGGTGCTGGCATCCCAGCTGCTGCATTTCCAATGCAGCTCTCTGCTGTGGCCTGGGAAAGCAGTGGAAGATGGCCCAAGTGCTTGGGCCCTGCACCCACACAGGAGACCCAGAAGAAGCTCCAGGCTCCTGGCTTCCAACTGGCCCAGCTCTGGTCATTGCAGCCATTTGGGGACTGAACCACTGGATAGAAGACCTTTCTCTCTACCTCTCAAATAAATAAATTCCTTCAAAAATAGATTTAGTTATTTGAAAAGCAAGAGAGAGAGAGAGAGAGAGATCGATCCTCTATCTATTGGCTCACTCCCCAACAAGCCACAACATCCAAGGCTGGGCCAGGCTGAAGCCAGGAACCAGGAACTCCATCCAGGTCTCCCACGTGGGTGGCAGGGGCCATCTGCTGCTGCTTTCCCGGGCGCATTCACAGAGAGCTGGACAGAAAGCAGAGCAGCCAAGGCTTAAACCAGAGCTCCAGCCTGGGATGCGGGCATCACGGGTGGCTGCTTCACTTGCTGTGCCACACTGCTGGTCCTTGTGGATTTTTTAAAAACTGAGTTAACTATGTTATCATTTCAGATGGGGGAAAGGCCATTTTAAAAAATCACCTTGATCAAAATCCCCAGCTACAGTGGAACACAACAGAGCCCTCTCGAACATGCAAAGATCCTATAGAAGATATAAACTCCCCAGAACAGTAAGTACCTGCTCCTTGAGAATAGTCCCCCAACAGGACGTGACTCCCGCACGGCAGTTTATAATAGGCACTGTGCTTTCCCAGCCTTTGTTTGATTTAAACCCCACAGCAACCCTGGAGTGCAGGTCAAATGATGATCTTCCTTTTACAGAGGAGAAAACCGGTATTCAAAGAGGGAGGCAGCTTGTCCAAGCTCACTTGCTGCTCTGTGCAGGAGTTGAGATTTGAACCTGGGTTTGTGCATCATCAGATCCCATGTTCTCCACCATAGCATGCTGCCTTTGTGATGCCTGAAACTGAACCCTGCTAAAGGCACTTACTGAAGGCCTGAGACCTTCCCAGGTGTCAGGTATAGGTGCTGGGGACACTTTGCTGCAGAAAACACACAAAATCTCTCTTTTTGTGGAGCTCCCATTCTCTCTGGCAGGAAAACTTCATTAAAAAAGGCAAGACATGTGTGAGTGTTTGAATGACAGGTGCTTGGGGGAACAGGAAGTCAGGGAAGAGAGGTGGGAGTGTCATTTTAAAATGGCTGCACAGAGGGCACTCAACGAGACGGTGCCGTCTTAGCATGGGCCTGACACCTGGTGGTTGTGGTTCTCGCCACCCTCCAGCACAGGGGAAGCAGAGGCTGGGAACCTGAACTCTGAACTGGCCTCTGGGCAGTGACAAGCAGGGCGAAAGCAGCAAGGGCAGCCAAACCACCAACTGCAGCCTCGCATGGGCCACTGAGTGTTAGAGCTGACAGTCTGTCAGCCCCATCAGCTCCGAGGCCTGGGCCTCTGACAGCCCAGAGCAGCTGACGGTGGCTGCCTGGCAGTGGCTGGCAGCCTACCTATCCATTGCCTCCACAGCGGTGGAAGCACCTTGATGGTATGGAACAGTCTTCCAGGTGCCTCTGGGCTGGACGTGGTTTCCAGCACTGAGCGAGTTCTTGGCAAGTGTGTGTTCAATGAACAAAAAAGCAAAACAGCATCCTAACTGCAGACTGCTGTGACTCTGACAAGCGCAGGACGGATACCCGCCTTGCCTGGGCCAGCCAGGGCACCCTCCCCCGTCACAGCTGATTCTTCCTGAACTCTTGGCTCCCACCACCTTGCATTAAGCACTAGATCGTGGCCATCACTATACAGGTTCCACTTTCATTTCAAAGTGAGCGCTCTAGCCCCAGGCACACCTGTGAGGGGAATATTGGGAGAAGGCTTTCTGGCCAACAGGAGCTTGGAGAATGGGAATGGCGCTTCATCGTCACCCTAAGTAAACCCCAGGGGCACCCCCTGTTGGGATGAGGTAGCCCTTGTGAATGGATTTGTCCCCACCATAAAGCTGTGTGGCATTACCGAAGAGCCTGGGCTTCCCCAGTCCTGGTTTCTCCTCCATGAGTTAGTGACACACACTCCCTGCTCTTCCCTCATCTGGTAATGGAAATAGCAACTTCTTTTGCCTACTGGGCTTTTTTGCACCTGGGTATCCAGGCACCGAGGACACAGGAGGCGTCGGAACCCCGTGGCTTCCTCAGGAACTACAGTACGCGAGGTGTGCAGTGGAGAACGACGCAAAACTGCAGCTAGCCGCACGGAGCTCGGGGGCCGTCCCCGAGCAGGCTCCCCAAAACCAGCCTTCTCAACAGCAAGCGTGACTTAGCCACACCACAGTCCCTAGGACCACTGAGGGTGTGGCAGCGAGAAGGGTGCTGCTCCTCCACACCATGCAAGCCACCCCTGGCTCAGCCCACCTCCAGTGTTCACTGCTGTCCTTACTGGGTGTTCACCAAGGGCTGGCGGGGGGTGGGGGACTTCGAGGAAAGAGGAGCTCATGCTCTAAGGCAGGCAGCATATAGAGGATGACATTTAATTTTTTAACATTTATTCAAGAGGCAGAATGACAGAGAGCTCTATCTGCTGGCTCACTCCCCAGATGCCTGGAAAGGAAAGTGGGGGTGAAGTAGGGAGCCAGAACTCAATCCAGGTCTCCCACACAGGTGGCAGAGACCCAACCACTAGAGCTCTCACCCACTGCCTCCCAGAATCCGCACAGCAGGAAGCCGGAATCCAGAGCCCAACCCAGGCACTAGGAAATAGGGCGCAGATGTCTTCATTGCTAGGCCAAACATTCAACTCCTTTACACTGGATCTTGTGGGGGTCAAAGGCAGAGAGAGAATATTCCAGAAGGGAACAACATGCGCCCAGATGACACAGAGGCCCCCACCGGAGCGAGGGAGGAGAGGGCTGCTGGGGTGCATCGGGGGTTTGCCAGGTTAGCAAACAAGAGAGAGGCGGGGGTTGGGCAGCACAGCCCTGTGTCCCAGCTGACCCCGCCTCAGTGATCTGGCCCAGGAGCTCCAGCAGAACACGTCTGTCTTGTCCACTGCAGTCCCCTTGGTTATGCCCAGGGCTGTAGCTGGTGCTGGCTGGCTGGGGAGGTGACTGGCTGGGCACATCTCTGAGTCAGAGAATCAGGGAGCTCTCTGGGGAGCAGCCTGGCTGCCTGCACTAACACTCCTCCCTGTCCTTCCCTGCAGCATCCAGCGCCGGCTGTCCCTCCAGCTCCCCATCCTCCACCACGCCTACCTCCCGTCCATCGGAGGCGTGGATGCCAGCTGCGTCAGCCCCCGCCACAGACACGTGCCCCCCTCCTTCCGAGTCGTGGTCTCGGGCCTGTAAGGTGGGAGGCCCGGGGCCTCCCCAGCGACGCAACCACACTGGGCAGGGCCGTCTGCTCCAGGAGCACCGTCAGCTCTGGCTGCGGAGAAGCTGGGCGCCACAGCTGGCCTCTCGGGACTGCTGGGACGGCACTCAGGGGGACAGGACACGGGGGCCTTGGCACCTGACCTCAAGCCTTATTTGTGAAGTTCTTATTCTTTCACAAAGAAGAGGAATGGAAATGACTTCTTCCTAAATCATTCCTCCCGCCAACGAGGAGGAGCTGGTGTATTTGAAACTTGCAAAAAAAAAAAAAAAAAAAAAAAAAGTCTAGACAAGGAGAGAGGCAGGTGCACCACAGCTGGAAGTCACCGTGTCCCTAAGCAGCCTCGGAAAGAGGCTGGGGCTTCTGGAGAAAGCGCCTCCGCCCTCTGCATGCACGTCCCCAGCCCCAGGCCAGCCCTTCTCCTCCCTCCTGCCAGGGGCAGCGGGTGGGCAGGGCTGCCAGCTCCAGCGGCCAGTCCAGCCCCTCCCCCAGCCTCTCTGGAGTGGGGAGTCTGCAGAAAGGGCACGGCCTGCACGTGGAGAGCTGGGGTGCCAGGCAGGCGGACTCACAGGCCCCCAGGGCTGCCATCACCCAAGATGTTTGTTACTCTCTGATAAATACCACACATTAACACAGTAACTCCTGTGCCGGGGACCATGGGGACATAGCGGCTGGCACCAGGCACTCTGCCATGTTCACCGACAGTCTGTCACGCACCCACCACACCAGCCATGTCCTTGTTTTGTGTCCCCCACCCCGCTCCCCCAGATCACAAGGGGGCTGCCCGCCCCACCCATGGAATGTCTGTTCCCAGCAAATATGATAAGGAAAGATTGTGCACTTTAACCTCTCGTCAGGGCCCAAGGGCTGGCTGGGATGTTTTGTTTTGTTTTGTTTTGTTTCCGCTGACTTCGTTTCTGACCAAAGTGAATTGAGGGCATTCTGCTCAAAGACATCCCTGGTGACCCAGGGGAGAGAGTTCCTGGCCGAGGGCTTCCCTTGGCTTCCAGAAGGTGGCCTCCCATCCAGGCAAACCAGTGAGCCCTCCCCCTGGGGCTGGCTGGGGACGGTCAGTGGGCAGATGGAGCCTCACTTGTAAGCTCGCTCTTCCCTTCTCACTGATGCCCAAAGAGCGTTGGCCTGGCAGCCAGGCAGAGCTGGGTTTCGGTCCTCCATCCCTTCCGACACAGTGCAGATCGCCCAGCTCGGCGATCTGCCGCACTTTGTGCCGCACCAGCTCCAGGCGGTCCTTGTCCTCGGTGGCCGCCAAGTACGCGCTGGACGCCCTCTTCTCCTGCTGGGCAGCCTCCAGCGCCTTGTGCAGGATCCTCACCAGCTCCTGGCCAGGGGAAGAGAAGCATCCGGTGAGCTGCGGAAGGCCTGTGTAGTGCCAGAGTGGGGCACAAGGAGCCGCTGCACCCAACAACCCTGCTGAGAGCCTAGCAGCAGCCCTGGGGCACCTGTCACACCTATCAAACCAGCCACATGGTTCCCCAGCTGAAAACACCATTTCCCACCAAGTCACAGCCTGGTGTGGCCACGTGATGACTCAGCACTGCTGGGAAATGAGAGGTGATGTGGGCAGCGTCTGGGTCATACCTTCCAATGCTGCACACCTGCTCCCCTGGTGCAGCTCCCTTTTCATCTGGCTGGGACATGGCAAGAACGGGAGTAGGCACCTGCGGTCCACAGGCACAAGCAACACGCTGAGGGTGACAGAGCCACCGCTCAGCCACCGCTCGATTCTCCCAAGTTGTTTTAGGCCCCAGCATTCTGGGGCTTCTTTGTTGCTGCTGCTGAGCCCATACCCTGACTTAAGCACATCCATTTCTGGGATGAACACACTGAGGCCCAGGAGACTAGAGCAGCGTTCATTCCCAGGTCACCCAGATTCCAACGCCTGAGCTTGGTCGGTGATAAACTCAGGGTTGGCAGGGCACCTCTCTTCCCCTCTCTCTTCACCCCTGTGGCAGATTAGCTAACTAATCTTGACACTGCCTCCTGTAGGCTCAGCTGGGGCCTCGGGATCCGCCTCCATATAGCACCGGGGAGTCACTACCAATCCAGCCGAGGCGGCACAGGGTGCACACGGGCAATCGCTGCGCACAGCCACGCACAGGCAGCCTCCTATTTGTTCATGCCTGAATGGTGCCTGCAGGTCTGCCGCAGGGATCCGTGGAAAGTTCAGAAACGACAGACCTCAGTTCAGTCCTTGGAAGCAGACTGGCTCCTCGTGCCTTCTGGACTTTAACCTGCCTGGGGCACGGGCCTGTCCTGTCTCAGGGCAGCGATGAGAGCATCAGGGGCCAGGAGGCCCAGCTCCCAGGTTGCACTGCCACGCTGTGTGCCAGCCTCACTTGGAAGAATGTTTTTAGGGGCTGGTGATGTGGTGCAGGGGACTAAGCCGCCGCCTGTGACACCAGCATCCCATATCAGAGCACTGGTTCTAGCACTGGCTGCTCTGCTTCTGACCCAGCTCCCTGCTAACGCACCGGGGAAAGCAGTGAAGATGGCCCAAATCTGTGGGCCTCTGCCACTCACATAGGAGACCCGGGAAGTTCCTGGTCCTGGCTTCAGCTTGGTCCAGTTCTGGTCATTGCGGCCATTTGGGGAATGAACCAATACATGGAAGATTGCTGTCTCCTCTTCCTATCCCCGCACTCCCCACTGCTATTTTTGCTTTTCAAATAAATAAATCTTTTTTAAAAAAGCATGTGCTGGGCCGGCGCCGCGGCTCACTAGGCTAATCCTCCGCCTTGCGGCACAGGCACACCGGGTTCTAGTCCCGGTCGGGGGGTGGGAATCTGTCCCGGTTGCCCCTCTTCCAGGCCAGCTCTCTGCTGTGGCCCGGCAGTGCAGTGGAGGATGGCCCAAGTCCTTGGGCCCTGCACCCCATGGGAGACCAGGAGGAAGCACCTGGCTCCTGGCTTCAGATCAGCACAGCGTGCCAGCCACAGCGGGCATTGCAGGGTGAACCAACGGAAAAGCAAGAACTTTCTCTCTCTCTCTCTCACTGTCCACTCTGCGTGTCAAAAAAAAAAAAAAAAAATGTGCTGTGTTTTCCTTGAGACACAACAGCTGCACTCAAACCCAAGTCTTTTTTTTTTTTCTTTTCTTTTTTTTTTTGACAGGCAGAGTGGACAGTGAGAGAGAGAGACAGAGAGAAAGGTCTTCCTTTTTCCGTTGGTTCACCCTCCGATGGCTGCTGCGGCCGGCGCACCGTGCTGATCTGAAGCCAGGAGCCAGGTGCTTCTCCTGGTCTCCCATGCGGGTGCAGGGCCCAAGCACTTGGGCCATCCTCTACTGCACTGCCGGGCCACAGCAGAGAGCTGGCCTGGAAGAGGGGCAACTGGGACAGAATCCGGCGCCCCGACCGGGACTAGAACCCGGTGTGGCGGCGCCACAAGGCGGAGGATTAGCCTAGTGAGCCACGGCGCCAGCCTGAGATTTCTTCCATCTGCTGGTTCACTCTCCAAATGGCCCCAAGGCCCAGAGCTGAAGCCAGGAGCCAGGAGCCTTGAGCCTCTTCCGGGTTCTCTGGTGAGGGTGCAGGGGCCTAGCACTTCTGCTTTCCCAGGTCATAGTAGAGAGCTGACTCTGAAGTGGAGCAGCTGGGACTTGAACGGGCTGCTATATAGGATGCCGGTGCTACAGGCAGTGGCTTTACCCGCTACGCCACAGTGCCGGCCCCAGGGACTTCTTTTCTCAGGAGAATGTAACCATCATTTGCTGCCCAGACCTTGCCTTTCAAGGCTAAGCAGAATATGATGAGCCCAGAAGGTGAGGGACAGACATATGACAAGGCAGAGATGGTGGAGCAATCACAGGGCCCTGCTTAGGGACATGCAGGACCTCCAATCCTCGGCCTGGCCCAAGGACCCCCTTCTCAGTCTCCTGTGGTTTCTTTGAGCCCCCTGTCCCCACAGATGTCCTTAGCCACCTGCCCGCTCAGCCAGGAGCTATTTCCCACATGTCCATCAACACCAGGAGAGGGGAGGAGGTGGAACTTTCACGTTTCAGACAGCCAGGAGCCCTCCTGCATCCCACAGATTTCTTTTGGTTCTAGGCATCTGGAACTCCACCCTCTGGAAGCAGAAAGGAGACCGTATTTGCTCAAAGCTGATGCTCAAGGGCTTTAGCCACTGCTGGTCCTTGAGCCCAGATGATGTGAACAGAGCCCATGCCTCTCATTTCTCCAGCTGGAGGGCAAGATTCCAAACCTGGGACAGAAATCCTGGGAAGGGCTCCGATTGGCTGGGCCTGGAAAATGAGCATATCCCTGAGCCAATCTCTGAGTCAGGACTGGGAACAAGGGCGGTCCCTCCAGATTCCCTCCCAATAGCTTCCTTTCTTTCCTTCCAGAGTTAGAGCTGTGCTTCTAGGAGGCTGGCAGGAAGAGGGCTGGAGAGGCAGAACTGCCCGTGGCCACCAGCTTGCATTTTATAGCCCCCCCAGCACCGCCTCCTCTGCCGTCCCTGGCTTCCAGGCAGTTAGAGCTGTCCCCAGGAGTACAGGGACCTGCCCGGAGGGTCAGGCCTGGCAGGCGGTCCAGCCTTACTGGTTCTGGAACCTTCTTCCCATCCCAGTGTTGTCTGTGCATCCTAGGATGAGGAGACTTCAGGGCTTCCACTCACTGGGAAGCTAGCAAATATTCTGATTTGATTTTATTTTTACCTCAGAAATGAGCCAGTCACGAGAAAAGGAAGACAAAGAGGACGCTTTGTAACCGGAAGGGAGTGTGCCGCGCTCGCCTGGGCCCACCCTTTCGACTTGGGTTCACACACACCCTGGCCCTGGGGCCCAGCGAGGCGTGAAGGCCGCCAGTGCTGCCAGGAGGGAGGGAGGGCTTTCCTTGGCACATGGCGTTTCCCTTTCAGACGTGCCCAGGGGCACGCCTAGCCATGGGGTGGGGACGCATGAAGATGTCTGGAGTCCGTGGCAGCTGAGACGTGGCTCCGTGTGCTGGTGTCTCGCCACTCCGCTTACTCTGCTGTGGTTCAGGGCCGAGGGTGAGGAAGTGGACCCAACAGACGAGAGCTGAGCCTCGCGGCCAGAGCATCCGGGTTCCACGATGTTCCGTGCCTGCCCTCGCGGGACCTCCGGCTGACCCTGGCTCGCTCACCGGGCCTCTGTTTCCCCCAACAGAGTGCGGGGTTGGACAGGACACTCGCTGCAGTGCTTCCCAGCGCTGATTTCTGTGAGTCTGGGTGAGGTAGGAAGTGAGACCAGACACAACTCCAGTTGTTCCTGCCTGTGCCACAGACTCATCCCGTGGCCTTGGTGAATCCCTCCTCGGCACTGGACCTGTCTAACTCCTGTCCTTGCACAGCCTGCCTCCCAAGGTGGTGTGGAGCAGGGACCGTGCATGGAGCTCCACCACTGAGGACCCCCGTCCTGGAAGACTGTGGGCCCAGCCCCCTGATGAAGTCTGCCAGTCTCTCTGAGGCCTGAACCAGTCCCATAGCCCCCTCTGCCTTTGCTCTGATGGTTCAGGTCCAGCAACCAACCTGATGGGCCTGCTCCAAAAGGTTGATTCTGCTGAGCCCTGGGGAATCTGCTCTGTGCCCCGGGGAGGAACAGCTGTGCCAAGGAAGCAGCTCGGACTCCCTCAGGAAGCTCAGGGTGCGGGGTGGAGAGGGGACAGCATGAGGAGGCACCCAGTGCCATGTGAGTGAACGGCATTCTCCCGAAAACAGGAGGAGTGGATTTCCTGTCCGGGGTCCAGGAGGAGGACATGGAACTGCCAGCTGAGGGCGCCACAGGCTGGAGGAGGTGCAGGCGGCTCACGGGGTAGCAGCCCCCAGGGCCAAATCTCTGCAGGCTCTTGAGGCCTGGGGGGCAGTCGGGGCCAGGGAGTTAGCAAGCATTCCACAGTAGTCAAGAACCTTCTGGTCGCTGGGGGCTGATGTTGTTGCATAGCGGGGTAAAGCCACTGCCTGTGACACTGGCATCCCACATGGGTGCTGGCTCAAGTCCTGGCTGTTCCACTTTCTATCCAACTCCCTGCTAATGGCCTGGGAAAGCAGCAGAAGATGGCCCAAGGGCTTGGGTTCCTGCACCCACGTGGGGATCCCGGTCCTGGCTGCTGGCTTCGGCCTGGCCCAGCCCTGGCAGTTGCAGCCATCTGGGGAGTGAACCAGCAGATGGAGGATCTCTCTCTGTCTCCCTCCTTCTTTGTAATTTTCACATAAATCTTTTTTAAGAATCATTTGGTTGTGATGGGAGCCCACCTTGAACTCACCAAGTGAAAAAGGGTAATTTAAGGGAGGATAGAGAATCTAAAGGAGGCTGGCGGATGGAGCACGCCAGGGTCCAGGGTGCTGCCAAGCACAGCTCCCCAGGGGCTTAGACGCCATCAGGCTTCAGCTGTTGATTCTGCTTCCTCTGTGTTGGTGCCGAGTGAATCTCTCCCAGGGAGGAATCCTGGGGCAGGGTTTATTGGCCCAGCTGTGGTCAGGTTCTCCCCCTTGGATCACTCTGAAGTTGGGGTCCCATGGTCACAGGGCTGCTGTGTTACCTCAGAAGGCTGGGAAGGGCAGTGTATGAAGGTAGGGACAGAGCTGGGAGCCCGGCCTGCACCCCGACCTGAGCAGGGGACGGTGGCCGGGCCGACCCACGTTCTGGGAAGAGCAGGCAGGAAAGACAGCAGGTTTCCCCTTTTCTTCATAAAAACAAATTTGCAACAATTTATTAAAAATCGATACCATGCAGTAGGGGCACAAGAGAAACTCCTCACTTACATCTGATTCTGGCAGTTCCAGTCTAATTGGAAGTGTTTGTGCACTAATGTGTCGGAATATGCCTTCCGGGCCGAAGCCTCTTCGGAAATGGACGGTGGGTTTGCCATGTGTGAAAGAACAGAACCATTGAAGGGCTCGAGTCACGTCTTGGGGGGCTCGTTATTTGCAGGGAAGTTAATTAAAAAAGAAACCGGTAAACCTACAGTATCAGTAAGACGGAGGGTGTCCTCTGTGGGTTAACCTAGGAGACGGCATGGGCTCAGGAGTCACAAAGGGTTACACACGCTCAGCGCTCACAGGCTGATACTTTGTGTCCTGCTATGCTGGAGTAACATTTCTACAGATTTGTTGTGTGTGTGTGTATGTGTGTGTGTTTACAGTTTGTACAATTAGTTGTCTCTTTCCCTTTGAAAAATTAATGTGGTCTTTAAGATTTGGTTTCGGTGAAGTCAAGAAAGTGGGTGAATACTGGTCATACACAGTGAGTGACAACACCGGTTCGTAGTGCCTAAACGGAATGAGTTCAACTCCATTGCGGATGTGTTCACATTTTTTTTTTAACCCTAAAAGCTACAGTACCTCCATAACCTCTCTGCAGGGAGGGGTGAGGAAGGCTACGCAAAATTGGGAGTGCTTTAAAATGGTGGTGGTGGTGGTGGTTCCCATGGGCCCTTTCACCAAAGCCTGGTGGTGACAACCGTGGATTCCTGACTGCAGTGGTTCTGGGAGGAGATTATTGCCTGCCTGTTGAAGCTGCCTTTAGGGTTCTTTAGGGAGTGAGTGAGCCGCTTGGTTGTGCAGACGTCCCGGGCGTTGTCAATCAGGCCTTTCTGTAGCGAAGAATGAGCCTCTCTAGGAATGTGGGAAAAGTTCCCGGGAGCCTCCCTGCGGCAGGCTGGGCCTGGCCCAGTGAGCCAGTGAGCGACACGCACGTGAATAGGGTCGTGACGAGGGGGCAAAAGGGGGCCCGGGAGATGGAGGTTTCTGAGCACCCTTTCAGGCCGGGGTAGGGGAGGGGGGGCGATGTCCAGATAGGGAGGCCAGGCCTGCCTTCCCAGATCCTGTGGCCGCCCAGGGCAATGAGCCAGACACAGGAAGAAGTCCAATGGAATGCTGGACACTAGAGGCACAGTGGTGTTGTGGAAGAGTCTGGATGGGGTATTAGGAGGCCTGGGGACTTCTGCCAGCTGCCACTCCCCAGCCACGTGATTTTTTATTTTTTTGACAGGCAGAGTGGACAGTGAGAGAGAGAGACAGGTCTTCCTTTCCCGTTGGTTCACCTTCCAATGGCCGCTGTGGCCGGCACACCGTGCTGATCTGAAGCCAGGAGCCAGGTGCTTCTCCTGGTCTTCCATGCGGGTGCAGGACCCAAGGACTTGGGCCATCCTCCACTGCACTCCCTGGCCACAGCAGAGAGCTGGCCTGGAAGAGGGGCAACCGGGACAGAATCCAGTGCCTCGACCAGGACTAGAACCTGGTGTGCCAGCACCGCGGGCGGAGGGTTAGCCTATTGAGCCACAGCGCTGGCCCCCACGTGATTTTACCCAAGTCCCTTCCCCATCTCCTGCAAGTAGCAGCTCTACAGTACTGCGTATAAGAGCAAATTCATGCAGCAACTAAGCATGTTCTGTGGGCACTGTCCCCCCAGCCTTCGGTTAAGGGCATGAATTCAATGTTCCCAGCACCTAGAACAACCAAGGTGGGGCGTCGGGCAAGCAGAGGTGCCTGGCTGTGACTTCCTCGGGGGCCCTGCTCCTGGTTTATGAACTCCGTCCTCCCACGTGGACTGGAGCCAAGCAGTTTTCTCTCTCTCTAGCTTGCCATTTAATCTCTCTCTGCAGGGTGAAGAAGGCCTTGCAGATACACTCACTCCTTTGTATGTCTTAAGAGACAGAGGCCCGGCGAGAGGGAGTACCTAGGCCAAGGTCACATGCACTGGACTCCCAGGCCAGCCTCTTCCTGGAATGTGGATTGAATGGATGAGAAATGGGTTGTATGGGAATGCAGCCCCACAGGTCTCTGGCTGAGACCTCTTGCTGGGTTCCTGCTGTGTCTGGAGGCCCCCAGCGACACACACCACCTGCCTGAACAGAACCACACCCATGGCTGGAAGAAGTCTCCGCTCCGATGTCATTCCCTGTTCTGGAGTCCCAAGTCTGGGACATATGTCTCCCCTGAGTGTGCCCAAGCCCTCATCACACTGAATTGAGCCTGCCTGTTACTGGCTGTCAGTCTCCAACCAGGCTGTGAGGGGGGCCAGGACCTCATATGTCTTGTCACAAGCATAAGCAGTGCCCCGCACATGGTAGAACTAAATGGGCGGAGTTGGTCAGGGGAGGGGAAGGCAAACGTTGAGTCTGGTATGGCGACCTGTAGGGGCAGCACTGCCTGCATAGGAGATCTGAGAGGGAGGCGGGCAGGGGAGTGAGTGAGGCAACAGCCTGGCCCTGGGTGACCGTGGGCTCTGCCAATCTGGGAGGGCTGTTGGGGAGAAAGGCAGTGGTTGTGAGCACCCACAATCCCTCAGGGGGGATCTTTTGATGACCTGAACCCAGAAGGCCGCTTAGTTGGAGGGGCGGAAAGCTCTAGGGGGCAGGACTGCCAGTGAGAGCTTTGAAGCCGGCCAGGGCTTTGCAGGATACTGGGGTCTGGAGGGCATGTGAGCTGGAGGCGGGCCTGGGGCGCAGAAAGGAGAGGCGGATTTAACTCCCTCGCGTCCCTATTAGATGGCGACTTCGGAGGGCACGGCCTGCATCCTCTGTGTTCTTTCTGCCCGGCTCCAGCGGAGTTGCTAGGGCAGGGATCTGTTGGGAGTGGCTGGGGCAGCCCGCTGTGTGGGACAGCAAGGGTAGGGGTCCTGCGAGCTCCCTTCTTCCTCCCCGGAGAGCTCTCCCTTCCTCGGACGGTGCAGTTCTCAGGGAGGGACCCTCTAGCTGTCCCCAACGTCCTTGCGCGAATCCCCACGTGAGCATGTTTTTGCCAGCGGCTGCTAAGCCAGGTCTAGCCACCAGGGGGCAAGAGGAAAAAAACGAGCTGTCCTTAAGGTCAGTGTCCCTCCTCTTCCCACCCACACGCACCTGACGGCCAAGGTGGGCGGGACCTCACCTGGCTCTCACGTAGAGCCGGCTAGCTCCGTTAACCCCTTCCGGCCGAGTCCGAGGCGTCTCCCTCAGGCAGAGTCGTTCCCACAAGAATTCGGGGGTGCACATCTGACAGGGGAGGGGCTGGGGCAGGGTGAGGTCAGGGTCTCCGGGGGAGACTGGCACTCTCCGCCCCTGGGGATGGCCGAAGGGCTGGAAGAACCCCGCTGGGGGGCGAGCGAGGCGGGAGCTGTGGTCACCTGCGCTGGGCCTCGGCGGCGGACGCAGGGGAGAACGCCGAGGCTGTTAGGGCACCCAGACTCGCGGGCTCCCCTCGCCGTCGCGCTGCCGGGGGCCTGGGCCGCAGTCAGCGGTCGGGGCGGGGAGAAGGAGGGCAGACAGAGAGCGGAGGGAGAGACGCGGAGAGAGACGCGGAGAGTGCGAGCTGGGCGGGGAGACCGTTCAGCATGCGCCGGGGAGCCCGCCGGGGCCGGGGTCTGCGCGGGACAGCCTTTCCCGGCCCTGACCTGCCCGAGTTCCGGGCCGCCAGGTGTTCAGCTGCGGGCGGGAGCGGGTTCCGGAGCCCCCCCGGAGTCCGCCAGGCTGGGACGCAAGGAGTTCGGCAAGACTGGAGACAGGGAGGGGGAGGAGGCCGCGGAGGAAGGGGGCAAAGAGGAGAAGGGGGAAGCAGACAGCAGGGAGGGGACCTGGCCCCTGGGCCCCCAGCCCCAAAAGAGGCCCTGCCCTCCGCGGGGTCGCGCTCTCCTCCCCCGCCCTGCCCCCGCCCCCGCCCCCGCCCCGCAGCTTTGTGTCCCCGGGAGGGTGGGCTGCAGGATTTCCAGCCAAGCCTAGGCTGCCTGCTCAGTTTTTCCAAACCCTCCAGTCGGGGAAGGCGGGAGCCCTGTCAGGATAAGAGCCCGCCCGCCCCGGCCGCCCCGTCCGACCCCTCGCCCAGTCCCCGCGGCGTCTCCGAACTCCTCTCCCTCTCCGGCCCTGGCCTCTGCGCCCTCTGGCCCCACCTTTACTGGCTCCCGAGTTCCAAGTTCAAGTTGGAGGGGGCCGGGTGGGTCCCACAGTCTGAGAGAGGCGCTGGCGAAGCCACCCGACCGCAGGCGAGACCCTGAGACCTTGCGGGGCGCCGGCCCGGCTGCCAGCCTGGCGCCCGCCGCGCCTCGGGACTCGGCCTCTGGGCCTTCTGGGGGGCCCGGGGTCTCCCACCGGGGCGGCGGCGCAGCAGGCTCTGCGCGGCAGGTGCCAGGCCCCGGGGAAGGCTCCGAGGAGGGGCGCTGGCACGGGTCTGCCCGGCAATTCTGTTATGTGATCATCACCCTCCGTTGGGAAGCCAGGCAGCTGGAGAGAGTGGGGGACGCCAGGAGGCCCGGTCCGCTCTTCCTCAAGGGCCCGGGAGGCGTCGCCAGCAAGATGGGGGTGTGGGAGCAGCCCAGCCGCGAGAGGATGTGGGGGTCGAGGGGCAAGTGAGGAGCTCTAGGCGATCCGGCGGCGGCTCCGCAAGCCCCGCCCCCAGCACGCTGACGGACAGCGCCCTGAGCCAATGACTGCGGTCGCTGTGGGGCTCGTGGTTAACTCTTTCTTGGGCGCTCGGTTGTTTGACGGGATAGTCCCTTACCGGGAACGGTCCTCGCGGCCTGGAGCCCTCGCGTCTTCCCTGGCTTGTGCGCGGGACCGGTGAGGGGAACCGACCGGGCAGCCGTGCGCCCCAGCCACGCCGGGCACTCGGGATGCCCCATCTCAGACGCTCTGCAGGCCCTAAGTAAGCCGTGACAGATGTGCGCGCCCGTTTCCAGCGAGGCGTCGCGTGGCGCTGGCACCCCCCACTCGCTGACACACCTGTGACACCCCTCGTGACTCAGTGACACACAGATACACCGAAATCGCCGCGGTTCCCCCGCTCGCCAGTAGAGGGAGCCGCTCGATTCCCGCCGCGGGCTGCCCTCAGCCTGTGCTTTGGCTCCTCGCTCTCTCCCGGGTCCCACCCAGAACTCGTGGCTGCCCCCAGTCTGCTCGGCATCCCAACCTGGAGCCTACGCTGGGTCAGTGAGTCACAGCTCCACCCAGGGGAGCGCTCCACATGGCCGCTCCCCAGGACGGGAGCACCGTATGTAAGAGACCCCCTTAGAACCTATCCATCACGCACCCCTACAAACCCCGGTTTCTGGGCCAATGACCCAAGGGCACCATATGACCACGTGGCTGGTCATGTATGTAATGCAAGACTGTGCGTGCGCTCTTCTAGAAGCATCCTGTTTGAGAACTCGTGGCCTGTATTATCCTCCAGGGACCCCGGAGAGAGACGAAATTGACGCCTGTTTCCACGGACCAGGCACTAGTGTAGGTGCTGGAATCTCCCACAGCAGAGCTCCGCCTCTCCGGACCTCGGTTCTCTTTTCCTCCCACCTGGTAGGATCGTGCTGCTGCCACCCGTGACCTAACGCGGTGCGTGCACAGCAGTCAGCAGGCACTTGCAAAGTACTCTTCATTGAATCAAAGCAGGATCCTGCCACTGTGCGCATGAAAGGACTTTGCAGACTGTGATGTGTCAGACACAAGCTGGGCTGGGTGGGTGGAGGTCGTCTTTCCAGGTCGGCCTCCCCCGAGCTTGCCCAGTGCCCAGCGGCTCGCACCATCGATGCATCAGATCCTGAAGTCCTGTTGTGAGGAGCACAGAGGCCCCAGGGAGTCTTCGGTGGCGACCAGACACAGGCTCAGGGGAAGGAGTTCCAGCATCTGGGTCCTGGGTAGGGTAAAGATGTGACAGGTGTCGGAAAGCAGGGAGGTCAGTGAGGGCTGGAGACCCTGGGAGACCATCCGTGGGGAGGGGCAGGGGAGCAGCAAATGAATACACTTGCTGGTATCCTTTCTTTCCAAAGCTCGAGGAAACACTTGTCACCTGGTGATCATTCCAGGGAGGAGGGGGCGAGACCAGTAGGATGGAGGCAAAGTGACTTGGGATAGGGAGATGGAAATTCTAGCTCTGGACTCGCCACTTTCTAGCTGTGTAACCCCCCGAGTAAGTCCTTCGGTAAGGCCCGCCTCAGTCTCCCGTAATGGGACCATAACATCATTCTAGCAGGTGAGGGGTGACCATTGACATAACATGTGAAATGCTTTCAAAAAGTGCTTTACAGTTTCTTTTGCATTGCATCCACGGTGCAATAGGGCGCGTGTGTGTGACTGAAAGAGAGAGACTGGCACTTGGAGGTTAGGAGCGAGCTCTTTTGAGAAGACAAAGGTTTCACTTCCACAATTTCTCAGCATCCACTCAGCTTTGCTGAGGACCGAGATGAAAATGATCATCTGTGTCCTCCAGGACCTCATGGTCCACCAGGAGACACATGAATAAGGAGATGCTCAGCGCATCCTGGATGCGGGTGGGTACAGGAGCAGAGGGGACCCAGAGGTGGGTGTGCGCGGGTGTCCAGGCAACCCCCACTCCTACCAACCAGGGCAGACTGGAGGCCAGACTTGTCAAATCTCTCCGGAGCCGAGCCTGGGATGCTCCTCCCCGTGCTCAGGAGTGGGGAGGAGAGGAGGGCCAGAGCCCCGCTCCCCGCCCCCGGGCCAACCTGCCTCCCGCTAGCCGGCCGGGCGCCTTGCCGAGTCAGACCGCTGGGAGGCTGGGGGAGCCGGCTCGGGCGAGGAGGCGAGCGAGATGGGGGAGCTCTTATTTTGACAGGGGCCTCTCCGGGCTCTGGTATGAAGGCAGAAGGAGGCAGCCAGAGAGCCCCGAAGCTTATTCAGGCTGGGGAGAGGAGCCGAGCGGAGGGGCGAGCGAGGCTCCGGCTGCGCAGGGCAGCCCGGGGAGGCGGCGGCGCGCGGCGGAGCCAGTGGCCGGACATGCCCCGAACTCGGGGCCGCTGCACCACCGCCGCCGCCCGGAGCCAGCCGGCCGGACGCCCGCACGCCTGGGTCCCCCGGCGCCGCGCCGCCGGGGGGCTGCGACCCGGACCCTCGGCGTCCGACCAACAATAAGCGCCCAGACAGCCCCCTCCCCGCCCCGTGCCCGCCGTCCCCGCGGGCCTGGGGGAAAGTGAAAGGAGGAGGCGAAGGAAGGGAGGGAGGGAGGGAGGGAGGAGCCGGAGCCCTGAGGTTGGGGCCGAGACCCCAGCCCCGAGCCCCGGCCCGGGCGGGTGCGCGCGCTCTCCCGCCGCTGCCCGGCGCCCACGACCATGCTCCGCAGTTGGGAGGCAGGAACCCAGGCGCCCCGCGATTCCCGGACACCCTCTCCCGGGCCGGGCTGGGATTGAGATCAAGGCGTCCAGGATCAAAAGATCACCGCCTGCCCGCCCTCTCCGCACCTCCAACTGTGAATCAGAAGGACCCCAAGCCACCCACCGACCCTGACCTGGTCATGGCATCCAGCTCCGGCCTGGCGTGAGGACCCTCGGACCCGCGCGAGGTGAGGGGTGGGTTGGGGGCGAGGGCGAAAGTCATGCCAGGCCAGCAGAGGTGCGAAGGAGAGAGCACCAGTTTGAATTGGGGAGGGGAAACACAGACTGATTGTCTCTTGCCGGCTGGCACACACTCCCTGGCTGTTTAAGGGATGGGGGACACCCCCAGGGCCGGCAGAGGCTACTCTTGGGCACCCCATCAGGTTGGCAGCCCCAGAGCCCAGGGAGGAGGGCTTAGGGGCAGCAGGGGGACCCTGCCACCCTAGCGCAGAGAACAAGGCCATCCTTGGGCCAGCGGGGGGGGGGGGATGTAGTCCCCTCCCAGGCTCCCCCATCCCGTGGGTCTAAGCACCCCAGCCCTCCTCCCCTGGGCTGCAGAGCCAGCGGAAGGAGGTGGGTTAGGATTGGGGGAGCGCCGGGGCCACCCTCTACCCCTAGCGCTGCCTGTGAGCAGCAGAAGCTGTGGCTGCTGGGGATTCTGAGTGGTGTGGGCTTGGCTGGGGGTGGGGGTGGGGGTAGGGCAGTCCCACAGTTCCTTGGAGGTGTCCCCACACTGCTGAAGGGAGGGGGCCCCTGCCTTGGTCCACAGGGGTCCTTGGGGAGGAGAATGTGGGGGAGAGAAGTGAGACTCCACAGGAGGGGGGACGACCCATCCCAGCGCTGCCCAGAGAGGCCAGGTCTGCTCCACTCTCCTCTCTCGTGGGGGCTGAGGAAGACACCAGTGCTCAGAAGCGGGGGGGCTGGAAGGTGTCTGCGCCAAGCAGCAGAGCCCTCTGGGCTTCTGTCTGTCTGTCAGTCCAGCTTCCTTCCTTCCGGGTTGTGCTGACACCTCCTCCCTCCTCCTCCTCCTGTCTGCCTGCTGCTTGGGCTGTGTGTTTGTGTCTGTGTCTGGGGGACAGCTGCTGCCGGGAGGAAGAGTGTTGCCCTGGGAAAGGGGCTCCCGGGCCCCCTCAGTCTTTTGCTTTCCCTCCCAGGCTCCGCGGACCCTTCCCGTAGGAGGGCCGGCTGCGCACTGTACCTGCTACAGCCCTGAGACCGGCCCTGAGCAGCTCTCTGCAAGAGAGACCTCTGGGGCAGGCAGGCGGGCTTCCACTGCCTGCTTCTCCCCTCTCCCTAGCTCTCCAAGGAGCAGCTAGCTACTTCTTCCTGACCTGGGCCACCGGCTCCTCTGCTGGCCCCCAGTGTAGGCTGGGCTGCCTCCTCTGGGTCAGGACCACAATTTCATGGCCCCAGGGGAAGAGCAGGCCCTGTCTTCCTGGTGTCACTCCAGAGGTCCTGCTGGTAGAAGCCTCAGGACAGAGGGAGAATGGGCAGGGAGGGAGACAGGGCATCTCGTGTCAGAAAGGTACCGGCTCCCGGGGGTGGGGGCCTCTGCCTCCTTGGCCCTTGAGGACCAGGCCTTGGAGGCCAGCGTCTGGCCACCTCTTTTGGGGTTCTCTGCTTACCTGCGTGAATCCTGGTGGAGCTGGGCTAGGGGTTCGTGTTGAGAAGGATGCTGGGGAGGGGTGGAATATCTTTTATCTTGAATCCACAGTGACTCTTGTGCCCAGGGTAGGAGGGTCCCGTGGCTAGAGACAGTCTAATTACGGCTATGACAGGGCCCTGGGGGGCTGCTGGTGCACTGAGGCCGGCCAGCAGCAGTGAGCACGCCGGTGGTGATCTGGGACCTAGTGACCCTGCATTGGGCCCTCATGACGCTGCTGATCTCCTAGCTCCTGGGTTATGGAGGAGTCTTGGGCAGTGTACTCAATGTCCATGACCAAGTCCATGACCAAGGCCAGAGACCTGGCAGGTGGCAGTGTCGACTCAGCAAGGGCTGGAACGCTTGGCACCTGCTTTAGATTAAAGGGGGGCTGCCTGCCGGGGTAGGGGGTGGGGAGTGGCTAGGATGGAGCTCAGTGGAGACCAGGAGTGGGGTGGGAGAGAAGCACCAAGGTGGCAGACAGCAGCAGCTCTGGCAGGAGTGGAGGGAACCAGCAGTCACCCAGGCCTGCAGCCTCCCTTCAGGGAGTCTAAGAGGAAGGGCCGGGGGCACCCACCTACTGCCTCTGGCACCACAGGCTGCAGTCCAGTCCCAGAGTCCCGAGGCAGCTCCTGGGAGCCAGGGTGTCTGTATCCAGGCTTTCCAGTATCAGCAGAGGCCTGCAAGGAGGCGCGCGGTGGGGGGGGGGGCACTTTGGGCTTCCTGCTGCCTTGCTGCTGGGTCACTCATCCCGGGCTTCTTGGTTGCTGAGACTGGGGTGCCAGCAGGGCCTGGGCACCCAGGGTTGACAGAGAACGGCACCCTGGGCTTTCTTGTACCAGAGCCCTGGGCACTGCCCAGGTGCTGACCTGGGGGAGAGGGTGGAGGGGGATGGCACCGTGGGAAAGTGGGCAGCCGTGGGAGCCAAGCGGGTACAGGCTGGGTGCTACGGGCAGGGAGCCTCTGCCAGGCCCGCTCTCCCTGGGGTGGGGCCGACTGTTCCAAGGACTGCCTCAACCTGTTGTACGCCTGGCTGCTCCAGCTTGGCATCTGTGCCCCTGCCTGCCAGCTCCAACAGCTGCCCACCCAGAGCCAGCCTGTGGGACCTTGAGAGAGGAGGCCCTCACTGGCCAGAGGGGCTCAGCCGGGGCTCAGCCCAGGCTGGGAGAGGGGTCCTGAGTTTCCTCAAGCCCGTCCTCTAAGTCCCGGAGCTGGAGCCAGGGGGCTAGGCGGCCAGGGCCAGGGGCTCAGCGGCTCAGGGAAGAAGGGTCCCTGCGCTGCCCGGGAGCTCCTGAATGTCACTTGGACTGGTGGCCCTGAAGGCGGCCTGGAGTTACAGCCTGGAATCTCCTCTGCTGGGTGCCAGGGCCAGGCCTGCAGAGCCCCACCCCAAGCCTGGCCTGACCTCCCCTGGAGGTTGGGGGAGGGGCAGCAAGGGCATTCTGGCTGCCCTGGGAGGGGTGACTTCCTGGGTGCTGAGCAGATTGCCCTGACTCAGTCTCCCCCAGGGTCTACCCTCTCTCTGGAGGGGAAGGAAGCCCTGGGTGCCCATGGGACGCCCCCATCTTGCTCTGAGAGTGGAGAGCCCTGGAAAACCGGGGTCCCTGAGTCTTAGCTTTCAGCTCCCCCTGGGGCTCTGCTGGCTGCTGGGGAAAGGGGGCCAGGGTGTTACTCTGGAGGGGAGAAGCTGGTCGCCACTGCTTTGATGGGGAAGGGGTACAGGCACGCCCCCCCACCTCCTTGCTTTGCCTGTCCAGGGCCAGAGCCGGGGCCTCCCTGTGGCTTCCTCCCCAGCAGCTCGGGCCCTCCCTGCCCCTCCCTGCCCCTCCTGACCTTGGTGGCTCTTTCCAGGCCCCCTTCCCCAGGGGCTGGGACTCCTCCTGTCCAGCCCCTGTCCTCCTGCAGTGCTCTGGGATACAGGCTGCTGGTCTGTCTTCCCCTCCCCCCCTTGCTCTCCACCCCCCCCCCCCAAGCCTCAACTGGGAATGGCCGTGAATCCAGCATTTCCAGCATTTCAAACCAAGATTGTTTTGAAATCCCTGAGCACTCCCCACCTGCCCCAGCTCCCCTCCCCACGCTGTGCCTTGCAAGGTTGCATGTTTGAGTTTGTGCGCCAGCACGTGGCCCACATACTACCTTGTGTGTGTCCGCACATGGGTGTCACTTCTGAGTGTCTCCTGAGCTCTCGGGCCTGCCTCCATGGTGTGGGAGTCTCTTTGGGTCTCAGGGGCCACTCCTGACGAGCTGGCGGTTGTTTCGCTGTGGCAGGGGCTGTGTGTGGGGAGTGTGTGCTGGCCGTGGCTCTCTGAGGTGTGTGCAGGGCTTTGCCCGTCCCCTTGCCTCTCTCCTCCTTCCTGGCAACATGGCTGGCATGTGTGGTCACAGGTTTCCCGCAGTGCCCTGGGACGCGCAGTCCTCTGCCCGTTGATAGGGACGTTTCCTGGCGTGGGGCCCAGGCTTCTGACAGGTTCCGTGGTCCTTGAAGAGCGAGCGAGCGGGCCGTGGAGCAGGGAGACTGTGGGATACACCAGCTCGTGCCACCCCTTGTGGACACCCAGCACTTTGAAGTGTCCCTCCCCATTCTGTGTTCTGATGACATACAGGGGCAGGGCGGGGAACCGCCCACCCGTGGGATTACTTGCTTCACAGAGGGCTTGGGGACAATTGTACAGACATTCAGGAATGCAGACCTCTCCAGCTAGGGACAAATACAAAACAAGACGGGACCCTCATACGTACAGCCCGTGGAGCAGCAAGAGGGGCCGCCTACCCCTATAGCCCTGGTCCTGGAAAGTCCTTCCTGCTGTTTAACCTCCTTGCCTCTTGCTGCAGCCAGACAGTGATCTGCAGGAGGGGAGGAAAAGGGTGGGGTGGTTTAGGTGCTGGAAGCTTCATTATCATACTCAGTCTCCCATCCTGGGGTCCCAGGCGACTGGAGTATGTGAACAACTCAGTGCAGGAGAATAGGGCCAGGACACCGGCTGTTGGGGCCCAGAGCCAACGGAGGAAGCGCAGGAGGTGGTCACAAGGAGAAACTCTCCCTTTTACACCCCCCGCAGCCCCTGGTCCCAGAGTGCAGAGGGAGGAAGGGAGGGGTAGAGGCACAGGTTGGTACAGTGCTTAGTGACCCGGCATGGGGACGGCCTTGGCAAGGAATTTTCAGTTTGTTTCTCAATGTCTGTCTCTGAGACACGCACACACACGTCACTACAGACACCTTCGGGAGATGAGCCCAGAAAAGTCACCCAGGTGGCCATGGGGCCAGCAGTGCCAGATGGGGCCTGTGGACCCAGCCGCGTGCTGGCAGATGCCCTGTGCTGCTTGCCCCCTAGCCTTGGAAGCCGAGCCCAGCTGCGGGCCCCCTGCCCAGCAACTCCGGCCTGCCTGGGAACAATAGGCGGGAGAGGGTTAAGTCTGGTTGGCAGGGACACCCCCACCCCCACCCCAGTGCAGTGAGAGAAAGGGAGGGGCGGTTAGCAGCTTGCTCTAGTTGGCTTCTCTCCCAGAATTCTTCGGAAAAGAATTCCCCTCTGACCCCCCCAATACAAACTGAGCCCAGCCACCAGCCTCCCTCCGCCTGTCGTAGGGGCTTCAGCCAGCTCCCCTCTGCTGCCTCCCTGGGTCCCGGCCCTCCCACCCAAACCAGGGCCCCGGGCCTTCGTGTCTTCAGGGTACCAGGGCCCTAGCTGAGGAACCGTCATTGTGATGTTGGAGCCACAGCCATTCTTTTCCAGGGGTGGCTGGCCCTGGGAGCCTGGCTCCCCAGGTCCCCCCCAGTGCCCTCCCCTCTCAGGCCAGGTCGTGGGAGTCCTCCGCCCCTCCTCTCTCCCTGTGGGGCCAAGCCGTTGGGAGCACGGAGGTCTTCCAGTGCCTTCTCCTTTCCTGCTTCCAGGATAGGGAGGGGGAGTGGCATGGTGGGGCAGCTGGGTCAGGCCTGGCTGCCAGCCAATCCATAGGAGTCCTGGTGGTGGGGGGTGTCTAGGCAGCCCAGATGTACGTGTGTACATGTTTATGTGCTGGGTGTGGGGCTGGGGCCGGGCTGGGAGGAGCAGGGGCCTGGATTGCTGGTGGGGGCTTCCATCTGTGACCCTCTCTCCACAGGGAGCCCCCATCCCGAGCCTGAGCCTGACACCCACTAGTCCCGAGGTGAGAGGTCCGCGTGCCTGCATACATCCTCCTCAGCCTCCCGCTCTGTCTACAGTGGCCGCCGTGTCACCCCGGCTTAGCCTCCTGCTTGGCTGTTTTGTCTTTGGGGCTCCCTCCTGGCTCTCTGTTCCCACTTCTTCCCTTCATTTCCCTCCCCCACCCCTTGGGGGGGAGGCCTTCTGGGGCTGCCGCTGGGCCAGTAGCCTTCAACAACCTGGAACCTGGTTGCTTGGAGCTGGGAGTGGGGGCGGGGCCGGGTGGCTGGGTCCAGCCCAACTCCACTGGTTCCAGCCCAACTCCACTGGTTCCAGCCCTTCTCCAAGCTTAACGTCATCTTCCCTCCCCCTCTTCCCTGTCTCCTCCACCCCCATGGGAGGCAGGAGATTCAGCCCATCACCCTGGAGGGCAAGGTACTATTTCCTTTTCCTCCCAAGTACTTGTTCCTTGCTCCCCTTATTGGCTTTGGCCCCCTCTGGCTGAGTCAAAGCCACCTCAGTGTGGTTTCTGCCCCGTGTAGGCAGAGGCGCACACCCACACAGACCCCCCCCCGACACACACAGACACATGCACACACATGTATAGACATACATGCATAAGCAGACACACATACAGATACATATGCATAAGCTTGCACAATGCATAAGTTTACACACATGTAGACACGCACATGCACAGATACACACAGCAGACACACATGCACAGACTCACACACATATGCATAAGCAGACACATACATACACAGCCTCTCTCCTCCTGCCAGCCCCCTCCTCCCCTCCCTCCCTTCCCTCCTTAGCAACAACTCCCTGAATTCACAACAAACCCTCCTGTGGGCTCCCAGTCTGACTAGGGAAGCTGGAGAGAGCTGGGGACAGGGAGGAGGTGCTTTGTAGAGTGCCCTCAGGAGAGAGGGGCTTCTAGTCCTAGGCCCCCCTGGCTCCCTACTGGAGGCCACTCCCCCTTGACGCTGGGGACAAAGTGGTCCTGCTTCCAACTCCGGCAGTGAAAAAAGTGGGGTGCAGTGGACTGGTGTGGCTGCAGGTGGGTGGGGTGGGGCGGGGCTTGGATTCCACCTCACTAGGGAGTCCCACTTGACCTATGACCCCCACCTGGGGGGGGGCAGAAGAGTGAGCAGCAGCTCCTCTCCAGCCAGTGGCATCTCAGCAGGGGCCCTGTACTGTTGTCCCAGCAGCTTGCCTTGCTCCTCTGACCAACAGGGACCCGCGTGTGTGAGCACATTGCAGACTGGGGATGGGCAGGACAGGGAGGCCCGAGAACTTTGCTCTCTGGGAGCACAGAGCGGTGGGACACTTGTGTTGGGGGTGGGGAGCGGTGCTGTCTCTTTGATCTCTTTCCTGGGCAGGAGCTGTGTTCTTTAAAGCAGACCTGGTACCCATCAGGCCTGGAGGCAGGGTGTGGGGCTGAGAGGGAGGCTGGAACCCCATTCTCTCCCGGAAACAGAGAGGACTGTCACAGTGACTCCGTATTTTGCGATGGATGGGAACCCAACTGCTGGAGAGTCTGGTTTCAGATCCTGACTTTTCTAGAGGCTCTGTGCCTTGGGCAAGTTGCTTAACTTCCTTGTGCCTCTCTTATCTGTAAAATGGAGATAACAAAAGTACTTTCTTAGGCGCTGTTCTGACAGGCTCTTTGGGACAACATCCGGCATCACATGTTGGGCTCCTGTGAATTTGCGTGGCAGCTCGGCTTCCAGTCCAGCTTCCTGCCAAGGTGCATACGAGGAGGCAGCAAATGATGGCTCAGGCACTTGGGTCCCTGCCGCCCACATGGGAGACCCGGATGGAGTTCTGGGCTCCTGGCTTTGACCTTGCCCAGCCCTAGATGCTGTGGAGCATTTGGGGAGTGAATCAGTGTATGGAAGATCTCTTGTCTGCCTCTCTGCATTTCAGTAAGGTAATGTTTAAAAGTTAAGTAGTGCATGTAAAGCAGCTGGGTGGGGGTCAGTAAATGTTAGAGATTCCTCATTATCATTAGTCGCTGCTCTTCCTAGGAGTTCTTGACCTTCCCAGGGGCTGAAGCAAGGAAGAACTGATGGTGGGGCGGGGCGGGAATGCTTCAGAATCCTGTATTGAATGCCCTTCCACACCCACCTTCTTGTTGCCTTGTTTTTCCCACTGTTGATGTCAGCTGACAACTTTAAAAATGTTTGTGTATTTATTTGAGAGGCAGAGAGACAGGACAGAGAGCTCATAGCCACTGGGTTGCTCCCCAGATGTAACAGCTGTGGTTGGGCCTGGCTGAAGCCAGGAGCTGGGCACTCAATCTGGATCGCCCACGGGGTGGCAGAGACCTGACTACTTCAGGCATCACCACTGCCTTGCAGGGCCTGCGTTAGCAGGGAGTTGGAGTCAGGAGCCGGACGTGGCAGGAATCAACCCTGGCACTCCTTGGTGGGACACGGTCCCCTAACCAGCATCTTAACCACTATGCTGAAGGCCACTCCCTCCAGGCTGAGGTCTTGGTTGCAAGTTTACCAAGTAGCCAGAGGCCTGGAGGAGGACCTGGGGAGGTTGGGATCTGTTGCTTTCCCTATCTCCCCAAGGCTGCTGGGGCTGAGCTCCCCCCTCCCCCAGGCCCTTTGCTCTGTTCAGCTTCAGCGCCCCTCCCAGCCCTGCTGCTGTGTTCTTTTACCAGGCAGAACAAGACATTCCCTCCTTAAATGGCTTCAGCAGTTGCCTCCTCTCCTTCCTGGCTTAGGGGTCAGCGACCTTCCTTGGGAGGAGTGGCAGCTGTGAGAACTGCCCCAGGGCTCAGGGTACCCTGTGTGCCCTGCCTGGGTATACAGGGGCAGTGCCCAGGCCTGCGATGTGTAGAGAAGCCAGGCACCTGAAGGACACAGCTGGCAGCCAGGGGGTGTCCTCAAGGTGTCCAGTGGACATCTGACATCTTCCCCTGAGGGGCGTGGGTGAGCGTGGGCTATGCCAGAGAAAGTTCAGGCCAGGGACAGTGTGCGTGGGGCTGGGCACCGGCGTTTCCAAAGGCCCTGGCATGGCAGTGGCATGGCGGAAGGGCTGAGGCCTGGGAACTTCTGTGCAAGGAGCCCTGGGAGTGGGCAGCAAGGGTCGGGAGCCCACTGTGAGGGGGGCTGTGCAGACAGGTGGGTGGGATCATGTGGGGACTAAGACGTGGCAGAAGCACCTGGGAAGCCAGGCTAGAATTCTGTCACAGGGGATGTGGCTATGCGCTGGGTCAGAAACTCCACGTGCCTCTTTCCCTCCCATCACCTGAATACCAAGGCCAGGGACAGAGGTGAGCGGCACCTCTCACGATCACACTACCCCTTGGCCTCTGAGCTCCTGGGCTTGAAGGTCCTGGCTTCCACCAGGGACACAATTGCAGCTCCACAGAACCGGACGAGGGACCCCCCTCCCCACCCATGGGGGTCTTCATGCCGTTGAACCGGGAGCAGAGCGAAGGGGTAACTGACTCTGATTACGAGAAGAAACTGGGGAGCCACTGCTCGGTGGAGGGAGGGGGGCTGCATGTGGAGCAAAGGACGTCTGGGGTGCTCCTCAGAACACTCACGTGCGGTCACCAACCTTGGTGACATCCAGGGCGATCAGCAAAGGCGGGACCTTGAAGCACACAGGGACCTCGGGAGCGGCACTTGAGGTCACCACATCAGAAACACAGCCCCAGCCAGTGAGAGCACAGGATGTGTGGAGTGAGGAGTGGGAGAGAAAGTGTGAGACGTCTCTGCGGGCACACGACCCCTCCAGGTCCAGGAGGGCAGCAGCTATGACCATTTTCTTCCCTGTGTGCTATGTGTGTGCGCTGTGTACTGTGTGTGTGCCGTGTGCTCTGTGTGCTGTGTGTGTCCTGTGTACTGTGTGTGCTGTGTGTGTATGCTGTGTGTACACTGTGTGCTGCGTTTGTGTATACTGTGTGCTGTGTGTGCTGTTTGTGTGCTCTGTTGTACTGTGTGTGTGCCGTGTTTGTGTGTGCTGTGTGTGTGTATACTGTGTAGTGTTTGTGTGTGGTGTGTGTGTGCTGTGTGCTGTGTGTGTGCTCTGTGTACTGTGTGCTGTAAGTGCCATGTGTGTGCTGTGTATTGTGTTTGTACTGTGTGCTCTCCATGTGCGCGCTGTGAGTGTGTGCTGTATACTGTGTACTGTGTGTGTGTATACCATGTGCTGTGTGTGTGTGCTGTGTGTGTGTGTTTATAGTAAGCACCTCTTTATCCTTTTCCCCATGCAGTCCTTGGGGGACGGGATCCTGGTGGCGTTGGACCTGGGTTAAGTGTGAAGACTGCCCAGAGATGGAGACAGTGGCTGCTGGGATTCTGCATCTCTTCATTTTGGAGACAGGCTGAGAAGGTTAAATGCAAACATAAGGGTTCTTTCCTTCCTTTTTTCTGTTTCTTAAAGATTTACTTGCCTATTCAAAAATCAGAGTCAAAGAGAGAGAGGGAGAGACAGAGAGACATATTTCCCATGCATTTGTGCTCTTCCTGAGTGGCCACAATGGTCAGGACTGAGCCAAGCCACAGCCAGGAGCCAGGAGCTTCATCCAGGTCTCCCACATGGGTGCAGGGCCCAAGGACTTGGGCCATTTTTAGCTGCTTTTCCAGGCCATAGCAGTGAGCTGCAGCAGAAGTGGAGCAGCCAGGACACAAACTGACTCTCTAATGGGATGCTGGCCTCACATGTAGCAGCTTTACTGGCTATGCCACACCGCCAGCCCCTATTTCTTGTTGTTTTTAAAAATTTATTTACTTCAAAAGCAAAGAAACAGAGGGAGAGAGGGATGAAGAAAGAGATCGCCCAGCCCCTGGATGCATGGCTGCCTCAGCCAGGTCTGGGCCAGGTGGAAGCCAGGAGCCAGGAACTCCATCCAGGTCTCCCACATGGGTGCAGTGGTCCAAGCACTTGAGCCACTCCTGCTGCTTTCCCAGGCACAGTAGCAGGAAGCTGGATCAGAAGTGCAGCAGCTGGGACTGAAACCAGCATTCCAGTATGCGATGCCAGCCTTGAAGCAGTTGTTTACCCACCGCACCACAATGCTGGCCCCAAGAGTTGTTTTCTGAAAGGAGCGGCCGTGAACCACCATGAAAGTGGCCTTAATGAAATAGAAAAGTGGGGCTCCTGAGACAAACAGTTCCAGAGACGGCCTTGGGAAATGGGAGAGTAAACCGATTCACAGAGAAAGCAGTTAGCTACTAACCAGAGATACAGGCAACAGAACATCCTGCTATGTAGATAAGCCCCCTCCCCTGTGCTTGCTCAAGCTTAACAAAGAAACCGCAAGGCATGTAAGGCACGTAGCCACCCCTTTCCCCTCCTCAATGACCCCCTCCCCTTGTCCAAGCTTAGACACATAGGGCACGTAGCCACCCGTTCCTCCTCCTCCTCCTCGACGACCTCCTCCCCTTGTAGTTGCCCAATAAACTTACGCCACCCTATGGTATGTTAATTTTGTGGTTTTGCCCCTTAAAAGCTGTGTGAGATAGCTGCTCGGGGCTCCTCTCTTGCTCCGCTGCTTGCAGCAGCCAGCAGAGGGCCCATTTGCGCAAATGAAATAAAACTGCCTCCTGTTTTTTGCATCGTCTGGTCTGGAGTCTGTGTTTCTGGGGTCGTCACAAAAGGACACCGCTTTTGGGGTCCTTCATTTTCCTTCTTCATGAAACACATGAGTGTGGTGAATGGAAGTTGAGAAGCCAAAGGGTGGCTGTGTCTGCCCTGCAGGGGCTCATTTGATGTTGTCTGAAGACGCTGCCCTTTGGGGGCTGAGGTAAAGCTGCGCCAAGGACAAGGGGCTGGGGCAGGGAGACCTCTGTCACAGTCTGGAGGGACAGGGTCCCGGCAGGAGGGGACCCCCAGGGAGCAGAAGCCAGCCCTGGCTGGCACAGAGTCTGTCCCCAGGCACTTTCTGCAATTTTTCCCCTTTGTCCTCCCTGCACCTGGACACTCTGTTGTTAACACCCAGTCTGGATACAGTTGCACTTGGGGCAACTGAAGCAATGGCCCTGGGCTGGGCCATCCTCTTAGAGCCAGCCAGGGTGGCCGCAGAGCTCTCTAGTGATGGCCAAGGGGAGCAGAGTCCTGGGTGACAGCTGAGACACAGGCATCCAGGCACCCCCCCCACACCGCAGAGGCTAACCCTGGAGAACGGGGGTCTGATTTGAGGCCAAGGCCATCAGTGAATGGACGTCTCTGCAGAGTCAGGGAGAGGGAACAAGGCAGAAATGAGACTGAGAGATTGCATTACCCCAAGATGTGGTTTACTCCCCTTCTTCCCTGGCAAGGCTCTCCCCACACCCTCACCAGCTTATTAACACAGCAAATTAGCTGTGATTGCAACATTGTCTCCAATGTGAGAAGAGAGTAGTGGTAAACAAGCTAGCAGGGTTTAAGGAGGTAGTGCATCCAACAGGGCAAATGGGCAACTCATGTCTGAACCTACCTTCTGACTGACTGGTGCTTCTCCCCCAGCTTCTAGGATATTGCTGGGCAATGGGCTTTCTGGGTGTGAAATTTGTAAAAATTCTCCCAGAGTTTTCTTCCCCAATGTTTTCCCGGGACATCTCCAGGGGGCAGGCTGGGACCACCTAACTGATGGGGACATGGGCAGGATTTTGACGTGCAAATGCTGGGCTGTTCTCCAAGGCGTGCTAAGGCTGCTTGTTCCTCCCGCAGCGAACTCCCTGTCTTCCCTTAGGCGTCTTTTACACACACACAGGCTGGTGTCTACCTGCCCACCCAACAGAGCGGCCGGCTGCCCTCTGCGAGCCAGGTCTCTCCGGCCCCACAGCAGCAGCCCAAGCAAGCCTCCTCGGCCTGGAGGAGCCTCTGGGCCCCGCCCAGTGAACTTCCAGTTCTCCAGGATCGGCCCGTGACCGCCATCCTCGGGAGTCTCCCTGCCCCATGGGAACTCCTGGGATGCCCTGCACTTGCCGGGCGCTGGCGCTGTCCACACCGCCTGGAAATCACTAGTTCAGTGTTTCAGGTGTCACTTTCAGCATCGTAGCCTCAGGGCGGAACACGAACACAAGTCCTGTGTGCAGCATGAAGGGCCCCAGTGAGGCAGCAAGGAAAATGGAACAGGCTCTCTGCCTGGTGTCCCAGAGGCGGGAGCCCCGAGGGCACGGCCGCTGAAGGCAGCATGACCACTCTGGGACCTTCAGGGGGCAGACGCTTTGGGGACAGGCTCTGAGGAGCCGCGCCTTATGCTCCCCATAAGCTGTCCATGCACGGTGGACTGGAGACGCTCTGCTCTCGGCCAGTGGTTGGTCCCAGCCATCCTAGGCCAGCCTTGTGGGATGAGCACTCAGTGCCTGTGCGGTCCCTGACCACCGGGACAGAATTCCCCCAACTTTTTGATATCCGGGCAAGCACCTGAAACAATACCTCCAGGGCGCTCTGGGGTGAAGAGACAAGGCTGCCCAGAGCGCGAGGCAAAAGGAGTGGCGCTCACCACCTGACTTCCAGCAGCACACGAAGGCCCCAGCCCTGGCGGCCCACTGGGGAAGCTCTCCTTGCCAGGAGCTGCCCAGCACGCACATGGGCACAGGTGCTAACCATGCCCTGTGAACTATGACCACAGGGTCAGCCTAAGTTGAAACAGCAGTAGGGGGGCCAGCGCTGTGGCATAGCAGGTAAAGCCGCTGCCTGTAGTGCAGGCATCCTGTATGGGCGCCAGTTCAAGTCCAGCTGCTCCACTTCCAATCCAGCTCTCTGCTGTGGCCTGGGAAAACAGTAGAAGATGGCCCAAGTCCTTGGAGCCCTGCACCCATGTGGGAGACCCAGAGGAAGCTCCTGGCTCCTGACTTCGGATCAGTGCAGCCCCGGCCATTGCGGCCAGGCCATCTAGACAGTGAACCAGCAGATGGAACACTCTCCTCTCTCTCCTCTCTCCTCTCTCCTCTCTCTCTCTCTCTCTCTCTCTGCCTCTCTTTGTGTGTAATGCTGGTTTTCAAATCAATTAATTAATGAAAGAAAAGGACAGCAGCGAGGCCTTCCAAAGCTCGGGACACTAGCTTAGGGCCCCCAGCGCTTCCCACCATAATGGGAGGGAAGGCGTGGAGAGCTTGACTATGCCCGCAGCCTCCCAGCCACGTCCCGCCCCACCCCCGGCGTGACAGTGTGTGCAGGAGCCTGGGGAGGCGGGCTTGGAGGAGACTGCCAGGGCTCAGGGCCGTCTCAGGACAGAAGCCCCGGGCCGCCCTGCCTGGTGAGCAGGGGAGAAGGCCAGGGGAGGCGGCCTCTGTGAGGCTGGGAGCAGCTCTGCAGGCCCTGGCCTGGCCCCAGCTCCAGAAGCCTGAGAGATCAACACTGCCCCAGGCCCCCCTCCTCCCTGAGAGATCAATGCTGCCCCAGGCCCCCCCTCCCTGAGAGATCAACACTGCCCCCAGGCGCCCCCCTCCCTGAGAGATCAATGCTGCCCCAGGTCGCCCCCCCCCCCCCCCCCCGTCACCTCAGCCCCCGACCAGGGCCAGCGGGCTTTGGGCTTGGTCCTAATCCTCAAATCTAGTCATTAGCTATAGGTTCATCCACGTTTCAGCACACATACATGCACAGACATAATGAATGGTACACATTTGCACACACGGACACACACATGATGCAGGCACGCACAGTCACAAACACGATGAGCGATACCCACAGACACACAGAGATACACATGATGCACACTCACACACACACAGACATGATGAGCGATACCCACAGACACACAGACATACAGATACACATGATGCACACTCACACACGCACACAGGCACAGACATGATGAGCGATACGCACAGGCACACACACAGACACACGTGATGCACAAGCACACAGGCACAGACATGATGCACGGTGTACATAGACATGCACACACACGCACACACACACCTGCTCTGATCAGGGTGCCTGGCCCCCACTGGGCTGTGGTAAGGATCCATGAGGACAGCAGGTCTGGCTGTGCTAACTGTGTTCCTGTCCCTCTGCCCTGCAGCCCTGTGTCCCAGGGCTGCGAGCGTGGCCGAGGACTCCTCAGCGGCACTAACACTTGGGCCATCTTCTGCTGCGTTCCCAGCACGTGAGCAGGGAGCAGGATCGGAAGTGGAGCAGCAGGGCCCAAAGCTGCACCCATGTGGGATGCGGTGTCCCAGGCGGCGGCACTGACAGCTGTGTCACAACGCTGCCCCTCCAGAGACTAAGAAATCCCGCTGTGTGAGATTCCCACGGGGGATGCTGGCGTTGTAATGGATGTCCTCGTCTTTGCCTGGCCTGACTCTTCAAAGATTCAAGGGCAGAAGAATGCGTCCTTCAAGTAGAGCTCATGATGGTTCCAACAATGCCACAGAGGTGCGGGGCTTGGGGCAGGTGTGGGGACCCCTCTTGGGAAGCAGCACGCATGTGCCAGTGTCTGCGTTTGAGAGCCGGCAGCATTTCAACTCCAGCTTCCTGCAGGTGTGCGCTCTGGGAGCGGCAGGGGACGGCCCATGGCCAGGGTCCCTGACACCCACCTGCGAGACCCGGATGGAGCTCGCGGCTTCTGCCTTGGTGAAGTCAGCCTGTGGGCAGCCCAGGGAGGAAACTTGGAAGGCCTGGGTGCTGCCAGGGGCCTCCTGAACTAACAACCAGGTCCTCGTCCTGCCTGCGTCCTCTGCTACATGTGGGCCTCACCTTGGACAGGCCGGGCACACAGCAGCGTGGACATCCTGCCCAGCTCCACCTGCAGCTGTTGGACTGCAGAGCCGGTAGATCCCGGACCCCATGAGGCCAGGTGCATGGCCCTCAGGGGAATGGGGTCGTGTTCTCCCTTGACGACACAGGAGATGTTGGATAGGACACTGACAGCTCTGTTGCGATGCTCAGCTCTGTGGACTGGGACCTCCCTGCTGTGCCAGAGACCTCAGACCCCAACCCTCGTGTGCCTGTGCCATGTGGACGAGGGACTCCCCTCCCTCCCTCTCTCCCGCCCAGCCTCTGGGAGGCATCACTCTATGCTCTACTTCTAGGAGGTCACCCCTTCTGTGATCCACACTCAGGTGAGAAGCACAACGTTTTTCTTTCTGTGAGAGCCACCCGCCCATACCTCCATCACCTCCCCAAAGTGCACACAGGGACCCAAACATCACACGGGACCAAAGCCACACACAAAGGTGAATTTTATTCATGAGAAGCATTTGCAAATGCTCAAGAAAAGGAAAACGTTCAGTGAGCTCAGCCTGCGCATTGCTCCTGGTGACGGCGGCGGAGCGAGGCTACTTGGGGGCTTTTCTGCAGCAGCAGTGACCAGAGCTGCTCCCTCGGGACGGCAGGATGCAGCACGCCCTCAGCAGGAACCGGAGGATCCTCCTGCCGACCCCGCGCCGGCCCTGCCTCTTGCCCTGGGCGCTGGCTGTGGTGTCAGCGGTGGCTGCGGTCCCAGCCCCCTCAGGCTCACGGGCAGCTGCAGCAGCTTCTGGCTCTGCGAGGTCCACACGGCTCCTGGCACTGGGGCTGGAGGGTGACGCCTTGGAGGCTGGCTCGGGGGCTGCGCTGGGAGCAGGGCTCCTCTCCTGTGGTAGCTGGCCTGGTAGGAGAGTCAAGAAGGGGTCACCACGTGGGCCTTGGGCTCAGCCACAAGAGTACCCGAGATGGCTGGGGCTGGGAGGGAGAGGGGAAGACTCACTGGAGGGCTCGGAGGAGTCGGGGGCTGCGCTGGGAGCAGGGCTCCTCTCCTGCAGTGGCTGGCCTGGTAGGGGAGAGTCAAGAGTGGGGTCACCTCGGGGCCTTGGGCTCAGCTACAGGAGGCCCCGAGGCAGGGGGAGGGCAAGACTCACTGGAGGCCTCAGAGGAGTCGCTTTGTGCGGAGGAAACGTCGGCCATGCTGTCATGGAACCTCGACACCAGAGCCAAGCAGTAGTCCTCTATGGGGGGGCGCTTGCTGCTCTGCGAGGACTTGGGCAGGGCCGCGGGATCCTGGGGCTGAGGGCCTGGCCTCCACTCAGTCCCCGTGCCTGGCAGCAGGCCGAGGCCCGCCAGGTACTCCCTGGCCTCCGGGTCCCGGGGAACGCCCAGGGGCTGCAGTGGGGTGACGGCACCCTCCTCGTGCTCCTGGGCGGCTTCTTGGCTGGGGCCGAACCACGAGTGGGTCCTGGCGTCCTCCGCACTGGTCCCCGATGTGTCGACAGAGAGCAGCCATGCCAGCAGCTCCTGCAGGGCCGGGCTGATGCCACGCAGCACCCGGTCCTCCATCACCGGTCCTCACTTTCATAACAGTGAGGCATTATGAAGTCAGAGCAAGAAATTGACCAATCACGGCTGCAGATAATTCACGGGGGTTTTCGCAGGAATTTTATAATTAAATTAAAAAGATACCCTAAAAGCTTTTGCCTTTGATTGGTGATAGGGATTGATACTTAATTTTTGAGAAATTCAAACAAGTATGGTGCTTCGGTGGTCTTTTCTAGTGTAAAAGGTGATAACAATTTGTGTCTTTTGAAGACCTCCTAGTGTCTCCACTTAGTATAGCCCCTCCTTTGCCTTTACCCTCTGAGTGATGGGTCTCTGAATGATGGAACAACATCTCTGGCCTCGGTAAACTCAACACGTGTTCTGTTGCCCAAGACACCACCAGGTACACTGTCCACATCTCCAGAGCTGAGAGGAAGGTGGCTTTGTCACCCTTTCCCCCTAAGTCATCGTCAGATTTCTCGGCAGAAACCCCGGAAGCCCAGAAGGTAGTGGGGTCCCTGCAGTCCAAACAGGGAAGGCCCAATCAGTGGCAGCTGAGAAAGCTACATCCACGAGACTGTCCTCTGCCTGGTAGGGAGGAATCGAGGCTCTGCCAGGCACTTGGGGTTCTGGGCTCCTGTCACAACAGCCAAAACACTTGGCTCCTGCCTTCAGCCTGGCCTAGTCCTGGAGGTCATTTGTGGGGTGTATCAGATCATGGAGGAGTTCCCCCCTCCCTCACTAGCACTCTCTTTTCCCCTCTTCACTCTCACACAAATAGAATACAACTTAGAAAAAAAATGAGACTCCCTGCTTCAACTCCTCAGGACCTACACAGCCCAGAAATGAGGAGACTTGGCCACATCACAGCCTTGAGTCTGTCTCCTTGGGACCAGTGTTTCTCCCGAGGAAGCCACAACCTCCTCTCAGGTAGGAAATGAGCCCGGGAACCCCCGCCCCACATGGCAGGTGGATCGGTGTCTCCTGCAGTTCTGGAGGAGCCCCCAGGGCCCAGCACAGCCGTGGGCCCCAGGAACACGTGGTGGTCCCTCGGCACCGACTGCCCAAGCCCTCTTGGAAGAGGAACCCTCTTTGGGGAGATGACCCCTCCTCCGGTTGCCCAGGGACATTGCACGATGCGATTTCTCCGTGATTTCCTGCAGTGCTGGTCACCTCCTCAAGGCTGGGAGGAAAGAACCAGCACCACAGGAATTCTCACTACAGTTTTATTACTTAAGCCAAAAAAATTAAAGTATGATGACTCTTGTTACTGTTTTCCATTAAGTAAAGGTAATACCAATCTTACTTCTATGGTTTTTTTTCTTTCTCTTTATTCTTTGATTGATTTGAAAGGCAGAGTTACACAGGATCAGAAGTGCCAAGAGTGAGAGAGGTCATCCATCTGCTGGTCCACTCCCCAAATGGCCACAAATGCCGTGCTGTGCTGATCCAGGAGCCAGGAGCTTCTTCTAGGTCTCCCTCATGGAGACTGTTTTATGGCCTGTTTTCCCAGGCCATAGCAGAGTGCTAGATAGGAAGTGGAGCAGTCAGGGCTTGAACCAGTGCCCATAGGTGATGCCTGTACCCTGGGCCGTGTCTTTACCTCTTACTCCGCAGCACTGCCCCAAAATTTTGACTTTTCTATGGCAGATAAATAAAGATGAAACACGGGGTACTTCCTAAACTTCATCACAAAAATAGAATTAATTTTTTATTTAATCCAAACCAGTTTTGAAACTTGATAGTTATTACTTAGCATACTTTTACCATGAAGTTTGGCACCAAACAGTCTTATCCTTTAATTCCATTTCCTTGAAGTTTTCCAAGTCCCTTCAAGTAGCACAGCCCTAGAAAAGCTGAGTTCCCATCCACTTTGCAAAGCTGCGGCCGTAAGGACGAGAGACACCCCCAGCTCTCATTCTCATCACTCCTCCCCAGTGCTGGTGGGAGCCTTGCACACCCACCTGGTTCTAGAAAGTCCATCTCCCCCGAGGTATGTGATGGCCCCGAGACTCTGTATCCCCCAGCTCTGCTCAGCAGTAGCCTCAACATGCTGCTAAAGTCCTATCTTGTCCACACTGGACTAAAACGAGGGGGTGGAATCTCCATGGGCTCTTAGTGTCAATCCCAAAGGAAGCTCCTAGGAAAATGTGTTTCTTAGACTTTATTTCATTTTTATATTTTATTTATTTGAATGGCAGTGTAACAGAAAGAGGGCAACAAATGCACACACACACACACACACAGAGCAAAAGAGACGAAGAAATCTTCCATCCGTGGTTCACCTGCCACAGCCCACACAAATGGCTACCCTGCCTGGACTAGGCCCGTCTGAAGGCAGGCACCCAAACTCCATCCAGGTCTCCCCAGCAGGTGGCAATGCCCCAGGTAGTTGGCCATCTTCCTCTGCCTTCCCAGGCACATTAGCAGGGAGCTGGATCAGAAGCAGAGCAGCCGGGACCCAAACCAGCCTCCCAATATGGGATGCCAGTGTCACAGGCGGCAGCTTTACTGCTATGCCACAGCGCCGGAGCCCAGGCTTCTTTTAAGATTTATTTATTTGAAAAGTCAAGTGATCTTCCATCCTCTGCGTACTCCCCACATGGCCGCAATGGCCAGGTGGGCTGGTTTGAGCCAGGAGCCTGTGGGGCTGGCACTGTGGTGTAATGGGTTAAGCCAGTGGTGCAGTGCTGGCATCCATATGGGTGCTGGTTTGAGTCTCAGCAGCTTCACCCCCGATCCAGCTCCCTGCTAATGCGCCTGGGAAAGCTTCCAAAGATGACTCAAATGTTTAGGCTGCTTCTCCCATGTAGCAGACCTGATAGAAACTCCTGGTTCAGGGCTTCAGCCTGGCATAGCCCTGGCCATCGTGGCTATTTGGGAAGTGAGCCAGAAGATGGAAGACCTCTGTGTGTGTGTGTGCGTGTGTGCTTCTGTCCCTCTCTTCCTCCCTCCCTCTCTGTAACTCTGCCTTTCAAATCAATAAGGTAAATTATTTCAAAAAGGCTAGAACTAATGCAGGTCTCTCACGGGGGTGGCAGGGGACGGTTCTGGGGCCATCTTCTACTGGTTTCTCAGGAAGTGCTTACACTGGGAGCTGGCTCGGAGCCAGGGCTTGAACAGGCACTTGAATTATGGGATGCTGGCATCATAAGCAGTGTCTTAGTCTACTGTGCCATACACCAGCCCCCAAGAACCAAGGTTTCTTTCCTGCTCCAAATATAGTATCCGTATCAGCTCCAAATAGAGTGTCAGGGGTTCTGTTTGTCCTCAGAGAGGTGTCACAAACATTTTGTCACACTTGGTGTCACTGGGTGGTGATAAATAATCTGCTTGTGTGTTGAATGTGTTTTATGAACTGATGGAAGCCCTCGTGCCCTGCTAAAGTCTGCTGGGGACCATGTGCTAACGGGATGGACATGCAGAACCAGTGACAGCCAGGTTACTCATCACCAGAGAGAGTCTACACAATGTCGCTTTAGCGGGGCAGCCAGACACGAAACCCCACCCTCACCCGTGGCCAGGAAGGGCAGGGGACACAGGCACAGCCCCTGGGTGGCCACCCCTGGTCACAGTGCCTGAGCTGGATGATAATGCAGGTAGCGTCCATGCCAGGGCTCTGCCAGGCAGGAGGTGCAGGTACAGGGAAGAGTTCTCTCTCCTGGAGGGCCAAATTGCCAAGTTTTTCATTTTCCTTCCATCATCATCATCATCATCATCTCAAGATTGGCAGGTGCATCCATTTATGTTTTTAAATCACATCTTCAGTAATTGAAACAAGGAATTTGTAAAATAAAATTTCCTATCAGATAGTTTAAAATAATGGTTTCAAATGGCAAGGGGACGAAGAAAGCATAAATTGACATTGATATACTCTGAAAAATGCTGCCTAGTTAATGGTGGACATCTTATAAATTATGGTACTAAAGGTAGTTATAGATAATAGCAATGTGGTAGAAAATATTCAATTAATATTTTTCTCTTTTAAGTCTAATAACTAAAATATATATTCTAGACTTTATAAATAGTGTGACAGTTCTTGCTAATGTTAGCCTTCTTTCAGCAAATAAAACAGATAACTAATAAAGAGATTTATGTTTTCTTCCTCTTTGTACCCTTTAAGGTTATGGATTTGTTTAGAGATTACATCTTAGTTGACCACAGAATATGGAAAAGATAGCAAGTTACCTATTTTGTGAATTTTATTTTTTCTGTTCTAAATTTTTATCATGCACTAGTCTGAAATTTAAAATTCTGGCTAGGCTGTTTTCATTCTTTTTTTCTAGCTTTTACAGTATTTCCACTGTACATATACAAAACATGAATTACATGATAACTGTATCATATTTGGTGTTGATAATTTGTATGCTCAGATACTATTTTGTTATACCTCTATCACAGGAGGGGATCTAAAACGCAAACACTCAAAGTATGCAGTTTTTAAACATTAGGTTAATTATATTTTGAAATAGAAACAGTGGCAGGACAGCTCTTCAGTAGTTAAATATAGTTTGTCCCAGTGACTAAAATTTACCTCATTTATTTATTAGTCTAGTCATTAAGGAAGGTGTTATGTAATTATCCTTTTCATGCATGGTATACCTATAAGAATGCCTTATTTCATTTCTGTTTGGCTCTTTAATTTGGGACTGCTTTTGATTAATGCAGTTTCCCAGTTAGTGTTTTTACTTTTTCTAACTTACAAAGTAAAATTAATTTCTCACATGGGAAATACAATATTTAAATAGTTCTGGAAAAATGAACCCACTTTTGCTGCTTGGTGAATGGTTATGCCTTGGATTCCTTGATTCTAGGATGTAGCCAATCTAAAGTACTCTGTAAGTTTTACCTTTACCCCAAAACTGTCGTTATGTTGAAAAGTACTTCAGCTGTGTGAGAAGCCCTTGTGTGTTTTTGTTATGAGAGGTATAACCATCTTCAAAACTTATTTTCTGCTACATAATGTGGATCAATTCTTTATTTTTTTCTGTCACAGTATTAATAAATGGATTTATTGTAAATACAAAGAAAATATATAGATTAATATAGTATTCTCATGTCACCTGACATTTTCTTAGAAATTATTTATTGTTACTTTTAATAAGATTTTCTTCTTTTATTACTGGCCAGAGACTGGGTGATAAAGCTTTTGTTATTTTTACAAATAAACTTAAAACACAGCCTTTTTGGACAAAGTTCACTAAATATACCTGTATGAAAGATACTTGAGTAAATTTTTATCAGCCTTTTAAAAATAAAAGAGCTTGGATTCAGGAGAAGCTTTGTTACTTCTGTGTATGTGTGTTGTATTTACTCTTTTCTCACAGTATTTTCCTGGTCCATATTATCGATTTTTTTCCTTATACGATTTTTTTTTCCTGTTAGAAAACTAGCTCCCACTTTAGGTGGGATGTATTTTCTTCTCCCAAGAGAATATCCAGTTTTGCCAGATCCATTATCGTTGACTGTCATGAGAGAACCTTTTGGGGCTGGCGCTTTGGCATAGCTGGTAAAGCCACCGCCTGCAGTGTCGGCATCCCATATGGCGCCAGTTTGAGTCCAGACTGCTCCACTTCCGATCCAGCTCTCTGTTATGGCCTGAGAAAGCAATAGAAGATGGCCCAAGTCCTTGGGTCCCTGCACGCATGTGGGAGACCCAGAAGAAGCTCCTGGTTCCTGGCTTTGGATCGGCACAGCTCTGGCCGTTGTGGCCATCTGGGGAGTGAACCAGTGGATTGAAGACTGTCTCTCTCTCTCTCTCTCTCTCTCTCTCTCTCTTTGCCTTCCCTTCTCCCCTGTGGGTAATTCTGACTTTCAAGTAAATAAATAAATCTTAAAAACACACACACACACACACACACAAAACCACCTTTTGGTAGGCTTTAGCTGTTTTGTCCCTAAATACAGTTGGTAGCCTTTATACACAGATTCACAGGCTTGGCCTGATGCCAAATATAAAATCAAGCATCAGCCATGTCTTGAAGTTGCCCAGTTACATAATAAAAACCACAAGAGAACAAACCTCTGCAGCGGAGAGGTGGTGAGCAAACTAACTAGGAAGTTAACACTATAAAAGCGAGACTGTTCTTGTCTTAGTCAGTGGTTTCTCTCTCAGACTCTAGTAATTTTTAGTGTACTATTTCTTTTTTTTTTTTTAAGATTTATTTATTTGAAAGTCAGAGTTACACAGAGAGAGGAGAGGCAGAGAGGCAGAGAGAGGTCTTCCATCTGCTGGTTCACTCCCCAATTGGCCACAATGACCAGAGCTGCACATTTCCGATTCTACTGCTTTCCCAGGCCATAGCAGAGAGCTGGATTGGAAGTGCAGTAGCCGAGACTAGAACTGGCACCCATATGGGATGCTGGCACTGCAGGTGGCGACTTTACCCACTATGCCACAGGGCCGGCCCCTTCTCTGGCTTTTTGAAATGAGAAGAGTAAGTGAGAAGGGCCAAAGCATCCCTGATGTGCAAGTAATCATTCAGTGATTGTACTTTAGATTAGAAGCTGGATTTTTATTTTTATTTATTTTTTAAATATATATATGTAAAGAGAGAGAGAGAGCGAGAGAGCGCGCGCTCCCATCTGCTGTTTTACTCCCAGAATGCCAAAAGCCTGGTTGTTCACTATCCAGATGCCTACAACAGCCAGGACCAAAGCTTGGAGCACAATCCACAGAAGTGACAGGAATCTAATTAAGCCAGCACTGCTGCCTCTCAGGTCTGCGTTAGCTGGAAGCTGGAGTCAGGACCCAGAGCTGGCAATGGAACTTAGGTGCTCCAGTGTGGAATGTGGGCATTCTTAATGCTCGGTTAAGCACCTACTCCTCGGTGGACTTACTGAGTTGCAATGCTCTATTTTGATTCTTTTTCTTTCCTTTTTCTTTTTTAATCTAGCACAAACTTGATAGTCACCCAACCTGGGAGAGGTGAGGATATTGTTAAGCTTGCACCACATTTCTGGAGTAAGTGAGCTTTATGGTCTGGGATCCTTACAGCTCAGACATGATAGGAATCTCAGAAATTACTGAGGGGCTGTGGCACAGCGGGTTTAAGCCATGGAATCCCATGTGAGCACTGGATGGAGTCCCAGCTGCTCCACTTCCAGTCCAGCTCCCTGCTAATGCTCCTGAGAAAGTAGCAGAGGATGGTCCAAGTCCTTGGGCCCCTGTACCCATGTGGGAGACCCAGAAGAAACTTGTGGCTCCTAGCCATTTGGGGAGTGAACCAGTGGATGGATAGACCTCTCTCTCTCTCCATCTGTCTCTGTAACTCTGCCTTTCAAACAAATAAATCTTAGAAAAAAATGATGCAAGATGAATAGGCCCTTCTAATTAAAAATATTAAGTTGAGGGGCTTTTTTGTGGCATAGCAGATAAAGCCACTGCTTGCAATGTTGGCCTCCCATATCTGCGCCATTTCATGTCCCAGCTGCTCCATTTCCAATCCAGCTCCTGAGAAAACAGTGGATGATGGGGGCCAACACTGTGGCATAGTAGATCAAGCCGCCACCTGCAGTGCTGGCATCCCATATGGGCACAGGTTCGAGTCCTGGCTGCTCCACTGCTGGTTTAGCTCTCTGCTATGACCTGGGAAAGCAGTAGAAGATGGCCCAAGTCCTTGGGCCCCTGTACCAGTATGGGAGACCTGGCCTGGAGGAAGCTTCTGGCTTCTGGCTTTGGATCGGCCCAGCTCTGACAGTTACAGCCATTTTGGGGGGTAAACCAGCAGGTAAAGGACCTCTCTCTATTTCTCTTCCTCTGCCTCTCTGTAACTCTACCTTTCAAATAAATAAGAAGTGGATGATGGCCCAAGTACTTGGACCCCTACACCCTTATAGGACACCCAGATGAAGCCTCTGGCCCTAGGCTTCAGCCTAGCCCAGTCCTGGCCATTGTGGCCATTTGGAGAGTGAACCAGTGAATAGAAGATACCACTCTCTTTCCCTTCCCCACCCCTCATAACTCTGCCTTTCAAATAAATCCCAGCAGAATAAACTAATAAACTAAACTGAGGTTTTAGCAAGGTTGCTAGGTATGAACAAATGCCCCCAGGTAATAGGATATGTTTATTAGAGGGCAATCTCTGGGGGTGGGCATTCAGCACAGGTTACGTTCCTGCTTGGAATGCCTACACTGCTCATCAAAAGGCTTGGTTCCAGTCTTGGCTCCTCTGCTTCTGAGCCAGCTTCCTACTAATGTGTAACCTGGGAGACAGTAATAGTGGCTCGATTACCTGAGACCTACCACCCATGTCGGGGATCTGGATTGTGTTCTGGACTCCTGGCTTCCATCTGGCCCAGCCCTGACTATTGCAGACATTTGGAGAGAGTGAACCAGCAGATGGATGATTTGTCCATCTGTGTCTCTGGCAGCCTCAAATAAAAATAATGTTTAAAAAGGCAAAAATAATAAAATACTAAATTAAAAAAAAAAGGGTAGTCTTTGGAGTCTCACTGTTAAACCACAAGGTGGCCTCCCTTATTTTGTATAGCTGATAAAGTTTCCAGTATGGTTAGATTTTATTTACTCTTCTGCCTTTCCTGACTAATCATGAGCTCTTTGAGGTCAAGAACTTTGCTAATTTGGAGTAAGGTTGTTGAGGGCCCCAGCAACTGGTAATGCTTGAAGCAAAGGAAGCATAAAGGGATTGGGAATGGTGGTGGGGAGGTGGGCAGGTAGGGAGGAGAGTGGTTAGAAATGGGTAGCAAATTTTGGAAGGAGAAGCTGGGCTTGGAGCTACTCTGTTTAGTGGTAAAGGATGAAATGAAGCATGGTGAGGAGGTGGGGGTGGGAACCAGCATTGTGGCAGTGGGTACAGCTGCCACCTGACACCAGTATCCCATATGGGCACCGGGTTTTTCCTAACTACTTCACTTCTGATCCAGCTCTCTGCTAATGGCCTGGAAAAGCTGCAGAAGATTGCCCAAGTGCTTGAGCCCCTGTACTGACATGAGAGACTTGGAAGAAACACCTGGCGCCTGGCTAAGCCCTAGTTATTACAGACATTTGGAGAGTGAACCAGATGGATGGAAGATCTCTCTCTCTCTCGCCTTCTCTTTGTAACTCTGACTTTCAAGTAAATTAAATAAAATAAGTAACTCTTGGTTTGTTTGACTTCTAAAAAATTTTTCATTTTAAACATTTTTTTTTCATTTTAAACATTTAGGCCGGTGCTGTGGCTCACTAGGCTAATCCTCGGCCTTGCGGCGCCGCACACCGGGTTCTAGTTCTGGTCAGGGTGCCAGATTCTGTCCCGGTTGCCCCTCTTCCAGTTCAGCTCTCTGCTGTGGCCCGGGAGTGCAGTGGAGGATGGCCCAAGTGCTTGGGCCCTACACCTGCATGGGAGACCAGGAGAAGTACCTGGCTCCTGGCTTCGGATCAGCGCGATACGCCTGCCGCAGCAGCCATTGGAGGATGAACCAACGGCAAAAGGAAGACATTTCTCTCTGTCTCTCTCTCACTGTCCACTCTGCCTGTCAAAAAAAAAAAAATTAAAAAATGTTTATTTTCATCTACTTGAAAGGCAGAGAGATCTTCCATCTGCTTTTTTCACTCCCCAAATGCTTGTAATATCCAGTGTTGGGCCAGGCTCCAAGCACATGAGCCATCCTCTGCTGCCTCCCAGTATGCAATAGTAGGAAGCTGAATCAGAAGCACAATAGTGGGGACTCTTTAATTAATTAATTTTATTTTTTAAAGATTTATTTATTTGAAGATAGAATAGCAGAGAAAGAGAGAGAGAGAGATAGGTCTTCCATCTGCTGATTCACTCCCCAGATAGCTGCAATGTCGGGGCTGTGCTGATCTGAAGCCAGGAGCCTGGAGCTTCCTCTAGGTCCCTCATGCGGGTGCAGGCGCCCAAGGACTTGGACCATCTTCTACTGCTTTCCCAGGCCATGTAGAGAGCTGGATCTGAGGTGGAGTAGCTGGGACTCAAACCGGTGCCCATATGGGATGCTGGCATTGTAGGCGGTGGTTCTAAGTCTCAGCTTGTCAGGTTGCCATTCTGAGACCCGTCATTCCTATCAGACTTCACTTACAAAACACATGCAAGGATAAAATTACTGAGAATTTTAAGACAACAGCAGCAGAGCATTAAACTCTGTGTGTGACCATCCAAGCATGGAGCCCTGTGCGAAAGCAAGATGCCCACAAAGCTGGCCCTGGGCACAGTAGAAGGAGGTGGGAACAGATGTTAGCTGCCAACCTACTGCATCTAGTACAGAGCTCTAAGTAACAGTGAAGAGGAAAGGTGACAGAGAAGAAGGGAGCAGAGGCACAGAAGGAAGAGCACAGCAGCTGCTGGCTGCTGACTTGGTTGTTGGGCAAGTTCCTGTGTCGTGCTGCTGAGCAGCACCGTGGGGGGCAAGGTAGAGCCTATAGGCCTGGGTTAGCTCAGAGGGTGGCTGCAAGGTAAGGATGCCCCTTTCCTAAGATAATTTGACTGCCATCAGTTTAAAAACTTTCATGATAGCTATAGAAGTTAATGATAAGGAATGACGTTTCATGGTGCACTTTGTAGAAACGTGAGCAGCGGCTCTGACTGTTACACCTCAGGAACCTCAAGAGCCAGAGGCATAAATGCTGATGACTCAGAACCTTAGCTGAGCAACCCCAGTGGTGGCAGGCAGGAGCTGAGTGGCAGCTCTAGCGATGGCCCAGCCCCTCCCTGACTCCCACTCAGAGAATCAGAGCCAGGGGTTCTTTGCTGGCCTTTGGCAGCGCACAAAGACTGGTAGTGAAGGCTTATGGGCAGTTTCAACATTTGGCAAAATTTACCCCCTGGCAGTAATTTTCTTACACAGGAGAAGCCTGCATAGACTAACAACAAAAAAATCCACTCCTGCTTTTATCTGGAATCATATAAACTCTTTGTGGTCCACATATCTTGTGTTTATTAAAATTATGTGCACCAGAGAATGAATCTTTTGGTAATGGAAAACTGACTATAAATTCAGTTTGTTTCTGAGATACCTTTTTTTTTTTTTATTTGACAGGTAGAGGTACAGACAGTGAGAGAGAGAGAAATAGAGAGAAAGGCCTTCCTTCCATTGGTTCACCCCCCAAATGACCGCCACAGTTGGTGCTGCGCCGATCCGAAGCCAGGAGCCAGGTGCCTCCTGGTCTCCCATGCAGGTGCAGGGGCCCAAGCACTTGGGCCATCCTCCACTGCACTCCCAGGTCACAGCAGAGAGCTGGACTGGAAGAGGAGCAACTGAGACTAGAACCCAGCAACTATATGGGATGCTGGCGCCGCAGGCAGAGGATTAACCAAGTGAGCCACGGTGCCGGCCCCTCAGAGATATCTTTCTATTCATAGGATCCCTAAGGTAGAAAAGCAATAAAATAGTTCTCAAAGGTTCTTCTATTTTAAAATAAAAAAAAAAACAGCTTAATTGAAGGACAATGAGACAGAGTGAAATAGAAAGCTAGCTCCTATCTGGTGATTCACTCTTCAGTTATCCATGGTGGCCAGGGCTGGGGCAGGACTAAGCTGGGAGCTGAGAACTCAGTCAGGGTCTCAGGTAGATGGGTCTCTGCCACCCACATGGGAGACCCAGATTGAGGTTTCCTTTCTCAGCTTCAGTCTGACCCAACCCTGGCTGTAGTAGACATTTGGGTAGTAAACCAGCTGATGGAAGAACTCTGTCTTTCCGTCTCTTGCTTTTCAAATAAGTAAAATTAAATAAGCAGAAGTTAAAAAAGAAACCACAATTATGTAACCACTACCATAATCAAGATTTTTTTTTTTAAAGATTTATTTTATTTATTTATTTATTTATTTTGACAGGCAGAGTGGACAGTGAGAGAGAGAGACAGAAAGGTCTTCCTTTGCCGTTGGTTCACCCTCCAATGGCCGCCGCGGCCGGCGCGCTGTGGCCGGCACACCGCGCTGATCCGATGGCAGGAGCCAGGAGCCAGGTGCTTTTCCTGGTCTCCCATGGGGTGCAGGGCCCAAGCACCTGGGCCATCCTCCACTGCACTCCCTGGCCACAGCAGAGGGCTGGCCTGGAAGAGGGGCAACTGGGACAGAATCCGGCGCCCCGACCGGGACTAGAACCCGGTGTGCCGGCGCCGCTAGGCGGAGGATTAGCCTAGTGAGCCACGGCGCCGGCCTACCATAATCAAGATTTAAAGCAATTCCATCAACCTCCCAAATCTTTGAGAGCTCTACTATGGCTAAATTTATCTTCCTTTGGGATCTGATTCAGTGGCCTTTTACTTCCCCTCCCTAGGCCATTCCGCCTTTCCAGGAAGCTCTTGGTCTTTAAACTGATGGGAATAAGCAGGCCACTGTGTTCAGGCTAAGGGATAGAGCTGGCTGCAGCACACAGAAGGCCATCCACTCAGACTCTCAAAATGCTCAGTCCAGGGGGACGAACACAGGATGGGGGGAGAGAGGTCAAGGGAGCACACTCTGAGTCAGTCCTGAGCTTGTGGGAGAGCCAACCACCCTGCCCCTCATTCTCACACTCACACAAAACAATTACTTACACATGCTAATACACAAATATACATCTAGTATATAAAAGCAAATATATATACATGATCATCCCTATGAACAAATGCTTGCTTAGCCATAGGAATAAGCTCAAATAGACATATACCTGTGCATGAATGCGTGTACATGCTCACAGCAATTTTGGGGAAGTTGTATCACTTGGGGACACAATCAACAATTTGTTCCTCCTATTGCCCAATTTCATATTTTAGTCTGCTTCGGGTATCAGACATTGTCTGGGGATGTTCCTGCTTCCTGAGGTTTTGTTCTTCTTCTTCTTTTTTTTTTTTTTTTAATGTAAAGACTTATTTACCTATTTGAAAGGCAGACTTACAGAGAGAAGGAGAGTTGGAGACAGAGATCTTCCACTTGCTGGTTCACTTCCCAAAAGGTTGCAATGGCCTGGCTGGGCCAGGCCAGAAACCAGGAGCTTCTTCCAGGCTCCCATGTGGGTGTGGGGCCAAGCACTTGGGCCATCTCCTGCTGCTTTCTCAGACACAATAACAGAGAGCTAAATTGGAAGTGGAACAGCTAGGACTCGAACTGTTGCCCACATAGGATGCTGGCACTGCAGGTGGTAGCTTTACCCAGTATGCCACAGCACTAGTCCCACCATCAATTCTGACTGATGTGGGGTAGCAGGAACAGTGTTATATGGCTGGCTGATTAACTTTTTTTTAATCTGACAGGTAGAATTATAGACAGTGAGACAGAGAGAAAGAGAGAAAGGCCTTCCTTCCGTTGTCTCACTCCCCAAATGGCCGCCACGGCCAGCGCTGCGCCAATCCGAAGCCAGGAGCCAGGTGCTTCCTCCTGGTCTCCCATGCAGGTGCAGAGGCCCAAGCACTTGGGCCATCCTCCACTGCCCTCCTGGGCCACAGCAGAGAGCTGGACTGGAAGAGGAGCAACCGTGTCTAGAACCCGGCACCCATCTGGGATGCTGGCACTGCAGGTGGAGGATTATCCAGTGAGCCACGGCTCTGGCCCTGGCTGATTAATCTTTTTTTTTTTTTTTTTTTTTTTTTATAGGCAGAGTGGACAGTGAGACAGTGAGAGAGAGAGACAGAGAGAAAGGTCTTCTTTTGCCGTTGGTTCACCCTCCAATGGCCGCCCGGCCGGTGCACCGCGTTAATCTGATGGCAGGAGCCAGGAGCCAGGTGCTTCTCCTGGTCTCCCATGGGGTGCAGGGCCCAAGCACCTGGGCCATCCTCCACTGCACTCCCTGACCACAGCAGAGAGCTGGCCTGGAAAAGGGCAACCGGGACAGAATCCAGCGCCCCGACCGGGACTAGAACCTGGTGTGCCGGCGCCGCTAGGCGGAGGATTAGCCTAGTGAGCCGCGGCGCTGGCCCTGATTAATCTTGTGTGAGGAGGGCAGACTGGAAGAAGGGAAAAAACATATATAAAAAATTTTAATGCTATTTTTAAAACAGTGTTCAGTTAATTTTAGTTGTCAACTTGGTTGGGCTAAGGAATGCCCAGATAGCTGGCAATATTGGGTTGCAGGTGTGTCTGTGAAAGGATGTCTGGAAAAGACTAGCATCTAAATTGGTAGACTGAGATGCCCTAATCAGTTTAAGTAGACACCATCCTGTCAGTCCATTGAGGGCCTGAATCCAACAAAATGTCACAGGAAATGCAAATTTGCTCTTTCACTTTATTGAGAGGCAGAGACAGACAGGGGGATGGGGATTGATCCCCTCTGCTAGTTCACTCTCCAGATGCCCTCAACTGGCCAAAGCTGGGAGCCAGGAACTCAAGTCAGGTCTCCCACATGGGTAGCAGAGGCCCAATTACCTGAGCCATCACCACTGCTTCCCAGGGTCTGCAACAGTAGGAAGCCAGAATCAGGAGCCAGAGCTGAGAATCAAACCTGAGTTTTCCCATATGGACACAGATGCCTTAACTACTAATGTCCGGAACTAGGACATTCATCTTCTGTGTGGACACCGGGCCTCCTGGTTTTCAGGCCTTCCGGTTCAGGCTGAGTTACACTGCTGACTTTCCCATGCCTCCAACTAGCAGAGAGAACAAGGAACTTCTTAGCCTCCATACCCATGTAAGCTCCAATCTCTCATAATAAACCTCTTTTTTTTTTTTTAAGATTTATTTATTTATTTGAAAGTCAGAGTTACACAGAGAGAGGAGAGGCAGAGAGAGAGAGAGAGAGAGAGAGAGAGAGAGAGGTCTTCCATCCGATGGTTCACTCCCCAACTGGCCGCAAGGGCTGGAGCTGCACGGATCCGAAGCAAGGAGCCAGGAATTTCCTCCATGTCTCCCACGTGGGTGCAGGGGCTCAAGGACTTGGGCCATCTTCTTACTGCTTTCCCAGGCCACAGCAGAGAGCTGGATTGGAAGAGGAGCAGCTGGGACTAGAACCAGCACCCATATGCGATGCCGGCACTTCAGGCCAGGGCATTAACCCACTGCGCCAGATCACTGGCCCTGAAAGTAAGAATTTTTAAAAAATATCTGGGACATAATACAAGGGTACTCCAAAAGGTTCATGAAAAATGGAGTTGAAGGCCAGCGCCGTGGCTCAATAGGCTAATCCTCCACTTTGCGGCACGGGCACACTGGGTTCTAGTCCCGGTCGGGGCGCCGGATTCTGCCCCGGTTGCCCCTCTTCCAGGCCAGCTCTCTGCTGTGGCCAGGGAATGCAGTGGAGGATAGCCCAAGTGCTTGGGCCCTGCACCCCATGGGAGACCAGGAGAAGCACCTGGCTCCTGGCTTCGGATCAGTGCGGTGCACCGGCCGCAGCGCGCTGGCCACGGCAGCCATTGGAGGGTGAACCAACGGCAAAGGAAGACCTTTCTCTCTGTCTCTCTCTCTCACTGTCCACTCTGCCTGTCAAAAAAAAAAAAAAAAAAAAAAGGAGTTTAAAGGTAAGTTTATTTTGACACAAAAAATTTTCAAATGTATGCATATAAGCAGCCTTCAAAAAGTTAATTGAAAGTGCATATTTTGAAGAAACTGTGTATGGAATGAGGTTCTAAGAAGGGCAGAATAGGAGACAGAAAGGGTGTGGCCTGGATCTCTGACTCAAGCCCACGCAGGAAAGGCTGACCAAGAATACCCACACTGGAGTGTTCTGTGAGCAAGAAATAAACTTCAGTGCTAAGCCACAGTTACTGTGTTTCTTTGTTTCAGCAACTAGCTTTACTATCACCAAGGTGGGAGGGGAAGGGAATGGGAGGATAGATCATGAAGAGCTTTGTGGGCACAATGTAAAGATTTTATCACATATATAAATATATCTATAATACTCAACAATGAAGGAAATTCTGACACATACTACAACATGGATGAAACTTGAAGACATTATGTTATTTTAAATAAGCCACTCAATTTTTTTTTTTTTTTTTTTTGACAGGCAGAGTTAGACAATGAGAGAGACAGACAGGTCTTCCGGCCGGCGCCGCGGTTCATTAGGCTAATCCTCCGCCTTGCAGCACCGGCACACCAGGTTCTAGTCCCGGTCGGGGTGCCGGATTCTGTCCCGGTTGCCCCTTTTCCAGGCCAGCTCTCTGCTGTGGCCAGAGAGTGCAGTGGAGGATGGCCCAAGTGCTTGGGCCCTGCACCCCATGGGAGACCAGGAGAAGCACCTGGCTCCTGCCATCAGATCAGTGCGGTGTGCAGGCCGCAGCGCGCCAGCCGCAGCGGCCATTGGAGGGTGAACCAACAGAAAAGGAAGACCTTTCTCTCTGTCTCTCTCTCTCTCTCACTGTCCACTCTGCCTGCAAAAAAAAAAAAAAAAAAAAAAAAAAAAAAAAAAAAAAGGTCTTCCTTCCGTTGGTTCACCCCCCAGTGTCCACTACGGCAATCGGAAGCCAAGAGCCAGGTGCTTCTCCTGGTCTCCCATGCAGGTGCAGGGCCCAAGCACTTGGGCCATCCTCCACTGCACTCCTGGACCACAGCAGAGAGCTGAACTGGAAGAGGAGCAACCGGGACTAGAACCTGGCATCCATATGGGATGCCAGCACCGTAGGCGGAGGATTAACCAAGTGAGCCACGGTGCCGGCCCACAATTTTTTTTAAGATTTATTTTATTTGAAAGGCAGAATAACAGAGAAAGAGGGAGAGAGAGAATCTTCCATCAGGTGGTCCACTCCCCAAATTGCTGTAATGGGTAGAGGTGGGCCAGGAGGAAACCAGGAGCCTGGAACTCCATTGGATGTCCCACATTGGTGACAGGGGCCCAACCAGTTGGCCCATCTTCCACTGCTTTTTCCAGGCCATTAGCAGGGAACTAGATTGGAATTGGAGTAGCTGGGACATAAAGTGGCACATATATGGGATACTGGTGTCACAAGTGGCTTTACCTGCTATGCCACAAAGCCAGCTCCTGTGTATATGTTTTCTAAAGACTTATTTATCTGAAAGGCAGAGTTACACAGAGAGGCAAAGAGACAGAGATATCTTCCATGTGCTGGTTCACTCTCCAAATGGTTGCAGTGACAGGGGCTGCGCCAGGCTGAAGTCAGGGACCTAAAAATCCACCTGGGTCTCCCACGTGGGTGGCAGGGGCCCAAGTAATTTGGCCCTCTTCCATTGCTTTCCCAGATGCATTAGCAAGAAACTGGAGCAGAAGTGGAGCAGTTGGGACTTGAACTGGTGCTCTGATGTGGGATGCTGGCATCACAGGTGGCAGCTTAACACTCTGTGACACAGTGCTGACCCCAGTGACAAATATTGTATGATTCACTCATATGAGGTACTGAGATTAGTCAATTCATAGAAACATAAAGTGGAATGGTGGTTTCCAGAAGCTGGTGTGGGATGCGGGAATGAGGAATTACTATTTAATGGGTACAGTTTCAGTTCTGCAGCATGAAAAAAACTCTGGAGACCACGGTCACATACAACCTGAATGTCCTTAATGCCACTTAAAAATGATGAAGGTAAGTTTTCTTGTGTCTAGTCTACTATCATTTCTTAAATATGTATTTATTTATTTGAAAGGCAGAGTTACACAGAGAGAGGGTAAGAGAGATATTTCTTCCATCTGCTGGTTCACTCCCAAAATGGCCACAGTGGTCAGAGTTGGGCCAATCCAAAGCCAGGAGCCAGGAGCTTCTTCCAGGTCTTCCATGTGGGTGTAGGGGCCTAAGCACTTGGACTATCTTCCACTGTTTTCCAAGGCCATAAGCAAGGAACTGGATTGAAAGTGAAGATGCCAACCCTGCAGGTGGCAGCTTTACCCACTACACCACAGTGCTGACCCCCTACCTCCATTTTAATAATAGAAAAAGAAATCTGGGGACGGCACTGTGGCACAGTGGCGGTATCCCATATGGGCGCCATTTGAGACCGGGCTGCTCCACTTCCGATCCAGGTCTCTGCTATGGACTGGGAAAGCAGTACAAGATGGCCCAAGTCCTTGGGCCCCTGCACCTGTATGAGAGACCTGGAGGAAGCTCCTGGCTCCTGGCTTCAGATCAGCACAGCTCCAGCCGTTGCAGCCAATTGGGGAGTGAACCATTGGATAGAAGACCTCTCTCTCTCTCTGCCTCTCCTCTCTCTCTATAACTCTTTAAATAAATAAATAAATAAGAGGTGCCGGTGCTCGCTTCGGCAGCACATATACTAAAATTGGAGCGATACAGAGAAGATTAGCATGGCCCCTGCGCAAGGACGACACACAAATTTGTGAAGCATTCCACATTTTTTTGAAAAAAAAAAAAAAAAAAAAAAAAAAAAAAGAGGTGCCGGTGCTGTGGTGCAGTGGGTTAACACCCTGGCCTGAAGTGCCAGCATCCCATATGGGCACAGATTCTAGTCCCTGCTGCTCCTCTTCCAATCCAGCTCTCTGCTATGGCCTGGGAAAGCAGTAGAAGATGGCCCAAGTGCTTGGGCCCCTGTACCCACATGGGAGACCTGGAAGAGGCTCCTGGCTCCTGGCTTCGGATGGGCGCAGCTGCGGCTGTTGCGGCCATCTGGGGAGTAAACCATCGGACGGAAGACCTCTCTCTCTCTGCCTCTCCTCTCTCTGTGTAACTCTGACTTTCAAATAAATAAATTTTTTAAAAAATTCTTACTTTCAATAATTTTTTATTTAAAATTTTTTAATCTTTATTTTCATGTATTTGAAAGAATCCGGGGGCTGGCGCCGTGGCTCACTTTAATCCTCTGCCTGTGGCGCCAGCATCCCAAATAGGTGCCAGGTTCCAGTCCCGACTGCTTCTCATCCAGTCCAGCTCTCTGCTGTGGCCCGGGTGGGCAGTGGAGGATGGCCCAAGTGCTTGGGCCCCTGCACCCACATGGGAGACCGGGAAGAAGCACCTGGCTCCTGGCTTTGGGCTGGTGCGGTGCCAGCCACAGTGGCCATTTGGGGGGTGAACCAACAGAAGGAAGACATTTCTCTCTGTCTCTCTCTCTCTCACTGTCTATAACTCTACCTGTCAAAAATAAAATAATTAAAAAAAAAGAATCTGAGGGAGACTGAGAGATTTTCCATCAGCTGGTTCACTCCTCAAATGCCTGCCAACAGCCAGGACTGGGCCAGGAAGAAATGAAGAGCCCAGAACCCCATCTTTCATGGGACTCAAGTACCTGAGCCATCACTGGCTGCCTCCCAGGGTGTGTATTTCCAGGGACCTAGAATTTGGGGTGAATTTGTAACTGAAACCCAGATAGCCTGATATGGGTGCTGATGTCCCAAGTGATGTGTTACCTGCTGTGTCATGCAATTCTAATTCCTGAGAGGCTAATGTATGTCATCAGTTTACACAACTAGTAAGAATGAGAGGAGGAATTTAAACATTAAATCAAAAGAATATCTAGGGCCAGGATTGTGGCGTAGTAGGGTTAGGCTTCCACATGCAGTGCTGGCACCCCATTTGAGTGCTGGTTTGAGTCCCGGGTGCACCCTTTCCAATCCAACTCCCTGCTAATGACCTGGAAAAGCATCAGAAGATGGCCCAAGTCCTTGGACCCCTGTACCTATGTGGGAGACCTGGAAGAAGCTCCTGGCTTCTGGCTTCAGGCTTCAGATCGACACAGCTCCAGCTGTTGCACCCATTTGGGGAGTGGACCAGTGGATGGAAGACCTCCCTTTGTCTATCTGTAGCTATGCCTCTCAAATAAAAAAAAATCTTTGAAAAAAAATCCAGTTCTATATTTTTTTCTGACTCTCTAAGAAGAAACCACTCTGCCAAATGTATTTCCTACTGGGAAGGAGATCACTTTATAATTGAGTGTTCTGGGCCTCTGAGCAGTTACATTTCCCTGGGCAAATTAATACAATTTTGCCTTTAAAAAAAAAAAGTTTGTTTATTTATTTATTTGAAAGGCGGAGTTACAGAGAAAGAGAATTCTTCCATCCGCTGGTTCACTCCCCAGATGGCTGCAATAGCGGGAGGTGGGCCAATCTGAAGCCAGGAGCTTCTTCTGGGTCTCCCACGTCGGTACAGGGGTCCAAGGACTTAGGCCATCTTCTGCTGCTTTCCCAGGCCATAGCAGAGAGCTGGATCGGAAGAGAAGCAGCCCATATGGGATGCCGGCACTGCAGGTGGTGCTCTACCCATTAGGCTACAGAGCCAGCCTCTGCTTTTCTTTTTAACTTGTTTTATGAGTTGAGTTAGTGTGAGAGGTCTTCCAATACCTGATCACTCTGGATACACTGGATTGAAAGTGTCTGGATTTTTAAGCTGATAACATTTATTCCTATTTCAAGTCCCTTCTTCCACATGAACCCCAGAGTAAACTTTCTAAGCTGTAGGTCAGATCTTGTTATTCCTTGGATTAAATTCCTCCCAGTTGGCCCTGTCCATCCATATACCCTATAGGGTCGATTCTTCTTTTCTTTTTCTGTATTTCTTTCTCGATTCATTTAAGAGAGAAAGAAAAAGAAAAAGAAAGAGAAAGAAAGAAAGAAAGAAAGAAAGAAAGAAAGAAAGAAAGAAAGAAAGAAAGGAAGGAAGGAAGGAAGGAAGGAAGGAAGGAATATAGGAATATTCCATCTGGTGGTTCACTCCTCAAATGGATGCCATGGCAGGGGGCTGGGACAGGCTGAATCCAGGAACATGGAACTCCCCCATATGGTTTCCCACTTGAATGCTAGGGGCCCAAATATTTGGACCATCATCTACTGCTTTCCCAGGCAAATTTGCAGGGAGCAGGATCAGAAGCAGAGCAGCAAGGACTGGAACTGGCACTCCACTATGGGATGGTGGTGTTGGGAGCAGCAGCTTGATTGGCTGCACCACAACCATGGCCTCAGGATTAATTTTCTTAAGATTTTTTAAAAAAAGATTTTATTTATATATTTGAGAGGTAGAGTTACAGAGAGAGGGAGAGAAAGAGAGAAAGGTTTTCCATCTCCTGGTTTACTCCCCAAATGGCAGCAATGGCCAGGGCTGGGTCAGGCTGAAGCCATGAGCCTGATTCTCCATTTGGGTATCCCTCACGAGTGGCAGAGGCCCAAGAACTTGGGCATCTTCTGTTGACTTTCCAGGCACATTATCAAGGAGCTGAATCGGAAGTGGCGCAGCCTGGACTTGATACCGCATCGCTGAACCATAGAATGGATGGGGTAGGGGTGGGGGACGATGACACCAGGATTCTTTTTTTTTTTTTTTTAAGATTTATTTATTGGCCGACACCACGGCTCACTAGGCTAATCCTCCACCTGCGGCACCGGCACACCGGGTTCTAGTCCAGGTTGGGGCGCCAGATTCTGTCCTGGCTGCCCCTCTTCCAGGCCAGCTCTCTGCATTGGCCCGGAAGTGCAGTGGAGGATGGCCCAAGTGCTTGGGCCCTGCACCTGGCTCCTGGCTTTGGATCAGTGTGGTGCGCCGGCTGCAGCGGCCATTGGAGGGTGAACCAACGGCAAAGGAAGACCTTTCTCTCTCTCTCTCTCTCTCTCACTGTCCACTCTGCCTGTCAAAAAAAAAAAAAAAGTATTTATTTATCTGAAAAGCTGAGTCACAGAGAGACGGGGGAGAGGGGCAGAAGTCTTGCATCAACTGGTTCAGTCCTCATACAGCCACAGTAGCTGGAGCTGTGCCAATCTGAAGCCAGGAGCCTGGAACTTCTTCCAGGCCTCTCACGCAAGTGCAGGGGCCCAAAGACCTGGGCCATCTTCTATTGCTTTCCCAGGCCATAGCTGAGAGCTGGATGGGAAGTGGAGCAGCCGGGACTTGAATCAGTGCCTGGCACCGCAGACTAAGGCTTTAACCTGCTGAGCCATGCCAGCCCTCAGGAGTAATTCTTCAGCCTGGCATTTGAGGCTGTTTTCACTGTGTCCTGTTCCTCTCTCCCTGGTTTGACTCCTTTCATATCTCCATCTCTAGCCTTGATGAACTGCTTGCTGTTGCCTTCACACACTTTTATCTGTCACTCCTTATCGTCCCACATGCTGCATCAAACATCTTTTTCCCTTCCTCTTATACCTGAGGAGTTCCTGTCGACCCTCCAGAACTCAGGTCAGAGTAAAAATTTCTAGAAACCTTCCCTGATCATTTTCCAACCTGGAGAGCTGCCCTTGCTATGCTCTGTAACTGTTGGCATTCTCTGATTCTTCTCTACTGCTGGTGTTCACAGCATGGAACAGCAGCATAGGCTGGGGCCTCCATCCCTCTGAATGGCACCTTACCTTCTCCTCACTTTCCTCCCATTAGTTCAAGCAGGTTAGATACAGGGAGGTGTGGCTGCTGTGTGCTGAGTGATGTTGGCTGTGACCTCCAGGCCATCCTCCCCCAGGGAACCAATACTTAAGAGAATTATCCAGGAGAGAACCCAGGAGAGCACCCTGGCTCAGCCTTTGTGGAAACCAGTTTAGTGGCAGCCTGCCAGAGCAAATCTTGAGCACAATCCTTTCTGGAACAACAATATCAGTGCTAATAACTTCGGTAACATTTGCTGAATGCCTTCTGTGTTTCAGGCACTATTTTCATTGCTTTGCCTATACTTGTAATCTTTACAAAAACCACAACTGCTGGCGCCTAGGGATTAAATAACTTGCCCAAAATGATACAATAAATGATAAAGCAAGGTTTCAAATTTGAGGATTACGTTAGAGCCCATGCGAGTGACCGCTATACTGTAAAGCCTTCTGGGCCTCTGATCTTCCATTTCAGGGGATAGAAGGATACCCCTGCCTCGCTTCTGTGAAAATGAGTTTGGAGGGTCCCAGGAAAAGGACCAGGAGGTGTCCCCCTGCCCCGTTTCTCACCTTCTTTTTGCAGGAAAAGCTGCTCAAGAATGGACTTGAGGGGCTGACACTGGCGTAGCGGGTGAAGCCTCTGCCCGAAGTGCTGGCATCCCATATGGGTGCCGGTTTGAGTCCTGGCTGCTCCACTTGCGATCCAGCTCTCTGCTATGGCCTGGGAACGCAGTAGAAGATGGTCCAAGTCCTTTGGCCCCTGCACCCACGTGGGAGACTCGGAAGAAGCTCCTGGCTTCGGATCTGCGCGGCTCTGGTCTTTGCAGCCATCTAGGGAGTCAACCAGCAGATGGAAGACCTCTCTCTGTCTCTGCCTCTCCTTCTCCGTGTAACTCTTTCAAATAAATACATAAATCTTTAAAAAAGAGAAAAGAATGGACTTGATAATTCCCACAGTGAAGAGGAGGAAGGGATGAGCCGGAGTGACAGGAGAGGGGAAGAGAGGTGCGTGGGAAAAGGCCTGGCTGGAGGATAGGGAGCCGGGAGGTGACCTCCAGCCCGGAATCCTGGTCCAGGCTTTGTCTCTTCAACTCCATGTAACCTTCCCTGGGCCTCAGCTTCCCCATCTGTAAGACACGGATACATTTTTTTTTTTTTTTTTTTTGACAGGCAGAGTGGACAGTGAGAGAGAGAGAGAGACAGGGAGAAAGGTCTTCCTTTGCCGTTGGTTCACCCTCCAATGGCCGCCGCGGCCGGTGTGCTGCGGCCGGCGCACCGCGCTGATCCGATGGCAGGAGCCAGGAGCCAGGTGCTTTTCCTGGTCTCCCATGGGGTGCAGGGCCCAAGCACCTGGGCCATCCTCCACTGCACTCCCTGGCCACAGCAGAGGGCTGGCCTGGAAGAGGGGCAACCGGGACAGAATCCGGCGCCCCGACCGGCGCCGCTAGGCGGAGGATTAGCCTAGTGAGCCGGGGCGCCGGCCAAGACACGGATACATTTAAGACCAGCTGGCCCACGCCCTCAAAAGAGAAAGGGGGCATCCTCAACTCAGTATACTGAGGAAAAGACCAGGGTAGGCGGGCAGGGAGAAGGCGCCGTAGGGGGCGACTAGGCTGAGCCTAGGGACTCTACTGGGCAGGCCTTGAGCTTAGTCCTGCGACCTGAGCCCGTGACACGCCGGGTTAAAGAGGTCTAGGGCCTCTAGCAGGTGACCAGGAGAGCGGCGCAGCACGGACCAGGGCCACAGCTCTGCGGGATATATACCCACTCTTCCTGCACCTCCTCAGCCCTCCCCAAGGGAGTCGCAGTCCGGGAGGTGGCGGTTGCGGGGGACCCGGCAGCGGACAGTTGCGCTGCGGCGACAGCCAGGGAAGCTGCGGCCCGCGCGGCCTGAAGAGCATCACGTCATCCTTTCGGCTAGGCGCCCGCCCCCTCCCCGACGGCGCTTGCGCAGGCGCGGCGGGAGGGGGCCGCGGCGGAGCTCTTCCCGGCGCTTTCCGCCCTTCTCTAAGCTCCGCCGGCTCGCGGCGCTCTCGGCTGGCGGCGGCGGCGCAGAGGGGAAGGAGTCCAGGATGCGGCGCGGGGGGGCCCAGTGCCCCCCTGCCCCGTCACGGCAGCCGCGGCGGCCGCGGGGACCGGGCCAGGGCCGGGGGCGGCGGCCTGAGCCGCGGTAGCGGCGGGCGGGGCGGCCTGAGGGCGGGCGGGCGGGAGCCCGGGTGCGGGGGCTCCGCGCCGCTCCGCACGGCCCGGCCCGTCTCGGCCCCGGCGCCATGAGCGGCGGCGGCGGTGGCGGCGGCGGCGGTGGCGGCGGCGGTGGGGGCTCGGCGCCCAATCGCTTCGCCGACTACTTTGTCATCTGCGGGCTGGACACCGAGACCGGGCTGGAGCCGGACGAGCTGTCGGGTGAGTACGCGCAGTGCCCGCCGCGACTCGGGGCCCTGAGGAGAGCGTCCCGCTTCCCGCACCCCGCTTTGTCCCGGGAACCGGGTGAGGGTCGTCGGGAGGGCTCCGGGCGGCGCGGGCGAAGGGGACGTTGGCCAGAGGAGGGAAGCGGCCGGACTGTCCCTGCGCGGAGAGGGAGCGAGCGGCCGCTCCGGCCCCAGGCGCTGCGGGCCTGTGGTCGGCCACAGGGACGAGGGCAGGGATGAGAGAGTTAGTGTCGAATTAGGGGAAACTTGTCTTCTAAACACCCGATAGGGAGAGAAAAGGCATCCCGCGTCCTAGTGAAAGTAAGCCTGCCCCGCTCCACCCCGGGCCAAACAAAACAAAAACTTGGTGAGTTTATCTGGCCTCTTCCCAACAAGCCTGTGACACCAGTTCCTCAAAACCGTTATAACGCAGGCCCCTGGGTTTTCCTGCTCTGCCCCTCTGGCTGGGACGTGAAGTAATAAAGTGAAGTTGGCCCGCACCAGGATGGAAGGTCCCTTGGCGCTGGGAAGGGCTTGCGGCCCCCGGCCATGCCCTTTTGTGAAAAGTAATCCATGTCCCTTTTGAGGACCAGGGTCGTTGGTGTGTGTCCGAGGGGGCTGGCTTGTGGAGAGGCTACTCAAGCCATCTTTCCAAGCCAAGGTAGTGGGGGAGTGGAGAGGGGCCCTGATCACATCTGGCATTCGGTGCAGATCAGGGTCAGGATTATTAAAACACCCCTGAATTCCACTGCACCACCATTGGAGCCTTGGAGTTGCAACAACTTGGAAAAGTTTTTGGCTGGAGCATCCCGTGAGCAGATTTCAAGTGGGCGGAGGTTTGTTGTGTCAGACTTTTAAGTTGTGTCATCCTGATTTGATGAGGGAAACTCCTTTGCACTTTTCTGTCATGATGTGGTCACTCTCCAAAGTGCACAGCCTGCTGACTAATTTTACTTTGCTTCAGAGATGACAGGACAGATTGCTTGGTCACCAGAAAAATTCCAGGGTTTCTTCTGGGGGAAAAAAAAAAAGTTGTGTGCATGCTTCAAATGACAAAACATAGACTGTTTCTTTTAAAAAAATTTGAGATAAATTGGTGCCTTAAGAAGGCCAGAAAAGATACTGAATTGCCTCAAATTACTAGTAGGTAGATGAAAAAAAAAAATCATGAACTGGTGATATAGTTACCATTAGGCCTTTTGTTGGGTTATTTATTGTTTCAGGCTCACTTTTTTAGATACTCAGATACTTATAATACAGATGTTAATTTTTTTATTGGTCTTATATGGATTAAGTTTGCAGCCTGATGCAGCAGTTGGAATTCAGTTCAAGGTATTGTTGCTGGAAAGGATCTCAGAGAGGAAGATGAGGCCCAGGAAGGATAGTAGTGCTAAATCCCGGTTAATAACTTGACCCTTTGTCCTGTGCTCCTCCCATGACGCTCAACTGCATCTCATTGGCCTGACTGCAGATGTTTAGAAAGCACTAACAGGTTGAGAAAGATTGAAAATAACAAAGGTCTTCTTAACAGAAAGTTTAAGGTGGTAGAATAAATCAATGTTATTTTTATGCTGTGCTTTTGAGTATGTGTTAAATTGTATAGACATAGGTTTTGGAAAATAGAGAGGTTTGCAAATGATAAAATATAGGAATGAAGCTGGGAAGTACTATTAATGGGTTTTGGGGTCAAACATTTCTGTTTTGCTGTTGACTATCTCTGTGACTGGGGATGAGTTGAATAATTCTGCCAGGGAAGAGAGAATATAAGTAAAAAAAAAATCTCATCAAGTAGACTCTCAAAAAATGTGAAAAAAAATCTCATTTCATTAAAAGAGAAATGTTATTATTCTCTGTTGTACTATGTGAAAGCTTATTGGAAGAATAAAGAAAGGGGGTTGAGTTGTATAAAATATACAAAGGAGAGCATTTCTGTCTTTTTAAAATGTGGTTGCAGTAGTGGAATGCCAAAACTATCTAATAGGCGACCTTTGTTAGAATAGGCACTGATTGAAGGACTTTTTTTTTTTTTTTTTTCTCCTTCATTTCATTCTGGGGGTTGGTAGGGGAATCTGGACTACCAAGAGAGAATCTTTGAATAAGACAAAATGGAATACAAATAGCTCTCTGTGAGTCCATGCTGAGACTCTCCAGGGTGCATTTTCTCTTCTCAGCCTGCCTTAGAGCTCCCAAACTGATGATGTCATAGCCAGTAAAACTTCAGGAAATTGTGAATTGCACCTAGATTCTCTAGGGAGGTGCTGAGGAGTCTCTATCTCCAAGCAAATTAAATTGTGTGGGCATACCTCAGGTAGCTTCCTAAAAAGTGAACCCAAAATGAGCAAATCAAAGCTCTCCAGTGTTCCATCTGGTTTTGTGGAGAAGGGGTAAGATTTGTGCCTCTGTTTAGGGTAGTGAGCACAGCTTGCTGTGATGATGGGGGCTGAGATCACTGGGTTTTGTAGGAGTCTCGCCTTGTCCTCTCCTTCCCCTTTCTTGCAAACTCAAGCATTTAAGCAAGTCATGTAGTTCTTTGTTGTGCAAGCAGATGAGGAAGGTGTGAAAATTGATTTTTGTTTTTTTCTGGTTGTTGAGGAAGTACTTTGAGTTGGAAGTAGAACAAGGTAATCTATGGGTAAAGTACAAATCTGGTTAACTTTTGGAAATGGTATATGTTTTCTGTCTTTTTTGAACTTATTGGTTAGATAAGGAAATCTGGAAGAATGGCTTCTAATTTCTGGTTTTCTATTTCTGTTGGTCCATCCTAAGTGAGGAGGCAGACGGTAGTAGAGTCCAGTCCTTCTTTCCATCCCTTTAATGTGTTTGTGTCCTGGCATCTTCATTTTCCTTTCTTCTTCTTCTTCTCTTTTTTTTTTTTTTTCCCCAAAGATTTACTTATTTATTTGAAAGTCAAAGTGACACAGAGAGAGAAGGAGAGGCAGGGAGAATGAGAGAGAGAGAGGTCTTCCATCTGCTGGTTCACTCCCCAGTTGGCAGCAACAGCCAGAGCTGTGCTGATCAGGAGCCAGGAGCTTCCTGTGGGTCCCCCACGTGGGTACAGGGGCCCAAGAACTTGGGCCATCTTCCACTGCCCTCCCAGTCCATAGCAGAGAGCTGGATCAGAAGTGGAGCAGCCGGGACACGAACCGGCACCCATATGGGATGCTGGCACTGCAGGCAGCAGCTTTACCCTCTATGCCACAGCACCAGCCCCTCCTTTCTTCTTATTGTCAGCATCCGTGACAGCAGAAGACTTTGTGGTGAGGTGGGATTTGAGTTTACTTTTCCCATCTGCCTGAGAATTAAGGTTCCAGAATCCTTATGACTCATTTCTCACCTTGGTATCTCTAAGTTCCTCTGAATTGACCCAGTCTCAGTATTGGCATGTAAGTATCCTGAGTTCTTTCATCCAGTATGCCAGCTTTCCCAGGCTCTAGCAGAGTGACTTGCCAAGAGTTGAAGAGAAAGGGATAGAGAGAAGGAAAGATGGAGACTGGCAAGGAGCCTGTATGAACTTACTTAAAACATTGAGAATACACTGAAATCGTCTGTTCAAGTCACTCTTAGGAGAGAAAAACTGCTAACTGTCCAGAAAAACCTGAAGACTCATCAGTTCATAGTCTTCCTTAACCGTATTGTGCTATATTAGAACTTCAGAATTATGGGATGTCAAACATGGATGCACCCTTGAAAAACGATATAACCTTCTGATTTTACAGATGAGGAAATGAGGTCCTGTGAAAGTGGGAGAATATCTGTCTTCTCTTGCTGTGTTTCATTCCTTTGCTACTTGAGGATATTTTGCATTCTTTAAAAAAAATTTTTTTTTATTTTGCATTCTTTGTAGTAATCTGATGGAGGCAGAGGCAAGTAAACATTTGTGTTGTGTGGGCAAGAGCAGACATTATGGCGTTTTTTCCCCTAGTCCAGGTTTCTGTTTAATTTTAATGTAGAGTATTGTGTGTGATCATCATTATGGGTATCATAATTTTTTGTTTTAACTTTTGATATAATTTTATACTTAAAAGAAACATTGACATGAATAGAACAGAGGACTCTAGGACATTCTTTAGAATTATGAACATTTTGCCCCATTTGTTGTATTACTTAAATGTGTACCCTCCATATACACCAGACATGCATACACAAGTGACTTTTTTAGATATATTTCATATGCCATGCAATTTACTTATTTTTTAAATGATTTTTTAAAAACTTATTTGAAAGGTGGAGTTACAGAGAGGCAGAGAGAGAGCTCCTTTATCCGCTGGTTCACTTCACAGGTGACCATAATGGTTGGAGTGGGCCAGTCTGAAGCCAGGAGTCAGGAGCTTCTTTGAGGTCTCACACATGGGTGCAGGGCCCCCAGGACTTAGGCCATCTTCCACTGCTCTCTCAGTTCATAGCAGAGAGCTGGATCGGAAGTGGAGTAGCCGGGTCTCAAACCAGTGCCCGTATTGGATGCCGGCACTGAAGGCAGCGGCTTTACCTGCTATGCCACAGCGCCGGCCTGCACTTATTTTTTAATGCATTCAATTTAGTGATTTGTGGTATAGTCACAGAATGGTACAGTCATCACTATTAGTATAATCAATTTTAGCATATGATCATTATTCTCCCCCCAAAACCTATACTCATAAACAGTTATTCCCCATTTTCTCTCATAATATTAACTCCTGACTGTAGGCTACTGCTAACCTACTTTCAATCTCTGTAGGCTGCCAATTTTGAACATTTCATGTAAGTGGAATCATATATCGCCTAGTCTCTTCTTACTGGCTTTTTTCACTTAGCATAATGTTTTCAAGATTTGTCTATGTTGTACATGTGTCATTGAGTCATTTTTTTTTTTTTTTTGAAGATTTATTTTATTTACTTGAAAGGTAGAGTTACAGAGAGAGTGAGAGAGAGATCTTCCATCCGCTGGTTCACTCCCCAAATGGCTGCAAAGGCTGGGACTGCACCAGACCAAAACCAGGAGGCAGGAGCTTCATCTGGGTCTCCTTTAAAGTGCAGGGACCCAAGCAGTTGGACCCTGCTCTTTTGCTTTCCCAGGCACATTAGAAAGGAGTTTGATTGGAAGTAGAACAGCCGGGGCTCAAACCGGCACCCATATGGGATGCTGGCATTGCAGGTGGTGGCTTAACCCATTATGCCACAACTCTGGCTCCAAGACATTGGTTTTTATGACTGAATAATATTCTATAATATGATGGTCCATTAGTTGATGGACACTTGGGTTGTTTGCACTCCTTAATTATTATGAATAACACTGCTGTGAACATTTGTGGATACATTTTTATATGGCATGTATTTTCATTTCTCCTGGCTATATATCTAGGAGTGAAGTCACTAGGTCATATGGTAACTCTGTGTTTAACCTTTTGACTGTCTGCCAATCAGTTTTCCAAAGCAGCTGCACTGGTTTGCATTTCTAGCAACAGTGTCTGTATTGTCACCAACACTTACTGTTTTTTTTATTATAGCCATCCTAGTGGGTATGAGGTGGTATCTTATGGTTTTGATTTGCATATCCTTGATGGCTGAGACAGATGTTTTATTTTAAAGAAAAAAAGCCAGGCCTTCCCAAGAGATGAAACAACTCTAAAAAGTTTGAGAATGCTTGAGTTTGGGTCCTGGCTCTGGTTCAGATTCTATCTCCCTGCTAATGTACACCCTGGGAGGCAGCAGCAGATAGTAGCTCGGGTAGTTGAATCTTGCCACCCAGGTGGGATATCTGGATTGAGTTCTGAACTCCTGCCTTTGGCCTACCAGAGCCCTGCTTATTGCAGGCATTTGGGGAGTAAACCAGTGGATGGAAGATCTCCGTGTCTCTGTCTTTCTGCCTTCCAAATTAAAACAGAACAAAGCAAACACCTAAGTGAGCCAATTTCAAACTGGGAATTGATATGAAGTAATCTTTTTCTTTTCTTTCTTTCTTTTTTTTTTTTTTTAAGAAAGCTTTTGTTTAATGAATATAAATTGCATAGGTACATCTCTTTTTTTTAAAGTTTTTTTTAAAAGATTTATTATTTATTTGAAAGTCAGAGTTACACACAGAGAGAAGAGAGGCAGAGAGAGAGGTCTTCCATCTGCTGATTCACTCCCCAGTTGGCTGCAGTGGTAGGAGCTTCGCCGATCTGAGGCCAGGAGCCATTTTGGGCCATCTTCCACTGCTTTCCTAGGCCATGGCAGAGAGCTGGATCGGAAGCAGAGCAGCCGGGTCTTGAACCGCTGCCCATATGGGATGCCGGCACTGCAGGTGGCGGCTTTTACCCGTTATGTCACAACGCTGGGCCCTAAACTTAAAAGTTTTTATCCTCTCTGCCAGGTTGTCACTTCTGGGGCAGATTCCCTTATGGTCATTTTATAAAGGCATCTCTGTTGGGAAGCCTAGATTCCTAGCTGCAGCAGTGCTTGAGTCCTGATAGCTTCCCTCAGGCATTTGCGGAGGTCAAGGCTGCTGTATTAGGGCACAGTCCCTAAGACACCCACTAACTTCAGTTGGAGAGACTGAATATTGTCAGAACATAAGAGAACTGTACTTGACTTTCTCAGGTGGGGAGGACCACATGGAAAATAAGTGGATTTTACTTTAAGGACATTGGTGCCCTGCTTCTTTCTTCTTAGGAGGAAACCCTGAGTCACAGTGTTTGGTGCTTAAACAAAGTTCTCTTACACTGTTCAGCCCTTCCTTCCTTCCTAGATTAAAAATAAAGTTTTCTCTGCCTAAGGCCTCTTTTGGCAACACCCTTTTTTCCCATCCCATATCCTTTTATAAACTTGTGTTTTGGCTAACCCTAATGGAAAGCTTTGGCTCAGCTTCTCAATTCCTCTTGCCAGTCTTGGATTCAGATTAGTCTAAAGGGATCTTAGAAGTCTCTCAGGAACTTGGGTACCCGTGAGGGAACCTATACTTTATGTTTTAGGTGCCTGCTGGATATTGCATAGGATCAAGTGAGAAAGAGAAAGGCTTGCCTTTGAGCAGCTGGTGAATTCCTGTGGAATTGAGTGATTAAACACAGGCTGTCCTTCCCAGGGGTTTGGATTTAGTTCTTAAAAGTTACTTAGTGAGGCAAATGCTCTTCAAATACCCCTGTTCCAGATATTTTGTGATTCTGTGTGTTAGTTTGGAGTACGTTGAACCCTGTTCGGAGTCTGTGAGTGGCAGGATCCTGGCATGATGAAAAGTGAGAGTAGAGATGATGCAAGATCTCAGGTGTTTTCAGTGTGCTCCCAGGATCACATGTATTTCCAGGAAATACAATGGTAACAGGTATAGTCAGATGACTTGTCTCTCAAATCTTAGAATATTTGCCTGGTTGTCATCTGTGGAATCTCTGGTAGCTTCCTGTTAAAGAGGACCAAGTTAATAGTTTTTGATGTTCATTAGTGTGATGGGTAAGTCTGGTCAAATTTTGCTAGGCCATCTGAGGTCTACTGTGTGGACTTCACTAACTCGCTTAGTTTAAAATGCTTTCCTGGACGGCTGAGAGCCCTGAGCAGTGAGAAGGTCTGTGGAGGGAAGTTCCACCTAGTCAGCTTCATTCCGGTCTGTGAGTTTGGGATTTGTAAACGGTTTCCAGTTGGCAAAACATGATATGAATGTACATTTGTTTATATTGATCACAGAATGAAGAATGTTAGAGCTAGAAATCAAAGATAGTCCAGTTAGCACTTTCAGCAGATGGTAAGGATTAATATTTATAAATGACTTTAGGGTTTTATAATATGCTTTTAAATCGTTTAAATTTTTTTCAGTCCCACTTGAAATATAATTTTTTGGTTCAATGTTGCTCAATAAGTAAGAACTGTTAGGATCTACCTCTTCTGTATGCTGTTTCACTATTGATGAAGTTTTTATTTTTAAATGTTTTTCATTATAGATGTGGGGATTAATCGCGAATAGCAGAGCTGTGGTTCAGTTCCCAAGCCACACTGCAACAGAGAAACTATGTCAGGAGAGGAGGCAGGTCACTTGTTTTCTGAATTATAGTAATGCCGTTGGTGATTGTTTTGTCCTCTTTCCTTACCCATTCTTTCTCTGTTCTAGAGATGTTTTTCTGGGGCCGGTGTTGTGGCTTAGCAGATAAAGCTCCCTGTGACAATGCCAGGATCCCATGTAGGTGCTGGTTCGGGTATTGGGTGCTCTACTTCCAATCTAGCTCCCTGCTAATCTACCTGGGAAAGCAGCAAAAATAACCCAAGTGCTTGGGCCCTTGTGCCTACATGGGAGACTCAGAGGAAGCTCTTTGCTTTAGTCTGGCCTAGCCCTGGCCATTGTGACCATTTGGGGAGTGAACTAGCAGACGGAAAATCTCTGTCTCCCCTTCTCTCTCTCTCTGTATATTTTTTTCAAATAAATACACGTTGCAGGAAGTAGCTCTAAAGACAGATCATTGTCCCTCTACCCCTGCTGGACTTTTGGGACTAATGTAATCCCAAACAACTGCTGATTTATCAAAAACAAAAGGGAGAATGTTAGTAAAATGGCGCAGTCTTATCTATGGCACCATCTACACCCTGACATCCTCCTAGGCTCTAGCCCCCACTGCCATTGCTGTAAGCCAGGTGGCCACATGGCCCAACCACTGGTGTCAGCCCCACCCCCATCCTAATGGAGTTTGCTGTTCCTGCTTCCCTGCCCGCCCCCTGGCAAAGTTTCAAAAGGACATGTTCCTGAACACGTGTCTCTCTCTTGATCTCTCTGTCTTTCTATCTCTTTCTTGATCTCTTACGGCTCTCTTCTCTTTCTCTTTCTTGTCCGTTCGGTCTGTTGGGTTTCCTCCAATAAACCCTTTCCCTTAAAAAAAAAAAAAAACCTTAAAAATAAAAAATAAATTTTTTTAGACTAGTTACTAGAGCTTTCCTTTTTTTTTTTTTTTTTTTTTTTTAAAGATGTACTTCAGAGAGAGAGGTATCTTCCATCTGCTGGTTCACTCCCCAGAGGGCCTGCAACAGCCAGTGCTGGGCCAGGCTGTAACCAGGAGCCAGGAGCTTCATCTGGGCCTCCTCTGGGGGTGGCAGGGGCCTAAGCACTGGGGCCATCTTCTGGGGCTTTCCAGACGTATTAAGTAGGGGGAGCTGGATTGGAAGTGGCGCAGCCAAGACACCAACCAGTGCCCATATGTGATGTCAGCATCACAGGCAGTGTGGCTCTACCATTTTTTGTTATGCCATAATGCAGGCCCCTAGAGCTTTCCTTCTAAGAAGCTCTTTTTTATAACTATTTCAGGATTTTAGTTTTATGTAAGAGGTTTGTCTTCTTTGAAATCCCTTAGTGTCGCCTGAGTTTACATCATTTGTGATTGTAATTTGGGGGCTGCCTGTGACCTCCAGTTAACTATCCATATTCTTTAGAATGAAAGAATATGGGAAGTAACCATATTTTTAGGATTTTAAAGACATGAAGAGAGAAGAACTGAATTAGAAATAATCACAGAGAGAAGAAGAGCGGAATTAGAAATAATCACAGGCCACAACTTAGAAAACAATAAGTGGATAAACAATTTATAAAAGATGCATTTTTATTATGTAACATTTGTTATAATGTTAATATGTTAGAATTACTTTCCATGAATATCAAAAGAATTGGTTCTTTTCTAAGCTATGTTGTTTCTTTCTTTGTTTTTATAGTTTTAGAATAATGGTCCTAGTGTTTTAGTCTAGTTTTGAAGGTAGGTATTAATTTTGGGATATATTATTATATTGTTGAAGAAAACCAGAGATTTAATTTTGTATGATTAGATGTCTCTTTTCTTTTTTTCCCAGTGTCTTTACTTGACAATAGTCATTTAAAAGCACTTCACTTTTTCTCCTGGTTATAAAAGCCTTATGGGTGGGTGTTTAACCTGGTGGTTAAGATGCCTATGAAAGTACTGGGTTCCATGCTGGCTTCTGGCTTCTGATTCAAGCTTCCTGCTTAAGCAGACCCTGGGAGGCAGTAGTGATCCTATCATAGGTGGATGCCTATCTGGAATCACTTTGCAACCTTCTTCCTGCCTTCCTCCATTGAGCCTTTTCTTGTGAGTCTCGGCTCTGCGAAGTTTATGACCTTAGGTTCTGTGCTGCCTGTGTGCTGGTGAAGAGAAGGGTAGATGGTGCACTGTGAAACAAGGATCAGTTCTTTATTTTCTTCCTTCCTTCCTTCCTTCCTTCCTTCCTTCCTTCCTTCCTTCCTTCCTTCCTTCCTTCCTTCCTTCCTTTCTTTCTTTCTTTCTTTCTTTCTTTCTTTCTTTTTTAATATTTATTTATTTGGAAGGTAGAGTTACAGAGGCAGAGGCTGAGAGAAAGCTCTTTCATCTGCTGGTTAACGCCCAAAATGGCCATATGGCTGGAGCTGGGCCTTTCTGAAACCAGGAGCCTGGAGCTTCTTTGAGGTCTCTCACGTGGGTGCAGGGACCCAAGGATTTAGGCTATCCTCTGCTGGTTTTACCAGTCCTTAGCAGAGAGTTGGATCGGAAGTGGAGCAGCTGGGACTTGAACTGGCGCCCAAATAGGATGCTAGCATTGCAGGTAGTGGTCTTACCCTCTATGCCACAGTGCTGGCCCCAAGGATCAGTTCTTTAAGAGAAGAAAGGATAATGTTGTGTTGGTGGGGTTCAAGAGAGGGAAAAATATTCTCTGGCTTTGCAGTTTATGTCTTGCAAAATTTACTGCATAGGGTCATGCTCTGGGTGTGACCCTGAAGAACCGTGTTATCTTTGATTTATTCTTTGTGTGTGTGTGGTTTTTTTTTTTTTTTTTTTTTTTTTTTTTTTTTTTTTGACGGGTAGAGTTATAGACAGAGACAGAAAGGTCTTCCTTCTGTTGGTTTACCCCCAAATGGCCGCTAAGGCTGGTGCTGCGCCGATCCAAAGCCACGAGCCAGGTGCTTCCTCCTGGTCTCCCATGCGGGTGCAGGGCCCAAGCACTTGGGCCATCCTCCACTGCACTTCCGGGCCAATGCAGAGAGCTGGACTGGAAGAGGAGCAACTGGGACAGAATCTGGTGTCACAACCGGCACTAGAGCTCGGGGTGCCGGCACCACAGGCAGAGGGTTAGCCAAGTGAGCTGCGGTCCCGGTCATAAAATAATTGAGTTTTAAAATATTATTTCTCCCACATAAACTGGTCATTTATTAGGATTGGTACTGTTTAACATTTAGGTTTCTGGTAAATTTGGGAAGTTACATGAAGTGACAGAACACAGGAAAGCTCAGATTTTTTTTTTTAAGATTTATTTATTTATTTGAAAGAATTACACAGAGAAGGAGAGGCAGAGAGAGGTCTTCCATCCACTGGTTTACTCCCCAGTTGGCCGTAACAGCCGAAGCTGCATCAATCTGAAGCCAGGATCTTCCTCTGGGTCTTCCCATGTGGGTGCAGGGGCCCAAAGATTTGGGCCATCTTCTACTACTTTCCCAGGGCATAGCAGAGAACTGGATCAGAAGTGGAGCATCTGGGTCTTGAACCTGTGCCCATATGGGATGCTGGCATTGCAAGTGGTGGCTTTACCTGCTATGCCGCAGTGCTGGCTTGCAGATTTTTTTTTTTTTAAGATTTATTTATTTATTTGAAAGAGTTACAGAGAGAGAGGGAGAGGGAGAGGGAGAGAGAGAGAGAGAGACAGACAGACACCAATCTTCCATCTGCTTGTTCAATTCCGAAATGGCCTCAATGGCCAAGGCAGGACTAGGCCAAAACCAGGAGCCAGGAGCTTCTTCTGGATCTCCTACGTGGGTAGCAGGCCAAATACTTGGGCCATCCTCTGCAGCTTTTCCCCGAAGCCTCAGATCTGTAAGCAGCAAGCTCTTCTTCCATTTGTTCTTCTCATATAGTACCATTATGCAGAGAAGCCCTGAATGTCTGCCTGGCAACTACCTCTTTGTCAGAGTATATGGGATGGGTACACATGTAGTGTTTCTCTCAGATCAGAGCTAGAGTAGTGAAGCCATTGAAGAATCAACAATGCCCATGCCTACAACCATCTTCCACTTGTCCATGTCCTTGTTTATTTCAGCAAAGCTGTCATTTAAATGAATGTGGTACAATTTGACTTTTTCATCCTTGGTGAAGCTGTTCCTGGAGGCCTTTTCCTTCTCTTTCAAGGCTTTTTGGATGGCAGACAGGTGCTTCACATGGGCCAAGCTGGGCAAGAGGTAGTCACACTGATTGATCTAGTGTGGGTGAACGTAATCATCACTCTTCACAGCACTTCTATGTGCTCTTTTTTTTTTTTTTTTTTTAAGATTTATTTATTTACTTGAAAGGCAGAGTTACAGAGAGGCAGAGGTGGGGGGCGAGGGGGAGTCTTGTCCTCTGGTTCATTCCGCAAATGATCACAATAGCTGGAGCTGAGCTGATCTGAAGCCAGGAGCCAGGAGTATCTTCTGGGTCTCCCATGGGGGTGCAGGGGACCAAAGATTTGGGCCATTTTGTACTGCTATCCCAGGCCTTAGCAGATAGCTGGATTGGAAGTGGAACAACTAGAACTTGAACCAGCACCCACATGGGATGCCGGCACTGCAGGCAGTGGCCTTACCTACTACGCCATGGCGCTGGCCCCTCTATGTGCTCTTACACACGCTGAGATGGAAATTTCTTCCTTACCAGTAATACCCTGCTGGCCAGTGTTCTGCTGCTGCCATTTGTGCCTACCGTGGCCTTTATGTCTGGCTATCGATGACCAGAAGATCAAAACACTATTTTTTATAGGAATCTTAGAAATTATATAAGTCACTGATAATAATTACACTTTCCAGAACTAAGCTCTTTGAGAATTTTGGCATCTTTATATGGTAGCTTTCACTTTTTAGAATTTTTTAAAAAGATTAATTTATTTGAAAGGCTGAATTACAGAGAGAGAGGGAGAGACAGAGAACGATTTCCCATCTGCTGGTTTTCTCCCCAGATGGCTGCTATGGCTTGGGAGTGCGCCTGGCTGAAGCCAGAAGTCAGATACTCCATCCAGGTCTCCAGTGTGCAAGGCATAGGCCCAAGCACTCAGGCCGCCTTGTCCTGTTTTCCCAGCCACAATAGCAGGAAGCTGGATTTCAAGTGCAGCAACTGGGACTCAAACTGGCACTCATGGGATGTCAGCCTCACAGGCAGTGGCCTAACCTGCAGCACCAAAATGCCAACCCCAATTTTTAGAATTTTTTTTTTATTGCAATTGGACTTAAACACAATTTAAGAAATTGTAAGTGCATACCTTAATATACTTTTGTATGTGTGTATATTGATATACTTATCACCCAGATCAGTTCTTTGCAGTTTTACTTATGTTTTTACCTTGTGAGGGTGTATGTATATGTATTTAACATAGTGGTAATATGAAATGTAAAATTTTGTTTTGACTTTTTTCACTTGGTATTCTAGCATGAATATTTCTAAATATCAAGTTGTATTTTCCTTAAATTCTATTGATTAAAACAGGTGCTTGGCACAGCCATTAAGATGCCATTTGGGATACTGACATCCCATATTGGAGTGCCTGGTTCCAGTTCCAGCTCTGCTTCTGATTCCAGCTTCCTGTTAATGTACTCCTTGGGAGGTGGCAGGTAATGGCTCAAATACCTAGGTCCCTGCCACCCATGGGGGAGACCCAGATTGAGTTCCTTGCTTCTGGCTTTAGCCTGGCCAAGTCTCAGCTGTTGCAGGCATTTAGGGAGTGAACCAGAGAATGGGAGATTTTTGTAATGCATCTTACTGTCCTTCAGGGAAAAACAATTCACTGGTCCAATTAAGAATTTTTTTTTTTTTGGACAGGCAGAGTGGACAGTGAGAGAGAGAGAGAGACAGGGAGAAAGGTCTTCCTTTGCCGTTGGTTCACCCTCCAATGGCCGCCGCGGCCGGCGCGCTGCGGCCGGCGCACCGCGCTGATCCGATGGCAGGAGCCAGGAGCCAGGTGCTTCTCCTGGTCTCCCATGGGGTGCAGGGCCCAAGCACCTGGGCCATCCTCCACTGCACTCCCTGGCCACAGCAGAGAGCTGGCCTGGAAGAGGGGCAACGGGGACAGAATCCGGCACCCCGACCAGGACTGGAACCCAGTGTGCCGGCGCCGCTAGGCGGAGGATTAGCCTAGTGAGCCGCGGCGCCGGCCTCAATTAAGAATTATTTAGTTACAAGAAATAGAATCCTACTCGAGCAACGTGAAGGGAGCTTCTTTCAAATTATAGCATGTTATATGTTTACAGAAAACGTCATAGAAGATGCCACATAAGTTGCATTAATTGCCAAAATTGGACTTTGTTGAGTCAAGAAATGTACATTTAAAATTTTAGTAGATATTGCCAAATTGCATTCCTCAAAGGTTGTATCAATTCAGACTCCTTCCATTGGTGTTTAAAATTCCAGTTTCTCTATACCTGCAATTAAATGCTACTGTTTTTCTAAATAATTTCCCATCAATTAGAAAGAAAATACTTTGTTTTTAAATTGAAAATAAATCTTAATGGAGAATGAGACTGGGAAGGGGAGAGGGAGGAAGTGGAGGGGTGGGAGTGTGGGTGGGAGGCTGATATGGTGGGAAGAATAACTATATTCCTAAAATTGTACTTAATAAATTTGTATTCTTTAAAAAATAAATTAAAAAAATGATATTTGTTGAATAAAAATATTTCAACAAAGTAAAAAAAGAAAATGCTTTGTTTAATTTGAATTTCATTATTATGAGTCTGAACATTTTTTCATATCTTTCATATATATTTGTATGTTATGAATTTCCTATTCAGCTCTTTTACTCATAATTCTATTGTGATCTATGTCTTTTTCTGATTGATTTGTGGAAATTCCTCATTAGGAATATTTTCCCTAACTGGTCCACATATATTTCTTTGTAATAAAAGCAATTTGTAAGAAATATACCAAAACTTCAAAAATACCTGCAATGAAAATATATATACATATATGTAATTTATATTTATAAAATTGGGATTGAGAAATACAGTTTTTTATCTTTTAAGTTACTAATTCCATGTTTTTAAATGTGTATTGAATATTGTTTCATGTCATTGAATATACTTTATAAACATTTTATTTGGTGGCTTATACTTTTTTTTTTTTTTTTTCAAACTTGTGTATTTATTTCAGAGGCAGAGTGACAGAGAGGAAGAAAGATCTTCCTTTGATTCACTCCCCAAATAGCCGCAACAGCAGGGTCTGTGCCAGGCTGAAGCTAGGAGCCTGGAGCTTCTTCCAGGTCTCCCACTGTGGGTGCAGGGGCCCCAAGCATTTGGCCATCTTTTTTTTTTTTTTTAATTATTTTTACTTATTTATCTGAAGGCAAAGTTAGAGGCAGAGGCAGAGAGAGAGAGAGAGAGAGAGAGAGAGAGAATCTTCCATCCACTGGTTCACTCCCCAAAGGGCTGCAGTGTCCAGAGCTAGGCCAATCAAGGAGCCAGGAGATTCTTCTGGGTCTCTCACTTGGGGTGCAGGAGTCCAAGCACTTGGGCCATCTTCTGCTTTTCCAGGCAATTAACAGGAAACAGAAGCTGGATTGAAAGTGGAACAGTTGGTTCTCGAACCAGTACCGGTATTGGATGCCAGTCCTGCAGACGACGACTTTACCTTCTGCCACAGTGCCGTCCCCATTGATTTATTTTCTAACTTTATCTTTGCACAGAAATGGAATAAGATTTAACAGATCCCTCATTTAACAGTAAACAACATATCCATTCAGGGACCCATGATTATACTTACCTGAACAAATGGCTTTCCTTTCCTTTCAGTCAGTTATCCATGAAGATAAATTTAGGGAAGATCTAGAACAGCAGTTCTTAAAACCTAGTCCTTAGACCAGCAGCATCCATATCACCTGGGGAACTTGTTAGAGGTGAAGGTGGCAGCATCCCACTGAACCAGACTCTGGGGGGAGGACTCAGAACTTGTATTTTAACAAGCTCTCCAGGTGATTCTGGTGCATACCCAACTTGGAAATGCAGGTTTTTTTTTTTTTGAAAGATTTTATTTATTTATTTGAGAGGTAGAGTGATAGAGAGAAAAGTCTTCCATCCACTGATTCACTCTCCAGATGTGGTCCATCTTCTGCTGCTTTCCCAGGTGCATTAGCAGGGAACTGGATTGGAAGTGGAGGAGCTGGGTTTTAAAGTACCCATATGGGAAGCCAGCTTCACCTGATACACCACAACACCAGCCCCTGTCCATTCATTTTTTTTTTAATAGCATGTTTAATATCTCACAGTTTATTGTCTCATAGGCAAAGCTCAGTCTCTTTTTTTTTTTTTTTAATTAAAGATTTATTTATTTATTTGAAAGAGTTACACAGAGAGAGAAGGAGAGGCAGAGAGAGAGAGGTCTTCCATCTGCTGGTTCACCCACTATTGGCTGCAATGGCTGGAGCTGCACCAATCTGAAGCCAGGAGCTAGGGTTTCTTCTGGATCTCCCATGTGGGTGCAGGGGCCCAAAGACTTGGGCCATCTTATACTGCTTTCCCAGGCCATAGCAGAGAGCTGGATTGGAAGTGGAGCAGCTGGATTTCGAACCAGCACCCATATGGGATGCCGGCACTGCAGGCTGCAGCTTAACCCACTGGGCCACAACGCTGGCCCCCGTCCATTCATTTTTAATGTCATTTTAATTGTTCCCACATTTTTGCTATTAAAAGTGCTGCTATGCACATTCTTGAATAAATTTTTGTTTGAATATCTGTTTGATAGAATTGGTGGATCATATTGATAACTTTATAAAGCTTTTAAGGAATTGTCAAATTGTTTTCTACAGCAGCTCTACCATTTTACATTCTTATTAACTGTATATAAGATTTCTACTTTCTGTGCATCCTTGGTAATATTTGGCATTTTCCATTTTTTGATATATTTTTATCTGTATTTCTTTACTACTAAAATAAAGAAAAAACTATTTCTTAATCTTTTATATTTGTTTTGTGAGTTGCTTGTTTATATGCTTGTTATAATTTCTCTTGTTCATTTTTTGGAGGGGAGCAGTGGAGAAGACAGATTGCGATGCTTTTAAAATTTTTTTCTAATATATATTTTAAAATTGTTTTAAACGGGCCGGCGCCGCGGCTCACTAGGCTAATCCTCCGCCTAGCGGCGCCGGCACACCGGGTTCTAGTCCCGGTCGGGGCGCTGGATTCTGTCCCGGTTGCCCCTCTTCCAGGCCAGCTCTCTGCTGTGGCCAGAGAGTGCAGTGGAGGATGGCCCAGGTGCTTGGGCCCTGCACCCCATGAGAGACCAGGAAAAGCACCTGGCTCCTGGCTCCTGCCATCGGATCAGCGCGGTGCGCCGGCCGCAGCGCGCCGGCTGCGGTGGCCATTGGAGGGTGAACCAACGGCAAAGGAAGACCTTTCTCTCTGTCTCTCTCTCTCTCACTGTCCACTCTGCCTGTCAAAAAATAAAAATAAAAAAAAAATCATTTGTAAAATTGTTTTAAACTTATACATTGGGGTACCATGTGATGTTTCAATAAATGTATACATTGTATAATGTTAAAATCAGGGTACATGTATCTACTCATTTACCATTTCTTTGTGGAGAGAACATTCAAAACCCTTCTACCTTTTTTAAAAAATATAGTACATTTTCTATAGTCACTGTATTCTGCAATAGAATACTTGAATCTGTTGATCAACCTTTCCTTCTCTCCCTCTCCTTCTCTCTCTTTATCTCTCTCTCTCTCTCTCTCCGTCTCTGTCTCCGTCTCCGTCTCCATCTCTATCTCTCTCCATCTCCCCAATCCCCCAACCCCCCAGTCCTCCAATCCCCCTGCCTCTGGTAACTACTATTCTACTCTTAACTCTATGAGATCAACTTTTTTAGATTCCACATACGAGTGAGATCATGCAGTATTTGTCTTAATGCCTGATGTCATTTAAAATAATGTCCTCCATTTCCATCCATGTTGTTGGAAATGACAGAATTTCATCTTTAGAGCTGAATAGTATCCTATTATGTATATTTACTACATTTTCAACTGATGGACCTTAGGTTGTTTCCATTTCCTCACTATTGTGAATAGTACTGTAATAAACAAGAGGGTATAGATCACAAAGATACTGATCATTTCCTTTTGACTGTATTCTAGTAGTGAGATTGCTGGATCATATGGTAGTTCTGTTTTTACTTTTTGAGTAGGATACTTTGAAGGGTGATTATGAATTTCTTGCTTAGGAGAGCTGATGAGTTTGCCGTAGACATGGGGTGGGTAAAGGAATTTGGTTTGCAGGATATATTAGCTTCTAGCTTCCCGTGGCTCCTGCAACAAATTGCTAGACTGGATATCTCTTTCTTTCTTTCTTTTTTTTTTTTTTTTTTTTTTTTTTTTTTAGTATTTATTTATTTATTTGAAAGGCAGAGTTATAGGGAAGTGTTCCATCCTCTGGTTCACTCCCCAAATAGCAGCAATGGCCAGAGCTGGGCTGATCTGAGGCCAGGAGCCAGGAGCTTCTTCTGGGTTTCCCAAGTGGGTACAGGGGCCCAAGGGCTTAGGCCATCTTCTATGTTGGTTCACTCCTTAAATGACTACAAGAATCAGGGCTGAACCAGGCTGAAGCCAGGAGCCTGAAACTCCATCTGGGTCTCCTGTTGAGTAGCAGGGGCTCAGGTGCTTGGACTACCTTCTGCTACTTTTCTCAAGTGTGTTAGCAAGGAGCTGTATTGGAAGGAGAGCAGCCAGGACTTATATGGGATGCCAGCATCACAGGCAGTGGCTTAACTGACTGTGCCACAGTACCAACTCTTAATTTTTATTTTAAAGCAGAGAGAGAGACAGAGTGATTACTCATCTATGCCACAGCGTGGGACCCTATAGTTCTCTTTGGATTTTGGGTTCAACTTAGGTAATCTAGGATTCTCTCATCTTAAGAATTTTGATTATATCTATAATATCCTTTTTCTAAAGAAGATAACATTCATAGGTTCTGGAATTAGGATGTGGAAATATATTTTCTGGGACTACCATTCAGTCCACCTCAGGTCTAAAGCATATGTGGGGAACCTTTTTCTGCCAAGGGCCATTTGGATATTTTCTAACATCATTCTCATGCCTTCCAAAATTATCAACTTAAAAATTAGCCTGCTGGGGCCAGTGTTGTGGTGCAGGAGGTTAATCCTCCACATGCTGCGCAGGCATCCCTTATGGGCGCCGGTTCTAATCCTGGCTGTTCCTCTTCCCGTCCAGCTCTCCACTATGGCCTGGGAAAGCAGTAGAAGATGGCCCAAGTGCTTGGGCCCTTGCACCCACATGGGAGACTTGGAAGACGCTCCTGGCTCCTGACTTTGGATCTGCTCAGTTCCGTCCGTTGCAGCCATTTGGGTGTAAACCAGTGGAAGGAAAACCTTTTTTCTGTCTCACCCTCTCACTGTCTATAACTCTGTCTCTCAAATAAATAAAATTTTATTTTATTTTATTTTTTAATTTTTTGACAGAGTGGACAGTGAGAGAGAGAGAGAGACAGAGAAAGGTCTTCCTTTTGCCGTTGGTTCACCCTCCAATGGGCGCCACAGCTGGCGCACTGTGGCCAGCACACCGCGCTGATCTGAAGGCAGGAGCCAGGTGCTTTTCCTGGTCTCCCATGGGGTGCAGGGCCCAAGGATTTAGGCCATTCTCCACTGCACTCCCAGGCCATAGCAGAGGGCTGGCCTGGAAGAGGGGTAACCAGGACAGAATCCGGCGCCCCGACCGGGACTAGAGCCTGGTGTGCTGGCGCCACAGGCGGAGGATTAGCCTATTGAGCCGCGGCACCAGCCAAATAAATAAAATCTTTAAAAATAAATAAATAAATGACTAGCCTTACAGCCCTATTATTTTTTTAAAAAAAGGATTTATTTATTTGAAAGTCAGAGTTACACAGAGAAGGAGCGGCAGAGACAGAGAGGTCTTCCATCTGCTATTTTACTCCCCAATTGGCTGCAATGACTAGAGTTGTGCCAGTCCGAAGCCAGGGGCCCAGTGACTTGGACCACCTTCTGCTACTTTCCCAGGTGCATTAGCAGGGAGTTGGATCAGAAGTGGAGTGGCCAGTTCATGAACTGGTGCCCATATGGGATGCTGGCATCATAGGTGTTAGCTTAATCCAGCACACCACAGTGCCAGCCCCATCACCATTTTTTTAAGCCTTTCATTTACACTATATTTTTAAAACTTACTTTATTTGAGAGGCAGAGAGAGAGAGAGAGAGTGATTGATTGCTCCCCCACCTGCTGATTTACTTCACATACACCCATAATTTCCTTCCTCCCAGGGTCTGCATTAGCAAGAAGCTTGAATCAGGAGTTGGAACTGGGAGTCAAACTTAGGTAGTTTGATAGGACACATGGGCATCTTAACTGTTAGAGCTTATGCTGTATGACCTTGCTGCACCTTGTCTATTGTGAGCTTTTAGGGAGTGGACTAACACATGGGAATTCCATCTCCTTACCTCTCAAATAATTATATAAACAAATAAATTTGAAGTAGTCAACATTTTTTTATAGATGAGAAGCAGCAACTGGTTAGAATTGTCAAACCTGTTGTGCAGAGGAACAAAGTATGTTGGGAGGGTTCTGGGTTTCTTGTTCCAGTTCTTTCAACTGGTTAATATCAGAGCAGAGATTTGAATTTGGGGACCCTTAACGCTGAGGCAACTATTTTTCTCATGATGTGTGAAAGCTTTACAAAATGTTAAAGAAGTAATGATTTGTGATTTTATGAGGGATTTTCAAAAACTTTATGGAAAATATATGGATTTCAATTTTTTGCCCCAAAACTTTCTAATTTTTTTACTAAGATCTACTTTCAGTTTACTTTATACACAGATTAATTCTATACTATGTAAAGATTTCAATAGTATGAAAAAAAACTTTCAACAGCTTTTTTTTTTTTAATTTCTTCAATGACTTGCTGTTCATTCAAGAGCATCCTATTCAGTCTCCATGTGTTGTTGATCTCCAGCTTCATTCCATTGTGGTCAAAGATGATGCACGGTATGATTTTGATTCCTTCGAGTTTGTTGAGACTTGCTTTATGGCCTGGCCTGTGGTCTATCCTAGAGAAAGTTCCATGCACTGTTGAGAAAAATGTGTGTTCTGCAATTGTAGGATGAAAAGTTCTGTAGATATCGTTAGATCCATTTGGTCTATAGTGTCAATTAACTGTTGTTTCCGTGCTGATTTTCTGTCTGGTTGATCTGTCCATTGCTGAAAGTGGGGTTTTGAAGTCCTCCTTTACTGTTGTATGGGAGTCTATGTCTCCCTTTAGATCCATTAACATTTCTTTTAAATAGCCAAGTGCCTGTAATTAGGTGTGTATACATTTATTTTAGTCACATCTTTCTGTTGAATTGAACCCTTAATCATTGCACAGTGCCCTTCGTTGTCTCTTTTACCAGTTTTTGTGATAAAGTCTATTTTATTTGATATTAGGATGGCTACACCAGCTCTTTTTTGGTTTCTGTTAGCATGGAATATCATTTTCTATCCTTTCACTTTCAGTATGCATGTATGTTTATTGGTGAGATGTGTTTCTTGTAGGCAGCAGATAGATGGGTTTTGTTTTTAATCCATTCAATCCATTCATCTTTTTTTTTTTTTTTTTAGATTTATTTTTTTATTTGAAAGAGTTTCACAGAGAAGGGGAAAGGGAGACAGACAAACAGACAGACAAGTCTTCTATCCACTGGTTCACTCCCCAGGTGGCCACAATGACAAGCTGCACCGATCAGAAGCCAGGAGCCAGGAGCTTCCTCCGGATTTCCTATGTGGGTGCAGGGGCCCAAGGCCTTCGGCCATCTTCTACTGCTTTCCCAGGCCATAGCAGAGAGCTATGGATCAGAAGTGGAGCAGCCAGCACTCGAACCGGTGCCCATATGACACTTCAGGCCAGGGCTTTACCTGCTACACCACAGTGCCGGCCCCCAGTCTGTATCTTTTAACTGGACAATTGAGGCCATTTACATTCAAGGTTACTATTGATAAGTAATAACTTGGCCCTGCCATTGTCCTATAAATATTCCTATTGTTTACTTGGGATTTCCTTTGTACCTTTACTGGGAGATTTTCTGCCTTCACCTTCTTTCATAGTGATGACCATATTTCTGTGTTTCTGTGTGTAGCACATCCTTCAGCATTTTTTGTAAGGCTGGACAAGTGAAAATGAATTTTCAATTTCTATTTATTATGAAAGGTCTTTTTTTTTTTTTTTTTTTGACAGGCAGAGTGGACAGTGTGAGAGAGAGACAGAGAGAAAGATCTTCCTTTTTTTTTTTTTTTGCTGTTGGTTCACCCTCCAGTGGCCGCCGTGGCTGGCACACTGCACTGATCCGATTGCAGGAGCCAGGTACTTATCTTGGTCTCCCATGGGGTGCAGGTCCCAAGCACTTGGGCCATCCTCCACTGCCCTCCTGGGCCACAGCAGAGAGCTGGCCTGGAAGAGGGGCAACCGGGACAGAATCTGGCGCCCCGATCGGGACTAGAACCCTGTGTGCCGGCGCTGCAAGGCGGAGGATTAGCCTAGTGAGCCATGGCGCCGGCCCAATGAAAGGTCTTTATTTTACCTTCATTCATAAATGAGAGCTTTGCAAGGTACAGTATTTTGGGTTGACAATTTTTTCCTCTTAAGACTTGTGCTATATCTCGCCATTCTCTCCTAGCCTTAGGGTTTCTGATGAGAAGTCAGCTGTGATTCTAATTGGAGATCCTCTGAAAGTAATCTGGTGTTTCTCTCTTGCACATTTTAGAATCTTTATGTTTTACTGTGGAGAGTTTGACTACAATGTGTGGTGGTGAAGATCTTTTCTGATCATGTCTATTAGGAGTTCTGTGTGCTTCCTATACTTGGACATCCTTTTCTTTCTACAAATTAGGGAAGCTTTCTGTAATTATTTCTCACTAAAAAGGCCTTCTAATCCATTCTCTTTTTCTATGCCTTCAGGAACTCCTAAGACCCATAAGTTGGGTCATTTGATAGTATCCCATAAATCTCCAACATTGTTTTTTAGTTTTCTAATTTCTTCTTTCTTTTTTGATCTGACTGTAAAATTTCCATATTTGTCTTCTAACTCAGATATTCTTTCTTCTGCCTCACTAATTTTGTTGTTAAGGCTTTTCACTGCATTTTTTATCTGTTCTATTAAATTCTTCATTTCAAATATTTCATTTTGGTTTCTCTTTAAAATATCAATTTCATGAGAAAAATTTTCTTTCATGTAATGTACGGATTTCTTTAGTTCTTTGATTTGCTTCTGATTACTTCTCTAAGTAATCCCATGATCAATTTTTTGAATTCTGTTTCTGGCATTTCTTTAATCTCTTCATTTTCACATTCTAGTATTGAAGTGTTGCGTTCCTTTGGGGCCATCATGTTGTCTTCCTTATTCTTGTTCCTTGAATTGCTGCCATGTTGGTGCCTCTCTCGCTCTTTTTTTAATGATTTATTTAGGGTCAGCATTGTGGCATGGCGGGTAAAGCGGTATCTTCTGTGGCTGCCAGTTGATGTCCCCACTGCTCCACTTCCCATCCAGCTTCCTGCTAACAGCCTCGGAAGAGCAGCAGAGGATGGCCCAAGTGTTTGGTCTCCTGTCACCCACATGGGAGGCCTGGATGAAGCTCCTGGAGTTGGCTTGGCCCAGCCAAAACCCTGAGTGTTGCAGCCTTCTGGGGAGTGAACCAGTGGATGGAAGATTTCTCTCCCTCTCTCTCTCTCTCTCTAACTCTTTGAGTGAATTGGAAGTGGAGCAACCAGGACTTGAACTGGCACCCATATGGGATCCTGGTGTCACAGGCAGCAGCTTTACCCATTATGGCACAACATTGGCCTCCAAGCCCACCTTTTAGTTCTTTTTTTTTCCATATAGTTCTGTTGTGTGACTTTATGACAGCTTATCTTTCAATTCTAGAGTTGGTAGTACTTGGTTAGTTTCCACACTTTGAATATTATGATATTGACATGTGAACATTTGTATATGTAGCTTTTTGTAAGTTGCCAGGTCTTGGTTATCTTATATATTATGTACAGCTTTGGTAGATACTACCGTAGGGTTTTCCACTATGGTTGTACCAATTTACATTTCTACCTGTAGTGCTTTAGAGTGCATGTTGCTCCCTATCCTCACCAACACTTGGCACTTTCCTTCCTTTTCTTTTGCTTTATTCTGATGGCCCCAAATAATATTGAGCAATAATATTGAGCTATTTAAATTTGCATTTTCTGGATTATTATAATCAAGTTGATCACTTTTCATAAGTTTATCAGGGATTTGTATACTTTTGAAGTATCTATTTGCATGTCTTTGCTAGTTTTCTTTCAGGTGGTCTTTTTTTCTCTTACTGATTCAGTGGAATTCTTTATATGTTTTATAGGAGTCGTTTGTCAGTTACATGTATGAAAATGCCTTCTTGTAATCTATGTGATTCCTTACTATTCTCTTAATGGTAACTTTCAAGGAACAAAAGTTTTAAATTGTAACAGTCCAATTTATCAGTTTTCTTACTATGTGTAGTGCCTTCTATATCTTCTTTTGCAGGATCAGGAAGATGTTCTGTGTTGTTTTCTGAAGGCTTTATTGTTTCCCCGTTCATATGTAGATCTGCAGTCCCAGAGCTAGGCCTCTTATACACAGTGCTGCATCACTACTCTGTACTGACTGAAAAAGCTCTGGCTGTTTTTTTTTTTTTTTTTTTTTTTTTTTTTTAAGCATTCTACAAAGTCAAAGGGAAACATTTCTATTGCCCTCACAGCTGTGCCTGAAGTACAACAAGTCTTTGATAATGACCAATACAATGCTTTTAATGCACATTTTGTCAAACAAATGCTAGTCTTTGTGCTTTGAGCGAATGGTGAAATTTTAGTGGTTAGTAAATTGTGTTAAACATATTATTACTATAAAAAGTCTTTTTTTTAAAAGAATATTTATTTGAAAGTCAGAAGTATGGAAAAAGAGAGTGAGAGCGAGAGCGAGAGAGAGAGAGAGAGCGGGAGAGAGTGGGAGGGAGGGAGATAGGGAGGTATCTATCATCCTCTTTTACTTCTCAGATAGCCACAATGGCCAGGGCTGGGCCAGGCTGAAGCCAGGAGCCAAGAGATTCATCCAAGTCTCCCATATGGGTGGCTGGGGCCCAAGCACTTGGGCCATCTTCTGCTTTCCCAGTACATTAGCAGGGAGGTGGATGGGAAGTGGAGCAGCTGGAACTTAAACTGGTGCCCATATGGGATGCTAGCATCGCAGGTAGTGGCCTTACCCACTGTGCTACAACTCTGGCCCCAAGAAGTCGTAAAGTAAGTTTATCTTCTCTTATTATTATGAGAGGTTGATATGTCAAATTGTGGACAGATTTTTACTTTGAAGGAGAATTAATATTTTCTTCTGTTTATGGTAGCAGAGATATGTCTTTTTTTTTTTTTTAAGACTTATTTATTTATTTGAAAGAGTTACACAGAGAGAGAAGGAGAGGCAGAGAGAGACTGAGAGAAGTCTTCCATCTGCTGGTTCACTCCCCAGATGGCTGCAACGGATGGAGCTGCACCGATCCGAAGCCAGGAGCCAGGAACTTCTTCTGCGTCACCCACTTGGGTACAGGGGTCCAAGGACTTGGGCCATCTTCTACTGCTTTCCCAGGCCATAGCAAAGAGCTGGATCGGAAGTGGAGCAGCCGGGACTCGAACCAGTGTCCATATGGGATGCCGGTACTGCAGGCAGTGGCTTTACCTGCTACACCACAGCGCTGGCCTTGATATGTCTGTTTTAAAAGTTTTTCTTTAGCTCATTTTATAATAGATTGGCTTTTTGGTGTTTGCTGCTCTGGTAAGAACTGTGTTATAATTAGCATTTTTGCATCCTTGAGCAAATTTATGGACTTGTTTTGAAGGATCTAAGGAGAGAAGAAATTTTATGGTGGTACATATTTCTTCAAGAAAGATACTCTATGCTGGCTGATACTCTAAATGTTAAACCCCAAGTAACTACATTTGAGAAAATTATCTGCAGGCCCAGAAAGATTTTTCCTCCCTTTGATCAAGGCAAATTATTTTAAAATTGGAAAGTATAAAACTGAATTGGGAAGAGAAGATGGAAACTGAGATTGCTAGGAATTTATACAGGACCGTTTGATTGCTCTGAATGAATTAAAGTCTCCTGACTCAGACAGATTATATCCCAGAGTTCTAAAGAATTTTGTGATAAGATAATTTGGTCAATGACATTAACTTTTGAGGAATGATTGAATTACCACAAAAGACATATTTTTTAAAGATTTATTTATTTATTTGAAAGAGTTACACAGAGAGGAGAGGCAGAGAGAGAGAGAGGTCTTCCATCCGTTGGTTCACTCCCCAATTGGCCCCAGTGGCTGGAGCTGCACCGATCCAAAGCCAGGAGCCCAGAGCTTCTTCCAGGTCTCCCACGTGGGTACAGGGGCCCAGGGACTTTGGCCATCTTCTACTGCATTACTAGGCTATAGCAGAGAGCTGGATCGGAAGTGGAGCAGCCGGGTTTCTAACCAGCGCCCATATGGGATGCCAGCACTTCAGGCCAGGGTGTTAACCCACTGTGCCACAGTGCCGGCCCCAAAAGACATATTTTCAAGGCTGAGATGAAGGTAAGAGCTTGATGTATTTGTAAAAAAAATTTAGAATATATTAAGCGCAGGGTTTAGAAAAAGCAATGGATTCTTAACAGCCATCATGAATCCACTAAGACTGTTTTAGGTCAGACTAACTACATTTTCTTCATTAAGGTGAATACACTGGAAGAAAGGAATTATATTATCAGCCGTCATTTTTGGTTTTAGGATTTTTTAAAAAAGATTTATTTATTTGAAATGCAAAATGACAGATAGTGAGTGACAAAGATCTTGCATTCATTGTTTCACTCCCCAGAAGCCTTCCACAGCCAGGATTGGGCCTGCCAAAAGCCAAGAGCCTGAAACTCCATCTAGTTCTCCTGTGTAGGTGGTAAGGATCCAAGTACTTGGGCCATCATCTGCTGTCTTCAGGCACAATAGCAGAGGGCTGTACTGGAAATGGAGACAGTATTTGATCCCCTGCACTCCAGTAAGGAGTGTGGGTGTTCCAAGCTGTGACTTAACCTACTGTGCCCCTGAATTCAGGATGTTTTGACAGAATGACTTAGATATACTTGAGGATGGGGGAGAAATTTGAGTTCCGTGATAAAATAGGTTATGCAGAAGTAGAAATACAGAAAAGAGATGTGATTATAGCAGTGCTTGTTTAAAAATGGCTGCTTGTGATGCCCACATCTGGTGTGCTAGTTTGAGTCAGAGCTGCTCTGCTTCCAATCCAACTTCCTGCTAATGTACCTGGGAAGGCAGTAGATGATGGGCCATGTACTTGGACCCCTGGCTCCCAAATGGGAGACCTGGATGGAGTTCTGGTCTCCTGGCTTTGGTCTGGCACAGCCCTGGCTGTTGCAGCCATCTGGGGAGTGAGGCAGTGGATGGATGGTCTCTCTCATTCACTCTCGCTCTCGCTCTGTCACTCTGCCTTTCAAATAAATAAATAAATAAATATATTTTAAAAATGCAAGGTTTTAGTTGATTTCAAGTTTGATTTACGGCCAAATTTTGTTTAGTTGCCAAAAGTTGAGATTTTAGCTTGCTTTCATAGATAGATTATCAGAACAGGGAGTGGGTGGTCTGTTTTTAAATAGTGTTAGACTATACTCAGAGTAGATTTTAGTTCTAGGAACTAGAGCAGTGAGGGAACTGAAAGTCTGTCGTATGGACTATATTCAAAGAAGCAGATTTGTTTTTATGACCAATAAGTGGCTTTCATGATAGATCCCCATAGAAGAGTTCCAGAAGACCTTGGGCATGGAGAAGTGTTAGAATACTATAGATCTTGAAACTACTCATTTGAATAAATGTAGATTAATTAGGCAAAGAAGAGTGTGAAGGTATTCTGGGCAAATAATAGCATCTGCAAAAGAAGGAAGGCAAGAGAAGGCATTCCCTATTTGGTGTACTCTAAATAAATCAGTACAGATAATGTGTACAGAGGGAGAGAGGGGCATAATGGGAGATGGGATTGGGAATTGACAGGAGCCTTAAATGCAAGTCGAGAAACTGGAGCCCTGGAAGATAAGAGTGATGCGCTTAAGGCTTGGATTGTATCAAACCAGAACTGTAGGCTTTCTCACTTTTTTTTTTTTTTAACAGGCAGAGTGGACAGAAAGAGAGACAGAGAGAAAGGTCTTCCTTTTGCCGTTGGTTCACCCTCCAATGGCCGCCACGGCTGGCGCGCTGCGGCAGGCGCACCATGCTGATCCGAAGGCAGGAGCCAGGTGCTTTTCCTGGTCTCCCATGGGGTGCAGGGCCCAAGTATCTGGGCCATCCTCCACTGCACTCCCTGGCCACAGCAGAGAGCTGGCCTGGAAGAGGGGCAACCGGGACAGAATCCAGTGCCCCGACCGGGACTAGAACTCGGTGTGCCGGTGCCGCAAGGTGGAGGATTAGCCTATTTTAGCCACGGCGCCGGCCCTCACTTTCCTTCTAGAGTTCTCCCCTTCTCTTCCTTTTGGAGTATTGTTTTAGATTAATTTGAAAATAATCAGGGATTGTCCTCTGTTTATGAAAGGATTCTTTTTTTTTTTTTTTAAGATTTATTTATTTACTTGAAAGAGTTACATAGAGAGAGAGAAGGAGAGGCAGAGAGAGAGGTCTATAATCTGCTGGTTCACTCCCCAGTTGGCCACAATGGCCGGAGCTCTGCTGATCCGAAGCTAGGAGCCAGGAGCTTCTTCCTGGTCTCCCATGCAGGTGCAGGGGCCAAGTCTTGGGCCATCCTCTACTGTTTTCCTAGGCCATAGCAGAGAGCTGGATCAAAAGTGGAGCAGGGCTGGTACCTTGGCTCACTTGTTTAATCCTCCACCTGCGACGCCGGCATCCCATATGGGTGCCGGGTTCTAGTCCCAGCTGCTCCTCTTCCAGTCCAGCTCTCTGCTGTGGCCTGGGAGGGCAGTGGAGGATGGCCCAAGTGTTTGGGCTCCTGCACCCGCTTGGGAGACCAGGAAGAAGCACCTGGCTCCTGGCTTCGCATCAGCGTAGCGCCGGCCGGAACCAACAGAAGGAAGACCTTTCTCTCTCTCTCACTGTCTATAACTCTGCCTGTCAAAAAAGAAAAAAAAAAAAAGTGTAGTAGCTGGGTCTCGAACTGGCGCTCATGTGGGATGCCAGCACTATAGGTGTCCCCAACCAAGGATTCTAAACAGTCACACTAGACTATCTTCAGGCCTCCAACTAATGCCCATATGGGATGCCAGCACTGCAAGTGGTGGCTTTACCTGCCATGCTAAGGATTCTAAACAGTCACACGAGACTACCTTTTGCCTTCCTTGGCAAGTTAACTCATCAGAAGAGGTGTGACCTCCAAGCAGTAGGTTGAAGGACACTAACTATCCTAGTTATCAGTGCCATATACTATAGTTTTCACTTTTAGATGTGGCAGCTTATATTCCAGGTCATGCCACAATAAAGAACGCTTTCTACTTTATCATGTTATTTTTTTAAAAGAGGACTTTCTTTGCCCATTTCAAATGATAGATATAAGAATGATCACTTGCAGTTATAGTGATCCAGCAGTTAACAGCTTGTGCCAAGTAGAAGATAATGTTTATCAAGACGTGTGGTAATTTTCTTGTGTCAGATGTGGTTGTAGCTTATGGTGTACTGCACACAGAATTGAATGACAGCATGGGAAGCAGATTTCTGAGCACTCTTTACTTGGTTTCTTTACTTATTCTTTAGTTAGGGCTTTATCCACTGTTGATAGCTAGCCCATATGTCATACGTTTATGGCCAGGTTTGTTCTATTTGGTTGGTGCTCCCACTGCACTGATTGTTAAACATTTTGAAAATCATGCTTGGCTCTGTTTATCCTTCTTATCTGATCTTATGCCAGACCTGACATTTCTCTAATTTGTGGTTTACTTAAAAAAATATTACCTGCACCCCACTTCTCATGTTCTTAAACAACTTTATATATAAACATATTCCTGGAAACATTATTATTATTATTTATGATTAATGGCCATTATATAGTAGTTTCCTTTAGGTATACTTAGTAATTTTGAAAGCTGATTTCAAACATTTATGGGACAGTTAAGGAAATTTAACAGACTAGATATTTGGCATTGAATATTTTTTGGTTAAATTTTTGTAGGCTTAATAATAGTACTGTGGTAATGTTTAAAAAATTCATTTTTAATTAAAAAAATTTTATGGTGGGGGCTGATGTTGTAGTGCAGCGGGTTAAGCTGCTGCCTGTAATGCTGGCATCTAATATGAGCACCAGAACATGTCAGGCTGCTCTACTTCCAATCTGGCTTCATGCTGGTGTGCCTGAGAAAGCAGTGGGGGATCGCTCAAGTGTTTGGGTCCCTGCCACCCACATAGGAAGCCTGGATAGAGTTTGGGTTCCTGCTTTGGCCTGGCCTAACCCTATCTGTTGCAGTCATTTGGGGAATGAACCAGTGGTTCATTCTCTCCCCATCTCTCTGTAACACTGCCTTTCAGTTAATAAATAAATCCTGAATAGAAATGTGTTTTTGGAGAAGGTGTTGATATAAGGCTTTAATTGAAAATGTCTTAGACTCCTAAAAGACAGTATGCTGAGTGAGAAAGATGATCCAGGGTTTAGCTGTTGGTTTGTGATGGCTGTGTTTGGCTAGTAGAAATCAATACTATCTAGTAAATCCTGTTTTAATATTCAGTGGTCTGCTTTTTAAATGTAATTTGAGGACAAAGCAATAACGAAAGTTTTGCTTTGATTAACATGGTAAGTTCTAGAGCTCCTCATAACATTGCAGGTTCTGATATGTAGCCAGGATGTTCTGGTTTCCAGTCTTGAAAAACTTGTAAAATTTCAGAATATTTAGAAAGGACATTTGTGAATGTAACTGTGCATTTTTAATAATTTATCTGTTCAAATGCTTTATATGCATATGTTTGGATATGACAATTTATGTAAAAATTAGTACTGAATGACAGCAATGGAGAGTACTGTTATTGTTTTCAGTGATAATTTCCTATTCAGTAATGGAGCAGCTACTATAACATAAATTGTTGGGGTGAAATATTTGAGGTTGAAATATTGCTTTGAACAGAACTTATATCTTTAATTCTCTCTCACATTTTTTGGAGCTAGGTTTGAGTAAGAACCAGATGATGTTCAATGCCAAGATTCTATAATGCCTTCCACTAAAGGGAAGTTGGGGACTAGGGAAGATGCTCTTACTTCATTGCCATTCAGTGCTGAGGAAGAAAATGTAATTTTCAAGTAGGGACAAATCACATTATGGAATTAAATCTCCTTTTAAGTAAAAATCAGAATGTATCATTTTCCTTTCTATTTAATAAATGGTATCATTAAGGTGACATGATGCTAAGTTAATACCTCTGGCAATGTCAACATAATGGAGTTTATAAAGTTAGTATTTTGGCCAAATATTTTTAATGAAACATTACTGAATAGGTGAATTTCCTATAAATTATTATTATTATTATTTTGTAGAATGCTATTCCAGTAAATTACATTATGCAATGTAAACTTCAGGTGTTATTACAAAGTGGGGACCTGGGGGCCAGTGCTGTAATATGGTGTGTGGGTTAAGCTGTGACCTGTGATGCCAGCATCCCGTATGGGCTCTGGTTCAAGACCTGGCTACTCCACTTCTGATCCAGCTCCTAAGGCTGGCCCAAGTCCTTGGTTCCCTGCACCCACGTGGGAGACCTGGAAGAAGTCCTGGATTTCTGGCTTTAGCCTAGCCTAACCCTGACTGTTGTGGCCAGTTGGAGAGTGAACCAGTGGATGGAAGATTTCTCTATTTCTGTACTTCTCCCTTTCAAATAAAAAAAAAAAGAGAGAGAGAGAAGAAAAGAAAGAAAGTAGAGACCTGTCTTTCTCATCTAGGGCTTTTAAGGACTTTACCATAAGTGATTTTTAAATGCTTATTAGTAAGTTCTCATGACTTTCTATTTCTGATAAACTCAGCTATAGTTAGTGCCAGAATCTTCTACCATGAGTAAGTATTTGTATTATTTAAATCTAGTAAAAAAAAAAAAGTTATGCTTCCTGGGAGGAGTAAGAAACACTAAGAATAGACATTCATCTTTAAGTTATTAAAAATACGTATGTTGTTCTCAAATATTTCCAAAAACCGAGGTAATTTACATGGTTTGGTTATTCAGCTTATATTTAAACTGTGGCTTATGTTTTTGCATTGCTTCTAATTGTTTTGTATTGTTCAAAATTTCTACCTTCAGAGATGTTAAGAAAATTTACCTGATACATTTTGACCTCCCAAGAAACTTACATTTGTATCAGTATTGAATTTGGCTTATGCTTCAATTTAGTTATTGTTTTAAAATGAAGCAAACTTTTATTTTCAAAAAAATTCTTGGTTAATCAAAGATATAGGAAATTAAAACTTTCTTTTTAATGATTTATTTATTTATTTTAAAGGCAGAGTTACAGAGAGAGAGGAAAGACGGATCTTTCATCCACTTTTTCACTCCCCAAAAAGCCTTAATGGCCAGGGCTGAGCTAGGCCGAAGCCAGGAACCTGGAGCTTCTTCTGGGTCTACCAAATTGGTGGCAGGGACCCAGGGGACTTGGGCCATCTTCTGCTGCTTTCCCAGGCACACTAGCAGGGAGACGGAAGGAAGTGGAGCAACCGGGACTTGAACTAGGGCCCATATGAGATGCTGGCACTGCAAGTAGTGTTTTAACCCACTGTGCTACAGTGCTGGCCCCCAATTAAAAGTCTTAATTGCTTTATAGTAATTAGTACCTATGAGATTAATATATTTCCTGCAAAAGATAAAGAAGTCTGATCTTGGGGCTGGTGCTGTGCCGTGGCAGGTTAACTCCCTGGCCTGAAGTGCCGGCATCCCATATGGGCACTGGTTCTAGTCCTGGCTGTTCCACTTCACATCCAGCTCTCTGCTGTGGCCTGGGAAAGCAGTAGAAGATTGCCCAAGTCCTTAGGCCCCTGCACCCGTGTGGGAGACCTGGAAGAAGTTCCTGATTCCTGGCTTTGGATCGGTGCAGCACCGGCCATTGTGGCCAACTGGGGAGTGAACCATTGGATGGAAGACCTCTCTCTCATTCTCTCTCTCTCTCTCTCACTCTGCCACTCCTCTCTCTTTGTAATTCTGCCTTTCAAATAAATAAATAAATTAAAAAAAAAAGTCTGACCTTTTAATTGGCTTATAAAATATTTTCATAAATGTTATATATAGCTTTTTGAATATTAAGAATGGTGATGCTATCATTAGTAGTTGAGAGCCACTGATGTTAAAAATTTTGACTACCCTTGTTGTGTCTAGACTTTTTTTTTTTTTTACAGGCAGAGTGGACAGAGAGAGATAGAGATAAAGGTCTTCCTTTTGCCATTGGTTCACCCTCCAATGGCCGCCGAGGCCGGTGTGCTGCGGCCGGCGCACCGCGCTGATCCGAAGGCTGGAGCCAGGTGCTTTTCCTGGTCTCCCATGGGGTGCAGGGCCCAAGCACTGGGCCATTCTCCACTGCACTCCCGGGCCATAGCAGAGAGCTGGCCTGGAAGAGGGGCAACCGGGACAGAATCCGGCGTCCTGACCGGGACTAGAACCCGGTGTGCTGGCGCCGCTAGGTGGAGGATTAGCCTATTGAGTCGCGGCGCCGGCCTGTGTCTAGACTTCTTAACTCAGAAATTATATAGTAATGAATGGATACTTTCAGTCCCCTTTACTACGTAAATTGCTGCTTTTTTTGACTTACAATAATGTACATTTTTATGGGTACAATGTGACAGTTCAGTACATGTATGCTATGTGTACTGACCAAATCCTGGCAATTAACATTTCCTCCTCTGTCATTACTCTGTGATTGTAGCCTTAGAGCACCTCTCTAAAATTTGCTTAGAAAATATTTCATAAGTTATTGTGAATTATAGTCACCCTACTGTGCTAACACTAGGAACTTATCCTTCTATCTAACTCTGAGTTGGTACTCATTATTAAACCTTCCTCTATCATATTCCTTCCACCACCTCCTAGGCTTTAGTAATTCCTATTACTATGTTCAATAAAAAAAATTTTAGGGCCGGCGCCGCGGCTCAGTAGGCTAATCCTCCGCCTAGCGGCGCCGGCACACCGGGTTCTAGTCCCGGTCGGGGCGCCGGATTCTGTCCCGGTTGCCCCTCTTCCAGGCCAGCCCTCTGCTGTGGCCAGGGAGTGCAGTGGAGGATGGCCCAGGTGCTTGGGCCCTGCACCCCATGGGAGACCAGGAAAAGCACCTGGCTCCTGGCTCCTGCCATCGGATCAGCGCGGTGCGCCGGCAGCAGCGCGCCGGCCGCGGCGGCCATTGGAGGGTGAACCAACGGCAAAGGAAGACCTTTCTCTCTGTCTCTCTCTCTCACTGTCCACTCTGCCTGTCAAAAAAAAAAAAATAAAAAAAAAAAATAAAAAAAAAATAAAAAAAATTTTATAGCTTCCATATATGAAGGAACACATAGTATTTGTCTTTCTGTGTCTAGGTTATTTGATTTAATGTAATGTCCTCCAGTTCCATCCATTTTTCTGAGAGTGACAGAATTTCATTCTTTTTGATAACTAAATATTTCTATGTGTATGTGTTTGTGTGTACTGCATTTTCTTTATGCATTCATTGATTGATTCCATTCCCTAACTATTATAATAGTACTGCAAATAAACATGGTGGTAAAGGTATCTGTTTGATATGATTTCATTTGTTTTGAGTATATAGCCAGTAGTGGTATTACTGGATCATACGGCAGTTCTATTTCTAGTTGTTAAAGAAATCTCCAGCACTGGTGCTGTAGCATGGCAGGTGAAGCCGCCGCCTGCAGTGCCAGCATCCCATGTGGGTGCTGGTTCAAGTCCCGGCTGCTCCACTTCTGATCCAGCTCTCTGCTATGGCCTGGGAAAGTGATAGAAGATGGCCCAAGTCCCTGAGCCTCTACACCCATGTGGGAGACCTGAAAAGAAGTTCCTGGCTCCTGGCTTCAGATCAGTGCAGCTCTGCCCGATATGGCCATCTGGGGAGTGAACCAGCGGCTGGAAGACTCTCTCTCTCTCTCTCTGCCTCTGCTTCTGCCTCTCTGTAACTCTGCCTTTCAAATAAAAAAATAAATCTTAAAAAAAAAAAAAAAGAAATCTTCATACTATTTCCACAGGGGCTGCAGTAATTTACATTCCTGCTAATATTATATGAGAATTTCCATTTTCCTACATCTTTGACATCATGCATTGCTTCTAATTCTAGCTTCCTACTAATGTGTACCATACGAGGCAGCAGGTGAACTCTAATACTTAGGTCCCTGTCACTGATGTGGGAGTCCTTTTTTTTTTTTTTTTTTTTATTTGGACAGGCAGAGTGGATAGAGAGAGACAGAGAAAGGTCTTCCTTTGCTGTTGGTTCACCCTCCAATGGCCGCCGTGTCCGGCACACTGCGGCCGGCCCACCGCGCTGATCCGAAGGCAGGAGCCAGGTGCTTCTCCTGGTCTCCCATGGGGTGCAGGGCCCAAGCACTTGGGCCATCCTCCACTGCCCTCCCTGGCCACAGCAGAGAGCTGGCCTGGAAGAGGGGCAACCGGGACAGAATCCGGCGTCCCGACCAGGACTGGAACCCAGTGTGCCGGTGCTGCAGGTGGAGGATTAGCTTATTGAGCCGTGGCACCGGCTGATGTGGGAGTCCTTAATGGAGTTCCAGGCTCCTGGCTTCAACCTGGCCCAGTCCTGGCTCTTGTAGGCATTTGGAGAGTGAACCAGTGGGTGGAAGATCTTTCTATCCCTGTCTTTAACTTTCTGCCTTTCAAATAAATGAAAGTAAGTAATTTAAAAAATGGTGAAAGTAGACATCTTATTTAAGATCTCAGAGGAAATGGTTTCAACTTTTCCCCATTATATGTTGAGTTAATGCTTACATTGCATTTCATTACATTGATGTGCCAGATTTTCTGTTGTTATTATACATTTAATTTGGATTTTATAAAAAATTAGAGAAATAGAGGCAGAGCTCCAATCTGCTGGTTTACTCCCCCAAATGCCTGCAATGGCTGGGGATGGGCTGAGGCCATTCACATTCTGAGCCAGGAGCCAGAAACTCAATCTAGGTCTTTCACATGGATTACAGGAACTCAAACACTCGAGCCATCACTGCCATCTCCTAGGATCTACACTAGCAGGAAGCTATAGTCAGGAACTGGAGTTGAAATTGAACCCAGGTACTATGATATGGGACATGGGCATTTGGTGTCTTAACCTCTAAGCTAAACACTTGCTTCTGCCTTTTTTAAATTCTTTTAAGTTGTAAATAGCTGTGCTGTGAGGTACTACTTTTTTTTTTTTTTTTTTTTTTTATTGCTGTTTGAGTGCTATTTTAGTGTATACTGTCTTTTTTTTTTTCTGATGCCTTTTGGGTAATATTGTAGTAGGTTTAGCAGATCAAAGAGTATGGTGTTTTTTTTTTTTTTTAAACAGCTATCTGATTGGTTGAACTTACTTTATGGTTGACCCCTTTATTGGTTGGGACCTTTTCAGTGTTGCATTTTCTGATATCAAAGTTTAGTATGTACTAGGGAAAAAGCATAAATTTGGTTCTTTTTAATGAATTACACTTTGACTGGAAACTGAGTTATAAGAACTGAAATGAATTAAATGTAAATGTTTGCTTCAGTTAAGTCTCAGTATGATACTGCCATTTAGCTCTTTTAGAGAGTACTCGATACTAGATAGGAGAGTTATGTATGTTAAGTGCGATTAGGGAAAATGCATAATAAAGATGGCATTTGAGGCCGTGGCTCACTAGGCTAATCCTCCGCCTGCAGCACCGGCACACAGGGTTCTAGTCCCGGTCGGGATGCCGGATTTTGTCCTGCTGCGGCCAGGGAGTGCGGTGGAGGATGGCCCAAGTGCTTGGGCCCTGCACCCGCATGGGAGACCAGGAGAAGCACCTGGCTTCTGCCTTCGGATCAGCGCGGTGCGCTGGCCGCAGGGCGCCGGCCTCGGCGGCCATTGGAGGGTGAACCAATGGCAAAAGGAAGACCTTTCTCTCTGTCTCTCTCTCTCTCCCTGTCCACTCTGCCTGTCAAAAAAAAAAAAAAAAAAAAAAAAAAAAAGATGGCATTTGAGCAGAGTCTTGAAGGATAGTAAGAACTTCAGCAAGGAGAATGTGAATGGGATGGAAGGAAGGTGGATGAGTAGGCAGTCATGAGGTATGTTTAGGTAATATTGAAGCATAGTCAGAACATAGGCTATCCAGAAGATGATGGTATTTGTAATAATTTGCAGACTATCAACTGCCACTGTTGCCGGGAAATTTCTACTCCGTTAGTCATTCTGCTGGGGTCCCCCCTTTAGCATTAATAGGCATAATAATTCTCCAAGAAAGGAAGAGTGGTGTTTTTAGAGAGGCTGATTTAAATGGAGCAGTTTAATTTTCATAGTCTGAATAAGAAAACATGAGAGATGTAAAAGATACTTGACATAGAAAAGGTAGAATGATTATAACATTTGCACTCTTGGGGCCAATGTTGTGCTGTAGCAGGTAAGGCTGCTGCCTGCAATGCTGGCATCTCATATGGGTGCCAGTTTGTTTCCCGTTTGCTCCATTTCCTATCCAGGTCTCTGCTGATGGCCTGGGAAAAGCAGCGGAGGATGGCCCAAGTGTTTGGACCCCTACATGTGGGAGACCCTGATGAAGCTCCTGGCTCCTGGTGTTGTCAGCCATCTGGGGAGTGAACCAGCAGATGGAACATCTCTCTCTCTCTCTTTCTCTCTTTATCTCTCTCTCTCTCTCTCCCTGTCCTTGTATCTCTGACTTTCAAATAAATAAATAAGTCTTTAACAAAATAACTTGCAGGGCCAATGCTGTTGCACAGTGGGTTAAGCCATTACCTACAAGTGCCAACATCCCATATGAGTGCTAGTTTGAGTCTTGGCTGTTCTACTTCTGATCCGGCTCCCTGCTAATGTGCCTGGGAAAGCTGTGGAATATGGCCCAAGTCCCTTAGGCCCCTGCCACCCTTGTGGGAGATCCAGAAGAAGCTCCTGGCTTCTGCGTAGTCTGGCTCTGGCCATTGTGGCCATTTGGGGAATGAACCAGTGGATGGAAGATCTTTTTCTCTGTCTCTCTTTCTCTGTAACTCTGTCTTTGAAGTAAATTAATATATATAAAAAATTTCACTCTTATTCTCCTTCTAAGAACATGTAGCTTTCTGCTTAATGATTTGGCAGCAGTGGTGGCTTTAGTCTTTGTTTTCTTCTGAGGACTCGTAGAAAACCTTAGCTTCTTGTCTATTATGTTCCTCTTAATAAGCTCATTTACTGGTAGATTGCACTTCTGTTTTAGCCTCATTTGTTACTTGTACCTGGGGTTTTACTGTTGGAGCAGTGTGGAAAGACTCTGAGGGGCTATCCCTGTTCTGCTAATTGAGAGGACTTTTTTTATTCATATCTGGTATTTTATGAGAGACCAATGCTGACTGAATTTGGAAACCAAATCCAGAGTCTTGGTGGTAGATTTTCTACCATAAAGAAGTATTATGTTATGAATTACACATACTTTTTCTTGCCAGGGAAATTTTTAGTAACAAGATAGGGAATGATGGGTATTACTTTTGTTCTGAATAACACAGCTGTGCAAACCTCTTCACAGATGATGAGTCAGGACTCCTACAGTTGTTTCAGCTTTGAGTTGAATTTAAAGTTTTGTTCTTTTAAATTTTCAAATATTTTGTTAATATTGTATAAATACTTCATTACATTTCAGTTTTAATGGAGAAACATGACATGCTAATGCTCTAGTATTCACCTTTTTTTAGGCACAAATGAGCAGGATGAGCTATTTTTTTATATTCTACCTCCTTTCACTGGAGGGGAGGGAATATTGGCTTCCCTTCACCCTTCTAGTTTCCTTGGCTGGGCTACAAATTAAATAAGACAGATTAACAGGGGAAAACCATTTTAATGACATGCATACACGTGGGAATTCCTCAAAACATGAAACTTGAAAAAGGTCTAAGTAATTGAAGTCTGTGTAGCATCCTGAGCTACAGAAAAGAGGCAGTGGTGGTGGGCATTTGGTGTAGTAATTTGCTCCCATCCCATGATGGAGTGCCTGGGTTCAAGGTCAGGCTGTCATCCCATTCCAGCTTCCTGCTAATGTGTACCCTGACAGACAACAGATGACAAGTACTTGGGTCTCTGCCACATACATGGGAGACCCAGACAGTTCTGGCTTTGGCCTTGCCTGTCCTTGATTGTTGTGGGCCTTTGAAAAGTGAACCAAAGGATGGGAGACTTCTTTCTGTGTCTCTGCCTTTCAAAAAAACCAAAAAAAAAAAAAAAAAAAAAAAAAAAAAACCATAAAGGTTAGAAAAAATAGAGGAGTTGTGGCTTGGGGCTTTTGTGGGTGATGGGAACAAAAATTATGGGAGGGTGAGGGGAGGCATTGTGATGACTAAAGTTTGTCTTGTTTTCAGATAAAAAGTTGTCTGAGAATAGCCATCTTCCTGATACTGGTACTTTTTACAAATGTAGATTTTCTTTATAGATGTAAATTTCCTTTGCATAAAGCCAGCTTTTTAGCTGGCTTATGTCTGCAGTTTCCCAAAATAACCTGCTGGAAATAATACCTAACAATATAGTTTGAACTGCCATATCTGGTTCCTACAGGCATATTTTTAGATGGTATATCCTGACCCCCAGCGTATTTTATTTTCAAAATTAATTGATAAGTTAATTAATTTTATTTTTATCTACCACTTCTTACCTGACACTAGCACTACCACTGCAATATTTAAAAAAAAATTGTTTTAACTTATTTTCCTTGTATTTGAAAGGCAGTGAGAAAGAGAGAAATCTTCCTTCTGCTGGTTCACTCTCCAGTTGACCATAACACCAGAGCTGGGGAGGCTAAAGCTAGGAGCCTGGAACTTCATCCAAGTTCCCCACATGGGTGACAGGGACCTCTTACCTGGACCATCACCTGCTGCCTCCCAGGATGCACATTAGCAGGAAGTTGGATCAGAAGCAGAGTAGCCAGGACTTGAACCAGGCACTCTGCCATGGGATGTGGGTATCTTGAGTGGCAACACAAACTGCTACACCAAATACCTGTTCCCCTAGTTGTTTTTTTTTTTTTTTTTTTTTTTGAGAGACAGTGAGCAAGTAAGAAAGAGAGCATGTGCGATAGAAGCACTCCCCCATCTGATGATTCATTCCCCAAATGCCTGCTATGGCCAGAATGGATCAAGCCATGATTGAAGCTGAGAATTCAGTCCAGCTTTCCCATTTGTTGGCAAGAACGAAACTGTTTGAACTATTCTCCCTGGGTCTGTATTAGCTGGAATTTGGAAGTCAGTAGCTGCAGGCAGATATCTTATATGGAATATGGGTGTCTTAACCACTAGGCCAAATATGCACCCCAGTCTGTAATATTTTGCTTTGAATTAGTTCAGAGTATCATATATTACAAGCAAGCTGTGATCTGTACAGTTTACAAGAAATTGTTGGGGCTTAGAAAGCAATATGTGAAAGTATGACACCTGACCTAAAGGAGATCGGAAGGCCTCTGAAGCTAAATCTCTTTGACTTTTTCATGCCATCCTGTTACCCCACTTTCTCCCCAGAAGTGAGTGGTGGAAAACAGAATTCCTCTTCTCCAAGGTGAGTCACAAAAACTAGAACTTGGGGTCGACAGTGTAGCGTAGTGGGTAAAGCTGCAGCCTGCAGTGCCAGCATCCTATATGGGCTCTGGTTCAAGTCCCGGCTGCTCCAGTTCTGATCCAGCTCTCTGCTGGGAAAGCAGTAGAGGATGGCCCAAATCCTTGGCGCCCTTGTACCCTCATGGGAGACCAGAAGAAACTCCTGGTTCCTGGCTTCAGGAGGGCCCAGCACTGGCCATTGCGGCCATTTGGGGAGTGAACCAGCAGATGGAAGACCTCTGTCTATGTCTCTCTCTTTTTCTCTCTCTCTACTTCTGTGTCTCTGTAACTCTGCTTTTCAAAAAAATTAATAAATCTTTGGCCGGCACCCCGGCTCAATAGGTTAATCCTCTGCCTGCGGCGCTGGCACACCAGGTTCTAGTCCCGGTCGGGACGCCGGATTCTGTCCCGGTTGCTCCTCTTCCAGTCCAGCTCTCTGCTGTGGCCCGGGAGGGCAGTGGAGGATGGCCCAAGTGCTTGGGCCCTGCACCTGCATGGGAGACCAGGAGAAGCACCTGGCTCCTGGCTTCGGATCAGTGAGGTGCGCTGGCCACAGCACGCCGGCCGCAGTGGCCACTGGGGTGTGAACCAACGGCAAAGGAAGACCTTTCTCTCTGTCTCTCTCTCTCTCACTATCTACTCTGCCTGTCAAAAAAAAAAAAAATTAATAAATCTTTGGGAAAAAAATCTCCAAAGTATAAAACCAAAAAGGGTCACTCTCTTCTCCTTTTTCCTCCACATCATCATTCCTGAGGGGTCCTGCTTCATCTGGATTCTCTACACAGAGTCCAAGAAGACTCTGAACAGATGAGCCTTACAGGTCCTCACCCTCCTCCATTTGCTTTTGCCAACACTGTACCAGACTGAAGCCAGGATCTGGGTCTCCCATGTTGATGCCAGGGGCCCTACATTTGGGCTATCTTGTGCTGCTTTTTCCAAGCCCATTAACAGGGAACTGTATCACAAGTGGAGTAGTTCGGACGTGAACATACTAGTGTTGCAGGAAGCAGTTTTACTTAGAGATCCCTTGTCTGCTAACATATTCCCCAGATGCCTACAACAGCTGGAGCTGAGCTGAAATTGAAGCCAGGAGCCAGGAACTCAATCCAGGTCTCCTATGTGGGTGGCAGGGACCCAAATCCATGAGTCATCAACTGCTGCTTCCCTGGATCTGCATTGGCTGGAAGCTGGAATCAGGAGCTAGAACTCCATCCCAAACCCAGGCCTTCCAGTATGGGATGAGGGGATCTTAACCAGTATCCTACCTGTTAGGCCAAACTCTTTTCTTCCTTTAGCATTCTGTCTTTAAATTTTCTTTTTAAGATTTATGTATTTGTTTGAGAGGCAGAGACAGAGAGAGAGAGAGAGAATTCTTAATCTGCTGATTCATTCCCCAAATGGCCACAACAGCTGGAGTTGGGCCAGTCCAAAGCCAGGAACCAGGAGCTTCTTCTGGGTCTCCCACATGGGTACACAGCCCAAGGACTTGGACCATCTTTTACTGCTTTCCCAGGCCATAGCAGAGAGCTGGATAGGAAATGGAGCAGCCAGGACTCAAACTGGCACCCATATGGAATGTGGACACTGCAGGTGGTGGCTTTACCCACTATACCAGAGTGCCAGTACCTTGCTTTAAATTTTTTGAAAATGATTTTTCTTATACTACCTTTATTTTTTTGAAATATGGCATAAATCACAATTTGTCTCTTTTCAGATGTCTTAAGTTATGTAGAGTTAAGTAAGGGTCTAAGCATGATTTGAAGTCACTAGGATTCTAGTGAGCTTTAACTGTTCCTCTTTTTACTTTTATTTCTAGATGATATATAATCAGGAAAACTTTATTAACCTAACTATTCCTTATTTTTTTCTCTTTGAGATTTGCGACATCCGAAAGATGCATTTTTTTTTTTTTTTGACAGGCAGAGTGGACAGTGAGAGAGAGAGACAGAGAGAAAGGTCTTCCTTTTGTCGTTGGTTCACCCTCCAATGGCCGCCACGGCTGGCGCGCTGTGGCCGGGGCACCGCGCTGATCCGATGGCAGGAGCCAGGTGCTTCTCCTGGTCTCCCATGGGGTGCAGGGCCCAAGCACCTGGGCCATCCTCCACTGCACTCCCTGGCCACAGCAGAGAGCTGGCCTGGAAGAGGGGCAACCGGGACAGAATCCGGCGCCCCGACCAGGACTAGAACCCGGTGTGCCGGCGCCGCAAGGCGGAAGATTAGCCTAGTGAGCCGCGGCGCCGGCCAAGATGCATTTTTTTAATTTTTAATTTTTAATTTTTTGACAGGCAGAGTTAGAGAGAGAGAGAGAAAGGTCTTCCTTTACTGTTGGTTCACCCTCCAATGGCCGCTGCGGCCGGTGCACCTTGCTGATCCGAAGGCAGGAGCCAGGTGCTTCCTCCTGGTCTCCCATGGGGTGCAGGGCCTACGCACTTGGGCCATCCTCCACTGCACTCCCGGGCCACAGCAGAGAGCTGGCCTGGAAGAGGGGCAACTGGGACAGAATCCGGCCGGCGCCCCGACTGGGACCAGAACCCAGTGTGCTGGTGCCACAGGCGGAGGATTAGCCTATTGAGCCGCGGTGCCAGCCCCTAGATGGTTTTTAAACAATGAATTTCTGAGGCTGGTGCTGTGGCATATCAGGTAAAGCCACCGCCTTCAGTGCCAGCATACCATATTGGCACTGGTTTGAGTCCCAGCGGCTCCACTTTCCATCCAGCTCTCTGCTATGGCCTGGGAAAGTAGTGGAAGATGGCCTAAGTCCTTGGGCCCCTGCACCCGAGTAGGAGATGGTTACTTAATGAAGCTTGAATCTAACCTGGCACTATGTTTTGTAGTTGCTTCCTGTGAATCAGCATAAACCAGCATGGGTTTCATCACATAGGTCTCTCTCAGGGTACCTGTGTGGGATATACCTTTTATATCTGCTTTTACCATTTTAAAACTGTCATTGTCTCTGCAAATGTAATACATTAGCATGAATGTACAACTTTGAGATTTTGGTCTACATTTTCCGATTTTCAGAAATGTCACTGTACTTCAGGCAGAAGTTTTGGAGATCTATTTTTTTTTTAATTTCTTCACTTGTGTTTTTGTTTAAAAGGAGAAAATTTTGCACTTAGTCAACATTAAGCTTCTCATGATAGGACAGGAGAAAATAACGTTCTTCTAATTTGGTCATTATCAGCTTAGAAAGCAGTTTTTTAATAGTGTATATGTTTAGCTTGTATGAAAACCTGGACATTTAGGTTAATCTATATACTGTCAAATGTTTCCTGACCAATTAAGAGAAACATTTGAAGCCATGAGTTTCTAACTATTTTGAGTTATGGAACTCTGAAATCTGATGAAAATGTGGTTCTTGCACCAGAAAAATACACATATATTCATATAGCATTTTATAAATCACCTAAGAGAATTTAGGGGTTCTTTGGAAGCTTCCCAGCTTAAATGTCCTCCATTTAGGGTTGTTCAAATCATGTTAGTACTAATGGTGGGCCAATACCAATAGCAGCACAAAGAACCTATTAGAACCCATTAGTAGAGCCGGCGCCGCGGCTCACTAGGCTAATCCTCCACCTAGCGGCGCCGGCACACCGGGTTCTAGTCCCGGTTGGGGCGCCGGATTCTGTCCCGGTTGCCCCTCTTCCAGGCCAGCTCTCTGCTGTGGCCAGGGAGTGCAGTGGAGGATGGCCCAGGTGCTTGGGCCCTGCACCCCATGGGAGACCAGGAAAAGCACCTGGCTCCTGGCTCCTGCCATCGGATCAGCGCGGTGCGCCGGCCGCAGCGCGCTGGCCGCGGCGGCCATTGGAGGGTGAACCAACGGCAAAGGAAGACCTTTCTCTCTGTCTCTCTCTCTCACTGTCCACTCTGCCTGTCAAAAAAAAAAAAAAAAAAAAAAAGAACCCATTAGTAGACTTTGTAAGGCATGTAGACTTAAAAAAAAAAAAAAATAAAAGACCTGTTTTGATTTATTTGCCCAGAGGCAAATTTTAGTTGACTTTTTTTTTTTTTTTTTTTTTTTTTTTTTTCAGTGAAAGAGTTAGAGACAGAGATGGAGGTCTTCCATCTGCTGGTTTACTATCTAATTGGCTGCAATGACCAGGGCTGGGTCACCCTGAAGCCAGGAGACAGGTACCTCCTCTGGGTCTCTCACATGGGTGGCAGGGCCCCAAGCAGTTAGGCCATCTTCTGCTGCCTTCCCAGGATTCGGCAGGGAGCTGAATCAGGAGTGGAGCAGCCGGGACTTGAACTGGTACCCACGTAAGAAACAGGCATCACAGGTGGTAGCTCCAATCTATTACACCATAATGCTGGCTCCTAGTTGACTAATTTTTAAGTTGCTGTTAGAAATGCACCTGTATATCCAAACCTGCTGATGTTTGTATACTCTGTATTAAAACAAATTAAAGCCACACCGTGGCTCACTAGGTTAATCCTCTGTCTGCAGCACCGGCATCCCATATGGGCGCCAGGTTCTAGTCCCGGCTGCTCCTCTTCTAGTCTAGCTCTCTGCTGTGGCCTGGGAGGGCAGTGGAGGATGGCCCAGGTGCTTGGGCCCTTGCACAGGCATGGGAGACCAGGAAGAAGCACCTGGCTCCTGGCTTCGGATCGGCGCAGTGCCGGCCGTGGCGGCCATTTGGGGAGTGAACCAATGGAAGGAAGACCGTTCTCTCTCTCTCTGTGTCTATAACTCTGTCAAATAAATAAATAGAAAAAAATTAAAAAAAAATAATTAGCCGGTGTTTCTAAGATAGTTGAACAGTGTGATTGTGATGTCTTATTTCTAATATTGTTTGAATTTCCAGAGGTCTAAATAATTGAGAATTTAAAATATTTGTATGTGACACAGTTTTCAGGACATGGGTTTCTGCAGGTGTTTTTAATGTTTATTTTTAAAACTCAAGCCCTCAGTAAATGATGAAAAATTAAATTGTTTCAGTAAGAGATGTTAGTTTGTATATCTTCTTATTCTCTTACTTTTCTGACATTCTTTATAGGGTACCTGTCAGAGCCCTCATACACACCTCCTTTACATGCCTCCTTTCTTGCTGTGAAAATACTGTATGTTCCTGTTCCTAGTCTGGTCTAATTCATAGAATGACTTTCATCTAAGATTGGCATCTGCATGGTCCCTTTATTCCGAACCTGATTCTTTCATAAGACATCTTTCTCTTAGCTTTTATTAAAATAAGGGCATGATGGCACCTGTGGCACAGCAGTTAGGTTGCTGCTTGGAATGTCTGCATCCCATATGTGCTTGGTTCCAGTCCTGGCTTCACTATTTCAATCCACCTTCCTGTTTATTCACATGCTAAGAAGCAGCAGATGCTGGCTCCAGTAGTTGGGTCCTTACCACCCATGTGGGCAACCCAGATTGAGTTCCGTGTTCCTGGCTTTGGCTTCCCTAGCCCTGGCTGTTGAAGGCATTTGGGGAATAAACCAGTGGATAGGAGATTTCTGTCTGATTGTATCTCTGTCTACCTTTCAAATAAAATGAAAATATACAAAAAAGAAACAAAGAATAGATACATATAAAAAAATAAGGGATGTGAGGTGGAGAGGTAGTGGTGGAGACATGGTGGAGACAGGCTCCATCAATACTTCTGCTCAGTTTCATGGCCTCCCCTCTCTTCTCTGGCCACTCAAATCGGCTCAGCTTGCTTATTACCTCTGGCTCCAGTCTTCATCTCACTGGTTTATAATTCTCCCCATCCGCAGTGCAATCCATTCTCTGAAAGCTCATCCTGTCTTACTAGGAGGAAGCTTTTAACCATCTTAGGAGAGCATCGTTCTTGAAAAGCTTTCATACAGGATGTGGTAACTGCTCTGATTCTTAAGTATGCTCAGCTATTTTGTGGTTTTTAACTGAGGGGATTTTCTAGCCTAGTTAGGAAGATGATGAGTAAACTGACAACTAGAAGTGAAGAAGCTTAGGAGAAAGAAATATTTATCTTCTCTCCGAACTGAATGCAATTTAAAAATACATTCTGAGAAGTTTAGACCATAGAGAAGATCATTATTATGATAGCTGCTTGCTGCCGTACAGTAAATGGGCAGGCCCTTTGCAGGTACTGCTGAAAGCTCTGAGAAAGCTCTTTGCAATCCTTCCTTTCTGCAGCTCTTACCAGCTCCCCGCTGATTTTGTTAGTCCTTTATTTAGAGAAGAATAACAAACATATATATATATATATATTTTCTTTGACAGGGAGAGTTAGAGAGAGAGACAGACAGACAGAGACAGAGAGAAAGGTCTTCCTTTTTTTTTTTCCCCCGTTGGTTCACCCTCCCCCCACAATGGCCGCTATGGCTGGTGCGATGCACCAATCCAAAGCCAGGAGCCAGGTGCCTCCTCCTGGTGTCCCATGCGGGTGCAGGGCCCAAGCATTTGGGCCATCCTCCACTGCCTTCCTGGGCCACAGCAGAGAGCTAGACTGGAAGAGGAGCAACTGGGACAGAACCAGTGCTCCAACCGGGACTAGAACCCAGGGTGCCTGTGCCGCAGGCGGAGGATTAGCCCAGTGAGCTGTAGCACCGGCCCAAACATATCTTGAGAGATAAAGTTTGCTTGAAAAGTTTCAGAAGAAGGGATCAGGAAAGGAGGGGAATTGAAATTGTGGTACTTGCTTTCCTAACAGAAAGGTCTTGTTGAAAGTTGAAAATTAGGTATAAGTGATTGCTTCTGAGGATGGACATAACCTCAGGGTAAGTAGAATAGACATTTTAGTTTTAAAAACAATAATTGTCTAATTGGAATTATTATTTGTTTCTGGAATAAGTGCTCTAGAAGTATTACAAACTTTTTTGTAAGAAACATTTTAGGTACCTCTGGTAGCATTTAGAGTGAAGGATTTTCTGACTTAAGTTCATCTCATCCTGTAATGGTGAAGAATGCATCTTCCTTAATAATTGCCAGTTACTCTGAGTTCCAAATACCACTCTGAGAAACTATCTAATTGGATCAGAATTTGTTCTGTCAGCTAGGGCAGGTTAACAGGATTCTGGGCAGGTGTACTCTCTGTGGTTAGAACACATAGGCTAAAGATCTGGAGCCTCCCAGATAATAATTAAGCACCATACAAAGTGGCTCTTTGTAAGGTGCTTTGTCCTGTAGCTTTGGTAGTGACATTCTTGAGGGTAGGTGCCTTATCTGGGTCATCTCTATCCTTTCCAGTACTGAAGACCCTGGTGTGTTACATGGTTTCTCAGTAAATAGTCATGAGATTCGGTTACCTGAATTGTCCTTGATCATGTTTCCGTATATTTTTCTATGACATCTACTAAACTTACTTGTTTGTACTATTTAGACATATTTAATTTAACACCAATTCTCTAACCCTTTGGGGCAATATTTTTTGGATAAAGCACTGGTGACTTTGTAGTAATTTGGAATTGGTTGAGCTCTTCATTCTATTAAACCTTATTGTTTTTCAAACTTATTAAATCTTAATGTTTTTCAAACTGTGAATTGTGACCATTAGTAGGTCTTCGAGTCAGCATTCTTTTGTTTTAATGATATGGGATAGAAAATATGACAGGGCATCACATACAGTAAAGGTAAGTATTGTTTTGTGAAAATTTTAAGTAAATTTATATATATATACATATACTTATTGCTCTGTTATATAAAATGTATTTTACACTGGAGGCACGGTGAAAAAAGTTTGAATAACACTGCTTTGTTGTAATACTCTGTTATTTCATTTATCATATAGCATTATGCCAGTACATACAGGCTTCTAAAGCCAGGGATGGTGCCAGCCTTTTCATTTCAAGTACGACTGAAGGTAAACACAAAAAATTGAGAACACCTAACACTTTCTGGTGGTTCTTAAATATATCACCCTAGTGTCATTTTGTACCCTTTGGCCTTCTAACTTTCTTGTGCCTTTTTTGACCATATTTTTCAGATTTGTATCCTTCTAGGTGGTGGGTTCTTTGGTTCTTCCTTTAATATTCCTAAATTCAATTTACTCTAGTGTTTTTAGGAGGGGGAAGGAGAAAACAAAGTAGAATTCTAGACATTTCAAATGATTCTGAATTGACAAAATAGCTCATTAGATTTACTTTGAAATCTGCTTCCTTAATATTCCTGTATCTTTTAGTCTCTATTTTTTCAGGATCATAGGAATGCATTTTTTAAGAATTTAAAATAATTAATATTTCTGTTATGTTTTCAGTTGACTTTAAACAAATTAAATGTGACTTTCAGACTGGAAAAAAGATGGATACAGTCTTTTATTATTTTGTGTGCTTTCTCTTCTCTCCCGAGAAAATTAACCATTGGGTTTGTAGTAATAATTTCATTTTGGAGAAAAGCAAAGACAGCTAGGGTATCCAGTATTAACTCTGCTATACTTTTTCAGCTTCTTTACTGACCTAATAACTTTAATGCCTTTCCTGTTCTTAGATGGTTGGCATACTAACCTCCTTGCCTTCATTTCTGTACCTTGCTGGAGTACCAAGCTCAGACATTCATAACTCTGTGATTTAAAGGGACATTAGAGAGATAATTTGCTTCATTCTTTTTCTTACAGGGGAAAATTTTGAGCAGACACCATTGAGACGAACATTCAAGTCCAAGGTCCTTGCACGATATCCTGAGAATGTAGAATGGAATCCCTTTGACCAAGATGCAGTGGGAATGGTTAGTATTTGTTAGCTACAAGTGTTAGATAATTTACAGAGTAATTTATAGTAGGCATGTGAAGTGAGGCTATGATTCCAGTGGTCCTATCAAGAACTAATCACTTTTGAAGAAGGAATTAAAATGCATATTATTCATGATTCTGCATTTTGGTCAATATATCAAATATTTAGAATATATCAGATATATTAAAAGTCACAATGTGCTTCTATTATATCAGATAAACAGTATTGGGTCAATAAATATTGTAGTACTGAGCTGTTGATTATTTATCGCATTGATTACTTGAGTGAAGTTTGAAGTTTTCTGTAATTCTGCACTGTATGTATCTCAGTGATATGGCAGAAATAAGTATTTTTGTTTCATCATGATTTTAGATAGGACAGCATTTACAGTATCATAGAATACTGCTACAAATAAGCCAATCTTCATTGAATATTCACCCTGTGCTAGGCACTTCAGTGATCATTTTATATGAATTAAGTCATTTAATCTTCATGGTTCCCTTACATCAGTAATAGTAAGTAAATAAATACATAAATACACAAGTGTACATATTTTACAGATGAAGAAACGAAGATCCAAAGACATTAAGTAATGTGTTCAAGTTCATATGGCTAATAAGTAGTTGATTTGGAGTTTGGACATGTAATCTGATTACAGCCTTTTGCTCTAACTACATCTTTGTATTGCTTCTGCTACATTTTAAAATTTTATGTATTTATTTTTTATTTGAAAAGCAGAGCAACGGTGGGGTGGCGGGGGGCAGGGAGACAGAGACAGAGAAAGAGAGAGAAATACCGATACCAGTCTTCTGATTTACTTTTCAGAAGCCCATAACAGCAGGGACTGGGCTGGGCTGGGCTGAAACCAGGAGCCAGGAACTCCACTGGTTCTCACACATGGATGCCAGAGACTTAAATACTTCAACCATCATCTGCTGTCTCCTAGGCTATGCATTTGCAGGAAGCTGGGTTGGAAGCAGAAGTAGGACTCAATTCTAGGCACTCTGTTTTGAGATACAGACATCCCAAGTAGCAGCTTAACTCGCTGTACCACAACACCTTCCCTCTCTGTTAAATTTTTAATACTGTTATTTTTCAAAGTAAGTAGAATAAATTATGTCATTATCATTTCACAGATGAAGAAATCAAGTATCACCATCAAAGTTTTTTGACTCCTAATCCAAAGCTTATTTAATTTTAATATTCTGTATTCTAGAAACACCTTGGGTTTGGGAAGTCAAGTTCAAGACTAATGGATATAACATAATATGTGATGTCCTTGTATTAACTCAGGCTGTTGGTATTTTATTTGAATAGCTGGGTTCATGTAAAATTGGAAAATGGGGACTGATTGATTCAGGTCAGTTTGATTAACTGTCCAAGTTTCTTTATATAACCTATCTGAGTTGCAGTGAAAAAAGTATATTTTTATACTGATTATGTAAGCTCCTTGGTTTATATGAAATGAACATTTTTTTAAAGATTTATTTATTTATTTGAGAGGCGGATCTTCCATCCGCTAGTTTACTCCTCAAATGGTCGCAATTGCTGGAGCTGGGCCAGTCTAAAGCCAGGAGCCAGGAGCTTCCTCCGGGACTCCCATGCAGGGGCAGGGGCCCAAGCACATGTGCCATCCTCCACTGCTTTCCCTAGCAATAGCAGAGAGCTGGATCAGAAGAGGAGCAGCCAGAATATGAACCAATGCTCATATGGGATGCTGGCACCACAGGCAGATGCTCATCCCACTGTGCCACAGCACCAGCCCCAATGAATGCTTTAAAATAATATATGTTACTTGAGAGGCCGAGAGAGAAAGGCAGGGAGAGAAAGAGAGAGAAAGAGAACTCCTATCTGCTGGCTGACTCCATAGATGCCCACAGTGGCAAAGGCTGGAGCTAGGAACTGGAACCAAGGGCCAGAACCAGGAAGGAACTCAATCCAAGTCTCTACATGGGTGTTAGGGACTCAGTTACTTGAGTCATCATCTGCTATTTCCCAGGGTCTGCATCAACAGGAAGCTAGAATTGGGAGCTGGAGCCAGGAATCAAACCCAGGCATTCCATTGTAGGGTTCAGGTATCCCAAATGATATCCTAAACACTATGTCAGGCACCTACCCTTGAACACTCTTTTAATATTAAAAGAGTTTTGCGAGCTGGTTAGAGTCTAAAGCCGTTAGGTAAGTTTGTTTTGTTTTTAGCTGTGAAGTTTCATGTATCTGATTTTTAGAGAGTTGGTTTTTTTTTTTTTTTTTTTTTTTTTTTTTTTTTTTTTTTTTGACAGAGTTAGCGAGAGAGAGAGAGAGAGAAAGGTCTTCCTTCCGTTGTTTCACCCTCCAAATGGCCGCTATGGCCAGCGTGCTGCGCCGATCTGAAGCCAGGAGCCAGGTGCTTCCTCCTGGTCTCCCAGGCGGGTGCAGGGCCCAAGCGCTTGGGCCATCCTCCACTGCCTTCCTGGGGCACAGCAGAGAGCTGGAACAGAAGAGGAGCAACCAGGACAGAATCCGGCACCCCAAGTGGGACTAGAACCCAGGGTGCCGGCGCCGCAGGTGGAGGATTAGCCAAGTGAGCCGCGGTGCCAGCCTAGATGTATTTCTAGCATCATCTCCAAATATGTATCTTACTGAGTATCATGCTGTTATGCTTAACTATTTACTATTTTCCTAAATTCTCCAATCTTTCTTTTATTTCCGTATCTATATGTGTTCTCCCTATTCCTGAAATACCCTTCTTTCCTTTGTCTGCCTGATGAATTCTAGCATAACCTCATTCTGAAGAAGCTTTTTCTGATCTATAGCCTTAATAAGTACATCATCATTTTATTTAATATTTGTCTTGCCTTAGAATGGAAGAGCTTTAGGGAAGATACACACCTAGCATAATAGGTATTCTATAAATGAATGAGTGAGTGAAGGAATAAATTGATAGTTTTGAAAAGGAATTCATCAGTAAATATTCTTACTGTTTGTTGCTTTTTGCAGCTGTGTATGCCCAAAGGGCTGGCATTCAAGACCCAAGCTGATCCCAGGGAGCCCCAGTTCCATGCCTTTATTATCACAAGGGAGGATGGCTCTCGGACATTTGGGTTTGCCCTCACCTTTTATGAAGAAGTGACTAGCAAGCAGATCTGCAGTGCAATGCAGACCCTCTACCACATGCACAATGCTGAGTATGATGGCCTACGCACTGCCCTTGCTGGTGGCCAAGACCAGAGTGGCTTGGAGGATGATGATGGCACTCCTGGGACCAAGCTGCAGCGCTTCAACTCTTACGACATTAGCCGGGACACTCTCTACGTCTCTAAGTGCATCTGTCTCATCACACCCATGTCCTTCATGAAGGCATGCCGGAGTGTGCTGGAACAACTCCACCAGGCAGTCACTTCACCTCAGCCACCTCCACTGCCCCTTGAGAGCTACATATATAATGTACTCTATGAGGTGCCACTCCCACCTCCTGGCCGGTCCTTGAAGTTTTCCGGAGTCTATGGGCCAGTAATCTGCCAGAGGCCAAGTACCAATGAGCTTCCCCTATTCGACTTTCCCGTCAGAGAAGTCTTTGAACTGCTTGGGGTGGAAAATGTGTTCCAGCTTTTTACCTGTGCCCTTCTGGAGTTTCAAATCCTGCTCTACTCACAGCGTAAGTCTGCTTACTAGAGGTCTCTTCCTGCATAGTACCTCCCTGCTTTCCAGGCTCAGATCAGTGAAGCTGACTATAATGGTCAAGGGCTGGGACAGTTTGAGCAAAACCTAGATCTTTTGCAGGTGGTGGATGGCCAATTGATGGAATACAAGAAGGTTCATATTTCTGATTGGCTATCATCATGCTATGATGACTGCTATGGCAGTCTGGGAGGGGAACCCTGCCTCTTTGTATCCTTTCTGATTGAAGCTCAAAAGGAACTAAAAGTCCACAGGAGGAGATGGTCACTGGAAGCTGATGTTTGGTCAGTTCTGTCATTCTGTGGAGTTATTTCTGTCTTCAGTCTGACAGTAAAACTGAGGATTCATAAAGGTTGAACCTTTGTATATTGAGAAAATGAGGATGTATTGTTTCTTTCTGTTTGTTTAATGTAATTTTTTTAAAAATTTCATTTCATTTATTTGAAAGGCGGAGATACAGAGGAGAGAAAGAGATCTTCCATCTGCTGGTTAACTCCTAAAGTAGCTGCAACTGCTGAGGCTGGGCCAGACTGAAACCAGGAGCTAGGCATTCCATTCAGGTCTCCCATGTGGGAGACAGGGGCCCAAGTATCTGGGCCATCCTCTGTTACCTTCCCAGGAAGAGAGCCAGATTGGAAGTGGAGCAGCCAGGACTTGAACCAGTGCTCACATGGGATATCAGCATCATAGATGGCAGCTTAATCTGCTATGCCACAATGCTGGCCCCATGATTTTAGTTTTAACCATTTTAACTCAATTAAGATTGGTGTCAGCTAGTGTTTTAAGAAAATTTATTTGAAAGGCAGAGAGAGACACAGAGGCAGCCAGAGAAAGAGACAGAGACAGACAGACAGACAGAGAATATCTTTGATATGTTGGATCAGTTCTCAACGGTCAGGGCTGGGCCAGGCCAAAGCCACGAGCCTAGAACTCAGTCTGGGTCTCTCACATGAGTGGTAGAGTCCCAGGTACTTGAGTAATCACCTGCTTTCTCCCAGGATATGCATTATCAGGAAATAACTCAGAAGCAAAGCCGAGACTTGATCCCAGGCACACCAGTATGGGATGTAGACACCAAACCAGGTGGTGTTTTAACTGCTAAGTCAAACGCCTGCCTCTGCTGGATTTCTTAACTGGAAAGTTACCATTTTTTAAAAAGATTCATTTACTTTATTTGAAAGACAGAGTTACAGAGAAGGGGAGACAGAGAGAGAGAGAGAGAGAGAGATCTTTCATCTGCTGGTTCACTCCCCAGATGGCTGCAATGGCTGAAGCTGAGCTGATCTGAAGTCAGGAGCCAGGAGCTTCCAGGTCTTCCATGTGGGTACAGGGGCCCAAGGACTTGGGCCATCTTTTACTGCTTTCCCAGACCATAGCAGAGAGTAGGATCAGAAGTAGAGCAGCCTGGGGCCGGCGCCGCGGCTCACTAGGCTAATCCTCCGCCTAGCGGCGCCAGCACACCGGGTTCTAGTCCCGGTTGGGGCGCCGGATTCTGTCCCGGTTGCCCCTCTTCCAGGCCAGCCCTCTGCTGTGGCCAGGGAGTGCAGTGGAGGATGGCCCAGGTGCTTGGGCCCTGCACCCCATGGGAGACCAGGAGAAGCACCTGGCTCCTGGCTCCTGCCGTCGGATCAGCGCGGTGCGCCGGCTGCAGCGCGCCAGCCGCGGCGGCCATTGGAGGGTGAACCAACGGCAAAGGAAGACCTTTCTCTCTGTCTCTCTCTCTCTCTCACTGTCCACTCTGCCTGTCAAAAAAAAAAAAAAAAAAGAAGTAGAGCAGCCTGGACTCGAACCAGTGCCTATATGGGATGCCGGCACTGCAGGCAACGGCTTTACCCACTATGCTACAGCACCGGTTCATAATTTTTTCCTTTATAATTAATAAATAATTTAAATGGAGATACTTTGAAATGCTTTTGTGACTATACTGTTTCTCTTCAAAGTTTTGCTTGATAGTTTTTTTTTTTTAATGATTATTTATTTATTTTAAAGAGTTACAGAGAGAGAGAGAGGTCTTCTGTCTACTGATTCACTCCCTAATTGGCCACAATGGCCAGGCCAGAGTTGCACTGATCTGAAGCCAAGAGCTTCTTCTGGATCTCCTATGCGGGTGTAGGGGCCCAAGGACTTGGGCCGTCTTCTACTGCTTTCCCAGGCCATAGCAAAGAGCTGGATCGGAATTGGAGCAGCCGAGGCTAGAACTGGTGCCCATATGGGATGCCGGCACTACAGGCGGTGGCTTTACCCGCTGTGCCACAGTGCCGGCCCCTTGCCTAATAGTTTTAACATCTATTGATAATTCTAGTCTGAATCAGTTATTTCTGTGATGGTTGAAAGATGATTTTCTGTCTTTGTATTTATTAATTGGCATTGTGCTATAAGGAAAAATATTTCATGCTTTTTTATTGTATGGACTGAGAGGTTTATTTTACTCAGGTCATAATTCATTACTATAATTATTTTAGTGTTCAGATTGGTTCATGGGCAAAAGAATGATATTTAACCACACAGTAGTGGAACTTTTGCCTTTTGCTTGCTGATGTGTTATAAGTACTAGAGCAGTAGCTGGTACATATAAGGGTGTTCAATAAATGAATGAATAGCTTCTAACTTTAATAGGATCATTCTAGCCCCCAAAAGGGTAAGTGGTAGAAAACGAAGAGTTCAGTTAGGAGGCCATTGTAATAATCAGGTGAGAGATGGTGTTGGCTAAGACTAAGTAGATAACCATGAATTAGTATGAAATGGTTGAGTTATGGATATAGTTTGAAGGTGAAGTAATGGAGACTGTTTAATTGAAGAGTACATTCTCCATCTAAAGTGCACAGCCAGTAATCAGCTCTAGTTAATTTCTTATGGGGATGCCCTTTTGATGTTACTAAATCTTCCAGTTTCTCATGAGGACTCAGATTTTTTTCCTAAAAGATTTATTTATTTATTTATTTAATTATTTTCAAGTCAGAGAGAGGGAGAGACAGAGAGAGATCTTCCACCTGTTGGTATACTCCCCAGATGGCTGCAACAACTAGGGGTGGGCCAGGCCAAAGCCAGGAGCTGGAGCTTCATCCAGCTCTCCCATGTATGTGGCAGGGATCCAAACACTTGGGCCATCTTCCAGGCCATTAGCAGGGAGATAGATTGGAAGTGGAGCATCCAGGACATGAACCAGCTCCCATATAGGATGCCAGTGTCACAGGCAGCGGCTTTACCTTCTGTGCCATAATGTCATCCCCAAGGACTCATATTTTTTATATAAAGTCTTTGATTTTTAGATATTGGCAGCAATGTTCTCGTTAAATACTGTAGATCAAAGAAAAAGCATCTGTTGGCTGAATGTGGTTCCTGAGACTTCATTTTGTAACTTTTGGCTTAAAATATGAAGTTGCAGACTCCTGTTTCAGATCAGGTATAGATTCAGACAAGTCATGTTGCTTCCTAGCTCCTGTTTCTTGGCTGGAGCTTGGGAAAGTACTTTGAAACAGAGACTTAGTTGAATAACCAAGATTTGTCTGGTTTAGAACAGAATAGAAAAGAGGAAGCCAAACTAGGTATTTAGGGTATTAGAAGATACAGCTGGCATTTAGGTACCTATAATGCAATACAGTGAGAATGCTTAACAACAAGGAATGGAGGATTGAAACAAGGAATTTGATTGAAAAAATATAGTCTTCCATTTGAGCTGCTTCTGTGTTTCACAGAATATCTTGTATCTGTAACAGGAATTGTAAAAGGTTGAAATGCGGTTGAGTTGGTTTTGTGTAGAATCAAATTGAACTCAAGACCTAATGTCACAATTAACATGGACAAGGAAAAGCTTTTCCAGAAACTCTTCTTGTGCATTGCTGAGTATAACTGATGCTAAAAGGAAGTGGATTGCCTTTTATTGGTTGGAAGTTATTATGCTCTTTTATTAATAGAGTTCTGGAAATGATTCAGGTTGGTTTTCTGGAAGTAATTTTGTTTGTGATTCAAAGGCATCATCCTTTTGTGGTTGGGAATCTTTGTGGGCCAAAAACATGCCATCAGCACTGCAAGTGGTATTGCCTGCTGCATGACCTGCCTTCTGAATGGAAAAGAGGTGTTACTCAGGAAAAATAAGTGCTAAATTGTAAGACTATGAAAGTGTAAAACTTTAGATGACTGAAGTGGACATTTTATGTGATATTGTCTTGGTTTACTACTGGAAACACATGTTCTTTGGCCCATATGGAAATTGTTTTTTTAAAAATACAATTTGTTAGTGGCTATTTTAAAATTACATACAGAGCAGAAGCTCTTTATCTGATGTGATCTAGTAGGATAATTGATTGGATAATTGAAAAAGTTCAGTCTGGTAATCCTAAAAATGATATATACATCCATTAAACTCAGTTTAACTCAAAACATGTAACTGTATAGTTAGCTAACTTTTGATGAAGGGTATATGTATTTCCCTAGATTATGAGTCCACAAATCAGATGCCTACATTGTTTTCCTTGGATAAACTATATCCATAATGTGTTGATTAGGTTTTCTAGGTTTTTTTTTTCTTCCTTTCTTTCTTCCTTTCTTTGGAGTGAGAACTAAAGAATATTACAGAACCTGAGTGGAGATTACCTGTAGATTTTTTTATACACCATTTTAACCTTTAAAAAATTATTTATTTGAATGGCAGAGGTACAGAGAAGGAGAGACAGAGAAAGAGATCTTCATCTGCTGGTTCACTTCCCAGATGGCTGAAAACGGCCAGAGCTGGGTCTGTCTGAAGCCAGGAGCCGAGCACTTCGTCCAGGTCTCCCACCTGGGTGCAGGGACCCAAGCATTTGCCCCATCTTACGATGCTTTCTTAAGATTTATTTATTTGCAAGGCAGAGGGACAGAGATGGAGAAAGAGAGCAGAAAGAGAGAGAGAGATTTAGAGAGGATAGAGAGATGTTTTATCTGCTGGTTCACTCCCCAAATAGTTGCAACACCTGGAGCTGGGCCAGGCTGAAGCCAGGAACCAGGAACTCCTTTGTTGTCTTCCACATGGCTGGCAGGAACGCAAGCTTCCTGGGCCATCTTCCATAGCCTACCCAGACGCATTGGCAGGAAGCTGAATCAGAAATGGAGCAGCTGAGACTTTAACCGACAATGTGGGATGCTAGTGTCGCAAGTTCTTGCTTAATCTGCTGTACCACATGCTGAGTATTCTTTTTTTTTTTTTTTTTTTTGGACAGGCAGAGTGGACAGTGAGAGAGAGAGACAGAAAAAGGTCTTCCTGTGCCGTTGGTTCACCCTCCAGTGGCTGCCGTGGCCGGCACGCTGCAGCCAGCCCACTGCGCTGATCCGAAGGCAGGAGCCAGGTGCTTCTCCTGGTCTCCCATGGGGTGCAGGGCCCAAGCACTTGGGCCATCCTCCACTGCACTCCCGAGCCACAGCAGAGAGCTGGCCTGGAAGAGGGGCAACTGGGACAGAATCCGGACTAGAACCCTGTGTGCCAGCGCCACAGGCGGAGGATTAGCGTATTGAGCCGCAGCGCTGGCCTGCTGAGTATTCTTAAAGTATTTAATTTCGTTTTCAAAGAAACAACCATTCCTTTTTTTTTTAAAGATTTATTTATTTGAAAGAGTTACAGAGAGAGGCAGAGAGGGAGAGGGGGAGGGAGGGAGGGAGGGAGGAGAGAGAGAGAAAAAAAGAAAGGAAGGAAGAAAACAAGAAAGAAAGGAAGGAGAAAAAAAGAATTTCATCTGTTGGTTCACTCCCTCAAATGGGCTGGGCCAGACTGAAGCCAGGAGCCAAGTCTCCCACGTGGGTGCAAGGGTCCTACGTGGGCCATCTTCTGCTGTTTTCCCAGCTGCATTAGCAGGGAGCTGGATCAGAAGTGGAGTAGCTGGGACTCAAACCACTATAATGCTATGTTTGTCCTCATATTTTACCACTTAGTTGCATAATATTTGGCTAAATTGTATAATCTAGTAATAAATGTAACAAAACAAGTTTGCAACAAATGTAACCAACTGATGCTTGTTACATGTACAATTCAATCAGTGGCAGCCAGGGCTGGAGCCAAGAGGTGGAAATTCAATCCATTTCTCCCAGGAAGGTGACAGGGAACTAATTACTTGAGCAATCACCTGCTGTCTCCCAGCATCCATATTAGCAGGAAGCTAGAGTCAGTAACTGGAGCTAGGTATCAAACCCAGGCACTCCATTATAGTATACAGGCATCTCTTATTTATTTATTTTTTTAAAGATTTATTTGTTTGAGAGGCAGAGTTATAGAGGGAGAGACAGGTCTTCCATCTGCTGGTTCACTACCTATATGGCCACAGTGGCTGGAACTGGGCTGATCTGAAGCCAGGAGCCAGCAGCTTCTTCCAGGTTTCCCACGTGGGTGCAGGGATCCAAGCACTTAAGCCATCTTCCACTGCTTTCCCAGATGCATTAGCAGGGAGCTGGATTGGAAGTGGAGCAGCTGGGACTCAAACCAGCACCCATATGGGATGCCAGTGCTGCTGGTGGAGACTTACTAACCTTTACAACTGGGCCTAATCATTAGGCCAAACACCTACCTTTAAACTTTTTTTTTTAATTGCAAAAGTAATACATGCTTAAGGCATACAATCAAACAACTCCAAAGGGAATAAAATGAAATCTCTTTGCCTCTTGCGGTAGCCTGAGATCAAGTTTCTTATGAATTTCTAATGAATATAGTAGTTTCTTTAAAAAGTAATATGTAAGGTTTGATGTTTGGCTTACAATTAAGGTGCTGGTTGAGACACTTGGATCCCACATAGGAGTGCCTATATTTGAATTCTCTCAATCCCAGCTTTTTGTTAAAGTACCCTGGGGAGGCATCAGGTGATAGTTATGATGGTTGAACTTCTGCTACACATGTGGGAGACTTGGATTGGCTTACTGGCTCCTAACCATAGTCTGGCTTAGCTCTGTCAACTGCAGGCATTTTGGGAATGAATCAGCTGATGGGATCTTTGTTTGTCTTTTTCGCTCTCTCTACCTCTGGAATAAAGTAAATACATGAAATGTGAGTAAACTATGCAGAGAAAGTTAAGTTTCTTTTTTCTTTGACCCAGAATCCTATCACTGAGAAATATTCTCAATTTTTAAAATTCCCTCCTCCTCAATATTTTTAAACAATGCATTATTTTTATGTTAGGTATTAAGTGTATATAAATGAATTTTAATTTATTAAATATATGTACTTTATGATATATTTATGATATATTAATACAGAACTTGCAGAATAGCATTTCAGTCATATGTGGTAGAAATTTAAAACATTACAAAAAAATGTAAGGTGAAGTTTAAGATTCCATCTCTGGCCCCTAGTTCTCCTTCAGGGAGGTTACCACTATTTTTTTCCAGGTACACTTTATACACAAACAGGAGCATACTAGTTATTTTGCACCTTGCTGCTTTCATTTAATAATGCATCTTGGACATACCAGGATATACAGATTAGGTTGTCATCTGAGAACAAAGAATATTTAGAAGCACCCACATTCTTAGATTTTTCATAGGAGTATGTGTCTAAGATCAGTTTATAATTAGATTTCTAATGTAAAGCACTATGCTTAGTTTGTTTGCTTATCTGTAGAGTGATCCCAAGTTTAGTGTCTTTTTCTCTCTACCTGGAGAGTCATTAACATGTGCTGATTACTCCCTCCTCACTACTCAGAGTGGTGGTTGTTATTTCAGTTCACTTTGCATTGTCTCCTTTTATTTATTTATTTATTTTTTGACAGGTGGAGTGGACAGTGAGATAGACAGAAAGGTCTTTCTTTGCTGTTGGTTCACCCGCCAATGGTTGCCGCGGCCGGCGCGCTGTGGTCGGGGCACCACGTTGATCCGCAGGCAAGAGCCAGATGCTTCTCCTGGTCTCCCATGGGGTGCAGGGCCCAAGTACTTGGGCCATCCTCCACTGCACTCCTGGGCCATGGCAGAGGGCTGGCCTGGAAGAGGGGCAACCAGGACAGAATCCGGCGCCCCTACCGGGACTAGAACCTCGTGTGCCAGTGCCACAGGCGGAGGATAAGCCTATTGAACCGTGGTGCCGGCACATTGTCTCCTTTTTTTTTCTTTCTTTCTTTTCTTTCTTTCTTTCTTTCTTTTTTTTTTTTTTTTTTTTTTTTTTTTTTTTTTTTGACAGGCAGAGTGGATAGTGAGAGAGAGAGACAGAGAGAAAGGTCTTCCTTTTGCCATTGGTTCACCCTCCAATGGCCGCCATGGCTGGTGCGCTGCGGCCAGCACCGCACTGATCCGCAGGCAGGAGCCAGGTGCTTCTCCTGGTTTCCCATGTGGGTGCAGGGCCCAAGCACTTGGGCCATCTTCCACTGTACTCCCGGGCCACAGCAGAGAGCTGGCCTGGAAGAGGGGCAACTGGGACAGAATCCAGTGCCCCTACCGGGACTGGAACCCGGTGTGCCGGCGCCGCTAGGTGGAGGATTAGCGTATTGAGCCGTGTCGCCGGCACATTGTCTCCTTTATTAAAAATAATTGCCTATTATAGTGTTTGGGGAACTGACACAGAACCTAGACAGTTGCTTAGAGCTGAAGTGTGTACAGTTGATTTGGATTGGCCGCGGCTCACTAGGCTAATCCTCCGCCTAGCGGCGCCGGCACACCGGGTTCTAGTCCCGGTTGGGGCGCCGGATTCTGTCCCGGTTGCCCCTCTTCCAGGCCAGCTCTCTGCTGTGGCCCGGCAGTGCAGTGGAGGATGGCCCAGGTGCTTGGGCCCTGCACCCCATGGGAGACCAGGAAAAGCACCTGGCTCCTGGCTCCTGCCATCGGATCAGTGCGGTGCGCCGGCCGCAGCACACCGGCCGCGGCGGCCATTGGAGGGTGAACCAACGGCAAAGGAAGACCTTTCTCTCTGTCTCTCTCTCTCACTGTCCACTCTGCCTGTCAAAAAAAAAAAAAAAAAGAAAAGAAAAACGTGCTATTAAGGAGCTGAGAAAGCCCATTGCTTGCATTCAACATGCCCTGTTTTATGGTTACAGAGTGGATGTTCCCAGACACTGCAGCTGTGTGCTGTGCAGTGCCCAGGAAGCCTCCAAGCAGTGGCACTTCAGGGACTACCTAGAGTATCTTTTTGCCCTCTAGGAGATCTTATTGTCCCTAAGCAGACTTATTAAGAAGGTCAGCCACATAAAATAGTAGCACCTACTTTACTGACCTACAGTAAGGGAGGAAGAGGTTTTTAGTTTTCTAGTGATTAAAAAGACTTTTAGCCTTTGGAAAAAACTCTTAGATATTATGTGTGTGTGTGTGTGTGTACACTGAAGGGGGGCGGATTATTCTGTGTAATATGTGTTGAAGAGCTGAAGAGTTAGTATTGGGGCACAGTAAGACTAAATGTTCTGCTCTTCAAAAAAAATTGAGAGGCAGGTAGACATAGCCACATACATACATACAGTTCTTTCATCCACTGGTTCACTCCCCACACATGCCTGTAATCACTGGGACTTGTTCAGACCAAAGCCTGCAGCCTGGAACTCAACCCAGGTTTTCCACAAGGGTAGCAGGGTCCCAACTGCTTAAGCCATTACCAGGTACCTCCCAAGGTGTACATTAGCAGGACACTGGAATCAGGAGTAGAGCCAGGACTCAAACCCAGGAACTCTGATTTGGGATGCTGGTGTTCCAGTCAGCAGTGTAACAAATAGGCCAAATGCCTGCCTCTAGACCTTCAGCTTTAAATATCACCTGAAGATTTTTTTTTTGAGTTTTTTTTTTTTTTGATTCATCTTAAATTTGAATTTCAAAAAGAATTCTTAGGTTGCCTAAGGGTCTTATTAAGATAATTGTTCTTGTCAGTGCACATGGCTTAATGGGCTAATCCTCCGCCTTCGGTGCTGGCACACCGGGTTCTAGTCCCGGTCGGGGCGCTGGATTCTGTCCCGGTTGCCCCTCTTCCAGGCCAGCTCTCTGCTGTGGCCAGGGAGTGCAGTGGAGGATGACCCAAGTGCTTGGGCCCAGCACCCCATGGGAGACCAGGAGACGCACCTGGCTCCTGCCTTTGGATCAGCGCAATACGCCGGCTGCAGCGGCCATTAGAGGGTGAACCAGTGGCAAAGGAAGACCTTTCTCTCTGTCTGTCTCTCTGTCTATTCTGCCTGTCAAAAAAAAAAAAAAAAAAAAAAATTGTTCTTGAGTGGGCTATTTACAAACATTAATATCTGGAATAAAAATTGAAAAATGTAAGAATTGAAGTCTCATCTGGAGAATCATGAGAATTCTTTATGTAATAATTGTTAAGGTAATAGTTGAGCAGGAGGCTCTCAGCAGAAAACAGGTGAAGAAGTGTCTGGGTGCCCTCTGGTTTTGAAGCATCACAGAAGAAACTGAAGCAGAGCTCGCAATGGTCTAAATTTAATTTTTAGAATTTTTTATTTGCTATTTATTTCAAAGGCAGAGTTACAGAAAGGCAAAGGCAGAGAGAAAGAGGTCCCCAAATGGCCGCAGTGGTCTGAGCTGGGCCAGTCCGAAGCTAGGAGCCAGGAGCTTCTTCCAGGTCTCCCACACGGGTACAGGGCCCCAAGGAGTTGGGCCATCTTCCACTGCTTTCCCAGGCCTTAGCAGAGAGCTTGATCGGAAGTGTAGCAATGGAGACTCACACCCATGCCCACATGGGATGCCGTCGCTGCAGGCGGTGGCTTTTTACCTCCTTGGTCTAAATTTACCGCGTTGGTCTAAATTTACTGATGGTCTAAATTTAACATTCATTTGTTGCTTACCTTCCTCCAGGAAAGGTGCTGGTTTTTCAATCTGGGTCATCTGTACTTCTGATCATCAGGTTATAAATTTCACAACCACTTGAGGCTGGCGATGTGTAGTGGGTAAAGCCGGCGGCCTGCAATATGGCATCCCATATGGTTGCTGGTTTGTGGCCCGTCTGCTCTACTTCTGATCCAGCTCCCTGCCTCCCTGCTAATGGTCTGGGAAAAGCAGCAGAAAATGGCCCAAGTGCCTGGGCTCCTGCCATCCACGCGTATGGCATCCAAGCTCCTGGCTCCTGGCTTTGGCCTGTCCCAGCCCCTGCTATTGCAGCCATTTGGGGAGTAAACTAGCAGAAAGCAGATCTCTCTCTCTCTCTCTCTGTCCTTCTTCCTCTCCTTCTCCCTCTCCTCCTCTCCCTCTCCCCATTTCTCTCTGTGTCTCTGACTTTCAAGTGAATGAATAAATCTTTAAAAAATATAAAAGCCGGCGCCGCGGCTCACTAGGCTAATCCTCCGCCTAGCGGCGCCAGCACACCGGGTTCTAGTCCCGGTCGGGGTGCCGGATTCTGTCCCGGTTGCCCCTCTTCCAGGCCAGCCCTCTGCTGTGGCCAGGGAGTGCAGTGGAGGATGGCCCAGGTGCTTGGGCCCTGCACCCCATGGGAGACCAGGAAAAGCACCTGGCTCCTGGCTCCTGCCATCGGATCAGCGCGGTGCGCCGGCTGCAGCGCGCCGGCCGCGGTGGCCATTGGAGGGTGAACCAACGGCAAAAGGAAGACCTTTCTCTCTGTCTCTCTCTCACTGTCCACTCTGCCTGTCAAAAAATATATATATATATAAAATTTAGAATCTCTTCTTATGTTTGGTAATTTGCCAGAGCGGCTCACAGAGCCAAGGTAGGTGCTTTACTTACCATTAACCCATTTATCAGGATACAGCTGGGGAATACTGAAATGGAAGAGATGTCTAGTCAAAGGCTGGGGAGAGCTGTGTGGACCCTCCATATCCTCTCTGAGTGTGCTGCCCTCCAACACCTCAGTGTGCTCACCAACCCAGAAGCTCTTTTAATCCTATCATTGACAGGTTTTTTTTTTTTTTTTTTTTTTTTTGACAGGCAGAGTGGACAGTGAGAGAGAGACAGAGAGAAAGGTCTTCCTTTTAGCCGTTGGTTCACCCTCCAATGGCCGCCACGGCCGGCGCGCTGCGACCGGCGCACCGTGCTGATCCGATGGCAGGAGCCAGGAGCCAGGTGCTTCTCCTGGTCTCCCATGGGGTGCAGGGCCCAAGTACCTGGGCCATCCTCCACTGCACTGCCGGGCCACAGCAGAGAGCTGGCCTGGAAGAGGGGCAACCAGGACAGAATCCAGTGCCCCGACCGGGACTAGAACCCGGTGTGCCGGCACTGCAAGGCGGAGGATTAGCCTAGTGAGCTGTGGCGCCGGCCCATTGACTGGTTTTTTATGGAGGCCTCTTCACTAGTAAGGTGTGGTTGATGAAATCATTGCTCATTGGTGATTGAGTCAATCTCCAGCCCTCTTCCCCTTCCCTGAGGTCAGTGTTGTGCTTTGACATTTTTGATGACCAGCACCTGTCCTGAACTGTTCAGGAGCCCCTGGTCACAAATTACCTCACTTGCATGCAAAAAATGTCAAGAATGTTAGAAATCTGTGCTAGGAACTGGGGACAGGCACCAAATATGTGCTTAGCAGATTAGTTTAAAAAAGTTACTTACAGGGGTGGGCGTTGTGGTACAGGTTAAGCCACCACTTGGGACACCTGTATCACATAACCCAGTGCCAGTTAGATCTCAGATAGGCTGTTATTCTTTTGATACAGCATCCTGCTAATGTACCTAGAAAGCAGCAGATGATGGCCTAAGTACCTGGATTCTTGCCACTCATGTTGGAAATCCAGATGGTGTTCCTGACTCCTACCTTCTGCCCTCCTGTCTATCAGGTTTCCTGCAATAAACCCTTTCCCTTTAAAAAAGAGGGAGAGGGAGGGAGGGAGAGAGAGAGAGCGCGTGAGCGAATGAGCAAGCGAGCAATGAGCAATTTTCCATCCACGGGTTCACTCCCCAAATGGCTAGGGCTACTAGGGCTGGACCAGGCTTGAGCCAGGAATCAGGAATTCTGTCCTGATCTCCTACAAGGTGGCAGGGGTCCAAGCACTTGGTTTATTTCTTGCTGCCTTCCTTGGAGCCTTAGCAGGGAGCTGGGTGGGAAGCAGAGCAGCCAGGACTTGAATCGGTGCTGTGCTCTGATATGAGATGCCATCATTCCAAGTAGTTATTGTAATAGTAGAGCTGTGCCAGAAGGGTAGTACTCTTATGAATTTAAAATCCATTTACCGGAGGCTGGTGCTGTGGCACAGTGGGTTAAGCTGCCTCCTGCAGCTCTGACATCCCATATGGGCATTGATTTGAGTCTTGGCTGCTCCACTTCCTATGCAACTCATTGCTAATGAGTCTGGGAAAGCAGTGGAATATGGCTAAAGTAGTTGGGCCCCTGCTGCTCACATGAGAGACCTGGAAGAAGCTCCTAGCTCCTGGCTTTGGCTTGGTCCAGCCCCAAATGTTATAGCCATTTGGGAAGTGAATGGCTGATGGAAGTTTCTCTCCTCTCTCTCTCTCTCTCTCTCTATTTCTTCTTCTCTTTATGAAATCTGCCTTTCAAATAAATACATAAATAAATCTTTTAACAATTAATTTCTTTCTTTATTCTTAAATGCCTAAACCCATTATCCCATTTGTTTCTTAAATTTCAGTTGTAAAATTATTATTTTTGTTTGAAAGGCAAAGAGAGAGAAAGGAAGATAGATAGACTTCCCATTTGCTGCTTCATAGCTCAAATACCCATGGTGGCCAGAGCTGGGCCAGAGCTGGGACCTGGGACCTTGATCCAGATCTCCAGTGTGGGTGGCAGGAGCCCAATTAATTGAGCCCTCATCACTGCCTCCCAGGGTCTGCACTAGCAGAAAACTGATATTGAGCTGGAGCAAGGAATGAAACTTAGGCATTCTGACAAAGGATGTGGGTATCTTCATCTCTAGGCTAAATGCCTGCTCCCTAAATTTCAGTTTTAAACAGTCATTTTATTGGCTTTACCATTTTATTACTCGCTTGAAACAAAACAAAACAAAACAAAACAAAAAAACAGGGGCCAGCTCTGTGGCACAACGGATTAAGCTGCTGCCTGTAGTGCCAGCATCCCGTGTGGTTGCTGGTTCAAGTCCTAGCTGTTCCACATCCTATCCAGCTACCTGCTAATATGCTTGAGAAAGCAGTGGAAGATGGCCCAGGTACTTGGACCCCTGCACCCATGTGGGAGACCCAGATGGAGCTCTTGGCTCCTGGTTCCTGGCTTCGACCTGGGCCAGTCCTGGCTTTTGTGGCCATTTGAGGAATGAACCAGCAGATGGAAGATATTCTCTCTCTTCCCCCCACCCCCTTTCTCCCTCTCGCTCTCCCTTCTTTCTCCCTCTTTCTCTCTCTCTCCCTCCCTCCTCTCCTTTTCTTCCTCCATTTCTCTGTAACTCTGCCTTTCAAATAAATTTAAAATAAATAAATAAGCCAAACAGAAGCAAACAAGAAAAAAAAAGTAATAATTATATTGTGAAGAAAAGCCAAACATTAAGTACGAGTGTTCCCTTACAGGCTGTGTTCTCTGACCTGCAACAAGAGTTTTGAGTCACTGAAGTTGATCTGGATCTTTCAAGTTTAGGGAAGATTTTTACTGAAATGTTAAATAACACTTTGTGCTGTTCCCATTCAGGAAGGGTAGCCATGTGTAGGGCAGACTTGGCTAGTGTGGAAAACCGGCTTCTGCATGTGTGGGTTTTTGTGCTTGATCTTGAAGGCGAAGCTCACATAAACTCTATTCCAGGATGCTTTGAGATATATCTGACTGGTAGATGAACCTGTTTTACCTTCCATGCTGAACAGAGATCCAAAGTGCTGTTCCTTTTCTTTCTGTTCTGTTCACTCCCCGCCTCCCCCCCTTCCCTTTCTACTTAACAGAACCTACTTAACATTTTGGGGTAGTATTTGGAGCAAGGTGCTATTTATTGTTTTTCAGATTTCCATATACTAGCAGAGACCTGTGTATATGTGTGTTGGTGTATTTCAAGTTGGTATACACCAGGGTCTCTGAGTTGTCTGTCTGACATCCACAGGGAAATCACACTGAACACACCCTTGCAAATTTATCCTGATCCTTTGTACGTATGAAATCATATTGGAGGTTTTAGCTTACTTTAAAAAGCAAGTGACTCATTTTTGACTGGTTCATTTATGTGCCTTTTTTCTTTTCTTTTCTTTTTTACTTAGATTACCAGAGACTGATGACCGTGGCAGAGACAATTACAGCTCTCATGTTTCCTTTCCAGTGGCAGCATGTCTATGTTCCTATTCTCCCGGCTTCTCTCCTGCATTTCCTAGATGCTCCTGTTCCATACCTGATGGGCTTGCATTCCAATGGCTTGGATGACCGCTCAAAGCTGGAACTGCCTCAAGAGGTGAGAGTGTCAGTGTTTCCTTTGGTTTGATCTGGGTCTGGGGAGACAAAGGGCTTTGGTTTGGGCCCAGTATGGTGTCGTCAAGTTTATTTTCTTTCATTTTGTGGAACATGAATAACTTTTCATGTGGAACATGAAAAAAGTGAAAACAGTGAACTTTTAGCTCAATTTGTAGTATTTTAGAAACACTGGTCATCTTTATCATTAGATGTATATATATTATAATCTATGTTTATACTATGGTGAATTGCTTTTTTATACATATTTTTCAAACAATATTTTAGATATTTTTGAAGACATTTATTTAAAGTTTTTATGATGTAAAATTTTAAATAAAATACACAGAATAGTATAATGAATCCCTGTTTTCTGAGCATTCAGCTTCAGCAGTTATCATATTAAATTGTATTTTATTTCTGTTCCTCCCACTCCCTATTATTTTAAACAAGCCCTATCAGTTATCATATTAAATTGTATTTTATTTCTGTTCCTCCCACTCCCTATTATTTTAAACAAACCCTATATAATTTCATAACTACTTGAGTAGTTGGACATTTATAGTGGTTCTCTTTTAAAGACACAGTTGATCCGTATAAATTAACCTGATCATAGTGATTCCTGTGGTGCTTGATCCAGTTTTAGAAACTTAGGAAGGCCTTGAGAGAATGCTCTTGCTTTTTGGCTGGGAGGATGGACTGCTTCTGTTTCCTGTTGTCTCAAATACCAGAAGAATTTATTAGAAAAATGTTTATTTCCTACTTCATTCTAAATTAGTTTTAAAGCATGATCAGAATGATTGGTTTATTTTTCAAAAAAAATTTTTTAAAGAATTTTATTTGAAAGGCAGAGTTAGAGAGAGAGAGAGATCTTCTTCTGCTGGTTCACTCCCCAAATGACCACATTGGCCAGGGTTGGCCAGGTTGAAGCCAGGAGCCAGGAACTTCATCCAGGTCTCCCACATGGGTGGCAGGTGCCCAAGGACTCGGGCCATCTTCTGCTGCTTTTCCAGGCACATTGGCAGGGAGCTGGATCAGAAGTGGGACAATCAGGACATGAACTGGTGCTCATATGGGATGCTGGTGTTGCAGATGGCTGCTTATCCTGCTGCACCATAACCCAGCCCAAATTTTTCATTTTTTTTTTTTTTGCAGCTAAACATATAACTGATCTACCTTTCTAGTATTTTTTAAAAAGATTTATTTATTTGAAAGAGTTACAGAGAGAAGTAGAGCCAGGGAGAGAGAGGTCTTCCATTCCGTTGGTTCACTCCCCAGATGACCACAGTGGCCAGACCTGAGCTGATCCAAAGTCAGCAGCCAGGAGCAGGGGCCCAAGGACTTGGGCCATCTTCTACTGCTTTCCCAGGCCATAGCAGAGAGTTGGATCGGAAGAGGAGCAGCTGGGACGTGAACCGGTGCCCATATGGGATACTGGCTCTGCAGCCTGGGGATTTAACCCACTGTGCCACAGTGCCAGCCTCTCTAGTTATTTTTGTGGCCAATATGAAATGGGGGGGGGGGGAATGGACATTTTTACTCTGAATTTCTTAGTCATTAGAAAGGCCTAATGAGAAGGTTTTGGAGAATATATAAACCAGTGTTAACATGACTCTGTTTCCTCTCTCTGCCACAAATTCCTTTGTGGAGAGAATTTTACATACATCAGAAATATAAGTAAGGGATCCCAAAAAGAAAGTTTTCTCATGGAATTGGATCTGGGCAGCATTTTTGATGAATGCTGTGATAATGGGACCACACATGTGATACTTAAATTATAATCAAATGTACTCCTTAGCTTTTTCTCATTCCAATGGTTTTAGAATCAAAATGTTTTTCTTGTACCTTCTTCCATTTTTACCCTTTTTTCTCTTGACTCTATAGAGCTTTGTACTCTTTAGAGGAAGACAAGATTAAATAAGGAGGAAAAGATCTAAATGATAGGAAAAAAACCCACTGAGTTGGGATACTGTTTTTGTGTATTTGTGTGTGTTGTGTGTGTTGTGTGTGTGTACTTGCCTACTGTCCTCATAAATGCACCTGAAGAGTAGCTGTCAAAGATTAGAAAAAGAGGAGTTTTTAGTCCAAATAAGAGCTATAATAAAAAGTGGTTGAGGGTAGAAATACAAATAAGGCATGCTTTGTACATAATCTAGACAGTAGATCACTAAGCAAGAAGCCATATTTTCCAGTTTTTTTTTAAAGTTTTTTTTTATGTATTTGAAAGAGTTAGAGAGAGAGTTAGAGAGAAAAGGAGAGGGAGAGAGATCTTCCATCCTCTGGTTCACTCCCCAAGTGGCCACAATGGCCAGAGCTGGGCCAGTCCAAAGCCAGGAGCCAGCAGCTTATTCTGAGTCTTCCAGGTTGGAGCAGGGGCCAAAGCACTTGGGCCATGTTCTGCTGTTTTCTCAGGTTCATTAGCAGGGAGCTGGATCACGTAGTGGAGCAATGGAGCGGGCAGGACTCAAATCAGCTCCCATATGGGATGCCAGTATGGTGGTTTTACTCAATATACCACAGCATGTCCCTTCCAGTTTTATTTTCATCTTTGGCATCAGCTTGCTGTGTACTCAGGGCAAGTTCTGTTCCCTGTAAGATCTCATGGTATCATTTCCTTTGTACTTCATGTATGTGGATGTATGAAAAGGCTCCTGGGAGACCAGCCATTTATTTTCTTCCTTTCTTCCTCTCTTCCTCTCTTCCTCTCTTTCTTTCTTTTTTTATTTGACAGATAGAGTTAGACAGTGAGAGAGAGAGAGAGACAGAAAAGTCTTCCTTCCGTTGGTTCACTTCCCAAATGGCTGCTTCGGCTGGCACTGCGCCAATCCGGAGCCAGGAGCTTCTTCTTGGTCTCCCATGTGGGTGCAGGGGCCCAAGCACTTGGGCCATCCTCCACTGCCTTCCCAGGCCACAGCAGAGAGCTGGACTGGAAGAGGAGTAACCGGGACTAGAACCCGGTACCCATATGGGATGCTGGCGCCTCAGGCGGAGGATTAACCAAGTGAGCCACGGCACAGGCCCCCAGCCATTTTCTTAATGTGACTGTTTGAGATGTCATGGGTTAAGAAACCTTATAGTGTGTTTGTTCTGGGGTATTGAAGCTTCTACTTTTTTGGTATTCCCATCATTGCTGAAGTCTTTATGCCTAAGCTTCTGGCCTCTCTGTGTGAATTCCCTGTCAACAAAGAATGCAAGGATAGACTGCAGGGAGAGGCTGGTTGGGACTTGGTGTTAGGAATGTGGGGGTGGGAAGGGGCCCTATGACCCCTGCAGGAAGGGATTTGGGAGAGTCTGGTTTTGGGGAATCCACATGGTCACTTCCCCAGAGCAACCAAGTCTTCCCTTGGACTCTCCCAGCAAGGCAACAACTTAACATAGGAAAACTGGTCACTTGAGATTTAGTGCCTCTTCCACACCACTGCTTAAAGTTATTCTACAGGTGTTGGTCTCTTCTTAGCTGAGGAGTTTGTGGTAGCTTTGTAAGTTGTTGCTGCTTGTCTGAGCCCTCTACGCTGGGAAGATATAGCATGAGACTATTATGCAAGCTTAATAAATTAAATGACCTTTTACTTTGTCTTCTTACCTTTTTCTGTTTCAGCCAGTTTTGCAAAGAATGGTTCTTGGTGCATCACACTCTAACCCATCTCTAAAGTGTGCCTGAGCTGCTTTCTTTCTTATAGCCACCTCTGACCAGGAGCATCCATAAATGTGGACACAGCCTTTGGAGTTTCTAAAATTCTTTATAGACACTATATTTGGCTCACAGCAGTGAGGGAAAAGCCAACCAAGCATTGTTGAGTAGCTGCAGTTATTTTTAGCTGCCTTTATGTTTCCTGTTGGAGAAACTGCTTTTATTTCCTCTAAAGAGAGAATTGAGGGGGTAAATGATCGTGTTGTGCAGCTCTGGTGGGTCATACACAGTACCTTGTTTTGTTACCTGTATTGTCAGGGCTTAGGAGACAGATGATCTTCTTGACTAAATGATTTAATTCTGTTTTTAGTATTTTTTAATGGATTGATAGCATTAATTTTTTTTTTAATTTTTTTTTATTTTTGATAGGCAGAGTGGACAGAGAGAGAGACAGAGAGAGAAAGGTCTTCCTTTGCCGTTGGTTCACCCTCCAATGGCCGCCGCTGCAGCCGGCGCACCGCGCTGATCCGATGGCAGGAGCCAGGATCCAGGTGCTTTTTCCTGGTCTCCCATGGGGTGCAGGGCCCAAGCACCTGGGCCATCCTCCACTGCACTCCCTGGCCATAGCAGAGGGCTGGCCTGGAAGAGGGGCAACCGGGACAGAATCCGGCGCCCCGACCGGGACTAGAACCCGGTGTGCCGGTGCCGCAAGGTGGAGGATTAGCCTATTGAGCCACGGCGCCGGCTCAATTTTTTTTTTTTTTTTTTTTTTTTTAAAGAAGAAGAAGGTAAAAGTAAACTGAAGTAATCAGGGAAGGCTTCCCAGAGGAGGTGAGGGTTTTTCTTTTTTTTAAAGATTTATTTTTATTTGTTCGAACAAAAGAATTAGATAGAGAAGGAATGGGGCAGTTCTCTTCCATTTGCTAGGTCACTCTCCGCATGGCCACATTAGCTAGCTCTGGGCCAGACCAAAGCCAGGAACCTAAAGCTGCTTCTGGGTTTCCCACTTGGGTGCAGGGTCCCAAGCAGTTTGAGCCATTCTCCGCTGCTTGCCCAGGCACATTAGCAGGGAACTGGATCAGAAGTAGAAAAGCTGGGTCTTGAACTGGCACCCATATGAGATGCTGGCTTCACAGGCAGTAACTTAACCTGCTATGCTGTAACACCAGCCCCAACATTTATAGTCTTAAAAAAAATAGTCTAATTTTAGGTGTTAAATGTTTATTGGCTGTTTAATTGGGCAGGGCTCAAAGTTATCTAGTGCAAGAATTCTGGAAAGTGAAATTTAGAGTGATTCATCTAGTCTTTGAATTTTTGAGATGGGAAAACTCTTTTTTTTTAGTTATAGATTGATAGGGTAGTTTATGCACTCAACAAATACTTACTGAATGAGATATGCATGGACATATTAAAGCATGCAGTTTTAATAGATTGAGAGTTTAGGGAATAGTTACAGTGAGCTGGATACGTTATCTTTCTACCTTTTCTTTTAGAATACAGTATTGACTGGCATGGGGGTAAATAGATAAATTGAACATGATTTTGATCTACAATAGCAGTACCATGCCAAAAGATTAGACTCTTTTTTAATAAGGGAAGCTGGAAAAACTGCATATCTATAGGAAAAAAAAGTTAAAAATTAAAAAAAATCCTTCATGCCATAACAAAATCAGCTTCAGATGGATTAAGAAGTTGCAATATTGGGTCCAGCATTGTGGTACAGCAGGTTAAGCATCCCATATGGGAGTGCTGGTTCCTATTCAGCTTTTTGTTAATGCCTGGGAAAGCAGCAGAAGATGGCCTAAATACTTGTGTTAAGATAGCCAGGTAGGTGTTAGCCTATGTGTATGAGAGAGGCCAAATAAAATGAGAATTTTTATTTTACTTTAAAAGATTTATTTATTTGAGGCCAGCGCCTTGGCTCAATAGGCTAATCCTCCGCCTGCGTTGCCGGCGCACCAGGTTCTAGTCCCGCTTGGGGCGCTGGATTCCGTCCTGGTTGCCCCTCTTCCAGTCCAGCTCTCTGCTGTGGCCAGGGAAGTGCAGTGGAGGATCGCCCAAGTGCTTTGGCCCTGCACCCGCAGGGGAGACCAGGAGGAAGCACCTGGCTCCTGGCTTTGGATCAGTGCGATGCGCCGGCCATAGCGTGCTGGCCGCAGCAGCCATTGGAGGGTGAACCAACGGTAAAGGAAGACCTTTCTCTCTGTTTCTCTCTCTCACTGTCCACTCTGCCTGTCAAAAAAAAAAAAAAAAAAAAAAGATTTATTTATTTGAAAGTCAAGAGTTACAGAGAGAGGTCTTCCATCTGCTGGTTCACTCCCTAGGTGGCCATAATAGCTGTAAGGCTGCCACAGAACACACCAAACACCGGAGTAAGGGAAAGTGTTTATTGGGGGAAACCTGACAGACTGGAGGGAAGACATGAAGAAGGAGAAAGAGGAGAGTGTAAGAGAGATCAAAAGACAGAGATAGGGAGACAGAGATCAGAAGATGAAGAGAGAGAGAGATGTGTTTAGGAACAGGTCCTTTTAAAACTTTGCCAGGAGGTGGGCGGTGAATCCTGTTAGGATGGGGGTGGAGCTTGACACAGGTGGTTGGGCCACGTGGTCACCTGGCTTCCAGCAATGGCAGCCCAGCCCAGGGCTAGAGCCTAGGATGGTGTCAGGGTGTAGATCACGCCTTAGGTTAGACTGCACCATTTTACTAACCATAGCAAGGCCAAAACTAAGAGCTTCATCTGAGTCTCTCATATGAGTGGCAGGGATCCAAGCACTTGGACCATCTTGCTGCTTTCCCCAGAGAGCTGGATTGGAAGTGGAGCAGCTGGAATACAAACTTGTACCTATATGGGATTCTGGTGTAACAGGTGGCAGCTTTACCTGTTAAACCTCAAGACCGGCCCTGAAAATGGGAATTTTTAAAGAAAATGATTTTTTGCACAATGAAATAAGGAAACAGGTCCTGAAAGCAGACCAGAAATCATGACTAAAGTAATTGCTCTTGTTTTTTAACTCTGTTAAATGGGTTTTAATCCTTTATTCCGCAGCCCTGCACTAAAGGGGCTATTAGGTCCCATAACATTGTGCTGATAAGATTTCTGGAAAGATTTTCAGGAACTCCACTTTCAGAAATCCCCACTCACAATTTCTCAGAAGAGAGTGGTGGGGAGAAGAAACAGGGGACCCATACTCATGTTCATAAAAACCTGAGTCTGAATGTAGTCTAGGCTCTCAGCCATGTACTGAGATGTCCACCTGGCTGGCCTACCAGGTGTACTTCTCCTCATTACTTCTTTTCTTTAAACCCTGCTTCTTTGCTTTCCACGACTCTAATGTCAGAATTGTTTTCTTGTATGAAGACAAGAACCCTGAGTAGCCTATCTCCAATAATACTTGGGCCCCTGCCACTCTCATGGGAGACTGGATGGAGGCTCCTGGCTTTGGCCTGGCCCAGCCCTGGCTATTGCTGCCATTTGGGGAGTGAACCAGCTGCCTATGGAAGATCTCTATCTCTCCCTCTCTCTCTCACTTTTTGTCTTACAAATAAAAATAAATAAATTGTCTGAAAAAAAGTTAAATGTCAAAAGCATAGGTTTAGATGTTTTAGAAGACAATATTAATGAATACCTGTCTGACCTCAGGGTAGGGAAAGATTTTATAAACAAGTTACAGAAAGTACTACCCATAAAATAAAAGATTGATAAATTTGATTTTCTGAATTAAGAATCACATCTTAAAGATAAAAACTAGAAGATACACACACACACACACACACACAAAACATGTGACCTACAAATGGCACTGAGGGAATATAAAGAACTTGTACAAATCAATAAGGTGATAAACAACCCAATAGAAAACTGGTATAAGATATGATCAAGAATTGCACAAAAAATATACATTTCTTAACTTTATCACTAAATATGGCAATATAAATCAGATGCACAATAGAATATTATTTCCTATTTCATTGACAAAATTTAGAAGGAAATTGGATGAGAAGCATGGAAAAGATTTAAATTTCCTTTTTTCCCTCTGAAGTTTCTGTAATTTTAGTCTGTGAAATAAACTGATAAGAGACTGACAACTGGAAAAATTACATGCAGGTTTTATTATCTGCCTAAGCGCAGGAGCCATGCTCATTCGATATGAACTCCAAGAGGGGCAGATGGCTAAGCTTTATTTAGAGTTTAACAAAGGGATTGGGGTTTGGACTTCTGCAAAGGGAGGTGGCACAGGCTGTGGCAGGTGGGCTAACAGGTACACAGCCAGAGCTGTCTTATTATGCAGATGACAGTCACAGAAACCTGTGCTAATCCCTCTCAGCCAGGTTACAAAGACCCCAGTCTCTTCTTCTTGTGAAAATGTCTTCATGAGCTGAAAGAGAGGTATCAAATGGGAAGGTTTCTTTCTGCATCCTCTATTTATCAATGTAAATAGATTTTTTTTTTTTTTTTACAAAAGGACAACTTTTCAGAGCCATTTCTGTGTATACAGAGATCTGCATTTTCTCCCAATAACCAACCTGGAATGTGCCATAGAAATATGTTTTGAGAAGGATCCCTTTAGGTTGCCAGTAAAAATGTAAATTGTTGGAACCACTTTGGAACACAACTAGGCATATCTTAGAAAATTGGACATCTTCATACCATATAACAGCAGTTCATTGCTAAGATATATCCAAAATGATCTTACACATGTGAAAACATGTATAACAGTGGAAATGCAGTTATCTGGAAACTCAATTTTTAATAGAAAAATTAATAAATTCATATGATGGAATGTAATGTGAAAGTGACAGTGAGTGAAGTATAGCTACACACAACAAAATGGCTGAATCTCAACCTAATGTGAATTGAAAGTACTGAAAGACTGCTAAAGTAATAATAAACCTTGTACAACATTTAAAAACCTAATAGAAAAATTTAAAATATGTAAAAATGTAAAGGCAGACACACATGTGATAAAACTCAGAAGACAAAAATTAATAAACATAGCATTCAGAAAAGTGATTACCTGGGAATGGGAATGTATAAACCGGGGGATGGGATTAGGGAGGAACACATAGGCAGATAAAAGTACTAGAATTTTCTAAGTTCTTGGACTGAGCTGGGGAAAAAAAGGCCTTTAAGATTATCCCTAGAAAGCTATCAGTTTACGTTCCCAATAACAATCTGTGGAATATGTGTTTCCTAATAACTTTGTCAGCACTGGACATTATAAATCTGTAATATTTGCTGGTCCCATAGGTGAGTTTTTTTTTTCCTATTTCTTGATTGAATTGAAATTTTGAACACTTTTTTGGGAGGGGTGACATTTTCTTTTTATTTATTTGAAAAGCAAAGTTACAGAGGGAGAGAGGGAGAGATAGAGAAAGAGCTTCCATCTTCTGGTTCACTCAAATGGTTGCAATGGCCAGGGCTGGCCAGGCTGACGCCAGGAGCCAAGAATATCTTCCGGTCTCCCATGTGGGTGACAGGGCCCAAGTACCTGGGCCATCTTCCATTTCTTTCCCAGGCCATTAGCAGGGAGCTGGATCCAAAGTGGAGCAGCTGGGACATGAACAAGCACCCATATGGGATGCCGGCAGCACAGGTGACAGTTTACTCTACAACTCTACAAGATTTTGAACATCTTTTCATGTATTTGAAGTTAATTATTCAAAAGTTGTTCTGTTTGCCTTTCATATCCTATTTCCATTTTTTAAATTTATTTTCATTTTATTTGAAAGGCAGAGAGAGAAAAAGAGACACAAGAACAGACATTTATTTAACCTATTTTTGTTAGTTTTCTGTGTAGAATAGGGATAACTAGATATTGCTGAATTCTGTTTTGTTAATTCAGCTTATTTACCCTGTCAGCAGTGTATAATAGTGCTGTCTTGCTTCCAGGAATAGTCTGTTTTCTTTTTGAAGATTTATTAATTTGGAAGGCAGAGTTACAGATTGAGGGAGGAAGAGATGGATGTCTCCCATCTGCTAGTGGTCCACTCCCCAAATGGCTGTGATGGTGGGTGCTGTGCCCGGCTGAAGCCAGGAGCTTCTTCTGTGTCTTCCATATGGGTGGCAGTGGCCCAAGCACTTGGGCAATCTGTTGCTTTCCCAGGAGCATTAGCAGGGAACTGGATCAGAATCTGAGCAACTGATCCTTGAACTGGTACTCACATGAGATGCTGGTGTCAGTTTAACCTGCTGTGGCTCCTCCAGGAGCATTCTTTTTTTTTTTTTTTTTTCTTTTTAAAGATTTATTTTTTATTTATTTGAAAGACAGAGTTACAGTGAAAGGTAGAGACAGAGAGAGAGGTCTTCCATCCACTGGTTCACTCCTCAAATGGCCGCAATGGCTGGAGCTGCGCTGATCTGAAGTCAGGAGCCAGGAGCTTTTTGAAGGTCTCCCACGTGGGTGCAGGAGCCCAAGGACTTGGGCCATCTTGCTATCCCAAGCCACAGCAGAGAGCTGGATCGAAAGAGGAGCAGGCAGGACTAGAACTGGTGCCCACATGGGATGCTGGCTCTTCAGGCCAGGGCAGGAGCAAATTTTTTTTTTTTTTTTTTTGACAGGCAGAGTTAGACAGACAGAGAGACAGAGAGGAAAGGTCTTCCTTTTGCCATTGGTTCACCCTCCAATGGCAGCCGCGGCCGGCACGCTGCAGCCGGCGCACCATGCTGATCCGAAGCCAGGAGCCAGGTGCTTCTCCTAGTCTCCCATGGGGTACAGGGCCCAAGCACTTGGGCCATCCTCCACTGCACTCCCGGGCCACAGCAGAGAGCTGGCCTGGAAGAGGAGCAACCGGGACAGAATCCGGCGCCCCGACCGGGACTAGAACCTGGTGTGCCGGCGCTGCAGGCGGAGGATTAGCCTATTGAGCTGTGGCGCCAGCCAGGAGCAATGTTAAAGCTAGCCTATATGGATACCAGCATCACAGATGGCAGCTTTTACCCGCTGTTCCACAACACCGGCCCCTAGACATTCTAACTCACCTAGACATTCTAACTCACTCCTAACGTTCAAAAATTGGTCAGACATTTATTTTTAAAATATTTATTTATTTATTTACAGGTAGAGCTTGGGGGGTGGGATGGTGGAGAGACACAGAGAGAGATATATCAAGATCTAGATCCATCTTCCTTCTACTGCCTCACTCTCCCAATGCCAGGAACAATATGGCTTGGTGAGATTGAAGCCAGGAACCAGGAACTCCATCCAACTCTGCCAGATGGGTGGCAAGGGTTCAAGCACTTGGGCTGTCTTTTGTGCCTTCCCAGGTGCATTAACAGGGAGCTGGATCTGAAGCTGGGCAACTAGGACTAGAACTGGCATAGATGCTTGTGTCATAAGTGGTGGCTTAACCCACTGCACTACAATGTCTGCTTCTTGTCAAACATTTAATGAGTATTTACATCATATGTAAGAATTTTGTGTTAACAACTGTGATAGCGTAATATTCTCACCACTCTGTAACATAAGTGTTTTTATCACTTTATCTTCATTTTGCGGCTGAGGAAATAAAATCAAAGAGGTTAAATCATACATCCTAGAAACTGGCAAAAGGAAGAGTGGAACTCAGGTCTGTCTGATTTCTGAGTCCCATCTTTATTTATTTAAATAAATTTCATACATATCCATTTTAGGTGTTTTCTCTCTCATGTTCATTATCCTTTCTAAAAACCTGGGGTTCACAACCTCCTTCTGTTGTAACTCCCAGGCTAACCTCTGCTTTGTGGACATTGACAACCACTTCATTGAACTGCCAGAGGACTTGCCTCAGTTTCCCAATAAATTGGAGTTTGTCCAGGAAGTGTCTGAGATTCTCATGGCGTTTGGCATTCCCCCTGAGGGCAACCTTCACTGCAGCGAGAGTGCCTCCAAGCTGAAGAGGCTCCGAGCCTCTGAGTTTGTCTCTGACAAGAGGAATGGGAACATTGCTGGTTCCCCTCTGCATTCCTGTGAGCTCCTCAAGGAGAATGAAACTATCGCCCGGCTACAAGCCTTGGTCAAGAGGACTGGGGTGAGCCTGGAAAAGGTAAGGTGCTTTTGTGTGGAAGTCTACGGCAAGGTTGGTCTGTGCTAAGGTACTGACCTGGTTTAAGGCATAGGATGGGAAGGCATCCAGTTCAGGGTGAGGCATAAGGAGTAGTAAAAGACTGCTGTGTGTGAGAGGCTCTGGATTCAGCTCAGGCAGACACTATCTTTTTTTTTTTTTTTTTTAAGATTTGTTTTATTTATTTGAAAGAGTTACAGAGAGAGGTAGAGACAGAGAGAAAGAGATCTTCCATCGCTGGTTCACTCCCTAAATGACCTTAGTGGCTGGAGCTGAGCCAATCCAAAGCCAGGAGCCAGGAGCTTTCTCCTGGTCTCCCTCGTGGGTGTAGGGACCCAAGAAGTTGGGCCACCCTCTGCTCTTTTCCCAGGCATATTAGCAGGGAGCTGAATCGGAAGTGGAGCAGCTGAGACTTGAACCGGCTCCCATATGGGATACTGGTACTGCAGGCCAGGGCTTTAACCCACTGCGCCACAGCACTGGACTCATGACGCTATCTTACTAAATGCTACTTGGATATAAATCTAGATAGCTTCTCACTTGGACATCAAAGAGAGCCTGTTGTCATTCTGTGTGAACACTAAGAGTGACTTGGAGGGATGACGATGGTGATCCTTATGTTCAGATCTCTTTCAGATCCTTTTCCCTAGAGTTTCACTGCAGCCTAAAGCATATGAAGCAGGTATTAATAATAGTATGTGATTGTTATTATTAAGAAACTGAAGTTTCAGGAGCTTAAGTGTTTTGCTTAAGATTAAATGCCTCAGAAGTAGCTAGGCTGAGGCTAGCACTGTGCCTCTTGACTTCTAGTCCTGTTTTTTTTTTTTTTTTTTTTTTTTTTTTTTTTTGACAGGTAGAGTTAGTGAGAGAGAGACAGACAGAGAACTGGGGTCTCTCTGCTGGAGACCTTCAAGTGAACCTCTTTCATTATTTATTTCTTTGTGTGAAAATCAGTTTCTTTCTTTTATTTTTTCCCTTCATTTATTCTAACCACTTGCTGCTAGGTAAGTGACCACTGTGAAAAAATCAGAGGAGTTGGATTTCTTTGTGTATTCACATCGTTTCTTTTTTGTAGCTGGAAGTATGTGAAGATACTAGCAGTAATAAGGATCTCAAGGTTCAGTGTGATGAAGAAGAACTCAGGATTTACCAGCTGAACATTCAGATCCGGGAAGTTTTTGCAAATCGTTTCACTCAGATGTTTGCAGATTATGAAGTGTTTGTCATTCAGCCGAGCCAGGATAAGGAATCCTGGTTTACCAACAGGGAGCAGATGCAAAATTTTGATAAAGTGAGTGTAATCCTTCTGGAGAAGAGAATTTAGAGTCATATCTTGAAGAAGTAACAATATGAGATTTTCTTTTCTTTCATAATATTGTTGGAAACAAGTTTCATGGTCCTTCTGATGTTAAAATAGAGCTTGTTACTTTTAAAGAACAGGTGGGCTCTCCCAAGGCAGTGATGCCCATTTGGTTTGAATCAGTGTTCTGGGAAGATTGGTTGTCTGATTAGTACCTGAGTAAGTTTGGGCCAGTGTTGAAGGATGTTTGAACGTGTGTGTGTGTGTGTGTGTATGAAGAAAGAATTTTCCAGCTTTTCATAAAGACTTAGGAAGCTCCAGAGAAGAACTAACCTACATCCATTTGGTCTGTTATCTTTGCTGGTCAAAGCTGATAATAACTCTTCATTTGGTCCTAACAGGCATCTTTTCTGTCAGATCAGCCTGAGCCCTACCTGCCCTTCCTCTCAAGATTCTTGGAGACGCAGATGTTTGCTTCTTTCATTGACAACAAAATCATGTGTCATGATGATGATGATAAAGATCCTGTGCTCCGGGTGTTTGATTCCCGAGTAGACAAGATCAGGCTGTTGAATGTTCGGACACCTACTCTCCGCACATCTATGTACCAGAAGTGTACCACTGTGAACGAAGCAGGTAAAGCTTCCTTTCAGCTGTCCATTGTAACCTGTTGGATTATGTCAAAAAAGTCCCTGTTTCTGCCTTTTTGCATGTTGTTACCCTTGCCTGCAGTGCCCCCCCCCCCACCTGATAAACAACTTCTCATCCTTTTTAACATTGTGTCAGTTAAGAATGAGTCCCACTGTGGTAGATGGTAATCAGCAATAGTTAAGCAAATGTTGTTTATTTTTCTCAGATTAGCAAGAAGTGCAGAATTGGTGGTTACCGGTGTTTGTTCAGCTGCTAAATAGTGTAATCAGAAACTGAGATTCTGTCTTTTTATTTGGCCATCTTCAGCATGTTGACTTTTGTATTCATTCTGTTGCCTCACAGTTACAAATGGCTTTTTATATTCATATTCAGTGCAAGAGGAGGGGAAGGTTGATGCTAGCTCTGTTTTCCCCCTTTTATGAGAAAGCAAGAGCTTCCTCAGAAATTCAAAACTTTGATTTCTCATAGGCCAGAATCATGTTATATGACCATCCTTAAGAGCAGGAAAGGCTGTGACATGGAACTGGGTATAATGCTATCCTGAACAATATTAGGGGTAAATGAATTATAAATAAGCAGTTGACAGTGTTTGTTGAAAAAGCCTAGCCAGTTTGTGTACTGTGAAACTTTTCTGATGCTGCCAGGCTGAGTCACTTGATTACTCCTCCCTGCTCCTGAGGTGCTTTGGTGCTTTGTTCTTGCCGCCAGTTTGGTCTCTGTTCTTTTGAGCTGTCATTCTCAGGAAACAGATTAGGGGCAGAGACTGTGTTTCCTCATTCTTTTTCCCCCAGCTCTGGAACATCGCACATAGCACATGCAGATATTAGAAGTTGTTTGGTGCATGAATGATTAGACCTACCTTTTTTTATCCAGAGGCTGCCATCTAGATCATCTTAGCTCAGAATAGTCTCAGCTTAAACTATTAGATTTAGTAGTGTTTTTAAGTTTATTGTGAGATGTTCAATGTCTTTGTTATAGCCTTTTTTGTAGATTTTGTTCATTTACCAAGTATTAAAACTACATACTAAATGCCCAGCATATGGTAAGTACTCAACAAATATTTGCCTAATGAATGAACTTTTTTTTTAGCTTTGGAAGATATAACTGGTGACAGTTTGACATTGTCTTGTTTGTGATCTTAACATTTGTTTTTAAAAATTTACTTATTTGAAAGTCTGAGTTACAGAGGGAGGGAGGGAGGGAGAGAGAGAGAGACAGACAGACAGACAGACAGTCACTTCCATCTGCTGGTTCACTTCTCAGATACAGCCAGGGCTGGGCCAGGTAGAAGCTTGGAGCCAGGAGCTTCTTCCAGGCCTCCAACTTAGGTAGCAGGGGTCCAAACACCTGGGCCATCTTCTGATACTAGATCAGAAGTGGAACAGCTGGGAAACAAACGGTTGCCTATATGGGATGCTAACATTACAGGCAGCGGCTTTACCCACTATACCACAACACCGGGCCCCAGTGACTTTATATGTTTTATTGTCTAACTTTAACTCCTTTCCAGCCCAAGACAGTCCTGTTGGCTAAGGCTTGAGGACATATTGCCTGTGCAGGTAGATTAATTACTCTTTCATAGTCATCCTTGCATCCTGGAACACATTAGGCTTCAGATTTGTGAACCCTGTCTAAGACTTTGTACCTGGACAACTTGATGGAGATTTTAAAGGACTGTGGTTTTAAAGTGCCATCTCCCAAACTGTATTGTTGCTTTAAATCAGGACTTCACAATGTTTTTCAGGTTGGGTTATACTTGAAAACGACAATATTTTGTGTGGCATATTGGAGTAAAGGGGGAAAGGTCTGTTTATAGCTAGAGACTATAAAACCCAGAAGCTCTCTAGCCCCTTGAGGTCCTACCTGTCTGCAGAGGTTTGAGGCAATCAGTTATCATCCTATCTGTAATGTATGTATTGAACAACATTGCAGCATACTAATTAGAGTTATTTTGGTTTCAGTTGTGGCTAGATAATGTAGTTTCAAATGTGGAAGAAAGAATTAACTAATCCTCATTTGTATATTCATTTCAGAAAGATGGGTGTCAAAGAGATTGTTTAGTTTTAGAGTGGAACAATCAGATCATATGGTATCTGTATATTAACTTTTAAAAGAAACTGCCAAACTGTCTTCGAATGTAGTTGTACCATTTTACATTTACATTTTACATTGTACATAGCAGTGTGTGAGTTCTGGTTCTCCCATATTGTTGCCAACATTGGTTAGTATTTTCTATTTCCATTCTAATAGCTTCAAGTAGAATCATTTTTTAAAAGATTTATTTAATTTACTTATTTGAAAGAGTTAAAGAGAGAAGTAGAGAGAGAGAGAGAGAGAGAAGTCCTCCTCACTCCCCAGATGGCCGCAAGGGCCAAAACTGAGCTGATCTGAAGGCAGGAGCCAGGAGCTTCCTCCAGGTCTCGCATGTGGGTACAGGGGCTCAAGGACTTGGGCCATCTTGTACTGCTTTCCCAGGCCATAGCAGAGAGCTGGATCAGAAGAGAAGCAGCCGGAACTAGAACTGGCACCCATGTGGGATGCCAGTGCCTCAGGCCAGAGCTTTAACCCATTATGCTACAGCGCCAACCCCTCAAGCAGAATCTTAACCATGATTTTGATTTGTGTGTACCTAGTGACTACTGATGGTAAATAGTTTTTCATCTGTTTATTTGTCATTGATACATCCTCTCTGGTGAGATGTTTATTTGGATTTTTAGTCCTTTTTTTTTTTTTTTTTTAATTTGATAGGTAGTTATAGACAGTGAGAGAGAGACAGAGAGAAAGGTCTCCTTCCGTTGGTTCACTCCCCAAATGGCCGCTATGGCCAGTGCTGTGCCGATCCGAAGCCAGGAGCCAGGTGCTCCTTCCTGGTCTCCTGTGTGGGTGTGTAAGGGCCCAAGTACTTGGTTCATCCTCAGTTGCCCTCCTGGGCCACAACAGAGAGCTGGACTGGAAGAGGAGCAACCAGGATTAGAACCTGGCGCCCATATGGGATGCCAGTGTCACAGGTGGAGGATTAACCAAGTGAGCCACAGTGCTCTCCCCTAATCCATTTTTTATTGGATTATTTGTTTTGCTATTGAGTTTTGAAAGTTCTTTGTATATTTTAGATATAAATCCTTTAATCAAATGCGTGATTTACAAATATTTCTCATACTTTGTGGTTTGTCTTTTTGTTCTCTCAACAGTGTCTTTTGGAAAGCAAACTTTTTAATATTGATGAACCCTAATTTTTATGGTTTGTGCTTTTATTGCATCTAAGAAATTTTTGCCTATTTAAGGTGTCACATAGTTTTTTTTCTTCTGTATTTCCCCTGGGAAGTTTTTATATTTGTATTAGACCTATGATCCATTTCAAGTTATTTTTTTTAAAGAGCTGTGGCAGTGCTCATTTTTTAAAAAATATTTATTTATTTATTTGAAAGTCAGAGTTACACAGAGAGGAGAGGCAGAGAGAGAAAGAGGGAAGGGGGGTGGGTCTTCCCTACACTGGTTCACTCCCCAGTTGGATCCGAAGCCAGGAGCCAGGAGTTTCTTCCTGGCCTCCCATGTGGGTACAGGGGTCCAAGGACTTGGGCTGTCTTCTACTGCTTTCCCAGGCCATAGAAGAGAGCTGGATGGGAAGTGGAGCAGCTGGGTCTCGAACTGGTGCCCACATGGGATGCCGGCACTTCAGGCCAGGGCATTAACCCACTGCGCCACAGCACCAGTCCCATTTCAAATTAATTTTGAAAGTTGTGTAAGCTATAGAACCCAGGTTCATTTTTTTTTCCATTTGGATATCCATCTTTTTTTTTTTTTTGACAGAGTTAGTGAGAGAGACAGAGAGAAAGGCCTTCCTTTTGTTGGTTCACCTCCCAAATGGCCTCTACGGCTGGAGCTACGCCGATCCAAAGCCAGGAGCCAGGTGCTTCTTCCTGGTCTCCCATGCGGATGCAGGGGCCCAAGCACTTGGGCCATCCTCCACTGCCTTCCCAGGCCACAGCAGAGAGCTGGACTGGAAGAGGAGCAACCGGGACTAGAACCCGGCGCCTATATCGGATGCCAGCGCTGCAGGTGGAGGATTAACCAAGTGAGCCACGGCCCAGCCCCTCCATCCGTTTTTGTTTGTTTGTTTTTTAAAAGACTTATTTATTTATTTGAAAGGCAGAGTTAAAGAGAGGCAGAGGCAGAGAGAGAGAGAGAGAAAGAGAAAGAATCTTCCATCTACAGGCTTACTCCTCAAATGGCTACAATGGCTGGAACTGAGCTGATCCAAAGTCAGGAGCCTGGAGCTTCTTCCAGATCTTCCACATGGGTTCAGGAGCCCAAATACTTGGGCCATCTTCCGCAGCTTTCCCAGGCCATAATGGACAGTTGGATCAGAAGTGGTGCAGCTGGGACTAGACTGGCACCCATATGGTACCAGCACTGCAGGTGGCAGCTTTACGTGCTAGGCCACTTCACCAGCCCCGGATATGCATCTGTTGAGATTGTCCTTTCTCTAAATAATTGCCTTTGGGTCTGGCATTGTGATGTAACTGGTAAAACTGCTGCCTGTGATGCTGGCATCCCATATGTGCCAGTTTGAGTCGTGGCTGCCCTACTTCTGATCCAGCTTCCTGCCAATTCCCCTGAGAAAGCAGTGGAAAATGGCCCAAATGCTTGGGCCTCTGCCACCCATGTGAGAGACCCAGAAGAAGCTTCTGGTTTCTGCTTGGCCCAGCCTTGGCTGTTTCGACCATCAGGGGAATGAACCAACAGATGGAAGATCTCTCGGTCTCTCCATCTCTCTCTGTCTGTGTAACTCTGCCTTTCAAGTAAATGAAATAAATTTTTAAAAAATTGCCTTTATGGGTTGGTGTACATGTCAGTGATCGATCTATATGTGTGTGTATTTTCCTGAATTCTGTTTTGTTTCATTTTTCTGTTAGTCCAATTTATGCCAATTCTACAGTGTTTTGATTACTATAGCTTTATGTTAATTTTTGTACTCAGATAGTGATAGTCTGCAACTCTTTTCTTCTTTTCACAGTTGTTTTGGTTATTTTAGGTTTCTTTATTTCTATATATATCCACAATCAGCTTGCCAATTTCTACAAAAAACCTTCTAAGATTTGATTTGTATTTGGCATATTAACAATATTGAGTCTTCTGATCCATGAACATGGCATATCTCTTCATTTATTTAAATCTTCATTAATTTTGTTAACAGTGTTACATAGTTTCAGGATACATGTTTTACACATCTTTTGTCAAATCTTAGCCCAAGTATTTAAAGATTTTTTTGTGCTTTTTAAATTTGATGCTAATGTAATACTAATTTTAGTTTCTGATCATTTATTGCTCATACATAGACATATAATAGTTTGTAAGTTTATATTTTGTTTACAACCATATAAATTATCTTTTGTACATTCCACAGATTTTTTTAGAAGATTTGTATATTTACTTGAAAGTCAGAATTACAGAGAGAGGAGAGGCAAAGAGAGAAAGAGAGGTCTTCCATCCTGGTTCACTTTCTACTTGGCTGCAACGGCCAGAGCTGTGCCAGTCCAAAGCTAGGAGCCAGAAGCTTCTTCCAGGTCTCCCACGTGGGTGCAGGGGCCCAAGGACTTTATTTATTTTTATTTCTTTGAAAGAGGGACATAGAGTCAAAGAGAACTCTTCCATCTACTGGTACACTGTCCAAATGCTTGCAGCAATCAGAACTGGGTCTGGCTGAAGCTGGGAGTCTGGAACTCAATTTGGGTTTCCCACATGGGTGGCAGGGACCCAATTACTCAAGTCATTGCTGCTACCTCCCAGGATGTACATTAGCAGGAAGCTGGAATTGAAAGTGGAGCCAGGGGGCCGGCGCTGTGTCGCAGCGGGTTGAAGCCTTGCCTGGGGTGCTGGCATCCCATATGGGTGCCGGTTCTAGTCCTGGCTCCTCCTCTTTTTTTTTTTTTTTTTTTTTTTGACAGGCAGAGTAGACAGTGAGATAGAGAGAGACAGAGAGAAAGGTCTTCCTTTTTGCCTTTGGTTCACCCTCCAATGGCTGCCGCGGTTGGCACTCTATGGCCGGCGCACCGCGCTGATCAGAAGGCAGGAGCCAGGTACTTATCCTGGTCTCCCATGCAGGTGCAGGGCCCAAGCACTTGGGCCATCCTCCACTGCACTCCCTAGCCACAGTGGAGAGCTGGCCTGGAAGAGGGGCAACCGGGACAGAATCCGGCGCCCTGACCAGGACTAGAACCTGGTGTGCCGGCGCCGCAAGGCGGAGGATCAGCCTAGTGAGCCACGGCACCGGCCTCCTCCTCTTCTGATCCAGCTCTCTGCTATGGCCTGGGAAGGCAGTACAAGATGGCTCAAGTGCTTGGGCCCCTGCTCTCACGTGGGAGACCTGGAAGAAGCTCCTGGCTCTTGACTTCAGATCCGCTCAGCTTTGGCCGCTGAGGCCATTTGGGGAGTGAACCAGCGGATGGAAGACCTCTCTCTCTGTCTCTACCTCTCTGTAACTCTTTCAAATAAATAAATAAAAGAAAAAAAAAAAAAAAAGAAAGTGGAGCCAGAACTTGTACCCAGGCACTTCAATATGTGGTGTGAGTATCTGAAGCAGCATATTAACCACTGCGACAAATACCCATCTCCTCATTTTAGGTGTCTTGGTACAATGGCTACAATCTGTAGTACGTGGTCAAATAAAAGTGCTGAGAATGGTCATATTGTTTTCTTTTTAAAAATATTTATTTGTTTATTTTGACAGAGTTAGAGAGGGGGAGAGAGATCGATAGGTTTTCAGAAGGGCGTGTATGTGTGTAATGTTTCTGACTGTGGTCATCTGAAACTGAGGAAAGCAAAGGGAGACTTACAGGAGAGTTGAGAAGGTGACGGAAGTTTGGAAAGGACGACAAATGTGGAGACCCAGAGGAAGCATGTGGTGGTCCCTCGGAGAGCCATGGAGGGCAGGCAGTTCCCAGAGCTATCTGAGTACCCCATGAGGGCCAGGTCCCTGCTTGAGGTCCAGTCCACCTGCATCCTTAAAAAATAATCCCTCCCGCCCTCCCTCCCTTCCTTCTTTCTTTCCTTCCCTCCTTCCTTCCTTATCTTTCTTTCTCTTTCTTGTGACCTAATTGGATCTGTCGTCCTTGGCACCAAGAGTCTCAGTGGAATACTCACACAGTAACCTTCTTTGAAAAGGTTCTGCCATGATTATGGAAACTTCACCCAGTCTCCAATATTTTCTGATGAAAAATTTCACACAGCAAAATTGAAACAATAGTGCAACAAGTGTTTCTGTGTCTATGACTCAAATTCAATGATTACAAATCTTTTTCATATGTATTTTTTTTTCTGTGAGAGTATTTGGAACTGATTTTTAGATATGATATTTCAGTCCCTGAATACTTAAGTATACATTTCCTAAGAATAAGAACATTTTCCTTAACAGGCACTATTATCAGAATTAAGAAAATAGTAATAACTTCCTAATATTCCCTGATAGCTAATCCATATTAAAGTTTCCCCATTATTTGCAGAATTTTGTAGCTCTTTTTGTTAAGGCATACCAGAATAATGTACTACATTTGCTGTATATATATATATGAAATATCTAATTATTATATCTATATTCGATCATGTGAGTATACATCAGAATGTTCATGGAAAATAGAATTAAAAGATAAGTTGATTTTGGTAAAAAAAAAGAAATTTATCTTTTTTGTAATAGTCTGTTCTACTGTCTGTTCCATCTATAGCAGTGTCACCTCTTTTATTCTTTTTTCCCCAGTTAGTTTATTTATTTATTTGAAAGGCCAAGTTACCAAGAGAGGAAAGACAGAAAGAGAGAGAGTGAACTTTCATCTGCTGGTTCACACCCCAAATGGCTGCAATGTCCAGGGTTGGCCCAGGCCAAAGCCAGGAGCCAGGAGCTTCATCTAGGTCTCCCATGTGGATGACAGGGGTCCAAGTCCTTGGGTCATCCTTTGCTGCTTTTGCAGGTACCTTAGCAGGGAGCTGGATTGGAAGTGGAGTAGCCAGGACTTGAACCAGCACCTATATCGGTTTCCAGCATCACAGGCAGTGGGTTAATCCTCTACACAGCAACACCAGCTCCTATTTTATTCTTCGCATTGGCAGTTTGTGTGTTTTTAAAAAAGATTCCTGATCAATTTTATGAATTTTATGGATCTTCTGAAATATCCAGTTTTTAGATTTATTAGGTTTTTTTCTTTATTTAAAAGTCAGAGTTACAGAGAGTGAGAAAGAAAGAGCGAGCGAGCTTCCATCTGCTGTTTTACTCCCCAGATGGCCACAATGGCCAGAGCTGGGCCAGGCCAAAGGTGTGAGCCTGAAGTTTCCTTTGGATTTCCCACCATAAACTGCTTTTTCCTAGGTGTATCAGTAGGGAGCTGGATTGGAAGCAGCCATGTGGGGGGTGAACCAATGGAAGGAAGACCTTTCTCTCCGTCTCTCTCTCTCTCTATCTGTCAAATAAAAAAAAAAGTTCCTGTTTCCAACAGCTACATTACTTGATTAAAACAAGTAAAATAAAAAAAAATAATCTCGTGGGCTTTAAGGTCTTATCAGTTATGAGGCCCAGACTTCTCTCTTCATATGGGGTACATCTTAAGGGAGGTATGCACCTCCTTGGGAAAGGCACCCTGTTGACTTCCATTACCTAGCTGGCCTGGGAGGAGAGCTGGCCAGGTAAAGGTGGCATATCTCAGGAAATTTACAGCTCTGCCTGCAATGTTGCTGACCCTACTTGGCCGTCCCCTCAGCAGCAGTGATCACTTTGGAAGCTGGGCTGAGTGAAGGGCTTTTCAGCTTGGAGCCAGCAAGGTCTGTGGCTCTGACCTGAGAGTCCTTTGACTCCAGGGCAGTTCCATTTCCAGTGATCCAACTCTTGGCTGACAAAGCTGCCAGGGCCCTTCATAAGCTAACTTCTGCTGAAGCCCTGGCTTTCTACATCGAAAAGCAATTCGGGCACTGGCCTGTTGGGTCTCCTTGATGGTAGATTGCTGTGTAAAGCAGCCATTAATTGGCCTGCCAGCTATCTTTGCATTGCTTCTGATGCCTAGCTTTCTTTTCCTTTTGGTTTTTGTTAAAGCAGACCAGAGGATGCAAATCAAGGGGGTGCTCAAGTCCCATCTCTAATCTTCGGTGGCCTAAACTAGAAGTCTATAGTCACAGGCATGTTCTGATAGTGGTTTATTTTGAGGTAGACAGTGCCCATAAGGAAAGCTGTGTCTTCACTTTAAAACTTTCTCTCCCTTTGTTTGAAAGGGAGGTTTTGCCTGTTTACTGCGCTAAGGGCGAAGTAAATCTAGCTGTGAAATTATAATTTAAGCTCTCCTTTTGGCTATGCTATTATAGAAAATGTTAGTCGTCCCTTTTATAAGATCTAAAAATCAAATTGTGTATCCTAGAGAGTCCTTCAGTATAGTCAATTTCCTACCTCAAAGAGAATAGAGAAATGAGGGGAAAAGTAGGGCTTAGAATAAAGAAATGAGGGAGCAAGTTCCAGATTGCTTACTGACAATAGCAATATCAAATGAAAACTTAGCAAGCAATTTCAACCATTAAATAACAACTTATGAAAACATTTACCAGAAGGTCCAATGCCTTCTATAAATTTTAAGAATACATGTATTTGGAAATATCTCTTAAATATCTGACATGGTGTAGCTTGTTTAACCAGCAAATTCAAGCACAAGCATATAAAATGTTTTTGGTCTGTCTACCAACAAATTTAAAATATCTGATACAAAGATTCAGGTCACATGAATCAAAATGTATCTTTGATTAATTTTAGCTGTTTAAGTTTATGGTCAGTCTTTTATCTGTAAGCCAATTAAAACAAAGTTCTTAATAAATTTTCCCATGTAGACATACAATATATATACACATATAACATAACATGAAAGATAGAACACCAAAGCAGTTTCAGTAATAGCTTTTTAAACTCTTTAACTGTTTTTTAAATTACCAGTTGATTCAAATTACTTTCTGCTCTTAGTAACCTCAGTTAACCATACTTTCTTCTAGTTGGAACCTGTAGTGCATTATTGGCTTCATCTGTTTACAGAGCCATCCCAAAGTACTGAATATGGTAGAAGTGGCTGGAAAAAGTCCATTGGAACCTATAGGAGGATAGCTAAACACAGAACTAACAATGTTTTAGTTTCATAAGTAGCAGATCTGATATACAAAACTGTGGATGACAAAATGCTTCAAATAGCCATGTTTAAAATTATAAACTCATTAACCAACAATACTTCACACAGTATTTTCAAAAGCACCTGTAGGATTTTACAAAGCATTTACCCTTTTAGGCCTCTGGGCCTTTCTCATTAAGATAACCATCATTCTAGTAACTCAAGATCATTAGACATATTTAACTTTCAGATGTTTGTATCAGTAGCATTTTATATTACGAGAACTTAAAATTTAGCACCACTTCACATCCTGACAGTACTTCTAATATAATCCAAATAGCCGGATTAGTTGGTGTCTCTACAAGATAAGAGATACGTGTTTTTGACATTTCCAGGAGCCCATCTGGAAATTGTCAAAGTCCAAATTTTTTGGAGTTTTTTTTTGAATGCCTGTTAAAGATGCCTAGAATGCTCGAAATCCAAAATATCTTGTTGAATTAGGATCCCTTAATATCATGACATGATATGGACCAGATTTGGTCATTGTTGCAAGATGATTATTTGGGCCAGCGCCGTGGCTCACTTGGCTAATCCCCTGCCTGTGACGCCGGCATCCTGGGTTCTAGTCCCAGTTGGGGTGCTGGATTCTGTCCCAGTTGCTCCTTTTCCAGTCCAGCTCTCTGCTGTGGCCCGGGAAGGCAGTGGAGGATGGCCCAAGTGCTTGGGCCCTGCACCTGCATGGGAGACCAGGAGGAAGCACCTGGCTCCTGGCTTCGGATTGGCGCAGTGCACTGGCCACAGCACACCGGCCGTGGCGGCCATTTGGGGGGTGAACCAACAGAAGGAAGACCTTTCTCTCTGTCTCACTGTCTAACTCTGCCTGTCAAAAAAAAAAAAAAGTGATTATTCAAAATTTGAAAATAAACATATATTTAAATAACCCATAGCTCTTAATAAAAAACTCAGCTGTTTTTAAACAATTAGAATTTAACAGAGACATCAAGAGAACATAATAGGTTACTTTGATTGCTTTACGAGAGGATCAGATTTTATGTCAAAGAGAAATAGATTAATAGCTTTTATATCCAAAATTTCTTTATTTCATAAGCTTCTGTGACTTCCATACACCCTCTTCAACTTACTTGAAACGTTCTGTCATTTCCATTCCAGTCTAAAGTAAACTAACCTTCAGGATGAAGTCATTCTTACAAACCATGTCCTTTCTTTATTCAAAAGAACTCTTTCCTTCTTAACCTTCCTTACCAAGCGCACATATCTATACTTGTGATGTTTTCCATCTGCCAATTTCCTTGATTTACATTTTAAATAACCTGTTAAAAATCTCCGAATTAAGACAACATTTTTTAAATAAGGTAACACATCAGATTTCAGTATGAGTTACCTTAAGTAGTGTTGAACTATTTTTCATAGACAGTTTATGAAAACATATTTGTTAAACAAACCCAAATAGTTTTTCTATAGAATATAACATGCTGAGAGTACCAAAGCTTACATTTAGAGGCGTTTATTTCATTTGCTTTACTCAATTTAAATTAGCAGTTACACCTAAATGACTTAAGATGCTGATAGTATATCTCTGTCAGTATTCAATTAAAATTGCATTCATCTAAAACAAGTACTGATTATCCATTGCTGTTTCATTGAATACTGATTACCCGGAAACCTGTTAAAAATAAACTGAAAAATAAGTTCATCGAGTTAAAAGCAATATTTCTAAAGGTAGTAATCTTCCTAGATTCAGAGAGAGAAACCTCTTCAAATTTAATGTCTAGTAAAGTTGCTTGTGGGCTAGAGGACCAAAGACAAGAAGTCCATTGGGGTGGAGGTCAAAAGACCTAATTTTCCTGTCTGGCTTGCTCATGATAAAAACAAAAGAGCGATTGGAAGGATGGGATACCTAATTTGTTTCTCTGTTAGCAGGGAGCTCGGGATAGGATTACCACTCCCTTGCTATTCTTATGGTAAAACTGGAACAGGAGAGGGAGGGGCAAAGACCAGTTGGAGGACCAGGGCTGGAAAGTGAAAGCATGGAGATGGCCATTCCCAAACTTGCAGGAGGATCCTTTGCTAAGGCTTTGGACCAGGCCTGGTTCTAAGATAAAGTTGGAATTCTTGGGTGGGAGGAAGATAGATGTACAGTGAAACAGTGAAGAGCTGGAGTCGGGGACATAGAAGGCAGAGGGTTTGGCTCAGGCCCTTGACCTCTAGTAGAAACTTTGGAGGCCAATAGGACCTGGGTGAGAGAGCAGGAAGTACACATAGAAGGTTTAGATAGAAGATAGAAAAGGCTTGAACATATGGGATCTCCTTCCATTTTCCTGCTCACTCACAGAAGTGATAGAGCTATCAGGGTTGGCATTTCAGGTCTGGAGGCAATTTGGGAGGGACCATATTACTTAATTGGAATGCAGGAAGAAAGAAGCTCCCATGGTGACCTGTAGAGTTAGATCGGCAGATATTGGGTGTCCTGAGATCTCAGCTGTCTGATGAGAGGATATGGGAACAGAGGATGGGGTCGTCACCCATGCACCCACTGGAGCCCAGGGCTTAGCCCATAGAAGGGAAACAGGAGGTTGAGTCATCACTCACATCCACTGTTGCCCGTACACAGAGTCTGTAGAGACCAGAGTTGTGGTTGGTGCCCAGTACCAGGACTTTTAGACAAGAGAAGAACCATAACCTGTAGAAGTTGCCGTGGGAATTCTGCATCTTACCTCAGAATTTGGAAGGCCGATGTGTGGATGGAGATCATGGAGTGTTTGGTGGCGTCGAAGGAGTTCCGGGGGTGTGTTTTGTGACTGGCAGAAATCCAGGACCCCAGGGCAGCTCAGAGATCCCCGAAGGGAGAGGAGAGTCACTGGGGGAGCATGGATCCAAGTCATGGCACCAATGTAAGGCCGCTACTAAGCACACCAAACACTGGAGTAAGGGAAAGGATTTATTGGGGGAAACCAGACAGACCAGAGGGAAGGGGCAAAGAAGGAAAAAAAGAGAGGAAGAGAAAGAGAGAAAGATCAAGAGACAGAGAGATCAGGAGACGGAGAGAAAGAGAGCTATTTATATTTTAAAGAGGTTTGCGTAATAACAGCAGAATCTAATGTGGGTTACCATTTCTGGTCCTCTTAATTCAGCCACCTTGTTCTTAAGTGAGTGCCTCTGCCTAGATTCCCTTCTCTGTAGCAAAGTCTGAAAACCACCACAAGGCCGTTAGCTTGGGCAGTTGTAGGGATAACCTTATTTGTTTTCTGCTTCTTTCATTGCATGATGTTCAGTGTTTTCTTTCTTCCTTCCTTCCTTCCTTCCTTCCTTCCTTCCTTCCTTCCTTCCTTCCTTCCTTCCTTCCTTCCTTCCTTCCTTTCTTTCTTTCTTTCTTATCTTCAAGATTATTTATTTGAGAGGCAGAGTTAGAGAGAAGGAGAGACAGCGAAAGAGGTCTTCCACCTGCTGGTTCACTCCCCAAATGGCCACAATGGCCAGAGCTGGGCTGGTCTGAAGCCAGGAGCCAGGAACTTATTCTGGGTCTCCCACATGGTTGCAGGCATCCCAGTACTTTGGCCATCTTCCACTGCTTTCCCAGGCCATTAGCAGGGAGCTGGATTGGAAGAGGAGCAGCAGTACTAGAACTGGTGCCCATATGGGATGCCTGTGCTGCAGGCAGAGGCTTAACCTACTATACTACATCGCAGCACCATTGTCCAGTGTTTTGAAATTCATCGATTTTTGCATGTTACCCGTGTTTTCTCCCTGTTATTTCAGGCAGAAGGGTAAAAATCAGTCTTTTTCAGTTTATCTTGGAAAGTGGAAGGGTAGGTAGCTTTTCAAAAACAATGTTTGAAAAAAGTTTTGACTTTTATTTTATTTTCTCATTCAGAAAAAGCAATTGAGCTGCGTCTGGCAAAAATCGACCACACTGCAGTTCACCCACATTTACTTGACATGAAGATTGGACAAGGGAAATATGAGCCAGGCTTTTTCCCTAAACTGCAGTCTGATGTGCTTTCCACGGGGCCAGCCAGCAACAAGTAAGTCAATCCCAAAGATTCCCTGTTCCAGCTCCCAAGCCATAGTACTAAGGAGCATCCAGTATCTGGGCTGGAGCTGGTATCCCCAGATGACCCCCGAATTTTATAAAACAAGTATGGAAAAGACCGAGATGACCCTGTTTAGACTAGAAACAGGTGACAGAATACCTGTCAGCTCCTGTGTCCAATATCCCACATACCCAGGACCTGCAAAAAGCCAGACTGCAAGTCAGTTATAATTTTTTATGCCTAGCTCCTGTACAATAGCTAAGCTAGCTTTGTGTCATCAATAAAGTGGTGATTGAAATCATTGGAACTTGAATAGAAAGTAGATATCTTAGATTACTTTTAAAGGTGAGTGTATCAAAGCCCAGACAGAATGGAGTGACTTTTGTTTTGGATCTGCATGTGAAGTTTTTATAGATGTCTCAAGACACCTATATCTGTGTTCTCCAGGGAGTTATCTGTTTCTTGTTCAGTCACAGTTATTTAAGCTGCTCTTCCTGAAGGTCTTTGAGCTCTTTCTGGTGACATTGGTGATTACCTGTGCCAAGGCTGGCTTCAGGACATTCAAGTTTTCTCCTGTCAGTTGACCTTTTTTTTTTTTTTTTTTTAAAATATATATATATATTTTTTTAAGACTTATTTATTTATTTGAGTTACTAACAGAGAGAGGGAGAGACAAAGTTTTTTCATCTGCTAGTTCACTCCCCAAATGGCTGCAATAGCTGGAGCTGGGCTGATCTGAAGCTAAGAGCCAGGAGGTTCTTCTGGTCTCTCACAAGGGTACAGGAGCCCAAGCACTTGGGCTATTTTCCACTGCTTTCCCAGGCCATTGGCAGAGAGCTGGATTGAAAGAGGAGGAGCCAGGACACAAACCGGCACCCAGATTAGATGCCTGAACCACAGGCAGAGGCTTAACCTACTACACCATGGCGTTGGCTGTGATATATTTTATTTTCTTGAAAGGCAGTTACAGAGAGAGAGAGAGACAGAGAGATCTTTCATTTGCTGGTTCACTCCGTAAATGGCTGCAACAGCCAGTACTGGGCCAGGCCAAAACCAGGAGCTGGAGTTTCTTGCAGGTCTCCCATGTGGGTGCAGGGGCGCAAGCACCTGGGCCATCCTCTGCTGCTTTATCAAGTGCATTAGCAGGGAGCTGGATTGGAAGTGGGGCAGCCAAGACTTGAACCGGCACCCATATGGGACGCTGGTGTTAGAGGTTTTGGCATTACCTGCTGTGCCACAATGCCAGCCCCCTATCAGTTGACCTTCCTTTTCTAGTGGGTGCTTTTAATCGCCTGCTTTGAATCTGTCAGGTGGACAAAAAGGAATGCCCCTGCTCAGTGGAGGCGGAAAGATCGGCAGAAGCAACACACAGAACACCTGCGTTTAGATAATGACCAGAGAGAGGTAAGATACCTTAAGAATGACTCTGTTACCATGCTTTGCATTCCTCCTTTTCATTTCCTTGGTCTCTGGTGTGATTCAAGTGCCCCAGCAATGATCTCTTTCCATTAAGAAGAGTTAGTAATGATCTAGTTCTTGATGCTAGGCCTTGCTTATGACAAATCAGAATGTAGGTGATTTTCCAAGTGGCAGCTAGTCACTGACCCTGTAGGTGCTCCCCATACTTACTCATGCGTAATATTCACTCCCTGGGTGGGTGCCAGAAAAACCTTAAAAGGTGAGAGTCTGAAATGTGGGTGAAATTATTTTTAAATTGGTGAAGCTATTTTGTGTGTTATGATGGGAAAAAAGTTAGAGGGAAAAGCAGAAAAACTGAACTTGGATTAGTGCTGTGAATCTCTGATTCTAAGGAAGGGATACTTAATCTTGTTTTTGTGAAAATTATTAATTTTTTTATTTGAAAGGCAGAGTGAGAGAGAGGCTGAGAGGGAGAGATTTTTCATCTGCTGATTCACTCACCAGATGCCAAAAAACTGGGCTAGGTTGGGCCAAAACCAGGAGCCAGGAACTCCATCTGGTCTCCCATGTGTTGGTAGGGACCCAAGTACTTGTGCCTTTGCTTCTTCTTAGGTGTATTATCAGGAAGCTGGATTAGAATTATGGTAGCTGGGACTTGAACTAGCACTTTGATGTGGGATGAGGTCCCAAGGGACAGCTTAACTTGCTGCCCCACAATGCCCACCCCATGAAAGGGATACCCTTTTCCTACTTTTTCTGTATCTTTAAACAGGCAATCTTGATTTTTTTTAAGAGGACTAAAGGAGAGGAATGTTATTTTAAGTTCTAGTTATTTTTTTTTAAGATTTATTTATTTATTTGAAAGGCAGAGTTTCATTGTCCAAATGGCTGCAACAGTCAGGGCTGGGCCAGGCTGAAACCAGGAGCCTGGAACTCTATTTGGGTCTCCCACATGGGTGGCAGGGGCCCAGGTACTTCAGCCATCTTGTGCTGCCTTCCCAGGCTCATTAGCAGGGAGCTGGGTTGGAAGGGGAACAGCCAGGACTTCAACCAGCATTCATGTGGGGTGCTGGCATTGCAGACAGAGGCTTAACCCACTGCACTACAATGCCAGCCTCTATTTAGTTAGATTTTAGGTTCATTTATTTACTTGAAAGATAGTTACAGAGAGAAGGAGAGAGACATAGATAGATAGATAGATAGATAGATAGATAGATAGATAGATAGATAGATAGATACCCTAAATGGCCACAATGACTGGTACTGGGCCAGGCTGAAGGCAGGAGCCTGGAATTCTATCTGGTCTCCCACGTGAGTAGCAGGGGCCTAAGTACTTGGACATCCTCCACTGTTTTCCCAGGCACATTAGCATGGAGTTGGATCAGAAGTGGAGCAGCCAGGACTCAACCCTGCGCTCACATGGGATATTGGTGTCACATGTGGCAGCTTAACCCACAGTGTTGTGATGTTGGCCCCAAGGATTTATTGAATAGAATTACCGAGTCCTCATTATAAGTTGAATATCTCAGCTCTACTGCCACTTGTTTCTAGTACAGTTTCTAGTTATAAATCTCAGGTTAGATACCCCACCTTTTATAGGTGCAGAGAAGTTGTAAAAATGGGGCTTCACCTTCAGAAACCTGTTCAGAAATTTCTCTTTGAGAAAAGGCCCTTTACTTTTCATCCTACAGACATAGAACCCAATAAAGCATACTGTTTTTCATATATGTCTGACACCTCAGTGAATAGGAAAATAAATAGCCTATTATACTATTGCTGTTTCTTTAAAGAAATAAATTAAAATTGCAAGATATGATTATGAATTTTTAACTACTGATTTTCAGGATACAGATGTGCTTGCTTTTATTGTGAAGGTAACATCAGGGATATTGGTATTTGATATTGTTTTAAAGTCTCCCTTGGATCTCGTCAGGTTAAATGGAAATAAACCTCTCACCTGTGTATTACTATTTTAGCAGTGTTTATTGAGCACATTTTCTTGGTCAAAGTTATTGAGGTAAGCACTTTGAAATATGAAAATGACAAGGAGGCAGCCTTGCCCTCAGGAAATACCAGTTTTTTAAGGGAGCATAGTCAGGTACGCAAATAACTTCAGTTCAACACTATTTTGAAATGGCCATTTGAGGTCCAAAACAAGGTTTTGTCACTGATTAGAGAAAGCAGAGATCAGTTGTACTTGAAATAATCATCAAACAAAGCTATTTGGAGGAGGTGCCAATATTTGTTTAAGCTTTGGAGGATGATAGGATTGTTAAAGAAAAAGAACATTTCAAGGAGAGAAAATGGTGATCTAAGGCTTGGTGTGTGTTGTGTAACAGGCTATGGACAGAATAATTTGGAAGAGGGAGTTATGGAAATAGCTAACAAGTTAGGAGGCAGGTAAGCCATAACCCCAGTAATGGTAATTGAGCCCTAACTTTGTGATTGGAAGCAAGGGAAGATTAAGGGACCAAGGGAGAGAGTGGACATAGTATTGCTGGAATAACATATGGGGGAGTGGGAGAACTCTGGGATAAAAATGTTGGTCTTGAACCTGAGATATGGAGGATGTCAGCGTGCAATTTGCTGCAGTGGGTGGGTTCTTTGTTAAAACAATGTGTAGAGAATCGCCAGCACATTTTAGAAAAGCAAGACATGGCATTGTTTTGAATTTGCAGTCTTATTTTCCAAGTTTTAATTTAGAAAGGTTAGATAGATGTCTTTGATTTGGACAGAAGAGTTAAATTCTTCCCATCTTGGTTGGGAAGGTGATTTTCTCTGTGGTACCATAAGATTTGATTGAGTTTGCACGGTGAGCTACACATCCTTTAGCTATGTGTAACGATCTTTGCCTCATATCATTAAATAAGTTCATAGAAGACTTTACATTAGCAGAAGCAAATAATTATCTCAGTTTTTCTTTGGGTAGGAAAATTTTATTTTAAATTTTCTTCTCCAAACTTTATCTGATCCTAGAAAAAGTTAAGTCAGAAAGGGTGGGTGATAGTGCCCTCTTCAGGTACCCATCAGTACTTGTCACCTGTGGTTTGGTTTGCATGGACAAAGGGCCTTTGCATTTTTTGTTTGATGTAGAAGTACATCCAGGAAGCCAGAAATATGGGCAGCACCATCCGCCAGCCCAAACTGTCCAACCTCTCGCCATCAGTGATTGCCCAAACAAATTGGAAATTTGTAGAGGGCCTGCTGAAGGAATGCCGCAACAAGGTGAGCCATGGACACCTCTCCTCTGTGTGTGTGTTGTTTTGCTTGGCAGAAAAGGTGAGATCAAAGCTTGGCTCTGACTACTTTTTTTTTTTTTTTTTAAAGATTCATTTATTTCTTTGAAAGGCAGAGTTGGGGGGCGGTGGGGAGAGATGGAGAGAGAGATCTTCCATCCACTGCTTCAATCCCCAAATGGCCACAACAGGCCGGGCTGAGCCAGGCCAAAGCCAAGAGCCTGGAGCTTCACCCAGGTCTCCCACATGGATACAGGGGCCAAGCACTTGGGCCATCCTACACTGCTTTCCTAAGCACATTAGCAGGGAGCTGAATTGGAAGTGGAGCAGCATGGACTCAAACAAGCATCCACATGGAATGCCAGCATCACAGATGGTGGCTTAACCCATCATACAACAATGCCAACCCTGGAAACCCTTCTTGATTTTAAAAATACTGTTAATAAAAGTGATCTAATACTAATTTCAAGATTCTGTTAACTTGGAATTGGATATATTTGTTTTAAATAAAAGTCTACTCTGCCTGTCAAAAATAAATAAATAAATAAAACCTTAAAAAATAAAATATACCATTTATTGAGAGAAGTATGATTTGCTTGATGTAAACAATATACATATTTAAAACTGAGAGAGACAGTTTCTGGATGTTTTACGTTACTTGAAATCAGATTAGTCTTCATTCTCACATATTACAGCAGATTAGTTTTCACTGACTTTAGCAGATTAATCTTACATATGTGAAAATGTTTTACTTCTCTGTTTTAATCTGATGGCAGTAATCTCTTAGGTTCAGAAACAGGAACTTACTGAGTACCTCATATGTGCCAGGCCAAAGTGTATTACTCAGGTTGTTTAGATATTTTTCTTTATAAAGACAATCATTCTTAATTTTTAACATCTTATTTATGAATTTAAATTTGTCTTCTAGCAAAAAAAAGTCTTTCAATCAAGTCAGCATACTGTGATTTTTATGGCAGTTCAACTAATTTGGAATAGTATGTTTATTTATTAGTGGAATAAAATACTTTCTTACGTTTTTGGTTTCTAAGTGACACTCATTTATAGGTTGAAGTAGTAGTCATTTATAGGAGGAAATAAATTTTTAAAAATATTTTATTTATTTATCTGAGAGGCAGAGTTACAGAGAGGGAGGGACAGAGAGACAGGTCTTCCATCTGCTAGTTCACTCCCTAAATGGCTGCAACAGCCAGAGCTGAGCCTATCTGAAGTCTGGAGTCACTCTTCCATGTGAGTATAGAGGCCAAAGGACCTGGGCCATCTTCTATTGCTTTCTCAGGCTGTAGCAGAGAGCTGGATTGGAAGTGGAGCAGCCGGAACTCTAACTGGTTCCCATATGGGATGCTGGCACTGCAGGCGACAGCTTTACTCACTACACCACAACGCTGACCCCCAATGATTTTTCTTGCAGAAGAAATTATTAATGCTAAAAATTAGAATAGTATATTAGTACTGATTTTTTAAGTGTTTTTTAAAAAAACTAAAGTTGGTTACTCTGAGTCATTGACATCCTTATTTTCCTATATAATGTTGTCTTTTCTGCTATCAAGAAAATTGCTGATGCTGCATGTCTTATAAGAGTGCTCCTTTGTTGTCTTCATTCTCAAGTTTTGAGATGCATGCCACGCCAGTAACAACTTCCTATGTCTATTGCCTGGCCATTGATGACTGAGGAATACTTTCACATACCATTTAAAAACTACTTATTTAGTTGATACACACACACATAACTCCTGTCTGCTGGTTCATTCCCCATGATACATACCATTTTCAGCTGTTACTCTGTGGGAAAATGTGCATCTTAGAATTGAAGAAATATAGTAATCAGTCTAACACCACAAAGTATTGACTAACAAGTAGAGAAATAGAAACTCTTGTATTGTTAGAAGTATTAATTTGTATGATTACTTTGGAAAACAAAATTATACCTAGTAATTCTTCTCCTTGATATGTTCCCTAGAGAAACTTTGAGAGCATGTCCCAGGGTGTATGTTCAAGAAATCTTTAGCAGCACTCTTTGTAATAATCCTAAATTTGCTGGCGCCCGCGGCTCAGTAGGCTAATCTTCCTCCTTGCGGCGCTGGCACACTGGGTTCTGGTCCCGGTCGGGGTGCCGGATTCTGTCCCGGTTGCCCCTCTTCCAGGCCAGCTCTCTGCTGTGGCCAGGGAGTGCAGTGGAGGATGGCCCAGGTGCTTGGGCCCTGCACCCCATGGGAGACTAGGAGAAGCACCTGGCTCCTGCCTTCCGATAGGCGCAGTGCACTGGCCGCAGCGCGCCAGCCGCGGTGGCCATTGGAGGGTGAACCAATGGCAAAGGAAGACCTTTCTCTCTGTCTCTCTCTCTCTCTCTCACTGTCCACTCTGCCTGTCAAAAAAAAAAAAAAAAAAAAAGCTAAATTAGAAATAGCCCAAAGACCAATCAGTAAGAGAAAAAATAAATATAGTATATTTATTCATATAGTGGAATGCTATTCAATGATGGAAATGGAGAGTAGTTAAGCCCATCAACATGGATGAATTTCACAAGCGTAAAGGTGAGTGAAAAAGCCTATCACAAAAGAAAACCGGCCTCTGCACCTGCATGGGAGACCAGGAGGAAGCACCTGACTCCTGGCTTCGGATCAGTGCAGCGCGCCGGCCGTAGCAGCCATTTAGGGAGTGAACCAACAGAGGGAAGACCTTTCTCTCTGTCTCTCTCTCTCTCTCTCACTGTCTATAACTCTACTCAAAAAAAAAAAAAAAAAGCCGGCACTGTGGCTCAACAGGCTAATCCTCCGCCTTGCGGCACCGGCACCCCGGGTTCTAGTCCTGGTCGGGGCGCCGGATTCTGTCCTGGTTGCCCCTCTTCCAGGCCAGCTCTCTGCTATGGCCCGGGAGTGCGGTGGAGGATGGCCCAAGTGCTTGGGCCCTGCACCCCATGGGAGACCAGGAGAAGCACCTGGCTCCTGCCTTCGGATCAGCGCGGTGTGCCGGCTGCAGCGGCCATTGGAGGGTGAACCAACGGCAAAAGAAAGACCTTTCTCTCTGTTTCTCTCTCTCTCACTGTCTACTCTGCCTGTCAAAAAAAAAAAAAAAAAAAAAAAAATTCAGGCAAACCCAAGTTGTATTGTTTAGGGAAACAGGTATAGGTGATAGTAATTTCCTTGCTTTTCTGTAGTTTCATTGTGTAAGTGATCACTCCAAGAGTAGAAAGGTGATTGGAAGAGATCATATGGCGTACTTCAAAGGTATAGATGACTAGTGTTTTATTTATTGACCTGGGTGCTGGTTATAATAATATTTGTATATATGATATATTTTATAATAAACCATTAATGCTGGAATCAAGTGGTGCCAAAATACTAAGAATTACTGCTTTTGAAAAGTAGGATTAGAAGTGATTATTTTACCCTGCATTTTAGTATTTTTTTTTTAAGATTCATTTATTTATTTGAAAGGCAGAGTTACAGAGAAAGGGAGAGACAGAGGGAAAGAAAGATCTTCCATCCACTAGTTCACTCCCCAAACAGCTACAATGGCCAGGGCTGGGCTAGGTGGAAGTCAGGAGGCAGGAGCTTCTTCTAGGTCTTCAATATGGTTGGCAGGGACCCAGGCCATCCTTTGTTGCCTTCCCAGGTGCATTAACAGGGAGTTAGATTGGAAAGTGGAGCAGCCGGAACTCGAAATGACACCCACATGGGATGCTGGTGCCACAGGCTTAACCCACTGTGCCACAAAACCAGCCCCTTAGGTTTTTATATGTCACAAATTAATAGGTACACTTAAATCTTTTGTTGTTGTTATTGTTAAGAAACAGAGCCCCCATATACTGGTTCATTCCTTTTTTTAAAAATTTCTTCATTTATTTGAAAGATGCGTGTGTGTGTGTGTGTGTGTGTATAGAGAGAGAGAGAGAGATCTTCAGTCTGTTGGTTCACTCCCCAGATGGCTGCAGTAGCCAGGGCTGAGCCAAGTCAAAATCAGGAACCAGGAGCTTCTTCTAGGTCTCCCACATAGGTAGCAGGGGCCCAAGCTCTGGGGCCATTAACCGGGAACTGGATTGGAAGGGGAATAGCTGGGACTTAAACTGGTGGCCATATGGGATGCTTGCCTTGCAGGCAGCAGCTTTACCCACTGTACCACAATCTTGGCCCTGGCCCTTACTTAGGAACTTGAATTCAAAATTGAGGCAAATTTGAGTTCAAAAGACAGATTGCTAACTTTGCTTGTGTGATTTTTCTTTCTTTCTTTTTTTTTAAGATTTATTTTATTTATTTGACAGAGTTATAGAGGCAGGTAGATACAGAGAGAGAGAGAGAGAGAGAGAGAGCGCTTCCATTTGCTGTTCACTCCCCAAATGGCCACAACGGCCGGAGCTAAGCCAATCTGAAGCCAGGAGCCAAGAGCTTAATCCAGGTCTCCCACGTGGGTGCAGGGGCCCACTTATACCATCCTCTGCTGCTTTCCCAGGCACATTAACAGGGAGCTGGATTGAAAGTGGAGCAGCCAGGACTCAAACTGGTGCCCATATGGGAATGCTGGCACTGTAGGCTGGGGCTTTAACCCGCTGCACCACAGTGTCAGCCTCGCTTGTGTGATTTTATACAAATTACTTGAGTTTTCTGACCTCATTTTCCTCACTGATACACTGGAAATGATAGTAGTATTTATCCCATAAAATTGTTAAAACTACCAAATGAATAATGCAATGCTTCATATAGTGCCTGGCACATAGTATTTAATTAAAACTGATTATCATTATACAGTGTGTGTTTTTGATAATGGTTTTAAAATAAGCAATTGAAATTTTTGTGCCTAAAAGTAAATGATCTGGCTGGTACCACGGCTCAATAGGCTAATGCTCTGCCTGCAGCGCTGGCACACCAGGTTCTAGTCCCGGTTGGGGCGCTGGTTTCTGTCCCGGTTGCTCCTCTTCCAGTCTAGCTCTCTGCTGTGGCCCGGGAGTGCAGTGAAGGATGGCCCAAGTCCTTGGGCCCTGCACCCGCATGGGAGACCAGAAGCACCTGGCTCCTGGCTTCGGATCTGCGTGGTGCACTGGTCACAGCACGCCAGTTGCAGCGGCCATTGTGGGTGAACCAACAGAAAAGGAAGACCTTTCTCTCTGTCTCTCTCTCTCACTGTCTACTCTGCCTGTCAAAAAAAAAAAAAAAAAAAAGTATATGGTCTTCCTCAAATTTTTATCCCTTTGACAGCTTAAATACTAACATGTATGCTTAAAGATTTGTTTAGTAAAGTTATTTAAGCAGTAAGAACCAGAGAGTGTCAGAGATGAGCATGACCAAAAGGTTTTATTTCATCAATTTGAATCCAGAGTGATGAAGTCACTTGCCAAGAATCATACAGTGATTGCTGCATTCTTGTCTCCTTCTTAACTAAACTTCTGAAGCATGTATTCCTTACAACCTGACCTACGTAGTTATATACTTTGTTCTGGTTTACTCATCTTGTCCCTCTCAGCCCAGCAGATGTGCTGTGAGGTTGCCATACTCCTCTTTGATTGTGTGTGATCCTCCTTATTGTGGTTATCTATCTACTGATTCCTAGACTAAGAGGATGCTGGTGGAGAAGATGGGCCGTGAGGCTGTGGAATTAGGGCATGGGGAGGTGAATATCACAGGAGTGGAGGAGAATACCTTGATTGCCAGCCTTTGTGACCTCCTGGAGAGAATCTGGAGTCATGGGCTACAAGTGAAACAGGTAATTGATGCATGACTTCTCCCTGCTAAGCATGTTGTTTTCCTTCCTATTTTCACTGGCTCTTTCCCACATTCTTTTTTTTTTTTTTTTTTTTTAGCTGATTGGCTTTGAGGGAATGACAGCACTCATTGAGTGAGACTTAAAATAGTTAAACAAATTAGTAAATAAATGTGATCCAAGCAATTTTACTTAAAAATAAACTTTGTAAATCTCTGTCAGACTTTTTCAAAGTTGCTTTTTCCTTCCCAGGAGTAGAGCTGGAGGCCAACCTGAGAGATCTTGTTTATCACTGGCCTAATCCAGAGATAGAAAAGAAAGAGAACTTGGAGCACTGGAATTACCAAACATGCTCCAAGGGCCTTCATTGACTCTCCTTAGCCAGTGGGAAAAGACCTGGTATTAACATTTCCTTTTATGCAGGTGGTTTAACTATCTGAAAGAAATCCTCAGGAAGTTGAGTGTGTGTGTATTTGATAGAGCCAGCACTGTGGTACAGTAGGTTAATCCTCCGCCTGCAGTGCCAGCATTTCATATGGGCACGGGTTCTAGTCCCAGCTGCTTCTCTTCTGATCCAGCTCTCTGCTGTGGCCTGAAAAAGCAGTAGAAGATGGCCCAAGTGCTTGGGCCCCTGTACCCATGTGGGAGACCCAGAAGAAGCTCCTGGCTCCTGGCTTCGGATCTGCTCAGCTCCGGACATTGCAGCTATTTGGGCAATGAACCAGAGGATAGAAGACCTTTCTGTCTCGTCCCCTCACTGTCTATAACTCTACCTATCATTAAAAAGGAAATATAGTCCTTGTTTAAAAAAACATAAGATTTATTTATTTGAATGGCAGAATTACAGAGAGGCAGAGGCAGAGAAGGAAGTCTTCATTCACTTCCAAATGGCTGCAGTGGCTGGAGCTGAGCCAATCCGAAACCAGGAATCAGGAGCTTCCTCTGGGTCTCCCACATGGATGCAGGGGCCATTTTCCACTGCTTTCCCAGGCCATAGCAGAGAGCTGGATTGGAAGTAGAGCAGCTGGGACTTGAACTGGCACCCATATGGGATGCTGGTGCAGCAGTCAGAGGTTTAGCCCACTACACCACAGCACTGGCCCCAACTTTTATATATTTTTAAGTTTGAAAAAATTTAAAAAGCAGTTTTATCATGGAAAAATTATAAAGTACATGTTAGTATCCAACAAATATTTGTTGGGAGCCTACAGAATGTCAAGCACTGTTGTAGGCACTTGACAGACTTCAGTGAACAAAACAGATCCAGATTTCTGCTTTCTTAGAGTTTCCGTTTAATGGGGGATGGCAAACAATTGGCCATACCTATCCTGCAAAAACATTTTCCTGTGTACCTGTGCTGTCCATTGTGTAGCTGTATATTTAAAAATCCAACAGAACACAATGAGATGCCATTTCATAGCCACTGGGATACCTAAATTAAAGATAGCAAGGATGTGGAGACATTGGATCCTTTATATATTGCTGATGGGAATGTAAAATGTTGCAGCAACTTTGGAAAACAGTCTGGTAGTAATATAAACAGTTATATTATATTCAGCAAGTCCATTTCTAGGTAGGTACTCAAGAGAAGTGAAAACATGTCTCCACAAAAGCTTACACATAAAGGTTCAGAGCAGCATTGTTTGTAGTAGCCAAAAAGTGGAAACAGCCCAAGCCTTCATCAGCTAATGAGCGCATACCCAAACGTGCTGTAACCACACAGTGGAATATTATTCAACAATAGAGGGGATGAAGAATCATACAGTGGATACATGATACAAAGTGGATGAACTTTGAAAACATGCCAAATGAAAGAAGTCAGACACAAAAGACCCTATATCGTGCAACCTTATTTGTATAAAATGTTCAGAATATGCAAATCCATAGACAGAAGTAGATTAAGGGTTTTCAGAGGCTATGGGAAGCGAGGATTGGAGAGTGACAATGTGTATGTAGGTTTTTTTTTTTTTTTTGAGGTGATGAAAATTTTCTAAAATTAGATAATGGTGATGGTTGCATAACTCTGTGAATATGCCAGGAAGCAAAATTTTTTTTAAAAGATTTTATATATTTATTTGAGAGGTAGAGTTACAGACAGTGAGAGAGAGAGATACAGAGAAAGAGGTCTTCCTTCTGTTGGTTCACTTCCAAATGGCTGGAGCTGATCTGATCTGAAGCCAGGAGCTATGTTCTTCCTCGACTCTCATGCGGGTACAAGGGCCCAAGGACTTGGGCTTTCACTGCTTTCCCAGGCCACAGCAGAGAGCTGAATTGGAAGAAAGCAGCAAGGATTAGAACTGGCGCCCATATATGGATGTCGGCACCACAGGTGGAGGATTAACCTACTGCACTACAGCGCTGACCCCAGAAACAGAAAATTTTTAAAAAGATGTTCATTTATTTGAGAGGTGGGTTAAAGCCACGGCATGCAGCGCCAGCATTCTATATGGATGCTTGTTTGAGTCCCTGCTGCTCCACTTCTGATCTAGCTCCCTGTGCCTGGGAAATCAGTGGAGGATGGCCCAAGTCCTTGGCCCCTGCACTCACGTGAGAGACCTGGAAGAAGCTCCTGGCTCCTGGCTTTGGCCTGGCCTTGCCTCAGCTGTTGTGGTCATTTAAAGAGTGAACCAGCAGATGGAAGATCAGTCTCTCTAACTGTGCCTTTTTTTTTTTTGAATATTTTATTTATTTATTTGAGAAGTAGAGTTACAGACAGTGAGAGGGGGAGACAGAAAGGTCTCCCATCTGCTGGTTCACTCCCCAAATAGCTGCAATGGCTGGAGCTGAGCAGATCCAAAGCCAGGAGCCAGGAGCTTCTTCTGGGTCTCCCACGCTGGTGCAGGTGCTCAAGCACTTGGACTATCCTCCATTGCTTTCCTAGGCCATAACAGAGAGCTGGATCAGCAGAGGAGCAGCTGGGACTAGAATGATGCCCATATGGGATGCTGGTGCTGCAGGTGGAGGATTAACCTACTGCGCCACAGTGCCGGCCCCTAACTCTGCCTTTCAAATAAATAAATAAATCTTTAAAAAAATGCAACTGAAAACAATATTGGAAGAAAAATATGTATTTATTTATTTGAAAGTCAGAATTATAGAGGGGGGGAGGGAGGGAGGGAGGGAGAGAGAGAGAGAGAGGGAGAGAGGGAGAGAGGGAGAGAGGTAGGTAGGTAGGTAGGTGTCGGTCTTCCACCTGCTGGTTCACTCCCCAAGTGGCCGCAATGGCCAGGGCTAAGCCATGCTGAGGCCAAGAACCAGGAGCTTCATCTGGGTCTCCTAAGTATGTGGCAGGGATCCAAGCACTTGGGTCATCTTCCACTGCTTTTCCCAGGCCATTAGTAGGGAGCTGGATTGGAAGTGGAACAGCTGCTGTGCTGCAATGCTGGCCCCCAAACTGGAACTCTTACTGTTCCATATGCTGGAGTACTATTTTATTGACCATAGTTTATTTCTACCCTGCAGTTAGTACAAGCTTACTTTTACTGTAGGCTTTTTCAACTTGTCTCCAGTAGTGAATCCTCATCGTAGTGATGACTTATTTTACCCAGCCTGCACTAAGGGCAAGAGTACTTTCAATGTTTTTGGAAATTCAGGAACTATCATAGAGTCATATAGACTGGATGTCCATTCCTCTGTGCAAAAGCCATCATGCTTTGCCCAAGCAAAACCATCAACAGATCGTTCAGAGCCCAACAGATTGTTTCATTTTGTTGGTTTTTTTCTTTCTTACCCACTAGTCCTTCCCAGGCTGTCTTTGGTATCTCTTTTCTGTTCCTGTTAGGGAATCATTTCCTTTTTCTGTTCCCTTTCCAATCTTTATATTTTTCCTGTGCTTTAATAAGGAAATATATTATACATTGAAACAAGAAACTGTGCTGATATTTTTTTGCAAAAGCCTGTATATATTCACAGCCTTGATCGCTGAAATCTAAACTGATAGGTGTTTCTCCTTGTCCTGTTTCCAGGGCAAATCAGCCTTGTGGTCCCACCTGTTACATTACCAGGAAAATCGGCAGAGAAAACTCACGTCGGGCAGCCTCAGTACCTCAGGTAAGGCAGCCTCTGTACCACTGGACAGAGTGCCTGCAGCCACTTTCCCACATCCTGGAGTGATCTTCTGAAGCAGACTCTTTCAGGTTGATGAAGCTCTGGAATGTTTTATATTTTAAATATTGAGCCACCAGGCTCTTTGAACCACAGAGCATACCAAAGCTGTGGGATTTGCTTTCATTATGTGTTTTTAGACCCTTTGATCAGTGAGATAGAAAACTTCTCTCAGCAAGAGGCCAGTCTTTTCTGAGCTGAGATTTTACTCCACTATTGGTGTCTTAGGTTTAGAGCAAACTGTTTTTAGTCTTTTGTCTTATTTCTCTGACATGGGCATTGAGATTGTCCTGTTAAGCAAGAGAACTGTTTGTCAGTATCCTTCCTTGCAACTCCACAAATTTAAGGCCTGGTTTAAATGATCCCTTATTCTTCCTTTTGTTTCTAGCTTAATGAACATGTCAGTTTGTGGGAATTCCAGAGAACATCTAGTCCAGCCCCTTGATTTTACAAAAAGAGGTAAAGGGTCCAGAGAGGAATTGAATTTACTTAAGATTGCATAGTGAGTCATTGGAAGAGGCCAGATTAGGAGCCAGGCCTCTTGTCTCCTAGTCTGTGTTCTTTATTCCATCATCTTACAGTCCCTTCCAGGACAGCCTCACTTCATTCACTTGGCTGCACTCCTCCTTCATACCATCCTCCCTTCTTCCCTGTATGCCAGAGAGTTAGTGTTCCGTTCCCGTTCCCATTCCCTTTCCCTTTCCCTTTCCCTTTCCCTTTCCCTTTCCCTTTCCCCTTCCTTCCTTCCTTCCTTCAGAAGAAGAGTGACAGAGGGAGAAATCTTCCATCTGCTGGTTCACTCCCCCAAATGGCTACAATATCTAGGGCTGAGCCAAGCCTAAGCCAGGAACCAGGGACTCTATCTGGGTCTTCTACATGGGTGGTAGGGGCCCAAGCCCTGGGATCATCCTCCTCTGCCTTTCCATGTATATTGGCAAGGAGCTGGAGCTGGGACTCCATCTGGTACTCAGGTATGGGATGCCAGCATCATAAGTGCCGTCTTAACCTGCTTTGCCACAGTGCCAGCCCCAGATGTTCTCATACTGATAAAAATAGGTTAGGTAGGATTCAAGATAGGCATGAACTCTTTGCCCTTGAACTGTTTATTCTCAGCATGAATCTGGGGAGATAATTGTCTAAAAACCAGGCATAATGGCTTCCTAGGTAGCTGTATGAGGAGTTTTTTGGTCCACTTTCTGGTTGTGAGAGCCTAGTCTTCTTGGGAAGGAAGACTATAGGAATTACTACTAAGGGATAAGCAGTAGCCAGAAAGTTTGATCAGCTTGGTGCTGAGAACACTGTTTCACACACTGAGCCAGACATGAGCTTATAAAGGTATTGAGTCTTCCCTTTCAGAGGTACCAAGCATTGTAGAATAGTTTCTTTACACGTTCCCTTAGCTCTTGTCTTTTTTTTTTTTTTTTTTTTTTTTTTTGACAGACAGAGTGGACAGTGAGAGAGAAAGACAGAGAGAAAGGTCTTCCTTTGCCGTTGGTTCACCCTCCAATGGCCGCCGCGGCCGGCGCGCTGCGGCCGGCGCACCGCGCTGATCCGATGGCAGGAGCCAGGAGCCAGGTGCTTTTCCTGGTCTCCCATGGGGTGCAGGGCCCAAGCACCTGGGCCATCCTCCACTGCACTCCCTGGCCACAGCAGAGGGCTGGCCTGGAAGATGGGCAACCGGGACAGAATCCGGCGCCCCGACCGGGACTAGAACCCGGTGTGCCGGCGCCGCTAGGCGGAGGATTAGCCTAGTGAGCCGCGGCGCCGGCCCTCCCTTAGCTCTTATGTAGCCCTTTTAAATTCAAATTTATTATTAAAATGAACAGAAGAGACTTAATTTAGGTCATAGGTACAATTGTTTTTTTTCTTAAAAATGTATTTATTTATTTGAAAGTCAGAGTTAGAGAGAGAGGGAGAGACAGAGAGAGAAAATCTTCCATCCACTTGTTCATTTCCCAGATGGCTGCAAGGGCCAGAGTTAGGATGATAGGAAACCAGGAGCTTCTTCCAGGTTTCCCATGTGGGTGCAGGTGCCTAAGCACTTGGGCCATGCTCTGCTACTTGCCCAGGCACATTAGCAGGGAGCTGGATTGGAAGCAGAGCAGCTGGGACTCGAACCGGTGCCCATATGGGATGCTAGTACCACAGGTGGAGGCTTAACCTGCTGCACCACAGCACCAACCCCAATAGATACAATTCCTTTTTTTTTTTTTTTGACAGGCAGAGTGGACAGTGAGAGAGAGAGACAGAGAGAAAGGTCTTCCTTTTGCCGTTGATTCACCCTCCAGTGGCCGCCACGGCTGGTGCGCTGCAGCTGGCACACCATGCTGATCCGAAGGCAGGAGCCAGGTACTTCTCCTGGTCTCCCATGGGGTGCAGGGCCCAAGGACTTGGGCCATCCTCCACTGCCTTCCCGGGCCACAGCAGAGAGCTGGCCTGGAAGAGGGGCAACTGGGACAGAATCTGGCGCCCCGACCGGTACTAGAACCCGGTGTGCCAACACTGCAGGCGGAGGATTAGCCTATTGAGCCGCGGCGCCGGCCCCCAATAGATACAATTCTAAGAATAAAAAGTTTTTGAAAGTTCATTTTCATTTTATTTGAAAAATGAGATCTGTTCCCCTAAATGCCAATAAGAGCCAGAGTTGGGGAAGGCTAAGGTCAGGAGCCCAGAACTCACTCATTTTGGCTCTCCCACATTGGAGGCAGATAACCCAAGTACTTGAAGGTATAGGGTGCACGTTAGCAGGAAGCTGGATTCAGGAGCAGAGGTAGGACTTGAACCCAGGCCCTCTGATGTGGGATGGGGGCATCTCAAGTAGTATCTTAACGATTGCACCAAATGCCTGTTCCTTATAGTTCATTTTGAAGCTAAAAAAGGGCATGAATAGTAGTTCCAAGTGGAAGCATTGCTTCACTGTGTTATGTTGAGAGCACAAGAGAGGAGAAGCCAGGAGACAGGCATTCCAGTCCTGATTTAGCTACTTGGTGACCTAGGCAAAGCAACTAACATCTATGAACTTCAGAGTGGAAATTGGGAAAATGATGATAATATCTTGGCTGCCTTATAAGTTGTTAATGAACAAAATGAGATAATATGCATAAAAATATAAAATACGATCTCTGATAGGAAACTAATATTTATGAAGTGATATATAAATTTACCAATGTAATCAGTTGTTTCCTGTGGAAATGTATGATTTGAGATAAAGGAGGGTAGTTAGTTGTTCGGATATTCACATCTCTTTGGATGTGACCAATTTTGTTGTTCTAGGAATATTTTTCGATTCAGAACGGAGGAAGTCTGATGCCAGTGCAGTCATGTCTCCCCTGAGGATCTCTCTGATTCAGGATATGAGGTCAGTCTGGGTTCACATGTAATAAGCCTCTAAAATCCTGTATTCAGTTGCTGCTTAGGTGTTCACCTTGCAGAACAGACTTTTAGTGGCTGTGGTAGCATCTCAGTTAACCAGGAAACCCTCCTAATTGATCTTTTGCTTTGAGGTGCATATGTAGAGTTGGGTTTCCTGGCATTTTGGGAGGACTATACCAGGGTGAAGGGTTAGCCTGACTTTTTGAGGGTTATATTGCCTCTCCCTACCCATCCCACCCCAACTACAGTGAGCATATCTGGCAGTGCTATATGGGAACTCAGAATTTGGACAAGAGACACGGGCTTTTCCAGGATGCATTAGGGCTGCTGCACCAGGCTCCCTTGGCTTTACCGGGAGGTTTTGGCATTGAGTTCATGTTGCTTCATATCCTCTGCTTCTCATTCCTTCTTTAGGCATATCCAGAACATCGGGGAAATCAAGACTGACGTGGGAAAGGCCAGAGCATGGGTGCGACTCTCCATGGAAAAAAAGTTACTTTCCAGACACTTGAAGCAACTTCTGTCAGAACACGAGCTCACCAAGTAAGCCTACTCACCTGGAATAGAATGAGGCTTTCAGGACTGATGGGGAGGAACTAGAAACTGTCTGGGAAGGGGGAGTATTCAATGTGACATTGCTGTAACATCCACCTGCAGTCAAATTGTGTATGCAGTTTTCTTCTCCTCTTTTGATCTATAGAAAACTATTTTTTGCTATATCTGCTTTCCCTTTCCTCAACCTGTATGCCCAAAAGTAGCTTTCCTAAAGAGTGCATTCAGGTGACATTCATACTTCCTGAACATGATGCATATCCTCTGTCTCATTCCTGTCCTGGTGAGCAAAGGAGTGGAGAATTAAAAGGAAACTTCTGGAGCTGGCATTGTGGTGCAGTGGGGCAAGCTGCTGCAAGATGCTGGCATTCCGTATGAACATTGACTCATGGCAGGCTGCTCTGCTTCCACTCCAGCTCCATGCTGGTGCGACATAGGAAACAGTGAAGGATGGCCCAAGTGCTTGGGTCCCTGCCACCCACATAAGAGACCTGGATAGAGTTCTAGGATCCTGACTTCAGTCTGGCCCAGACCTGGCAGTTGCAGCCGTTTATATGGGGAACGAACCAGTGGATGGAAGATGTCTCTCTATTCTCTCTCTCTGTCTCTTTCTCTGCTTTTTAAGTAAATAAATAAATCTTAAAAAGAAAAAAAGGAAACTTCTGAGATTTTGCTGTATCCCTTTTGTTCTCCATGAAGCCCAGCGCTTAGCCCAAAGCAAACAATTGCTTCCTCCTCTCTGGCCGTTGCCTGAGAAGCTGTAGAGATTACCAGGGCTTTCAGATAACTCTTGTAGGCTGTCTCCCTCCATTCCTACCACCTTTCTGTCTTTTCTTATGTGGAATTTGATTGGCTTTTTCTTCACTGACAAATATGGTGGGATTTTTTTGGGTTAAGATTTTTGTAGGTGGGACTGGTGCTGTGGTGCAGCAGGTTAGAACCCCAGCCTGCTGCACCGGCATCCCATATGGGCACTGGTTCAAGTCCCTGCTGCTCCGCTTCTGATTCAGCTCTCTGCTAATGCACTTGGGAAGGCAGTGGAAGATAGCCTACGTGCTTGTGCCCCTGCACCTGTGTGGGGGACCAGGAGGAAGCTCCTGGCTCTTGGCTTCTGATCAGCACAGCTCCAGCCATTGTGGCCCTCTGGGGAGTGAACCAGCAGACAGAAAACCTTCCTCTCTCTCTGTCTCCCTCTCCCTCCCTCTCTCCCTCTCCCTCTCTCCCTCTTTCTCTCTCTGCCTTTGCCACTCTGTAACTCTCCCTTTCAAATAAATAAAAATCTTAATAAAAAGATTTTTTGTACTTATCTCTTTGTATTATCCTTTTATAGCTTTTATTATGTGATTTCTCTGTGGATGATAAATCAGAGAAGTGGACCTTGGGAAAATTTTATGTAAGCTGTTTGATTAAACCTACAGATCTGATTTTATGCAGAGTTAAATATAAAGTTTGTGTGTGTGTGAACTGTAGTAAGAAACCAGATTTAGAACTTTGACGGATTAGAGAGCTGACTTGAGAAATTAAGAAGCAGTCATTGTTCTTTTTATTTTTTTAAAAAAAGATTTACTTGTTTGAAAGGTAGAGTTACAGAGAGGGAGAGACAAAGAGAGAAAATCTTCCATCTGTTGGTTCATTGCCCCATGGCTGTGACCACTGAGGCTGTGGCTGTGGCTGGGCCAGTTTGAAGCCAGGAGCCTGGCACTCCATCCTGGTTTTCCACATGGGTGGCAGGGACCCATGTACTTGGGCCATCCTCTGCTACTTTCTCAGGCACATTAGCAGGGAGCTGGATAAGTATTTTGACAGCTAGGATGTAAACTGGTACCCTTGTGGGATGCCAGTGTCCCAGACAGTGGCTTAACCTGCCATACCACAATGCTGGCCTTGTTGTTTTAAAAACAATTTTTATCTTTATTTTTGTGTTTGCTTTTTTGTTGTTGTTGTTCACTTGAAAGGCAGAGGTACATAGACAAAGAGTGAGAGATTCCATTTCATTCCTCAAATACCTGCAACAGCTGGGCTGGGCCAGGCCAATGCCAGGAGCTCCCATCATGGTTTCTGAATGGGTGGCAGGTACTCAACCACTTGAGCCATCACCTGCTGCCTCCTAGGATGTGCATTAGCAGGAAGTTGGATAAGAAGTAGAGCCAAGACTCCAAAGAGGCACTCTGGTTTGGTTTTCTGGCATCTGAAGTGGTGTTTTAACCCCTGTGCCAAACTCTTACCACAGGAAATCTCAATTCTTAGTGTTTCAGTTTGATTCTCTAAAGGAACAGAAAGGTTTAGGAAGAAAATTTGGAGACTTGGAGGAGAACTGAAAGAGAGCAAGTGAACATGTAAGTCCAGAGTTTAGAAGGGACATGTTGCACATCAGAATCTAGAGAACCGTCTTGTGTCCTGGAAATACCACTTGCTGTAGCTATGTGGACTCCAAGGCCTGACAGGGCAGGCATCGTTTTGTTTTTGTTTTTGTTTTTGTTTTTTTTGTTTTGTTTTGTTTTTGAGCCACAGTGGTTATTAGGAGAGACTGTAGTCAGGAGGATGAGGCAGAGAGGCAATTAAGAGGGGGTCAAACTTAAGAACTTTATGAAGGTCAAGACATGGGTCGATCTAGGGTCAAGGGCATGACCTTGGTGGAGAAGCTAATCTTGGTTTCTTTGAACTGAAAGCCTTTAGAGATGATATGTTTAGACTTTACTCAGTAATTTTTAACTCCTCACCTGATATTCTGACCTCTGTCCTACTTCAGTGAGTGGAAAATGAGGAGAGTTTTGCTGCCACAAATTACACTTTGGATGAGGTGTAGGGAGAGAGAAAGAGGAATTTAATCAAAGCCACCTACCCCTCCATCTGGTCTTCACTTATCCTTCTCCAGTCACACTGTGCCCCTCACCCTTCTCAGGATGCCTTCTGCCCTTTCTTGCCTGCTGACCCTGTCTCTGTCCTCTGTCCACCTGGTAAATTCCTTCGGGGTCTAGGCAAATGTTCTGTTGCCAAAGTTTCCTGGACTCCCTGGTGATGTGGTCTATTTCTCCACCACAGATGCACAACAGTTGTTAGAGCATTTGTTCATCCCTGCTTACCACCAAGGTGCTGTGTTATCCTAATCTATGTGCTTGCCACGTATTAAAGTTCACTCTATGTGAGAGCATGAATCATGTGGTTTTCCTAGTGCTGAGCTTGTTGCCTGGCGCCTAGTAGGACAGCCTCGGGAAAGGATGTCCTGATAGAATGTTCCTGAATCTCTGGGATTTCCAGTTAGTCCCCAACACTGTTAGCACCTTGGAGACGGGGTAGGGAGGAGTCAAGGTAAGGAGGACATAGATTTATGGGACTCAATGAATTATAAAATCTAAAGGGAGAAATTAGGTAACTCCTGTAGAGGGAGCCTTGAAGTTCTTTTCTTTGATCTCTCTGCCATGACTAGTACTGCATAGTGTCCACTTCACTTGAACTCACTTTGTATGGCTGCCACGACCTCTACCATCTTGTTTACCTTCCCCTGTAACCCTTTCCAGGTGTTGCCTTCCACAGTCCTCCATTCTCTGTGCGCATGCATTTTCTTTGTCTTTGTCTTCTTCTCCCTCTCTCTCTCACCTGTGATCTCACTCATTTTCATGACTTCTGTCACTGCTGAGCAGGTGACTCCCACATATGAAGCTCTAGCTCTGACCTTTCTTCTGAGCCTCAGGCTTGCACTTAGTTGCATTCAGATATTTTACCTGTAGCTCAGAGAGAACAAAAGCAGACCTCACAGAATCTTTACCGTAACTACTTTTCTCCCAGACTTTTTGTTAATGCCATCATTGTTCTCTCTAAATGTCTACCCTCCCATTCTTTCTTCCGACCTACATGTAAAATCTGGAGTCATTTTTTACTCCTTTCTTTGCTTTATCTCCTACATACAGATTTAAAGTCTTTAGTTTCTGCCCCACCTGTCTCCTTATGTTTTTGTCACTCTGTCTTGGCTTAATCCTCATTCTCCTTTCATCTCTCACCTTCACTAAATTTAAATCTCCTGAAGTTGGTTGTGGCTCTCCTTTATCTCTGGGGTAAATTACAGAAACCTATTGTTCACAGGACAAATTGCAAACCATTTAGCCTGAAAATTTAATGCCTTCCTTCCTTGACTCCAAACTTCTCAGCCTCTATTGTTAACTGATCACTTCCCTGAGTCTTCAGCTCCAGCTAAACTGGTTTCCATACCTGACCATCATCCTGTACAACACTTGTCTAAATATGTCCTGTCCCTCAGACCCCTCTTGTTCTGGAAGGCCTTCCAGTACCATTTGTTTATGGCTTTTTAAATTCCCAGAGCCTTTGATTTGGGAATCATGGACACTCTCATACCACGGCCTTTACCTGATTTATTCACATAGATTATATTTGAGGGTAGGTCCTTCCCTGTCTAACACTTCTCTGTAAGAGGCCTCAGTTGGTGAATAATCTTTGAATTATCTTAGCCAGCCTGTCTAGGTGGGACCTTGTAGATCTATTGAACCAAATTCCTTTCTGGCCACAGTAATGCTATCCAGGCAAGCAGCATAGTTGCCTTCTTTTGTTCCTGTATGTGCATATTTCTCTCATAGGGACCTTCATATTTGACTCTTGATGTCCCCTTTTTTAGGGGAAGGTATCATTGCTTTGAGGTGCAGAAGGCCTGAGATGTCAGGCAAAGGAGTTGGTCTTTGGTAGGATGCAGGGAATACAGGGACAAAGTTTGGAAAGATGGGAAGGGTGATTGCACAGCTTTTCATTGCCTGTGACCTGGATCAAAGGCGGGAGCTGAGGACTGTCCTTTATCACCTCAGGAGCTGCTGTGGGGTACGTCCAGTTTTTTTTTTTTTTTTTTTTTTTTTTTGTCTTCTGGCCTTCAGGCCTGCCAAGGGTTCAAGAGTAGGCCTTGTAATGAGTGGTGGTCACAGACCTCTAATCATTGCTACTCACACACCATACACAGGGTGACACCCTCACTAGGAGATTGGGTGGATCCATGTCATTCCTGATGAAATTTAAGTTCAGCCCTCAGTTTAGGACAGGAGATTGCATGACCCCTGACACCTGACATTATAGCAAAATCAACCTTCATATAGTGTTGATTTTCCTTGTTCCTGTGGTGGCTTAAGTCATTTTCTGTCTGGTCTTCTGTTAAATAGAGTAGCTAGCTTTGTTCCTTTACAGGGTGGCCCTGAGGGAATTGGAGCATAAGATCTTAAGCTTCTCTTGTCTCTTTCCAGAATTGAGTGTTGTAGCTTCTTTGCCTTCCTTTTAACTGGGAGACTGATGTGTTGCCTCCTCTCCAACAGAAAGTTGTACAAGCGCTATGCCTTTCTGCGCTGTGATGACGAGAAGGAGCAGTTCCTCTATCACCTCCTCTCTTTCAATGCCGTCGATTACTTTTGCTTCACCAATGTCTTCACAACTATCCGTGAGTAGCCCTGCCCGCCCCACTGCCCTTCTTAAGGGGTCTTCATGAACCTACTTAAGGCTCACTCACTGTTCCCTTTTTAAAGAAAGAAGAGTGTGCCTTACATTTTCTATATATATTTGCCTCTGCTTCTGTGAGGTGACAGGTGCCCTTGCCTTGTGTTTTCTGTGAAACTTCTTATTCATTCTGAACACAGGGGCTTGGTCCTCCTGGCCTGGTGTTGTCAGTGTCATCCTAGGCACTGCTCTGGAAGCCTGAGACCATGAAAGAAGAGTGAAGTTGGTGGGGTGGTATGGTTCACTTCCCTGCATTCCTACAAGCAATGTCCGTTTTGTTTTGACCTCAGAGTGTCAAACAAAAGGTTTCCAAGGGCATCACAAAAGGTTTCCGATCAGGCCAAAGGGAAAAAGAGCTCTTCCTGAAGTAGCAGAAAGAACTCCAGATGGCAAGTTTGAGTCCAGACCCGGCTCTTCCCCAACTCACTGTTTGTGAGGCCTCACTTTCCGTATTTTGCATATTGAGAAAGGGGATTTTATATGGTCTAAGGCTCTTCCATTCTCATCTTCCTTTGATGTCAGATTCGCCACAAGTCTGAACTTGACCCCTGGCTAGTTCTTCGACCAGTTCCTCAGTAGCACAGACTCTTGTTTCATTCTAACACTGTATACTCCCTCTCAGAAACTAAGGCTATGAGCTTCAGAGTGGTAGCTCTGGACATGAATTTAGAAGGCCTGAGGCCACTTGTTTCCCTCCCTGTGCCTTGGAACAGTCACACTACCTGTGTGACCTCTCCTAAGATTGTTGTGATTGTCATTAGGGTTTATGGTAGGTTGAAGAGTGATCTGACAAACAATTCAGTACAAGTCATGAGTTGGTAATATTGTTTTAAGAACAAGTTCACTTAGTTCTGAGCCTGAAAATGAGCTTTGATCTTTGATGTTTGGATGGTAACCCTGGGAAGAGAAAGATTGGGATGGAGGGAGTGGTTGGTATTCTAAGCCAGCCAGGGCCTAAGTCCTGGGCCCTGCTCTGCCAGGGCTTTTCTGGGGCCAGGGCAGCAGCAGCCATAATAATACCAGAATGCCTGGGGCAAGTCAGGGTCCCATTAGGTATAGGAGGGATTCCTGATCCCCTCAGTACCTTTGTGGTTTTCTCTTAACAGTGATCCCATACCACATTCTGATAGTACCGAGCAAGAAGTTGGGGGGATCCATGTTTACCGCCAACCCATGGATTTGTATCTCGGGAGAACTGGGTGAGACACAGATCCTGCAGATTCCCAGGAATGTGCTAGAGATGACATTTGAGGTATGTGTTGCTGGAGGCTACACCCTCAGGCTGTATGGGGATTTGATTTTGCAACAGTAGCTTTGGGGAGTTTTCTGCAGGGTTTTATTGAGGCCTTATTCTTTGTACAGTGTCATGCATCAGCATAGCTCACCTGTCCTGAGATGATCTGGGGCTGGAGCCAAGGCTTATCCCTGAGGAGGGGAAGCCTGCCCTGGCTGCGTAGTCTCTGACTGGAAGACACTTACATGTTCGGACTTCCATACCTTCCTCTACAAAAATTCTTTGGTTCCTGAGCCCAGAGATCATGGAACCCTCTGCCAGAGCATCCTGCTCATAGACACTATTCTTTCTCCATGTAGCAGCATTTTCTTTCTCAGCCATGGGCAGCTTATCGGATAGTGCTGAGCCATGAGCTGTGTCCCGCAGCTGCTATGGTGCCTCCAAGGACTGTGGCTCCTTTCTCCTGTTTTCCTGACCTATCCCATCCTCTCTGTTCTCACTCAGTGCCAGAACTTGGGGAAGCTCACAACTGTACAGATTGGCCATGATAACTCAGGACTCTATGCTAAATGGCTGGTGGAGTACGTGCTGGTCAGGAATGAGATCACAGGACATACCTATAAGTAAGTGTTCCCTCAGCTGTGCTTTGACATGGGGGGCAGAGTGTGCCTCCAGGAACTGTCTTTGCTGCTTGCTCCTGTGGGGTTCTCAAGGAGACCCTTCAGGCTGTGATGTGCTCAGGTGACTTCTTGCACCTGAAAAGAAATTCCAAGTGAAGGTGTACAGTATTGCTGGACACAGGTCCAGGCCACCCATGACACTCATGTAATGATTGTAATGGCATACGGTGGGACAAACAGAGCCATGAGGAATTCTACAGTCTGGTTTCAGAGCCTGTCCCCAGGGATGGCCTTTGTTGGTGGCTTTTGCTGGAAGGGCACTGGAGGACCTAGCAGCTCTGACAGGCCATTGCCTGACTTTCAGGTTCCCTTGTGGCCGCTGGTTGGGAAAGGGCATGGATGACGGAAGCCTGGAGAGGATCCTGGTTGGGGAGCTGCTCACATGTCAGCCCGAGGTGGATGAGAGGCCATGCCGGACCCCGCCGCTGCAGCAGTCCCCCAGCGTCATCAGGAGGCTTGTTACCATCTCGCCCAATAATAAGCCCAGTAAGTGGGATAAGGGCTGGGCCCTCCAGCCACATAGCCTGAGAATGGGCAGATCTCTGTGAACCTTTGAATGGGAGTCCAGATCACAGCCTGTGCGGCTGCCTCAGGAACCACCTCTGCTTGCAAAATGCCACAGGCATTTGACACTCTCCTTGGAGGCCAGGATGGAGAGGAGAGCTCATGCAGCCAAGCCTGGTGCTTCGATTATGTTTGATCCTGTAGAGGAGAGGAGTCTGCTTATTGGCCTTCTGCCTGGTTCCTGGGCTTCCCAGTCAAGTATTGTCCCTATTTTAGTTGCCTAAAATTCCAGGGTAAAATTGAAATTAAACTTTACCAGCATCAATCAGAGGCAGATCTCTTAAGTTACTGGCTTTTCATTTTCCCCCCAAAAATTTGGGACAAGTTAGTTGGGTAGGGAAAAGCCTTTATTTCCCAGGGTGCAGCAGCCCTGCCCCACCCATGAGCCCTCCCTATGCCCCCAGTCTCCTGCAGTTAGTTGAGTCCTGTTAGCCTATCAGATTGGTTAGGGATGTCTGCTTGATTTTTTATCAGAGCTGAACACTGGGCAGATCCAGGAGTCCATCGGGGAGGCAGTGAATGGCATTGTGAAGCACTTTCATAAGCCTGAGAAAGAGGTGAGCCTTCCTGCCCTCCACTCCAGGGCCTTACATTGTTTTCTTGGATATCTCATTGTGCTCTTCCAGGCCCACGAGCATGGACAGCCCACAGACTTGTAATGTGTGTACCTCAGCTACTTGAGAACAAACAAACTCCCTGCTAAGCAGGGGTTGGTGGGTGTCTTTGCCTTGGGTTGCTGTTTTCCCTCTACACTGATGACCCAGTCCCTTGGGCCCCAGTGAGCAGTGCCTGTTCCTGTCCTCTGCTGGATTTCCTAGGCCTCTGAACAGTGACCTTACTAACTTTGTGTTCCTGATGGGGATTCTTCCTGTGTGTGTCCCAGATCCATCATCTAGTTACTCGTCCGTTCACTTCACAGCTTGTCACTGGGAGCTGCTTTGAGCTACCACTGTGCTACGTGGTCCCTGCAGTTTTCTTGCTGCCCTTTCAGCTCTGGACTGAGGGTTTGGGTGTGCATTGGTGTATGGTGCAGCTTGGCTGAGACAAGCCTGGTGCTCTCCCTTTTTTCCTTACCCAGCGAGGCAGTCTGACACTATTGCTTTGTGGAGAGTGTGGCCTTGTCTCGGCCCTGGAACAGGCTTTCCAGCATGGATTTAAATCACCACGGCTCTTCAAAAATGTCTTCATTTGGGATTTTCTGGGTGAGTTGGGCTCGGGCATGAGGGTGGGAAGAGCATGCATAGAAATAGTGGAATTCACTAACATAGCATGGGTGCTGACCCTTGGGGCTGCAGTGCAGAATCCAAATCAGGTGACTCCCAGATTAGATCCATTGTTGTTTGCCCGGGTTTTCCTTGAGGGAATGGTAAGAGCCCTGGATTCTCCTGAGAACAGACAGAAAAGATTCTTTCTAGCTATCACTTACCTTGCCTGGGCTAGTCCTGAGTTCTCATACTTTCTCCTTCTGTATTCAAAAAGCTGGTTTACAATTATTGGAGCTCAAGCCCTGTAGTACTCAGTTGAAGAATTTTTATGCAAGAAACCATCCTTGGAGTTTTCTTATATATTCAGACAAGGGAAAAGACCATTTTTATGTCAAGGGTCACATAAAAATAAATTTTAAAAATAAGCATAGAAAACATAGGTTCATTTGGAAATGTGACCAGTGATACCCAAACATTCATGGTATTCTCATTAAGTTACTTGCATGGACTTGGAGAGGCCCATACCACGTGACTGCAGGACCACCAGAGACAGGTCTGTGGTTTTTTTTTTTTTTTTTTTTTTTTTTTTTTTTAAGATTTATTTATTCATTTGAAAATCAGGGTTACACAGAGAAAGAAGGAAAGGCAGAGAGAGACAGAGAGGTCTTCCATCCCCTGGTTCACTCCCCAGTTGGCCACAACAGCTGGAGCTACGCTGATCCGAAGCCAGGAGCCAGGAGCTTCTTCTGGGTCTCCTATGCGGGTGCAGGGACCCAAGGTCTTGGGCCATCTTCTGCTGCCTTCCCAAGCCGTAGCAGAGAGCTGGATCAGAAGTGGAGCAGCTGGGACACAAAACGGCGCTCATATGGGATGCCGGCACTGGAGCTAGTGGCTTTACCTGGCTATGCCACAGTGCCGGCCCCAGACAGGTCTGGTTTTTTGTTTTATTTTGTTTTTTTGACAGGCAGAGTTAGATAGTGAGAGAGACAGAGAGAAAGGTCTTCCTTTTCCGTTGGTTCACCCCCCCCCCCCCCCCCCCCCGCCAAATGGCCGCTACGGCTGTCGCACTGTACCTATCTGAAGCCAGGAGCCAGGTGCTTCCTCCTGGTCTCCCATGCAGGTGCAGGGCCCAAGCACTTGGGCCATCCTCCACTGCCTTCCCGGGCCACAGCAGAGAGCTGGACTGGAAGAGGAGCAACCGGGACAGAATCCGGCACCCCAACCAGGACTAGAACCTGGTGTCCTGGCGCCGCAGGCGGAGGATTAGCCAAGTGAGCCACGGCGCTGGCCCAGACAATTCTGTTTTAAGAACCTTTGTCACTGGAAAATTTTTCTACTCTTCACAGAAAAAGCACAAACCTATTATGAGACATTGGAGCAGAATGAAGTAGTACCTGAGGAAAACTGGCATACAAGGGCCCGGAACTTCTGCCGATTTGTCACTGCAATCAACAACAATCCCCGGAACATCGGCAAAGATGGCAAATTCCAGATGCTGGTGTGCTTGGGAGCCAGGTACTTAACAGCCCTAGGGCCTAGAGTGTGCAGCAGTGAACCTTGGAGGTGGTGCCAGAGGTCTCACATGGTGCAGGGGTGGGCAAGAGGAAGTGCTCTTATGCAGAGGAGTTCGTGGAGGGCCTCGTGGAGGGCCCTTAATTTCCTTCATGTATCCTGTGTATGTGTGGGTGCTATGGGAGTATGGAGGAGAGTGTGAGTGTAACTGGGGGACAGTGGGCCACACTTTGATGGGAAGGATCAAAACTACCTCACTAGGAAATTTTGAAGCAGAGTGTATCTGATATTCCTTCAATGCACATTTGAACATGCCAGGCCTTATGGAAGGTCATTGGAAGAAAGCAGAATGAAACGTGGTGTCTGTTGTTCAGAAGTTCATTTGTCCTAATTTAAATACAATATGAGGTGGAAATTCGTTGAGAGACTAAAAAAAGAAGTGCCCATTCGTAAGGTGTGCTGAACATACAGAGGAGAAGGATCAGAGGATCCAGGGTGAAGTGGTGTTTGAGGTGAGCCAGTAATGGAAGGAAATGACAGGTGGAATGTTTAGTAAGGCCAGTAATAGGAAACAGTTGAAAGGCAGGTAAGAGCTCTGGGGACTTGGAACAGAGAAAGATTGCTTTTCTATTATGACAAAAATTGTTTAATCAGGGAACTGAAATAATGTTAATTTTATGTCATGGGTGGTATGCATCAAAGTGATACAGTGATGCAGTTGTTGAGGGGCTATTCAAGTAGACCAGATGAGAGACATGAAGCCCAGATAAAGTTAAGGCAGCAGGTTTATTTATTTATGTATTTATTTGAAAGGCAGAGTTACAGAGAGAGCTGGAGAGAAAGATATTCTGTCACTGGTTCACTTCCTGAATGGCTACAATGGCTGGAGTTAGGCCAGTCTGAACTAGGACCAGGAACTTCCTCTGGGTCTCCCATGTGGGTGCAAGGGCCCAAGCACTTGGGCCACCCTCCACTACTTTCCCAGACACATTAGCATGGAGCTGGATTAGAAGTGGAACAGCGGGGCTTGAATCGGTACCCATGTGGGATGTCACAGTTGCAGGCGGTAAGCCACAATGCTGGCCCCAAGGCTGCAGTTTATTCAGGCCACAAAAGGGAAGGAGTTGGCACAGTAGTTAAAAACAAGACTGTAGGAATGGATTTTTAGCCTAAGAGTTAAGAGGCCCATGTCCCACATTGGAATGGCTGGGTTCTATTCCCAGCTCTAACTCCTGACTCCAGCTTCCTGCTAATACAGACCCTGGGAGGCAGTGGTGATGCCTCAAGTAATTGGGTCCCAGCTACCTTCATAGAAGAAATGATTTATGTTCTCCTTTTATGGCCCTGCCCTGGCCATTGTGGGCATCTGGGGGAGTGAACCAGCAAATGGGAGCCCTTTCTATCTGTTTGTCTGTGTTTCTTTCTTTCTCTGCCTCTTGTAATAAACAAACAAAGCCCCCCAAAACAAAACAGACTCTAGAACTACACTCACTAGGTTCATGTCCCAGGTCAGCCATTTACAGCAGTACGATCTTGAACAAACTACTTAATCTCTGTGTACACTAATTTAATAACAGTGCCTACTCATATCGTGGGGTTGTCATGAAGGTTAAGTTTCTCATGAGTGCAACATGCACTAAGTGAGTGTTGATGCCTATTATTCCTGGTGGTGGTAGCTGTGGGGAGGAGTGGTGCTCTGGGAAAGATGGCTGTTGAGATGGATGGAGCAGTGCTGCCTACAGTCTCCTGTCTGATTGGTAGTGGAGTTGCCCACGGAGTATGAGGCAGGTAGGGGAGGAAGAGCAGACCTAGTTGGCAGATGAGAGGGCCCATCTGCATCTGATTGGGTCGTTGTTCCTGGGGCTGGGTGGCTGCCAGTGGGAGGCTTTAAAGTGCTGGAAGACCTTTTTGCTGAGCTGTATTAGGGAGGAAAAGGAGGCTGTTCACTTCTCCAGCTTCAGCCTTAGTTCAGTATTTCTCCCTTGGCCTTGCACTAACTGTCTCTTTTTCTTGTCCTTTGCTCCTCTGACCCACGTGGGCTGTTCCTACCCCACCAGAGATCACCTCTTACATCACTGGATTGCTCTACTGGCCGACTGCCCCATCACTGCACACATGTATGAGGATGTGGCGCTGATCAAAGACCACACACTTGTCAATTCCCTCATCCGCGTGCTGCAGACATTGCAGGAGTTCAACATCACGCTGGAGACGTCCCTTGTCAAGGGCATCGATATCTGACCTGCCAGCACCAGCTATCAGCAGGACGGAGAAAGACTCATCTGGCAACTCAGCCCCTCCTTCCCAGAGGGACTTCCTAGAGTTGTGCAGGAGACGGAGAGGAGCTGTACACTCAATGTAAAAAGAAAACTAGAGGATTTTTGGAACAAATAATCTATTTTAGAGTTTATTTGCCGATTTACTTTTTACACACTTTCATGTGAAAGAGTGATATGGAGAGGGAGCGAGGCTGGTGCCGCTTATTTTGAAGCTGGTGCCCTCCCTTGCATGGCCACGTACGGGGAGCCTGAGGCCTCCCTGGACTGAGCCTGGCGCCGCGTGCGGGGTAGTTCCACTTCCTTGCTCAGTGGCGTGAATGAGGCCATTCCACATCGTTTTTAAACTAATGTTTTCTATATTAACATTATTAAGGATATTTGGCTTTCACGGCCACACCCAGGTGTGCTGAGCAGGAAGCCCCATGCTCCAGTCAAAGGGATTTTTAGTGTGCCTCTGAGCAGGCACTGATGAGTCAGTCCCATGTCTTTTCTTTGTTATCAGTATTATTTGGGAAGGAGACATGCTGGGACCTGTCACCGTGCTAAGAATCACGTTTCCTGTTGGCACACAGTTGCACAGAAGTAAACATGAGCATGTTTTAACAAGTTTTTCTTTACCTTTTTCTTTTTTTTTTTTTAACATATTATTTATTTAACCCTCCATTGTATGTTTTTTCTTTTTTCTTTTTTCTTTTTTAAAGAAAGGAAAAGCTTGTCACAATCTAACTGGCTGTGTTATTATTGTTAAATTTATGTTGTTTTGCAACTTAGAAACCAGCTACAGTATGGCCCACTTAATAAAACACCTGAAAACAAACTGTGTGGGATACTGACTTTTCGGGGGGTGTTTTGAGCAGTGGATAGGGGAGGGCACAGTTAGACCCGAGAAGGCTGTGACTATGTCACCACCTCCCTCTACCAACCTACTGAGGGTTATTGTGCTGCTCAGGATTCCCTGAACGCCTGGTACCTCCTGGGTCCTTTCCCTTGCAGTGCCAGCAGCTCTCAGAGCTGTTAACTCGTGTCTAGTTGAGAGCGATTAGACAAAGATTATTTTCCTCCTACATAGAGGAGTAGACTAAGGCACAGAAGGCACAAGGCCTGGCCAGTGTTGTAAAGATTGTCACTTGATTGGCATTATGCACTACTTCCTGAGAGGGTAAGGAAGACCAATTATGAGAATATAGGACACAAGAGACCCTGTCTACCTTGGGGAGGAAAAGCTTTTTTTTTTTTTTTTTTTTAATTTGAAAGATTTACTTATTTATTTGAAAGGCAGTGTTAGATTTTCCATCCACTGGTTCACTCCTCAAATGGCTACAATGAGCAGGGCTGAGCCAGCCTGAAGCCAGGAGCTAGGCACTTCATCTGGGTCTCCCATGTGGGTGCAGGGGCCCAAGGACTTAGGTCATTCTCTGCTGCTTTCCCAGGGGTGTTACCAGGGAGCTGAATTGGAAATGGAGCAGGTAGGACTTCAGTCGGCACCCATTGTGGGATGCCACCCACAGATGGCAGCTTAACCTTGTATGCACAATGCTGACCCCCTAAAAAACTCTTGAAAGAAGTGTTTGATGTTCCAGTGATGCCAGGTTGTAGAGCTTTGTCAGTGCTTTGGGAACCAAGATTGCTGCTTTGTCAGGAAGCTCCAAAAGTATAGCATGATCTGGTGGAGCACCTCCAACCAATCAGTGTTGTCATTTTTGCTTCTCTGCCTTTTTTTTTTTTTTTAATATTATTTATTTGAAAGAGTTACACAGAGAGAGGAGAGGCAGAGTGAGAGAGAGAGGTGTTCCATCCGCTGGTTCACTCCCCAGTTGGCTGCAGCTGCTGGAGCAGCACTGATCCGAAGTCACAAGCCAGTAGCTTCTTCCAGGTCTCCCACGTGGGTGCAGGGCCCAAGGACTTGGGCCATTGTCTACTGCTTTCCCAGGCCATAGCAGAGAGCTGGATCAAAAGTGGAGCAGCCGGGACTGGAACCAGTGCTCATATGGGATGCCAGTAGTGCAGGCAGTGGCTTTACCTGCTACACCACAGCGCCAGCCCAGCTTCTCTGCTTTTGCATGTACTGTTCCCTCTGTCTAGAGTGCCTTCCCTTCATCCACTTCCTGCTCAGGTTTTCTTTGGAGTCGCCTGCAGTGAAGTCTTCCTCGACCTCCTGGGCAGAGCCAGTCATTCCCTAATGTGGCCCCTCTGGATTGTCACTGCCTGTTTCCCCATTGGGCCTATTCCCTAGACCCAGAGCTCCTAGGTAATGGAGACTGTCTCTTGTCCCTTTGTGCTTGGCTGGTGGTGAGTGCTGGTGGTAAAAGGTTTGGCAGGAAGTGAGAAAAGGAATTGGAATCGGAAGCCTGAGGACGGCTGCAGTGTGGCATCTGTCAGCAGCGGGTGGGAGTGAGCCTCTGCCCGAGGAGGTGGGAGAGGCATAGTGAAGGGAGGCGGGCATCCTCTGGAGCAAAAAAGGAGACTCCTGGCCAGGCAGGAAGAGCAGCTTGGAACTCAGCTTTGTATGCATACTGTGCGCCTGGGCTTAAGCTGACCATACCTTAGGGTCTTGCATCTCTTCTGTTTCCTCTCAACTCAATAAGGCAAGTATAGATGATCCCAGTTTTATAGGCGAGGAAATGGAAGCTGAGAAATTGAGTCATTTGCCCAAGACCACACAGTCCATAAGTAGTTTGTAGTTTCCAGGATGGCCTCCCTTTAAGCTTGTGGCTTTTTCTTGATAGCTTGCTCCTTGCTTGACTTTCTGCTCAGATGTTTTCAGCGAGAACTGCTATGACCCCTCGAAAAGATCTGCACTTCCTGCTGCTCACATTACTTATGTAGGTTATTCTTTATTTTTCTTCTTGACACAAGCACTATACTAATTGTTAATTCTCAGTATAAGTTGTATGAGGGTAGAACTTGGCCTGCTCTGCTCACTTAGTACCTGGCACGTGCTATGGGCGCAGTAAACATCTGAAGAAGTGACTTCATTGCTGGTAGATGAAGATTATAGACTGCAGAGCTGAATCCTTGTGCTACTGTGACCTAGCGAGAGTGCCCTGACTTCCATGAATTGCAGTGTACTCACCTATACAGTGGGGACAGGGACAGAGCTTGTCCTAGTGTTGTGAGGAATAAGTGAGAATTTCTGAGGGGACTTCCAAAAAAAAAAAAGTCTGTGGGAAAATGGAATTAAAAGATGCATGTATAGGGGCTGGCGCTGTGGTGTAGCGGGTAAAGCTGCCACCTGCAATACCAGCAGACCATATGGGCGCTGATCTGAGTCCCGGCTGCTCTGTGTCCCATCCAGCTTTCTGCTATGACCTGGGAAAGCAGTGGAAGATGGCCCAAATCCTTGGACCCCTGCACCCATATGGAGACCTGGAAGAAGCTCCTGGCTTCTGGCTTTGGATTGGCACAGCTCTGGCCGTTGTGGCCAATTGGGGAGGGAACCAGTGGATGGAAGACCTCTCTCTCTCTCTCTCTCTGCCTTTCCTTCTCTCTCTGTGTAACTCTTTCAAATAAATAAATAAATCTTAAAAAAAATTGTGTATTTTGATGCAAAAAAATTAGAAACCCATGCATAGATTTTTCATGGTATACATGTTCCGTGAGTTTTTTGAAGATCTCTGATAGGGATGGATTTTGTTTTGTTTTTTGCCTTGAAGCAAGCATCTTTTAGATTCATTTTTCATGAACCTGCCATAGAACCCGCTTAACATGCCTCGCCATGGCTAGAACAGTATCGGGTTTATATGAGTGTGTAGTGTCAGTTGTTGCTCTGTTGTGTCAAGGCCTGCCCTGGTTCCTGGTCTGCACAGATGACCGAGACCTAGACTTGCCCTCCAGGAACTCAGAGGCAAGTGCTGTAGGGGTGTATGACACCTGTGAAGGCCTTGAGCATTTTGACTGCTGCCCAGGGTTGAGGGTTGCTAGATAAGTGGGCATTGTGTATCAAGAGAACAGTCAGGCCGACGCCACGGCTCACTAGGCTAATCCTCCGCCTAGCGGCGCCGGCACACCGGGTTCTAGTCCCGGTCGGGGCGCCGGATTCTGTTCCGGTTGCCCCTCTTCCAGGCCAGCTCTCTGCTGTGGCCCAGGAGTGCAGTGGAGGATGGCCCAGGTGCTTGGGCCCTGCACCCCATGGGAGACCAGGAAAAGCACCTGGCTCCTGGCTCCTGCCATCGGATCAGCGTGGTGCGCCGGCCGCAGTGCGCTGGCCGCGGCAGCCATTGGAGGGTGAACCAACGGCAAAGGAAGACCTTTCTCTCTGTCTCTCTCTCTCTCACTGTCCACTCTGCCTGTCAAAAAAAAAAAAAAAAAAAACAAAAAAAACAAAAGAAAAAAAAAACAGAGCAAAGGCATGGAGGGCTGGAAGGGCTGCGTGGCAAAGAGTCAAAAGTCTGTCTGAGCTGGGGAGGGGTGTAGTTGTGGGCCCCAAATCCAGAGTGGGAGACCAAGGGCTGATGAGTATTACAGGACCTGGAGCAGGTGCCCAGGAGATACGGACTGGATCAGTGAACATACTGCAGGCACAAAAGCTGGAGCCATATCACTGGTACGTGGCATTCCTCATGCACACTTACACCTTAGGAATGTGATGCCTGGGTGTGAGAAGCAGAAACTCCTGGCCTGAACACAACTGCCAGGCTGTGTGACACAGGTGAGTGCATGTCTCGTTTCAAGTGCAGTGTGTCTCAGAGCGTGGCCTGCCCAAGTCACCGACAGTGTGCTCGTAACCAAAGAGCCTGGTGGCCCATGCTTAACAGACCTCTTCTCCCCCGCCCTCACTGTGAGGGGGCCGTAGTCTCAGGGGAATGGGGCAGGGGAGTATTGTTAACCTGGGAGTGCTTCCCCTCCTTCACTTACTTTCAGCTTGTGGGTGCTGGCAACCTGAACCAGTGCCCAAGCCATTCAGTTAAGTGACCCTTCTTGTGTGTGATGATGGGTGTCCCTGGCCAGCGGATCATGGCTCTGCGTGGTGGTTGTGCTGCGCCCAGCACTCAGTTACATGCTTTAGCGGAGGCATTGGTGGCCTCGGTCAGCCATAGCAGCAGAAGAGCAACACTGTGCAGCAGATGTTGCCGAGAAGGTGGGTGTGAACATGTTTTATAAATTTCGGCTTGCCTGGGACCATCTATTTCTCTGCCCCTCTAACAGCTGATTTTGCGGTGAATGTCTCCCTTTCCACTGTGTTTTGTTTTAGTCTGCTGCAAACCCTCTTTGGAATGAAGTGTGATAGAACAGAACAGACACATTGAGTATTTCAAGGACACGCGGGTCAGCTGCGTCCTGCACGCAGCCAGGCTCTCAGCAGCCCTGGGTAAATCAAGTGCATTTGGTTCACTCAGCAAGCAGCCCTGCCGCCTCGGCTTCTGCACCTGCTCTAATTCAGTGCTTTCCAGACTGGTAAATAAGCAAGCAAGCAGATGAACTCAGTGAACTATAAAGAGAGAACCCTTTGTAATAACCACCCAGATTAAGGATAAAACTTTACCAACAACCCTTTGCCACACACTGTATTTACTTCCCAGGCCAGCTGTTTCCCTTATTCCAACTTCTTGACTTTTTTTTCCTTAAGATTTATTTATTTGAATGACAGAGTTACAGAGAGGCAGAGAGAGAGAGGGAGCTTCCATCCATTGGTTCACTCCCCAAATGGCCACAATGGCCAGAGCTGTGCTGATCTGAAGCCAGGAGCCAGGAACTTCTTCTGGGTCTCCCATGTGGGTGCAGGGGCCCCACTGCTTTCCCAGGCCATAGCAGAGAGCTGGTTGGGAAGTAGAGCATCCGGATCTTGAACTGGTGCCGATATGGGATGCTGGCACTGCAGGCAGTGGCTTTACCTGCTACACCACAGCACTGGCCTCCAATTTTTTTTTTATTTTTTTTATTTTTTGACAGGCAGAGTGGACAGTGAGAGAGAGACAGAGAGAAAGGTCTTCCCTTGCCGTTGGTTCACCCTCCAATGGCCGCCGCGGCTGGCGCGCTGCGGCCGGCGCACCGCGCTGATCCGATGGCAGGAGCCAGGAGCCAGGTGCTTTTCCTGGTCTCCCATGGGGTGCAGGGCCCAAGCACCTGGGCCATCCTCCACTGCACTCCCTGGCCACAGCAGAGGGCTGGCCTGGAAGAGGGGCAACCGGGACAGAATCCGGCGCCCCAACCGGGACTAGAACCCGGTGTGCCGGCGCCGCTAGGCGGAGGATTAGCCTAGTGAGCCGCGGCGCCGGCCTGGCCTCCAATTTTTATAGAAATCATTTCCTCCGCAGGCAGAGGATTAATCAAGTGAGCCACGGGGCCAGCCCTTTCTTCTACTTTAAACACAAACTCTAATACCTGGAGATGCACATGGATGACTGGTTTCAAGGCTGTTAAGCTGAGTAGTTAAAAAAAAGTTTATCATTAATATTAACTTCAGAGACAGAGACACAGAGAGAGGGAGACAGGGAGTTTGTATCTGCTGGTTCACTCCCCAGATGCCTGCAATGTCCAGGTTCGGGCTGGGCCGGAACCAGAGTTGGAAATTCAATGCAGATCTCCCACATGGGTGGCAGAACCCAAGTACTGGAGCCATCAGTGCTGCCTCTTCAGGGTTTGCATTGGCAGTAAGATGGAGTCAGGCACTGCGGCTGGGCATTAAACCTAGGCACTCTGATGTAGGATGTGGGCATCTGAACCGCTATAACAGATACCTGCTCCTTAAACAGCAAATGTTTATGGAGGCTGGGAAGTCCAGGATCAAGATGCCAGCAGGCTCTGTGTGGTGAGGACTGGCTTCCATCGTCTGCTGCCTTCAGTCATATTAACAAGAAGTTGGATTGGAAGCAGAGTAGCTGGCACTCGATATTGGGTACAGGCATTTCCAAGCAGCAACTTAACCTGCTATACTACAGCATGTACTTCTTTTTTTTTTTTTTTTTTAAAGATTTATTTATTTATTTATTTGAAAGAGTTACAGAGAGAGAGAGAAAGAGGTGTTCCATCCGATGGTTCACTTCCCAATTGGCCGCAACTGCTGGAGCTGCACTGACCTGAAGCCAGGAGCCAGGAGCTTCCTCTGGGTCTCCCATGCGGGTGCAAGGGCCCATGGATTTGGGCCATTTTCTGCCTTCCCAGGCCACAGCAGAGAGCTGGACTGGAAGTGGAGCAGACGGGTCTCGAACCAGCACCCATATGGGATGCCAGCACTTCAGGCCAAGGCATTAACTCGCTGCGCCACTGCGCTGGCCCCACAACATGTGCTTCCTATGTCAGTTTGAAAAACTCCCTTTGTAGGATAGGTATGGTGGTGATAAATTCTCCACGTCATCACCAGCTCTTGTTACCTTTTGTCCTTTTGGTAATGGCCATTCTAACCGGAGTGAGGTGATATCTCATTGTGGTTTTGATTTGCATTTGCCTGGTGATTAGTGATGTTGGACATTTTGACACGTACCTATTAGCCATTTGCATATGTTCCTTTGAAAAAATTTCTATTTAGGTATATTATCCATTTAAAATATTTTCAAAATGTGTGTGTGTGTGTGTGTGTGTGTGTGTGTGTATGAGAGAGAAAGAGACAAAAGAGTTTCCATCCATTCTCTGGTTCACTCCGCAAATTCCCACAATGTAGCCAAGGCTGGGCCATGGCCAAAGCTGGGAGCCAGGAGTGCAATCCAGATCTCATGTGAGTGGCAAGAATCCAATCACTTGAACCATCAGGAAGCTGGAGTCGGGAGCTGGAACCTGGAAGTGACCCCAAGTACTCTGATGTGGGATGCAAGTGTCTTTATTGGCCATTTTATGACTGGATTATTTTTTCCTGTGCTGTTGAGTTGAGCTCCTTATATAGTCTGGTTATTAACCCCTTGTTAGATGCACAGTTTGCAAATACTTTTCTCCATTTTGTAGATGGTTTCTACTCTGTTGGTTGTTTCCTTAGCTGTGCAGAAGCTTTATAGTTAGATGAAATTCCATATGTCTATTTTGCTTTTGTTTCCTATGACTTTGGGGTATGGTCCATAAAACCCTCGCCCATTTCAATGTGCTGAGCATTAATCTTATGTTTTCTTTTAAAATTTGTAGTTTCAGATCTTATATTTAGGTCTTTAGTCAACTCTTAATTTTTTTTTAATATGGTGAAAGAAGTCTAGCTACATTCTTCTGCTTGTGATTCTCCAATTTTCCAAGCACCATTTATTGAAAAGGTGTCCTTTCTCCAGTGAGCATTCTTAGCACATTTGTCAAAGATCAGTTAGTTGTAGATACGTGGATTTATTTCTAGACTCTATTCAGTGGATTTCTTATCTCTTAAAAAGATTTATTTATTTATTGGAAAGGCAGAGTTAACAGAGAGAGGGAGGGAGGAGAAAGAGAGAGAGAGAGAGAGAGATCTTCTGTTGGTTCACTTCCCAAGTGACTGCAATGGCCAGGGCTGGGCCAGGTGAAGCCAGCAGTCTGGAACTCCCTCCTGGTCTCCCAGGTGGGTGGCAGGGGCCTAAGTGCTTGGGCTGTGTCTAGGTGTGTTAGCAAGGAGCTGGGATCAGAAGTGGAACAGCTGGTATTTGAGTTGACACTTACATGGGATGCTGGTATTTTAGGTGGCAGCTGAACCCACTGTGCCACAACGCCAGTCCCTATCTTATGATATTTTGACTTGTTTGCATCTCTTTCAGTTTGAAGAATTTTGTCACTACTTCATATCTAAGGGATACCTTTGTTGTACAGTATTCTCGGGGTGTTTTTTTTCTCCTTTAGTACTGTCAAAATCTCATTTCTCTCTGCTTGTAGTTTTAGTTGAGAAGTTAGGTGAACTGGGACATCCTTATGTGTTAATGGATTCTTTTCTCTGGCAGTTTTAAGAATCTTCTTTTCATCTTTAATCTGGTAGAACTTCACTGTATTGTCTTGGGGTATCCTCGGTTGAGTTGAGTGTGACCAGTGACCTCTGACCTTCACATATCTGGATAGTTCTGTAGGTTGAGAGAGTTTCTGCTATTACTTGAATATACCTTCTACTCCTCTGGCCTTCTCAAGTCCCAGATATTTTCTCTTGTAATGCTATCATATTCTTTTTTTCCTCTGTATATTTTTTTAGATTTATTTATTTGAAAGTCAGAGTTACACAGAGAGAGAAGGAGAGGCAGAGAGAGAGAGAGAGCGAGGTCTTCCATCCTCTGGTTCACTCCCCAGTTGGCTGCAACGACCGGAGCTATGCCGATCTGGAGCCAGGAGCTTCCTCTGGGTCTTGCATGCGGGTACAGGGGCCAAAGGACTTGGGCCATCTTCTACTGCTTTCCCAGGCCATAGCAGAGAGCTGGATCAGAAGTGGAGCAGCCAGGACTCGAACTGGCGCCCATATGGGATGCCAGCACTGCAGGCGGCAGCTTTACCAGCTATGCCACAACACCGGCCCCTTAATGTACTTTTCAACTCAAAAATTTGTTTCGAAATTACTTTCCTCTCTCTGTTAAGTTTCTTTGCTACAGTAATGAATCATTCTGTGTTTCTTGTTTGTTTTTTTTTTTGTTTGTTTGTTTCTTTGAAACATTTTATTTTTAAAGTAATTAATTATTTTTACCTATTTAAGAAAGAGAATGTGCACTCCTACCTGCTGGTTCATTCACCAAATGCCTATAATGGCTGGGGCTGGACTAGGCAAAATCTGGGATCTGGGGACCCAACCCAAGTCTGTCACATAGCTGGCCAGGACCCCACCACTTGAGCCATCATCGGCCACCTCCCAGGGTGGTGGCCTGCATCAGCAGGGAGCCAGATTGGAAGCAGAGCCAGGACTTGAACTCAGACACTCTGTCATGGGACATGGGTGTCCCAACTGGTGCTTCACTGCTAGGCCCAATCTCCACACGACTGGTTTAAATTCTGGATCTGAGAGTTTGTTGTTTGGTTTCTGACACTTTGTTTTGTTCATTAGGTGGTATAATGGTTCCCTGGACGTTCTTGATGCTTGTTGGCAGGTGACAATGTCTGTGTAGTGACGGATTAGGGGTTTTTTCCAATGTTGGTAATCTGGCTTTCTTTGTACCTGCCTTCTGCAAATTCTGTCTGGATTTTCTGTCTATGGACACTTCTGGTATTTTAGCAGTAGGTGGCGCCCTATACTGAGGTCTGCCTCAAGTCTGCTGTGGACGCGCTGTGGCTGTTTTAGCCCCAGAGGGCTCCCCTATCCCGGGTCTGCCCCACAGGAGCATCTGGTGTGCTGTTCCGAATGAAGTGTAAGAGGCTCCATCTGCGGCAGTGGCCTGGGGATAGAGGGCTTGCGGCTTTTATCTGGTGCTGGTGCTGCGTCTCACTGCCACAGGCCCAGCCCTGAGCTCTGAGCAAAGTCCTCTCCTCCCTGGTGCCCTTCACTCTGAGGGCAGCTCGTGCATGAGTAACTCCCAGTCGTCTTCGTGGGGAGATGGCTGCCCAGTGCCTCAGTCCGTGGCTGTCTTGCTCCATCTCTGCCCGCTGGCTTTCAACATGCGAATTCCGAGGGGGAAGACAGTATTCTGTTGTCTGGTGGGTGATCTCCTCCCTTACAGGGTCGAAGGCGGGGTGGGGGGCTCCTTCACCTGCCTGGGAAGACTGTTCCCCAGGAACAGCTCAGACTGAGTAGGAGCCGCCCTTTGGCAAGAGGGGCCAGCCCGCAGCGGCCACATGGAAGGGACCCGATCTCACTCAGAGGTTCCCTTTGTAAGCAGGCAGTGCTTTGGGCCCAATTTGACCTTTACTTATCTTGTTCTTATGTTTCTCTGATGCGTGGCTAATGGAAGAATCTGGTTAGAAATCGTGACTAAGTCTGGGGACAGAAAGCAGAATTTTCTAAGGGACGTCACAGAAGTGACTGGGGTTTCAGGACATAGCTGCTCAGGCAGTTTCTGAACTGCTAGCCTGTGCTGGATACTCTGTGAACAGAAGTGGATGACGGGGCCGGCGCTGTAGTCTAGTAGGTAAAAGCCGCAGCCTGCAGTGCTGGCATCCCATATGGGTGCCAGTTCTAGTCCTGGCTGCTCCACTTTTGATCCAGCTCTCTGCTATGGCCTGGGAAAGCATTAGAAAATGTCTAAGTCCTTGGGCCCCTGCACCCATGTGGGAGACCCAGAGGAAGCTCCTGGCTCCTGGCTTCAGATGGGTGCAGCTCCAGCCGTTGTGGCTAATTGGGGAGTGAGCCAGTAGGTGGAAAACCTCCCTGCCTCTCATCTCTCTCTGTGTAATTCTGACTTTCAAATAAAAAAAAAAATAAGTAAATCTTAAAAAAAAGATAAGTGAATAACACCTGCACAAAACTCTGTGATGTCTTGGTCAAGGGCAGAGTGTGGGGACCCGTGACGGTCACAACGATGGTGATGATCACTAACCAGACGGAGACATCCAAGCCCTGCTCCAAGCACTTTACCAGTATCATTAGATTCTCAAAATTTTTATTTTTAAAATTATGTCCTTTTTAGTATTTTATTGGCTTTTAGAGATGTTTGTTTATTTCCATCTACTTGAAAGGCAGAGTGATGGGGGAAGAGAGAGAGAATCATCCTGGCTCACTCCTCAAATACCTACAACAGCCAGGCCTGGGTCAGCTCAAAACCAAGAACCTCAATCTGGGTTTCCCATGTGGATGACAGGAGCCAGGCTCTTCAGCCATCATCTGGTGTCTCCCAGGATGCGTTACTAGGAAGCTGGATCAGAAGCAGAGTAGTTGGGACTCAAACCGGCACTCCTATATCGGATGCTGATATCCTAAGTGGTGGCTTAACTGGCTGTACCACAATGCCTGCTCTGTGTTCTTATACATATTATTATCTTCATTTTATAGGTGGGGAAACTGAGGCCTGGGGGGAGGTGAACGAACTTGACACAGCTGATATATAGGCTGGTGAGGGAGGGGCTCTCGGGGAAAGCTCCTGAGGGAAGGGGCTGCAGCTGTGCCAGGCCTGGGCAGGTGACATCAAGAGAGAGGTGTTGTGGTCGGCTGGCGCACAGTCCACACTTTGCACAAGAGTCCTGCCGCCGGGCTGTCTGGCTGGGCATGGCAGCCCTGCAGAACTCTGCCCAAGCTCCAGCCTCGACTTGGCCCCAGCTTAGCACAAAGCAGGAGCCCATAGGAAGTTGCTGGGGTCATGGGACTTGACATTTCTACTCGCTCACCAGCTGATGCTGTTTAAACAGCCAACTCCCGATTTCCATGGTGCCTCTGATAGGGAAATAATTACAAAAGCGATGCATAGTCATTACAGAAACTGCGCAGCCATTACATGTGTAATAGGAAGACAGACAGAGGCCTGGACCCCAGCTGCTTGTTCAGGATGGAAGAGATGACTCATAAAGGTTCTTGATAATCTTTTGTGTGTGAAAGGCCAGGATTTTCCTGCTAGAAAAAGTAGGTTCCACAACAGAGACCACGTGCTCTGCACGAGACAAGGAAGGGCTTGGAGATTTGGCAGCTCCGTCGCAGGTGAGGAGCCAGGAGACATAGAGTGGGGTCTGGCGGCAGAAATGGGGACATCCGCTGGCGCCGCGACTCACTTGGCTAATCCTCCACCTGCGGCGCTGGCACACCGGGTTCTAGTCCCAGTCGGGGCATGGGATTCTGTCCCGGTTGCCCCTCTTCCAGGCCAGCTCTCTGCTGTGGCCAGGGAGTGCAGTGGAGGATGGCCCAAGTGCTTGGGCCCTGCACCCCATGGGAGACCAGGAGAAGTACCTGGCTTCTGCCATCGGATCAGCGCGGTGCGCTGTCCTCAGTGCGCCAGCCGTGGCGGCCATTGGAGGGTGAACCAACGGCAAAAGAAGACCTTTCTCTCTGTCTCTCACTGTCCACTCTGCCTGTCAAAAGAAAGAAAGAAAGGAAGGAAGGAAGGAAGGAAGGAAGGAAGGAAGGAAGGAAGGAAGGAGACATCCATCTCCCAAGGAAGGAAGGAAGGAAGGAAGAAAGAAAGAGAGAGAGAGAGAGAGAGAGAAAGAAAGAAAGAAAGAAAGAAAGAAAGAAAGAAAGAAAGAAAGAAAGAAAGAAAGAAAGAAAGAAAGAAAGAGAAAGAAAGAGAGAGAGAAAGAAAGATATGGGACATCCATCTCCCCTGGTGGAGGCGAGGAAGAGATTGTCCAGTGAGAGTCTCCCGGAAGTGAGGACAACCAGGACATGCAGCAACAGGAATGCGCCTGCTGACTTGAAGTTGTCTCGGGGCCACACGTAACAGCCGGCCTCAGCAGTGCCGTGTCTGGGATCGTCTCTGGGAGAAAACGCAGACAAGGAGCAGTGCTTCATGCTGGGGTTAACTGGGGACAGAGAGAAGGGAACAGCTGTGGCGAGCAGGATGCCAGGGAAACCGAGAGCAGAGGAAGAAGAACTGAGAGTGAACCTGCACACTGAGGATTTGGAAACAGGCAGCAACGCTGGGGAGGGCTCTGGAATTTGCACAGTGCGTGGCAGATCTTAGCCCTCTTCGGTTAAGTGTTCAGAGAAAGGATGCCCCTGTGAGACTAGAAGATTCGGGGACACACAGAGAGCAGGCCCCTGAGCTTCCAGCATGAGCAGAGGGAAGGAAATGGAAACCGCACGGCGCTCCCTGCGCTTTGCTGTCTGGCCCTCAGAGGCTTTCCACACACCTCATTTTGTAATGTGGCTTTTCCACTTAGCATGATATTATGAGCATCTTTCCGTTTTAATAAACAGTCCTCCTCAGCATCATTTCCAGGCCCTGTGTGCTGTCCTGTACGGAGAGAATTACTGATCCAGCCAATCTCCCTGCCAAGACTCAATGTTTTGATTTTAGCTGTGTTGTTAGAAGGCTAGATAGGCTCAACTTGCATCAAGCAATTTGTAAAAAAAAAAAAAAAATTTGCTTGGAAAAATAGCAATTCCTTACCCATGCTCCCTCCTTCTGCCTCCCCAGAGGCAAACACGTTCACCTTCCTTGTGGTGAATTATTCTAGTACTTAACTCTGGCACTAAATAACTGGCTAGAATTGCTGCGTGTTGGTTTTTCATGTTAAGATAGTATTTCTCGTGATGGAAGTGAAGGATTTGCCCCGCTTGCCTCCTGTGCCCAGGATGGTGGCTTAACCCATCTCCATATCCTCCCGCCCTCCAGATGCGATGGAAGTTTTGGTTGATTGGGCAGCAGAATTTACGTGATCTTGGTACCGTAAATGCTGCTGCTGGCTGTGTGGCACAGCGCCTTCCCTTGGAGTTGTGTTGTACTATGTGTTGGGTTCTGGAAAGCGAACTCTAAGATGGCCCTAAGGGTCCAGGATGTTTATTTGGGAGTGTCCTGAGGCCAGTGCCCATGGACAGAGGGGCAAGGAGACAGGCCTGCAGACGTAGAGGCCAGGCAGTGTTGTCGGCGCCGGCACAGCCCTAACGCCAAGTAGCCTTTCTGAGTTTGTTCTGTTTTCTTGTGTTAATTACTCATTTAACCCCAAACTCCAGCCTGGTTGTCAAAATCTCCAATCTCCTCTCCTTCTTTTGCTTCAGTTATTCTATGCATTCCTATCTTCTCAGATATGTCTTTTTTTTTTTTTTTTAAGATTTATTATCATTTATTTGAAAGGCAGAGTTACACGCAGAATGAAGGAAAGAGAGAAACACTCCCATCTGCTGATTCACTCCCCAGATGGCTGCAATAGCCAAGGCTGGGCCAGACAGGAGCTAGGAGCTTCTTCCGGGTTTCCCATGTGGGTGCAGGGGCCCAAGCACCTGGGCCATCTTCTGCTGCTTTCCCAGGCACATTAGCAGGAAGCTGGATTGGATGTAGAGCAGCCAGAGCTTGAACCAGTGCCCATGTGGGATGTTGGCATCACAGGCACAGCTTAAACCATTAAGCCATAGTGAAAGCCCCTAGAGGTGTCTTTCCTGGACCTTCTGACCTGATCCATCTGGACTGGTGGCTGCCCAGTGCCCACTGTCACACTGGGCTTCGGGACAGCCGGTTGTAGAGAGGCTGTGGTCACTGTCCTCAACTGTGCCAGCTGCTTTCTCTTCCTGGATCCCATGCTTTCTTCTTTCCCAGTTTATTCCCTGCAGAGCAAACATTCCAGAAATGCCCCTAGGGGGGTCTGTGTTGGGGCACAGTGGGTTAAGCTGCATTCGCCATGCTAGCATCCCATATCGGGGTGCCAGCTCCTCTGCTTCCCATCCAGCTCCCTGCTAATGTGCCTGGAAAGGCACTGGAAAGTGGTCCAAGTACTTAGGCTCCTGCCACCCACATGGGCGACCTGGATGGGATTCCCGGCTCCTGGCTTCAGCCTGGCCCAGCCCCGGCTGTTGTGGAGTGAACCAACAGATGGAAGATTCATATTCATTCATTCTCTCTCTCTCTGTTTATCCCTATCTCTGTTACTCTGCTTTCAATAAATAAATAATCTTTTAGAAATACCCCATTTTTTAAAGTTTTTTTTTATGTGTATGAAAGTTTTGTTATTTTTCCCTTACAGAGTGCTTTAGAGAAGAATCAGACTTCTAGGACTGCCCCAGTTTTAAATGCGCTGCCTGGAGCCTTCCAACTTCTAGTGTCGCTACTGAGAAATCCAAAGCTATTCCAGTGTTGGATCCTTTGCATGAGATCTGGTTTTTCCTTCTGGAAGCTCGAAGGATCTTTTTGTTTCTCCTGATGGAATTTGCTAGGGGTGTGTATGTGTATTTTCACACATTGTAGGCATTGGATAGGCCCTCAGAATTTTTTGGGAAATTCTTGAGCTTTAGTTTTGGGGAATTTTATTAAATTATTTCTTGGATGGTCTCTCCTTCTTTTCTCTGTCTGAAATATCAATTTTTGATATATCACATGCCCTGGATTTCATCTTAACACTTGCTCATTTTTTCATCTCTGTTTTTGTTTTGGCTTTGTTTTTTAGAAGATTTCCTCCATTTTATCATTCAGTACTTTCCTAGTAAGATTTTTCTTTTTTTCTTTGTTTTCTTTTATAATTTATTTGAAAAGCAGAGTGTCTTAGGGTAGGGAAGGAGAGGGAGAGGGAGAGGAGAGAGATATTTCTTCCATCCTCTGGTTCATTCCCCAGATGTCCACAACCACCAGGCCTGGGCTGGGCCAAAGCAAGGAGCCAAGAACTCCATCCAGTTCTGCCACATGGGTGACAGGGACTCAGGCAGTTGAGCCATCCTTGATGCTCCCCAGAGTATGCATTAGCAGGAAACTCAAAAGGCTTCCATAGCCTTGGCAACTCATGGCAAGAGCCTAGGGTGATTACTGACGCCATGAACAAGAATGTCAATTTGTTAAGTTAACAACAGGAGTCACTGTGCACTTATTCCCCATGTAGGATCTCTGTCCTTAATGTGTTGTACAATGTGAATTAATGGTATACCTAGTACTCAAACAGTACTTTACACTTTGTGTTTCTATGTGGGTGCAAACTGTTGAAATTTTTACTTAATTTATACTAAATTGATCTTCTGTATATAAAGATAATTGAAAATGAATCTTGATGTGAATGGAATGGGAGAGGGAGCGGGAAAGGGGAGGGTTGTGGGTGGGAGGGAAGTTATGGGGGAGAAAAGGCACTGTAATCCAAAAGCTGTACTTTGGAAATTTATATTTATTAAATAAAAGTTTAAAAAATATTTTATTTATTTGAAAGACTAAGAGACAGAGAGAGATCTCAAGGAGATCTTCCATCCACTGATTCACTCCACAAATGGTTACAACAGTCAAGGCTGGGACAGGCTGAAGCCAGGAGCCAGGAAATCTATCCAGGTCTCCCACGTGGGTAACAGAGGCCCAAGCATTTGGGTCATCTTCCAAAGGCTGCTTTTCCCAGGAATTAGCAGGGAGCTGGGTCAGAAGTGGAGCAGTGGGGACTTGAACCAGCTCTCCAATACAGGATGCTGTGACGTTGCAGGTGGTGGCTTAATCTGGGGTCCCACATGCTGACCCCTATTTTATTTTTATTTTTTTTAATTTTAATTTTTATTTTTATTTTTTTTGACAGGCAGAGTGGACAGTGAGAGAGAGAGACAGAGAGAAAGGTCTTCCTTTGCCGTTGGTTCACCCTCCAATGGCCGCCGCGGACAGCGCGCTGCGGCCGGCGCACCGCGCTGATCCGATGGCAGGAGCCAGGAGCCAGGTGCTTTTCCTGGTCTCCCATGGGGTGCAGGGCCCAAGCACCTGGGCCATCCTCCACTGCACTCCCTGGCCACAGCAGAGGGCTGGCCTGGAAGAGGGGCAACCGGGACAGAAACCGGCGCCCCGACCGGGACTAGAACCCGGTGTGCCGGCGCCGCTAGGCGGAGGATTAGCCTAGTGAGCCGCGGCGCCGGCCCCCTATTTTATTTTTAAGGTTTAAAAAATTATATAGATACCCAGTAGATGAAATATTGGAGCAAATAATATGTAAAGAGAAGAAAATTTAAAGGAAAAAGCTTTTCCAGTTGATTCAGCACTGTTATTGAAAGGATTTTCCCCTCTCCACCGTTGTTAGTACGATCTTTTGAAAAAAAAAAAAAAAAAAAAAAAACAAAACTGGCAGTCTGGGAGTGGGTGTTGAGAAGCCAAGATGCCCACATCCCACACTGGAGTACTTGGGTGCAAGTCCGAGCTCCAGCTCCTGATTGTAGCTTCCTGCTAATGCAGACACCGGGAGGCAGCAGTAATTAGGTTCCCGCCACCCATGTGAGAGAACTGGATGAAGTTCCCAGTCCTGGCGGTTGTGAGCATTTGGGGAGTGAAGTGGTAGATGGGAGCTCATTCTCTGTCTCTCAAATAATTAAAAATTAATTTAAAAAATTAAGGGTCTAAGTATGTGGATCCTTACCTAAACTCTGTTTTGTTCATCTATTTGTCCACATGCCTGCCAGTATCAAGGTTAATTGCCATGGCTGTATCATAAATCAATATCCAAGATTTTCCATCTTGCGTTCTTCAAGATCTTCTTGGGGCCAGCTCTGTGGCATAGTGGGTAAGGCTGTTTGCCTGCAACGCCTGTGTCCCATTTAGGTGCTGCACTTGTGATCCAGCTCCCTGCTAATGCACCTGGGAAAGCAGTGGAGGATAGCCCATGTGCCTGGGCCCCTGCTGCTCACATGAGAGACCTGGAAGAAGCTCCTGGCTCCTGACTTCAACTTGGTCCAGCGCTGGCTGTTGTGACCATCTTGGGAGTGAACCAGCAGATGGAAGATCTCTTTCTCTGTTTCTCTCCTTCTCTCTCTAACTCTGCCTTTCAAAAAAATAAAAAGAAAGGATTGTTTTGATGATTTTTGATTCTTCATGTTTCTGGGCATTTTAGAGTTAGCTTGTTAATTCCCAGAAGCAAAACTGCTAGTATTTTGGTTGATATTACATTTAATCTATACGTGAATATGGGAAACAACGTCATGTTTACAATATTGAGCCTTGAATCCATGAACTTGTTGTTGTATCCCTCCATTTGTTTTGGTCTCATTTGATTCTCTGTTTTATAGTTTCTGGTAAAGGTAACACGTTTTTCATTAAATTTTCCCTGAAGGTACTCACTACTTTTTATGCCATTGTAAATGATACCTTTGAAATTTTTACCTCCTCTTTGCAGTTGCTGCTATAAAGAAATACATTTGATTTTTCTTGCATTCAGATACATTGCTAAACTCATTAAGTGTACCCATCAGGATAGGCCAGGTTATGCTGCACTAACAAACACACGCTCACATCCTCACTAGCATTTGATTTTCGCTCACATTATAAGTCCACTGCAGCTCTGAGTGAAGGCTCTGCCCTCCACAGTCACTCATGGGCCCAGCCCAGTGGAGGATCCATCCCACCACCTCTTCCTGGTTCGAGAGACACAGAAAATAGAGAATGGGGATAACCATGAGCTGGCTCTTACAGCTTCTACCAGGAAGATTCATATACCATTTGGTCACAACAAGTTGTATAGCTATGCTGAAATTCCAGAAGGCATGGAGGCCTTCAGTAATACCGTTTGCCATATTCTATGACTTATCTGTATTTAAATATTTTTCTACTTCTACTTTGAATGATCTACGTTATGATGAACACAGCTTTTCTTTCCAACCTTTAGGCTTTTAATTATTTCCCTCTCTTACTGACTTACCCAGAATCTCCAGCCCAGGGTTAGATGACAGGTGGGGTCCTGTCTGATTCCAGTTGCAAAGGAGATGCTTTTAACTTTTCACCATAAAATACAGCCTTGCTGTTAGCTGTGGGGTAGAAGTTCTTCGTCAGATTGAGAAAGTCGCCCTTGATTCCTAGGTTGCTAAGCACTGTGATCGTGAAAGGATGTTGACCTTTATCAAAAGATTCTGTGCACCTTTGAGATGGTCATAAAATTCATCATTTTTCCTCTTTTCCTGTACCAATGTGCTTAATTACGCGGGTTATTTCCTGGGGTTTTATTTCCTATGTTTTCTCTTGTTATTAATTTTAGCTCAAGATAATTATCTATGTAATTTCAATGCTTTGATGCCTCTGCTATTCTATTTTCCCCTTTTGTTAGCTTGGTAATTGTGTTTTTTGCTCTTCTTTTAGTGGTTACCCATGCAATTATAATACGTGTTGATTTATCAATGTCCCATACAAATGATCAATCCTACTTTTTCCAGACAGTGTAAGGAACTTTAGAATAATGACTCCATTTATTCTCTACTCTTAAATGCTATTGTTGTTACATATTTTAATTCTCTCTATATGTGTATGTATTTGCATACTTATATCTATTATACAGTAAAATATCTGATAGTTGATGAATATATAGTTTCTGTGTATTTAAACCCCATCGGACGCTATTATTGGGTTGTTGTTATTACTGATTTATTCCTGTGACAGGCATCTGGCTGCCTCTCCTTGCCGCTTGCCTGGGGTCGTCTTCCTTCTGCAGATGGAGCGTCCTGTAGGACCTTCCATTAATGTCCGCTGGCTGGAGTTCGATCACCTCATCCTTTGGAAGCCCATTTTAACTAAGGAGAGGGCTCTGAAGAGGTGTGTATTTTCTTCCAGGACTTTGAAGATATCCATGGTCTCTGCTTCCACTCTGTTCACTGAGAAATTGCCTGGCAGCCTCCTTGTCCCATTCAAGGTCAACTGTTTTTATTCTCTGCTGCTTTCAAGGTGGACTTAACCCGGGCTTCACAATGGGCCTCATCTCCCATCAGGTTTTTTTTTTTTTTTTTTTTTAATTTTTTTTTAAGGTAGTGTTATAGACAGTGAGGTAGAGAGACAGAGAAAGGCCTTCCCTGTGTTGGCTCACCCCCCAAAATGACCACCATGGCTGGAACTGCACTGATCCGAAGCCAGGAGCTGGGTGCTTCTCCTTGTCTCCCATGCGGGTGCAGGGGCCCAAGGACTTGGGCCATCCTCCACTGCACTCCCGGGCCAGCAGAGAGCTGGCCTGGAAGAGGGACAACCGGGACCAGAACCGGCACCCATATGGAATGCTGGTGCCGCAGGCAGAGGATTAATCAAGTGAGCCACGGCGCCAGCCGCCTTCTATCAGTTTTGGGAAGCTTTTACCAGCTGACCCTTCAGATGCTGCTTTTTCACATTTTCTCGGTTCACCTCCTAGGATCCCATCACACCCATGTTGGACCTTTGCACTTTTTAAAAAAGAGGTTATTTATTTGAAGTGCAGAGTTACACAGAGAGAAAACAGCAACCAACTCTCTTTTTTACCTTTACTTATCGCCAGCCATGATTACAGTGTTTTATATTTGTATTTTAAAAATGAAAAATGCTTGCAGAAATTTTTATTTAGTTTTTTATTCTACTCTCGCCAGCGTTTCATGCCATCATAAACATAACTGAATATTCCCAGTTTTTCCTGATTGCTGCTTAAGGGTTCTCATACATGTGGTTAACCCATCAGTTAGTATACTGGTTATTCACTCCAAGAAGCTCTTCAGAGACAGGCAAAATACTATGGAAGAAGGCTTGAAAAAAATAGATTTTCACAGCAACCACCCATAAGCATCAATTTTGAAAATCACTTGGATATAAATTCCTCTCCCTAGCACCAGTCACACTTTGTTGGTGTGCAGTTGTGAGACTTACAACCTGTACTAGAACGCAATTCAAAAACGTAGGAGGCAATTCACATGGGTTTTGCTTTCTTCGTTTTATTGTAAGCACTTCTATCAAGTTTTGTAAGATACAAAGTTGTCTGTGTGTCACCAGGATTTAAATCAGTACTTTGCTAAATCAGTATAGGCCGGCGCCACGGCTCACTTGGCTGGTCCTCTGCCTGTGGCGCCAGCACCCCGGGTTCTAGTCCCAGTTGGGGCGTCAGATTCTGTCCTGGTTGCTCCTCTTCCAGGCCAGCTCTCTGCTGTGGCCCGGGAAGGCAGTGGAGGATGGTCCAAGTGCTTGGGTCCTGCACCCGCATGGGAGACCAAGAGGAAGCACCTGGCTCCTGGCTTCAGATCAGCGCAACGTGCCGGCCGTAGTGCCCATTTTGGGGGTGAACCAACAGAAAAGGAAGACCTTTGTCTCTCTCTGTCTAACTGTCAAAAAAAATTAAATCAGTATAATGACTCCATGCACTCAGAGTTCTGATACACGTGTGGTGAAAAAGGGAAATAAAGCCGTGCTTGAGAGGAACCAGACCTGTCTCGCCTGGCCCTGTTTATAATCCATTTGGTTTTATAAAGAGTTTGCTAAGGGGAGAGCAGGTGCCTGAATGAAATGAATACATGAAAATGTATGCATTTGTAGCAAAAGAGCAAGAGAGATGCATACTCACAGAGGAACCAAAAAATGTCTACCACATCCCGTGGGCACCGTGAGCTGCCAGCGTGGGCTCCGCCACCGACAGGTGCTGTGGGAGGTTGCCCTGTTTCCCAGGGACTGGGCGGCTCTCTGTGATGGATCTGTTCCTTTGGCACTCAGCACTGACTCCGAGTGCTTCCACTATGGCTTTTTGCGCTGCCTAGGCCGACCAGCTCAAACAGTGACAAGCTCAAACCCTTGCAGCTGGGCTTCCGAATGTGACTGACTTTCTGCCTTTGAAACACGCTTGTGGGAGATGCGAAAGCTGTGGCTATTTTCCACCTGCTTTTGGCTTTGTTTTGGTTTGCGAGCAAGACTGTGGAGATGAGTCTGCTAACCAGCGTAGAGGTGTGAGAAGCTATAATTGTGATGACAGCGTCCTTGTCTTGATGCTTGAGAGGTTAAGTCATGTGTCCAGGTTTCCGTAGACAGAGTTCAAGCTCAAGGGGCTGCATTCCTGGCTACCCGGTGCGTTCTTGACGTTGGCCGCCCGCTGCCGCGGAGGAAGTGGCTTCTCTGGTCGCCGGTTCTGGTGTCCTCCAGGAACCCTTCCTCAAGGCCCAGCCGAGAGCTCACCCCTCCAGTGCTTCCAGTTATTTTGCAAGCTCTCGGTTTTTCTCCTATTATGTAACTTTCGGCTTAAAATACCTGGGGTCACTTGAGTCTTCTGCACTGACACCTTCTCACTAGCATAATGAGGGATCCACCCTGTGGATCTGGACAGAGCTAGCTTATCTCCCCAAATTCTAGGTTTTGAAACTACAGTCATGTCACGGGTATAGATTAATAACCAGGTTTCTCCAAACAAACAGGGGCAAGCATCTGTCAGTTGGCACAGCGAGAGCGTAGCCTGAGTAGAGGGACTTGGGAATTAGAGTTCAGGCCGGGCGTGGCCTCTAGGGGACCTGTCTCTATCAGGTGGGCAAGGGGTGGGAGGCCCTTTTACCACGCGCCCACTCTGCCAGAGCCCGCACTCTGCACTTCACTGGCATCATCTCACCCGTGACTCACTACAATCCGCACAGCAGGTATGGTCATCCTCTGTTCAATATGGGGAAACTGAGGCTTGGAGATGTTCAAGTGACCTGTCTGAGATCCTGTAGGTAGAAAATGACAGAATCAGCATTACCCTTCCCGTCTGACTGCATGCTCAGCTGATACTTGTTTACATTTAAAAAAAAAAAAGATTTATTTATCTACTTGAAAGGCAGTTACAGAGAGTGATCTTCCATCCTCTGGTTCACTCCCCAAATGGCCACAACATCTGGGCCTGGGCCAAGAGGAAGCCGAGGACCAGGAACTCCATTCAGGTCTCCTGTGTGTATTCAGGAGCCCAAGGACTTTGGGTATCCTTCACTGCTTTCCCAGGCCATCAACAGGGAGCTGGCTTGGAAGTGGAGCAGCTGGAACTGGTGCCCATACGGGAATGCCAGCGCTGCAGGTGGTAGCTTAATCTGCTGTGCCACAGCATGGGCCCTGTTTTTAAAATGCCCCTTCTTTTCCTAATTATAAAGGCGGTTAGCTTATGTTTGAAGAAACTTTGGCATGCTCCCCTCCCCCTTTGATGCCAAAGTAGCAGGATGGAAGCTGGGGGTACTTTTTCAACACATGTATTTGCATAATTGCTATAATCCCTGCTTCTATCATATATGCTGTCCAGTTTTTTATGCAAGATGAATGAGGTCTATTTTCTATTTTATTTTCCCTTCAACACTGGTATGAACAATATTTTAGAGATAAATGGTAGACAAACTGGCTTTGTGTTGCCCCATTATAAATGAAAGGGTATGCCAGTTACCTGCAATAAAATTGCAAAACGGATCACCAGGTAATTGAAAGAAACCACAGGCCATATCTTAACTTGTTATCATATTAATAGGCTCTGTGAGCTAATTTCAAAGGATTGCGGCATTTCTATAATCAGAAATCTGGTATGGTGATTTTAATCATATAAAATCACACTGACCAAAGTGTGTGTGTGTGAGTGTGTGTGTGTATTTTGATTGCCTATTCTCTTCCCACGGGCTGTAGGTGATAGTTACCAGTGTTGCCACAAGAATTTGAAAGATGTTGTCTGTTGCCTGTTTGTCGTAAATTGTTCCAGGAGGATAATTCTCCATGATCGTGCCAACAACTGTAGGGCAGCAGTAAAAAGTCTGTATTGCACTCTGTGGCTAACACTGAGCCGTGGGGAACTATCTGAAAAGTCCTTCATAATGGACACTACGATTCTCAAACATGGCTGGCATCTGGACTCCATTTGGTTTTGAGTTGCCCTGGCAGTAGGACAATAAAAAGCACTTCCACTGCGGTCCTCCTCCTCCTCCTTTTATGACAGTATGGTCACTTTATCTCTGCACTAAAGAGGATAGGGAGATAACCGCTGACAGTCTCCCTCCCAACCTTGACCCCCACCCACCTGTTCTATCCCTGCACTGGTAACCAGATTCTTAATTTTGTACATATCTTTCTAGAGATGCCTTAGGTATACACAAGCCAATGTTTGTTACACAAAAGGCATACACATCATCAAGGTACCTTTTTTTCCATTTATTTTTTTTTTAATTATTTTATTTATTTGAAAGAGTTACAGAGAGACATAGAGAAAGAGAGAGAGAGAGGTCTTCCATCTGCTGGTTCACTCCCCAGATGCCCGCAACGGCCAGAGCTGCGCCAATCCAAAGCCAGGAGCCAGGAGATTGTTTGGAACTCCCACATGGGTGCAGGGACCCAAGGACTCAGGCCATCTTCTACTGCTTTCCCAGGCCATAGCAGGGAGCTGGTTAGTAAGAGGAGCAGCTGGGTCTTGAACCGGCGCCCATATGGGATGCCGGCGCTTCAGGCCAGGGTGTTAACCTGCTGTGCCACAGCACCGGTCCCACCTTTTTTTCCATTTAAAAGTCTGTCTGGGACATATGAGAACATATGGAGTATTTTTATTCATTTTTCCAGCTGTTTGATGTTCTACTTTATGGGTGTCATATAATTTATATTTCTAATCCCCTATTGATGGCCATTTGAGCTATTTCTAATATTTTGCTGCTATAATGCTGTGATGAATAACTTTATATATATATATATACACACACATATTTATTTTGAGAGTGTATCTGTGGAATAAACTAACAAATTGGAACTGTTGGGTGAAATATTTAAATTTAAATAGATATTTTAGAGGCCAGCACTGTGGCATAATGGGTAAAGCTGCCACCTGCAGTGCCAGCATCCCATATGGGCGCTGGTTCAAGTCCCGGCTGCTCCGCTTCCAGTCCAGCTCTCTGCTGTGGCCTGGGAAGGCAGTGGAGGATGGCCTAAGTGCTTGGGCCCCTGCACCCACGTGGGAGACTGGGAAGAAGCTCCTGGCTCCCGGCTTCGTATTGGCGCAGCTCCGGCCGTTGCGGCCAACTGGGGAGTGATCCAGCGGATGGAAGACTCTCTCTCTCTCTCTCTCTCTCTCTCTCTCTCTCAACCTCTCCTTCTCTCTCTGTGTAACTCTGACTTTCAAGTAAATAAATAAATCTTTTTTAAAAAAAGGATATTTTAAGAGTTATCTTTGTAGAACTTGTATCAGTATATTGTCTTACTTCCAAGGTTTGAAATGCCTGTTTTTTTCCAGTCTTGCCATGAGAATGTATTAGCAAACTTTGAATTTTTGTCAGTGTATTAAGTAAACATTTCTATTTTGGTACTTTATTTTGTATTTTATTCATTATGGGAAGAGGTCAAAAGTATTTTCTCATGTTTAAAATTCCTTTATATTTCTTGTCTATTCATGGCCTTTGCATACTTTTTGTTGGGTTACTTATTGACTTTTAGTGACTCTTTATATATTAAGGAGATTACTTGTTTTTCTATGAAATTATTTCCCCAGTTCATTATTTATTCTTTTTTTAAAGATTTTATTTATTTGAAAGGTAGAGTTAGAGACAAAGTGAGAGAGAGAGCAAGAGAGAGAGAGAGCTCTTCCATCCATTGGTTTACATCTGAAATGGCCAGAGCTGAGCTGATCTGAAGCCAGGAGCCAGGAGCTTCTTCTGGGTTTCCCACATGGGTCAGGGCCCAAGCACTTGAGCCACCTTCCACTGCTTTCCCAGATTATTAGCAGGGAGCTGGACTGGAAGTGGAACAGCTGGGCCTTGAACCAGCACCCATATAGGATACCAGCATTGCAGATAGCGTCCTTACCTACTGTGCCACAATGACAACCCTATATTATTAATTCTTTAATTTTAATTACGGTGTTTTTCTAAGCTTCCAAGTGTTTTTTCATGTGTGTAGAGTTGACTTTAATGATCTTTTATGGCTTTTGGATTTTGGGTTACAGAAGGCTTTTCTTATACAGGTTGAAAGGCATGTTCTTGTTTTTCTTTTAGTATTTTTAAATTTTTTTAAAGTTAAGTCTTATCTAATTGAAGCTAAACTTGTGAGACACGAGGATTGAATTCATGTTCATATTTGTCTAAATGGCTGTTTATTCCAATAACACTTATGTCATGGTGCACATTTTCTCCAGTAACTTGATCTGGCAGCTTTGTTATCTTATATCTATGTGCGATGTTGACCCCATTTCTGGATCTGCTGTTCTACTCTCGTAGTCCATCTGTCTATTTATATGCCAGTGTTGCACTAGTTTAATGACTGAGACTTCGTAACATCATTTAATATCTATGCTGATCCATATCCACAAACCTTGTTCTTCTTTTCACATTTTTTAGTTCCAACGTTTGCTCCTTCATTTTTCTGTATGAACTTATTGTAATTCAAAAAATCCTATTTGTAAAACAATTGTTGTATCACATTAAACCTTGAAATATGCATCATATACATGTATTGAATATCACATTGTACCTTCTAAATATGGTCAATTATAATGTCAATTAAAATTATTAAAGACTGCAACAAAAATTTTAAATTGAATTGTCGAGAATTGGCATCTTATATTGTGTAGTCCTATCTAAGAACACATTATATTATTACTTGCTTTAATTTTGCGGGGGGGGGAGTTCTGTTTAGTAGTGTTTTAGAGATTCTCTTCATATGGGCCTTAGTAAATAAAATACTGCTAAGTTTCTTTTCAGGTATTTAATTTTTTGTTGCTATTATAAAATAGGGTCTTTTCATCTATCCTATCATTCATATTGAGAAAATTTGATTTCCGTATATTAATTTTGCTCCCTACTACTTTATTGTGTTTTCTTATTGCTTATCATAGCTTTTTAGTTGATTTTCTTGTTTTCCACATATTTAGCTATATCATTTACAATATTTCCTTTTTTCCAATTTTTATACCTTTTTGTCTAATTTGACTAACACAAGTAAATTAGCAAATGCAGTGAAGTATTAAACAATGTTGATGTGATCATCTCATTTTTGTTTCAGAATTTAATAGAAATGCTTATAGGGTTTCCTCATTAAGTTTGATGTTGGCTTTGGGTTGATAAAGATTTTTTTCATGTTAAGGAAATATCTTACGGGGCTGGCACTGTGAAGGAGCTGGTTAACGCCCTGGCCTGAAGCGCCGGCATCCCATTTGGGCGCTGGTTCTAGTCCCGGCTGCTCCTCTTCCGATCCAACTCTCTGCTATGGCCTGGGAAGGCAGTAGAAGATGGCCCAAGTCCTTGGGCCCCTGCACCCACATGGGAGACCTGGAAGAAGCTCCTGGCTCCTGGCTTCAGATCAGGCACAGTTCCAGCTGTTGCAGCCATCTGGGGAGTGACCCAGCAGATGGAAGACCTCTCTCTCTGTCTCTACCTCTGTAACTTTGTCTTTCAAATAAATAAAATAAATCTTTTTTAAAAAAAGAAATTATCTTATTAATTTTTTATCAAGAATGTTTCATATGCCATTTGATATCTGTGGAAAAATTATGTGCTTTTCCTTTTGAAATCTATCTGTTATGATTAATTATGTAAGTTAGTTTTGTGATATTCAACAATCCCTGGACCCTGCAATATATCCCCCTTAGGTATGGTGATAATTTTTTATTGAGAGTTTTTAATTGTTGGTCATAAATTATACTGATCTGCAGTTTGTTTTTCTGTTGTACAGTATTACCACATTTTGGTATCAGTGGTATACCTGTTTCATAAAAAAATTTTAAATATTTTTCTATGGTTTGGAGCAATTAAAAACACTAGGATTATATTTGTATACATTTTTCAGAACTCCCTGTGTGAAGTTATCTGGGCCTGTTGCTTTTATGGGAGTAGGCAGCTCTGACAATTTTCTCTATTCCTTCCATACAAACTGGTCTCTATCATTTACCTCTCTTCTGGGGTCAATTTCATGTGCATGGCTCTTCTGCTATTTGGAAATCTTGGATTTTTATTCTTGTAGTTGCCTTTATAACTTTCTATGATGTTCTTCACTCTCCATTTCTTTTTTAAAAATTTAAAAAATAGGCCGGCGCCGTGGCTCAACAGGCTAATCCTCCGCCTTGCGGCGCCGGCACACCGGGTTCTAGTCCCGGTCGGGGTACTGGATTCTGTCCCGGTTGCCCCTCTTCCTGTCCAGCTCTCTGCTGTGGCCCGGGAGTACAGTGGAGGATGGCCCAGGTGCTTGGGCCCTGCACCCCATGGGAGACCAGGAGAAGCACCTGGCTCCTGCCATCGGATCAGCGCGGTGCGCCGGCTGCAGCGTGCCGGCCGTGGCAGCCATTGGAGGGTGAACCAACGGCAAAGGAAGACCTTTCTCTCTGTCTCTCTCTCTCACTGTCCACTCTGCCTGTCAAAAAAAATTTTTTTTAAATAGATTTATTTATTTATTTGAAACAGTTTGAGGGGAGAGAGAGAGAGAGAGAGAGAGAGAGAAATGTCTTCCATCTCTTGGTTCACTCCCAAGATGGCTACAACGGCCAGAGCTAGGCCAGGCTGAAACCAGGAGCCAGGAGCTTCTTCTGGGTCTCCCATGTGGGTGCAGGGGCCCAAGCACCTGTGCCATCTTCTGCTGCCTTCCCAGGTGCATTAGCAGGGAGTTGGATCAGAAGTGGAACAGCCAGGTCTCAGACTGGTGCTATAAGGGAGGCTGGCACTGCAGGCAGTGGCTTCACCTGGTATGCCACAGTGCCGGCCCCTCTGTCTCCATTTCTTTAGATAGCATCGATGACTTCCCTCTTATAAGATAAATAAAAATTAGCTTATATCCTAATAAACAAAATAAAATTAGCTTATATCCTAATACTTTATTCTTGAGAGCTTGACTCTTTCAACAAATCTCTGCTGCGTGTCGCCTGTGCTCCAGGCCCAGCTTGGCCTGGGGAAAGCAGAGACAGATCAGAGACACCACCTGCTCTTAGGCAAGCCGGGCAGACAGCGGGGACTCGAACAAACGGAGCCGAGAGGTGGATGCTATGGTCAGCATTTGTGCATTGTTAAGAAACACTTTGAGGACATGACTCTGGAGTGAGTCTCACAGGACGAGCCACGGCCACGAGGAGTTTTCCAGGCTGAGGGCCAGGTCGAGGGCCTGGAGCTGCCGTGCTGTCCCAGACTGTTGAGGGCTGGGAGTGAAGTGCACTCGCGGGCGAGATGGGCCCCGTGAAGCTCCAGCGAGGACGGCTGGCTTTCAGCTGAGCAGCAGGCATGGGCAGACAGATAGGACCTGGTCTTCCAAAGGGTCTCTGCTTTGGTTGTATGTCCTGCTGTTGCCATCTTGAAATTCCTGACCTTTTCATCTTTGAGTTTGTGTTTTGCAAACAAAGGCTGGTGGGGCAGTGGTACACACAGATATAGAGATATACTGGGTGCCAGCACAGGCATTTGTGGGCTCAGGCCTACCTGCCCAGAGCACGAGCACTCGCCTCGGGACAGAGCCACAGCCCCCCATGTCCCAGGGCAGCTGGGCCGGGCCCTGGGCCCATCAGGTCAGCTGGAGTCTGCATGGACATAACATGGAGATGCTCAGTAGGAAGCTGGCTTGCTTGTGCAGCCCCAGCCCCGGCCCCTGTGACGTCTGCAGAAACAGTAACGGTCTGGCCTGAGCGCAGGGCGGGCATTGCTGGCACTCAGGCAGGAAGTCGTGTCAGTAAATTATTACAAACCCAGGGATGCTGTGGTAAAGTGTACCAGGCAGGATTCGAATTCTTTGAAGAGCTTTGAATCTCTGCTTTCAAAAACTGCTGTAATATTGTAAAGCAAATATTTGCAAGCATAGAAATAGAAACGAAATATAAAAATCACTATATTAGATGGAAAAAAATGCTACTTTCAGATAAAACTTCAGAAAACCAATTGTTACCAAGGATGACAGTTTTCTTTCTTTGTCCCCCTTCCTACATTTCTATTTTATTATGGCAAAAGTGGAAACACCACCTTCTCCACATTTAGACCCAAAACAACCCAGTACAAAACAGGTCTATTTTGGAATGTTAAACAAACAAACCACCTTTGCCTGAGTTCTTAAATCCTATTTTAAAACATAAACGAAGGCAACCCATCCTTGACCACACTGACAGCAGGCGTCACCTCCTCTCGCCAGCCGCAGGGACAAGGCTGCCCGCTCTGTCATTGCCTGGGATCCAGTTTGGCGGTGTAGGCATCCAGCTGGCCATGAGACGCCAGAGCGGACAGTGGTGCTGGTGCCACCATCAAAACCCCCTGGGCCACAGCTTCTGGTCACGCCCGCCTTGGGCATGCTCGGTGCAGGTCTCTGCTGTGGGTCAGTCTGTGAGGTGACAAGCTGAATGCTCAGAGTGAAGCCATTTAGGGGGACGCCATTGAATCATTTCATGACATCTGCAGGAAGACAATATTAAAATCAAAATTCCCGGTGCGTCATGACGGCCGCGACGGTTCTCATTTACCACAACCGCATGGCAAGGAAGAGGCGAGCGCTCTTCCGTTGCAGCCTTCGCGGCAAGTGCTGTCACTGCTTATCCCTGAACTGCGGCTGTGGGGTGGGGGTGGGGGAATGGAGGGAGAGACCCGGCCTGAAGCCCACCCCAGAGCCTGCAGCTGGGGATGCGGAGGCTGCCCCAGGGAGGGGGGAGCAGGTGAGGGTGGGTAAACAACAGGGAGATGCACATCCAACTCAGACTGCCTGGGAGAGTTTTCCCCGAGAAACAGAAGCCCTCCCGGGGTGGGGGTGGGGGGGTGGATTACTAGATGGGTGCGCGAGAGCAGAGTTTTCCCTTTCTGCATTAATTCTCGGGCATCGGAAGACTCAAGTAGTCTCACATATATGTCATTGTTTTACGGGGGGACAGCTCAATAAAGACCTCTTCCTTGGGGTGTCAGGCTATTTATTAATCAAGTGGCACTTTCTTTTTGCAAATGTTTGTTGAGACCTGCTTGTTGCAAAGGGAACAGCGTGAGCCAAGGAAGAGACGTACACATCTGGGGTAGAAATGGCCAACTGCTGATATAAGCCGGGGGGTGGGGTAGAGCGGGGAGGGAGGCTGGAAGACAGGAGGGAATTAGGTCACACGGATCTGGCTAGGCGGGCCCTGTTTCAATGTACGTATCGAGGGAAGACAAGCCTGCAGCAAAGTGTATGAAGTGCATTAAGCTTAAGTCAACATTCCAAACAAAGCTTACATATGTAGGAACCCATATAATCACCACGCAGATCAAGATCTAGAACATTTCCATCGTTCCAGAAGGTTCCTTCATCTCCTTCCCAGTCAGTTGCCATCCCCAGAAGGAGCTACTACCTGGCCTCTATGAGTGCTCATCAGTTCCGCCTCTTCTTCAGCTTCATAGAAGGGGAGTTCTCGTACAATATATGCCTGTTGCACCTGGCCGCTGTCACTCAACATGGTGCTCATGAGCTGCCTCCCGGTTGTTACATGAGTCAGTTTGTTCATCCCATGAGCGAGCACCCCATGATGTGCTCCTTCACTCATCGCTGGGTGCCTGGGGCACCTGCAGTTGTGTGCTAGTGTAGGTGGGGCTGCTGTGAGCACCATTGTACACGTCTCAGTGAACACGGGTGCTTTTGGGTATACGCCGAGCAGTGGGTCGTGCGCTGTTCTGCGAGTCGCTGCCCAGTGCTTCTGCAGGGTACTTTATCAGGGCAGTTTTTGCCTTTAGCCTGAGGAAGACTGGGGGCCACGTAAGGACATTTACATTTTACCCTGGCAACCCCTGTGTCAGAGGCACTGAAGGGGAGAGAGACTGTACATGGTGAGACCAGTAAGAAGCAAGCTGGGTTGATGAGCCCCTGAGCCCAGGCAACAGGCTTGGAGGAAGGGGATGGTTTTGAGAGGGATGGTGGGAAGATAGAACTGGTTGGACTGCCCTGATGGGGTGGAAAGGGAAGAGACTGGGGTCCGGGGCAAAGGTTAGGTCTCTGATATGGTGCTGGCAGAACGGAGGTGCACTTCTCTCGAGGAGAGTAGAGGCGAGCTCCAGCAAGAAGATGGGCTCCAGCTGGAACAGCTGAGTCGGCGGGAGCCACTGGGAATCAAGGTAGTGACCCGCCGGCCATCTGACGCGTACGTGGAACTGAAGCTGGCGGGTGGATCCGGACCGGAGGTGTGTAGTTTGGCATCCAGGGAGTGGGTATAAAAGAGGATACCAACAAGGTGATGGAGAAGGAATTTCCTGAGAGCTAGGAGGAAAACCAGGAGCTTGCCTGCTGTGCTGGCAGCCCGGGGAAGGGGGCTTCTCACATGCAGGAAGTAGTCAGCACCCCAGAGGCCACTGAGGGGTCGTGAAGGGTGGGTGCTGAGTGTGCCTGGCAATGCGGTTTCACTCGGTCACCGGCCATGTCCAGGATCCCCGCAGGCTCAGCGGCTGGGCAGCCTCCCGCTCACACCTGGTTCACAACCTGTCATCCTGGAGGGAGAGGGGAGAGAGAGGGAGAGGGAGAGAGAGAGAGAGAGAGAGGAAGTGCCAGCTTCAGTCCAGGAGCAGGCTCTCTCGAGAAGCCCGGGACTCAGCTGTACAACAGAGAGCAGCCAGCACAGGCCCAGCCCAGCGGCTCCCGGCACAGAACGCGTGCACCTCTGCACCCAGCTCTGCCCCGGCGCCTTCCTCCCACGGAAATCCCGCTGCAAACCACATCCACATTACCCTCACGTCTCAGAGAGGTTGCCCAGGACTCTGGAAGCCAACCAGCCGAAAGCACGTTCCAAAACGCACTCAGAACACTTCTTGAGATCTGGGTCAGTGGTGAACGTTGCCAGAAAGTATGACAAAAACTGACCCTCATGGGCGGCCCCTCCTCCCCCCAAAACCCCACCAAGTCTTATTATCGGTGCTCTTACTGATATACATTTGGGGGAACCAGTGAAAGGAATGGAGAACCCATGACTGGCTTCTCGGCACAGGGGGGCGAGGGGGCTCCTTCAGAGTTTAATGGGCAGCTTTCTGTATCTCTCCGCTTTGACTGGAACCGCCGAGGTCTGTGCCACACAATGGGCAGTTTCAAGCTGGATTTTAAAAGAAATAACTTTGATCGTTTCAAGAGCAATGAAGCCTGATGCAGCAGAGAGAAAAGAAGGCGGTAATTTATGGCCACCATTAGGGACACAGGGACAAAGGCGGAGAGGACGAGAGGACGTTTCACTAAGTGAAGATTTACAAATGGGCGAAATGCACCCCGATGACGAGAAATAGCTGAGTGCTTCTCCCGGCACCCAACAAAAGGGGGTGGGCGGGAGGGGCAGAAGCCAGAAAGGGAAGCAACCTGCCTGCCTTCGCTGGCCGGGAAAAGGTCAAGAGGAAAACAGGCACAGAAAAGTGATTTTCTCAGACTCTCATCTGCAACACCCCAAAGAGGCAGGCTCAGCCATGCCCCCCCCCCAGCCATGTTTGGCAGCTGGAGGCGCTGGCCAGCCTAGGGTGCGGCTGGCTCAGGGTGGTGGCTGGCCCCCAGGAAGACGACTATGTTTTTGTGCACAAGCTAGTTTTGTGACATTCATTTTTTCCTGACAAGAGACAGAGAATTTCTGGCGGGGCGTGGGGCAGGAGGATATGGAACACATGCCGTGCGGAGAAGCTTCGAGGATGTTGTTTGGTTGCATCTAGACGGGAACTGCACTTGTTCCCAGAGTGGTGCTGTGTGTGACAGGCTGCAGCCATCTGTGCACGGGGAGCCCTTGGCCCCTGGAGCCCTGTCCTGCTGGGAGGACCGGGCCAGCACGGCTGGATTTGCAGCTGGCGTGTAGGAGTTCAAGTGGTCACAGATGCCACCTATGTCCCCCCGGGGCGAGGTTGGGGCTAGCTCTCATTCTTGGTGGCCCACCCTTGACCTCTAGCCACATTTCCCATTACTTTTTAGGCTGCCCCAAAGATACATTCGGCAGGTTTGGAGTGAAGTGAACATCTTCTGTGGTGGCGGCACCCGGCAGTGTGTCAGGGAGGAGCCAGCCTCAGGGTGCCTCACCACGGGATCCGGCGGGGGTGGGGGGCGCCCTCGGCGCGCTGTGACGGGGTCACAGCAGCTGCGAGGGCCGCATGAGGACTGAGTGCGCAGAGTGTGTGTTGCGGCCAGACAAGGTTCGGGGATCTCTCTCTCTCTCTCTCCTCCACGACCACCCTCCCGGGAGCCCCAAGATGGCGTTGGGGTTCATGGGCTTACAGGACACTTTCTGGGGGCCCCTGTGCCCCATCGTTCCCGGCCGGAAGGGCTGTGGGTCCTCACACTCGGGGCTGGGTCAAGTTAGAGGCCACGGCGAGCAGGCGGACTCCGGAGCCTGAGCCCTGCGCCCGGCGAGGTGTGGGGCGGCGGGTGTGGCGCGGGGGCTGCGCAGGGCGCGGGCTGGACGCGGGGCACGGCCCGCCCCGCGGGGCTGACAGCGCCCTCGGGCCCAGCGGCCGCGCCCTCCGCCCAGCCTGGGAGGGGCGCGGGAGGGGGCCGAGAGGGGCGGCACTGCCCTCCGCGCCGCCCGCCCCGGCCCGGGGAGGACCGTGTGAAAATGAGGCCGGGGCTCCGGGGGCGGGCGGGGCCGGGCCGGGGGTGTCGGAGCGCGGCGGGCAGGGCGCCCGCACACCTCCCCGAGCCGCCGCCGCGCTCGCTGCCCGCACTCTGCCGCCGCCGCCGCCTCCGCGCCTGCCATGGGGGTCGCGGGCCGCGGCTGTCCGGGGCCCGCCCGGGCGCTGCTGCCGCTGCTGCTACCGCTGCTGCTGGCGGCCGCCGTCCCGCCCCGCCGGGGCCGCTCCGCGGGGCCGCCAGAGGGTGAGTGTCCGGCCCGGGGCGCACCTGGCGCGGCTCTGCGGTGCAGGGAAGGGGGTCCTGCGTCCGCTCGGTGTGGCCCCCGCGCCCTCGGAGCCCTCGCCCCCGCCGGCCAGGCCGAGGCGCCGCCACCGCTTGGGCCCGAGGCGCAGGGCCTGAGTCCCGCAGCCTGGCCTCGGACCCGGGCGGTTGACAGTTCCCGCCCCGGCCCCGCCTGCCCGTCCCGGTGTCCCGGGCTGAGCAGAGGTCGGCGGGGGGACCGAGGGCCTGGCGGGCGCTCCGCCTGAGGCCCCGCAGCTGCGCTCCTCGTTCCCCCGGGGCCGGGAAGTTTCTCCCGCGGGCTTCGCGGTCGGCCCCAGGGCTTCGCGATCCGCGGAGCGCGCGCAGCGGCCGTCTGAGGGTCTGGGAATGCCCGAGGCCGCCCGCGGTCTCCGGGTTCCGACTCGCACACACCCTGGAGTGGTGTCAGCCCGGGAATCCTAATGCCAAGGGAGGGTTTCCAGGTTGAGAGGAGGGGTAGGCGGGGAGGGGGGGACCGTTCCCCCCGGAGCCTGGGGCCGGCTCTCCCTACCCTTGGGCCCTGGGAAGGCTGGCCGCTGCTGGCTTTGCGGAGCGTTTGCTCCCGTTAGCGGGCTTTCACACGGCTCCTCGTGCGCGGGGTCGCGCTCGCTTGGCGTCAGGGTCTGACTCAGTCTGCTGTCAAGACTCTGCCAGGTAGGAAAATAAGGCGAAAGCCCTGTGTGGTAAGTGCCCTGAGAGGGGGACTTCCTCCCTGTGCTGGAGGTCCTGGCAGGCTTCCTGGAGGAGGTAGACTAGAGCTGAGTCTGGAAGGCCAGTAGGTGATGGTGGGGGGAAGGCCTGAAAGTGGTATGGGTCAGCCTAGGGCTCTGTGTGAGGTGTGAAGTGCGGTGGGAGGGTGGGAGACAGGGCTGGGGAGGGCCGGAGGGCAGCTTGCGCAAGGCGTGGGGCACCATTCCGGGGCTTGCTGTGTTCCCTTGCAGATGTGGATGAGTGTGCCCAAGGGCTGGATGACTGCCATGCGGACGCCCTGTGCCAGAACACACCCACCTCCTACAAGTGCTCCTGCAAGCCTGGCTACCAAGGGGAGGGTCGGCAGTGCCAGGGTGAGTGACGTGGGGACCAGGGTGGGTGGGCCGCAGGGCACATTCTACCTCCTTAGCTCTTTTATTTGAGATTTATTTATTTGTTTGATACAGAGAAGAGGGTGAGGGAGAGAGCCAGAGAGAAAGATCTTCCATCTGCTGGTTCACTCCCCAGATGGTGACAACTGCCAGGGCTGGGTCAGGCCAGAGCCAGGAGCCCAGAATTGCGTCTCGGTCTTGGGCCATCTTTGGCTGCTTCCCCAGCTGCATCAGCAGGGAGCTGGGTTGGGAGTGGAGCAGCTTGGACCTGAACCAGCACTCATATAGGATGCTGGCGTCCCAGGCGGCGGCGTAACCCGCTGTGCCGCAGTGCCATCCCTGCTCCTTAGCTTTGGTTGGCAAAAGTGCCACTCGTGTTGGTGACAGTGCTGCCCTCCTGCCGAATCCCATCGCTTACTCTCTAAAATGCGTTTCAGGTCCTTAAAGCCGGCCGTGCTTTCTCGTCTGGCCGGGAAATGTCCTTTGTTGTGCTTCTGGAGGAGAGAGGTGTGCAAGTCTTTGGTCCCATTGGTTTGGGGCAGAAAGTAAATAGCCACGTGTTCAGGAGAGTCCTGCAAGCGGGAGCAGCGCTGATGCTGGCCTCCCTGGGCAGTGCGCACTCTCCCCTGGGCCGGCTGCTCTCCGGCCCCTTCCTGGCTTCAGGCTGCTTGGCATTGGGATGTGCAAAGCTTTAGGGCTACACCAAGGGCTTGCCTCATTTGAGCTGGGTGTTTACACTGGAAAGATGTGGGCGAAGGGGGTATTTTAGCCCTCAGGGCTCCCTATCTGGGAGTCCAAAGCGTGGACTCCACCCAGTGGCATGAACACTGGCGTTCAGAACTAGCCAGAGACTGGGCACGCACAGGGGGAGGCTGAACCGGGGAATGAAAATCGTGGCACCTGGTGCGAGTGCGGCTCGTCCGGGAATGCTGAGCCATCCTGCCACTCGTGGTACAGATGGCGGCACTGAGGCCCAGGGCACTTGGGACACCACAGTTGCAGTGAGCCTGCAGGTTGAGGAAGTCAGGTCTCCCCCTCCCCCCCACCCCCCGGCTCTGTTCTACCCCCTCGTCTCTCAGTCTCTTGGTGTCTATCTTTGGTTGGGTGAGAACTCCTACTATTTGTAGTTACCCAGTGCAGGAAGAAGCTTCTAGCTGATGGAGTGTGTTGAATTCATCTCTGTGACTGCCTCCTTGCCTCTGCACCTGACCTGCACAAGCGTGCTGGTGGCTCCTGTGGCTTGAGAGGTTTGTAGCTCTGTAGCTTGGGCTCAACCATGAAGGGAACCGATCTGAAAATAGGCAGGACCCAAACCCACCTAGTGAGCAACCAAATTCCTTCCAGACACTTGGACTAGCACATTAGCCTTTTTAGATTAGGAGGAGCATTTTTAATAAATACTTGGTTTGTTGCCACTTAATGACCTAGTCTTGAAACCCATCTGTTTTATCTTGTGGCTTCTGAGTAATAAAGATTCTTGGTATTGGAAGAGTGTATGCTATCCAGTGGTGCCTGGTATGTGGTAGTCACTCAAACATTCTTTTAATTTCATTTTTTAAAACTTATTTTTGTTTTAAAAGCAGAGAGAGAGAGAGAGAGAGAGAGAGAGAGAAATCTTCCATCTGCTATTTCACTCCCCAGATGCCTGCAACAGCCAAGGCTGGCTCAGATTGGGTCAGCCTGAAACGAAGTGCCGGGAACTCGGTCTGGATCTCCCACTTCGGTGGAAGGGACCCAAATACTTGAGCCACTGCCTGCTGCCCTCCAGGGTCTGCATTAGCGTGCAGCTGCATTGGAAGTGGAGCCCGGATGTGAGCCCAGGCACTCCAGTATGGGCTGTGTAATACCAAATGTCTGCTCGCATTCTTGCTTTTTAATAAATCACTATGAAAGATAGACTCAATCACTGGCACCCTGATACAAGATCTTTACCCACAGATGAAATATCTAGATACGAAATGTGTAGATGACCAGATAGGTGGGTGCCTGTCAGATGCCTTTGTACTCTCGAGCAATGACCAGTCCTCTTCTTAGTACAGCTGAAACAAGCTGGGATTTTAAAAATTACTTGTTGAGTTAGTTAGTTAGAGAAGATGGCACTATTTTCTATCTTCTGGTTCACTCTCCAGATGCTCCCAATGGCTGGGATTGGGTCAATCAAAGGCTGAGGCGGGGGATCCAATCCAGGTCTTCCCTAGAGAGTAACGGTGTCCCTGTTAGGTTTGGATTTCTTGATAGGGGAGTTCAGAAACGGCCATTGGTGGCAGGGACTTAACTACTTGAGCCATCTTCTGTTGCCTCCTGGGTCTGATGATCAGGAAGCTGGAATTGGGAGCAGAGCTGGGAATTAAACCCACGTGTTCTGATGTGGTTTGTGGGCATCCTAAGTGCTTAGCCAAACACCCGCCCCACACTGGGATTTTTGAGTCTCACTTTGCTGAAAAGGAAAGGAGACCAAAAGACAATGTAGATAGCAAATTTGGCTAACAGATGGGATTCTAACAGGCGAGTCTGTGTCTGGTGATACCCTTGGGAAGTCATTCCAGAAGCTCTCCTATGTGTGTGGACAGCAGAGCCCCTGCCTGTCCTGTCCAAGGAGGTGCGCTCCCCGGCAGGTTCACAGCAGGCGGGCTTGGTGGTCCCTTCTGAAGACTGTGTCTCTCTGGGTTTATACTTGCCCAGAGACAGTGTTCTCTTGCTCTTGCTTGCTAGCCATCCCCCCTCCCCCATGTCACGGGAATCCAGAAAGTTCCCTCTTCTAGAATGATGTATTCCTGTGTCTCTTTGCTGATCCCTCCATGCAGGCTCTCTGGAGTATGGGGGCTCACACACGTGGGTAGTCTGCTTGGGGGGGTGCTCACTTCTTCCCCATCTGAGTGTTCTCTGTTCTCCAGTTGCTGTGCACTCCCAAAGGGCACAAATCACATACTGGATTCTTAAAGTATATCTTTAGTCAATGTTGTTGAATGATAAGTGCCAAGAGTTTCCTTACTCGTTTTTGGGTTTGATGTACTACAAATGGAAATTAATTGCTATCAGTTTATAGGTGAAAACCATCTACTATTTAGTTTAATTACTTATTTATTTTTAGGATTTATTTATTTATTTGAAACTCAGAGTTACACAGGGAGAGAAGGAGAGACAGAGAGAGAGAGAGAGAGAGAGAGAGAGAGAGGTCTTCCATCCGCTAGTTCACTCCCTGACTGGCTGCAATGGCTGGAGCTAAGCTGATCCAAAGCCAGGAGCCAGAAGCTTCTTCCACGTCTTCCACATGAGTGCAGGGGCCCAAATCTTGAGGCATCTTCTACTGCTTTCCCAGACCATAGCAGAGAGCTGAATCAGAAGTGGAGCAGCCGGGACTTGAACTGGCGCCCATATGGGATGCTGGCACTGCAGGCCACAGCTTTACCCACTATGCAACAGTGCTGGCCCCAGTTTAATTTTTTAAAAATGATTTATTTACTTGAAAGGCAGAACATCAGAGAGAGAGAGAGGGAGTGAGAGAGCAAGAAGGAGAGAGAGGGAGGGGTGAGAGAGAGAAAGAGAGAGAAAGATCTTCCATCTGCTGGCTCTCCAAATGGCTGCAATAGCCAAGGTTGGGCCAGTCTGAGGCCAGGAGTCAGAAACTCCAGTCTCCCACATAAGTGGCAGGGACCCAAGTACCTGGGCCATCATTCTGTTGCTTTCCCAAGCGCACTCGCAAGGAGCTGAATTGAAAGCAGAGCAGGAGGACTCGATTTGGTGCTCTTCTTTGAGATGCCGCATTGCAAGCTGTGGGTTAACCTGTTGCTGCATCACAATACCAGTCCCTAGTATTTAGTTGGTATTATTCCTTTTATATATTTAAATTATTTAAAATAGTATTTGATTATTGCTACAAAAAGCCAAATAGTATAAAATAGAAAATTAAGCACCTCTGTGGGGCCTGCACTTGGTGCAGCTGGTTAAGCAGCTGCTTGTAATGCCAGTACCCAGATGAGTTCAAATCCCAGCTGTTCCACTTCCAGTCTGGCTACCTGGTAATGCGCCTGGGCAAGCAGCAGAAGGTGGCCCAAGTACTTGGGCCCCTGCCATTAGGGGGATGAACCAGCGGGTGTAAGATCTGTCTCTCCCTCTATCTCTCTCTGTAACTCTGCCTTTCAAATAAATAAATAATCTTTTTTTAAAGCACCACCATCACTATTAGTTGTGAACATATGTCATTTATACTGTCATTTCATCTTTAAAAATTTTTTGGATGTTCAGCTTGTGTTGGAGTATTTGTTTATTTGAAAGGCAGATAAGGCAAGGGGTGTGGGAGAGAGAGATGGAGATCTTATACCTGCTGAGTCACTCCTTAAATACCTACAATAGCAGGAGCTGGGCCAGGCCAAGGCCAGGAGCCAGGAGCTCAATCTGGGTCCCCATGTGGGTGGCAGGGGCTCACCCATTTGAGCCATCTGTTGCCTCTCGGGGTGTGTGTCAGCGGGAAGCCGGCGCTAGGAGGGAGCTAGGCCTGGCACACGGGGCCTCCGGCAAGGATGGGAGCACCCTCAGCAGCTTCATCACCTCTGCAGCAAGTTCAAGTCCCTGGACTGTCCTTTCAAGCTGAAACTTGATATTTTGAGTGTTTATAGTGAGTATAAACCTAGAGAGTAACAGTGTCCCCGTTAGGTTTGGATTTCTTGATACGGGAGTTCAGAAAGGGGCATTTTTTCCTGAGAAGGAAAACGAGAGGACAGGAAGACTGGCAGGATTCAGGGATGGAATCCTTCTTCTGTGTTTCTCGGCTTCTTGAGTGTTGGCACTACTTGTGTTACAGTCATCGCCAGCTTCACTGGATGTATTTAAATTCAAGGACGGGAACTGGGTTTGCCCAGAGTGGTCGCAATTTTATCCTCCACGAAGTCTGTCCTGCCAAAGCTGGAGAAATGAAAGCGTGGTCTCTGGATGAGTAGTTGTGGCAACACTGTGACTCAGAAGTGGCTTAGGTAATCGCCGTGGGCTTCCAGGCCTGGCCGGGTGAGGGGTGTCGCGGTCAGCACGCACGTGCTCCTTACTTCTCAGTTTAAGGAGTGAGTCGAGCTTAACAGGGACGAAGCTAAACTTGGCCTTTGTTTAGGGAACTTTATTTATTTTGGTTGTTAAAAAATTTTATCTTTTTTAAAGATTTTATTTATTTACTTGAGAGGTAGAGTCACAGACAGTGAGAGGGAGAGATAGAGAGAAAGGTCTTCCATCTGATGGTTCACTCCCCAAATGGCCGCAACAGCTGGAGCTGGGCCAATCTGAAGCCAGGAGCCAGGCGCTTCTTCTGGGTCTCCCATGTGGATCAGGGGCCCAAGGACTTGGACCATCTTCCCCTGCTTTTCCAGGCCATAGCTGGATCAGAAAAGGAGTAGCCGGGACTTGAACTGGCGCCCATATGGGATGCTGGTACCAGAGACGGAGGATTAACCTACTGCACCACAGCACCAGCCCAAAAAAACTTTATCTTTTGAAGTAATTTCAGACTTCTGAAAAGTTGCAGAAACAGTGCAGAATGCGCATGGACTCGTCATTCACCTACCCTCTTGTCAGCAGCTTACGTAAGCACAGCAGGGTCAGCGCCCGGGAAAGTAACCTTGGCACAGGGTTGTTAGCTAAGCCGTAAGCACGCTCACATGGCACCTGTTTTTCCTCCTGAGCTGTTTTTGTCCCAGAAGCCACTTCAGGATGCCACACTCTGCTTAGCGCTTGTGTCTCTTCCGTCTTCCGTCTCTGCCTTCCGTGTTGGTGACACTTGAGGAGGACTGCTCCGCCCACTTGTCTTGAGCTTTCTCGTGATGAGATTCGGTAGAAGAGGGTGCCTTGTGTTTTCTCTTGGTTAGATTGCCGCTTTGCGTTTTTGTCAAGGCCACCACAGACCCGCTGTTGTGTCCCTCTCAGTGTGTCACATCCGAGGGCACATGGCGCCACCGTGTCCCGTTGCTGCTGGAGGTTAAGCTGCTGAGCTTCCCCACTGCAGAGTGGCTGGTACAATTAAACACGTGTTTTGGGGAAGATACTCTGAGCCCACGCCAAAATTCTGCCTCTCCTCAAGTCTTTGCCCACTCGTTAGCATCCAGCTGTAGACCTTGCCTGCAGCAGTTACTACTGTGATGAGTGCCCATGGAGACGTTGCCTTTCCCTCATTCCTGTGTGTCTGTTGGGTGGTATTCTTTTGTAAGCCAGATCTGCCCCTTTTCAAAACCTCGCTTATTTATGCATTTGTTCATTTATTCCACTATGGATTCATGGGCATTGACTTTATTTTATTTATAATTGTTTACGTTTGGTTCAAATGCTTCCGTCTTGGGCCATTGGGAGATCCTTTCCATTGTTTCCTGTGTCATTTTGGCATCCTTTTTTAGAAGCTCCTGATTTTCTGACACCACAAGATGCTCCAAACTCATCTTGTTTTTTCTGCTCCCCAACCCTGGGAGTAACCACTTCTCCAAAAAGCTCTGGCTCCTTGGGTTGGAGGGTGGGACACAGAACCCAGAACCCTGAGGCTTGGTGTTCTCTTCGCTGCATGTGTGTGTGAGAGGGGGAGGCTGTTGTTCCTAAACCTTGTCAGCACAGAGCGAGGAAGCACGTGTGTCCACATCCACCTGTGTTTATTCTCTGCTTCCAATCCTCGGGGCAGGTTTTACAATGAGTTACTGATACTTTGCATTTTAAAGCAATGCCACAATATTTATTCCAGCCTCTCCCTTTGCATCTTTCTTCCCCAACAGAGAGAAACTTGGCTCTCATTGTCTGCGATTCCATGTACCTCTTTGGTTAGTCCTAGAATACACATAAAGTGTGTGTAGAATTGCTGTCCCCGGCCCTATCAGATTTGGGAACTAGAGCACAGTAGGCAGTATTTCTGTGTTCGGCTGGCAGCATCCAGTGAAGATATTGTTTTTCAGTGACTTAGGTTAGTGCTTTCCCTCCCCCTCCTTTTCAGAGTGGTTGTGTTACTGATTTATAATACAGTTTTATTTCTTTTTGTATTCCATGTTTTTCTGTATCTTCTCCTGTCCCTTCCCACCCCGGCTTCCTGGTTGATTGTGTGTATGGATGTATGCACGAATGGATGTCGTAAAGTACTTGGTTCTAAGAGGCAAATACAGAAAGGTATTCTCAGAGATGTGTTGTTCCCTCCTCAAGCCCGTCACCCACTCTCTGCACTCTCTTTCCTGTGGGTCACCTATGTCTAAAGTTTCTGGTTTATTCTTTTTATATTTCTTTGTACAAATAAGCAGATGTAGGTTTATTTTTTTTCCCTTTAAGATTAGTTTATTTACTTGAAAGGTGGGGTGTCAGAGAGAGAGAAATCTTACAGCTGCTGGGTCACTCTCCAAGTAGTCATAACAGTCAGGGCTAGGCCAGGCTGGAGCAGGAACCAGGAACTCTATCTGGGTATCCCATGTGGGTGACAGGAACTCAGGCACTTGGGCCATCTTCCACTACTTTTCAGGTGCATTATCAGGGAGCATGACTGGAAGTGGAGCAGTGGGGGCTTGAACTGGCGCTTGGATATAGGATGCTGCTGTCACAATTAGTGGCTTAACCCTCTGCACCACAATGCTGGCCCCTGTGTTTAATTTCTTTTTCTTTTTTAAAATTTGTTTATTTGAAAGTCAGAGTTACACACAGAGAGGAGAGGCAGAGAGAGAGAGGTCTTCATCTGCTGGTTCACTCTCCAGTTGGCCACATCAGCCAGAGCTGCGTCAATCCGAAGCCAGGAGCCAGGAGCTTCTTCCAGGTCTGCCATGCTTGTGCAGGGGCCCAAGGACTTGGGCCATTTTCTACTGCTTTCCCAGGCCATAGCAGAGAGCTGGATCAGAAGTGGAGCAGCCGGGACTCAAACCTGTGTCCATATGGGATGTTTGCACTGCAGACAGAGGCTTTACCCACTACGCCACAGCGCCGGCCCCAACCCTGTATTTAATTTCAAAGAAACTGCCAAACTGGTGATTTCTTGGATGTACATGACACCAAAGGCCCAGGCAACAAAAGAAAAAAGACCAACTGGACTTCATGAAAGCTTAAAAAAATTGTGCAACAAAATATGATACCAATATAATATAAAGGCCATTCGGGAACTGAGTGGAAAGGTTTGTAAATGATGTATCTGGTAAGGGATTAACATTTGGAATTTATAGAGAACTCCTAAACTCTAAAAATCAAACCCAATTCAAATATGGGCAAATAACTTGAATAGACATTCCTCTGAAAAGATACACGTGAAAAGATGCACAGCGTCACTAATAAGCAGGGAAATGTAAGTCAAAACTACTGTAGGTATTGGTCACCCTACTGGGATGGCTACCATCCAAAAACACAGACAATAATAAGAGAGGAGAGGAGAAATTAGAACCTTATAGGCTTTGGGTGCGAACGTGAAGTGGAGGATCCACTATGAAAAACAGTATTGTGGTTCCTTAAAAAATTAAAAATCGAACTATCATATGACCCAGCAAGTCCGCTTGTGGGTATATACCCAAAAGAATCGAAGGAAGGGCCTTGAAGAAATACTTATATTTATATACCAGCAGTCACAGCATTATGCAACAGTCCCCAAAAAGCTGAAGCAGTCCAAGTGCCCACCTGATGATGAATGGAGAAGCAGAAGGCGGTACCTGCCTCACTGGGGTGTTACTCAGCCGTGGAGAAGACGGAGAGCCTGCTGCGTGGTGCATAGGCACGGCCCTTTGGAACACTGTGTTAAGGGAAATAACAAACAGTGCGTGATTCCTCACATATGAGCACTGAAGTCCCACAGACAAGAAGCAGCTTGGTGGTTGCCAGAGTCTGGGGTTGGGAGATGAGGAGTTATTGTTTAATGAGTTATAGAATTACAGCTTCACAAGATGAAAATACTCATGGAGCTGAAAGGTGGTGATGGTTGCATAACTAAGAACGCTTTAATAATACTGTGCACTTAGAAAAAGAAGTTTCCACACTGTTTCTGAAGTGGCTGTGTTATTTGTTCCCACCAGCAATGTCTGAGGGTTCCTGTTTCTCTACAGCCTTGCCAACATTTGTTACTGTCTGTCTTTTTTTTTTTTTTTTTTATGACCTTTGAGTAGGCATGAGATGCTGTCTCATGGTGTTAGTTTGCATTGCTCTAATCCCTTATGGATCTGAGCATTTTTTGGTGTTCTCATTAGCTGTTTGCAGTTCATCGTTGGTGAAATGCCCTTTTAGATCTTTGCACATTTTAAAAGTGAGTCAGTTGTCTTCTTATTGAGCTGTAAGAGCTCTTTGTACATCCTTCCTGAATTACATGATTTGCATTTTTTTCTACCAACCCATGGCTTTTTTCATTCTTCAAAATAATTTCTTTTGAAGTGCAAAAGTTTTTAATTTTAAGAAAGTTAAACTTACTGATTTTTAACTTATGGATTATGTGTTCACTTTTGCTGCAAAGAGATCTGCCTGGACCAAGGTCTCAATGCTTTTTCTCATGTGTCTTCTCTTAGAAGCTTTCTGCCTCTGCCTCTGACATTTGGGTCTCTGGTCCACTTTGAGTGGATATTTTGTGTATGGTTTGAGGGAAAGGTCTAAAGTCATCTTTTTACACATGGATATCAGTTATCACAGAAGCATTTGTTGCAAAAGTTGTCATTTCTCCCAATGAAGTGTGTTAGCACTCTAGTGTGACATCAACTAGCCATAAATACAAGGGTTAATTCCACCACGCTCAGCCTTGTTCCATGGATCTATCTGACTGTCTTTATGCCCATGCCACACTGTCTTGAAAACTATAGCTTTGGAGTACAAAGTCTCCAAAATTTGTTTTCCTTTTTCAAAATTGCTTTGACTTTTCTTAGTCTTTTGTGTTTCCATATAAGTGTTAGGAAACGTTTGTTGAGGTCTGCCAACACCTCCAACCTTATTTCTTTCATGAAGGTAGCATACTATAGATACTCTTTTACATTTTAATGTTTCCATGTCCTAGAATGTCCTAGAAATCACTCCAAGATCTTTTTTACAGCTGTATAGTACTCCATCAAGCAAATATGCCATAATTAACTGCGTATGCAGATTTCGTTAGTTTTCAGCATTATGTAACCACAGACAAACAATGCTGCTTTGAATAACGTCAGGTGCATTTATCTTCCTGCTGTTGGGGATGCATCTGCAGGGCAGTTTCCTGGAAGTGCGTGGCTCATTCAAAGGTAAAGGCTTGGGTCTGCACCGCAAAGAAATAGCGCCTGTCTGGTTTATTCCTCTTTTTTCCTCAGACATTGATGAGTGTGAAAATGAGCTCAACGGAGGCTGTGTCCACGACTGTTGGAATATGCCGGGCAACTACCGCTGCACTTGCTTTGATGGCTTCATGCTGGCTCATGACGGCCACAACTGTCTTGGTAAGGAGAGCAGGGAAGGGCAGTTCTTCACCCATCCCCCAGCACCCTCAGCCCTTTCTTGCCTTCAGTAGAAAACGTACTGGTGTGAAGGCAGAAGGAGGCCAGAGACTTGCCTTTCTGCTCCATGTCAGAGAAGTTTAGGCTTTTATGTGGTCCGTCCTGATGGAAATCCCTCAGTCCAAGGAGGAGGCTGAACACAGTCAGGACTCCTTGCTGATGTTCGAGCACCGACCTGTCACGTTGAGATCTTTGCTCTGGCATGGGAAGGTCCCTGACTCACAGCCGTTGTGAGTTCCCTGGGAGATGAGGCAGACTGCTTCCCCAGAAGGCTGCGGACGTGTGCCTGGGTCACAGTCAGGGCGGTGCCCACGTTGTTTCTTGAAAGAGAGAAAATCAAACGGAAAACTTCTGTGAGCACCCTGCTGGGGTTTCAGCCTGCGAGTGAGGGCTGCAGGGTGTGTTTGCGCTGGCTGCTTGTGCCAGCACTGGAAAGCGCTGCGTAGCAGCAGCGAGCTGTCGGAAGGGGCTGCGTTGGGTGGTTTCAGAGGGTGCAGCACACCCGGCCGGTAGGTATTTGGTGTAGGCGGTTGTGCAGGAGGCTGGCATGAGAGACACCTTTGATGCTGGTGAGCCTACCTGTGGTTGAGCTTCCAGGTCCCCGTGTGGGGACCACTCAGCCTTCCAAGCCTGCTGATGTCCCCCTGGCCAGCCAAGGGGCAGCCGGAATGGCCACTTGATCAAAGGCTTTGAGATGGCCATGAAAGATGCTAAAGTGCAGGCAAGGCCTGTGTTTTGAGTGTGGGGGTCTATAGTGCCTGAAGGGAGCAATTCCATTATGGACTCAACTCTGATGTAGCGTTGATGCCCGTCAGTGTCACCTGGGGCTCTACCCTGCCAGACTGGGTCCTTCCTCTCCTGCCTGTGCCCTGTGGAGGAGGTCGGGCTCCAGGTGCCCAGACCACTCAGCCATCAGCCAGGGGTGACGGGGGCTGCAGGGTCCGTGGCCCCCTCTGCAGGCTCCCTGGGCAGCTGAGATCAAAAAACACACATCTGAGAGCAGGACTAGATGGAGAGGACTTCAACTCTCAGAAAAGAGAGATGGCTTTCCGCAGGTAATTTGATGGCAGACAGTATGGGGTTTTGTTTGTTTTCCATTTTCAGGGGGAAGCTCCCTCTGATTTGCCAGCAGGGGCATCTTGAGGACTCCCGGCTGGCAGCAGGACCACTCACCACCATTGTGCTCTGATCCATGGCCGGGGTGGAGGTGGGCGGTGCGGGGAGTGTGAGCTTCCAAAGAGCAAGCCCAGAAGCCCCCAAGGGTTAGGACCGGGCCGGGTGAGTGGGGTGGGGCTGAGTCCTGCTCGTTGGAAATCTGGAGGCCTTTGCCTCGATTGCTCTGCAGGCATAGATGTTCAGTGGGAGCTCCCTGGGCCCTCCTGGGGTCTCTTTGTGGTTGCCGGCATCTGCCCTGCGGAGCGACCCTGAGCATCCACTGTGCGTGTGTGCAGCGGCTATGGAGCCTGCGGAAGGAAGGGCCCAGGGAATCCAGCCACAGAACGCCCTGCCAGTCGGACTTGAGAGGGCGGTGGCACTCCTTCCTGCCTCTCGGGGAGGACCCCTCTCTTGGCTCGGCCCCCTGCCCCCACCACAGCCTCACTTACCTCTGCCCCCATAGCAGCCCTATGAGCACCGCTTAGCTCTGGCGCTGAGCCTTGCTCAATGCAAGACCCGCAATGCCTGCGAGCCTGACAAACCGAGCGCTGCCCTGCCGCACCTGCACCTGCCCTGTGTCCACTTCCTACTCACGGAGCACCTGGAGCTGCCCTAATTTACGCAGCTTTGTACCTTAGACGCACCTGTGCAGTTTCCCCACCACCATCGCCTAGGCCTCAGCCAGCACTGGCTGAATCCGCAGGTCTGGAGGTGGCCTCCAGGCGCCAGGGGTCTCGCCTGCAGCCAGGCTGATGGCCATTGCCTTACAACCTTGGGGAACCCGCCCGCCTGGGATCTGTGCTTGTGCAGGTGGGCACACACACGGGCAGCGGTAGTCCTCCGCACAGAGGGCTAATGAAGCCCTGCCCGTGGCTGTGCAGAGAAGGAACAGAGGGTTAAGCCAGGGGTGGGGTGTGGCAGCGCAGAGAGGGGCACCCCTTGGCTCACAGCCAATCCAGGATGCGGCGCGCTGAGGGAACAGGCCTGTCCCGCTCACTGTGGGGCGCCCCCGCCAGGTGTGCTCCAGCTCACCCTCTGGAATGCGCTCCCTTGACTCTTTGGCACGGACGAGAGCCGGTTTGTTAGGCTTGGGGGGATGGCTTGAGTCCCATCAGTTTAGTCAGGCATCTGCTTGGTAGTGTGGGAGGACAGATGACTGCAAGATCTGAAGCTTGAAACCAGATAACAGATATTTAAATGTGAATTTTCTTGTTCCGAACCCGCCCGGGAGCTAGCGATAGGCACGTGAGAAATTAGGCTGGAGAACGCAAATGGCTTTGATATCAGCCTTCTCCGGGAGCCTTTGTTGTGTCTGAGAGTGTTCTTGAAGTTTCCAAGTCTTCAGCTCTGGCAGCGCTGAGCGTGCCTGACCGGGGGCGAGCACCCGCTGTGCTCTCTGTCCCCACAGACACTGCAGCCGGGTAACGTGTGCCAGCAGCCGAGCACAGGTGTCAGAGAGTGGGTGCGGGAGGACAGGTCAGGGAGGACCTGCTCTCTGCCTGCCTCTCTGCTGCCTCCTTCTCTGGGGTTCCTGGGGCTCCTGCTGTGTCCTCCACCCCCTCCCTGGCCAGGCATCCTCCAGGATTCCACCTCTGCCCACCCCCACACCCCTGCCTTTGGCACTGTCTGCATCCACCACTTCATTTGGCAACTCCAAGTGAGTGGTTTTCAAAGTCACCCTTACAAACCGGATTCTCTCCCTGTCGGTGGACCTAGCCCTGAGTCAGCATTGCAGACAAGCCCCCGCCTTCCTGGGGTGGGGGGACAACCACATCTCCATCCCTGTTTCTGTACCCAGCGCTGGATGTCAGCTTTCCATCTGACATGGTCTAGCAATGTCCCACCCCCGTCTCCTTCCACGCCTGCCTGCCCCAGTTCCGTCCCCTCCTGGTGTTGGCCCGGCCATTTCAGGGGCATGTGTGCAGTGGGCTCCCAGGATTTCCATTCCTCTCCTTCCCTTTGTCCTACCCACCCTCAGCTGCCTCCTTATTTTTCTCCCAAAGTGGGGCCTGCCCTTGTCTCCCCTGCCCCGGTGGCCCAAAGTCCCAGACAAATCAAGTAGGCTTCCCCTGGTCTCAGGATCCTTCGGCATGACCCCGGTCTGTCTTCCCAGCTGCATCTCCTGTAAGGTGCCTCCGTGAACCCCTGCTCAGCCAAGGTGAGCGACTCGCAGCTGGCGATCCCCTCTCTTCTGTAAGGGCGCATCGTTCATGAGCTTTCCCAGAGCACCCTAGCCACACGGCCAGGCTGGAAGTCGCCCACTCTCCTTATGCCACCTTCACCTGCTGTCGGAATCCTCTGTGTCTCGGCCTCTTTCCCTCCACAGAAGGGCAGGCTCCCAGAGGAAACAGCTTTTCTCCTTCTCTGCTCTGTTGCTGTGCCCTCCAGCACATGCTTAGGAAAGAGAAGGTGTCCCAATAATATTGACTGCACTGACCACCTTGCGTCCATGCCCCGGCCTGGTGAGTGTGGCCCGGGGCCAGGAGAGCTGGGCCAGTGTCTCTGGGCCCTGGGGTGTGAATTCTGAGCACTTCTGTGATGCCAGGACCACAGGAGAGCCCGTGTTGCTCTGCAGGGGTCTCTGCGATATGCGACTGGGCGGGGCTCTGAGACTGTCCCCAACGCAAAGCCTGACGACCCTCTCTCCTGCAGACGTGGATGAGTGCCTGCAGAACAATGGCGGCTGCCAGCACACCTGCCTCAACGTCCTGGGCAGCTACGAGTGCCTCTGCAAGGAGGGGTTCTTCCTGAGCGACAATCAGCACACGTGCATCCACCGCTCAGAAGGTACCACGGCCCCGCGGCTGGCCGGGGCACCCGGGATGGGGTGCGGGGGTCAGAGCGGCATCTGGGAGTCCCCTCCCCACATGCGTACACAGTGAAGCATGGGATAGGGAAGTAGTTAGTGCAGACTCTGCGGCGGGGCAGCCACCGCCGGCGCCGCCAACATCGTCTCCTCACCCGGCGGACCCAGTGCGTTGGACTGGGAGTGCCCCGGGATCCTTCCCAACTCCAGCAGCCTCTGACTCTGGCCTTTTCATGGAGTATGTCCCACACGTGACCGCCGTCTCGGGAGGAACAGAATGATGGTCTGCCAAGGTTTTCAGAAAGGGACCACTGGGCAGTGGCGACCGCTCCTGGCCCCAGGTCCTTCCTGTAGACACTTCCTGTGCACACTGTTCTCAGCCCCTGGCCAGGTCTGGCCTCCCCTAGGGTTTTGCATTTTTGAAGCTGAGCCTGTGGGGCTCCAGGGGTCCGAGGACCCCTCCCTGCGCCAGGGCCGGGCTATTTCTCCATCAATTTGCAGGGACTTTTCTCTTCCGTGGCCACCCTTCCATTCTCCAGGCTTTGACTTTACCCCTTCTCTTAATTCCTTTCTTATTTTAGTGGGTCCCTGGGATGGAGATAACGTGGCCAGTATTTTAGTTACTTTTAACTGAACGGCAGCCTTTCAATCCTTTCCTGCTCTTGCTTAAGCCCATGAGCCCTTCTAGGTGGCTGTAGCTGCCCAGGGCTGAAGCTGCCTGTTTTCAGGGAAGAGACCAAACACGGGCTTTTTAACTCCTTTAGGCATGCGCTGCTTACTCATTCCTGTAACTTAAGAATGAGACTGAGGCCGGCGTTGTGGCACAGAGGGTTAACCTGCCGCCTGTGATGCTGGCATCCCATTTGGGTGCTGGTTCTTGTCCTAGCTGTTCCCCTGCCGATTCACCTTCCTACTAATGTGCCTGCAAAAGCAACGGAAGATGGCCCAAGTACTGGGCCCCTGTCTCCCACTAGGGAGACTTAGATGAAGCTTCTGGCTCCTGGATTCTGCCTGTCCCAGCCTTGGCTGTTTTGGCCATTTTGGGGTGAACCAGCAGATGGAAGCTCTTTCTCTCTCTGTGTCTTCCTCTGTCTCTGTAACTCTGACTTTCAAATGAATAAATACATCTTTAAAAAATAAAATTCTTTTTTTTAAAGAAGATTTATTTATTTATTTGAAAGTCAGAACTATAGAGAAAGAGAAAGGGAGATAGGGAGAGTGATAGAGAGAAAGAGAGCAATCCACTGGTTCATGCCTCAGATGGCCACAATGGCCATGGCTAGGCCAGGCCGAAGCCAGGAGCCAGGAGCTTCATCCAGGTCTCCAAGTGGGTGGGAGGGCCCAAGCACTTGGACCATCTTCTGCAGCTTTCCCAGGTGCGTTATCAAGGAGCTGGATCAGAAGTGGAGCATCTAGGACTTGAACTGGCACCCATTTGAGACACTGGTATTGCAGACAGTGGCTTAACCTACTACTTACTCCACAATGAAATTCCCCATGAAATTCTTTTTTAAAGTTTTATTTACTTATTTTCACTTTATTTGAAAGACGGAGAGAGACAGACAGACAGACATCTTCCATCTGCCAGTTAAATTCTCAAATGCCCATACCAGCCAGGGCTGGGCCACGCTAAAGCCAGGAACCCGAATTCAGTTCAGGTCCCCTACAAATGTGACAGGAACCCAAGGAACCACCTGCTTCCTCCCAGGGCATGCATTAGCAGGAAGCTAGATTGAAGCAGAGGAGCTGGGACTCGAACCAGGGGCTCAAAACAGGACACAGGAGTCCCCTTGGTATCTTAACCTCTGAGCCACAGGCCCACTCCTTGGAAGATGATTTTTGTCTCATTTTCCAAGAATAATGTCTCATACCTTATACCTCATTAGAATAAATGGTTTTTTAAGGACTAAGAAGAACTGGAAGAGAAATCAAGGTTGGTGGCTTTGATGGCTGTCACCTCCTGGAGTTTGTGCATTCTCAGTGTTAGGGGCCGGGGAGTGAAACCCACACTGCCGGCGAGCCCGTGGTTTCTCAGGCCGGCAGGCAGGGCCTTGATAGAGCGGCAGCCGGGTCTTACTTCCCTGCCAGGTTCCCTGGAGGCCGTGCTGTGTGCCGGGGTCTCGCGCAGCCCGAGCTGTGCTTGATGGAGCTGGCGGTGAATTAAGATACCAGTGGCGCAGAGTGGGCCGAGTCTCAGGGCATCCCCTTTTTGCTTGCTCAAAGTTGCTGCTGGGGAAGCCCCTCTGCCCTTTTCTTCAGGTGCCGGGGGTTGGTTGGGGGGGGCACCTATAGGCAAAGCCAATGCTTGGACGTCCCCCGTGTGGATCCCCCACTCACAGAGCGGCATGGAGGATGGTCGCCCAGCCCAGCCCCTCCCCTCCTGCAGGCCCCAGCCCGGTGCGAGACGCAGGCTCCTTGTAGCAGAAGCAGACACCAAGGCAGCGCCTTTCCGCAGGCAGAGTTCTCCAAACCTTCTGCAGCTCAGACATTTTTGGATCCCCCAAAGAGTATTTAAAATGAGCATATTTGTCTGGAACTCAAACCACAGTCCAAGCATCTGCATCGTGGCCTGGAAGCGCTCGCTGTGATTTTTGGTTATGTTTCCACCTGATTGCTTGGCAAACTCCTGGCCACGGGAGCCAGCAGATCGTAGCGGTTTGTAAGGGGCACCTTCCCTTTTCCCAGCGGGCAGCCTCTGCCCACCATTCCTCCAGGGCTCCCCTGTGTGCTCCTCGTTAAACCTTTAGGAACCATAGTAACATAGGGTAAAGTGTTTAAAAGGAGGCCAGCGAGGCACTAGTATTTTCTAGTGCTGCTGCTGCTGTTGGTAATACTTACCTACTAAGTGCTTTTCCACACGGGGGTCCTGGCAGCCGGTTCTGAAGGAGAGCTGGGGCACGGGATTGCATCTGTCCTGAGAGCCCTGAGCCCCGCTGGGGACCCCGTGTGCGGGTGGGGTGGGCTGGAGGGCAGCGGTCACCCCAGCCTGCCTCTGTTCTGTTCCCGGGTGCTCAGGCCGCCATGGTGAGCGCTCCTCCGCTAGTGTTTCGTCTGCTCTGAAATGTTTAGGCGGTGTCCTGCTGGCCGGGGAAGGTGGTGTCCCATCTTATGAAATGCCGCTCAGCCCCACCTTGAGGTCTATTTTTATTTCATTTTCGGTTTCCAGAAGCATCCTTCAGTGGAAGCCGGGGCCTGGGGAGCGCCAGCGTGGGGTATTTCCAGTGTTTCTAGACGTGGCTGCCAAGCCGGTGTCTGGGACCTCCGCGGGGCTCCTCCCAGTCTGGAGCAGATCCACGTGCTTCCCCTCACGGGGGCCTCGTGTGGAGTTGGCCTTGCTTGGGGAGACGGGGGTCGCTCCTTGAGAAAGCAGCAGCATGCCAGAGCAGTGAAGCCTCCGTCGCCTCTTGGTAACCTCAAGTCTGGCTCCATCTGATAGGGCAGCAAGGGGGGGCGACTTGTCTCCGAATCCCTGTGGCATTGGATCTTCTTAGGAAATATCTGTTGCGTAAATAAATCGCTCTGAGGTGGTAAAGGTCACCCTGCAGATGTCTTAACAGACTCGGGACCAGAGTGAAACAGACGATGCTCAGGAAGCCGACCCGTCTAGGGAGCGCTCTTTGCTGGCGTGACTGCCGCCCTTTCTGGGGCCCTGTGGTATTTGCCCTAGCCTGTTCCTGCTCTGGTCATCTCAGTTGCTCTGCAGAGCCCAAGACAAGCACAGTGCACGCTGAGCCCTCCACAGGCCACTCTCGCTGCCCCGGGGAGCAGATAATAACAGCTTCAGAAAGTTGGGCCAGAGAAAGCAGGAGAGCTTCCCACCAGTCTGCGAGCCTCTTTCTGTGTTTACTGGCAGCGGCCCTTGGCATGCGTGACCTCCAGCAGACTGAGTGCTGGAATGCACACGACTCATAATTGCCAGATAAAAAGCAAAATGGTTTCAAGAGAGACTCAGGGGAGCGCGGCACGTCTTAACCATTGGGCTGCCTGTTGGAACTGGAATGGCCACTGTGTCCGGACAACTCTCCTGGTTAAGCAGAGGTCAGTGACTCTGTGGTGAGAGGTGGGGAGAGGAGACTTCAGGGGACCCATACGGGACAGTGTTGGACTCTCATGCTCAGAGTGGCACAGCTTCCGGTGTTGGATGGGGTCTTGCTAGTAGAGAGCCAATGGGAACCGAGTCCCTGTTCTGGAGTTGCCTTGCACAAATGCGGACTGTGCAATACACGGACAGGCCCCGATACTGCGGCTCACATGCGGCAGGTGTCCCGAGGATCAGTTCCTTCAGAGCGCAGGCAGGCAGCAAGTTCCCAAAGGACGGGTTTCAGGGATGAGCATTCGGCCTCGCGGTTAAGGGGCCTCTGTCCTCTTGGGTACTTGGGTTTGACTAATGCATCTGCTTCTAACTGCAGCTTCCTGCTAATGCAGACCTCAGGAGGCAGCAGTGACAGCTCGAGTGTAGAGACTTGGATTGAGTTCTTGGCTCCTGTCTTCGGCTCTGGGCCAGCCCTGGATGTGTTGTTCACTGGAAAGATATCACATGCAGGAGGCCCCTCCCTCAGGCGCCCCCCGCCCTGTTGTGTGCTGTGGTTGTGTGATGCTGTCAGTCAGAGCTTTGCCAAGTCTGCAGAGGGAGAGGTGGAGGGACTCACTCAGGGCGGTCATGTGACAGAGGTCCCTGGCACCTCTCTGCCAAAATGCAGTTGTCACACTCACTTCCCAAGTATGGATTTGGTGGAGATGGAGAGAAGGGTTGGAATTCTTTTGAAAATTATCATCTAGAGTTAGACATTGGGTGTCATCATTGTGGCATAGCTGGTAAAGCTATCTCCTGCAGTGCCAGCATCCCATATGGGTGTCGGTTCACATCCGGGCTGCTCCACTTCCAATCCAGCTCCCTGCTAATGGCCTGGGAAAAGCAGTGGAAGACGGCCCAAGTGCTTGGGCCCCTGCTACCCACATGGGAGACTCAGATGAAGCTCCTTGCTCCTGGCTTTAGTCTGCCCCAGGGCTGGCCCTTGTGGCCATCTGGGGAGCAAACGAGCAGATGGAAGATCTCTCTCACTCTATCTCTCTCACTCTATCTGTCTCTGTCTGTCTCTCTCTCTCTGTAACTATGGTTTTCAAATAAATAAATAAACCTTAAAAAAAAAGAGTTGGATGTTGTCACTGTTATATCTGCACCTTTCTTTTAAAAATATTTTATCTATTTATTTGAAAGGCTGAGTGACAGAGAGGTAGAGGGAGAGAGACAGTGAGCGAGAGCTCTTCCATCTCCTGGTTCACTTCCAAAAGGGTGCCACGGCCAGGAGCGGATTGAAGTCAGGAGCCAGGAACTCCATCCAGGTCTCCCACATGGGTAGCAGGGGCCCACGCACTTGGTCCATCTTCCACTGCTTTTTCCAGGTGGATTGGAAGTAGAGCAGCCTGGATGTGGGCGTTACTAGCAGCAACTGGGCCACAACACTGGCCCCATCCGCATTCTTAGGAAGTCTCATGGCCTCTTTGCATTCTTAATTTTTTGAAAAAGATTTATTTATTTACTTATTTTGAAAGAATTATAAAGAGGGAGAGACACAGAGAAAAAGAGATCTTCATTTGCTGGTTCACTCCCCAGATGGCCTCAAGGGCCAGTGCTGGGCCAGGCTGAATCCAGGAACCAGGAGCTTCATCTGGGTCTTCCATGTGAGTGACAGGGGCCCAAGCACTTGGGCCATCTTCCACTGCTTTCCCAGGAGCATTAGCAGGGAGCTGCATCAGAAGTGGAGCAGCCAGGACATAAACCGGCACCCATATGGGATGCTGGCACTGCAGTTGGTGGCTGTACCTGCTAACCACAACACTGGCCCTTCCCTTTGCATTCTTCATCAGCCAATGTATGAAGACGTGGCAGAGGTCAGAGTCTGAGTTCTGGTTCCTGGGGTCAGCACACGCAGGAGAGAGCTCCGGCTAGTTGCAAGGGCTTCTGCCTCTTTAGGGAAATTGACGTTGTATCTCCTTCATGATATAAGAAATTTTCCACATCTCTGTTAATTAAACCAGCTTGATTTTAATGACATTCTTTTCGGGGGCTACCAGAAATGCCAGCGGCCAAGCCGCGACGCTGGGACTCGGGGTTTTCATCACAGCCTGGTCACCTGCTGCGTGCTGCTGTCTTGCAGAAGGCCTGAGCTGCATGAATAAGGATCATGGCTGCAGTCACATCTGCAAGGAGGCGCCGCGGGGCAGTGTCGCCTGCGAGTGTAGGCCTGGTTTTGAGCTGGCCAAGAACCAGAGAGACTGCATCTGTAAGTATGACCTTCCCTCCTGCTAGGAACACACCCGGACACTGCCTTCTGCAGCCTGGCTTCGGAAACACTGTGGCAGGGCCTGGGAGCAGCAGCAGCAACAGGGAGGCAGTGGCATGGAGACTGGCCACTGCACAAGTGAAGTTCCCCACAGGGAAGGCCAGAGATGCTTTAAAAGGGCCTCACCTGGAGGGAATGAAATCCGGGAGTCAGGCGTGTGAATGCTGGGGGCAGGGCTCCGTGTGCCCTCTGAATAAAGCCACGTTGTCACATCTGGCCAACCACAGCTCTTGGTCCTTGGTCCCTGTGTCCTTTCGCAGCCCCGCTGCCTCCCTTCTCCAGAGGTTAAAATCTTTGCCTTTCCCATTCTTTGATGCCTCCGATCCTTTTCCGAGCCCTCCTGCCCCCCTGGCTTGGTGAACCTCACCTCAAATCCAGGATAAAGTCTTTCCCCAAAGGCCACGTTATGCGCACAGGCCTGTCTCAAGATGCTGCATGTCCCAGTAAATTCTTGCAGGAACCACCCCACCTGCTATGGATTGCCCTTCTCATTTTGAGCAGAACAGGCACAGTTTTGTAGTCACAGCAGCAGGCAGTGGCCACGAGGTCTTCACACCGAGTTAGCCGCCTGCCTGACCACCACGCTGTAGCGCCCACAGTGCCTGCCCAGGCAACCTCACTCAGGGCAGCTGTTTGGTATTTTGGCTCCCAATTCACTTTGTTTAACTCCTCAATTACAGTGCGTGACACTCCAGGTTGAATTGTGTCTCCCAGGCAGGAGCTACCCCCTGGCAGGGGCCTTGTGCCTCTTTTGCCTCTTAGTCTCCCCCTGGAGTCCAGCATGGGATGTGCCCCCCATGCACTGGCTCCATGAACAAGTGGACGCATGGCAGACACCAGCTGGATGCCGCTATCACGCAATGCTTATGATCACGGAACTCCAACGAAGTGTAGCGAGTGGTGTTCCGAAACCAGTGTTTACGCGGAAAAAAATACTGGAGGTTTCCCTTGAGCAATCCAAAGGTATGGACAGTCTGCCAGCCATCGTGGTTCACAGCCAAGAGTTAAGAGAGGAGGAGACCACTGGGCAGCCGGAGGTCCTCCCTATTGTTTCCAGGCCTGGGCGGAGGGCAGCCGAAAGCCTGGCTGCCCAGGGCTGCTGCTCAGGTCGCTCAGGTGTGCATTGCTGGAGGTGGAACACCTGCCCGCTGACTTCTAAAAATGTAAAATGTTTTAGAGATGTCGCTACTCAAATGATATGGTTATTAAAAAATGATAAAAATGATAATAAAGAAGGAACCGCACCCGTGACCAGCTGTTGGGGTCCTCTGGCATTCCCGTTTGGTTGCTGTGCCCAGGCACCTGCACTTTTTGCATAGCTATCGCCACAGACCACTTTCTCACATCCCCAATATGTAATTAGGTTTTCTTCTTAATTAGAAAAACTACAAAGGCTTGTGGAAGAATTCAAACACTCCAAAGTGTACAAAGCAAACGTGTGGTTTCCTCACTCCCAGTTCCATTGCCAGAGGTAACCACTGTTCGCTGTTTGATGAGTAGATAGTTTTGTAGTCGGCTTTTTCATTTTTTTGGCCTGTCATCAATGCGTTCGTATGTGGTCTTCATAATTATTGGTTAAGGTAGCATTAATTGTGGGCGAAGAGTCATCGTTTCTTCTGATTATCTTCCCTTCAAACTCATCCAGGTGGGATCCGGTGCGAGAAACCCGGATGTGTCAGTGAACGGATGACTTCAATATGGTCTGTTTATTCCAAACATAAGGCACTGTGGTGTTTCCCAAAGCCCCAGTGCAGCTGGATTATAGGAAAACTTCTCTAGGGTAGAGCAAGGCAGTAGTTGGAATCTCAGTTTAATTCCCCTGAAACTGTGAAAATCTCCCTCGCTGCTCCCGTCTCTGTCTCCTGTACAGCTCTGCTTAGCCAGACATGGCGGGGTCTGAATCCGCGTTGTCTGTTTTATGTACAGCGCCTGGCACGGACTAGGTGCTCAGATTCTCGCGACATGAAAATCCAAGTTCCAGTTCCTCTGGAGCAAGCACAGCCCTGATTGCGGAAAGCTCCGAGCTTTATGTATCGATCCCTTTTGCTCTCAGTGACCTGTAACCATGGAAACGGTGGGTGCCAGCACTCCTGTGAAGACACAGCTGAAGGCCCAGAGTGTAGCTGCCATCCGCAGTACAAGATGCACACAGATGGGAGGAGCTGTCTTGGTGAGTGGTCACCACCATACTGGGCAGGCCTGCCCCAGCCTGCCCATCCCCAACCCCAATCCCAGCCCCAACCCCAACCTCCACACCAACATGCACCCCAACGCTAGCCCTAACCCTTAATGGTGTGTAGCATCAAATGCTGGTGATTCTGGTGCGTTTGCGCCCAGACAGGCCCCATGCTGGCTTACCTGTTGCCGTGGGCGTGGTCTTAGCCTTGGGGTGGAGGCCCCCTCCCTGTGCAACCTTGGAAAGCCCTGCCTTCCTTCCTGAAGCAGGTGCTCTTGAAATGGGGACAGTGCGTCCCAGGGCCCAGGGTGGCGTGGGGTTGGAGTTAGCCGTGGGAGGCCCGTCCTGCCCTTCGCGGGTGCCCCCTGCTAGCTCCACCGTGGGAGCTCCTAGGGCCACGGCTCTCTTTGTCCTGGACTAGGGGCTCGGAGCGAATCTGAAGCTGGCATGCCCTGATGTCTCTTTGGTTGGTAGCGGGTACTTCACAACCTCTTGCCATATTTTATGTTTCTAAGGATCTGCGGCATTGAATGTGCTACATTTTCCCGCAGATTCTTGTGACAGCACCCATTGATTGAGTGAAGAGAGTCAAATAGTCTACCTTGTTCTCACGGCTGGGATTTGTGTAGGGGGTAAATAGCCCGGCTCATTCGGTCCGAGCCCTGTGGTCTTTGGCTTCTGTTGTAGAGCGAGAGGACGCAGCGCTGGAGGGGATGGAGAGCAACGCCACGTCTGTGGCCGACGGGGATAAGCGAGTGAAGCGACGGCTGCTCATGGGTAGGCGCCGCTCCCCTGCCCCGCTCACTGCAAATGGCTTGAACGTGGGGCACCTGTGCCCTCAGATCAGCCCCACGGGGCGAGCAGAGCCAGGGTGTGTCTGTTTTTCACCCACGGCTGCTGCCTAATCACCATCCAAGACCCCAGCCAGGCTGTCAGAATAAGCAGGTTAAAGACCGCGGGCTGCCCAGCTACCTGTGACACTTGGCAGACTGCCCTGCGCCTCTGTCTCTTGGTCTTTCTTTAAAAATCTACCTCCTAGGATTATTAGGAAGCTCAGTTCAGACAGGGAAACGGCCAAGGGGTGGGGGTCCAGCACCTGGGACTTGGTGGGTGGGCTGTGAGCGTCAGTTCCCACCTTCCAGGTGACCGGAGCGCGGGAGGCGCTCTGGGGAGCCCAGGCTCAGCCTGGCTGGCTGTCTGGGGCTGTGCCCATCCAGCCTTCTATTTCTGGCCCAGCTGATCGTCATGGCACCAGAGCTGACTGGAGGGGAGCAGCTGCTGGCTGAGGGCCTGGGGAGGCCGGAGGGCGGGTCCAGCAATGGGGCCGGGGACAGGAGCAGCAGTAGAGGCAGTGGCCGCGGGGTGGGAACCAGACAGAGCCCTTGACACACTGTTATTCTGGAACAAGACGGGCTGGACCAGAGCAAACCTGTCTCTTGTCAGCTTCTGGATTTAATAGTCAAGTTGGATGTGGGACCATCTGTGGTTACCAAGCAGGTAACTTTCCGGAGCCTTTTCAAAGTTATTATGTTTAATTGTATTAAATCAAAATCATACATATGAATACTTCAAAAAGCGAATTATCGCTCATAATGAAGTACATCAGTGTCTCATAACTTTCAGTTACGGTTTGCCAGAGGCTCCCTTCCCCCAACTTGCTGAAAAGCGAAGTGCGTGCAGTGGTCTCCTGTGTGTCAGTCCCGGAGAGTAGCCTGTGACTCCCAGCCAGGGATGACCAGGTTTGACCTTTCCCAGCTCCGCCTACCCTGGTGCACACACACAGGCATCCTCGCTGCCATACCCCGGATGCAGTTGCATCACAACTCAAATCCATCCTGTGTGTTCACGCTATTGTCGCTGTGAATACCTACCTATGACTCGCCTTGCGTCATAGCATATGCTACTCTTGTATTTTCTGTGTCTTCTTAGTTTCTTAGTTTTCATTCATGCTTTTGCACACTTCTGACAGAGCTCTCAAACCCACTTGATTATGTTTAAATATGGCAGGTAACATATTAATGCATTTTTCTGCTTTTAAGAGCCTCTGCTGAGGCTTCTACCCAGCTCCAGTTGGCCTGACCTGTTGGCTGGAGGCAGGCCCTGCAGAGCAGCCGAGGACTTGTTTCGTGCACCCTAAAACCTGTGCACGCTTGGAAACGCCCTCATCTTCTGCCCTCGCCGTTCACGCAGAGCCCTGCTCGGTGTGGCCGTCGGAGCTAGGAAGAATGTTCCAGCAGAGTTTTGTTAGCACACCGTCATTTCCAGGCATGCCGTGTTGTTTTGAAGGGTCTCAAGTCGTGTTTATTCTCGATGCGTCGTGTGACCCTGTGAAAGCTTCTCTCTGGAGGTTTTCAGGTCTCCTCGTCCCTGGTGACCTGGAGCTCCACGCTCGCACTCTCACTGCGGGACTCCGCCCGCCCGTGGTGCTGAGTACCTTCGTGGGGCCAGTCAGGTTCCTCGGCTTTTGGAAATTTCCTTGTACTTTTTCTTTGACAGATTTCTTCACTTTATCTTCCCTGCTGCTTCTCTCTGGCGTGCCTGTCAGTGGCCGTTGTAATTCCTGGATTTACTCTCTCTTTCCCTCCTTTTCTCTGTATTTTTGTTCTTTCTAGAAGGTCCTTCATTTCTCTCTCTCTCTTTTTTTTTTTTGACAGGCAGAGTGGACAGCGAGAGAGAGAGACAGAGAGAAAGGTCTTCCTTTGCCGTTGGTTCACCCTCCAATGGCCGCCGCGGCCAGCGCGCTGCGGCCGGCGCACCGCGCTGATCCGATGGCAGGAGCCAGGAGCCAGGTGCTTCCTCCTGGTCTCCCATGGGGTGCAGGGCCCAAGCACTTGGGCCATCCTCCACTGCACTCCCTGGCCACAGCAGAGGGCTGGCCTGGAAGAGGGGCAACCGGGACAGAATCCGGTGCCCCGACCGGGACTAGAACCCGGTGTGCCGGTGCCGCTAGGTGGAGGATTAGCCTAGTGAGCCGCGGCGCCAGCCCATTTTTCTCTTCTAATCTTTCTACAGGATTCTTTGTTCATATCTGTTTTCAAATCCTATTTTTTTTAATCTGACTTTCAGTCTTTTGCGTTGAGAACTTGTTCTTATTTCCTGGGTGCTTCTCTTCCCTCCCTGAGGAAATTAGTTGCAAGAGTTTAACTTCTCGTTTGTAGTGTTTACTGTTTCCTCCAGGTTTCTTTCCCCCTGTTTGATTTGCTGTGTCTGTTCCACATCAGAGGCTTTCCTAAAACACCTGATGACTCCTGACTGCTTTTTCGTGTTCACTGCCGAGCTAGTGAGATGTTCTCCTGCCTGGTGGAGGTGGGACTTCCTGTTTGGATGACTAGACAGCGACTCACCATTCGTCTGGAGAGCCTCTAAACCAGTACCTATGGGTCTTTTCTCTCGGGCAGGGTGGTTTAGCTGGCGGGAATCCTTCGGGAGAACAGGAGGTGCCCAGATCTCTCGGGCCGTGGACTGCACCTCCCTCTCCTGCTCTGCTGTTCTGGTGCACCCGAGGCCGGCACCCCATCTGGTCCAGCTTCTCCAGTGGGTGTGCTCCTTTGCAGCAGCAGCCGGCATGGGGAAGGGAGAAGCTTGGGGGTTTGTTTCTTACCCAGACTCTCAATCCGTCTTCCTCTTTTTAACTCCGTCCTCAGGGCTGCCTCTCAGGTAGCTGGCTCCTCCATCCCTGGGCATGTCCGGGTTCTGTGGCTCTCACGAGCTTGCCGCCTGGAGCACCCCTTCTGAAGACTCCTAGGATTCAGCTCTCTGCTCGTCAGCTGCCGTTCCCTCACTCACGTGAATGGGTCACATCCTCCAGCTACTGTATTTTCCGTTTTCTCTGTCCTTAAGGATTTATCCTTTAAAAAGTCTCTCATTTTAGTGAGGTTTGGAGAGGAAACATACTAAGTTGCAACCAAGCTTGTTTCCCCCAGCTGTCAAATGAGCCAGCCTCGGAAGTGAATTCACACGTCTGAGTACCCAGGTGCTAGTGATTGAATGGCTCTGCGTGGCGCTTGTCCGTTGCGGGAAGGCCATTTGCTCCTGTTCCTTGTCTCCAGACCCTGGCTTAGTGTCCCGGTAGCTTTGATGGGGCTCCTCCGTTCAGGGAAAGGTGAGCTCTCACCTGAGTCAGTTGGCTGCTGTGAGGATGACGGCCCTAGTCTGCAACTAGAGCAATGCTTGGCCAATTGCTCGGATTGAAAGAAGGTTCATGGCTGAGGACTGGGAAAGGGACATGTCCCCTTGCCTGTTCTGCACTCACATCTCACCTGCTGGGTGTGACTGTTGTCAGCAGGTGGCTGTCTGTGGACCGGCTGAAACTTGTAGTGGCTTGAAATCTGCCAGCAGCGGGGAATGGCTCTGCAGGCCGGGTGACATCTTGACCCCTGTGGTCACCCTGACCAGCTGCCTCATTGAGGGCAGGTGCAGAGCCTCCCGCCCTCCCTCTATCTCACCTGCAGGTGGCAGAGATTTGGGGTGTGACTGTGAGTACCCCTGCGAGTGTCTTGGCGTTCATGGACTTTGGCAAATATTAACAGCAGTATCAGCACTTCTTTAAGAAGCTAACTGCCTTTCTTCCCGCTTGTCAGAGACGTGCGCCGTCAACAATGGAGGCTGTGATCGCACCTGTAAGGATACTTCGACAGGTGTGCACTGCAGCTGTCCCGTTGGATTCACTCTCCAGTCGGATGGGAAGACTTGTAAAGGTAGCCTTCGCCTCTCCGGGGAGGCTGGGGGCGGGGGGCGGCTTCAGAGGGAAGCCCCGTGCTGCTGTGGCTAAAGGGATGAAGGCAGCTCTTCCCCTCGCACTCCCTGAGTAACTCGAGGTTTGCTCACGATTCGTACTGAGCGAAGCTTTTCTTTCCTGGGCCACTGGACGGTTATAACTGAGTAAGCTCCATTAGAACCAGCTTAATTATACTCCCTGTTGACGAGGTCAGCCTCTGTGAGCATTAAGTAATTCATTTCAGGCAGTGGCCTTGTTAGAAAAAGGCAGTGCAGCGAACATTCATTTGCAGGAGATAATATCAACATATCATAAATAATAGCCTAGAGATTATTATGTAAATAACAGCCAAGATTATTATCCGGAGAACTTAATTAATAACTGAAATATTAACTTTTACTGATGAAGAGAGACCCCAGTGACTGCTAGTATGTAGTGGGCAAGAGTACAAAGGATTGGTTCTTCAGCGTGATAAAGGGAGATAACCGGTTACCAGATGAAACTGAGAGGAGATAAGATTGAGAATCAGCAATCATTTAAAAGCATTGGAGCTATTTGATCATTGTGTAATTCTCCAAAAGGAATGCTCTAATCCCTCAGAGATTTAATCATTAAACTAGAATAGAAAATATACGACAGGGAACCATCTTATCTGGAGAGAGTAACACCAGGATGAGGACATGAGGACGGGACATTGCCACCCTTTCCCGTTTGCTTGCTTCCTGCGAGTCAGGGGCACCCTAGCCACAGTTCTCAGGAGGCTGAGGCACTTGTCTTTCAAGACTGGCTCAGTCAACAGGGAAACGTGTAGCTTCAAGATATCAGTAAAGGGTCTTGAACGCTGGCCTGGGTCTGTCTGCCTTCCTGAGGGGCGTGGGGGAACCGGGAGAGTGCTGCTCTCTGATTGGCCGATGCTTGCCTGTTCCAGATGTTGACGAGTGCCAGACCCGCAATGGGGGTTGCGATCATTTCTGCAAAAACACCGTGGGCAGCTTTGACTGCAGCTGCAGAAAAGGATTTAAATTATTAACAGATGAGAAGTCTTGCCAAGGTATGTGCTGAAAGCATGCTGTGCTGTGTGGGGGCTCACACACGGGAGCAGAGACGCTCAGAGACGATGCAGCCAGCCCCTCGCAGAGCCCAGCTCGTGGGGCGTCCCCGTCCAGCCTCCAACTCGGGCTTCACTTCCCTGGGACACACACACGGATGTCGCTGGCCGATGTATGTTAGAAGTCAGCCGGTGCCGCGGCTCACTAGACTAATCCTCCGCCTTGCAGCGCCGGCACACCGGGTTCTAGTCCCGGTCGGGGCGCCGGATTCTGTCCCTGTTGCCCCTCTTCCAGGCCAGCTCTCTGCTGTGGCCCGGGAGTGCAGTGGAGGATGGCCCAGGTGCTTGGGCCCTGCACCCCATGGGAGACCAGGAGAAGCACCTGGCTCCTGCCATCGGATCAGCGCGGTGCACCGGCGGCAGCGTGCCGGCCGTGGCGGCCATTGGAGAGTGAACCAACGGCAAAGGAAGACCTTTCTCTCTGTCTCTCTCTCTCGCTGTCCACTCTGCCTGTCAAAAAAAAAAAAAAAAAAAAAAAAAAGAAAGAAAAGAAAAGAAGTTGAGCTGTCAGCCATCAGAGAACCCCTGGAAGCACGCGTCTGGCGTGATTATCACAGAGCGCATGGCTGGAAGGGAGCGTGGCAGGCAGCCCAGCCTTGGCGGGGGCTGCGGAGGAGGTGATGAATGATTTTCCTCTTCTGAAATTTCTTTTAATGTTATTAAAACTGCAACAAAAGCTGATGGAAAAAATCTGTAGATTTACCTTCTTAGCAAAAGGCAGGGATCAATTCATAACCAAGACCAGGTCCCCTTTGGTCTCATCCTGGTCCTTGTTTTGAATGACCTGTTGATGCCGGGGGAGAGGGAGGCAGGGGTGGTGAAGAGATGCTAACTCATTCTTAGGTAGTTTGACAGCCCCTTCTCAGACGCATCCTCCCCATGTACAGGGGTCGAGAGGTTTCCTCTGGACAGCCATTGGTGTAGTAGTTGCTGTGAGTGGTGGGAGGCATCACTTATTTTTAGATAAGCACCTTTTATGTCCTATCGATATACGGCAAGAAGCTCTCAGGGAAAGCATACTGTCCCGCGTAATTGCTCCATTTCTGGGAAAAAGGACTGCCTTATTACTATTATATTAGGAATATCAGAACTAAATCCAAAGCAATATAACATCTGATTTTACTTCAGATAACAAAGATGAAACATTACATCTTTTTAACTTCACAGCATGAATTATGTCTGTCTGCTTTCTGGGTTTGTCCTTCAAATGTAATTTGTAGATTCGCCTCTAAATTCAGTGAGTTAATTCTGCATGATGATTGTGTGGTTTCTGCAGTTTGACTTGGAAAGCAAATTTGCCGTTACACATAATGTTTCATAATGTATAGGGCAAGCAATCCTGTTTAAGCTGTGTAAACACATTAAAAAGGAATTAGAAAAGTGATCTCATTATTTTTGGCAAACCAAAAACCCCAAGTGAGCCGCCAAAATCAGCTACCGAATGAGTCCATTTTCTCAACAAGTGGCTGATATTAAAAACAGATTTCATAGAATGGCATCGATTGCTAGGAAAGAAATTGAATTTTTCTCATTTTTCACTGATCAGTCTTGGGAAAACAAATATTTGCACAGAACAAGTTTACTGAAGAGATCGCCAGGATTTCTGGGAAAAGCTAGGGTTGAAGACGTTTTGTAAGAATTGCCCTTTTTCATTCCTCCTATTCCACCCAAATGTTTGCTTTTTTATTAGTGCAGTTTCTCATGGCACATTCAGTGTTGAAAGAATGGGCTGGCACTGGACTAGTTGGCTGCAGCCGAGAGCTGTCCTGGGCCCTCTTTGTCTGTTTGCAGACACGAGTTGTAGCTCTGTTAAAACCTTCCCAAAGAGCTGGGTGAGTGAGGCGCCAGGATTCTGGTCTGCAGGAAAGATGTGCGGGCCAGGCCAGGGAAGAAGAGGTGGCCAGATGGACACAGCAGCCTCCTGAGGCTCGTTCGCTTGACCCTAGCAGCAGCCAAGGACGTGTCCATACCAAACCAGGAAGATAGGGACACGTGGGACCCCAGGGGAGGAGCGAAACAAGATGCTGGCCAAGAGGATCCAGTCTAAAGCTTGATCACCTGTTTCTGTGTTCATGGTGGAAAATGACTAAGGATATTAACTAAAAGAATGCTCATTCTTTTGGCGCAGAGGACATTAAAACTCATAATTCACTAGCCTATTGAGGACAGAAGACTAATTTTGGGAAAGATCTGAAAGCAATGGGAACCAGATTTAGCTCCAACCCAAGTGTTTTTGTCTTTCAGTTGTTTATAGCTTATAAAAGTGTTGTTGTTTTACCAATAGTAACACTCATAGCTAACATTGTTTTTAAAGATTTATTTATTTATTTGATAAGTATAGTTACAGAGAGAGAGGGAGAGATCAATCTTTCTTCTGTTGGTTCACTTCCCAAATGGCCCTAATATCCAGGGCCCGGCCGAACCCAGGAGTCAGGAACTTCATCCAGGTCTCCTACATGGGGGCAGGGGTCCAAGCACTTGCAGGGAGCTGAATCGGCAGTGGAGCAGCTGGGACTCAAACTGGTGCCCACATGGGATGCTGGTACTGCAGGTGGTGGCTTACCCCACTGCACCACAGCGCCAGCCCCTAGCATCGTTATTTATAATAAAGTTTATAAAGCCCTTCTTAAGTATATTAGCTCATTTGCCTTCATGTAAATGTTGTAAAAATTTTTATTTATTTGAGAGGCAGAGAGAAACAGAGAGTGAGCACTCCCATGTTCTGGTTCACTCCCCTCCAAAGCCAGGAGGCCAAATCCCAGGAGCTGGGAACTCACGTCAGGTCTCCCTGTGGATGACAGGAGCCCAGTTACTTGATCCACCATTGTTGCCTCCTGGGGTCTGCATTAGTAGGAAGCTGAAGTCAGGAGTCAGAGGTAGGTGTTGAGCCCAAGCATTCCAGTATGGGACACGAGTATTCTGACTGGCATGTTAGCTACTAGTCCAAATGCTGGCTCCATTTAAGTATTTTAAACTACTCAGCCCTGCAAATAAGCAAGAATGAGAGAGACCAACTGCGCTTTGAGGCAGGTGCAGTTGCAACAGAATTTGGAAATAAGGGCCCCGGCAGTGAGGGTACTCTGTCGGTGCTCAATACCTTCTTGAACACAAGTTAGCAAGGAGAGTGGATAATCTCTCACCCTGTGTGTGTGGCTTTGGGCGCTGGTCAGCAGTTGTGTGTTATAAACCTCTTCTCCCCAAGCGTCCAGCACAGCTGGTTTCAGCTCTGCTCTTCCTGTGACACTTACAGATGTGGATGAGTGCTCTCTGGACAGGACCTGTGACCACAGCTGCATCAACTACCCTGGCACGTTTGCTTGTGCTTGCAACAAAGGGTACACCCTGTACGGCTTTACCCACTGTGGAGGTGAGGAGATGGGGGCGAGCAGGGCCTGAGTTCACTGTCCTACACTGGGTGGGGGGTGAAGGGTACACTCTCAGCCCTGTGCAATGGGGCATCAGGAAAGCAGTTGCTGAAGAAAATCTCCCCACCGCTGTCCCTGTAACACAGCTGCTGTGAAAGGGAACACGGGGAGGAGCCGAGCCCTTTTAGCCGGGACTCCTTAATGGGCTTTGGCGATGGGAGAGTCTCCCGGGAGCCGGTACCCTACCCCCTCCAAACTTCTCAGCAGATGGTAAAGTTGCAGTCTTCAGAGAGGCTTGGCCCAGCCCCAGCCAAGTGGCAGCCCTGCGGTGCGTAGGAACTGGCTGCAGAGCCTTGGTTGGAGCTCCGCAGTTAGGGCTTTGAGCTGGAAGTGGAACCGTTGTGTGACTCTCTCTGTTCTGTGCCCATTTAGGAACACATTCTCCTGTCTCAGAACCTTATGGTCAGGCAGGCACTGGCATGACTCAGACCTGATGCCAGCTGACTCACGCTCTGCTCCCTCCGTCATCACATTCCCCCGCAAGCTTTGAGAACACAGATTCCAACCCAGAATGTCTAGGATCTCAAGGAGATCCCAAGGATTTGGAAGATTTCTGCAGCCCTGGCTGGTATACTTCCTGCCCAGTCCCGTGAGAGTGGTGATTGGCTATAGCTAATGTTGTCTCCCTTCTTTCAAAATTAACATATTTTTATTTACTTGAGAGGCAAGGAGAAAGAGAGAGACATAGAGGGTTCTGGCTCAACCCCTCCAATGTCCACAATAGCCATGGCTGGGCCAGGCTGAAACCAGGAACCTGGAACTCCACACAGGTCTCCCATGTGGGTAGAAGGGACCCAAGTACCTGAGCCATTACCTGCTGCCTCCCAGGTGTGCATTAGCGGGAAGCTGGATGGGAAGCAGAGCAGGAACCCAAGGCCAGGCACTCCGGTACGGGATGCAGGGGCCTGCATAACGGCATCCAATGCCTGCTCCCCCTTCTCCCTTTCGACCCGTTCTTGGAACTGCTGAAAACAAACCCTTTACAGTCTAAAAGAGACCCAAACCCTAAGGGAAAGCACACCTGTGTGTCTGGCCTCTGTCAGAGGTGGCCGGGGATCGGGGCGCATCGCTCCCTTCTCTGTGCCGTGTCAACAGCCGACGGGGAGTCCTGCCTGCCGCCTCCCTGGTGTGTGGCCCGGGAGGATGGTGCCGTTGACATTTGAAGCCTGTGCAGTGGCTAAGGCTGACCAGCTGAAAGTACAGTGCTGTCCTTTCTGAGGTTGAGAATGCAACTTGAACTTGAGACTGCCAAGTGAGGCTCTTACAAGGAAATCTGCTGAGTGGGGAGCGGGGCCAGCAGGTGCCAAGGGCACAGCCTCAAGGCAGTCAGCACCTCCCCTTTGCTTGGTGAGTTCCCATCAGGCGACTCCCCTGCTGCCCCTCCCTCAGGGGAGGGCTGGTGCCCATGACTGGCCGCCGGCTGCCGTGACAAGGGAGTGTTTTGTCCCGCAGACACCGACGAGTGTAGCGTCAACAACGGCGGCTGTGAGCAGGTCTGCGTGAACACAGCAGGCAGCTACGAGTGCCAGTGCCACCCGGGGTACAAGCTCCACTGGAATCAGAAAGACTGCGTGGGTAAGGGGCACGGCGGCGCTGGCGCTGCCACCCACCACCCACTTCTGCTCCCCTGGGCAGCAGCCGTTTTTTTTAAAAAAAAAAAAAAAAAAAGAGTTCAAAAACAGGAGATACTTTGCAGGCTCTTTGGTGTTTCTGTCTGTGCTTCTGCATAGGTTGGGCCTTACTTCTGTTTTCCTGGTTGCTTTCCTGCATGGAAAACTTGCCTCCCTGGGCTGCTCTCCCTGGGTGGGACGTAAGGCCTGGAGTGGTGTTCTGTGCGGGGCGCCAGCCCTCCTTTGTTTTCTCGGGGCCTGTGGTGCGTGGGCTCTGCCGGCCTCGTGACCCTCGGGGGAAATGCCCTTCTCTCTCTCCGTAAGTGTCTGTGTTTTGTCCTGTCTAGAAGTGAAGGGGCTTCTGCCCACTAGTGCGTCAGCCCCCGTGTCCCTGCGTTGCGGTAAGAGTGGCGGAGGAGACAGGTGCTTCCTAAGATGTCACTCTGGCATTCACCTCTCTTCAGGTGAGTGGGGCCCAGGACCCAGGGCAGGTCCTCATGCCGGAGCCAGGTCTTCCTGGCCCCTAGGTGTCAGCTACCCTCAAAGCGCTCCCAGGTCCCGGACCACGTGCCTGCTGGCCACCGGAGGCCCATGTTTTGAGACCCTATAAGCTGGGCATTTTCCTGGAAGCTCATGCAGAGCAAGGGTGGGGGAGACTGAGCTGCCGCGGGGGGACCTTGCTTCCGTGGTTGACGACCCATGTTCTGTCTGTTAGGACTGCAAGAGGCCTACTCTGTCGCCTGCGGCTCTCCCTCTCCTCTCAGGAGCAAACAGCAAAAATCCAATGACTCTGCCTTTAGGGGTAATGACCACATCTGCGTGTTCTCTGCGGGGGCTCGCTATGCCCACAGGGCTGTGTGTGTGGGGTGCTGTTCTTGGGCACTGGCTCTGTTTTCATTTTTCTGACGCTCGATGCCGTGAGCACATGATAGGGTGTCCTTGGCTGCAGCTTTGCATCCTGAAACCCCCTCCCCTGGGACAGACACTGAATGAGCACTGTGTGCTGAGAGGTGCCAGCCTTGTGTCCAGCCTTGGTGGGCCGTCATAATGGGCAGAGGCCCGCAGAGCTCAGACATGAGGAGGTGTGGGGGTCCCTGTGCCCCTGAGCCCCTGCAAGCCCCAGCAGGAAATGTGCCAGGAGCACGTGGCACTGATGGAGATCAGCCTGCACAGAGCAGGAGGAACAGGGGCTGTTCTGGTTCTCATCAAACCCATCTGGCTTATTGAAAGGCTAAGAATGAAATCCACAGTTCTCAGGAGGTCCCAGTATGGACACCTTTGGCACCGTGTTGTGAGAACACCCGGATGAGGACCGTAGTACATGTTGATGCCCGTGTTACAAAGATGAGCAAAGCAAGACGGTCATGGCTCACCAGCATTGACTGAGCCGTGAAATATGCTAGCCCTTGTGTTAGGTGTGTTAGCTGGTTTCTCCCGCACTACAGCCCCCTGCAGCAGCATCAGTGCAAGTGCTACCCTCCTTAACCGCAGGCAGGAGCTGGGCTCAGAGAGGTGACTCAGAAGAGCCAGAGGAGAGGAGCGGCATCTGAGGCCAGGCGGCCCGGGGCCCAGAGGCCCAAGTACTGTCGTTCCCTGCCCCTTTTGCCAGATGCTTGGACTCAGCCAGAGCGGACATCACTGTCTGTGTCACCCAATCCCTCTGTGATGGTTCCTTGGTGATTTCAGCCACCCCACGGGTGAGCAAGTACAGAGCTGATAGGTATTCTTGCTTATAGAGCTTATTGCATACCAGGCTATAGACTGGACATGTCCCATGGTGGGGCCGGGGGGAGGGCATCATCTCATTTACTTCTCACAGCAGCCTGGTAATGGAGGAACTGTAATGATGTCCGTTTTGCAGACGAGGAAACTGAGGCTTAGTAAGATTGAATAACTTGCTCAAATTCTCACCATGAGTTCAAGAGCTGGAATTGGAATTGGGGCATGGATTCCGGAGCCTAACATGGTTAAGGCTGACTAGACGAGGAGAACAGAATTTTGCTCATCAGGCGCTCGCAGTGGGACCCTGGCTGCTCCCACACCCTGGCAGCCCCAGCCATGCTTAGTGGGCACCACGTTGGTCTGGAGTGGCAGCTCCCTCTGCCCTGTCCTCCCAGGAGGGTCTGTGCCAGCCTCCACGGTTTCCCTCAACACTGCTACCCAAATCTGGACTGTGGAGTTACCTGGCCTTCTCCCTTAAGAAGGCACACAAAGCACGCCACCTTTCATCTTCCTGTTGGGGCTGTTTGGGGGCCCTCTCTTTGTTATGCACCAACACGAGGGCTTGAGTGTGATGCTGAGGAAGCGGCTGGTGTCCAGAGTAATGGGCGCTCCATGATCCGAAACTTTCTTGGTCTCAGGCGGAGAGAGGGCTCAGGGTGTGTAGCATGTGGTGTGGGACCCAGCCGGGGGTAGCTCGCTGTCACCCACCGGGTGCCTCTGAAGGTAACCTCTCTCGCTTGTTTCTTTCTGAAGATGTCGCCACCATCAGGACAAGTGTAACGTTTAAGCTAAATGAAGGCAAGTGTAGTTTGACAAAGGCTGAGCTGTTTGCCGGGGGTCCGCGACCTGCGCTACCAGGTATGGAGTCAGCGAGCTGGCCTGCATGGTGGGAGAGGGCCCCAGAGCAGAGCCGGAGCTCCGTGGGAGGGCCGTGTGTGGTCCAGCTGCCGCAGGAGTGTGGCAGGCGGGGTGGGACTGCTCAGAGCCGCTAGGGCCTGTCGTCCCTGGGGAGCAGAGCCTAGCCTAGCACCCCTGGATAGCCAGCGGCTGAATGGCAGGGCCGCCTGTGGGAGGCAGGTGCAGGTCATGGAGCTCTGGGCAAGCCTGTGGATTCACAGGAGTCAATGAGGGCTCACAATGAATTAGCATTTGTGACCACATTGGATTACATTTTCTAGATCTTAGACTTTGCTTGAAATATAAGCAAAAAAAGAAAAGAGGTTTGGCCGAGAAAGGATAATTTTGACGAACAAAGATGTCATAGCCAGCTTTCCTGCTGGGTCTGGTTTTGGGAAGCAGGGATTCCATTGGCTTCAGCAGAACAAATGCCATCCAAGTAGAACTGGCCTAGTGAAACAAGCAGAATCCACCCCTCCTCTTTCTTTCCCAGCTCACATTTCCACTATTACTTCATAGGACACTTGTGAAGATTAAAAAAAAGAGATCAGGATTCCTCTATTGGACTTCTTTCTTGATTCTATCTTTAAAAAAGTCATACAAACAAATGAACCTAAAGCTTATACCTAGTTGCTTTTGATTGCATTTTTAAAAGATGTATTTGAAAGGCAGGGAGACAGAGAGAGACACACATACAGAGAGTTAGAGAGAGATCTTCCATCTGCTTGTTCACTCCCCAAATGCCCAGAAGAGCTAGGGCTGGCTCAGGCTGAAGCCAGGAGCCAGGAGCTCAGTTTCGGTCTCCCATGTGGGCGGCAGGGACCCACGTATTTGAGTTATCCTGTGCTGCCTCCCAGAGTGTGCATTAGCAGGAAGCTGGGATGGAGAATAGAGTAGGGACTCGAATGTAGGAACTGCTTCTTTTAAGTAACTAACCAGGGTCAACTTTGGTGCCTCCATTTATAGAAATACTATGCAGCTATTAACTATATGAGGGTACTTCAGTGAGTCCATGAAATGAAATTGAGTTTATTGTGAGGTGGGTGTTTAGCCCAGTGGTTGAGATTCCTGCATCCTACATCTGAGTACCTGAGCTTATTACCTGCCTCCGGCTCCTGATTCCAGCTTCCTGCTAACGCAGACCTTGGGACACGGTGGTGATGACTCAAGAAATTGGGTTCCTGTCACCCCAGGGGAGACCTCAGTTGAGTCAGGGCTCCTGGCGTTGGCCTGACCCAGCCTTGACTGTTGGGGACATTTGGGGAGTAAATCAGCAAATGAGAGCTCTCTCTCTCTTTCTGCCCCCAAATAAATACAAATAGTAATTAGTAATAATAGTAAATAAGAGATGTTTGTTTTGGTACAAAACATTTTTAAATCTGTGCAGTTTTTCATAATATGCATCTGCCATGAATGTGTTGAAGTCTGTTCATATGCACAGATGTCAGAGGGGTTTTTTTTGCACCAAAACAAACTTATCTTTGAACTCCATTTTTCATGAACTTCTTGCATATTGTCAAAGAATGTTTAATGACATGGGAAAATGTTCTTGTTATAACGCTGAGGTGGAAAGGGGGAAAATAACATATTGCGTTCCAGTATAATCCAAATTATGTGAGTCAAAGTATGGCACAGGGGAGAAAAAAGGAGGCTCACCATGTCATTACTAGTGATTGCATCTGGGTGAGAGGAGGGTGAATGATTCTGTTTTCTGTGTTTTCCAAATTCTCCACAGTGAGCATTTACACTTCTCAGTCAGGGGTGGGAGAAGCATGAGTTACAAGTAGATGCGACCTGTGGTTTCCTTAGTGGGGTTTTCTCAGGCTGATTTCTTGGCTTTGACAGCTGCACGATGGTAGCCCATGACGTTAACCTTGGGGGAAATGGTGTGAAGGTGCAGGAGACTCTACATTCTCTTAGCAAGTCTTCTATAGATCAGAATTCATTTCAAAATAAATAGTCTTTTAAAAATAGATGTGGGGTGATTGAAAGGGAAAATTTTCAAAATGAGAATCTGCTTAGTTTACGAGAAGTTAGCCTTTTGAAAAGGCAAGATTGATCTTTTGGGGAAAATAGAGAAATTGGTTTGCCTCTTTCCTTTGGTCACCGATGACCTGTGGCTGTGGACATCCTTGAAATGTTAGAGAAGAATGTGATACAGATAATATGAGGGTTTTTTTTTTTTTAAGTGCATGGAAAATGAGTATTACGAAAGAATGATACCTGGGTTTCGAAGTATTATTTTTTATGTTTTAATTCCATGAACTGTTTGAAATGGCCTGGTACTTTAGTTCAATAAAGTAAGGTTTTCTAGTTGAGACAGATTGTGTGGGTGATATGTGGGCCTTGTCTTTGTTTGGGGTTCACAGTCACTGGTTGAATCCACTGGAAGAGAGGGGAGACAGCCAAGTTCAGGAACGGAGATGTGTCACACGTGTGTCACAGTCCGCTCGCCTCCTGGATGCCTCCAGGACACTGTATCCTTCTTTGTGCCATTCACTGCTCCCAGTTATTTAAAAGTGAGAGATCAGTGTTGATGTTCTTTCCAGCATTTCTTTCGGGCTGGAGTCACTCCAAGGTCAGTTTGCCCGAGAGCAGGAATGAGTTTCCTCTTTCCCCTGGGGCCCCTGCTCCATCCCTCACAGCCTGGCTTTCAGAAAGCAGTGAGCACAGAGCACACCCACATCACAGCCTGCACGACACCCCCCACCCTACCCCAGGCTGGTCTTCCACGTCTGTCGCTGATCAGACGGAAGCATCCAGCACTGGCCCACCAAGAGAATTAAGAGCTAAACCATGAAGTTATGAAGGAGGCAATACTGGCTCTTCACAGTGAAGATGTCATCGTGCTCCGGGCTGAGGGCTTGCAACGTCTTGGCGTGTGGAGTGGACCGTTGAGTCCCGTGGGAGTCGTGTTCATGGAATGTTTACTGAGCTCCAGCGAATGTGCAGCTGAGTGCTTGGCCGGGACTTGGCTTCCGACCGTTGTGTTTCTTCATACAGAGAAGCGCAGCTCGGTAACAGAGAGCTTCCGCTACGCAAACCTTACATGCAGCTCCGGCCAGCGCGTCCCGGCAGCCCCTGGCCCACCCAGCGCCCCTCAGGAAATGTTGGTCACTGTTGAGTTTGAGCTTGAAACTAGCCTGCGGGAGGCGACAGGTTGGTGTGCAAACAGTGGGCGGTGCCAGGGGCTCACCGCTTGCTCCTGTCTGTCTCCTGGCCTTTCTCTTTCCGTCATTCTTGGGGGAAGAATCACGCAAACACTGAAGTATCTCCTGTTTTGTTTTGTTTTGCTTGTTCACCCTCAAACTAAACCCAATTGGTTCGGAACCTGGTGATTTTCTCTGCTTCCTAAAATCTTGAAGTTACCATTTTGGTCAACAAATTCCCATTAGAATCAAATGCTGCCCAGCCTGCCAGGTGGCCCCTCTGGGGTACCCCCCCCCCACAAGTCCACAGGGAACTCGGGGTGTTGGTGGGTCCAGACGTCCTCACAGCCTGACACCTCCCGGCCCCCTGCCCTTGTTTCCGTAGCTTCCTGTGACCTGAACTGCCTCGTAAAGCGAGCAGAGAAGCGGCTGAGGAAAGCCGTGCGCACGCTCAGGAAGGCTGCCCACGGGGAGCAGTTCCACCTCCAGCTCTCGGGCCTGGACTTCAACGTGGCTAAAAAGTCACCCCGAACGTCAGAACACCGGGCGGAGCCCTGTGGAGTGGGCCAGAGCCATGTGGAAAGCCAGTGTGGTGAGTAGCCCAAGACTTTCCTGCTACAGAACTGCCTTGAGCTCCGTGAACACCACAGGCAGCCAGCAGCGGTCTGGGCAGAGGACACCGGGGACGCCGTCCCTTATCTGCTCACGGTCTTGCTGGCATCTGTCCTGCCTTCTGGACCGGGAACTGCCCGGGGGGGGCGGCCTCCAGTCTCACTCACCTCTCTTTGCCCACACCTGGCACTGTGCCTGGCTTGCAGTGGCCAGGGACCCAAGGGACAGAAAGCAGGAAGCAGCCTGAGGGGAAGGGAGGGTTGCCCTTTTAGCACCTGAAGGCTGGTGGTCCTCCCGGCTCGGTGTTCCCCCGCGGGGGAGGACTGGGGCCTTCTGCACACCCCATTGTGCAGCTCCTGTTGTTGCCTCAATGACCGATGGTAGCACTAAGTAAACTCCCATCGGCCCAGAGTTTTGTGTAGAGGCCACACTAGGGGGCCGTCAGCTGCCAGAGCTTCAGCCCGCGGCGCCTCCTAGCGTCTGTTCCATGGCATGTTCTTGGTCCCTGTGTGTGTGTAAGAATTAGAGACTCGGCACTTGAGCAGTATTAACTCTATTCCTCTGATAAATCAGGTAAGAAGTCCCAGGGCGGTCAGTTTTGAGATTTGCTTGTCATAAGAGATAATTCTGGGCAATTGTAGGACACACTGCCTGGAAAGTCCTAGATGAGGAAAATGGAGGGGGGGGTCATTTTACAGTAATTATGGTAGTTTATCAAATTTGCATTGTCACAAGCACAACACTAAGCCCTCATTCTGCATTTTCTCATTAAACCCAAACAGTGAACTCACCAGGTTACCTCCACTTACCAGATGAACAAACTGAAGCTCAGAGCCTTTGTTCTCTTGCTCAACATCTCCCTGACTGTCCAATTCCAAAGCCTGAATTCTGGTCCCAAGTAGGATGAATTCCAGTACCGGGACCCCTCGGGGGCGAGTTGCTGTCCTTTCTGAGGTGTCAGTGGAGTCACAAGACTTGAGAAATGAAGCTTAGCTAAGGAGCAGTAAATCAGCACTGCTGAACGAGTAAAGCAGAACTCAGGGCCACTTGTTCTGGAGAATTCTCAGCAATAGCCAGAAAGCTCAAATCTGGTGCATTGCCAAGATTTACTGAAAATTGAGTGCAGCTGTCCACACACAAGGGGCAGTTCCCAGATAGGCTGGACTTTTGTTCCAGCTGATGCTCTTTAAAAGAAAGAAGAAAACAGAAGAACAATCCAGCTGTTTAGCATGTTCCCGTGAACACTTAGAAGAGCTCCCATCCCCGACCAAAGCGATGGTGAGCGCTGGCTCTTGCCGCCCCTTAGCTGGGCAGGTGCAGAAGCCGGCAGGGCAGGCAGGATTCGGAGTGCTGACCCTACAGAAGGCTTGTGTAGGTGTCCTGGTGGGTGACTGTGTCCCTGCGATGCTTGCCATGCTAAATTAGGTTAAATTTGGTTCAGGAGAAGCAGCGTGTCTTGTCTCTAGAGCTCCCTGTAACCCTGGATGAACTTTGAGGCCTCCATGGGACCACATCAGGCCCACCTTGCCTGAGAGCAAGGAGGGGACAGCATGCAGGGAACTACCGGTGGCGTTCCTTCCCTCGGCTGGAGGGAGGGGACAACGTAAGGAAAGGTTGGGAGTGTGGCTGAGAAAGGGTTTTTACCCAGTGGGTACATGACATGAGCCTGAGCAAGAGTGTGTGTGTGTGTGCGCGCGCGCGTGTGTCTTACATTTTTGGGTTATTTGATGGTGTTAGAACTTCATAAAGACCAGGCTGACTGGTGTTCTCTGGATTTCAAATGGCGCATACAGTGGAGACAAGTCTAGATAGTTCTTTATGCAAATTATTTTTCATGTCTGCAGAAAGGAGTGCCCCCCCCAGTATTGAGTGACCTAGAAAAAGAGATGGAACCATTGTGTTTAATTTAAATAATTCAGCTTTAATATAATCCAAAAATTAAATTCATTAATTTAATTAAGTTCAATTTAAATTTTTAAAGTTTATTTAATTTATTTAAAAGGCAGAGCAGGGGCCAGCATTGTGGAGCAGTGGGTTAAGCCACTGCTTGTGACACCAGCATCCTATATCAGTGTCAGTTTGAGCCTGGCTACTCCCCTTCCAATCCAGCTCCCTGCTAATGTGCCTGGAAAGGTGGCAGAAGATGGCCCAAGTGCTTGGACCCCTGCAATCCATGTGGGAGACCCAGCTGGAGTTCCAGGCTCCTGGCTTCTGTCTGGCCCATCCCTGGCCATTGCAGCTATTTGGGGAGAAAAACAATGGATGAAAGATCAGTTTGTTGTGGGACACACAGATTAAAACACAGCAAGACTTCTGAAGTCAAATTAGGAGTCTTTATTAGCCAGCTGGCGACTGCCCTCTCACAGAGCAAATCCGGAGAAGACAGCCCCGAGTTGCAGTGGTGGGGGCTTTTTAAAGGCAGAATCTACTTTTTATCAGACATTTGATTATGTATGAGAGCTTTGTGTGAGCAGAAAGCAGGCATACAGAAGCGAGAAGCAGTTAGCTAATTAGCCAGGTTTTTTTGTAACCTTGATGCCACCTGTGCTATCCTGTGTCTGCAGCTGGGAGTGGACAGGAGAAACCACAGTCTAGCGGCCTTGGCCATTATCAAGCAAGCAGAGGTACAGAAGCTAGAAATGGGCCAGGTACAAACTAACATTTAATTATATGAAGAACAGGCCTTGTTTTAAAACAAGCAAGCAAAATAACCTATTGAACTTTGAATCCCTTGTCACAAATTTATTTCTAACTGACTTTCAAATTAATTAATTTTTAAAAAAGGCAGAATAATAAAGAGAGAGAGAGAGAATCTTCTAATTGTTTATTTTCCACATGTTTGCAACAGCCAGGGCTGGCCAGGCTGAAGCCAGGAGCCTGGAATTCAATCCAGGTCTCCTGTGTGGTGGTAGAGGCCCAAGTACTTGAGCCATCACCTGCTGCTTCCCAGGGCGCAAATTAGTAAGCTGGATGGGCAGTGGTAGTGGGACTTGATGCCAGGCACTTTAATATGGGCTGTGGGCATCCCAAGTGGCGGCTTAACCTATACCACCTTCAAATATTTTTTTAAAAAGATTGCTTTAGTATTTATTTGAAAGTCAGAGTTACACACAGAGAGAAGGGGAGAGAGAGAGAGAGCAAGGGAGAGATCTTCCATTCGCTGGCTCACTCCCCAGATGGCCATAATGGCTGGAGCTGTGCCAATTCGAAGCCAGGAGCTTCTTCAGGGTCTCCCACATGGGTGCAGGCCCCCAAGGACTTGGGCCGTCTTCTACTGCTTTTCCAGGCCATAGCAGAGAGCTGGATCGGAAGAGGAGCAGCCGGGACTAGAACTGGTGCCCATATGGGATGCCAGCACTTCAGGCCAGGACTTTAACCCACTGCGCCACAGCGCTGGCCCTCAAATATTTTTAGTTTAGTTTTTAATTTTAAAAATGGTGCATGTTTCAGAGGTCAGAAATGCATCCAGTCCAGGGGATGTTCTCCTCACAGCTCCCCAATCCCACTTCCCTGCAGTCACTGCCTTTATAGTGTGCACAGCATTTTCCCACATCTTTTTCTGTACATATAAAAATGGAATTTTATTCATGGAATAAGTATTTATTGAGCTGTTCTGCATGCCAGGTATCATTCTATGTTCTGGGGATGCAGCAATAAAACATGTAAAACCCTCGGCCCCTGGAAGTTTAAAATTCTAGAGGAAGGAGACAGACAACTAGCCCACAAAGGAGGGAGCAGACCAGGTAGAAGAGTGGGCGTGGTACGCAGAGCAGGTCAGCAGGCAAGTGGAATGAAAGGTGCCATGGCCAGGAGTGGGCCGAGGAGGAGCACATGCCCCCAGAGCGTCGTCTCTGGTCAGGGGCTCTGTGGAAAGTGTCATTTGGGCAGAGACGAAGGCCTCGGGGAGGCAAGCCTTGGAGCTCATACGGGGAACAGGCGTGCAGGCCAAGGGAAGGGCAAGTATGAGAGGCAGCTGTCGGGAGGAAGGTGAGGCGGTGGCGGCGGGGGGGCGGGGCACAATGGTTCGGAGCAGCTGCAGGGGCCCAGGGGATGCAGGGGACTGGAAATCAGTGAGGACCCTGACTTTGAACCTGAGTGAGAAAGAGAGCTTATGTGAGCAGACGACTAACAGTTCTGACTCAACATTTGGAGAGAATAACTTTGGCTACTGGGTTGAAAACAGACTATAGGTTTACATGTGAATAAATGTATTGATTGTAAAAATATATATTGGAGGCTGGTATTGTGGTACAGCAGGTTAAGCCGCTGCTTGGGACACCCACATCCCATACCAGGGTGTGGGTTTGGGTCCAGGCTCCTCAGCTTCCTGCTAATGCATCTTGGGAAACCTGGATGATGGATCAGGTGCTTGCACCCCTGCCACTCATGTGGGAGACCTAGTTGGAGTTCTGGGCTCCTGCATTAGGCCTGGCTCAGCCCCAGTTCTTGTGAACATTTGGGTAGTGAACCAGCAGAAGGAAGATTCTCACTCTGGCTTTCACTCTGACTTTCAAGTAGATGAGGATAAATAAACAAACAGCATACATATCAATACAATCTGCCTAACTGTGTGTTGCCTTTAACTCTAGAGCACAGCACAGCCCTGCTAACAGAAGAGCCACCTCATTTCTGTGAAAAGTTCCTGGTCTGTATTTGATGTAAGACACCAGTATTTATTATGCCTACTGGTAGACATTGGAGTTATTCTCAGTTTTCCATCACAAACGGTGCTGTAGTGAGTAGTCTGCTTTGTGCAGATGGCCAGTATTTCTGAGGCCCACTTATTATTATTATTATTTTTTATTTGACAAGTAGAGTTACAGACAGTGAAAGAGAGAGACAGGTCTTCCTTCTGTTGGTTCACTCCCCAGATGGCCGCTACAGCCGCCGATCCAAAGCCAGGAGCCAGGTGCTTCTTCCTGGTCTCCCATGCAGGTACAGAGGCCCAAGCACCTGGGCCATCCTCCACTGCCTTCCTGGGCCACAGCTGGAAGAGGAGCAACCGGACTAGAACCCGGCGCCCACATGGGATGCCGGCACCTCAGGCAGAGTATTAACCAAGTGAGCCACAGCACTGGCCCCAAGATGGCCCACCTATTTGCGGCCCTACCATCCATGTGGGAGACCTGGATGGAGTTCCAGGCTGTTGCCGTTGTAACCATTTGGGGAGTCAACCAGTGGATGGAAAATCTCTTTTTTTCTCTCTCCCTCTCTCTCTGTCACTCTGCCTTTCAAATAAATAAAACAAATATTTAAAGAAAGGAGAATAAGGGCTCTAAATTAAAAAAAAAAAAAAAAGAGGTATGATTGTCAGGTCAGAGGATTTGCATATTTAAAACTTCAATGGGTATTGCCACATTTCCTACCAAAGCCCCATACCAATGTCCACTCCCGCTAACATTTTTTTAAAAGATTTATTTTATTTATTTTAAGACAGAGTTACAGAGAGAGGTAGAGATAGACAGAGAGGTAATCCATCCACTGGTTCACTCCCTAGATGGCTACAACAGCTGGAGCTGTGCCAATCCAAAGCCAGGAGCCAGGAGCTTCTTCCGGGTTTCCCACGTGGGTGCAGGAGCCCAAGCACTTGGGCCATCTTCTACTGCTTTCCCAGGCCATACCAGAGAGCTGGATCAGAAGAGGAGCAGCCTGGACTAGAACCAGCACCCGTATGGGATGCCAGCACTTCAGGCCAGGGTATTAACCCACTGCACCACAGCGCCAGCCCCAACTGCCAACATTTTGAAAATAAACATGTGTTTGTTGCCCCACAACTTTCTTACCATGGATTATTTATCACTCATCCTTTTAATTTTGCAAATATGATGAGCAAGAAATAATTAAGTCATTTAAACTTGTTTTTCTCTGATTATTATCAGACTGAGCCTGCAGTCTGATGCCTGCAGGTACGTGAATGCCTTCTGCTGAGGACAACCCCGTTCCCTGTCTGTCTGTCTGTCTGTAGAGCTGTCTGGCTTTCCAATGTCATTTTTATTTACTTATTTTAAAAACATAACTGATTTCTTCTTTTGCAGCATATTTTCTTATTAATTCATTTGAAAGGCAGGGTGACAGAGAAAGAGCGTCAGAGAAAGATCTTCCATCTGCTGATTCATTCCCCAGTTGGCTGCAAATGCTGGTGCGGGCAGGCTGGCACCAGGAGCCGGGAGCTCCCTCCAGGTCTCCCACGTGGGTCTTGAAGCGCATGAACCGTCGTCTGCTGCTTCTCAGGCGCATGAGCAGGGAGGTGGATCAGAGGCAGAGCAGCCGGGACGTGCACCTGCACTCTGACACGGGATGCAGGTGTCACAACGCCCTTCCCTCCAATATCACTTTTAAAAAGTAGATTTTAAAGTCCCAAGTTACACCAAACCAAGTAATTGCTTCTGGCCAATTGACTTTGTTCTTTCTTATTGTCATCTTTACATAGTAAAGTCTCATTAACTTGGCATTTGGGGACAATCTGCTATGCAAGTTGTACCATCTGTGATGAATTTCAGCAAGATGGCAAAAAAAAAAAAAAAGGCAGTTATATTCTCCAAGAAACAGATTGCTTGAGTAGTACTTACTAATGTCCTTCATGTTTAAGGAAAAATTAAATATGACATGAATTTCTAGCTGTTGTACTTTTATAATACCAGTGAGAGGATAACTCATTTAAGAAATAGACATGATAACATAAGTGATTTTGCATTTGGTCGTGCTTGGAACTTACTGAGATTTTTGAAAAGATACAATCCAGACAGACTCGGAAGTATGTCGGTGCCTGGGTTCCTAGGTGAACAGGAACGTTTAATTCAGTTTTTAACAGCAGTGGCGTGCCTGCACAGCAATCAAAAAAGTTAACTCATCCAGTATTTATTGGGGTACCACTCTGTCCCTTCTATGTGCTGGGGATGAGGCAGTACGAACATAATGAGCAAGGGACCTGTTCTTAAGAATTTCACGTGTAACAGAGGGAGCTGGAAATAAAAAAAGAAAAGGCACTTTCAGAAGTTAATTGCTAGGAAGATAATAAAACAGAACATTGGGGGCAGGATGGGGTAGGGAGGGCTGCTCTCCACAAGGTGGCCAGGGAGGGCCGTCAGGGCAAGTGACATTTGAGTTAGCCCTGAGTGAGGAGAAGCAGCCAGCCTGCGCAGCTCTGAGGTGGGTGGGTGGGTGGGTGGGCAGGCACAGGGGGGTCAGCAGGTGCCAAGGACCTGGGGCAGAAAAGAACTGGGCTTTCTCTTCTTAATTCTTTCATGATTAAGAAATTATTTGGAACTGATCAGGCAGAAATGTTCTGTTTAAACTGAATAAAATATAATGTCTATGTTAGCAATATAGATCAATATTAGGCAAGTATTTGTCACATGGATTATATAGGAATTCTCTTAATTAAAAAAGTTTAACTTAGAAAAATGGACACTTTTGGAACACTTACAATGTGTTCGGAGCACTGTTCTCATTACTGTACAAGAATGTCTCACTTGGCCTCACCACGATTCTATATTACACTGTGCCCTTTTTATAGACAAAGAGACTGAGGCATAGGGAGGTGAGAGCGTTTTTCCCAGGGTTACCCAGCAAGTGAGTGGTAGAGGTGACATTCAAATCCAGGTCTCGTTCAAGAGCCTCTGTTCCTTACCCTCTCAGTTTGATCCTCTCACCTCTCCTGGGCACAGCCTTGCCCTGTGACTATCATACTCAGACTGGACTCATCCGGGAAACTCCTGGGGCCCACTCTGCGGCAGGCACTGAGGCATCCTGGGTAAATAAGACACCACCCTTCAACTCACCCTCAGCCCTCCCAGGCAAGAACAAGAGCAGCCTTCCCTAAAGAGAATACTTAAGCTGAGTTACTTTAAAAAGTTCGTTTATTGTATTTGAGAGACTGCTGGCACTCCCATTTGCTAGTTCTGCTCCCTAAATGCCCCTATGGCCAGGGCTGAGCCAGGCCAAAGTCAGAAGCCAAGAATTTGGTCCCATGTGAGTGGCAGGGACTCATCACGGCAGCATCACCGCTGTCTCCCAGGGCACACATCAGCGGGAAGTTGGGATCGGGAGCCAGGCCCTCCAACATGGATGCGGGCATCCCAACCAGCATTTTAACCACTAGGCCAGAAGCCTGCCCCCTAAGCTGAGTTTGACGGATGTACAGACGATGAATCAGTGAGAGGGGTGTTCAGGCAGAGGCCCAGCTTTGGGATATAAGGAAAAGCAAGGGATGCACAGGGGATGACTCATGTCAGCAGTATATTAGGACACCTGCAGAGCCACGCAGGGCATGGTAGGCAGCCAGACTCGTCAGAAGACGCGACCAAGTCATGGGGACCTGGAATCTGTTCCTGATGAACATATTCTCCAGGTAGCATGGCGCCCTTAGAGGGTTTAATCAGGAAGCGTCCCAGAATACACAGGCAGGTGTGTTCTGGGAAGCCCTAGCTGGCTGTATCAGAGGGTGCAGGACAAGAGGCAGAGAGACTAACTTGGGGGCTTTTGAATGTGTCGCATACGAAGATAGGGAGGGGGCGGCACTGAGGTGCAGTGGATTAAAGCCCTGGCCCGAAGTGCCGGCATCCCATATGGGCACCAGTTCTAGTCCTGGCTGCTTGTCTTCCAATCCCGCTCTCTGCTATGGCCTGGGAAAGCAGCAGAAGATGGCCCAAGTCCTTGGGCCCCTGCACCCATGTGCGAGACCTGCAAGAAGCTCCTGGTTTCGAATTGGCACAGCTCTGGCCATTGCAGCCAACTGGGAAGTGAACCAGCAGATAGAAGACCTCTCTGTCTGTCTCTACCTCTCTCTGTGTAACTCTTTCAAATAAATAAAATAAATCTTAAACAAACAAACAAAAAAACAAAGGGAGAACATGGAGGTTCTAGCTGGAGTGGAGAAGCACTGGGTTAGAGAAACTTTTAGGGTGACAGTGAGCAGCATCGGGTGCAAGCATAGATTGGGCAGAGTTGGGCTGAACCCAAGGGTGTCTGACTTGGCCTCTGATCGGGCTCTCGCCTCCCATATGTCTCTCATCTCCCCCAAGCCCTGTTTCATATGCAAGAGGGACTGAGAAAAAGCGAGTGGTTTGGCTGAATGGTTAGATGAATGTGATCACTGGGGAAGAAATAATCAGAAGAGAGTTATATGAGAAGCAGGAAGAAAGTGGACTCTTGGGAGAGAATGAGAGAAGATGAAAATTGAGATACGGAAAAGGAGACTGAGGAGCGAATAGGGAATCAGAGAAGCAGGAGAGGTGTGAGGAGGCAGGAGTGAAGCCTTGGGAGAAATGCTGGAGGAGATGAGGCTGATGGCAGGATGTGAAGAGCCGAGCAGGGCAGGACGGAAAGCGAGGGAGATGGCTGCAAGGTTCCTGCAGTGATCCAAACGGGAGGCAGCGGGGCTCTAAAGGACACCAGTGCGTGAGCTTGAAGAGGAGGGGAGAAACAACACCGACCGGCCGGGAAGTCGGCATGGCTCTGGTTTGGAGGCTGGCAGCTAGGGGAGTGGGGATTCTGTTTATAAAGAAGAGTCGTGCCAGGAGCCAGAGAAGCAGTGCCCTCGGGCTAGTTAGGTTTGGGTTGCAACAGGATTTCCAGGCAGAGGTGTTGGAGGGCACCCAAGCCCAGACCCCCTTCCTACGTGTGTTTTCCAGCCCATGCTGACGTGCCAGCAGCGCTGCTCGCGCCTCTCCCTGTCTCGGGGATGCTGCCCCTGCTGCTGTCCCTCCAGCCCTGGCTCCACCAGCACCTTTCAAACGGCTCAAAAACCCGTCCCCCAGCTCTGAACCCAAACCCAGGGCTGCTGGCTCCAGGCGTCTCTCCAGACTCCGCCTTATTTCTTTGGCCTCCTGTGGAAAGAGAATCCCTTACCTCCTGTCCCTCTCCCCCAGTCTGGTTTCTGTTCCCACCTTCTCCACCGAAGCTTTTTTCTAAGATTTCTGATGACATCCAAGTGCCACATCACTCCTCTCTGATGCTGTCGGTCACCCCTCCCCGGGAGCCCCCACTTCTGCTTCTCTGTCTACTCTGCCTTTCTGACCTCTGAACACCAGCTATCCCAGGGCTCAGTTCCCCTCCTCTGTCTCCACACACTCATCCAGGGCCACAGCTTTAATGCTACCAGACGCTGGGCACTTCCACTGCTGCCCTCTCCACCTCTACTTCTGCTGGGAATTATGCAAATGTACTTGAATTTATGATTATTCACTTATTTATAGATTATATGCTTGTACCGTTGACTAATATACCCATCATAAAGGACAGAACAGGGGTAGATGTGTGGTGGAGCTGTTAGATGCCTCTAGGGATGCCTGGGTTCAGGTCCCAGCTCCACAACTGATTCCAGTTTCCAATTTCCTGCTAATGCGGATCCTGGTAGGCGAGTGATGGTGCAAGTTCCTGCCACCTACGGGGGAGACCCAGAACTGAATTCACGATTCCTGGCTTCAGCCTGGTTCAGCTCTAGCCAATGTGGGCATATGGGGAGTGCACCAGTGATAGGAGATCTCTGTTTATCTCTCTGTCTCTCTGCTTTTCAAATCAATTAAACAAAATCTTTAAAATAGCATTTTTAAAAAGACAGAAAAATGGAATGGAGTTCAAATACACAAAAATTTTAAACAACTGGCTTAGCATCCTAGGTACAATTTGGCAGGGCTCATTGTTAACAGCAGTGCTTGTAAATCTATTTTTCTTCTTGTTCCCTGCTGGAGCTCGGGGTGAACTCCTGTCAGGTCTAATTGAATCATTATGGTTCGTGTCTCTTGATGTGGTTGGACAAGGAGCTCGTGCTTGGAGAAGTGTGAGCCCTGGTGCTTCCCTCTTGGGCTCATGTACATGCTTCATTGTATAAACATCAGTCCAGCTGTGCTTTGTAGAATCATCCAAATCTGCTATTTGTTGTGTTTGATTTAGTTGAAACTGGATAGTTTAATCAGAAAGTCTATTTAATCAGGTACAGCTAAACTGTAGTTCCTCTCAGTGTGTTGCAAAAAGCAAATCATCAGTATCTGCACAAGCCCAGACGTATGGAATGTTACACCTTTGTTTTCTTGGAGATCTGGTATCCTCATGTCTGTGTCTTGGAGACTTGGACTGACTAAGAGGCCAGCCTTGTACTGCTTACTAAACCAGTGACATTTGTTTCTTACGGATTTGGTAAAAATTAAGAAACACGTGTCTGACCGTGTTTTTCCCATACCAGTAGATCATCTTGTAAACTCCTGACATGTGGTTGCCACCTCAGAGCCCACCAGCTTAGCTGATACTTTCTCAGTGCAACCCATAGATGGCCAGCAAGCATCTCATATTTAGTGTTTCCAAAGAAAGTGCTTTTTGTTTCTTTTTTTTTTTAAGAAAATATTTACTATATTTGTTTTCACTTCAGTTGAGAGCCAGAGAGACAGAGACAGATCTTCCATCCACTGGTTCACTCCCGAAATGCCCACAATAGCAAGGGTTGGGTCAGGGAGAAGCCAGGAGCTAGGAACTCCATCTGGGTCTCCCACATGAGTAACAGATCCAACTACTTGAACCTGTTGCCTCCCAGAAATGCGCATTAGCAGGGAGATAGATAAGAAGCAGAGGAGCTGGGCACCAGTATGAGGTGCTGGTGTCCCAAGCAGAGACCTAACCTCCAAGCCAAATGCCTGTCCCTTAAACAGCCTACTCTTTCCCTCCCAAATCCACCTGTTTCTCTCTGACCTCAGTAAATGGCGCCCCTCATCACCCACTGCTCCAGCTGAAAACCTGGGAGTCGTCTTGCTCTCTGTCTTTCTGGCATGTTCTTCATCCGGTCCACCAGCAAATCCTGTCAGTTCAGCCTCCACGTGGGATCCTGAAACCAGCTAGTTTTCCCTTCTCCCTCACCATTTCTCTGTTGCCAGCCACCTTCCTGTCTTGTGCATCTGTGGCAATCGGCTGTGAGCTGCTCTCCTGACCCTTGCCCACCTGCAGCCTGTTCTCCACACAGCAGCCCAGCCAAGAGATAGTTACAGACACCCAGTGGGTCATTCAGCACCCCCAGATCCCCGCCCAGTGAAGTCTGATTTCCGTACCAGAGCCTGCAAGCACTTGTGTGATCTGGCCTTTGCTGGCTTTTTAAGACTCATCTCCATCACTATGCCCGCTCCAGTAGGTCCCTGACCTTTTGGCTCTCAGGCCATCCCATTGTCAGGCCATCTCTCTAGTTTCATTCTGACCTCTGCTCAGAGAGGCCTTTGGTGGGCACGCTTCTAAAAGGGCACAACGCAGACTCAGCTTCTGTCCCTCCCCATGCCTGCGCTCTGTGCACGTTGCTTCAATCTACCAACACATGGTGTCCTGCTACACGCATGCATTGATGTTTTTGCTCGTGTGTTGTCCATGCTCAGCTCTGTAAGGATTGTGCACCATCAGGGCAGGGCCATGTCTGTGTATCTCCAGCACCCAGAACAGTGCTCAGCACGTGCTCAGTTGAGTGAATGAGTGGCTCTTCTCAGGGACAACACAAGAAACCCCAGCAGAGTCAACAGGCTGAAGAGCCGAGAGGGCGAAAGGCCTCTTTCTGGCAATATCTAGGTGGACGGCCAAAAAAGCACTCAAAGGAAGTGAAATTTCAGCTCTGGTTAACTGGGTGTGGAGAGACCACGTGGGTGTGCATTTAGGGACCCAGCAAGGAAGGCATCAAGCTGGGCTCATTTCCCTGCCCCAACCATAAGGATGTTTGGAAATAACAAATCAGAGTGCTTAGACAATGAAAAGGATAATCTCTCAGCCCCTGCAGGCATGGTCCTCTGCTCTAATTTAAGGGGGGCACTCATTTAAAGGGAGTTCTGCCCAGGATCCAGAGGCCCCAGCACTGCCTCTGAGCAGGGACAAAGCCTGGCCCCAGGGCGCCCTGGGATGCGGCTGGGTCTGTGGCTCTCCTTCAGAAGTCAGGCGGTTCTGGGGACAGCAGTCAGACACTCGCTCGCTGGAGAGCCACCCCTTTTATTAGGTTCACCACTGTAGCCACAGAGAGACCGCAGTGTTTGTCCATAGCCTGAAATACTCAGAAGCCAGGGTGCTGGAAAGAGAGCGAGCCATTAATCCTCGGCCCTGCTGCTCGGCCCTTTTGCATCAGAAAAGCTGTCTCTGTGTTTTGTTCTGCAAACAGCTGTGCAGGATTTGCGGATGGGATTTTAATGGTCACTGAAGACACACAAAAGCTGTGCTGGGGTAGTGCAGTGCTCCCGGGGCAATCAGCCCTTTGTCTGGGGCATCGAGACAAGCTGGCAGCTCAGGAAGGGAGAAGCAAGCTGATGGGTGAGGGGGCCTCTGCAGGTGGGGGCCTCGGGCCTCGCACACTAGCAAAGAGCTGTGTTCCGATTCAGGAGCCGCGTTTCAGGGCTTGGCTCGTTTTTCGCCTCTTGTGAAAGAGACACATCCCCCTGGAAGGTGCTGCGGGCACTTGCTTCTGTAGGTCTTCACTCAGGAAGGGAAATGGAAAGGTGATTGACAACAGATGGTTCTTGTGAAGCCAGCCTTTCCCTGTGCAGAGAAAGAAGGGGTGCCCTCTTGCCGTGGGGCGGCCCCAAGGCCGTTTCTCAGCCCTTTGATCAGCTAAGACATCTCAACAGGTGTGGGAGACCAGGAGGCCTCTCAGAATGCCACATTGACAGGGCAGCCGTTGGTTCACCCTCCAATGGCCACCGTGGCTGGCACGCTGCGGCCGGTGCACCGTGCCTATCCGAAGGCAGGAGCCAGGTGCTTCTCCTGGTCTCCCATGGGGTGCAGGGCCCAAGCACTTGGGCCATCCTCCACTGCACTCCCGGGCCACAGCAGAGAGCTGGCCTGGAAGAGGGGCAACCGGGACAGAACCCGGTGCCCCAACCGGGACTAGAACCCGGTGTGCCGGCGCTGCAAGGCGGAAGATTAGCCTAGTGAGCCGCGGTGCCAGCCAGAGCTGCTGTCTTATTCACTGACGGTAGCAGTCCCTGGAGCAGCCAGGTGCGCCTCAGGCCTTGGAGAACGTAGTGCAGCCCAGCCCCTCCTGGAAGCTGGGCTGGAACAGAGTGACAGTGGGAGCCGTTATCCAGGAGGACTGCGTTTGGGGCGTACGTCTAGAATTCCAGACTCTGTCTGCTGCAGATTCATACATCATGCTCATTAAAATCTCGTCTGCCACGAGTGCCAGAATGTGGTTGGCTTTTTCATTTTTAAATTTAACATGAGTCATCAAATCATATTAAAATGATACATGAAAATTATAAAAGAAAATCTAAACAGTTTTAAAAGACATAAAGATTCAGATATTAGGGTAGGCTTTATGGGTTGTCTACATTTAACTGTAGAAGTAATATTTGCAATATGGCATATTTTGGTTTGTTTTACGATTATGGTGTGATTAATGAAAAGACATTTTCGTTGCTGGCGACAGAGCACACTGCTGCGTTTAACCCTTAGAATGCATCTACACCTCGCATCTGTGGGGTCATATGACAGTCGAGGTCCCTCTGAAAAACCTCCGGGAGACTGAGAGCAGCCATTCTTGGGTGTGCTTCCCCCTACTTCTTGGCAGGTTCTGCAGAACACAGAGTGTGTTTGTGCGAGCCCTGCTAACCCCGTAGAGAATCCCTGGCAACGTGCAGAGCACGTTTGTTAAGTAACCGTGTTCCCCTGAAAGCCGAAGCTCTGGGTCTTCCTGTAGGGGTATTTCACAAGCTGGCCGAGGGACCTTGGCCAGATGCATTAACCTGCCGAAGTCTGTTTCTGTGACATGGGCTTCAGGCTAGCACCTGGCCGCTCAGGGTCATGCTGAGGAGGAAATGAGGTCATGCGTGTGGCTTTGCGCAGCTGTGTAGCTGTGGAAGGCTGCAACACGTGGTAGCCGTTAGAAAGGCTGGCTTGACGGCTATGATGGTGAAGTTTGAACTTTATAATAGGGAGCCAAATTGGATACGTTTCCTTCACTTTCATATCCTAAAATAAAGCATAAATCCACATTTAGCTAATGACACCAAAAACTCAAGCAGAGCCCAGTTGATGAATTTCCTGATTGTTTTGTTCTTCCAGGAAACATTTGCCAGGGTTGATTCTGGGTCATATTAGTTTAGTTAAAAATCCCAAGTGGCCTGTTTTATAAGATTATCCAGATCTCCCCCCCTCCCCGCCCCCACAAGGATGAGCTTTTCAGCACACAGTCTCTGGTCTGATTTCCCTCCTTTGAGCGGCTCCTTCCGTGTGCAGAATGAAATCCAAATGCCAGGCATTCAGGAATGTTTCCTAGAGCAGGCGCTTGGCCCTGGCTGCTTAGCTGCCCAGGTCTAACCCAGGGGTGCCTGGGCTTGAGTCTCGCTCTGCTTCTGACTCCCGCTTCCTGCCACTGCACACCTGGAGGCAGCGCGGACGGCTCAGGAGCTGAGTGTCTGCCACTCACGTGGAAGACGTGGTTGAGGCCCTGGCTCTTGGATTCAGCTGGGGCTGTGGGCTTGTAGGAAGTGAACCAGCAGATGGGAGATGTCTCTTTCTGTCTGCATCTCTCTCTCTCTCTCTCTCTCTCTCTCTCTTTCTCTCTCTCTCTCTCTGTCTCTGTTTTTCTCTCTGCATTTCAAAAAAGTCAATACATAATAATCATCATCTTCCAAGCAATGTCTGGAAGCATAGCTTTTTTTTAAAGATTTATTTATTTATTTGAAAGAGTTATATAGAGGCAGAGAGAGAGAGAGAGAGAGAGAGGTCTTCCATCCACTAGTTCACTCCCCAGATAGCCGCAATAGCTGGCTACACCAATCCGAAGCCAGGAGCCAGAAGCTTCTTCTGGTTCTCCCACACAGGTGCAGGGGCCCAAGGACTAGGGCCATCTTCTACTGCTTTCCCAGGCCATAGCAGGGAGCTGGATTGGAAGTGGAGCGGCCGAGACTTGAACCAGCGCTCATATGGGATGCCAGCACTGTAGGCGGCTGCTTTACCTGTTACGCTACAGTGTCAACCCCACAGCTTTTTTTTTTTTAATGAATTTTCCAATCCATCTTGAACCTTTCTTTCTTCCCTTTCTCCTGTATGTCAAGCATTAATCTTTACAACTTCCCCCTTTTCCAACTAGGAAGATCCTATTCATCCTTCAAAGCCCAACACAATAGTGGCCTCCTCTAGGAAACCTTCCAGGATGCCATGAGCCAAAATCAACAGCACCCTCCTCACTGTTCTTTCAGCACTGGATTTATGCCCACTGAATGATTTTTACCTTTACAATCTTCTGACGGCCCTTTGAAGTAGAGCGATATGGATTTTTTAATATCTGTCAATCATCAATTGCTTGTGCTATAAAAATATTAGGACCCCTGTGATCCTTGCATGGCCTTGGGAGAGACATAAACACCTCTAACAGGGTCGCCAGTGGTCACGGGAGAGAGGGTGGGCAGGGTACCAAGAGGGGTGCACATTCTGTATTGCGGTGGTTTGCATGCGAGGTTGTGTGGTCAGGTCATGTAGTCTTTCCTTGGCCTATGCCCCTGCACTGACCAGGCTGTCTCCCCCTTTGGCCAGTCAGTTGCAGGGCTGGGACGTATTACGACGGAGCCCAAGAACGCTGCGTTTTGTGTCCAAACGGAACCTTCCAAAACGAGGAGGGACAAATCACCTGTGAACCGTGCCCAAGACCAGATAATCCTGAGGCCCTGAAGAGCCCAGAAGCGTGGAACGTGTCTGAATGCGGAGGTGAGGAAGCCCTGTGCTTGCTGCTCCTGTCTCCGCTGCCACTGCTTGGGCAGGAAGCAGCCGTGGTGGGCTCGTTGCTGGCTCGCTGGTGCTGGGGTCAGTGCCTGACACACACCAGGCAGACAGAGGACAGAGGACACTGGGGGAACAGAGACCATGCTGCCGTGTGCGTCTGGGACTCGCAGGACCTCCCCGTCTGTGGGGACTGCCCAGAAGTGCTAAATGGAGGAAGTTACGTTGGACTTTTTTTTTTTTCCTCCCAGATTTGGTCTAAAATTCATAGCTCTTTCATTTCAAACTAATAAATCCATCTGGATATTTTATTAAAACCGGGACCTCCCATGTGAAGAGGTTTGAATCATGTCTTAGGAAATGTTAACTTTGAAGCCAGGCTCTGGTAGGTTCTGCGGGCAAGCCTCCTGGTTATTTTCTGATTCAGTGTGTTCCTTTTGCTAAGAGGGGCTGGCTCTCTCCACACCGGGGGTGTGATCTGAGCGGCCATCCGTACCTGGTGGACACAGTGGAGGGCGCTGGCTCCTGTCCACCTCCCAGTGACCCCTCCCCATGACTCCTGGCCCCACCTTTCCTTCCCACTCCATGGCCGGACTGCTTCTGGCTCCAAGACCACTTCCTCACCTTGCGCATGTGGCTTGCTCATCCTCGTATATGACCTTCTTATATATTTATAGCAAAAAGAACATTAGTGACAATAGCTAACCTCATGAGTGCTGGGCACTCTACTAAGTATATTACATGAATTATTCATGAGGTTGCCTGTATCATTACATCAGCGTTGTGAGGCTAAAGTGACTCATTCAAGGTCACACAGCCAAGGAGCAGAGGGGCCAGAGTGAGTCCCACCAGACTCTTGCCTTGAGATTGCGCTCTCCAATGCTGTTGTGTCCACGGCTTACGGGTGAAAGGAAGGCCATTAAAATTAGCAGGGGAGAGACGGTTGGGAGTCCAAGCAGATTTTTATAGCATCTTGCCAGAGGTAAGCCAGTCCCTGAGGAGCGTGTGCTGTTAGAAACATGCAGTAGGCCGGCGCCGCGGCTCACTAGGCTAATCCTCCGCCTGGCGCCGCCGGCACACCGGGTTCTAGTCCCGGTCGGGGCGCCGGATTCTGTCCCGGTTGCCCCTCTTCCAGGCCAGCTCTCTGCTATGGCCAGGGAGTGCAGTGGAGGATGGCCCAGGTGCTTGGGCCCTGCACCCCATGGGAGACCAGGAAAAGCACCTGGCTCCTGGCTCCTGCCATCGGATCAGCGCGGTGCGCCGGCTGCAGCGGCGGCCATTGGAGGGTGAACCAACGGCAAAGGAAGACCTTTCTCTCTGTCTCTCTCTCACTGTCCACTCTGCCCGTCAAAAAAAAAAAAAAAAGAAAAAAAAAAAAGAAAAAAAAAACATGCAGTTTACAGCTGTGCTTCTTGTGCTAACCTTTAAAAACAAAATTTGCTGCTTAAAGTAAATGCTATGGGCCACTCTGTGGGCATGGCCTGGACTGGCTGGGTTTAGAGGACCACTTGGGGGATGCCTGGACAGCAGTGTGACTTAGTGAGGGGACTTGGCAAGGCGGGGCCTCTCCAGGCCACTCTTCACATCGCCACGATGCAGTCTGTTGTCGGATCACCAAAGAGAGTCCAGAACAGAGAGCTCTCAGCAGAGACGTGGGGCTGCGTGTAGGCCGGGGCCTGAGACACTCACGCCTCTCCTATCCGTGGGAAGCAGTTGGCCCCACGGTTTCCATCTTTGCACTGTGCTGGGTAAACGTCAGGCGCCCACTTGCCACCTGACCCAGGCTGGGCGGTGGGCCGGGGTTGTGTGTGTCTGTCACTGAGGCGGGAGCTGGGGCCTGACCCACGGCCGGCCTCACCCGCAGAGAGCAGGGGCAGGGTCTGCCCGGGCAGCCTCGCTCACCTGCAGCCATTGCTCCCCCTAGGTCTGTGCCAGCCCGGTGAGTACTCCTCCGACGGCTTCGCTCCCTGCCAGCTCTGTGCCCTGGGCACGTTCCAGCCGGAAGCCGGCCGTACTTCCTGCTTCTCCTGTGGGGGGGGCCTCCCCACCAAACAGCTGGGAGCCACTTCCTTCCAGGACTGTGAAACCAGAGGTGAGCCCTGGGCAGCTTGTCTATTTTGAGAACTGAATTTATTTATGTATTTACTTGAGTTCTATGGCAGTGTGGGGAGGCTGTGATGAAACCCAGCTTGGGGGTGCCCTGGGTCTCCCCGCCACCATGGCCCCTTTGGACAAGGCTGACAAAGGACGATCAGGGCGAGATAAGGGGGTTTTGTTCTCAGCTGCCCCGGCTCCTTCCCTCCAGCCTCCCCCACCTCAGCTCTCTGAGCCAGAGCTTCCCCTCCGACAAGGGCCCGGCCGCTTCTCCATGACCCTCTGCCTGGTACTGGGGCGCGCTGTACCGCCGCACGCGGCTGGCTGTGCTCAGCCTGAAGACTTGAAATGTGATCGCTGATGCCTCCGCGTGGGAAGACACACACGCGAGGCTTCTTTGCATTTTTCTCAGTGGCCTGGGTCCCACAAAAGCAGACTGTGTAGGGAACAGAGTGTTGATTATTGGCCCCCGACTGTGGGAAAGCGCAATTGCCTGGGGTGTAAAAGTTGATCTCACCAAGGGCAGGCTTTTGCATTGCACTTGATAAATCCAGCCTTCTTGTTTCTCGCCGCGGCCCCCAGTTCAGTGTTCACCCGGACACTTCTACAACACCACCACTCACCGCTGCATCCGGTGCCCCATGGGCACGTACCAGCCTGAATTCGGAAATAACTACTGTGCTTCCTGCCCAGGAAATACGACAACAGACTTTGATGGCTCCACAAACATTACCCAGTGCAAAAGTAGGTCTCTCTCTCTGAGCCTTTTCACTGTCCTGATCGAGAGGGCAAGAGCCCGGGCTCAGCCCAGCGCGGGGAGGACCCAGGATTCATCCAGAACTGTGTGGCTGCGGATGGCCATCGCACAGCCACGCGGGTCACTGCAGAGGGCGGGTGGGCCTGAGCCCCGGACTTAGCGATCCTGGTCGTGGCTGCTTCCCCAGGCCCTCACCTAAGCTCCACCTGCCTTGCCTTTCTTTCTTTCTTTCTTTCTTTCTTTCTTTCTTTCTTTCTTTCTTTCTTTCTTTCTTTCTTTCTTTCTTTCTTTCTTCCAAGATTTATTTATTTATTTGAAAATTAGGATTACACAGAGAGAGGAGAGGCAGAGAGAGAGAGAGGTCTTCCATCCGATGGTTCATTCCTCAGATGGCCGCAATGGCCGGAGCTGCGCCGATCTGAAGCCAGGGGCCAGGAGCTTCTTCCGGGTCTCCCATGTGGGTGCAGCCAAGGACTTCGGCCATCTTCTACTGCTTTCCCAGGCTGTAGCAGAGAGCTGGGTTGGAATAGGAGCAGCTGGGACTAGAACTGGTGCCCATATGGGATGTCGGCACTTCAGGTCAGGGGATTAACCTGCTGTGCCACAGCGCCGGTCCTCTGCCTTGCTTTCCTCCCAGGGACCTAATGTCGGCTCAGCCTTGCCCAGCAGGCACTGTTGTGTGACTGTGTTGGTGCCGGCAGAGAATGCCATCATAGCTGAGCTGCAGGGCACCCCAACTGTGGGTTGCAGATGAGGAGAGGCTTCCAGAGGGCGAGAGGAGGTTCTGATGGGGGCAGTGGCCAGGCACAAGAAAGAGCTTTATGTCCAGGAGCAGCTAGGGCCAAGAGCAGATGCAGGAATGGGGACGGACTTTGGGCAGAGACGCCCAGACCTGAGCAGAGAATGTATTGGTGGGATCCCCTGGTGGACCAGGAAGGGAAGCCTTGAATGCCGTCCTAAGGAGTTTGACTTGTATTTTCTAGAAAGAGGGAATCAAACGACTTGAAGTCTTACTGTTTGGGGTTGTAACCATTATGTAAAACTCTCCACTGAAGGCCAAAAGGAAATCTGCACTACTTCCGTGTCATTAAGGCAGCAATCCAGGGGAGCGAGGAGGCCGCCCCAAACTGGGGAAGCTCAAGACTGAGGGGCAGTGAGTTTGATTTTTATGGCTGAGTGGTTACCTATCCTAGTGAAGGCCTTGGACCCGCATCCTTGGCAGTTTGCATCTGCTTTCTTGTGAGCACCTGCTGTGATGGGCAGCTCGCTCCTCTCATGATTCTCTAGCCCAGGGGCGGGGAGCGTACAGAGCCCACGGAACCATTGGTTTTGTCATCAGGGCAACCAAGGGCAGGACCTGAAAATCAATAAGTCTATAGCGGGCTGATTTTTAAGTGGTCATTTTGTATGGCCTGGGAATGATGGCATACATGTCTGGATGTGCCCTGGGAGATGAGACTTTGGGGAGCTGCAGCGTTAGAAGGTTCTTCCTGGAGCCAGCATGACTGTGCAACCTTATCTGCTGTGCCCTGGGGTGTGGTCCTCCCAGTGTGAGGGCGCTCTCCACCTCGCCTGGCGCCCCCAAGCCCTCTTCTCTCCTGAGAGGAAGAACCTGTTTTCTACTGGCAATGGTAACTCCCAATTACTGTTGGAGAGGAGAAAACGTATCCCTTCAACATCTTCCCCTGCACGGGTCTCCCTGACAGCGGTAGGCAATAAGCTCCCAGAGGCAAGGACTTGTCTCTCCTGCTTCTGTGAGAGAGGTGGGTCATGTGTGTGTGCATGCATGTGTGTATGGGTGTGTGTGTGTGTGTGCCTGCATGTGTTTGTGTATATGGGTATGTGTGCACCTGTGTGTATGTGTGTATATGTGCATGTATGTGTGTGCATGCGTGTGTGCACCTGTGTGTATGCATGGGTGCATGGGTACTCTTTGCCTCTGACACCAGAGCTAAATAGCCACCATGCTCCATACCAACTAATAGCTCAGTGGAGCTCTGTTTCCCACCAAAAGTGTGAACTTACGCGGAGAGAAAAGTGGGAAAAACACAGCTGTCTTGTCTTCAGCAAAGGTCTCTCAGAGTCCAGTATTCTCTCCTGCGCAGTGAGCTCTGCTCTGCCTGTGCTGACCCACCTGGAAGCCTAAGTCAGGGCTCCCCTACAACTTGGACTTCGTAAACAAAATTTGAAAGCCCAGTTTGTCCTCTCGCTCACAAGTGCCTGCCCTTGACCTTGAGCATCTTCAGGCTACTGAGAAAGCAGGGCCTCAGGGAACTCAGAGGACTGGACCCTTGGGGGGAGTTCTTGGGGGTGGCTCCTAAAGGGTCCCAGGGCGTTGAGGGACAGGCTCATTCCTGTCCTTGGGACCACGACAGAGAGGCAGTGTCCTGTCTCCCTAATTCACCGCGTTTCCTTTTCCAGACAGGAGGTGTGGAGGGGAGCTGGGCGAGTTCACGGGATACATCGAATCCCCAAACTACCCGGGCAACTACCCCGCCAACACCGAGTGCACCTGGACCATCAACCCGCCCCCGAAGCGGCGCATCTTGATCGTGGTCCCCGAGATCTTCCTGCCCATCGAGGACGACTGTGGCGACTACCTGGTGATGCGGAAGACCTGTGCGTCTCTGCCCGCTTCCCTCCCCTCCCGAGGCCGGCCGGGAAGCCGGTGGCCTGCTCCCCAGACTTTCAACGTGAGGAGTGGCCCTAGACGGGCACATGGGCTGACAGAGTTTGCCAGGAAACACAACCTAGAATAACACCACACCCTGGGGCCTCTCCTGCGCCCCCAGCGGTGGCTCGGTACTGCCCTCTGCAGTTCAGTCTTGTCCTCTGCACTCTCTGGCGCCTGTGGCACCTTTCCATAGAGCACAGCCTGCCAGTGAGCCTCAGGCAGTGCTGGCCCTAGACGTGGCCTCCCCCTCAGTAGCAGCTCATGGCTGGGGGCTGACAAGGCCAAGGGCACGGTCTAGCCAGGAGGGGCCCCTCCTCCTATCCTGACTCGTGCCCCTGTGTCCATAAAGGGATGCCACTGTCAGCACAGCCCAGAGGCAGTACAGTACAGTGAGTGGGCTCTGTGGCCAGTCCGCCTGGTTCTCAGTCCCGGCTCCATCTGTTATTAGTCCTGGGACATTGGACCTTCATTCCAAATCTCCCCACATCTCAGTCTCCTCATTGTGTCCGTGGGGGGTCACAGCAGCTGCTACCCCATGAGGTGACCATGAGAACTAAAGAAGGTCCGATCTGCAAGGCACTTCCAACAGCAGTGGCGCACGGAGCCCCTGTGTTAGTGCTGGGTGTTGTTGTCAGGGCTGACATGCCTGAGGCCAGGTGTAGGTTTGGTTCTGATTTTGCCACATACTGGCTGGGTAGCCCTGGGCAAGTGCTTAACCTCTCTGTGAAAGAAGGAAGCATTGCAACAACGTGTGTGGCTTTCAGAGGGTTAAAGATGACGCAGCCCATGGAGCGCTTAGCACAGCCTGGTCTTAGGAAGCGGGCAGCAGGCACTGGCGATTGGCACAGGTTAACCGTGGGTCAGCTCTGCAATGTGCAGGCCCTCGCCCCAGCTCCGATAAGGAATGCTACAGCCTGGGCTGCTGCCGGCTGCCCAACCACGCCCTTTCAGGCTGAGCGCCATCACCAGCAGAGGTGACTCTGGTTCCAGGACTTCGGCTTAAGTGATGGCTCGCCTGGTTCTGGAGAGCTCCTGAGTGTGACTTGATTTGTAGCTTGTGTGTCTGCCTGCTCAGTGATGAGTCCTGAATCCCTCCCCTCCCACTTCCCTCGCAGCCTCCTCCAATTCCGTGACAACCTACGAGACCTGCCAGACCTATGAGCGCCCCATCGCCTTCACCTCCAGGTCAAAGAAGCTGTGGATTCAGTTCAAGTCCAATGAAGGGAACAGTGCCAGAGGGTTCCAGGTCCCGTACGTGACGTACGACGGTAAGCGCTGGCAGCTCAGGCTGAGGCACGTGGGAGGGGCTTCTCTGCTGTGGCCAGAGCCGACTTCGGAGCCAGCTGGCACACTGCTGACAAGCACACGTGCTGGCAGCGTGAGGGGAAGGCGCACTGCTGACTCCCCATGCTGGATTCTAAGCAGGCATTCGGGGACGGCGGCGGCAGGGATGCAAAGATGCTTTAGGGAATACATCAAAAGTGAGCCTAGCTTGGTGGGTAAGGCCCTGGGCGCTGGGGTTGGGCTGCCTGGCTACAGTCTCTGCTGTGACTGTGTGTGCCACTGTGTCTGTGTTTCCCTTCTGTAACCTCATTTTCTTAATGCGTAAGTGAGGTTAATCATTGGACTTAAAGTGAGAGTTTAAGGAGCATTCCTAAAGGACCTGATGTAGTGACCAGCACATAGTAATTGCTCAATAAATACGAACTTGTGATTGTGGCGTTTATCACATGGAATCCTGGGAAAGGGAAAAAGACCCAATTCTGGTCCTGGCTCTGGCACTGATTTTCTGTATGATCTTGGGCAAGTCAGACGACTTGTCTGGTTTCATCTTGTTCATATTAAATGCAGACGCGGCCCCTCTGAGCCATGGGACCCTAATTAGATGGGAGAGACTTGTTCAACAAATATTTATTAGGGGCATAAGATGAGTTGGGCCTTGTCCTTGGGGGATCTCACAGTCTAGTGGGAAAGGCTGTCTGTTAATTCTTGAACTTAGCCATTCATCCATCCAACAAATATTCAGTGAGCATCTACTATGCCAGCCATTGGCTAACAACCTGCTCAGTCACAGAGATGCAGCCACGGGTGGGGAGCCTTTTTTCTGCCAAGGGCCATTTGGGTGTTTTTTTTTTTTTTTTTTTTTTGACAGGCAGAGTGGATAGTGAGAGAGAGAGACAGAGAGAAAGGTCTTCCTTTTGCCGTTGGTTCACCCTCCAATGGCCGCCGCGGCCGGCGCGCTGCGGCCGGCGCACCGCGCTGATCCGATGGCAGGAGCCAGGAGCCAGGTGCTTTTCCTGGTCTCCCATGGGGTGCAGGGCCCAAGCACCTGGGCCATCCTCCACTGCACTCCCTGGCCACAGCAGAGGGCTGGCCTGGAAGAGGGGCAACCGGGACAGAATCCGGCGCCCCGACCGGGACTAGAACCCGGTGTGCCGGCGCCGCTAGGCGGAGGATTAGCCTATTGAGCCGCGGCGCCGGCCCATTTGGGTGTTTGTAACATCATTTGTTGGCTACACAAAATTATCAGCCTAACAGCCTGCTGTCAATTTATTGAACTTTGAGTCCCACCTACAGTTGCCTGGGCAGGGCCAGACCAAATGGTTTTGTGGGCTTCAAATGGGTGAGGCTGGATGTCCTGCACCCTCAGTGAGATGCTACAGCAGGGCATGGGCAGGGTACTGTAGGAGCAAAGGACAACAGGGAGCAGTTCATTTTCCACGGGCTTTTGGAAGAAATAGAACAACGTCTTGAGGGATTTAGATCTTGAAAGAATTCATAAATTTGGGGAACATAAACAAAGAGGAAAAACATTCAGGAAGAGAGAAAGGCCGAGGCCAAAGCAAGAAGGATGGACGACCTGGCATGGGTGGGACAGATGAATAGTCTGATCTGCCGGTGGGTAGGATGCCTGGGGGCTACCGTGGGAGAGGAGACTAGAAGGGATGAAGACAGCCATGAAGAGCCTTGAGAGCCAGGCCTGGAAGGATAGACATCATCTTACGTGGCACCATTGAGTGTTTTCAGGCAGACAAGAGACACAGATGTCTGGGAAGACAGTACTCTAAAAATGCTTCACGTGGATCTGTGTCACATGTGGCAGAGGCTAAGGTCAGCATTCCTGCTCTGCTGTTGCCTGAAGGGGAGTCAAGCCCCGCTGTGAAGGCTCTGAGTGTCCAATGCCTGGGGTGGACACAGGGGCCTCCCACATGGCTCCAGGGAGGGCCACAGAGAGCCCCATCTACCTGCAAGCAGGCAGCCAGCAACCTCCTCTGTGGAATTAGGAAGGAAGCAAAAGAGACACTGAGATTGCAGAATAAATATCACGGAAGTGCACGCTGTAGCGTGGCTGTTTCCCTTTTCTTTTTTCTTATTTATTTATTTATTTATTGACAGGCAGAGTTAGACGGTGAGAGAGAGAGAGACAGAAAGGAATTCCTTCTGTTGGTTCCTCCCCCCCCCCCCCAAAATGGCTGCTACGGCCAGCGCTGTGCCAATCTGAAGCCAGGAGCCAGGTGCTTCCTCCTGGTCTCCCATGCGGGTGCAGGGCCCAAGCACTTGGGCCATCCTCCACTGCCCTCCCGGGTCACAGTAGAGAGCTGGACTGGAAGAGGAGCAACCAGGACAGAATCCGGCGCCCTAACCGGGACTAGAACCTGGGGTGCCGGCACTGCAGGCAGAGGATTAGCCAAGTGAGCTGCGGCACCAGCCTTCCTTTTCTTTTTTAAATGATTTATTTATTTGAAAGAGTTGAGAGAGAGAGGGAATCTCCCACCTGCTAGTTCAGTCCCCAGGTGGCTACAATGGCCAGGAACCAGGATCTTCATCCAAGTCTCCCACATGGGTGGCAGGGGACCACACACTTAGGCCCTCTTCCACTGCTTTTCCCAGGCCATTATCAGGGAGTTGGATCAGAAGTGGGGCAGCTGAGGCTCAGACCAGCATCCATATGGGATGCCGGCGTCGCAGGCGGCATCTTTACCGGCCGTGCCCGTGTCAGCCCATTATGGCTGTTTTCAACTCTGCTCTTGTGACACAGCAAAATGTTCTTGGTTGGTTCTTTTTAAAATTATTTTAAAATGTGCCTTTTTTAAAAAATAAAATATTTACCTATTTATTTGAAATGCAGAATTACAGAGACAGGGAGGGAGTGAGGGAGAGAGAGAGAGAGAGAGAGAAACAGAGAAACTGAGAAACTTCTATCTGCTGGTTTACTCCCCAAATGGCCACAACAACCTAAGCTAGGCCAAGCTGAAACCAAGAACTCCATTTGTTTCTCCCACATAGGTGCAGGGGCCCAAGCACTTGGGCCATCCTCTGCTGCTTCCCCAGGTGCATTAGCAGGGAGCTGGCTCAGAAGCGGAGCATCTGGAACTTGAACCAGTGCTCATATGGGATGCCAGCATAGCAGGTAGCTGCTTAACCAGCCCCTTCCTCCTTTTATTTATTTATTTTTTTAAAAAGAGGAATAGCTTGAACTGGGGAAGTAACACATAACCCTGGTTAGACCCATGAAAGTATATCTTGTATGTGTCAAAATAGTTGCAAGCTGCTTCTTTAGCCATTTAGAAACCTCCTAGGTCTTGCTGAGAGTCTGTTTTTTAAAACGTGTATCACATCAGCTGTCCACTCCCAGAAGTACAGCTAGCACACGGGGAAGGTGCCGCTGAGGCCACTGGAGGCCTTCCTGCTAGCCACTGCAGAGCGATGAGGACTGCAGTGGTGGTGAGCATGCCTCACCCATCCCTGGGGACCAGGCGCGTGCTCCAGTGCCTCTGACAGGGCACATTCCTCACGACCACCCCATGAAACCGTCACAGATGAGCCACTCGGGCTCAGAGATCTAAGTCAAGGTCACGGCGTGACGGAGATGCAGAGCTGGGATGGACACAGGTCTGTGGGAGCCCAGTGCCTGAGTGCTGAGCGTCAGCCCTGCACTGCTTTTCTACAGACTTGAGCAAGTGGGGAGACACAGTGGCTCTTCAAAGCAGAGGAAGTGGATGTGAAAGGACAGCAGTCTGTAAGCGTGCGGGATAGTGACAAACGGCTGCCCAACACAGTGACAACACAGCAAGCAACCTTGCCAGTGGGAAACCCCAGCATCAGAAAGCGCCATTTCTCCAAGGCAGAGATGTTGCAGCGAGGGATTCCAGGTTAAAAGTGCTTGTATTCTGATTCACGTTTTGTACGCGCTGAAATAAAAGGCTAGGAAGAACAGTATCACAGTAAGAGCACCGGCTCTGTTGCACACACAGCAGATGAGCCACTGTGAACCTTGCGCTGTTAATTTCCATTTGCCATCTCCTGGAGAGACGCTGTTCAAGGGCTCCTCCCACACAATTTCCGTCATGTTCTTATCATCTGTTTGGCTCTGTGGCACATGATACGCATACAAAGAGGCATATTTTTTTTTAATGTGTCTGGAATTTGGAAAAGATTGTGCTTTAGTTACAGCTTGATTTGAATTACAAGTGCAGGAGATAGGCTAGACTGTAGAGGGGGAGAATTTACATTTAGAGAAGGATTACCATGTGCGTTGCATTTAATGGGTATGCCAAGACAGAAAATGATTAATGAGAGAGAGGACATGGCTGTCTTCCTCCTGAACCAGCCTCATTCTCTAACCGCAAGCCCATTCAAATGGGGAGCATTGCTTGGTGGGCAGGAAGCTGGATTATTTTACATAATCCAAAAGCAGAGAGGAAGAGAAGTGCGGTGGGGAGTGGAAAGGGAAAGAAAAGCCTGGATGAAGTCACCGTGGAATGAGTACAGAGATCCAGGACTGAGCCCTAGACCCCTACAGAAAAAGATGGGGGAGAGGAGGCCACGCAGGGAGCTGAGGGAAGGAGGGGATCGAGGAGGAATATGGGGGGGGCGGCTGGTCTAGGCTATTCAGCAATGCGAAGGGTCACTGTAGACCTCAACAAGCAGTTCTAGAGGGGTAGCAGGGGGCACAGCTGCTTAGACTGTGGGCGGCAGAGAAGGAAAGATGGCGACACGGAGAGACAGGGCGCCGGCATTGTTTCCAGGGCTTCTGCAGCAAGGGGAGCTGAGAGGCTGGGTGAAAGAGGGAGGAGGGTTTTTAAGCTCAGAGACATAAACAATATGTTTGCGTGCTGATGACAGAGGTCAGTTGAGAGAGGAAACCTTATCACAGAGGAAGGTGGGAGCCAGGACCACTGGAACAGGTCCTTCATTTGGCGAGGGAAGATGGACCCGGTGTGGAGGGATCACAGAGGGTTCAGCTGAGGGAAGAGGCAGCACGAAAAAGGGGTGCTCAGGACTGCCACCTGCAGTGCTGGCATCTCATATGAACGCCGGTTTGAGTCCCTGCTACTCCACTTCCAGTCCAGCTCTCTGCTAGGGCCTAGGAAGGCAGTAGAGGATGGCCCAAGTGCTTGGGCCCCTGCACCCCTGTGGGAGACCAGGAGAAGCTCCTGGCTTCAGATGGGCACAGCTCTGGCTGTTGTGGCCATCTGGGGGAGTGAACCAGAGGATGGAAGACTTCTCTATCTGTCTCCCTCTGCCTCTCTGTAACTCTTTCAAGTAAATTAAATAAATCTTTAAAAAAAAAAAAAAAAGAAGAAAGAAGGGTGTAGACATGGCTGGTGGGGAGAGGAGGCGTGGGAGTCGACGCCTAATTGCCTTCTTGGGGTCAGAGCAGTAGGGGTTCTGGAGGCAGCTACAGAAGGGGTGTTGCTCAGTTGTTCAGAACCTTCCCCAAAATGACAGAGCAAGCTGGCACAGAGCTAAACCTTAAGAATGCTAAATATGGGCTGGCGCCATGGCTCACTTGGCTAATCCTCTGCCTGTGGCGCTGGCACCCCGGGTTCTAGTCCCGGTTGGGGCGCCGGATTCTGTCCTGGTTGCTCCTCTTCCAGTCCAGCTCTCTGCTGTGGCCCGGGAGGGCAGTGGAGGATGGCCCAAGTGCTTGGGCCCTGCACCTACATGGGAGACCAGGAGGAAGCACCTGGCTCCTGGCTTCGGATCAGCGTGGTGTGCTGGCCGCAGTGGCCATTTTGGGGGTGAACCAACAGAAGGAATTCCTTTCTGTCTCTCTCTCTCACTGTCTAACTCTGCCTGTAAAAAAAAAATGCTAAATATGTCCTTTATTGCAACAGAGGACTACCAGGAGCTCATCGAAGACATAGTCCGGGATGGCAGGCTCTATGCATCTGAGAACCACCAGGAAATACTGAAGGTGAGTGCGTGCAGCAGGCGGACATGGCGGGCGGCAGCGGGGCTGCTGCCCCGCCCACCCAGGCCTGCCCCGGCCGACATGGCTCACACCTGTGCCAGACTGCACTTTGCTTAAAAAAGAAAAAAAGAAAAAAAAAGTTCTTGTCTTCAGTGTTTTCAAGTGCAGTTGTGCTGTTCACTTTGGATATCTGTGGAAGGATCAAGGAAAACTTGCTAATACATCCAGGCTGGTGGCAGATTAGCGCTTCCCAGTGAATTCTAAATAGTTGAGGATTGTTGGTTCCTTGTTCGTCCTACTTTAAGCCTAAAGTTTACAAAAGCTTGGATGCTTATACGCAACTGGCAATGGACGCTTGTCATGCCATGGGCCCCATACACGTCCCCCAGATCCCAGCCTCGCAGCTCGTCTGGGCGAGAAAAAGAAAAAAAAAAGCTTTTTGTACATTGAATTTTCTTTTATAGCAGTAACATGTATGTCTTGTAGATAAGAAAAAATTAAAATGGCTACATACTGGGTCATTGTGGTTCCGCTTGCAAAATGACAGAGTGTTTCAACGTTCTGGCCTGATAACGAATTCTCTTCTCCCTAGGATAAGAAACTGATCAAGGCCCTGTTTGATGTCCTGGCCCACCCCCAGAGCTATTTCAAGTACACAGCCCAGGAGTCCCGAGAGATGTTCCCAAGATCTTTCATCCGGTTGCTGCGTTCCAAAGTGTCCAGGTTTCTGAGGCCTTACAAATGACTGTGCCCACAGCAGCTCTCAGCGTGAATGTCCCACTGTGGGCTTGGTGGGACAGTGCCGCCTGCCTCCTGCGTGCCAGCACATGGTCAGACATCACTGCCTTCACTCCCAGTGACTCATCACAGTTCAGTTTGTATAGATAATACAAATATTTTGGTAAATCGAACTTGGTCTTTCTTTCCGGGCATGGCGGATGTGGACGGAGAATGGCCTGAGTGGCGCTGACTTCTCACTGCTGCAGGCAGGTGTCCCGGACGCAGCAGGGCTGGCTGAGCGGGACTGCAGCCAGCGCAGGTGAGACTCACCTGTCCTCTTGGCTCTTGCTCCTCCCCCAGGAGTCTGGAATGGAAAAGAGGACCTAGAAGGGGCTGCCCTGTGTGAAACTTCAGCTTCCTCTAGCCTGGCTGGCTGTCAGGGAGCCCCCAGGGCTCACATGCAGGCCCCGACCGGGTAGAACAGACGAGGAGGAAGGGAGGGTGAGCCCTGCATGTGCCCTCTGCCACCCTGGCACCCGGGAGGACCCTTTCTCCTCTGTCTTCTCCTAACTGTGTGATTGAAGTTTGCTCCCAGGAGCTTGCGTTCTTACAGTATTAAAGCAGAAAGAATCACAACTAAAAAGATAACCAAGCACATCCCGATGTTCACCCACAGGCAGCCCCCCTGGTTGCCAGCTCCCACCCACAGCAAATCCACAGCCTTCCACTGTGTCCTTAGGTGAATACTGCGTTTGGCTTGGAGGGTTCCGGTGGGAGTGAACTCCTAGGTGGATGAACACCTGCAGTCGTGGGAAGATTCTGTCAGCCCTGAGTCGCTCCTGCCCAGGGCCCTCCTCTCACAGTGGGCTTCCCACCAGAGAAGTTCTGGGGTCACCTTCGCCTTCCTTCCCCACTCTCCGAGGGCAGAGGCCGACTGCTCGGAGGACAGCCGCGGGGCTGCTAAGGGTGCTCTGGTTTTCTCATGGTGCCACCCGGCCTCTCCGTGCCTCGGTCATCTCACTCTGGGTCAGCTGCCGGGACCCCACAGTCACTTTCCCCACATGAACTTGGGTTTTCAAGATTACTGATTTTTCAAACATTTGAACAATGGCCCGTACACAAGCGATTCTCTGCACCGAAGTACTAACACGGGTTTAACAAGTGCTTTTGAAGAAAAAGATTACTACATCATTGTTGAACTTGCTTTTCACCTGTTGGGCTTTTTTTTTTTAAACCTATTAATAACATTGCTTTAAAAAAACCTAATCAAACTTCTTTTTTTGGGTGGGTCCTAAAAACCAATTTTCACATTTCTTTCCAAAAATTTAAACATCTTCATTTTAAAAAAAAAAAGATTGAAATGAGCACTTGGAATTTGTTACCCTGGAACTTGCCCTACATTGCTGAGTCTAACCGCAAGGTGGAAAATCAAATGTGACACACGCTGAGTCAGAGAGGGGACTGCTTGGAGGGGAGGGAAGGGAGGCTGCGCCTTTCCTCCAGCGCCTTAGTAGCTCTGTGCACGTGACTTCTGTTCCGTCTTGCGATCTCACAAGACTGCAAAGGAGAGGAGTCCTCTGGGGTTGGGGAGGAGACTGTGAAAGCCTGGCTGCTGGGACGCATCCTCGGGGAGCCGCCGGAACTGTGCCCCGGACCCGCATAATGCTTCCTCTCTGTGCCTGTTGGCCACCTTAGCAGATGCTGTCTTCCTGTTTTGTTTTGTGTTTTTTTTTTTTTTTTTAAGATTTATTTATTTATTTGAAAGGTGGAGTTACTGAGAGGTAGAGAGAGAGAGAGAGGTCTTCCATCTGCTGGTTCTCTCCCCAAATGGCTGCGGTGGGCAGAGCTATGCCGATCTGAAGCCAGGAGCAGGAGCTTCTTCTGGGTCTCCCATGTGGGTGCAGGGGCCCAAGGACTTGGACCATCTTCTACTGCTTTCCCAGGCCATAACAGAGAGCTGGATTGGAAGTGGAGCAGCTGGGTCTCGAACCAGCGCCCATATGGGATGCCGGCACTGCAGACAGTGGCTTTATCTGCTATGTCACAGCACCAACCCCTGCATTCTTGTTGAAAGGCTGGCTGGCTGGGGCTGCTGTCACCAGCTGCTAAGTCAGTAAATACGGTCAAACACCTGCCTTGTGCCAGAATTGCACATTGGAAAGACAGACCACATCCACACCCTCACAGAGCTTACAAGTTAGAGGGGCAGAGATAACCACTGCACAAATAAATCTATGCAAAAATATCAGCTAATGGAAAATTAAAATAGGTTAATGTAACAAATGACTGCCTGGCTTTGCAGGCTAGGGACCTACGGACTGTAGATGGCCTCTATGGGGATGACTGAGCTGAAGGCCAAGAAGGAGCCAGCCTTGGAGAAACCAGGGCCAGGGGAAAAGCATTCCAGAAAGAGGGAAGCCGGGTGCGAAGGCTGCCAGGCAGGAGCAAGCCTGCGTGGATCTCAGTCCAGTGAGAAGGTGAGGACAGGTGTTTGGCCTACTGGGTTAGATACCTGGGTCCCATATTGGAGTACTTGGCTCTGTTGTGAATTCCAGCTTCCTGCTAATGCTCACCACCCTGGGAGGCAGCAGGGTAATGGCTCAAATTATTAAGGTCCTGCCACCAAGCAGGGAGACCTGGATAGAGTTCCCAGCTCCAGACTTAGACGCTGGGACCCAGAGTTGTGGGCATCTGGGGACTGAACTGGTGCATGGGAGCTGTCTCTTTGCTAAACTAAGAATGGCAACAGCTGCCGAGAACCAGGCAGGCTGGATCACATCAGGCCTGGGGTCTAATGCCACATACGTTGTGACACCTTTGAGCTTAAGCAGAAGAGTGACATGATTATTTTATATATGTAGAAGTTCACTCTGGCTACATTGTGAATGGGTTTTGGGAAGCAGACACAGAGACAGAGCAGTTAGTAGCCACAGAGCAAGCAGTCATCCAGCGGGAGATAAAGTTCGGGTGTCTGGACTGGGATAGCTGTAGTGGCCACAACAGAAGCAGAAGGATTCTGGGGCTGCGGGCAGGCTCAGCAGAACTTGCTGGATGAGGAGTGCATGGGAGGGGCTGACTGGAGGAGGGGCAGGACTGGGACATGTGTGTCCACCCATTCTTTGATGCTCCATCTATGGAAAGCTGGAGTTGATGTCCCCTTTCTTTGAATCTGGGTTCTGTGACTGCTTGCCACTGTTACAAGGCAGAAGTCGTGGCTGCCAGGTTCCACTCAAGACGCCGGCAGCTTCTACTTGGTCTCCTTGGGGTCCTCTCACTTAGAGCTCAGTCACCTTAGCTCGGGGAAGCCAGAGCAGTGTGTGGGAGGCCACGTTGGGAGGGACTGAGCCCTCCTCCCAGGGGCCAGGCTGAGCTCCCAGGAGACGGGAGCTAAACCTGCCAGCTAGGCGGGCCTCTGGGGCCACGCTGGAAGTGGATCATCCAGTCCACATTGAACTGCTCCAGCTGTGGCTTCCTGCAGCCCAAAACCCACAACCCAGTGAGAAAAAAGTAATGGTTATTGATTTAAGTTACCAAGTGTTTGGGTTACTTTTTTATTTGAAAGACACACACGGGGGGGGGGGGGGGAATGCTCTCCTCCACTGGTTCACACCCCAACAGCCAGGGTTGGGCTAGGCCGTATCCAGGAACCAAAACTCATCTGGGTCTCCACATGGGTAGCAGGGACCCAACAGCTTGAGCTTCCATCTGCGGCCTCTGCACACTAGCAGGAAGCCAGAATAGAGAGAAACGCAGGCGGCCCAAGGGGCAGCTGAACCCCCGGCCAATGCCTGCCCTGGGGGGAGTGCTTATGCAGTATATGACACTGGAAAAGGGGAGGGGACTTTTGGCCATTCTAGATTCAAAGTGAAGAGTTCAAATAGGCAATTGATTATATGAAGCTCCGGGGAAGGTGAGTGCTGGAATATAAATTCTAATGACACAGGATACAGAAATGAGACTTTTCCCAAGTGAAGGCCACCTGGAAAAGTACACTAGTGCCCCTTATCCACAGTTCCCATGGCTCTGGTTACTCCGTCAACCGTAGTTCTAATTAAATGGAAAACTCCAGAAGTAAGTATTAGTGTTTTAAATAACTTACTATAGCATATTGTTATTATTATTGTTAATCTCTTACTGTGACTAATTTTTTTCCAAAAGAAATCTTTTATTTAAGGAATACAAACTTCATGCATTTCCTAAGTACAACTTTAGGAATATAGTGATTCTTCCCACCATATCTGCCCTCCCATCCACACTCCCCCCACTCCTCTTCCCATTCCCAGTCCCATTCTCCACTAAGATCCATTTTCAATCGACTTTATACACAGAAGCCCAACTCTATACTAAGTAAACAGTTCAACAATTTCTGTGCCTAATTTGTAAATTAAACTTTAGCACAGGTATATGTAAGAAAAAACCCAGTATGGGGCACCTGCTAACTGTCTTGGAACACATTCCTGTGGCTGCTTCCCATATCTCCTGTATGTGGGGAAAAGACCACCAGGGGTCTCTGAGTTCTGGGATTCCCTGTGTGCACACAGGAACAGGATTCGGAGGAGCTGCGAGCTGAGCTCCCTGTTCCCCCGGACAGCCGGGCCTGTGGGAGGACGCGGAGTGGGAGCAGAAGCCGGAGCCCGCTCGGGTCCTTCCTCCCAGCTGCAGACATTGTTCTGCAGCCGCGCGCTGCCGCGCTGCCTCTGTGGGTTTAGCAATGCTTCCCTTGAGTTTCAAGGCTAATAAAAGAGTGCTTGCCTTTGCGCACCAGCACCCTGGAAAATTGCTTCCGCTGAGTCATTCTCCGCGCTGGTAACTGCGGCGTGTGTAGGCACTCAGTGGATGAAGGCATGCAGGTGACTTTCCAATGTCATGTGGCAACGTGGGAAAGGCGGTGCTGCGGGACTCCCTCGCCCAGTGGCAGGTCTCGGGCTGGAAGAGGTGGCAAGACTGTTGGGTGCCGCGGCCCATCGCGGCTGGAACCCCCAGGGTTCCCAGGCCAGGCCCAGCTGCAATCTTCCCAACCCAGAAGAAATGCCTGTTACGGGGCTGTCAGCGGCTCTGTGGCCTTTCGCACAGCACGATGGGCCCTGAGAGCCTTCCCAGGTCTCTGCTGTTTCTAGCCAGCATTTAGGCAGTAAAGGAGTAGCTGAGGCTGGAGGAAAAGCTGGTTCTCATCAAGTCAACGGAGGCAGGTTACACACAGGCCTCCTGCAAGGCACGGCTGCCTCCGAACCCAGGTCCTGGGAGCGGCCGGGAGCGATCCAGCCACAGGAAATGAGAGGCTTCTGTTCTGCAGCCTCCGTTCTGTGACTCTCTCCTCCAGAGCTGCTGAGCCTGGCTCAGAGGTGTGCTCCCATCTGTGGTACCCTGCCTCCTCCCTTCAGGCGGTCCTGACCAGCCTGTGGGAGACCATTTTCAGGGGGCTGCCGGCCCAGCACGGTGCTACTGTGACAGGTACCAGTGATGACAGCCACAGCTCGTGACTACTCAGCAGGGACCACTTTCCGGAAATCACAGGAGGAACAAAACATTTAGAAAATGAAACCCCTCTAAATCGCAGGCAGGTTTCTCTAGGTGAATAAGATAAATACAAATTAAGCCCACCTACAACAGTGATAGCAACTCAGTGGTGCTTGGTTTTCAGGGTATTATAAGGGGACACAGCTACCTAGTACCCTAGGTACTGGGAACTCCTTGGTGTGCGGTTCATTCACTTCTGCAATGTTTGTTTACTAGTAGTAGGGCCTACTGATTGCTAGGCATTGCAGAAGCCGGGGACACTGCAGTGCGAAAAAGGGAGCCCTTGCCCTTGCGGAATTTAGATTACTGTGGAGGAAGACAGACAACAACCCAGTGAGCAGACACTGAGAGTAGCAGTAAGTAGTGGAGAAAATGAAGAAGAGCTGAATGATCACTAATGAGAAGGTGGTAGGAGAGAGCCGCTGTTCTGGACGGGGTGAGCTCATGACCGGAGTCATGAACCCTGGCCCCTCCCAGGGCATCGGCTCCTCAAGCCAAGCCTGGCAGCGCTGGCCCTGGCCAACTCCTTTGCCCACCCAGCAAGAATTTAGCATTTCCTCCCACACTGGGCTGACCAAAGCTCCAAGCTGTGAACAAGCCATTCTGCAATTACTAGAACAGGCGCCACCCAGTGGTTGTAAAGTCGAGTTGATCCTTGTTTCAGTCCCTGTTTTCTGCTTTGGAGTTTAAACACCCATAATTCAAGAAAAAAACGCTTCCAGTGGGCCTCAGGGAGTAGAGCTGGTGTTGGACAACTGATTGGTTGCATGTTGCTTTATATGGCCCCCAGAGTGAATGTGTTTAGATCTTTTCCTCTCCTCTGCCTTGCAACTGGTGAATGATCAGTGGGAAGTTCACTGATTTAAGTCATTTCAAACCCTCAACGATGCTCTAAATCACACAAACACACACACACATACATATTTACATACACACAGAATATTCACTCATTGTCATGGTCTAGACACCAGGGGAGGCTGGATATATATATACAGCCAAGATAGGGGGAAAACAATAAAGGGTAAGGGGAGAAATCAACCCCCAAGCTGAAGTCTTGTTGGGACACACAGTCCGAGGGGCTACCACATCCCCTGGCCTCGGGTTATTCTCTGACCCTACGTGCTATGCTAAGACTGATGGGGACCAGCGGTGTGGCGTAGCAGTGGGTAAAGCTGCCACCTGGGGGGCTGGCATTCCATATGGGCACTGGTTCAAGTCCTGGCTACTCCACTTCTGATCCCGCTCCCTGCTTATACACCTGGGAAAGCAATAGAAGACAGCCCAAGTCCTTGGGTCCCTGCATCCACGTGGGATCCCAGAGAAACTTCTGGCTCCTGGCTTTGGCCTGGCCCAACCTTGGCCATTGCAGCCATTTGGGAAGTGAACCAGCAGATGGATAACTCTGTTGCTCTCTTCTGTCTCTCCCTCTCTCTCTCTGTAGCTCTGCCTTTCAAATAAATCTTTAAGAAAAAAAAAAAAAAAGACTGAAGGCTCCCTGTAAGGCATGGGTGTCTTTTCCCTACAGAATGCTAAGTGTGGAAATACAAACCTCCCTCATGTTTGAGCTTTGGTGCAGGCCTTGCCTTACACATGACTTGCTGTTGAAAATAACTTAATAGCTGCTGGGCAGGAACTGGAACTGTTGCCTCGGGGAGGACAGATTGTGGTCATGTGTGACACAACCACGCACAGCAGGAGAGCTTGGCAGTGAGCAGTGCGAGCTCATGCTCACCCAGCCAGGCCCGTGCTCACCCTCTGAGGCCTCGGGGTCACCCACGGCGTGGGCCACAAGTTCATCCCCATCACAGGGTGCCAACCCACCCTTGTGAATGCTATACCTAGTGTGGCGTAAGACTGTGGACAATGTAACAAGACGGCAAAGCAGGAATACAAGGAGACTTAGGGAAGCACATGGAAAAGAGGGATTAGAAGAGTGTTTTGGTGCAGTGGAAAATGCATATTATGAAAAAGCTTTATTTATTTACTTGAGAGGCAGAGTTACAGACAGAGGTAGAGACAGATAGAGAGGTCTTCCATCCTCTGGTTCACTCCCCAGATGGCCACAACAGCCAGAGCTGCGCCGATCCGAAGCCAGGAGCCAGGAGCTTCTTCTGGGTCTCCCACGTGGGTGCAGGGGCCCAAGCACTTGGGCCATCCTCTACTGCCTTCCCAGGCCATAGCAGGGAGCTGGATCGGAAGTGGAGCAGCTGGGACTCAATCCGGTGCCCATTTGGGATGCCGGCACTGCAGGCAGATGCTTAACCTACTACACCACAGTGCCGGCCTGTTCACAAATTTTTTGAGGTGCCCATGTGTTGGCCTGGAACCGGATGTCACCTCCAGACTCCTTGACTTTAGGAAGGTGGTGTTCAGCAGTCCCCTCAGTGCCGGAGCTGGAGTACCACATAACACAGGCTCACGAGGCTTGGCGAACCTGCACTCAGGGCTCCCCATGAGGAAGTGGGTGACTCGAGCCGCAGCCCTGGCCCAGCGTGCCCCTCGCAGCGTCTGAACGTGGTTTTTCTGAGAACGCCGTCTCTCTGATAACTGCAGGGACAGGCACCTTCTCTAAGACTCACGGTGCATCATGCTCATTTTCTCCAGCTCCTTTTCTGTCCTCCTAGTCTCCGCAGTTGTGTCCCAGTTCTGCCACTTCTCACCTGTGTGACCATGAACAAGTTACTTAACTTCTCTGTGCCTCGGCTTCCTCATAGGCTGAATGAAGAGTGACAACACCTACCAGAGAGGGCGCTCGTGAGAACTGAGTGCCTGCAAGGGGAACTCTGGGCACCCTGCCTGGTACAGTAAGGGCTCAGAGGGTGTTAACTCGCTGTCACCACCATTACGGCTTTCCGCTTCTTGAGACTTGAATGTCAAGGCAGAAACATGTTGTTTAGCAAGGCTCAGACTTCGACGGCTTCCCCGGTTTCCCTGGCACAGACAGTCCATTAGGAGCGAGTTCTCTCCTGGAATGTTCCAGCAACACAGAGGTTCCTGAAGCAGGCAGCAAAGGCCACAGTGCCCGGCCTGTGTTCTCACACCAGAGCTCCCACAGCCCCCACCTCCTGAGCTGGGAAGGAAGCGAGGTCTTCCCAGTCTCCTAAGATGTCTCCAAGGACGGCGCACACACACAGGCCTGTCAGTCCTTCATCTTCACTTATTTCAAACCCCAAGGCCCCCGGTGCGGGAGGATGGCAATCCTAAAATGGTCCAGAAAAAAAGAAAGGGGTGTGTGTGTGTGTATGTTGGGGGGAATAAATGATACAGCAAACACAGTAAAATGCTAGTACAGGTAACCTGGGTAAAGGATATACAGGTATTCTTTGTTCTCTTTTTGTGTTTGCGATTTGTTATAAATTTGCAATGGTTTCCAAATAAAGAGCTATAAAATAATCAGGAATGACGTTGCTCTCTGGGAATACACAGCTGTTTGGAAACAGATCAGAGTGGCTGCTAAGGGCATAACTGTGAGTGTGTGTGTGTGTGTGTGTGTGACGTGTGCTGGCGTGGGAGTCCACACACATCCCACGGGGGGCGTCCCTCTCTGCTGCCATTTGCCGCCTGACTCTGTGACCCGCCCAGCAGGGGCCACGCACCTGCCCCAGCCACACCAAGCTGCACGCTTAGTTGCTCTGAGGGCAGCTCTGGGCGCTGCTGAGGTAGACAGCGGGCCCCAGCGTGAGTGTCCACGCCCGGTGACAGAGTGCGCGGGTCACTCCGGGGCTGCCACCCACAGACCTCTCCTTTCCCCACAGCAGCTTGCTCCCCTGGTCTCAGGGCCCCTCTTCCTCCAGGCTCTCTACCAACGTCAGAGGGAGGGAAACGAGAGCACGAGCCATGGTTTTTGAGGGCCCGCGTTGTGTGGGGTGCTGTTTCTCATGTTATCTTATGTAAGCCACAGAGCCCTGCCACGTGGGTAAACTGAGGTGCAGAGAGCGTCAGCAGCTTGGCCAAGTCAGGGACAGAGCTGGATTCAAGGACAAACCTCGTCTCCTCCCTCCCCAGCTTCCTCCGGACGCTCCTGCCTCAGAATGCTTTCCCATTCCTCTTTTGCTGTCGGACACGAGGTCAAAGCTTGCCCTCATCCCAGGAAGTGGAGCTAAACCACTGCTGACAGTGATGGCGCCAAAGACCCAGCCAGCTTTGGGAAGCAGCAGCAGGGCTGCCACCCGCCCCACCGTTGGAGGCCTCGGTGGGGCTGGGAACCACGGCTCCTCGCTCTGCTTGGATCTGCCAGAGCAGACACAGCCCTGAGGGCTGGGCACCGTGCAGCCAGAAAGCCTGGCACACATCTGGCACCTGCAGTGGACAACTGTCTGAAGGATCTTCCTGCCAAAGGGAGTCGAGGGAGTAGGGACGCTGGAGGAGCAAGAGGGCTCTGTAGCTATAAGGAAGGGGGCAGTGAGCGAAGAAGGCCTGGGGAGTGGCCGTCTAACTTCCAGGGTATGGCCAGGGCAAAAGGCCTTGGTGGGGAAGGAGAGGGGAAGATAGCCTTGTGGCAGCCTCTCCCTCCCACTGCCCCCTGTTATGCTCTGTCTTTTTTACTCTTCTGGCCTCCTAGCCTCACAGCCCAATCCTAAAGGTCTCTGTGGTAGCTGAAGACCCAAAGGAGTGTTGTTGGGAGAACAGGCTATAAACCTGGAGCTGCTGACAGCCAGCAGACAGAGCGAGCCTGCCCACAGGGCATCCATGCTGACCCACTGTGACAATGTCATTTGAGTTCCTGGATCCAGCTGTGCCTGGAGCCCCTACACTTCTAAATTAAGCAGACCAAAATTTTGCATTTTCACTTAAAGAATTTCCAGTAGGGTTTCTGTCACTCCTAGGCAGAGTAACATGAACAAACTCCTAACAGAGAAGGCACTGGCTTGTCTAGTATGGTTTTCAAGCACAGATACTCTACAACAGCCAAGGTGGGATGCAGAGAACTTCAGCAAGGAGCCACTTGACACGGTAAATCCAGGATTAAATCCAGGATCCAGAGACATCAGGGAGAGGGAGAAAGCTGGCCAGCCCCTGCCTCAGGAGGCCTAAGCCGCAGCGAACACGAAGATGCCCACATCCTAGCTGTCTGGAAGGGAGACTTGGAGAAGCCCAGGCTGAGCCCACTCTGAGGGCACAGCAACCTGCAGGTTTTCCCGAGGCTGTCCCAGATAAGGAGCCCATGCTGCAGGCACCCACACAGTGCACTCTGGGTATGACTCCGTGTAATCCTCACAGCAGTCCTGAGGTAGAGATGTCACTTGTACTGTTTTCTAGACAAGGAACTGACAGCTCACAGTGCTGAAGGGACTTACTAGCTACGTGGCTACTAAGTGGCACAGCAGGGATTCAAGCCTTGTGTACTGGACTCCAGAGCCTGTGCATTTAATACATCTATTATGTTTCCTCCAAGAAGGATCACTGGGACAGGGGAGGTCGGTCAGACAGAGAATGAATAATAATCTTTTCTGTTGGTGTAGCCCTTCAGAGTTTACAAAGCCCAGTCGTATATACAGTCTCACTGCACCCATTTTACAGATGTGAAAACTGAGGCACAATGCAACTTGCTCAAGGTCATTTGGGTGAACTGGATAAACCACCCTGGGTGACCCTCTTTGAACAGGGCAGCTAGCTGCAGTCTGCAGAAACTCAGTGTGTGTGTGGTTGGGGGGGGGGCTGCACCACACTGTCCCATGCTTAGGGGCGGCGATGGTACCAGTCTGGTAGAAGGTGTCTGACAGGTGAGGGAACCAGCTGGTATTCTGGCCACAGATCCAATTGCAGAACACAAACCCCACTGCAGTAAAGGGCTCTGAATTCACAAAAAGAATCCCAGTGCCAGGCAGGCCCCGTTTGATTTTTCAGCAACACTTGATATGGCCAAATTCCAGTTCAGCCAGACAGACTCCGCGTCCTGGTGTTCCCAGAGGGATCTAGCTGTGCAAAGAGCCCCTTTCTTCTGTTGGGACATCCTCAGCCAGAAGAATGAATGGGAGCCGCCCGGGGAATGGGCATTTCAGCTACTCCTTCCCAGAGCCTCCAGCTGCCTGGCTTCCTCCCTGCGGAAAGTAGCTGTCCCAGCCCAAGCCCCAGGGGCCTGCACTGCTGGGCCTGTCCTGACGCTCTGCCAAGTTCAGAGCACTTGTCCTTGAGAGACAAGGCAAAACTGTCTTTCACCGTCCCCTTAGCGGCCCATGCCTGGAGGAGTGACCAGGCAGGGATCCAGGCAAGAGGCCAGGGAGCCACATTTGTTCACTGCTGGAAGCGCCAGGAGACTGGAAGGTGAGCAGCAATCCCACCGCCTCCCGGGGCCCCTGCCCTCCGTGTGGGGGGGAGAGCACAGGGTGGGGAGCAGAGAGGAATCCAGCCCTGGGGTGTCCTTGAAGCCAGAAGCGAGAGCTGCAGGGTTTCCCACCAGCAGTCTGTGCCCTCTGAAACTGGGGCACTGCCGAAGGCAGAATACAGGAAAAGAAGCAGGTGCGTGAGGTTCAGGCCAGCCCTTTCCGGCTGTGGGAAACCCACAGATTCCAGGAGCAGACCCTAGCTCTGCCTCTTGACTTCCTCGGGCACAGCCTTAATTTCTTGCTGTGCTTATACTAGTATTTATAGAGAAGCTTCTACATATTAGGGATTCAACGGTGAGCATAAAAGGGTCTCAGTCAACCTTCTTGGGCTTTGTAATCAGTGAAGGGGACAAATGGCCAGTGCCCCTCCACCAGAGTGAAATGTCTAGGACAAGTAGGGAGAACGGACCCATTCTGGAAGCTCAGAGAAGACTTGCCTGAAGAAATGATGGCGGAGCTGAGGTCTGGAAGAGGGTAGGTGGGGGCACTCCACACAGAGGGAGCAGGGTATGCAAGGGCAGGCCATTTGGCCAGAGGGACCACGGCTCGCCCAGGGAACTAGAAGGCTCATGAGGCTAAGTACAGAGAGGAGGGGTAGGTGAGGCCACATCAAGCAAGAACGCGGGTCTTTCTCACCGTGGCCACCGAAGCCTTTGGAGGTGGTTGCTTGAGATGACTCTGGCAGAGAACAGGAGCCAAGCCCAGCCAGGGAGTCCTCAGGAAGCCCTCGAGCAGGTCTCAGCCATTCACCTGTAGACATGATAATGATAACAGTTCCTTCCTGAGCTGTCACCAGACAGAGAGCAGAGAGCAGAGAGCAGAGGCTCCGAGCGTGTCCTCTGGTCCTCCTCGGAGTGCAGATCTCTCTGGCTCAAGCTGCTCCTGTGACGCGGGGTGGAGAGGGTACTTGCCATGTGTCCCCCAGGTGGAAACGTACCCTGGCTTGTATCCAGTCACAACGATGAGGTCAGAACCCATAAGAATGGCTTGAAAGTATGAGATCGATTCACGAAGAAATACGGGGGTCCAAATGCTCCCACAAGGATGCCGGGGAGACCGGTGGCAGACCCTCCGGAAGGTACGCCCTAGCGCTGGCTGAGAAACACTAGTGCTTCTCTGTGGATGCTCCCGGGAGGTGCAGGGCTCCGATCGCGTGCGTTCCGTGGAGGCGGGGACCCTCCCCAACACTGGGCCTCGCAGGGGTCCTGCTGAGGGCACAGGGTGTCAGGAAGAGGAGGGTCCCGAGAAAGCCGGCTCCAGCCAGTCCACACGAGCTGCCCTCTCTCCAGTCACGTGGTCCAGTGGGAGGGGACCGATCTGAAGTTGAAGAAATCCGAGCCCTCCCACCTTCGGAGCTTGCCGCTGGCCTTCCCGTGCCCTGGGCAGAGGGCGCCGGGAGCCCGGGAGAGGAGAGGCCGAGGAGAGCCGCGGCGCGCGCGGCGGGGCGCCAGCATGGCCCAGCTGTCCGTGGTCCCCGGGTCGGCCACAGTGTGGACAGGTGAGCGGGGGACCCCGGGGGGGGGGGGCGGTTAGCGTGGGAGAGGCTGCTCGCACCTTGGGTCCCACAGCCTGACCCCGTTCAGGTGATGCGGGGCACCCACCCGGAAAGGGGCGGTTGGGTGGCGCTTAGCACCTCAGGCAGCCTGAGCCGTCCCCTTCTAGCTCGCTTGACTCCGGGGCCGGCCGGCTCGGGACCCGACAAGCGGACGCTGGACTCCGGACAAGGCGGCGCGCCGGGCGGGGGCGCTGTGCCGGCTCCGCCCCTCCGGCGCGCGCACTGGCTGCTCCCCGTGACGTCACGCTCGGCTACAAAAGGCGCGGCGCGCGGCTCTCGCCTGCGCTGGAAGGAGCTCGAGGCTGAGGGCGCGGGGATCCGAGCGCGCCGGGGCCCCAGGGCCGCGGCGCCTCAACGATGTTTTACTCAGGGCTCCTCACCGAGGGTGGCCGCAAGGAGACCGACATGCGGGAGGCGGCGCCGCTGCGACAGCAGCGCCGGATGAAGCAGGCGGTGCAGTTCATCCACAAGGACTCGGCCGACCTGCTGCCGCTGGACGGCCTGAAGAAGCTGGGCTCGTCTAAGGACACGGTGAGCCCCCGCGGCCGCGCCCGCCTCGGGACCCCCGCTGCTGCCGTCCGCCGCGCGCCATGCGGCCTCCCGGGTCCGAGCCTTGCCGCTTTCACTGAGTCAGCGGCCCGGCCCGCCGCTGCCCGCCGCCCCGGTGTCGCCCGGTCACGGCTCCTCTGCGTCCCGCACCCCCTGCTTGGGTCTCCCTCGGATCTCGTCGTGGTTTTCTTGGCTTACCCTAGCTCCCGCACCGCCTCTGCCCTGCCTGTCTCGCTCGGGTTGGAAAGGAGACCTTACCCTGCCCTCTTGCCCTCGGCTCTCCTTTCTTCCGATTTATTCTTAGCGCCTAATTGGGTTCCTCGCCGCAGACAGAGGCAGCTCCCCTCACCCAGACAGAGGCGACTCGTTATGGGCGTCTGAGGACGGGAGAGAAGTGGAAAGGGAGGCTTCACCTCCAGATGAGTGCGTGTTTGTTGGGTCTGTTGTCTCCCTATGCAAAATCTACTGTCTGGTTTTGGTCTGTCTGCCCTTGACCTTCCATTCTAAGCGAGGAGAAAGGAAAGGACGGATGAGGAGGTTTCCTGACTTCCAAACACCTCTTCTCTCCTCCGCCAGCCCCACCCGCAAGGAGCAGGGAGAGGGGAGGAAGCCGGGCTACTCCGTCTGCCTGACCAGCTAGGAGTTGGCGTTGGCGCTGGGGCTGGTGCAGTCTTGTTTTTTCTAGCATAATGGTTCTTAGCTTTAATTAGGAAGAACCCAGGACTTGGAGGGCCTGGATTCGAAGACCATACTGTCCTCTGCTATGGAATGCTCGGGAGAGATGCCCAAGGGCTACCAGAATAAAGACCTGTATCCGACTCGCATCTTTCTAGTCGCTGAAGTGGAGCTGGGCCAAATTGAAGTCCAGCATTGTAGTTAGATCTGGAGTTTCCTTGTGCTTTGATTGTTTTCTTGAATTTCACAGTCGCTTTATTCATCTGGGCAGCAATATATGAAACATTAATTACATGTCTTTTACAATTGAAATAAATGCTCTGCACACTTTTTCTAGTATTTTTTATTTAGAGCTTTTGGAATGTTTGATTTGGATATGGTTCACTGAAATTGCCATCCTGTCATCAGGATGTCCATTTTTTTTTTTGATAGTTCCAATGGCATAGATACTAATATCAGATTTCCCCTCCCTGACATTACTTACACATGTGGGGGAGATAACTACTCCAGTTATCTTATTATGATTTTAAAAAATTACTTTTTTCTGCATAAGTCATAGTATAGTAGATCTGATTCATGCTACCCCACAGTGATGAGTAATTGAAATGTATTCCTACAAAAGAGATGACTTTCTTTTCTCTCACTTTAAAGCAGTCCAAAGTCACTTGGAAAATCAGATCAAGTCTTCCCTTCTGTCCAAAATAATCCTATTTCCCGGGGTCTCAGGAATCAATAAAGAGGGAAGTATTAGGAGAATAATTAAAATGTGAACTTTTTTCATGCTAGATTTAAGATAGGGGCATTTGGTTGTCCTGGGTTGTTTAGGTGTTCCCTGGCCCTGAAGAGCTACTTCTCTATCCTTCTGCTTAGATACTTCAGGGGAGTTTATGCTGTGTAAGAATTCCATCTGCTTTTCTGATCCCAGTCTGTCTCAGCTGAGCCACCAGGCTCTGATAGCATGGAGCGCAGGAGCAGTCTTCAGAAAGGAAGCATCTTCCAGATGTGGGCTATCCCCATGAGAGTGACACACAGTAGTTGATTGTGAAAGACTGAACCCTGGTTTGCACTTTCTGTACCTCATTGGCATGGAGTTGATTTCCCTCTCTCACTGAGCCAGAATAGGTCACAGAAACCAAGGCAGACGGAGGTAGGGCTGGGAGAAGTACGAATGCTGGCGTGACGTAGTATGCTTTAAGCTCTCTTACAGCTGATGTTGCAGCCTCAGTGCAATCTTAGAAATGACCTTGGAAGTACATTCTTAGCACTTCACTTTGTAAATCCATCTGGTATGATAGAGTAGTGTTGAATCCATTTTGTCTCACTAGAAGGGAAATTTAGAGGATGCTAAAATTGAGTAACTCCAAATAGTTTATAGTACAGTCTCAATAGAAGGGGGACAAGAAAAGAGAGGGGATGGGGGGAGAATAAGTTACTTTTAATTGACTCCTGGGGGCTGAGCCAATATGAAGCCCTGGGTTGTTTTTCCTCATACTAGTAGCCTGTATTTGAATTATACTGTTGCGTTTTCTGAATCAACTGCCTCATGCCATTCTGTTTCTACCATGTTCCCTGCTTGATGCCAGCCCATCGGTCCTTTTTAGATGGGCAGGGGGCACTGGTAAGCAATCCAAGGTAGTCGTGTTCTCTTGGCCATTGTAAAGCACTTTTGCCCTATTCCCATGTGTATAGAGTTGACTGCACAAAGTTTGGTGTAGAAATTAACCTTATTTTGTATAGCTGCCTCTCTTACTGTGTTTATCCTTTCATCTTATGTTTATGTTTATTCTATAAGATTAAGAACTTAACCAGAAATATGAGTAATATTGTATTTGATTTATTATTTTGTTAAACATGATGAAGCTGGAGAAAAATATCTCCATTCTTGGATTTTTCTTGTGGTAATTTCTGTTGTTTTAGTTACCAAGCTTATAAAAATTCTTCTCATTGTACTAAGAACTTTTCAGTTTTTAAAAAGTCTTGTCATGTGATTGTTTGCTGCATGATGTTATTGCTGACCTATATGCATCAGAACATACCCTTATTGTTTTGGCAGTAGAGAGTATTTTTCTTGACTACCTATGATTGGTTCTGCTTTATAACCAAATGCTTTAGCAAAACTGACTAGAATAGGAATGAAGGCCTGGCTGGGAGAAGGATGGAAGAACGCAGTGTAGCAAACTGACCATCAAATACTTGTTCAGAATCTGTCAATCAGAGCAGCCTTGTCCATTATAGGTCCCCTATAGATGAACTATTATGCCACAAGACAGCCATAATGCTACTAGTCTTGGGCTGGAGAACTTTGAAACCTTAGAAGATCATGAAATACCAGAATCTGGCACAAAGTGAAGAGTTCCAAAGCCGTGATTGCATCCTAGTTACAGCAAACATTTTCTGAACACTTGCTCTGTTCAAGACATACAGCAAGGACTAGGTGCTAGGACCACAAGGATGAACTTACATAACTTCCATAAGGGATGTATAGGTTATCAGGAAGGATAGGACAGATTAATTTGTTACACAGATATTTATAGAGCATCTACTAGATATCAGACACTAGTCTAAGCACTGGAGAGACAATAGCAAACCATACCTGCTTTCACGGAACTTGTAGTCTTATGAGAGGAAGAGGTAGAAAAATAAAAGCAAGTAAATATATAATATATCAAGTAATAATCGGTGCTATGGAGAAAATAAATCAGGGTAAAGGGAATAGGGAGGGCAGTACTGGGTGGGCTGGAACCTTGCTGTTTGAACAGAGCAGTCTGGGAAGGCTCCTCAGAGGAGATTACCTTTGAGGAGTCACTGAAGGAAACGAGGGAGCAAAGTATGCTGGGCTTGGAGTGTTCTGGACAGCAGGAAAAGCAAATGGAAGGGCCCGAGGTATCAGTGTGCTCGACCTGCTTAAAGAGCAGCAGAAGGTCAGTATGGCTAGAGCGAAGGGACAGGGTTGCTGGAAATAACATCAGAGACATACGGGGGCCCAGACTACTTAGGGATTTATAGGCCTCTGTTCAGGCATTTGGCTTTCAATTTGAGATCCATGGGAAACCAGTGGAAGATTTTGAACAGGGCAGTGTTGTGACATTACTCACTTTAGAAAAATATTACTCAGGCTATTGTGTAGATTAGACTTGTAGAGGGAGACTGAATAGGAGGCTGTTGCACAGTAATCCAGATGAGAGATGATGGTGCTGAGAGCAGTGTGATAGCTGTGAGTGGGACAAGAAAAGATCAAGTTCTGGGTATATTTTGAAGTCAAAGCTGACAAAGTTAGTTGATGGCTTGAATGAAAAGTCTAAAATAAAAAGTAGTCAAGCATGACCTCAAGAGTTTTGACCTAACTATTGGAAGATTAGAGTTATCATTTACTGGAATGGTGAAGGCTACAGAAGGAGCAGGTTGGAGTTAGAGAGAGAATAAGAATCAGGAGTTTTATTTTTGAACAAGGTAAGTTTGAAATCTCTATTAGTTATTCAAATGTAGCTCTTGAATAGACAGTTTCCTTGAGTAAATAAGTACCAACACCAGGCAGCCTTCCTAGTTGCCAAATGTTACTGTCAATAAGTGCTTGAGGAGTTCAGTGGAAGAAGTGATTAGATGTGATGATGGGGATGGACCAGTGATTGATTACATCATGATCCCTCCCTGTGAGCCAGCTGAGTGTAAGATGCCATGTAGGTAGGCTGCCTCAGGGTGTGCTCTGTAGAACCTCGGAGTAAGAAGACTTTTGTCTTTCTGGCCCAATTCCTCAATCCATGTGTGAATCCTTTTTAACACAACTTCATTCTCCATGGAAAGGTGACAAACCACCATCTCAGACCAATCCACTGTTAGAGTCCGAAAATGCCCACCGCCCAAGGAACGTCTCCAAAAGACCTCTCTCATGCAAATTGCAAAGGTTTTTTTTTATTTTTTTATTTTTCCAGCATGCTGGGGCTCTCTGATCAGACCAGAACAGAGCAACCCCGAGGAACTAAAGTATAGGGTTTATAAAGGCAAAAACCGCAAGATCAGGAGGGGGGGAGATACACGGTTGCTATACACAGTTGCTAAGATCAAAAAGAGAGTACATAAAATCAAAAGAGAGTACATAGTTACTGGGGTCAACATAACCTAAGACCTAGGTGAAATTAATATCCATCATAATCTTGACAATACCAGTTACAATCGTACAATTATCATTTATGATCTTGACATTAATCCAAATTATATGTAAGACATAGACAAATCACATCTTTATTATTAACCCAGGTACAACCTTTCTACTTTCAAGCTTGAGCAATCATGCTAGGGGGTTTCTATGCTCTGCCAAGGGTGATGTAGTGCACTGCTATTGTCTATTTGAGATCATAGTTTCAGACCAGAGTCTCACGGTGGGGGGGTTACTTTCCCAGAATGCAGTCTCAAGTGCTCCAAAATGGAGTCCCTACTGTCAAGGTGCTACTTCACCACAAAGTAGATAATAATCAAGAATAAGGTTGTCTGCTTAGAAATAACATGTTTGTTAGGTCATATGGTAAAGGCAGAGAAACAGAACACAGAAGGCTTGGGGCAGTGTGACAGCCTGCCTTTGATAGGTTCCCATCTGTTTTTAAACAGCTACAAACCCAAGGACAACCTGTGTTCCCATGGTGTAGAATGGGTCGTGTGTTATATATTCAGTTAGTAAGCTAAGAAGAGAAGGTACAAACATTAGTGCCCTTTAGATTTCCAGGATCAGAGATAGAGACATGTATATCAGGAATTCATGTTTAGCTACAGTGTATAAGGACTAAAATAGAATAGGATGATTTTGGGTCCTTTTAGGAAAAATAATGGTATCAAGCTTCAATTTTAGGCCATGCATGGGAATTTAAAATGTGTGTATATACATGTGTATACTTATTAACAGTTGAGTACTTACTCCATATGTGACATGCTGTTATATGCTTTGAATGGGACATCTCAGTGAGCACTGAGATACTTACTAGGTCATTCAAACTCAGCTCTGTTTGACTTTAAACTATATGCTTTTTTTAAAAAAGATTTATTTTTATTTATTTGAAAGGCAGAGTTACAGCAAGAGAGAGGGAGAGACAGAGAGAGATCTTCCATCTGCTGGCTCACTCTCCAAATGGCTGCAACAGCTGGAGCTGGGGCAATCCAAAGCCAGGAACCAAGAGCTTCTTCTGGGTCTCCCACATGAGTGCAGGGGCCCAAGTACTTGGGCTGTTTTCTGTTGATTTCCCAGGCACATCAGCAAGGAGTTGGATAGGAAGTGGAGCAGCCAGGACTCAAACCAATGCCCCTATGGGATGCCAGTGATGCAAGTGGCAGCTTAACTTGCTATGCCACAGCACCAGCCCCAAAGCATAAGCTTTTAAACGCTACTCTGAGTCAAGACTTGGCATACTTTTCCTGTAAACAACTAGGTAGTATTTTGGCTTTGCAGGCTGAACAGTCCCTTCTTCCACTACTCAACTCTGCTATTGTAAAGCAAAAGCAGACAATGACAGTCGATGAGCAGGGTTGGTCATGTTCCAATAAAGCTATAAAAACAAGCAGCAGGCTGGATTTGGCAGGTAGGAAATATTTGTCGACCCCTGTCCTAAGTAGCTCTAATTGTGATTCTAGCTAACTATAGACCTTGGATTTTTCTTCTGGGAATAAATGCTACAAAGAAAGCAGACCTCTGCCATTTCCTGTTTGCCAGTGTAGTCCATTCTGTGGACCACAGAAATCCATAGAAAGAAAGCCAGTTTCTGTCTGTTGATTGTGGCATGAATAATGAAGTAACAAAGTGACATTAGAAGCTGTTGTTCACATCATGAATCTGTGGCATTCCTTAGTATAGTTTGTTACTCACACCTCAGTTTTCTTTCCACTCTACAACTGGTTAGAATGGATGTTTAGGGGCCAGTGTTGTGGCATAGTATGTAAAGCTACCACCTGTGACACCAGTATCCCATTTGGTGCCAGTTTGAGTCCTGGATGCTGCTCCACTTCTGGTCTAACTCCCTGCTAATGATCTGGGAAAAGCAGCAGGAGATGGCCCAAGTAATTGGGCTCCTGCCACCCACATGGCATACCTGGATGAAGTGACTGGTTTTGGTCTGGCCTAGCACTGGCCATTGCAGCAATCTGGGGAGTGAACCAGCAGATGGTTCTCTCTCTCTCTCTCTCTCTGTAACTCTGACTTTCAAAATAAATAAATCTTTAAATAGAGAGAGATGTAGGGGCCGACGCTGTGGCATAGTGGGTAAAGCCACTGCCTGCAGTGCCAGCATCCCATATGGGCGCTGGTTCGACACCCCGCTGCTCCACTTCTGATCTGGCTCTCTGCTGTGGTCTGGGAGGGCAGTGGAGGATGGCCTGGGTCCTAGGGCCCCTGCACCAGGGTGGGAGACCTGGAAGAAGCTCCTGGCTCCTGGCTTCAGATTGGCGCAGCTCCAGCTGTTGCCGCCAACTGGGGAGTGGACCGGTGGATGGAGGACCTCTCTCTCTCTCTCTCTCTCTCTCTCTCTCTCTCTCTCTCTGTGTAACTCTGACTTTCAAATAAATGGATAAATCTTTTTATTTTTTTGACAGGCAGAGTGGACAGTGAGAGACAGAGAGACAGAGAGAAAGGTCTTCCTTTGCCGTTGGTTCACCCTCCAATGGCCGCCGCGGCCGGCATATCATGCTGATCCGAAGCCAGAAGCCAGGTGCTTCTCCTGGTCTCCATGCAGGTGCAGGGCCCAAGGACCTGGGCCATCCTCCACTGCACTCCCGGGCCATAGCAGAGAGCTGGCCTGGAAGAGGGGCAACCGGAACAGGATCCGGTGCCCCAACCGGGACTAGAACCCGGTGTGCTGGTGCCGCAGGCGGAGGATTAGCCTATTGAGCTGCGCGCCGGCCGATAAATCTTTGAGAGAGATGTTTAGGGTTCCAGACTGAGGAACATCATCTGTTTCCAACCAGAATACAGAACTGCCCACAGTACCTGTTTTCTTCAGAAGCTCCTGATGGTGATGGAGGAAGTACATTTGAACTTACCTTGTTAGGACTTAGATGCCTCTAGTAGTCACATTTCAGAAACAGTAGAGAACCAGGGACTGCGTAGGTTGAGTTTTAGCATAATGCAGAATCCATATCAGGATTACTTGAGAAATATGTTCAGAAGGCTACAGAATATCTGCAGTATCCATCTAGATAACTAGTGCTTGGATATCTTGAACAATATCATGATAGCACTTAGAAAGCCAGTATTTCTGTCAACATCAATAAAAACCACTTGAGTAGATTTACAAAGCAAAAGTCAAGGAATGGACAGATTTCTTAAAATACTACTATTGAAGAGATTCTGAAAGAAAGAATTAGATGATGTTAATCCGGAAAGGCTCTTTGAAAAAATAAGGGAGAGGTTTATTCTTTCAGTACTGCGTCAAGAGCTGGGGATGTAACTGTGATCAAGACAGTCAAGATTCCTGCCCTTGTGGAGTCGGCATGTGTGTGTGTGTGTGTGGTTACAAAATAAATAAGCAAAATAATTCTGGGTGTATACTTATGATGAAAGAAATAGTGGGATATATTAGTGACTAAAGAAGTGGCCAGTGTATGGCCAGTGAAGATATCTGAGGAAGTGACACTTGAGCTGAGACCTAAAAGATAAAAAGGTGCTATTGGAAGTGTTAAGGGAAGAACATTTTAGGCAGAGGGGACACCAGCTACAAAGGCCTTGGAGTAGGAAAGGGCTTTTGAGCAAGGAAGTGTGAATGGAGCAGAATGAATAAAGGGGAGTGGTATGTATTTGGAAGCTGGAGAGAAGCAGGGGCCGAATGGTTCAGATCCCCATAGATTTTGGTAAGAAGTTTGAATTTTGTTTGAACAGTGTCAAGCCATCAAAAAATTGTAAGTAAGGGAGTGTTATTATCTGACTTAAGATTTTAAAAGCGAACTCTGGTTGCTGTGCAGAGAGTGAATTAGAGAAGCATAAAAGAAAAGGCAGAAAACAAGCTAGGAGGCTGTTAGAGTACCGATAAGAAATGAAAATGGCTTAGATTAGATTGGAGGTAGTGAAGGTGAGAAGTAGATTGATGACAGATACACTTTGGAAGAAGCAACAACAGTACTTTATATGAGAGGTTAGGAAGAGAAAAGAATCAACGAGTGTTGGTGGTGCCATTTACCAAGGTTGCTAGAAAGGATGTAACCCAGAGTGCTAAAAGTGAACAGGATTTGGAGCTCAAACTGTTTTATTACTGATGAAGAAAGTGAGGCTTAGAGAAAAGTAATGCTTAGAGAGATAAGTGATTTATCCAAGGTAACATGTGACAAATGGCAATTTACTGAAAGTAGGAAACTTTCTTGGAGGAATTAAAAAGATGAGGTTGGTAAAGATGATGAGTGTAGTTACTGAAAGATTTTGAATGCTAAGTTGAGTAGTTTTGTTTTATGCAGTTGGCAAGTGAACCTCTATAGGGGAAGGAGAACATGAAAGTAATGTTTAAGGAGATTGATTGGATTTAGCAGTAACAGTAGAAACAAAGAAGGAAATAATGAGGGCTTAGGGAAGCACAATTTCACTCACTGAGATAGGGACTAAGAGAAAATATGTTTTATGGGAAAGATCAGTGGGACAAGTTTGAAGTGCCTGTGAAGTGTCTAGGTAGAGAAGTTCAAAAAGACCGTGGATGTATGTGTTTAAAACTCATGAGTGAGGTCTGAGCCTGAGAAAAGAGTCATTATTACAAAGGTAGTAATTTGTGCACTGAGAACTGATAAAATTGTCTTAAGAGGCTATGTAGAGTGGGGAAAGGACCAAAGACAGAGCAATGAGGAATACTGACATTTAAGAAATGACCAAAGGCAAAGGAACCCTTGAAAAAGACAGAATAAAGATAAAGGTGGTTTTAGAGGCCAGTAGAAGAGTTTAAGGAAAAATTAATGTAGAGTTCATTATAGCATTGTTTCTAATGACAACCATGTGGAAACAATTTCCAAGTCCATTAGTAGTTAAATAGCTAAATCAAGGAATGTTTATGCCACAAGCTCAGATGTCTGTAGACGGTGTGCTATTTTAAAATACAGAAAATAGGGCAGATATAAGGAAGTTAGTGCCAAGCTGGTTTTAGGGTAATCTGGCACTATACATGCCTAAATTAATTGTTGGCATATGTGTATATACATGCCTTAATTTTTGCATGATTTGGCCAACATTGTTAGTTGGCTAATTCCATTCATTCTCAGCCCTTTCCTATCTGCCTGACTCCTCTATGGAGATTAGAAAAACTAAATTCTCTCCCAATATCCCTTGTAGGTAGCAGTGGCTGTGTGAATTTTAACCACGAAAATACAGGCAAAAAGCTGCTAAGGAAATTTCTGAGAAATCCATTGCTTCCCTGATAAAAGGGACAGATGGCACTAGAAGAATCTCTTTCTTTTCTACCTTATTTCTTGAATGTGGATGTAATGTCTGGAGCTCAGGCATCCACCTTATGACCATAAAGGCATGTGCAAGAGAATTTCAGAGACAGGAGACCTATAGTTTCTAAGTTGCTGAGTTAATTATCAGCTGCTGTGTATCTTCAGACTTCTTGTTATATGAGAAAAATAACCTCTGTTAATTGGCTTTTCTTGTGGCAGAACCCTTTCAAACTAATGAGGTCTATTTTTGAACTTTGATTTTGATTGAAAAAAATTATATAATTTAAAACTTAAGAAATGTTTGAACTATTGCTTGAGTAAGAGAGAGATCTCTATATAAATGGAGATACTGGTATTTTTTATTTATTCATTTTACCATTATCTATTGATTTTCCTATTATAAAGGATAAAGATTTCTCTTTGACTTACTTATCATATCCCTTTCCTATTATACTGTTATTCTGTTAAATAACTATTTTGGATCAATTAACATTTATTACTTAGATTATTATTATTATGTTCATTTTATTCACACTGAGTCAAATGTACTATGATTGCTTCATTTCCCATACCCTGCTACACCACAGCTCTGGCCCCAGCCCCTTCAAGTACCATAAAACTAAGATGGTCTAGGCTGGCGCTATGGCTCACTAGGCTAATCCTCCATCTTGCGGCGCCGGCACACCGGGTTCTAGTCCCGGTCGGGGCGCCGGATTCTGTCCCGGTTGCCCCTCTTCCAGGCCAGCTCTCTGCTGTGGCTAGGGAGTGCAGTGGAGGATGGCCCAGGTGCTTGGGCCCTGCACCCCATGGGAGACCAGGAAAAGCACCTGGCTCCTGGCTCCTGGTTTCGGATCAGCGTGGTGCGCCGGCTGCAGCGCGCCGGCCGCGGCGGCCATTGGAGGGTGAACCAACGGCAAAGGAAGACCTTTCTCTCTGTCTCTCTCTCTCACTATCCACTCTGCCTGTCAAAAAATAAAAATTAAAAAAAAAAAAAACTAAGATGGTCTAGCAAGCCCACATTTTTTTTCGGAGCACACTACCTTCCAGAAACCTGGTATCCTCATATCATTTTGAACTGGTTGATCTTAAGGTGGACAGCTTGTATCCTGGATTTTTCCTTCAGCACTATTCTTGAAATTTCCTTTGCTTTATTTCTTGGGTTCCGTGCTTTTCTCTGTTTATTTTCCTCACTGTACTAGAGCATATCTTTCAGTCACTTCTTGAGGATGCATGAGAAATAACTCTTTTGACTCTTGACTGATGGTTTGGCTAGGTTTAGAAATTGTATACTGTCAGATTTTTGAAGGCATCATTCCACTGTCTTTTAAACTTCCATTGTTACTATTGAGTATCCATAGCCATTCTGGTTCATGATCCTCTGCATTTGGATTATTTTTTTTTTTCTTCAGAAGCTTTTGGAGTCTTTGTCATCCCTGATACTTTGATACTTCCAAATTTTTCAGTGATGAGAAACTTTGATGTGGATCTTTTTTCCTTGATTATGCAGGGTCCATTTAGGCCCTTTTCATCTTTAAACTCATGTCCTTCGGTTCTGGCTTGGTGTGGCACCCACACTGACATTTAGCTATTGTAGAAATCTGAAAACCTAGCCAAACTATTGACTAATCAATCTTTTTTTTTTTTTTTTTTTTTTTTGACAGGCAGAGTTAGTGAGAGAGAGAGAGACAGAGTTACAGATAGAAAGAAAGGTCTTCCTTCCGTTGGTTCACTCCCCTAATGGCCACCGCTGTGCCAATCCGAAGCCAGGAGCTGGGTGCTTCCTCCTGGTCTCCCATGTGGGTGCAGTGACCCAAGCACTTGGGTCATCCTCCACTGCCCTCCCGGGCCACAGCAGAGAGCTGGACTGGAAGAGAAGCAACTGGGACTAGTACCCGGCGCCCCAACCGGGACTAGAACCCAGGGTGCCGGCGCCACAGGCAGAGGATTAGCCAAGTGAGTCACAGCACCAGCCCAGACTAATCAGTCTTTTGATCTAGTCTTACATAAAAGAATAAACTTTGGCATTTTTTCCAGTTATCTAGGTCAAGTGGGAGTCTTAGGAAAACTTCAAATGAATCTATTTTCAAATCACATTGCACCCTTTCTCAGTAGAGGTTCCAATACTTGTAATTACTAATAGCTCAAACATAATAGACTGTTTTAAATCTTTTATTAAGGAATAGGATGAGTGGGAAAGTCTGAAAGATAGCTCTGTTCCCTGAGGCCAGTGCTGTGGCACAGATAAATCCTCCACCTGTGGCGCCAGCATCCCATACAGGCACTGACTGGTTCTAGTCCTGGATGCTCCTCTTCTGATCCAGCTCTTTGCCATGGCCTGGGAAAGCAGTGGAAGATGGCTCAAGTACTTGGGTCTCTGACTCGTGTGGGAGACCTGAAAGAAGCTGCTGGCTCCTGGCTCTGGATTGGCCCAGGTCCAGCCATTATGGCCATTTGGGGAGTGAACCAGCAGATGGGTGACCTTTCTATCTCTCCCTCTCACTATCTGTAACTCTACCAGTCAAATAGATAAATAAAAAATCTTAAAAGATAGCCCTGTTCCTTATAGTTACTTAGGGACTCAGTCTATCTATGGCACATTCATCTTCAACATGTGACCTCTAAGAAGGTACCCCAAGATTCATTTCCGGTCCAGCCAATCAGAAGAGGAAAAGAGAGGCCAGCATTGTGGTGTAGCAGGTTAAGCCTCCACTTACATCACCAGCATCCAAGATGGGTACTGGTTTGGGTCCCTGATGCTCTGCTTCTGATCCAGCTCCCTGCTAATGCACCTGGGAAAGCAACGGAGGATGGCCCAAGTGCTTGGGCCCCTGTACCCATGTGGGAGACCCAGAAGAAGCTCCTGGTTCCTGGCTTCAACCTGGCCCAGCTCTGGCCATTACAGTCATTTGGGGAGTGAACTGGTGGATGGAAGACCTCTCTCTCTTTCTCCATCTCTTTTTCTCTCCCTCTCTCTGTAATTCTGATTTCAAATAAATAACTAAATCTTAAAAAAAAAAAAAAAAGGAAAAGAATATGGAGGAGTATGCACAGGAGATTTTCATGGGCCAGGCATGGGAGGAGTATATAACACTCCTCACATCCTTATCTCTAGAATCCACTCATATGGACGAGCATAACTACAAAGAAAGCTAGAAAACATAGTTTAGGAATCTTCCCACATAGATGAAGAGAATAAGGGTTTTAACAAGCAACTGGCAGATTCTTGCCAATCAAGCATTCTGGGAAGTAAAATGGTGCAAAGCACTTAAACTGTCTAGTTTTGCTGAGTTACTGCTTTTCTACCTACTGTTTAGATTCCAGAATTTTGGCAATATCTACCATTTTTTCTTATATTCTTTACTATTATCTTTGTTTTTATGAGTTTAGGCCTTTTTACTCCTTTACTGTCATTTTTATAGAATTTAGTTGGGAGCAGAAATAAATGTGCAGCTACATTGTCACTTAAAATATGTAAATATAATAACGACCCAAAGGAAATATAATTGAGGTTCATATGGGTTTCTGGCTGTGAATTTTCTGTTTTCTTTTTCTCAACTATACTATGAATATGTCTTAGTTGTGAAAATCAGAATCATGTGTATTGACGTAGAAACATATGTTTAATTCATTAAACCAAAATGAGAAATTTCAGCACAATATTATAATTTGATTCTATTTTATATATGTTTATAAATATCTTACTAATTTTGGAAAGATAGGCCTCTGAACTTGAAGGTCATAATTTGCAGGGAGTGGGACTGAAAAGAAATTGAGGAGTTTGGGGGAGGCCTTCACTTTTAATTTTATAGACTTAATTGATATTTGAGTATTTCACATGGTACTGTTTGACTGTTATTTGGTCACTGAAGAAGAGAACTGGAGCCAGCTTGTGGTATAGCAGGTTAAGCTGCTACCTGTAACACCGGGTGCTGGTTCATGTTCCGGCTGCTCCACTTCCAATCCAGCTCCCTGCCACCCATGGGAGAGACCAAGATGAAGCCGCTGGCTTCAGTCTGGCCCAGCCCTGGCCGTTGCAGCCATCTGGGGAGTGAACCAGTGGATGGAAGATCTCTTTCTCTCTTTTCTCTCTGTATCTCTCCTTCTCTCTTTGTAACTCTGAATTTCAAATAAATAAATAAATCTTTAAGACAAGAAAAGAACCAGTAAGGGAATAGTTAGCAGGACCAAATGCACTAGAAAAGTACAATTAATACTGAAAAGTATCTACTAGATTTGAAAATTAGGAGATCATTATTGGTGTTGTGGGATCAAAAGTGATCTCGGCCGGCGCCGCGGCTCACTAGGCTAATCCTCCACCTTGCGGCGCTGGCACACCGGGTTCTAGTCCTGGTCGGGGCGCTGGATTCTATCCCGGTTGCCCCTCTTCCAGGCCAGCTCTCTGCTGTGGCCAGGGAGTGCAGTGGAGGATGGCCCAAGTGCTGGGGCCCTGCACCCCATGGGAGACCAGGAGAAGCACCTGGCTCCTGCCTTCAGATCAGCGCGGTGCGCTGGCCGCAGCGGCCATTGGAGGGTGAACCAAAGGCAAAGGAAGACTTTTCTCTCTGTCTCTCTCACTGTCCACTCTGCCTGTCCAAAAAAAAAAAAAAAAAGAGAGAGAGAGAGAGAGAACTTGACTAGATGGGCTTTGAAGCCTCTTCCAATCTTCAGTTCTACAAATACAATTTATTTGGGTTGGTCCTGCTAAGAACAGACCTCACAGAAACAAAAGCTCTGCTTTAATATGGCTTGAGCTGGGAATGCAGGTTTATTAGTGAAAGAGATTAGAATGAAGAATTTCTATTTCTTTTGAGAAGCAAAGCATTCTTCCAGTGTTGCATCACAAAATCTGATAGTCAGCACTTCCACTAATCTCTTATCAAGCTAGAGGCTCTCATTTTCTTTGTAAGTGCCCTTCCTTTTTCCCAAGGATAATAATTTAGAAACTGCTCTGCCAAGAATCAGTATATTTTGGGAATCCGTTTCTTCACCTCACCAGGGTTACATTACAGTGAGTCATGGCTCTGACTTCATTCCTCCTTAGAAATCTATAAGGTAGAAGATAATGAGTATCTCTAGTGCTACCCTCGTCCCCAGAAGATTCTAGGCTCAGCGCTTCCAAGAGTGACTCCCTCCCCCCTAGAACCAGAATTCCATGCTAGATAGAAACTTGGTACTAAACTACACTTTGAAAGGTTTTAAATGTTACCATAAAGAGGGCATAAAGTGCGTGTGTACAGAAACTTCTCAAGTGAAGTGGCTTCTTTTCAGTATCTTTATCTTTCTGGAGGCCACTTTAAGTAGGAATAGCAGACCATGAATATCTTCCCTAGGGACTCTCTATCAAAGGACAGACTTGAATTTACACTCCTCATTCTGCTTCCTAGGATTAGGTATGCTGGCACACATATAAAGTCTAATCAAGTCCCCTGCTTCTTGGTCAGTGTCAGCCTCTTCTGTACTCCCACTTTTTGGTCCATTAAAGGAATGACAAGATAGGACAAGAGTTTGAGTCTAAATGATGTCAGTTAGGATGATTCCTCTGGGTTCTGCCAGGTTCCAAAGTGTCCGCTGAAGAGCTTGCTAAGCAGGTGTGAATTTTGTCTTCTCACTCCACCTACCCCATATATGACTCAGCCCATAGGAGAGCCAGGCCATCAAAGCATCAGCAGACTAGGTTAAGAAACTGAACTGTGAGGGAATGAGATTTGAAACAGAAGCAAGCAGAGCTTCTGACTAGCAATCCAGGTAGGTTTCTTCAGACTATGAGAATGAGCTACCCTTTCTGTAAGACACTGACTTACTGTCACCTATGAAGATACAGAGATCACTTATTCCAAACTAAAACTACTTCTACCCTGAATTCCCTTATAAGCAGAGAGAAGGTACCAGGCTGAGGTTAGTCCAAATCACAAAGATCCCTCAGTTCTCTTGAGCCATATTCACTGGCCCTATCCACATTTTCCAGTGTTCTTGCTCTTTTATTAATTCAGGGTGGCCTACTACAATTTGGTTTTTATGTGTTTTTTTTTTTTTTGACAGGCAGAGTGGACAGTGAGAGAGAGAGAGACAGAGAGAAAGGTCTTCCTTTGCCGTTGGTTCACCCTCCAATGGCCGCAGCGGCCAGTGCGCTGCGGCCGGCGCACGGCGCTGATCCGATGGCAGGAGCCAGGTACTTATCCTGGTCTCCCATGGGGTGCAGGGCCCAAGTACTTGGGTCATCCTCCACTGCACTCCAGGGCCACAGCAGAGAGCTGGCCTGGAAGAGGGGCAACCAGGACAGAATCCGGCGCCCCGACCGTGACTAGAACTCAGTGTGCCAGCGCTGCAAGGCAGAGGATTAGCCTAGTGAGCCGCAGCGCTGGCCCTACAATTTGGTTTTTAGTACCTTGCTGTGAAAACAGCAATAAAGTCCCTACTTACAGGAAGGATAAGTAAGTAAAGATAAAGCTCAGTTGTGTGAGTCTCCTTCATTATTTCTGTGACACCTGGGGAACAGTTGGAGAAAGGTGAAGTGGTCTGTCACTAAGACACCTCTGCTTTGTGTTCCTCAAGCAACCTCATAACATTCTGCAGAGGCGCCTCATGGAAACCAACCTGTCCAAGCTCCGGAGCAGTCGTATCCCCTGGGGCTCCAAGACCAACAAACTCAACCAAGCAAAGTCTGAGGGCCTAAAGAAGTCTGAGGAGGATGATATGATTTTGGTCTCTTGCCAGGTAATATTCTGAAAACAACTTCTCCAGGGCTTTCTGGAAAATAGGATTTACAGCCCTTTATAATCCCAGGAGTGGAGCCCCTTCTCCAGGCTTTATGGAGTATGGGTCTTATCATGGAATTCATAAATGAACTTTAAAATATATGCAATGTTGTGTACGATGTGCATCTTTATGGGAAGAAGGATCAAAGCTTTCATCTGATTTTCAAAGGGGTATTGATTAAAAATTTTAAAAGTAAGAGCTTCTGGATAATGTATAGAATTAAATACTCAAAGTCCTTTGAGATCTTCTGTCTGTCCTGGATTCAGCAGGAAAAAGATCCAACTAAAGACAGACTTAGCAATGGTTAAAGATAGGACAATTCTAACCCATAATTGGGGAGAATGTGCACCAGCCCTGCCTTTCATATGACATCTGCTGCCTACTCCCTACATCTCCCATCCCTTGTGCTTCTCTGGCTCCTGCTGAACAGTACATTTCCTCTCCACAGTGTGCTGGAAAGGATGTGAAAGCCTTGGTTGACACCGGCTGTCAGTATAATCTCATCTCCTCAGCCTGTGTGGACAGATTGGGGTAAGTAGCCCTTGTGCTGCATGGAAGTCAGATGTGCATGCACTCTTTGCTTGAGTCTATTTTGATGTTAGAGACCGTCTTTAAGGGTCTAAATGGCTGCTCAAAGAGAAATTTGGAGAGCTCAGATTGCAGATAGAAACAGAGGCCTGCAGCTGGCGCCGTGGCGCAGTAGGTTAATCCTCCACCTGCAGGTGCTGGCATCCCATATGAGCGCCGGTTCTAGTCCCAGCTGCTCCTCTTCCAATCCAGCTCTCTGCTGTAGCCTGGGAAGGCAGTGGAGGATGGCCCAAGTCCTTGGGCCCCTGCACCCATGTGGGAGGCCAGGGGGAAGCACCCGGCTTCTGGCTTCAGATCAGCGCAGCTCCGGCCGTTGCGGCCATTTGGGGAGTGAACTAATGGAAGGAAGACCTTTCTCTCTGTCTCTCTCTCTCTCTCTCTCACTGTCTGTAACTCTACTTGTCAAATAAATAATTAAAATCTTTAAAAAAAATTGCCTCCTCAAAAAAAAAAAAAAAAAGAAAGAAAAAGAAACAGAGTCCTTTGTAGAGGGGAAGAGTGGTGGATTGTCAGTAAGCTAGGAGAAATCAATGATCCAGGGAAGCCTTGGGCTTTTCAGTAACTCCCACTTGCTAAGTTTTGAGGAAAGTCCTCTGGGTTCTGGAATGAGAATGTTTGAAACATCTGGCTCATTGTGTGCCCTTAAGAAGCTGTCCTATTAGTGGACCCCCATATAAGTAAAAGCAGGAATGTAGTTGGCCTTAGCTTATTCAGGATCCTTCTAGAGGATATACTTCCTGTCCCCAAGGAACAGATCATAACTGAGAATAGAACTGCTGTTGCTGCTGGACCTGGCCCATCATAGAGGTGATTAACCGTTAGTTATTTAGTACCTTTCTTTTTTGTGAAGAACCTGTGTAATCAAATCCTACTGTTGCCCTTCCTGGGGACTGGGTGTGAAACAGACATCTGGTACATTGTCTTCAGTTCTCTAGCAGTTGGAATTGGGTTCTGGTTTAGTCAGAGAAAGCCAATTTCTGCCTTACCTCCTTTTAACTCAACCTCTACTGTTCTGTCTTTTTTTAAAAAAAAATTATTTATTTATTTATTTATTTGAAAGAGTTACACAGAGAGAGAGGAGAGGCAGTGAGAGAGACAGAGGGAGGTCTTCCATCCGATGGTTCACTCCCCAGATGGCCGCAACGGCCAGAGCTGTGCCAATCTGAAGCCAGGAGCCAGGAGCTTCTTCCAGGTCTCTCACACAGGTGCAGGGGCCAAGGACTTGGGCCATCTTCTACTGCTTTCCTGGGCCATAGCTGAGAGCTGGACAGGAAGTGGAGCAGCTGGGGGGGATGCTGGCATTTCAGGCCAGGACATTAACCCACTGCGCCACAGCGCCAGCCCCATACTGTTCTTTCTTTCTCCCTACTGTTTCCTCCAAAGTACCAAATGAGCTCTGAGGACTGTCCTACAATCAGTGGAATCAACCCAATATCATTTTCCATTTCTCTAGTCCTAAGTACAACAAACCATATCCCAACCCAGATCTCTGTAATAAAGCAATCACTAATGTAAATTTGGTGGCTATATTCCAGACATTCAAGACATGTTCTTAGGAAGAGCTTATGCAGGGCTTTATTTCTATAGCTGGTGACCCCTGCCATGTGATTATTCCTTCTTATGTCTTCCCTGTCCTCACCCCTCATCACCGCTGTGACTCTCTGAAATTGGCCCTGTGAGTTTTGTATATTGCTATTTAGGGTGGGGAAGGAGGGAGCCTAGAATCCAGAGCTCTGGTGGGAAGAATCCTGAGCTTCTTTATGAGAAATAGTGCAACATGATGGTTCCAGAAAGACTAATAATGCCCTGGTGCATAATTAGGCAGCTGACTGCCATGATTCCAGAGGAATTAATAACTGTCTGTAAAACTGCAATTATTTTTTTTCTTTTGGATAGGCTATAACACCATAAGAGAGGAAATGAAGGAAAACAGAAGTATTGGCACAGAAAATCCGTAATTAAGTATTTATCCACCAACCCATAATAGCTCAGTGCTAGCTATTCCAATCAGCTTTACATAACTGTGTAAAGCCCCGGTGCTGTGCCTTTCCTTCCTCCTCTGCACAAATTAATGAGGACTTTCCCCATGATATTCCTTGTTGTTACCAATATCAATGCACTTACCAAAAGAGTGCTTGACCCTCTTTAACCTCATAGCCTAAGACAAACTGATGAGAATTGATTGAAAGTTATATGACAAAGAGGAAATTCGACATTAAGAATCTTCTAAAGTTAGGATTAACATGCCCACTCTGATATCTGTTACCCACAGATGGGTAAAATGACATGTTAACTAAACTGCCTCACACATAGGTAGGGAATGTTATGATACAGAATAAGATTCTCTGAATGTGACAGTTCCCTCCTTCACCAATGCAGGTAGTGATGTAAACATTTTGAGAACAGGAAAGGAATGTTTAGCCTTTTTATGTCCCTGATGATAGTTTAGGACAAAGTATAGAAATTTGTAGCCTAGATAGTCCTTTTCTGATTATTAACCACACACAAAAAATTCTCTAGAGAATTGTAACTGTGGTTAGGCAGTGCCAGAGTCTACTCTGAACCCCTGCGAAGGGAATTCTGATGTCTTCCTCTCTGGTGCAGACTCAAGGAACATGTCCGATCTCATAAGCATGAAGGAGAAAAGCTTTCCCTACCCCGGCATCTCAAAGTAGTGGGCCAGATTGAGCACCTGGTGATCACACTGGGCTCTCTCCGCCTCAACTGCCCAGCAGCTGTGGTTGGTGAGTAGAATTGGAGACTGGTCCTGTGAACCCTAATATAAACCTCCCCTCTATTTCCACAAAACCCTCATGAGATCTCTCGCCTGTAAATATTGACTTCTTCAAAATCCCTGGTCCCCATGTTCCTGTATTCTAGACCTTGTTCCCATTTTGCCCTCCAAAGTACTAGATGGACCTTGAGCTTCATTCAGGCCCTGCTGAGAATCAATCAGAAAAAGGAGTGTGAAACTCAGATAAAGAAATTCAAGGAGCAAGAAAACATTTTTGTGTTCAGGTGACAATGTCCCCTGCGAGCTTTCCATGAACTAGTTAGTAGCAAAGGGCAAGATCTTCCTCCTTTGCCATAAATACACAGCACCTCCTACACCTCCTTACACTTTCTAGTCTACTGAAAGTTCTTGGTTTTAGTGTACAAACTCTGAGTTATAATCTTGACTCAATCACCTTTTAACTGTGGGAAAATTACTTTAATAAAACAGTTGCTCAACAAGTGTTTATTAGAACAGACAGATGGATGGATGGATGAAATCATCCCAACACAAAGTGAAATATACTGTTTGAGTACTCGTTATAGCCTTAAGTCTCAATGTATAGCACATTAAGGACAGAGATCCTACATGAGGAGTAAGTGCACAGTGACTCCTGTTGTTGACTTAACAAATTGACACTCCTGTTTATGGCATCAGTAATCTCCCTATGCTCCAGTCATGAGTTTCCAAGGCTATGGAAGCCCCTTGAGTTCTCCGACTCTTATCTTGTTTAGACAAGGTCATAGTCAAAGTGGAGGTTCTCCTTGTGTTTCTATGGGGGTGCAAACTGTTGAAAGCTTTACTTAATGTATACTAAACTGATCTTCTGTAAAAAAAAAAAAAGAAGAAGAAATTATCAATTCCCAACTTGACTCTCACTGGGATTAAACATGACAATAGGTCTGATCTGATTTCATCATCATTTAAAAATCATCTATTATTTTTCACTTTATGTTTCTGTGTGGGAGCAAACTGTTGAAATCTTTACTTAATGTATGCTAAACTGATCTTCTGTATATAAAGAGGAATCGAAAATGAATCTTGATGTGAATGGAAGGGGAGAGGGAGTGGGAGAGGGGAGGGTTGCGGGTGGGAGGGACGTTATGGGGGGGGAAGCCATTGTAATCCATAAGCCGTACTTTGGAAATTTGTATTCATTAAATAAAAGTTAAAAAAAAAACTTAAAAAAAAAGAAAGAAATCATCCCAACAGTGATATGGCTGACTTCTAAACCAGCTTGGAAATGGCTGAATCTTAATTTTGTTTTTTTGTTTTCATTAGAGGACAATGAGAAAAACTTGTCCCTTGGTCTCCAAACTCTCCGGTCCCTGAAGGTAGGATTGATTCCACCTTCCTTCTTTCCTGCAGTGGGGATTGTCTTAAATGGGGACCTGTAGTGAGGTCATTGACAGAGATTAGTGATTCTTCTTTGTTTTCAGTGTGTCATAAACTTGGATAAGCATCGGCTGATCATGGGAAAGACAGACAAGGAAGAAATCCCTTTTGTGGAGACCATTTCTTTGAATGAAGACAAGTAAGTACCCAAATGGGTCAGGTCAAGTCAAATGCATTGTCATGAGCTGGGGGAGGTGGAGGTTCTCAGATAGGATATGAGATTATATCCTGCCTTTGACTTTCAATCATACCACAAGTCCCTCCCTACCCACAGAGTTCACTGTCCCTCAAAATTCTGTAGCCCACATTTCAGAACGAGTAACAATTGTGCCACCCAAATGAATGATGGGGAAAATGAGTAGCTTTTAAACCACATTTTTTTTTTTACTTACCTTCAACCTAACTTTTTAAAATTTGATATAATTTCTTCTGATATTTCTTTCTCATTTCAGCACTTCAGAAGCATAACTGCAGCCTGCAGTGTATCTGCACATGTGCACACATACCAGGTTGACAGATTGAGAAAACTAGGTTTGAACCAAATGCAGTAGCAAGCTTCTGTGGACCAAGTGATTCTCTCTCATAGAAGCCCCAGGGGCTCCTTCCCACCCAGACCTCTCTAGACTATAGTCTGTGCTTAGAGAACTTGTCTGGTTATAGCCATTGTTTTTTACTCCTTGGATCACTTAATTTATAGACCCTTTTTGACACTGCCAGGTCTTACTTGTGGCCTATTTCTCTGCTTCTTTCAGGAGTTTGCTTTTATTAGTCAAATATAGGAGTTACGTGGTTCTATTCCTCCATAGATACACCTGGTTCTTTTCCTGTAGCTAAATGTATAATAAACAGGAACTGACTTTTACCTCCTTTTAGCTGTTTCAAAGAGGTACCTGATGTCTACGTCTTGGAATTTAAATGTCTTCTAATTAATTCATTGATTTCTCAAGTATGAGTGGATCTGAAAGAAAGAGCACATAGAGATGATCTATCCCAGCTCTTCCATTTAAAGGCCCATAGAAGCAAATGAATTGTCCAAGCTTATATATTAAGTCAGTGGCAGAAGGACCTAGAACTCAGACCTGACTGCCAAGTTAAGGTTCCTATGTTGCCTCATTCATCTTCAAGCCTTAACAGGAGGGCAAAGAGGCAAGAGTGTGATAAAAGGCAGGGTAGGGGAAGAATATGCTTTGGAGGTAGATACTAGGAGGATAACATCCTTCCTGAATGGCCTTCCCTCCTGTGTGCCAAGTTCACTAAAAATTCATTGCCCCAAATGTTTAGGCTCTTTTCTTCATGCCTAAAACCTAAGGGTACAAAGAGGAATAAGAGGATCTGTCCTTAGAGGAGAGGACCCACAGAGATCCACAAAGAAGGAACTGAAAAATTCAGTAATAATCTGAGCATTGTTGTGATTGCCCCCAAGATCCAGACAGTACCTCTGCCTCGCCTTTTATTTGTCTGCCAAGGATGCATCTAGCTGGGAACAGTGGTAGTAAAGGAGATGAAAAAACTCAGATTAGGGCCAGACTAGGAGTGCCAAATAGAATGAATGGGCTGGGGAGGCCCAGCTGGGAAAGCCTTTCTGGGATGGAGGTGGGGAGTGAGACTTCTAGGCAGGGAACTGGGAGGTTGGAAAACTCTGAGCTCTGCCCAAATCCAAGGAAGCAGGGCAGGGCTAGCAGTGTTAATGATGACCTTTTATAACTGCCCAGTATTTCCTGGCCCTTCTCAAAGAGTTGGGGAAACACAAGGATTTTTTGAAACATTTTTTGCTAGGGGATCAGTTTAGGCACACAGCACCTGTAATAGAATCTCTGCTTCAGTTCAGAAGTGCTTGCATAAATCAGAAAGGCAGCCAGCTATGAATATGCTGGTAAGAGATTCCTGAGTTCACCCTTAGTTTATAGCAGTTCTCAGAGTGTTTAATGGATCCTACTTTGAATGTTGTCAAGTACCACCAACTATCTTGTTTGACATTCAGCTACTGTGCCTACCAAACAACTCTTTGGAACTCTGAATGTTTTTGGCCTCAAAGGAGCTTCCTAAGGACTTAGGATTTGATGAGCCTCTTGTAAACAACTAGGCAGCCATACTGCATTCAGTTGTCACTAGGTCGGTCATTCCCTTGGCTCCCTTTCCATCATCCTCTACAAAGGAAGCTGGATGGAAACCCAAGCACAGCCACAGTAGGGAGGCCACATCTGAAGCTCATCAAGGGTGATCCTAAGGTTACTAGCCTTTTGCACCCCTCCAGCTACAACCTATTCTCTTACCTAGGGAGACTTGCACCTTTCTGCTGAGGCTGTTCCACACTCCTCCCCTACCTGTAACACTAACACTTTGGCCTGCTTCGTAGCCTAGTGCTGAGCTGAAAGACTTCATCCCTTAATTCCCTACCTGAAAGTACCACTCTGAGCCTTGACTCTTGGCCACAAGTGAGGCATACTGCAGGCTTCTCCTGGTTTTTCCTTATTTGGATTCCCTATGAACCAAGTGAGGCCAAAAACTTTCAGGTTCTAAAATGATGCAACTGACTTTGGCCATTTGAGCTCAAGAGAATATGACCTCAGAGGGATGCTCAAATGGCCTTTTAGTGATCCTTCTAGCTTCTGAAAATTAGTCAGTGATTTTCCAGCTTGGGAATAGGAACAGTTTAGGTAAATTGAGTTTAGGACATCATAATCTCACTCAGTGCAATTAAATCATTTTAATTCTCTAACAAAATAATTGTATTTTAAACTCCAGGCTTCATAGAGGCACCTAAAAATTCTAAAGACACCAAAATATTTATGGTTTTCTGTAGACTTTGTAATTCCACATCTTCTCTGTCTTCCACGAAATATACTTTTTGACTGTTAAAAAAGTATAAAAATAATTTTGAGAAGTCTTAGACTTTCATTAACCTTCTTTAAATGCTGCCTAATTAAGTTTTCTGATAGCCTGTATCTCCTTGATGTTCATGAAGAATAGCAGGTCTACTTTTGGGGGGCTGGCAAGGAAGAAGGTGAGGTGAGGTCTTCCCAGAGTCCTAGAAAATTCTGGTGCCTCTAACTGAGGACATGGGAGAAAGAGTCTCCAACTGGGTCACAGTTCTGAATGTGGGCAGTAGCAGAAGTACCAGACCTATCTCACTGTATATTAGGTGACCATCTCAAGTACAGGAAGTTTACAAAATATTATTTTTATTGTTTGGCATTTCTATGTCTGACTCGTTTGGGGAACGAATGTTTTCTGACTTTTCTATTTCCTTGCCCTGCACAGACCCTACCTGGTATGATTTTCTATTCCTTAGTGTCTGTAGAATGGATTGCCTGGTGTGTCAGCTGCCCTCACTCTTGTGTAATAGAAATATCTTTCCAGGCTGGGGACGTGGAGGAGATGAACTGGATTCCTCCTCCTGTTGCCAGACCGTTCTGCATTGGCACTTTATTCGCTCAGTGTTTCTGGCTGTCTTAGGTATATTTGAGAGACCAATGTAACAATAAAGTGAAATCTGCCTCTCTCTGTGTTTGTCTGACTGTCTGTGTGTTGGGGAGGAGGTCCATATGCAGCCTAATTCCATCAGTGTTTTTCTCCAAGGATCTTCTGACAACAAGGCCTTGTGGTCCTTAGGTTCTCCATTGCTATTGTCCCTTCCTCTCTCCATTTCTGGCCGAATGTCCTTGGAAAAATTAGTGAACCACACTTAGCTTAGTTTTATAATCCATAGGGCATGCTTCACAGTGTCAAATTAGATAATCTGAGTGGTTGCCATTCAAATCTTTATACACAAGAACACTGTTTTGGGGCCGGTGCTGTGGCGTAGCAAGTAAAGCTGCTGCCTGCAGTGCTAACATCCCATCTGGGCAGTAGTTTGAGTCCCGGCTGCTCCAGTTCTGATCCAGCTCTCTGCTATGGCCTGGGAAAACAGTAGAAGATGGCCCAAGTCCTTGGGCCCCTGTACCCGCGTGGGATACTCAGAAGAAGCTCCTGGCTCCTGGCTCCTGGCTTTGGATTGGCGCAGCTCTGGCCGTTGAGCCATCTAGGGAGTGAACCAGTAGATAGAAAAATCTCTTTTTCTCTCTCTCTGCCTCTCTGTATCTCTGCCTTTCAAACAAATAAATAAATCTTAAAAAAAATAATTTTAACCCAGCACTGTGGCACAGCGGGTTAATGCCCTGGCCTGAAGTGCCGGCATCCCATATGGGTACCACTTCTAGTCCCAGCTGCTCCTCTTCTGATCCAGCTCTCTTCTATGGCCTGGAAAAGCAGTGGAAGAAGGCCCAGGTCCTTGGGCCCCTGCATCCACGTGGGAGACCCGGAGGAAGCGTGGCTCCTGGCTTCGGATTGGTGCAGATCCGGCCGTTGTGGCCATCTGGGGAGTGAACCATCAGATGGAAGACCTCTCTGTCTGTCTCTCTGTAACTCTGTCTTTCAAATAAATAAAAATACATCTTTAAAAAAATTGTTTTATGATGGGTTGATCAGCAGTGTTTGGGAGAACACTTCTAGAAAGGGAAATAAATATGTAGTTCAAACAGCTAGGAAAGTTTTGGGAAGGGAAAGGGTTGAATGACAGTATATAATTAAAGTCATTGTCTAAATGACATCCCAAATAAATGTATTTTACAAATGATGGAAATGTATCTTTTAAGTGTTAATATTTTAAATATTTATTTTAAATATTTAAGTAGTCTGCAAAAAATATGCTTTGATTATCATAGTCTGGAATTACACTTCTACTCAAAAGATACTGCTATCCCACTTCAAAAGGTTTTGTCTTTTTTTGTCCATGTAATCTAACTATGAAAAGTGTCCAATTAAGAAAAATGTCCCCCCAGAACTGGCTCTTAAGCAGTGAGTGCTCACTCATCTCAAAAAACAAAAACTAAAAAAATCAAGTTTTAACATTAAAAACTGTAACTTTCACTTCTAAAAAATACTGTATTTGCATAACAAGAACTTGGATTAACAAATTTATATGAAGATTATATTGATGTCTTAGTTGATTACACATAGATACACATGAGGGTTCTGTGTGCAGGAAATGCCATTTGCAAGACAGAAATGTGTAGCCTAAGTAAAGGGCAATGGTAACATAATGATTGTCTTCACAGCTATCATGTGCATAGTGTTCTTTCTGGTACCAGAAGCCAAGCACCTCCAATAGGTAGAGGTGTCAAGAAGCATAGCCTGACTCAGTTGGTGGGAAGCATCCACTATAAACCAGGGACTCCACTAACCCCCACAAAGAAGGTTATACTCTGTAATTTTGCAGTAGAGAAAGCTGAAGTACCGAGTAGTATCTGTATACAGCTAGCACAGGGAAGTCTTTGGTGCAGCAATTGAACTTCTGCATGTGATGCACCTGCACTCCATGTCAGGGTGCCTGGGTCTAAGTCCTGCCTCTGCTACTGATTCCAGTTTTCTGCTAACGCATACCCTGGGAAGCAGCCGGTTGTGGCTCGATGCTTGGGCCTCTGCTACCTGTGTAAGAGACCTGCATTGAGTTCTGAGCTAAGGGGAAGCATTCTACTGAAAATGGGGATTTAGAGTTCAGCATTCTGAAATAAAAAATGTCTTTCCCTGGCTTGGATCCCAGAACTCTGGAACTTGGCTGTTAACTCGGGATAGTGCTTCTGCTGCCACCCTCTCGAAGTGGGTTCTTTCTCACACAGTCCTATTACTGGTCTGAAAGAAGAGGTGGATGCTGTCCTTTACCCATTCCTGCTTCCAGACATTTCTTCTATCTGCTTTTAAAACTTTTTCAGCTTTGATTCTAATGACATTAAATTATATCACTTCCTTCCCTGTGTTGCTGCTGTCATCTACAAAATATATAAACCCTTGATCATTCCATTTCTCAATAAGTTTAGCTCTTGGCTCATTTCACTCCCCATTGCCCCCAGCACTACTTTTTGGCTTAACTCTATTGAATTAGGTACCTGGACGACCCTTTTAATACCCTGACATATCAGTTCCTTTAATTGCCTGTTTTCCACGGATTTTTTCCTCTACTCTTCTTATCCATTCACTTGCATGGACACACCTTAGATCTTGTTATTTATTACCAAAAATTATAAGCCCTCAATCTCAGATTCATATATCTCACTGTCTGACCACCACCATCTATCTTCCAGATATCTTCTGGGAACATAACTCCAACATTCCTTTGATTACCACCTTTTAACTATCGCTAACCTCTTAGTTTCTCTTTTCCTTCAAAATTGACTTCAATCCCAGATTCAGTCATTATAATCACTTCCTTAATATATACTTTTAATTTAGTTTGCTTTCCTTTTTGTCTTGTTCTCTGCAAAAAACCACAGCTTCAGTTAAACCAGGTCTTTGCCTACCCCTGTACCTGTACAGTATCCATGCTAACTGGCCTCACTTTAAATTCATGTACATAAACCTCAGGCCCTTAACGCTGGCTGACAGTCATTTCCCCCTAATCCATTTTCCTTCCCATTCATCTAAATCAGGGATCAGCCAACTTTTTCTGAAAAGGGCCATATAATGTATTTTTGGCTTTGGAGGTCATGGCCTCTTTTGCAGCTAGCTACTCATTGTGATCAACAATATGTAAATTTATGAAATTTGAATTTCATGACTTTTACATGTCATGATACACTAGCATCTCTAGACCCCCCCCTTAACCATTTAAATGTATAAAAACTATCCTAGGGGCTGGCGCTGTGGTGCAGCGGGTTAAAGCCCTGACCTGAAGTACCAGCATCCCATATGGGCGCTGCTTCTGGTCCCAGCTACTCCTCTTCCAGTCCAGCTCTCTGCTATGGTCTGGGAAAGCAGAAAAGGATGGCCAAGTCCTTGGGCCCCTGCACCCACATGGGAGACCTGGAAGAGGCTCCTGGCTCCTGGCTTCGGATTGGTGCAGCTCTGGCCATTTCGGCCATCTGGGGAGTGAACCAATGGATGGAAGACCCCCCCCCCCGCCTCTCTCTCTGTATAACTCTGACTTTCAAATAAATAAATCTTTAAAAAAACAAAACTATCCTAATCTTATAGACCATACAAAAACAGGATTTGGCCAAAGCTAGAGTTTGCTAAGCTATGTTATAATTTACTTCCTGTCTTTTTTTCTCCTGAAACTTCCAGCACCTTCTTCCCCATTCTCATTCTCAAATGATGACCTTGCTTTATACTTCATGAAGGAATCAGAATATCCATCACTCCTACCACATCTACCATGTTACACATGTGTGTGCATATATTCCACTTTCCCTCTGTTGCCATAGTATCATAGCATATTACCTAAATATTGTATAATTTATCCTCTCCATCCCGAGTAGAATGTTAGTTCCAAAAGGGAAAACAGTGTTGTCTGTTTTGTTCCTTGGTGTATGCTCAGCACCCAGAACATAAGTGTTAGCATGTAGTAAGTGTTCAACAAATATTAAAATGAATATATACTGACTCCCACAGGTAGAAGTTTAGAGAATTTTTCTCCAGAGAAACCTACCTCCCTTTCCAAGAGAAAAGACATAGCTGTCTTGACAGCTGGAGATCTTCATCACGTAATTGGTACTTTTCAAATTTCTTTGAAAAAACGCATAAGAAATTCCCATTTTATCGGATCAGTCCAGTACATAAGATGTACATATGGGGGAGGGGTAATAAGAAACCAACATTTCTCAAAATAATTCCCTTTTTGTGTGGGATGCATTCCTACATAGTCTTGTATTCTGTGATTTTGGGACGGGTGTGAGGAACGTTAGTTGCAAGTCATCAAATTGCACAAACCACTGAAGTGTCTGCAGAACCAGACATTTGAAAAACACTGCAGTTTGTCCTAATTATAAGCTCTGTGTACACAGAGGTTTGAATCAGCTTGCTAATACCTACCTCACTCTTATGTGTGAATGGATAGCCAAGGATCTCCAGACATTTGAGAAGCTTCCAAGACAAAAGACAAAAACAGATTGAAAAACTCAACACAGACAATTCAAGAAGCAAAAGAGGCCCGCACCGCGGCTCAATAGGCTAATCCTCCGCCTTGCGGCGTCGGCACACCGGGTTCTAGTCCCGGTTGGGGCTCCAGATTCTGTCCCGGTCACTCCTCTTCCTGTCCAGCTCTCTGCTGTGGCCAGGGAGTGCAGTGGAGGATGGCCCAAGTGCTTGGGCCCTGTACCCGCATGGGAGACCAGGAGAAGCACCTGGCTCCTGGCTTCGGATCAGCACAGTGTGCCGGCTGTAGCACAGTGGCCGCAGTGGTCACTGGGGGGTGAACCAACGGAAAAGGAAGACCTTTCTGTCTCTCTCTCTCTCACTGTCCACTCTGCCTGTCAAAAAAAAAAAAAAAAAAAAAAAAGCAAAAGAAAACGAGAGGGGCTGGCGCCGTGGCTCACTTGGTTGGTTCTCTGCCTGCAGTGCCCCGTATGGGCCCCGAGTTCTAGTCCAATTGCTCCTGTTCCAGTCCAGCTCTCTGCTGTGGCCCAGGAGGGCAGTGGAGGATGGCCCAAGTGCTTGGGCCCTGCACCTGCATGGGAGACCTGGCTCCTGGCTTCAGATCAGCACAGCGCCGGCTGTAGCGGCCATTTGGGGGGTGAACCAACAGAAGGAAGACCTTTCTCTGTTTCTTTCTCACTGTCTATAACTCTACCTGTCAAGTTAAAAATTTTTTTTCAAAAAAAAAAAAAAAACATGAGAACTATTCTCAGAGAAATGAAAATGAAACAGAACCCTATCTTTTTTATATAAAGATTTATTTATTTATTTGAAAGTCAGAGTTACACAGAAAGAGGAGAGGCAGAGAGAGGGAGAGGTCTTCCATCTGCTGGTTCATTTCCCAATTGGCCACAAGGGCCGGGGCTGCACTGATCCAAAGTCAGGAGCCAGGAGCTTCTTCTGGGTCTCCCACGTGGGTGCAGGGGCCCAAGGATTTGGGTCATCTTCTACTGCTTTCCCAGGCCATAGCAGAGAGCTGGATCAGAAGTGGAGCAGCCAGGACTTGAACCGGTGTCCATATGGGATGCTGACACTGCAGGCGGCAGCTTTACCTGCTACACCACAGTGCTGGCCCCCAGAACACTATCTTAAAGGAGCAAGGGTTGCACTGGTGTTGTGGCATGTCAGGTTAAGCCACCACCTGTGATGCCAGGCATTCCATATGAGTGCAAGTTCAAGTCCCAGCTGCCTCACTTATGATCCAGTTCCCTGCTAATGCTCCTGGAAAAGCAGTAGAGATGGCCCAAGTACTTGGCTCCATCTGGGGAGCCAGCAAATGGAATCTCTCTCCCTGTGTCTTTCTCTCTCTCTCTCTCTCTCTCTCTCTCTCTCTCTGCCTTTCAAATAAGTGAAATCTTTTTTTAAAGGCAAGGATGAGGGTAAACAACAAAGTGCTTTGCTGAAGGCCATTATGCTAAGTGAAATAAGCCAGACACAGACAAATACTGCATGATGCCACTTAAATGTGGAATCTGAAACAATCAAACTCATAGAATCAGAGCGTAGAATGGTGTTTACTGGAGGCTGGCGGGGTGGGTAGGAGGATTGGGGAGATGTTGGTCAAAGTCTACAAAGTATTCATTTAAAATGAGGCTTTTTGAAATATATAGTGCAGCATGGTGACACTACTTGATAATAGTGTCTACTTCAAAATTGCCAAGAGTAGGAGTAGGTGTTGTAGTGCTGCACCCCATATTGGAGTGCCTGGGATTATATCCCACCTCCACTTCTTATCTAGCTTTTTGCTAATGTGCCTGGGGGGCAGCAGGTGATGACTCAAATACTTGGGTCCTTGCTACCCATATGGAAGACTGGATGGAGGTCCAGGCTCTTGTCTCTGGCCTAGACCAGCTCTGGCTCTTGTGAGCTTTTGGAGAGTGAACCAAAGTATGGTTTCTTTATCTGTTCTCCCTCCTCTCTGTCACTTTGCCTTTCAAAAAATAATTGCTAAGAGTAAATTCTGAGTGCTTGCTTTGGCAGCACATATACTAACATTGGAACGATACAGAGAAGATTAGCATGGCCCCTGCGCAAGGATGACACGCAAATTCGTAAAGCGTTCCATATTTAAAAAAAAAAAAACAGTAAATTCTGAATGTTCTCACTGCAAAAAATACATATTTGAGGTGACAGCTATGGTAATTAGCTGGCACGTTGTATAAATATATCATTACTTTATACCTTATAAATACATATAATTTTTCAATTTATAATAAAATTAATTATTTTATAAACATTTATTTATTTGAAAGGCAGAATTACAGAGAAAGAAGGAGAGACACAGAAAGATCTTCCATTTGTTGGTTCACTCCCCAAATGGTCACAATGGTTGGGGCTGGGCCTCTGGATCTCCCAAGTATTTGAGCCATCCTCCACTGCCTTCCCAGGTGCATTAGCAGGGAACTGCGTTGGAAGCAGAGCAGCTGGAACTTGACCTGGTGCTCCAATATAGGATCCGACATTTCAGGCGACAGCTTAACCTGCTGTGCCACAATGCCTGCTCAAAAATAAATAATAGAAAATGTTTAAAATTAAAAGGAGAAGTTGGCAAGAAAGTATTCCAGTCAAAAGAAAGGAAATGTCTTCATATTATGCTAATTGGATTAACAGTGAATAATATGGTTGCTTTTATAATAATGAAGTCAATGGTGACTTATCTAAATTGGTGGATATAAATCTATTGAGGGATAGAAGATGAAGAAATAACACATGTGTTTATGAGAAGACTTGAGCATAAATGCATATCTTATTTCCTATAGCAAGTAGTAAAATGGCCCACACTTAAAAATTAAGAACTAGCAGTATATGATGCTACTTATGCTTTATTTTATTTGAAAGAGGGGGAGGGGGAGGGAGAGGGGGGAGAGAGAAAGAGAGAGACAGAGAAAGACAGAGAGAGAGAGAGAGATTCCATCTGCTAGTTCATTCCCCAAATGCCCACAACAGCTAGAGCTGGGGCCAGGCTGAAGCCAGAAGCCCAAAACTCCATCCTAGGCCAAGATAGTGAGTGTGTGAGATCCCATTCTGTGGTTTAGTTCTCAAATTCCTGGGATCCAAAAACTGAATCCAGGTCTCCCACGTGGGTGGCAGGGAGCCAACTGCTTGAGCCATCACCTGCTATCTCCCAGGGTGCACATTAGCAGGGAGCTGGAATTGGAAGCAGAGCTGGTACTCAAACCCAGGCACTTCCATATGGGATGCAGGCATCCCAAGCAGCATCTTAACCACTGTGCTAGACATTCACCCCTAAGCGTGATATTTAGAAATATGAAGATAAGTCCCAAAAGAGATAGCTAAAAGGTAAAAAAGAGATTACCTCTGGGGAGTTGAAATAGGAAGTGTAGAGGGCTAGGGCAGTGTCTGCTCTTTTTCATTATAAGCCTATTGATACCTGTGAATTTTTTTAATGTAATTGATAAAAATTAGTGTTTAATGTAGCAGTTCATTGATTTGAAAATCTAAGTGGATGGAGAAGAGGAACTGCTTCTATTAAGCAGTATAAGACTCTGGAAAACCAGTAACACTGATTTAGTACCCCTCTGGGAAAAAAAAATATATAATAGCTCCTTATTTTGGTATGGAGCTGTACTGTGTTCCTTTGTTATTTTAGGGACTCCAGTGACTTGTCAGCAGTGGTAGCACCAGCAGCTCTAGGAAAAGAGAATATTCTGGTTCCATGCGTCGTTGTTACCATAGTAGCTACTAGTATATGTGGACATGACACACACAGCTTTCCATGCAGCGGCCAAAGAGCCTAAGAGGGCGCATCCTAGCAGATGTGCAAAGTAAAGTTGCTCAAATAAGACATCTTAGGGTTATGCTTGGGAGTAACTGGAAAGCCTTCTCTGAATGTGTCCCATCACAACCACTGGAGGCCAATCCAAGGAAATCGTCCATGCTGTGCATACTCCACTTGTCTTGGACTGGAGTGGCCAAAGCCAGAAAGGGTGGTGCGGAGGAATAAGAAAGAAGGGGGCATCCAGACAGCCATTCAGTCATTAGAGGGGAATGGGGATCAGAGTAGGGAGATAGCGGAACTGGCAAGGCCACAGTCACAGATCTGTCCCAGATCCATAAATTGTCACTTCTGCTTCCTAACCCTGTGACTGCCACACTTAAAATTAGAAATAGTTCCCCTTCTTTTCCTAACCACCCCCACCACCACCCCAACACACACACCGGGGAATTTTTTTTCAAGCCTCACAAAGAAATAAAAGGACCTAGGCCAGGTGGGAGGGTACACCTGGGCCTGTATCGCTCCTTAAGAGGAATGGAACAGGAAAATCTAGTTACAGCAAAGCAAGGAAAAGGGTGGGTACTAAGGCCAGTCCTGCACATAAACAGCACAACTCCAATGAACCCTAATCCTCTGAGACCCTAGGCCAGAAATCTTTCCTCCCTTGCCTACTATGGTGGCCCCAGATCCTACCATTTGCATCTCTTTGGGCGTCTCAGCAGAACTGAGTAAGGATTCAAGTAGCTATAGGTACCTGATACTTTTCTTTGGCCAGAGGAACCTTTCCCATTCTCCTTTTTCCTTTCTCTGATCCCTGTAAGCATTTATCATTTTTTAAAAAAGATTTATTATTTACTTGAGAGGCAGAGTTACAGACATAGAGAGGGAGAGAGAGAGGTCTTCCATCTGCTGATTCACTCCCCAAATGGCTGCAACAGCCGGAGCTGGGCCAGGAGCTTCTTCCATGTCTCCTACATGGGTGCAGGGGCCCCAGGACTTGAGTCATTTTCTACTGCTTTCGCAGGCCATAGCAGAGAGCTACATCATAGTGGAACCGGTGCCCATAAGGGATGCTGGTGCTGCAGGCGGATGCTTAACTTACTACGCCACAGCGCCGGTCCCAGGCGTTATCATCTTGATCTCAGTATCCATGTGCAAAGATAATAAGACAAGGTCCCCATCTCACCAAGCGCACAATATTTTGGTGGAGGTTGGGAGTATAAAGGCAGATAAGAAAACATAATTTTACTGTAATGGGGTAAGTTAGGAAAGAGATGGGCACAAACACAGAAAGGAGTGCACTTAGGACAGGCTGTGTGGTTCAGCAGACCCCTGACCTAAAGGAAAGTAAGAGTTGCCCAGATATGGGCAGGGCAGAACAAACGGAACTAGCCCCACCACTTCTACAAAGTCACCGGAAGTTGTATTCCAGTTTTGGCAGACAGCTGCCTCTCCAAGCCCTGTGTTCTTGCTAGATCAGTTCCTGTGACTCCTCTCCTTACCTTGGCCACAACCTTGAACCTTCATTTAGGCTCCAGTCAGGTACCCATCCTTCCAGTCATAGTCTACCCTCGGCAACATCAGTCTCTATTCTAGAATGGCATTGTCTAATATAAATAGAAAATATTCTGGTAACCACACTTTAGTAAAAAAGCAGGTGAAATTAACATATTTAGCCCAGTACAAAATATCTAACCATATTAATATCTTAAAATCTGAGATGTTCTATTTGGTTTTTAATGCTAAATCTTTGAAACCCAGTGTATATTTTATACTTACAGCTTGTCTCAAATGTTCAGTCGCTACATGTAGCTAGTGGCTACTGTACTGGACAGTGTACCTGTACTGGACAGTGTACTTCCAGTGTTACAGTGTATTTCCTCTAAGCCTCTGCACCCCAGTCAAGGCCATGAAAACAGTTCTGGAGACAGCTATGAGGTTTCAGCCAAGCATGAGCATTCTCTTTAGACACCAGACCTAAACAACCCTAAAATAATCCCAAACTTGCTTCTGAATAAGCTTATACAATCAGATCCGAGGTGCCTCACTGGTTGTGTAAGCTGATTCAGGGTGTGTAAGTTTGACCCAGGCTGTGTCTTGATTGTCGTGGGTCAGCAGAACACCCATTGACGTCAAAATTCACCAGTGACAGCATCTTCCCAGGGCAGCCTGGTGACAGGACAGCCAGCACTGAACTGGTCCTGTTTGGGGATGGGTATTTAGGACTGAAAGGAGCTAAATATATCTGATGCAATATCAGACACTCTTGTGTTAATTCTAGCCTGGCATCCATAGGAATCATGTGGGAGAAAAAAAATGTAGAAAATTCTGTTAATGAAAACATTTACACAATCTAGGAAAAGATAACTTTTACAATCTGTTTAGAGAAGGAAGCACAAGTATTCCGTCTGAGTTCTTGAAATCCAGAGAGGCACAGAGAAGGGCGTATGATTTGCCCAAGATCGTTCAGCAAAACCCTAACAGTTTTGACGAACCCTGTATTCTTCCCGCCGACTTCACGGTCTCCACTAACTACAACAAATATTTTAGTGGAAGACACTGTGCCATCGCCAGGGTGCCCCTAATGCACCCGCGGAGGACGACCCGCGCTGGGCTGACGGGGTCAGCCGCCGCAAACACACTTGTCCCCACCTCCTGGAGGTCGGGGAGGAGGATACTGCTGGAGGTTCTTTCGCCAACTTCACACCGTCCGGAGCCTGGCCTGGGCCAGCCCAGCATCGCCGCTGCGGCCTCCTTTCCAGCTGCCGCCAGGACCAAGGCGGCCAGTGTCCATCCGGCGGCCTGCGGAGAGCCGCACCTGAAGGCGGCACACTGCGACTGCAGGAAGCCGGGCAGGGAGCTGTGTCCGGTCGGCGCGCGGGCTGCAGGTCAGCACCTAAAGTGATGGGGACGACCCCCGACCCGCTGACCGGGGGTGGGTTTATGCGAAAACAGATGGCTCGGCCAGTCCCGGCCCCGTCTCCACGGACTGGGCCACCCTGCCTGCCATTCCAGGGGCCTGGCACATCCGGGCCGCCGGGATCTGAAACAAACGGCTCAAGCCTTGCATGGGCTGCATCTGACAGCCGGAGCTGGCACTGGCTTCCGCAGAGCCCAGACTGTCACCCCAGAACAGCCCCACTGTGTCCGGGGGCCACGCGTGGGCCGGGCCGAGCGCCGGGACCGCGCAGCCTCCGGACCCTCCGCACACGGAACCGTTTCCGGGGCGGATGCTTTTTGCTGCTGACCCGGCGCGGCCGGTGACGCCAAGGCCCAGACGGAAGTGTGGGTGGCGGAGCCGGAGCCGGAGCCGGATCCCCAGCGTGAGCCCGAGCCGGGAGCCGGTCTCGGGGGCTCCGGGCTGTGGGGACGGCTGGGCCTGGCAGCGATGGCGACCCTGTGGGGCGGCCTCCTTCGTCTTGGCTCCATGCTCAGCCTGTCCTGCCTGGCGCTCTCCGTGCTGCTCCTGGTGCAGCTGTCAGACGCCGCCAAGGTGAGTCCCGCCCAGCCTTCGCTCTGACAGGAGCTCCTCCCCTGCTCCGGCCTTGCGGAAGCTGCCTCTGCCGACCTGCTCGCCGCCAGTGGGTTCCTCTCCGACCCTGACAGCTGGACCCCTGGCTTCAGCCCCCGCAACACCGCACCCTGCCGGCTGCCTGGGAGCTCGCTCGCCCTGAGCCCGGGCAGCCTGGCCGCCCCCGCGCCCAGCCCAGTGCAGCCCAGCCCGTGCCCGCAGCCTGGACAGCAGCTCCTTCGTCACCTCCCTTCTCAGCCCCGACAGCACCCACCTCACCCGTCCCAGCCTTTGCAACTCAGAGGGCCTTTCGTTCTCCACCCTGAAGCTCTGACCACCTCCTCCTCCCTCCCCCATTCCTCAAGGCAAGGACCGAGGGAGCCCCCCATCTCCCAGCAGTCCTCCTCATTAGACTAACTCGTGTCATCTCACCCCCGAACAGATTCCCTTCCCGGGTGGAAACTTGCCCCTCCTGGCAACCTCCCCTCCCAATAGGATCGCTCACTTCCTAGGCTCACCCAACCCCCTCGGGACCTCTTGGCTGCTTTTCTGCCTTTTCTTGACTGCCTGATACTTTAGTGGGTAAAAGAGGACCCAGACTGCGGAAGAGGTGAGGTGATCTCCCTGGTTGCGTTTCTCCGCCCATCTAGTACCCCCATGCTGCTGGGTGCCCCTGCTCCCCGGACCTGCCCTGGCCCCACACTCTTTACTGAGCTACCCATTATCGGGGGAAACAGAAGGGATTCACACTAGCGTGGTGGGAAAACAAAATGACATTGCAGTTTTGGGCAAAAAAAAAAAAAAAAAAAAAAAAAAAAAAAAGAGCTTTCATCTATAGGGACTGGAAAAAGGAAATGACAGGTAGCAGATGTTTGTGATCAGGGATTCTGAAAGCTTTCCCACCTCCCACTAGAAGCAGCAACAGCAGCAAGTCTCCTGGCACCCTCCGCATAGCTCCCCCATCGCTTTATGTAACGTATGGCGACCGTGTATTTATGTGTCCTCGTTATGGGCAGGAACCCTGGCTTGTGCTCATCTGAGCCCACCTCATTGAACACAACAAGTTCTGCACAGAGCAGATGCTTACCAATAAGCAGTCGCTGAATACGTTTATGAACAGCTCTGCCAGGTGGATTGTGGGTGCTGGGGCCCGGTGCTCAGGGGATAATAGATTTCCCTTTGCTGAGGAAGAGTCCGCTACTCTTTCTCTACACAGATGCTTGGTCGCTCTTCTCTCTCTTTAAAACTTTTTCTTAGAACTTGTGCTGTCAGCTGGTTCCCTGGGAAGCACAGACCAAACTGATCTCAGCTAGAATGGAACTACTTCCCATATGTACTTCCTTTCTGGTTGGAGCTAGGTGCCTCCGACGCTTCATCCCTTTTACAGGACTCTGGCCCAACTCTTTTGGTCAGTGTCACTGCCCTTCCACCCAGGAGTGGCAGAATGGTATGGAGAAGCACTGTGACTCTCTTTGAATAATTGTTAGTTTGCTCCTTCCCCATCCTTTTGAAATCAGCGTTCTTATATGCAGGCACAACTGTCTACTCTGTGTGTTTCTAATGGCAAGTACTTCTTGAGAATATGAACACAATTGGATTGCCATATGACCATAACTGGCTAATAAATCACAAATCCTGTACTAGGAATAATTTCAAAATAATTTTATGTGCTATACAATGATTCATGAGCATTACCATGTAGGACTTGTGAGTTTTGAAATTTTGTCTCTCTCAAAATTAAAGGTTTTTTTTTTAAGATTTTTATTTTTTTTTGACAGGCAGAGTGGACAGTGAGAGAGAGAGACAGAGAGAAAGGTCTTCCTTTGCCGTTGGTTCACCCTCCAATGGCTGCCGTGGCCGGCGCGCTGCAGCCGGTGCACCGCGCTGATCCGAAACCAGGAGCCAGGTGCTTCTCCTGGTCTCCCATGGGGTGCAGGGCCCAATTACTTGGGCCATCCTCCACTGCACTCCTGGGCCACAGCAGAGAGCTGGCCTGGAAGAGGGGCAACTGGGACAGAATCCAGCGCCCCGACTGGGACTAGAACCCAGTGTGCCGGCGCCACAGGCGGAGGATTAGCCTATTGAGCCGCGGTGCCAGCTTTAAGATTTATTTTATTTATTTGAAAGACAGAGTTACAGAGAATGGTAGAGACAGAGAGAGAAGTCTTCCATCCGCTGGTTCACTCCCCAGATGGCTGCAACGGCCGGAGCTGCGCCTATCCGAAGCCAGGAGCCAGGAGCCTCCTCCAGGTCTCCCATGTGGGTGCAAGGGCCCAAGGACTTGGGTCATCTTCTACTGCTATCCCAGGCCATAACAGAGAGCTGGATCAGGAGTGGAGCAGCTGGGACTAGAACTGACGTCCGTATGGGATGCCGGTGCTTCAGGCCAGAGCTTTAATCTGCTGTGCCACAGCGCCGACCCCCAAAATTAAAGTTTTAAATGAATGGTTTTAGAACATTTGGCCAGAGGTGTTTAGTAAAATGTGTATGGTGCAGTTTGTGTTTTCTTTTCTAAATGTTGATGGTAAATTGTGAACAAGCTGTGCTAAGTTTCCATTTTGGTTACAGAATTTCGAGGATGTTCGATGTAAATGTATCTGTCCTCCCTATAAGGAGAATTCTGGGCATATTTATAACAAGAACATATCCCAGAAAGACTGGTAAGTATTCTAGTTATTGAATTATCTGTCAAGTTTTTTTTCTTTGCTTATTGTTGTTAGTACAGAATGTTCCTCTCATGTATAATTTTCTTTTGAAGTATTTCTTTTTAAGCAAAAATGTCCACTTCTATTTGCATTTGAAAGTCCCAGCAGAGCCCTGAGTGCATTATTCCAGCTTAAAGGAGTCCTGCAGCTAAAACACTAAGACCCAGGATTCACATGAGGATGAGGCTGAGTCTATGGCGCCTAAACCACCATAGTTACTTTAAATTTCTCCCTCATGCTCTTCAGTAAGGGGTTAAGAAACCTCCTTTCTCTGGATTATAAAAAAATTTTTTTTGACAGGCAGAGTGGACAGTGAGAGAGAGATACAGAGAGAAAGGTCTTCCTTTGCCATTGGTTCACCCTCCAATGGCCACCGTGGCCGGCACACTGTGGCTGGCGCACCGTGCTGATCCGAAGCCAGGAGCCAGGTGCTTCTCCTGGTCTCCCATGCGGGTGCAGGGCCCAAGCACTTGGGCCATCCTCCACTGCACTCCCGGGCCACAGCAGAGAGCTGGCCTGGAAGAGGGGCAACCGGGACAGAATCTGGCACCCCGACCAGGCCTAGAACCCGGTGTGCTGGCACCGCTAGGTGGAGGATTAGCCTATTGAGCCGCAGCGCCAGCCCTGGATTATAATTTTTACAACTTACAGGTTTGGGTCAAATATTGTGAAGTATAAGAGGCTATGTATAAAAGTGACAGAGGCTCAGGAAGGAATGGGAGTGAGCTGTGTATGGGATTATCAGAGTTTCCCATTTGGTGCATGTGAATGGGCTATAGGTGTGCCCTCAGGAAGTCAAGCAGGCCTGGCACCCCTGGGATCCTGACTGACTAGCAGCCAGCAGCCTTCTCTGTTTGTCCCAGTGGGCCTTACAAATTAATTTATTAATTTATAGTATTTATTTGGAGGCAGAGACAGAGAGATAAATCTTCCAACCTCTGGCTTACTCCCTGCACAGCCCTAATAGCCAGGGCTGGAGCAGGCTGGGAGCTGGAAACTCAATCTGGGTCTCCCCTGTGGGGTGGGTGGTGGGCACTCAACTACTGCAGCCATCACCTGTTGCCTCTCACTGTGCAGATTAGCAGGGGGCTGACAGAGCTGGGACTCGAGCCCAGGCGCGCCACTAGGCGATGTGGTTGTCCCAGCAGTGGCTCACCTGCTGCACCAAATACTCTCTCCCAATGTTCTCTGTGAAATGGTTTCATGTGACAAAGTGATTCGGCTATGTTCTTACAGGTTATACAGAAGCTAGTTACTTTATACAATACAAGAAAGTTCAAATAATTCTTGTTACTTCTATAAATTTTTCAAATATATTCTACACCCATCGACAGTTTATTCTGTTATCAGTAATAGAACATGATGCCTAAGTGGCAAATGAACTCATTCTTCAAGTGTTTAAGCACTGGTCTTCTCACTAACATTTTGTTATCCCAGGCTTAGACAGAATCATGTCGTTCATCCCTGGTAACTGGTTGTAATAGGGAGCTTTGGAAATAAAGAGTTGCAAACAAAGCGTGTATGGATCCTGCTCGCCCTCCGGCTCTTCCCTGCCTCCTTCCTGCAGCTTCCCGTTTACTGGGAATGGGTTCCCAGCTGGCTCTGAAATGTTTTACCCGGCTTTAGATGGGCAGACAGGTTATGATCAACCGGGATGTTGGGACTTTCTCCAGGCCTCTAATATTTGTAAATCTCCACACATGTTTTTTTTTTTTTTAAAGATTTATTTTAAAGGCAGAGTTATAGAGGGAGAGAAAGAAAAAGAGGGAGAGAGAATGAATGAATATCTTCCTTCTGTTGGTTCACTCCCCAAATGGCTAGAGCTGGGCCAGACTGAGCCAGGAGCTTCTTCTGGGTCTCCATGTGGGTACAGGGGCCCAAGGATTTGGGCCATCTGCTGCTGTTTTTCCCAAGCACATTAGAAAGGAGCTGGGTCAGAAGTGGAGCCAGCTGGGACTCGAACCGGCATCCAGCATTGCAGGTGGCAGCTTTACCCGCTATGCCACAACGCTATCCCCACAACGCAGGTGTATTTTTACCTTCTGTTTTCTAGTCTCTCATTTTGTCCAGTTGTTAGCTTTAATTCTTCACTGATTTACACTGGCCAACTTAGAATTTGAGAAAAGTTAGAGGGATCAGTGCTGTGGTGCAGTGGGTTAAAGCCCTGGCCTGAAGCGCCAGCATCCCATATGGGCGCCGGTTCTAGTCCCAGCTGCTCCTCTTCTGATCCAGCTCTCTGCTGTGGCCTGGGAAAGCAGTAGAAGATGGCCCAAGTCCTTGGGCCCCTGCACCCATGTGGGAGATCCAGAAGAAGCGCCTGGATCCTGGCTTCGGATCAGCACAGCTCGTCGTTGCGGCCATCTGGGGAGTGAACCAGCGGATGGAAGACCTCTCTCTCTGTCTCTACCTCTCTCTGTAACTCTATATTTCAAATAAATAAATTAAATAAATCTTTAAAAAAAAAAAGGAAGAGTAACCTGCTTTTTATTAAAAAAGAAAAGAAAAGTTAGAGTGCTCTGGTTTCTGTTTGGGGTGTATTTTAAAGTTGTTAATGCCTTCTTTTGGCACTAGAGGGAGCCATTGCCTAGTTCCACGGTAGTCTAATTCAGTCTGGTTCTGTTTATGAGTAGCCAACCAGAAGGAACCTTCCTGCTTCCTCTGCAGCTCTTCACAACTTTTGCACAGTGCTGGATTTTTTTTGTGCCTGGAATATCTTGTCCTTCAAAATAAATACTCAATACTTCTCCAGCACTTAAATTTCCAGGTAATTCTTAGGTTTTGTTCTGAGGCTCCTGTAACTGAGATGAGAAACTAAGCAGGAAACAAGTCTCACTTTCCTGGGGTGCAGAGAGATAAAGGCAGCTGACCTAGGAGGTGAGAGACCTGGATTCTGGTCCTTTTTCAGTTACTGATTCACTCTGTGACCTTGTGCAGGTGACCTCTCTGGGTGTTGGGCTGGATGACCTCCCTGATTCCGAGGTAGATGGGCTCCTGCTAGGGTGTTTAGCTGCCTCTGCCCACTTTATGCCTGCATGTAGCTGCATACTTGCCTGGTCTTCCATATGTTTGCAGTAGATACCACACATTTTTACATGTGTCTCATGTGGCCTTATCCTTGTTTGAAATTCTACCACTAGAGATTTAATTTTCCTTACTATCTTTGTGAAAATTGAGTTTGTTAAGGATACCTGAGATGTCATCACTCATACCATTTTGAATTTTCCTTCTAATGCCACAGTTCAGAGCTAGCAGAGCACACAAAAAAAGTGCTTTTTCAGGGTGCAAAGAGAAGCCTAGAGCCAGGTGCTTCCTAGAAGAATGGACCTTATAGGGAATTAAACCATAAATAGACTGGATATCAAGGGGCAGGGTGGATAAACAATATATTTTTTAATGTATTTATTTGAAAGTCAGAGTTAGAGAGAGGGAGAGGCAGAGACAGAGAGAGGTCTTGCATCTACTGGTTCACTCCCCAAATGGCCTCAATGGCCAGGGCTGGGCCAGGCCAAGGCCAGAAGCTTCATCTGGGTCTCCCATGTGGGTGCAGGGATGCTCTTGGAGCATCTTCCACTGCTTTCCCAGGCTCATTAGCAGCGAGCTGGATTAGCAGTGAAGCAGGCAGGACTTGAACCGGCTCCTATATGGGATGCCCGCGCTGCAGGCAGCAGCTTTACCTGCTGTGTCACAGTGCCAGCCCTGATAAACAATCTCTTACAATAACAGAAGCACTCATCTTTTTATCTTTTTTTAAATATATTTTTATCTTATTTTATACATTTTCTCAGGGTAATTACTTTTCATTTTAAAATGTTACCAATCCTACTTGTCCTTGCTTTTTCAAATAGAAAGGAATTTTGCTCACTAAGGAAAGTGGGTTTTTTCTCAGTGTGGCTTTTAGTGTTCAATTTTCAGAATTTCAGAATTTACTACTTTGTTTAATGTGATAAACAATTCATAAGCTACACTGTGACAGAAATTATATTAGTTAATTCACAAAGGAAATAATCTTATATTTGAACAGTGTCCCATGTACCATAGTTTTGTCTGGTAACAGCATCATTTGTAACTCTTTTTTTAAAGATTTATTTATTTATTTATATTAAAGGCAGAGAAACAGAGGGAGAAGGAGAGAGAGAGCGATCTTCCATCCACTGGTTCACTCCCCAAATAGCCACAATGGCCAGGACTGGGCCAGGCCGGAGCCAGGAGCCGGGAGCTTCTTCCAGGTCCATGTGGGTGCAGGGACCCAAATACTTGGGCCATCTTCTACTGCTTTCTTAGGCACATTAGCTGGGAGCTGGACTAGAAGTGAGCAGCCAGGAGGTGGAGCAGCTGGGACTCGATTTATTTATTTATTATTTGAAAGACAGAGTTACAGAGAGGCAGAGGCAGAGAGGTCTTCCATCCGCTGGTTCACTCCCCAGATGGCTGCAGTGGCCGGAGCTGTGCCAATCCGAAGCCAGGCGCCAGGAGCCGCCTCCGGGTCTCCCACACAGGTGCAGGGGCCCAAGCACAGAGCTGGATCAGAAGTGGAACAGCAGGACTCAAGCCTACTGTGCCACAGAGCCGGCCTCTAAACTATGAAATCTTAACAAAGTGCTAACACCGAGAGAGGAAATGATCTCACTTTGTATTTGATTGTTTGTTCTTTATATTCTTCCACTGGGTAAGTTCAGTGATTATTCTGGACTTTAGGAAGGTTTTGATGGATTCAAATAGAAAATACAGGCAGGCTTAAGTGGTATTTTGTCTTTGTGTTTTCAGTGATTGCCTTCATGTTGTGGAGCCCATGCCTGTGCGGGGGCCTGACGTAGAAGCCTACTGTCTGCGCTGTGAATGTAAATATGAGGAAAGAAGCTCTGTTACAATCAAGGTAAAAAATATATATATAGCTTTTCCTTTCCTGGGTGATCTCTGGACCCCTACCCCAAAAGGAGCCTGCAGTGTGCTTCATTGAGATGCTTTGTGGATTAGTTAGGAGTTGTTAGATAGATACGTGAAAAGGCACAGCAGTGCCCTGTGTGTCATCAGGATGCTGCAGGAGAATATCCCGGCTTCTCTGTGGGCCATGTGTAGCAAGGCTTCTGAGAATAGCCTCCTCGCCTGCCAACACTTTGAAAAAAACTAGATAAATAATAGCTGTTCTAAAACATCACCTGTGGATTTTGAGATTCCCTTTCTTTATTTCCTGGAAGAAATAGAAAGTAGATAACTCTTACCACCATTTGGAGCGCTAATTGTTTCATTACTTTATTATGGTGCTTGATTCTTCTCCCTGATCTTTCTATATGGTATTTTCCGTTCCTTTTCCTTACAAATGGGAAATCTGGGATGGTCAGTTATAACAGTCACAAAGATTTCTTTTTCTTTTTTGTAGAGATTGACTTTTTTTTTAAGATTTATTTATGGGACTAGGAGCCAGGCGCAGTGGTTTAATGCCCTGGCCTGAAGTGCCGGCATCCCATATGGGCACCGGTTCGAGTCCCGGCTGCTCCACTTCTGATCCAGCTCTCTGCTCTGGTCTGGGAAAGCAGTGGAAGATGGCCCAAGTCCTTGGGCCCCTGCACCCACGTGGGAGACCCTGAGGAAGCTCCTGGCTTCTGGCTTCGGACTTGGTGCACCTCTGGCCGTTGTTGGCCATCTGGGGAGTAAACCAGCGAATAGAATACCTCTCTCTCTCTCTCTGCCTCTCTCTAACTCTGACTTTCAAATAAATAAATAAATCTTAAAAAATAATATTTATTTGAAAAACAGAATTACAGAAACGCAGAGGCAGAGAGAGAAGGATATCTTTAATCTGCTGGTTAACTCCCCAAATGGTTACAATGGTCAGGACTGAGCCAAGCCAAAGCCAGGAGCTTCTTCTGGGTCTGCTACATGGGTGCTTTCCCATCTGAGTCTCCCATCCTCTTCTGCTTTCCCAGGAACATTAGTAGGGAGCTGGATTGGAAACGGAGCAGCCAGGACTTGAACTGGTGCCCATATAGGATGCCAGCACTACAGGTGGCGGCTTTGCTCGCTACGCACAGCACTGACCCTCACTGTAGTTTTAATTTTTTTTTTTAAGTTTATTTTTACTTACTTGAAAGGCAGACTGACAGAGAGGGAGAAAGAGAAATTTTCCATCTACTGGTTCACTTCCCAAATGCCTGCAACAGCCAGGGCAAGGCCACATCAAAGCCAGGAGCCAGAAACTCCACGCGGGTCTCCTGCTTAGTTAGGTGACGATGATCCAGGTATTTAAGCCATCACCTTCTGCCTCCTAGGATGTGCATTGGGAAGCTGTATCAGCAGTGGAGCCAGGATTTGATCCTAGGCACTCCAACAAGGCATGCAGGCATCCCAAGCAGTGGCTTAACCTGCTGTGCCACAACACATACCCATAAACTTTTTTAAAAATTATTTATTTATTTATTTATTTAAGGGAGAGAGGGGGCAGAGAGCTTGCATCTGTATTGCCCAAATGCCTGTAATGGCCAGGCTAGATCAGGCCAAAGCTGGGAGCCAAGAACTCAGTCCAGGTCTCCTGTGTGTGTGGCAGGGACCCTACTACTTGAACCTCCACATGTTGCCTCCCAGGGTGTACACTAGCAGGAAGCTGGAAGCGACAGAAGATCCAGGACCAGAACCCCAGCACTCCAAAATGGGAGGTGGGAATCCCAACTAGCATCCCAACTGCTATGCCAGATATCTGCTCCTGTACTTTTTTTTTTAAGATTTATTTATTTGAAAGGTAGAGCAAGAGAGGTTTTTTAAGACTTGAAAAATATTTTATTTAGTTCTAGCCATCTAAATGAGACTAATTCTTTATGAGAGGAAAGGAATCCTAATAGGAACTGACAGAAAAGTTTATTCAAAAACGTTTCAGGCTTCAGGAACTAACATCAAAACAGCTTGATCATTAAATTTTATACAAACTTTAAAAGATAACTTTAAATAGTGTCTTAACTACTCACATATAACCCAGGTTGAAATCAAATCTTAAGGAGAAGCTTTGACCTGATGTAATTATAAATAGGCAGATAATCAGCATATTTAGAATGTTTAATTCTATAAATTTACATATCTTGGAGTTTTTAAATAAGATTAATGCTACTTGTGTAACAGCATTCATACAGATATTTTTCTAACATAAATGAGAATAATTTGATGATATTTGTATTTTATGAGTAATGTAAAAAGTAAACCATGGCACACAATTTAATACCAAATGAGATAACACACAGGCATGTGTTCCTGATTTTGTCTTCCCCCTTTTCTCTTCTTTCCTTCTCTTTCTCCTCCATCTCCTCCTCCCCCTTAAAACAACTTTTTTTGCCTTTTTTTTTTAAAGATTTTTATTATTTATTTTATTTGAGCGGTAGAGTTACAGACAATGAGAGGGAAAGAAGGAGAGAGGTCTCCCTTCCCTTGGTTCACTCCCCAAATGGCCACAATGGTTGGAGCTGTGCCGATTCGAAGCCAGGAACCAGGCACTTCTTCCCAGTCTCCCATACGGATGCCGGGGCCCAAGGACTTAGGCCATCTTCTACTGCTTTCCCAGGTCATAACAGAGAGCTGGATTGAAAATGGAGCAGCTGGGACTAGAACCGGCGCCCATAGGAGATGCTGGCACTGCAGGCAGAGGATTAACCTACTGTGCCATGGCGCTGGCCCCTTAAAACAGCTTTTTAAAACATTCCCATCTCTCATGCCCATTTACGGTTAATTCTGATTCCAACACCCAGCCCCAGACAATCACTATTCTAATTTCTGTCTCTGTATATCTGAACAGTTCATATAAATGGAATCATGTAATATATGGTCTCTTGTGACTGGTATCTTTTAGTAAGTATAATGTTGTTGATGTTTGTTCAAGTTTTAGTATGTATCAATACTTCATCTGTTTTATTGCTGATTAGTATTGTAATATGTGACTACCCATTCATCAATTGATAGGCATTTGAATTACTTCCAGCTTTTTAAATTATGAATAATACTGTCATGAATATCTGCATATATGTATTTATATGGATTTATGTCTTCCTTACTCTTGGATAAATTCCATACTGTGTCAATTTTCTGTTTTACTTTTTAAGAGACTGCTAGATTGTTTCCCAAAGTGGTTATACCAATGTACCTTCCTATCAGCAGTGATGAGGGTTCATTTCTGCACAGCCTTGCTAACACTTGGTATTGTATGTCTGTTTTATTATAGCCATTCCAGTGATGTATCACACTGAACTTTTTTTTTTTTTTTGAAGATTTATTTATTTATTTGAAAGTGAGAGAGATAGACAGTGAGAGATCTTCCATCCACTGCTTCACTCCCCAGATAGTGGCTAGACCAGGCCAAAGCCAGGAGCCAGGAGCTTCTTCCAGGTCACCCACGTGGGTGGCAGGGGCCCAAACACGTGGGCTAGTCTCCACTACTTTTCCCAGGCTATCAACAGGGAGCTGGCTCAGAAGTGGAGCAGCTGGGACACAGGCCGGCTCCCATTTGGGGTGCTGGTATCGAAGGCTATGGCTTTACCCACTACGCCACAACACCAGTCCCTGTACTTTTTGTTAGTAGACAAACTAATATCCCCAGAAAATTTCTGGCTTAAAAAAGTATTTTTGTGTTTCTGGATTGATGTAAAAGGTTACCTTGTTGAAATTGATGTGAATTACATTTTCTGTTATGGTTCCTTTAAGGTGTTTTAGCAGCGGTGAATGTAGGATGCTATGTTCACTTAAAAAAAAAAAAACCTCCTGCTGTGCCAGCAATGGTGACAAACGATTAGCAGTAAGTGAGGATGAAATTTTGAAGACTTGAAAACAAATGCTTTCTTTCCTCCCTCTCTCTTTCTCTCATTTTTTTTTTTTTAAATAATTCTTTGGTAAAAGGTTGTGTTAGTTTCTTAAATCAGAATCTGGTTTGTGTAGACGTCCTGGATGCTTAGCAGATGTATTAGTCTTTACTGTGGCTTTACTGCTATTCCACAAAATTCTGATTCCTTGGCTTGAACAGAGATATGACTTGTTTTCAATTTCCTTTAGGTTACCATTATAATTTATTTGTCCATTTTGGGCCTTCTGCTTCTGTACATGGTATATCTGACTCTGGTTGAGCCCATACTGAAGAGGCGCCTCTTTGGACACTCACAGTTGATACAGAGCGATGATGACGTTGGGGTAAGTTCTCCTTTAGGTTACCATTATAATTTATTTGTCCATTTTGGGCCTTCTACTTCTGTACATGGTATATCTGACTCTGGTTGAGCCCATACTGAAGAGGCGCCTCTTTGGACACTCACAGTTGATACAGAGCGATGATGACGTTGGGGTAAGTTTTCAGCATGCGCTAGCTGCTCAGGGCCAGTCTCTGTCATCATCGGGCGTGAAGCACAAGTGAAAAACAATCACATGTGTATGCTGATGTGCAGGAGCAGATCCTCAGCTAGAGAAGCTAATTCCAGTTCGCACTGTAAGGTCCGTCTGCTGCTCTGTGAGGAGACTGTCCCCACAAAGCTGTAAGCACGGTGGTTTTAACTGGTGATCCTTGGGAAAGGTGCCGCAAGAGGCCTTGCCCTGTTTACATTGAGAAAAGCATCCGGGACGGCTTTCTCCCCTTGTTCCTGCCTGAAACACCTTTCCTACCGATAGCACCAGAAATTTGAGGAGAAGGAGCTTTAGTGAAAGGAAGCATGGAGACCATGATACTTTTTTCTTAGTGAACTACAGCTTGATAATCTGCTGATTGTTTTATCTTGCCTTTTTTCCTCCTGCCTAAGAGAAACTTTTTTTTCCCTTTCATTATGAGAAAAATGAAAATGTTACTTTAGATACTGTTCTTGACTTTAAAACATGTTTATATTTGTACTTGTAGTTGGTGTAATCAGTGTATTAATATTTTTGTGGCCTCCATTTTGTTTTCACATTTCATCATTCTGGACTATGTTGAGAAACTGACACAGCCGACAAGCTTGTTTTTCATTATAGCTTAGAGAATTACATTGTTTTATCATTGTCTTGTTTAGGATTGTTTCTGGATTTCCACTGTTTCATTATTATATATAATTTTTTTTAGAAATTATGCTTTTTTATAAAAAGGTTTGTTTGTTTATTTGAAAGGCAGAGTTACAGAGAGAGAAGGAACAATAGAGAGATTTTCCATCTGCTGGTTCGCTCCCCAAATACCTTCGATGGCTGGGCGTAAGCCAGGCCGAAGCTAGGAGTCAAGAGCTTCATCTGGGTCTCTGATGTGGATGTAGGAGTCCAAGCACTTGGGCCATCTTCTGCTGCTTTCCCAGGTGCATTAGCAGGGGGCTGGATCAGAAGTAGAGCAGCTGGAGCTCGAACTGGTACCAATATAGGATGCTGGTATTGCAGGTGGCAGCTTAACCCACTGTACTACAATGCCAGCCCCATAGAAATGATATTCTGTTTTGAATAATTTTATTGAACTACATTCCTTAAAGTAGATAAGATTCAGTGTGTTTTCAAGAATCAATGCCAGAGCCAGCACTGTGGCGTGGCAGGTAAAGCCACCGCCTGCAGTGCCAGTATCCCATATGGGTACCAGTTCGAGTCCCGGCTTCTCTACTTCCAATCCAGTTCCTTTCTGATGCACCTGGGGAGACAGCAGAGTATGGCCGGAGTGCTTGGGCCCCTGCACACATGTGGGAGACCTGGAAGAAGCTCCTGGCTCCTGACTTCAGACTGGCTCAGCTCTGGTCATTATGACCATTTGGGAAGTGAACCAGTGGATAGGAGACTCCTCTTCCTCTCCCTCTCCCCCTCTCCCTCTCCCTCTTTCTAATAAAAAAGTCTTTAAAAAATCAATTCCAAAAGCCAAACCCAGCATGAGCTCTTGCCAATCACTTCAGAAGCCCCTTTCCTCTGGAAAGGCTTGGGCACCTGTCAGTAAAAGATGGGAGAGGGGATCCTATCTGGATGGCTCAAGTGATAACTATAAAAACCTGGACTTTGATCAACACATAGTCTCATGAATATCAGTTATGAACACTTAACTTCATTGAACAAGCTCTTAATGTTTTTGGTCAAGAATTTTCATAGAAATACCTGTTTGACTCTTTCCCCCTTGCTGCCTATATGAATTCAGCCAACACATATTGGGTTAGCTTTTTTGTTCCTGGTACTACACTGGGTACTAGAAATAAAGGGAAGAATAAAACAAAGACAGGCTTGTGATAGAAATGACTGACAGTGGTGTGTTTTCCTTTTATTTTTAATCATATAAGAAACATTTATTTTAGAAGAATTCTTGGAGGAGACTGATAGGCTGAGAGAGAAGTTAAGGTGAGAGATCAGATGTGGTCCAAACCACTTCGATAAGGCTGAAGTGGAGAGAGCTAGAAGGACGGGTTTGTGTCCTAGAAGCAGTAGAGTCTCAAGTGCTGCTTCCCTGGTCATTTTCATCCACATGTTCGGGTTTTTTAACCTTGATGCCAAAGACATTTAAAAGGTTAAGTAATTGTTGGAGGTTGCAGGGAGATGTCCTGTTCATTGTAAGATTATGAGAGTACTTAAAAGTTTGTGGAAAATGCATCTTATGAAAAAACTATGCATGGACTTTAAAATTTCCTGCGACAAAACAAACTTGTCTTCATTCCATTTTTCCATGAAAGTTTTGAAGTTTTCTCGTGTTTAATAGTATGCCTGACCTCCGTCCACTAGGTCTGGCAGCACCATCCTGCCAGCCTCCCCCATCCTCACCCACATCCGGGTCATGCCACAGACATTGCTAGCTGTCCCTGGGAGGCAAAACTGTCCCCAGCTGAACTGTATTGCTAAATGAAAGATGCGTATCCAAGGCCACTTAAGCCATTTTTGTTATATGCTCTTGGGTTGAAAGTCTGACTTTACCACATTCTTTACAGCATTAGGTATCTGCTCTTGATGTCAGAAATAGCATTTATATAATGTATGTGGAACATAAAATAACAGACGCTCACATGTGTAGACAGGTGCATGTGGGTCAGGCCCCGAATTGGTGAAGGCAGGTGCTCAGTAACTGTTCTGTATGCCAGTGATTTTTTCTGCCTGTGCCTTGAGCTGTGAGAGACCTGGCTCACCATTTTTTGGCCTTTTGGCTAAGATCACATGAGAAGCCTGATTCTTGGATATCTCTTAACTGGTTCTGGTCATAGAGAGATTTTTCTGACCAGAGATGTGAGTTTATGTTAATAACTTCATATGAAAATAAATTAAATTTAAATTCCTAAAATATGTGAGTTCCTCTACTACATATGTACTTTTAAAATTTCTTTGTTAAATTCCTAAATTTTATTTTTCTATTTGTATTCAGTGTAGAGCATTTTAAATCAAGTTAAGTTAGTACAAATAGTTAAAAAGCTCACTTCAAGTAGTCACAATATTTACTGTATCATATATCCATGACACATCATCACTGTTATCAAAGCATTACATTAAAACATGTTTTGTATTTATTGTAATTTTATCAGGTGTAAAAAGAACAAACATAAAAAGGGCAAATCTCTTTGCATTCCTCCAGCATCCTTGACCATGAGCAACTAGTTCAATCTTGTTCTAATAGGTGTAGAACAGACCAAAAGGATTAACTGGTTTGTTTAGGCTTTTGAGTTTGTTCCTTAAGAAGATTTTTCTCTCATTACCTCAGAGGTAGGTAACAGAACTGTGAAACTGAGAGGTGCCCTGCTGATAAAGTACATCCCTCTTCCCAGTCTTGTTTATGTCAAAACAAACCAATGGTAATAATGTTTTATATACAAGTCCATTGTGGCACCATATTCCTATAGTGTCATTTTAATCTTCCTGAATAAAACCTGTGTATTGAGAAACTATGACATCAAGTCAAGGTTAGGCAAAGTTTTGTTTGTGCTAAATGACCTTGAGCTGGTTTATTTCCTTATGGGAAATCAAGGAATCCTAAACTTTAACCGTCCTCTTTCCTTACTTTCTTTCACATATCTTTGAAACATTTTGGACTTTATGGAATTGTCTTTATTATTTTCGTTTGTGAGTTTAAAAATATTTAGCCTTTGCACTAAGCCATTACCTAAATCGAGTGAAAAGGGAATTTTGGTAAAGAAGGCGAGGAGTGATTCTTGGTTAAGGCGCCGCCTGGGTCATACTTATGAATCCCATACTTATGAATGCCTGCTTCAAGTTACTGCTATTCCATGCTTCTGATCCAGTATTCCTGCTAATGCGCCTGGGAGGTAGCAGATAATGGCCCCAGTAGTTGGATTCCTGCCATCCATGTGGAAGACCTAGCTGGCTTCGGCCTGACCTAGCCTAGCCCTTCCTGTTGCAGGCTTTTGGGGAGTGAGCCAGCAGATGGAAGATCTCTTTCTTTTGTGTCTCTCCATCTCTCTTTGTCACTCTGTCTTTCAAATAATAAATAAATCTTTAAAAGAAGAAGATAAGTTCTTTGGAAATGGAAATATTATATGTTTTGTTGTTAAAACAAAACAGGTATTGGCCAGCGCCGCGGCTCACTAGGCTAATCCTCCGCCTAGCGGCGCCGGCACACCGGGTTCTAGTCCCGGTTGGGGCACCGGATTCTGTCCCGGTTGCCCCTCTTCCAGGCCAGCTCTCTGCTGTGGCCAGGGAGTGCAGTGGAGGATGGCCCAGGTGCTTGGGCCCTGCACCCCATGGGAGACCAGGAAAAGCACCTGGCTCCTGGCTCCTGCCATCGGATCAGCGCGGTGCGCCGGCCGCAGCGCGCCAGCCGTGGCGGCCATTGGAGGGTGAACCAACGGCAAAGGAAGACCTTTCTCTCTGTCTCTCTCTCTCACTGTCCACTCTGCCTGTCAAAAAAAAAAAAAAACACAAACAACAACAACAAAAAAAAACAAAACAGGTATTATAATACTATCTAATAGTCGGCGCCGCGGCTCAATAGGTTAATCCTCCGCCTGCAGTGCCGGCACACCGGGTTCTAGTCCCGGTCGGGGCTCCCCTTTCAGTCCAGCTCTCTGCTGTGGCCCGGGAGGGCAGTGGAGGATGGCCCAAGTGCTTGGGCCCTGCACCCCATGGGAGACCAGGAGAAGCACCTGGCTCCTTGCTTTGGATCAGCGCGATGCGCCGGCCATTGGAGGGTGAACCAACAGCAAAGGAAGACCTTTCTCTCTGTCTCTCTCTCTCTCACTGTCCACTCTGCCTGTCAAAAAAAATAATAATAATACCATCTAGTTGTAGTGGCTTATATAGTTAGGAGATTATGCATAGCTTTCCACAAACATGCTGACTCCTGTCTTGCATATATAGTAGAGCTTTTTAAGACATGCACAGTAAAACAACGTTGATTTTTTTGTTGTTGTTCCCTAGAGGCAAAGTTTAGTTTAAGAGAGCTGACTTATGATTTGGATCTTGCGTTAGAACATTTGAAAGCTTTGCTAGCATAGGGTTCTGGAAAAAGGGATCAAGGAAAAAGCAAACAAAAGCAATACATTATTATTGAATGCTATTTGTCATGTAGCCGGCTGTGTTTGTATCTCATTCATAAATAGATTAGCGTGGTGGTTTCCTGTGTAGTGACTACAAATATCCAGTTGCATTGGTTTATTTTGACCGAGATAGGTTGGCTTCCCACACAGATACCTGAGTAACCCTTCAGTGACCTCTCTCCTAAGGCAGCAGCTGACATGGAAGGCGCTAGGTGCTCAGCAATGAAAGATTCAAGTCTGTCAAACAGAAACTGAAGGAAAGAATTCCTTACTATGGTTGGTGCTGAAGGGTAATTGTAGCACTTGAGCTGTCTCTTTTCATTACAGACTGGGGAAGGCAGGACATGAGAAAAGTTGGAATCTGGTCCATTTAGTGTTGTATTGAGGGTATAGGAAGAGATTAAACCAATTAATATAAGACCCTGGCAACTCATCTCCCAGGGTGAATATGGTCCCTACCTGGCAAGTAAACAATTCTAATATATTGAGAGTCAGGAAATTAAAAGAAGTTTCCTCTGTCACAGATTAGCTGCATAGTATTGAGTAAAGTCAGCTGAATCTCTGCTTTCCATATCTGTAACATGGAGGTGTTAAAGTGACAATAGATGTTCTTCCCCCTGCTAGTCAGGGAAGCTTTCTTTTTTTTTTTTTTTTTTCCAAGTTGTATTTATTTGAAATGCAGAGTTGCAGACAGCAAGAGAGAGAATGAATGAACCTTCTGTTTGCTAATTTACTACCCAAATGTCCACAATAGCCAGAGCTGGGCCAGGCTGAAGCCAGGAACCTGACATCCAGGTCTCCCATGTGGGTAGCAGGGACCCAAGTATTAGGGCCATCTTTTCTGCTTTCCCAGGCACGTTATCAGGGAACTGGATCAGAAGTGGAGCAGCCCCAGAACTTGAATCATTGCTCATATAGGATGCAGGTGTTGCAGACAGAGGCTTAATCTGCAGTGCCACAGCGCTGGGCCTGAGGGAAGACTTCTTTTTAGCCTGAATGACCAATGTCTTTATCTTGGTCTCTGCTTCTTAATGGAAACATCTTTAGAAATGATGACCCATGGGAACATTTCACAAATACCTCCTATCACTTGTTCCCTGAACCACCTATTTCCATATTTGAGTTCATCTACTTCTGATAGTTGAGTATACAGAAACACTTAGTCAGGCACATACTCTGCTGTTTGAAAGTCCAGCTGTTCCTATCTCTGTGGCTGGCCAAGTGCTGTTTGGTGTGTGTGTGTGTGTGTGTGTTACACTGATCTAACCATCTCTGATGTTCTCCATCCCTGGACTTTCAGGATCACCAGCCTTTTGCAAATGCCCATGATGTGCTGGCACGCTCCCGCAGTCGAGCCAATGTTCTGAACAAGGTAGAATACGCCCAGCAGCGCTGGAAGCTTCAAGTTCAAGAGCAGCGAAAATCTGTTTTTGACCGACATGTTGTCCTCAGCTAATTGGATTTAGAATTCAAGGTGACTGGAAAGAAACAAGACAGACAACTGGAAAGAACTGACTGAATTTTCCTGGATTTTGTTTTAATACTCTGTTTGATCTCATCAAATCTTGCTGAAGACTCAAAATTGGAAGCAAAAACATGCTTGGTATTTTTTTTTTCTTGTCAATGTATTAATAGAGACATTTTTAAAAGCACACACCTCAAAGTCAGCCAATAAATCTTTTACTACTTGTGACTTTTACTAATAAAAATAAACTTTCTTGGTAATTATCTTGAAGTCCTTTAACCTTGAACAAGCCCTCTCTTTTTCACTACACAGTTTTAACTTGGTTTTCAAGAGGATTTTTAGGGGTTTTTGTTTTGTTTTTGTTTTTTTGTTGTTGGGGGGGTGGTTTTTTGTTGTTTTTCAGGAGAAGGGAGGGATGTGTGGGAACTGCTTCACGATGCTTTTCTTGAGTTACTTCACTACACAAACTTTTGTAAATAGTCCTTACCTTCTACTTTCAAGTTTCATTTCTATTTTGCCATGTAGCCAGCCTCATCAGAGCGCTGACTTATTCAACTGACTTTTGCACTGACTGCATTATCTAGGTATCTGGCTGGCCTGTGACTGCACTTCATGAAAACTGGGTCTGAAATGCCTGGTGGCTCTTCACAAAATGCAGATTTTCCTCATGTACTGTGATGTCTGATGCAATGCATCCTAGAACTGGCTATTTGCTAGTTTACCCTAATGACTAAACATAGTCTTGATGTGTGTGGTCTTCCTCATCTTCACATATCTTTAAGGACAAATCCTAAGGACTTAGACACTTGCAATAAAGAAGTTTTCTTTTAAACTCAAGCCTCCTTGGATTAATGACATACGCATTATTTGCTGGCGATTCTGGTCATGAGAAGCAGCTGTGAACTAGGACTGGGTGCCTTTCTCTAAAGGGTATAACAGTTATTTGAGAATTGACTTTTTCTTCCTATATCTTTGTTGGAATGTAATAATAAAATAATTTTTGAAACACCTATCAGTGTATTCATGTCTGCTAGCTTTTTCCTCCTCTCTCTTTTGCTGAAGGTAAGGTTTGATGACACAAAGACATCTCTACCGTGTTTGTGAGACTGCTGTTTTACATTAATCATAAAACATTGATACTAAATGTGTGTGCAAGAGCAGAGAGAGAATGTATGATTTCTTAGAAGGGTCTCTTGGCCGGCACCGCGGCTCACTAGGCTAATCCTCCGCCTTGCGGCACCGGCACACCGGGTTCTAGTCCCAGTCGGGGTGCTGGATTCTGTCCCAGTTCCCCTTCTTCCAGGCCAGCTCTCTGCTGTGGCCCGGGAGTGCAGTGGAGGATGGCCCGAGTCCTTGGGCCCTGCACACCATGGGAGACCGGGATAAGTACCTGGCTCCTGCCATCGGATCAGCGCGGTGCGCCAGCCGTGGCGGCCATTGGAGGGTGAACCAACGGCAAAGGAAGACCTTTCTCTCTGTCTCTCTATCTCACTGTCCACTCTGCCTGTCAAAAAAAAAAAGGGTATCTGAAAAGTATAAAAGTTTCATTTTGATAAATTAAGAGACTTGAAAGTCTTTTTTTTTTTTTTTTTAATTTTTGACAGGCAGAGTAGACAGACAGAGAGAAAGGTCTTCCTTTTGCTGTTGGTTCACCTTCCAATGGCCGCCGCGGCCGGCGCACCACGCTGATCCGATGGCAGGAGCCAGGTACTTCTCCTGGTCTCCCATGCAGGTACAGGGCCCAAGGACTTGGGCCATCCTCCACTGCAGTCTCTGGCCACAGCAGAGAGCTGGCCTGGAAGAGGGGCAACCGGGACAGAATCCAGCGCCCTGACTGGGACTAGAACCCGGTGTGCCGGTGCCACAAGGCGGAGGATTAGCCTAGTGAGCCACGGCGCTGGCCTGAGACTTGAAAGTCTTAAAGAAATTAAAAAATTCTTGGCAGACATATTAAAATTAAATTACTTTAAGCCGGCGCCGCGGCTCACTAGGCTAATCCTCCGCCTAGCGGCGCCGGCACACCGGGTTCTAGTCCCGGTTGGGGCACCGGATTCTGTCCCGGTTGCCCCTCTTCCAGGCCAGCCCTCTGCTGTGGCCAGGGAGTGCAGTGGAGGATGGCCCAGGTGCTTGGGCCCTGCACCCCATGGGAGACCAGGAAAAGCACCTGGCTCCTGGCTCCTGCCATTGGATCAGCGCGGTGTGCCGGCTGCAGCGCGCCGGCCGCGGCAGCCATTGGAGGGTGAACCAACGGCAAAGGAAGACCTTTCTCTCTGTCTCTCTCTCTCACTGTCCACTCTGCCTGTCAAAAAAAAAAAAAATTAAAAAAAAAAAAATTAAATTACTTTAAATGAATAAGGATGAGATCTTAAGAGCTATTAATAGGCATTTTTGATTAGTAAAATTTTTTTAGCATTTATAAATTTATTGTAAAATTGATTCTTGTTAGTATCACAGATACATGAGACTAGTTTAACATTTTAAAATAATGTAATCCTTCATACCTAAAGAAGAAAAACCACATGATTGGACTGATAAATGGAGAAAAAACATTTCACAAAATCCAATACCTGCTTATAACAAAAACTCTCAGCAAACCAGGAAGAAGGAGAATGTCCTCAACTGGATAAAGACATCTACAAAGAAACCTGCAGCTAACATATCCTTTAACGCTAAGAAACTAGAAACTCCCACAGGTGAAGAACAAAGCAAGGATACCCTCTCTCAGCACTTATTTCCTACATTATATAGGAAGTGCTGGTATATGCAATCAGTGAAGAAAAGGAAATTAAAGGTATAAAGATTGGGAAGGAAGAAATAAAACTTTACAGATGAAGTAATTGTGTAAAAAACCCAAAAGAATAGACCAAAAGAAATTTCTCAAATAAGAAGTGATCACAGCAAAGTTTCAGGAAACAAGATTAATATACAAAAGTCAATTTTTTCCTATATATCGGCAATGAACAAGTAGAATTTGAAATTAAAAACAATACCATCTGTATTAGCAGCCCCCCTCCAAATGAAGCACTTTAGTATAAATACTTAGATAAAATAGGTATAAAATCTACTTGAGGAAATCTACATGACTGATTAAAGAAATTGAAAAGCTAGATGAAGAGATTTCCTATGATCATGGATAGTAGGGCTCAACATTTTTAAAATATCAGTCCTTCCCAACTTGATTTATAGATTAACCATCCTCATCAAGATCTCAGAAAGTTATATTATGGATATTGACAAACTAATTCCAAAGGATATTTGGAAAGACAAAGACCCAGAATGGTCAGCATGACGTTAAGGGGGAAAAACAAAGTCAGAGAGCTGATGTTACTCAACTTTGACATTTACTATAAGCCAACAGTAATTAAGGTCGTGTGATGTTGTCAAAAGAATAGACGAATAGGGACCAGTGTTGTGGCATTGCAGGTAAAGCCACTGCCTGCAATGCCAGCATCCCATATGGGCACAGGTTCTTGTCCCAGCTGCTCCACTTCTGATCCAGGACCCTGCTAATAGCCTGGGAAAAGCAGTGGAAAATGGCCCATGTATTTGGGCCCCTGTCATGCATGTGGAAGATCTGGATGAAGCTGTTGGCTTTGGTCTCGCACTGCCCTGGCTGGTACGGCCATCTGGGGAGTGAACCAGTGGTTGGAAGACTCTTTCCCTCTGTAACCCTGACTCTCAAATAAATAAATCCAGGTGTTTTTTTTTTTTAATAGATATATCAATGGAACAGAACAGAGCTCAGAAATGGACCCACATAAATACTGTCAATTCATCTTAGACAAAGGAGCAAAAGGAATACGTTGGAGAAAAGGAAATTTTTTCAACAAATGGTGCTGGAGCAATTCAACATTGACATGCAAAAAAAAATATCTGGACACAGACTTTATACTCTTGGCAAAAGTTAACTCAAATTGGATCATAGGCAGAAATGTAAAATGCAAACCTATGCAATTTCTAGATGAGAATGTAAGAGAAAATTTAAATTATGATGAATTTTTAGATACCATACCAAAAACACAATCCTAAAAATCATTGTTGAGCTGGAAAAATTTAAAACTTTTACAAAAGATATTGTCAAAAGAATGAGATCAGCCACAGACTAAGTGAAACTATTTGCAAAAGACGGATCTGATAAAGGATTGTTATCCAAAATATACAGAAAACACTTAAAAATGGACAAAAGTCCTGAACAGGCACCTTACCAAAGATACACTGATGCAAATATGCATATGAAAAGATGTTCCACATCATGTGTCATTAAGGAAATGCAAATTAAAACAATAATGAAATGTCATTACATGCCTATTAAAATGCCCCAAATCCAGAACACTGACAACACTAAATGCTCATGAGGGTGTAGAACTCTCCCTGATTTATGCTGATGGGAATGCAAAATGGTATAGCAATTTGACAGCTTCCAACAAAACTAAACATGGTTTTACTATATGACCCAGCAGTCAGTCTCCTGGTAATTACCCAAATAAGCTGAAGTCATGTGTCCATGCAAAAACTTGCATGTGGATGTTTGTAGCAGCTTTAGTCAGAATTGCCAAAACTTGGAAGCAACCAGGATAACCCTTCAGTAGGTGAATGGATAACTTGTGATACATTCACACAATAAAACATTCCTCAGCATTAAAAATAAGCTTTCAAGGCATGAAAAGACATTGGTGGGGGGGGACTTAAATGCATACTACCATGTGAAAGAAGCCAATCTGAAAAGGCTACATACTATGTGATTCCAATGATATGGCTTCTGGAAAAAGCAAATCCATGGAGATGGTAAAAAGATCAACAGTTGCTGGGGTTAGGGAGGAGGAGGCAGAGGCAGAGCACAGACCTGTTCGGGGGCTGTGAAGCTTCTGTATGAAACTAGAAAGGCAGATATGTGTCACACACTTGTCACATCCACAGAATGTAAATGTGTAACACCAAGAGTGACTCCTAACCTAAAGTATGGGCTTTGGGTGGCAATGATATGACAATGTAGATTGGTCAAGATGTTGGAAGAGGCTGTGCATGTGCAGGGGCAGGCAGTTTGTAGGAACTCTGTGCATTTTGCTAAGGAGAAAAATGGGTGCAAAAAAAAAAAATCTAAATTCACATTGACCTTCAAAGTTTGGGCTTTAATCTCAATCTGCCTAAAAGAATACTGCCCAACATTTGTACATTATGACCATTATTGAAGGAGACTTTCCATAAATATTATTATAAAATCATATAAACCAGATGATGCAGGAGGACAGGTAGACATTCTTTAAAGAAAAAAACAGTTTGTTACAAGTGCCCAGTTTTGTAAGCAAACCTCTCTAGTGAGCATTGTTACGTGTTGTCATATCTACATTCTAGGTAGAAAAAAAACGGCTAAACCAGAACTGAGCAGTTCTGTTTAACCGTAAGCTACTTTGCCTGTTGTTACTAAATGATCGCCTATAAATCAGGCTAAGTCTGACCTCAGCGCAGAATACAGCATCTTGACAACAAAACTCAGGTGAGAGACTAACTTCTCCCCAGTGGGGGCGGGGTGGGGGCGAAGAACCACAGTCCCTAGACACAGTTGGTAAGTGGTGGAGTTTTGTCGGCTATCTGATCATTCTATTATCTTACACTATCAAGTGTGGCCCACAGAATGAAAGATCCAAACTTGGCTGGTGATTAAATCATCTCCAGGAGCGGAGACTTTGGGTCTGGAAGTCAGGACACCAAGGTCTGGCTCCTGCTCTGCGAGCAGCTTTGCATCCGTAGCAGCCTGTCGTGCCTCTGTGAGGCTGGGGCAGAGGTCTCTAACCTTCGCCCCGCCCTGGCATGCCGAAATTCAATTATTCGTGTAGTTGTAACTTTGTGTTTCTTACATGCCAGTTATTTTTGGTGCTGAAAGTTGAAGCTTTTATGCTCAGCAGAGCATCCAGAAGCTGTCACAATTTTACCATTTAGACCTCTTCATTTATTTCCCAGAAGAGCGCAAAGACAGAAACCTGAGATTTTTCTCCAGATAGGTGTTTGTTAGTTGTGCATATTTCTGGAAACACGAGTCCTGGCACCAACAATCTGAATTGCTTTCATTTAAAAATGTGTACTCAATTTCTACAAACATGTCCAGGCTTCCTAGCTTCCTATGTTGAATCTCTTCATTGCTGCATTTGTCATCTTTTTCTTATTGGAATAAAAGGCAGTCATATTTAAATGCTGCTACATTGATTAGTGAACTTACTGGGAATGCTCAGTGGAAAACCTTGTCAATATGTCTCCAAAGACACCATGTTCTTTTTCCAAGAATTATGCAAAGGCTTGTTAAAATCTAGGAACTTCTAATTACCTGTGGCATATACAAATTTTTCAGATCCCCTCTGGGTCAAGATTTTAAGACATTATATCATTGGCTTTGATGACATCTGCTTTACTTTTTGGTAATCATTGTTAGGGAATCAATCCTGCCTTGTTAGCTACAGGCCAAAGAAGACTGTGCTCTTCTGAGAACTGCAGTCACGCAGGCTCCGTCCCCTCCTGCCATCATTTTACTGCTTTACCCAGCAGAATTCCTGGCTTGGGAATTTCCTAACTTGTGTCTCTCAGCAACTTTTTTCTTTTTGACAGAATCTTGGCCCGTTTTTAATCTTCCAGAGATTTTTGTTTTATGTTAGTTATTTTAGGTCATTTGGTCAGTCATTTGGAAACTCATTTCCTGTTCCTCTGTTTTCATTTTTTAATTGGATCTCTCCCACTTATCTCATCTCCCCTGCCATAGGCAGAGCTTTTCCTGGCATTCCCTCCTTCTCCAGCCTGGTTCACCATAACTTTTTATAACCCTTCCCAGCCGCCGCCGCCCTGTGTCCATATCCTCCTGGCTTTTCAGAAGCACTTGAAATCTGGCCTGAGAGGCCGCTCCCCGCATTACCCAGTGCAGCCTACAGGAGTTTCGCCACACTGGGGTAGACGAACAAGTGACAGTGCTGGCTAACCTTGCTTGTAAATATTAGGACTGCTTGGGGAGAGTTATTTTGTTTGTTCGGCTTCTTATATGCCAAGTGCACAGCACAAGTGGCTCCTAAAGGCACTGAGAACCCACACCCCTCCGACAGTAACAGCCACGCTCCTCCTTTCATGGGGGACCACGATCAGAGTTCAGCTCCTTTTCCGAGTTAGGTTATTCACATGTCCACAAACACGCGTTGGCTGGATCAACGTGGACGTCCCGCCCTGGGGAGAACACAGGCCATGTTTTCTACCAGGTGCAGCTGAGAAAGGACGCACCACAGCCTTCGCCTGGGAAGAAAGGAAAGCGGAGAACTCACGGCTGTGCCTGGTGCAGTGTTTCTGTGTTTGTGTTTTCTTTGGGTCCTCACAGCCTCTCAGCAGAGTGCTTAGTATCTCACTGGACCCGGAAAAAAGCTGAGGCTCAAAGAGATTGGGAAATCTGCCTAAGGACACACAGCTCCGCAGGGGTACAGCCAAGACTGACACCCAAGGGTGTAAGACTGAAAGAACAATGCTCTTTCTCCTGCAGCGCTGGCCTGCCTCCCAGCTAACCAGCTACACGCAGTGCCCCTGGAAACCCGATGGCCACGTGACCAGGGGGAAACGCACGAAGTAATGGTGGTTTAAAGAATGAGGTGGAGTCTGACCTCGTCAGAGAGGGGGAATGTGCTGGTTAGTGTGGGGCCTCTCGGGATAGAACTTTCTCCTCACGGTCTGTGAAAACCAAGCCAGCAAAACCGAAACAGAGATGCACTTTACTTCTTAGAAGTTCTGTATAAGTAAAAAGTTATAAGTTGACCCAGTTTTTAATGTCTTGGAGGAGTTGCTCACCAAAGGAGTCTCCTGTATTTATTTTGGGTTTTGTCCCTGGGCTCTCAGGAGTCGGCCTGCCTGGTCAGCAGCTCGGGTCCCACCCGCACGACAACTGACTTGCCTCTTCATCAAATCAATTCGGGTCTTTCAGAGAACCTTCGTATCACTACTGTAAGTGTGAAACCCGTATAACTCAGCAATTCACAGAAGTCAGCGGAAAAATATTTAAGTGCAGCTAGATCCTTCGCTTGTTGGAGACTTGGCCTGAGGGGGTTCCGAAGCAATACTAGCGGTGGGGAGGACACATTCTCACCAAGCAAAGGCTTTTAGCTTTGCCATCACGAGGACCAAAAAAGAACGGGAAGGGGAACAGCTTTCTCACAAGGCGATTCAGCATTTTGTTTGTTTGGACAGGCAGAGTGGACAGTGAGAGAGAGACAGAGAGAAAGGTCTTCCTTGTGCCGTTGGTTCACCCTCCAATGGCCACCACGGCTGGCGCGCTCCAACCGGCACACCGCACTGATCCGATGGCAGGAGCCAGGTGCTTTTCCTGGTCTCCCATGGGGTGCAGGGCCCAAGCATTTGGCCATCCTCCACTGCCCTCCCGGGCCACAGCAGAGAGCTGGCCTGGAAGAGGGGCAACCGGGACAGAATCCGGCGCCCTGACCGGGACTAGAACCCGGTGTGCCGGCGCCGCAAGGCAGAGGATTAGCCTAGTGAGCCGCGGCGCCGGCTGTGATTCAGCGTTTTTTAACGCAGCGTGCGTGTACCATTAAAATCCTCTCGCTCCGCACAAAATACTCTGACCCCATCTAATTTCCCAAATGAGGTCAGGAACTAGTCCGCAAGCTAGCACGCCATATCTGCTCTCTTTTGGAGTGGCCAAATGAGTAAAACTCGGTTATGTTTCCAGGTTAAAGAGGAAACGATGGACAAGAGAAGCTGTTCTAATCCGCCAAATAAACTTCCGGTCTTCCCCGATCCCGCCCACTCGCCACTGGGCAGGTCCTTCTACCTGGACCCCATGGTCACTTTCCACCTGTACCCGGAGCCCCCACTGCCAGCCCCTTACTCCGAGGAGCTGCCACTGCTGCCTTTTTCCAGTGACTCCCTGATCATGGAGAATTACGGGGAGCCCTGCCCTTTCCCTTTCCCAATGCCTTATCCAAGCTACAGCAGGTGTGAATACTCCTACGGGCCGGCCTTTATCCGGAAAAGGAACGAGCGGGAAAGACAGCGGGTGAAGTGTGTCAACGCAGGCTACGCCCAGCTCCGCCATCACCTGCCCGAGGAGTATCTGGAGAAGCGACTCAGCAAAGTGGAAACCCTCAGGGCCGCCATCAAGTACATCAACTTCCTGCAGTCTCTCCTGCACCCTGCCGATGCCGCCACCAAGCACGCCCCGGGGCCGCGGTCCTCCATCGCAGCAACCGCCAGCCGGCACCCGGACCCTATTTTTAGAATTATGTGATTCAGGATTTCCAAACAGGAACAATGTCACAAAATGGGGGCCCTCACAGCCTCCTTCCGTGGTTTCCTAAATGTAATTTCTGTGTGTGTGAGCAGACAGCGGCTCTGCCACTAAGCTGCCCTCATGGTTCCTTGCCTGGATAAGCGTTAGCTTGAGTAGACTAAGATGCTTTGCTTCCTTTCTTTCAAGAGCTCTCGGGGAGCAGGTGCCCCAGGCTTCTCTGTTGCTGCCCTTGGCACCCTTGTAGCCAGAAGCTCCCACAGTGACACGCACAGCCTCGCACACAAGCTCCCCCGGGGCTTGCTGGGCTCTCTTGCACACACTCAATGTGAAACAATCACAGTGAACCTCCCTTGATGTGTCAGTTTGGTGGTTTTTATTTATTTGCGCTTGACAAGAAGTCACAATACGACAGGGTCTCGGGACTAAAGCCCAAGCAGTTCACAAAGCCTTGTTGTCTTTGAAATTGGTTCTGAGCCGCTTTCTCCTGCATACACACTTCTCCAGGTAGCTTAGTACAAGGGTAGGGGTTAAGAAGGCAGGCTGTGCAAACACGTCCTCCGTCTGCTCCAGGCCTTGGTTTTTCATGCACAAGATGAGGATAGAGCAGACTCCACGTGTTCGCCATGAGGATTACCAGTGCCCGGCACGCAGGTGTTTCTAACCATTGCTTCTGATAGGCGCTGTTCTCAGCCGTGGCACATTTTGTCCCCAGCATCCCCATTCGCTTCTTCTGCCAAGCCTTTCCTTCAGCCCTGGGAGACAGTCCCCGCCCCATGTCTTGGGGTCTGCCCTCACAGGGTCTCAGCTCTGCCTTGTTCCCTAACTCCAAGTCCCATATGTCACCAAGCCCAGTCAGGACTTGTTCACACTGTGACACTTGCCTCCATGTCATGTCTCTCTGTGAAGTCACCCCCAGCATCCTGTCCTGGCCATTCCTTGATTTGATTTATTTCTGCGGCAGTTGCCGATTCTGCTGTCTTCACATCCGGGATACCCATCTCCGTGTTCTTCAGTAGGGGGCGCTCCCTGGAGGACAGGGGCCAGTCATTCATCCTGCATTGCTAGCACCCAGCAGAGCCTCAAATCAGCTTGGTGCAGCAAATGCTGATGGAGACTGTTTTCCTGTCCACGTGTGTCTGGGTCGCTGCTGACAGTTTCTTCTCCAGCCTCCTGGGCTCTGTTCTCACTCAGCTTTCCCTCACTCCACTGTTCTTTCTTCAAGCATTCCATGCCACTTCGTCACTCAAACCACCTGGAGATCCCCTTCTGCCTACTGTTGTTAAATCCATCTGCTGGATTTTCAGAGTTCCCTATAGCCTGTCCCCGGCTCAAAAATCCACGTCTCGATTTTCTCTGGACTCCCCCAAAAAGAGTATGATGGTCTTGCAAATGCTTCCTTCTCTCTTCCTGAATAACCTGGAACATTTCCCTTTTCTCCATTACACTGAGGAACCCTTTGCTCACTGCCTGAGAGACTTCCATGGTCTGATTCTCTAGCTTTGTGTGCTCTTACTCAGCCTTTAGACATACGGTCCGGGGCCATGGTTGTTCTAAACGTTAATGGAGCACACATCAACAGGCAGGACTCAATGCCGTCCCCCAGAACCTGTTTTCTTTAGGTCTGTCTTCTCTCTGGGAATAGCTATGGTGCCCCAAAAAGGCAGCCAGGAGCTCTGGGAACTTATTACAAAGAGAAAAGGGACTCTGATCTCGGGGTTCCCAACAAGCATCTTGAGATGCACCCCGATTGCAGAGGCTCAGCAACGTGTCCAAGCTAAGCAGCCCCTGCGGCCAGGGTGCAGAAGGTGCTGACGGCCACACGTGCAGCCCTGCAGGTGGGCAACACGCAGCCGCTTCATCCTCACGGATCCGCAAACGGAAACGCGCGGAAGAGGAAAGGGAGCGGGGAGACACATCCCACGGCTGTGTCTGCCGCTCTTCATGGTCTTCTCACGGAGCGTAATGTCCGGCGCAGCACCAGCGAGCAGAGACTCTCAGATGCCTCAGAACGCCAGCCTTGCCCCGTACAGAAGCGGGACTTGCGATCCCTTGGTCACCGGGATCCATACACACTCGCGCCAGCGCCACCCAGCATCACCACACCTGTGCTCCTCCGTGGAGGCCCGTTACGAACATGTCCTCACCTTGCCATATTTTGCTTTCAGCTCCAGACAAGTTCTTAGAGTCCCCAAACCAGCCAGCGGCTCCCCGCATCCCAGCCTCGCGTTTGCTCAGGGTGAAAACAAATCAACAGCCCGAGTTTCTGGAGGGGTCAGGACTGCTCTGAGATCCTTGGCTCCCCAATGTGAGCCGCCTGAGCTCCTGGGGATTGAAGCTGCGTGGACCTTCCTCTTCCCTTCCCTTCCCCTCCTTTCCCCTCTCCTCCCCTCAAAGACAAAGGTGAAGAACGGCCCCTCCCCCTCTGCCCCTCCGCACATGCCCAGTGCCCTCGCTGGGCCCGCAGCGTTCTGGGCTGGCCTCGCATCCACGGCAACCTGCTTGGCTGCGTGGAGTCAGTTGAGCTGAGGCCCAGGGCCCCAACGGTCAGCAGGGGCCTGAGACCCAGGGGGAGGCCAGGAGTTTGAGGCTGTGGGTGAGTCCCCGTGGGGTCAGGTTTGTAGACTTGGGCAGTAACGGACCTCTGGTGGGCTGGGGCAGCGGAGTTTGCCCTTGGGCTCCTAGGGGTCAGCTGCCCGGGTCTGCGGAGGGAGGCCCTGGCCCTGAGGCCAGCTCTGCTGGGGCCACACCCAGTCCTGTAGGTGACCCGGGTTGGGAAGAGCTGTCTTAATGGCAGGAGTCGCTGCGGCTAAGGACAAGAAGGAGGGAAAACAGCTTGAGCCACGTTTATGCCAGGTGCATTCTGGCCTGAGCCCAAGCGCAGGGGCTGAGTGGATCAGCGGCCGGGCGGGCCGAGAAGGATCTGCAGCTGCTCCTGTGTAACAGAGCCGGCCCCGGGCCCCTTCTTGAGCTGGGCTTCTCAGGGCAGGTGATTGAGAGGAGAAACTTGGCGTGTCTGTGCAGGCGGGGGTCCGCGTGGCTGCACCTGGAGCCGGGCGCCGCCCGCCCCACCTGGGCACCCTCTGAGGCGCTGTGGATGGCAGCTCAGGTAACCGCAGGGCTTGTTCTCAGGTGTTTCTTCAAACGCCATGGACTCCGCCGGGCCAGGGGCGCCTTTACCCAAATACTGCAGCGTGGCCACAGCCCTGAAGGCCCCCGGCTGGGACTGTGCTGCACCACCCTGGGATCTCGCCTTGGCCTGCCCCTGGGCTCTCCGAGCGCCGTGGCTCAGCAGGCACAACCCCCTCTCAAGGTACTGTCTCTGCCTCCAGCGGGAAGCAAACCCTTTGCTTTGTCCTGTGTTCCTGCCGGCAGCAGGGAAAGAAATTTCTTCCTGGGAGGGCTGCGAGGGCTTGTTACTATCTGGCTTATTATGTGTATGGGCTGTGAGTATTTTACTCCAGCCTAAACTACTCCTGGGGCTGGCGCTGTGGTGCAGTGGGTTAATGCCCTGGCCATATGGGCACCGGTTCTAGTCCCGGCTGCTCCACTTCCGATCCAGCTCTCTGCTATGGCCTGGGAAAGCAGTAGAAGATGGCTCAAGTGCTGGGGCCCCTGCACTCTCATGGGAGACCAGGAAGAAGCACCTGGCTCCTGGCTTCTGATCAGCGCAGCTCCGGCCATTGCGGCCATCTGGGGAGTGAACCATCGGATGGAAGACCTCTCTCTCTCTCTCTTCTCTCTTCTCTCTGCCTCTCCTCTCTCTTTTCTCTGCCTCTCCTCTCTCTGTGTAACTCTGACTTTCAAGTAAATAAATCTTTAAAAAAAAAAAAAAAAAAAAAAACTCCTGGTGACACCCAGGTTGACCTGGTTTGTTCTACCGGGAACATCGCAGCTGGCATGCGTGAGAGGACAGGGGTGAGCAGTTACAACTTTCTTCTTCTTCTTTAAGGTTATTTATTTGAAAGGCAGAGTTACAAAGCGAGTGTGAGACAGAGAGGTCTTCCATCCACTGGTTCACCCCCCAAATTGGCCACAACGGCCCGAGCTGGGCCGATCCAAAACCAGAAACCAGGAGCTTCGTCCGCGTCTTGCATGTGGATGCAGGGACCCAAGCACTTGGGCTGTCTTCTGCTGCTTATCCAGGCACATTAGCAGGGAGCTGGATCAGAAGTGGAGCAGCCGGGGTTCAAACTGGCGCCCCTGTGGGATGGCAGTGGCTCACACAGCGATGTTACCCACTTCACCACAATGCTACCGAGTTACAACATTTCTAGCTCCTTTTCCATCAACTCTGAAACTTGCTGTGGTCCCACAGGAGAAATCAGAGCTCCTGCAACCAACAACTAAAGTAGGCCCTCCAGGGCCCTCGGGCGCCCTCAGCAAGCCTCACCTGTCCGGGAGTTTACTGAGCAGCAGCCCAGTCAGCTGTGACTGTTAAGAGAGCAAAGGAGCCGCCTCCACAGACCCAAAGTGTGGGCCTCGCAGGGACTTGAGCCTGTGCCGCTCAGCTCCGCTGCCCAGGGCGTGGACATGGCGGCCGGGCCGTCTTGAGTCACTCCTGTCCTGATTCACCTGTGAGGACCCACCCGTTCCAGGCCAGAGTTAAGCAGCCTTGTTCCCAGCCTTGCCCACAAAGTAAACCCAGACCCTGACTCAGCAGCTGGCCCTGCCCACAAAACTTCCCAGAACCGGCTTCTCCTTTTCTGTCCCACGGGCCCAGCAGTCGACTTCTCTGGGCAGCTCCTCCTCCGGCACTTCCTCATCCCCTCCGCCGCCACAGCACCGAGTTTGCCCCATCAGCTGCCATCCCAGCTTCCACGCCCTGTCCCGGAATCACACACACCTTCACATCTACCTCCCCTAACTCTCTCAGGGACTGTTGTCCCAGAACAAGCATTAGTTAACTTGTTTATATCCGGGCTAATTGCATTTCAGCCAGCTTGCAACAATTCCCCATTCACAGACAAAGACCCCTTTATTGTCCTCACCTCCTGCCCATTAAAAGTTGACCTCATCTTAGCACAGTCACGGATTGCTACCTTCTCTCTGGATTTCTGTCCCACATACCCTGTGTGTCCTACATACACTGTGGTGCTCCTCAGATCTGACCGAGATGTAGATCTTCATGATTTGTTTTTTTTTTTTTTTTCCTTAAAGATTTATTTTAGTCATGTAAAGGCAGAGTTAGAGAGGGAGTGAGAGAGATGGATCTACTGTCTGCTGGTTCACTCCCCAAAAGGCCACAATGGCCAGGGCTGGTCCAGGCTGAAACCAGGAGACTGGGCTCCATCTGAGTCTCCCACATGGGTGGCAGGCGGGCCCAGTCACTTGGGCCATCTTCCACTGCCTTCCCAGGTGCATTAGCAGGGAGCTGAACTGGAAGCAGAGCAGCTGGGACCCGGTGCTCATATGGGAAGCAGGCACCCTAGGCAGAAGCTTAACCACTGGGCCACAGTGCTGGCTCTGAGCTTCATGCTTTTGGGGCTTGCAGGTTCCCACCCTCTAATTTCCTTTGCTTTCTTCCAGGTGTGCCTCCTATCACTCGTGTATCCACATTGCTGACCCAGCATGGCAGGGGTCGGGCTGGCTGGGAAGAGCTGGAGATGCTGCTGATACCCGGGTCTTGGCGAGGAGGGAACCAGATGGTTTCTATTACTGGGCTCAGATAAAGGCTGCTCCAGAGGCAAGTCCCTGACTCCCAGTATCTCCCTGTCACGCTCTGTAGGTGGCCCTGTCTTACCTGATGTGCCTTAGTTATGTGTGTCCAGCGGTTTGGTTTCTTGGATGGGCACAGACCTTCAATGGCCGGGCTGTAGAAGCGAACTTGTAGTATCTGTGAGTGTTAAGTTTGTTATAACTGTGTAGACTTGTGTGGATTCATGGAGGAAAGGCTAATGGGAATTCTCAAAAAGTATTAATGATAGAATTTCCATTCAATGACAATGATTTTTTTTAAAGATTTTATTTATTTATGAGGCAGAATTACAGACAGAGGGAGAGACAGAGAGAAAGCTCTTCCATCCACTGGTTCACTCCCCAAGTGGCCATACGGCCAGCACTTGGGCCGATCTGAAGCCTGGAACCAGGAGCTTCCAGCTCTCCCATGTGGGTACTGGGGCCCAAGCACTTGGTCCATCTTCCACTGCTTTTGCAGGCTATAAGCAGAGAGCTGCATCAGAAGAGGAGCAGCTGGGACACGAACCAGTGCCCATATGGGATGCTGGGGCGGCAGGCAGAAGCTTAGCCTACTATGCCACAGCACTGGTCGACTGATTTTTAAACAGAAATTCTGTCATTCATATTTTTTTGAGAATTAGGTTTCCCTATCCAAGAAACCAAACTCCACTTCTGATCCAGCTTCTTGATAATTTGATCCCGGGAGACAGCAGGTGATGGTTCAAGTACTTGGGTCTCTGCCACCCATGTGGGAGACCCAGATGGAGTTCCAGGCTCATGGCTGTTGCAGGCATTTGGGGAGTGAACCAGCAAATGGAAGATCTCTCCATCTCCCTCCCTCCCTCCCTCCCTCCCTCCCTCCCTCCCTCCCTCCTTTCTTTCCTCCCTTCCTCCCTTCCTTCCCCCCTTCTCTCTCTGCACCTTTCAAATAAATAAAAATTTAAAAAAGAGTTTTGCTCCAATAGTTTCTATACTCAAACCAGCTTAAGTACCTCTACTGCTTTTATGCTATTCCTTTGCTTGACTGTAGCTTTCTTCAGGCCTGCCCCATCTCCATCACTTTGCCCTTTGTGGGCCCCCTGGATGAATAATCAGCCAAACCTTGTTGGTCTCTGACATAGGAACAAAACTTAGCAGTGTCGGGGGGAGAGAGTGCACTGGGGAAAGATTCCGAGGAGCCAGGTTACTCCTGGGAATTGCAAGCCAAAAAATTGAGTAGGAGGAAAGAAAAACAGGAAAAGGCAGAGGATGGAAAGGGAAAGGAAGTGATAAAAAGAGTTGCCCAGGGTGAGAAGAAACAGAATGAAGATCAGCAGTCCCACAGTCCAGCTCTCTGCTGTCAGCGGCACTGGCCCTGTCCCTTCTTTCAAATGGCCTCTTTCTGGGGACTTGTAGGGAACTGAGTGATCCCAGTTCTTTTTTTTTTTTTTTTTCTTTTAAGAGACTGCTCTTCCATCTGTTGGTTCACTACCCAGTGCTTGTAACAGCCACAGTTGGGTCAGGCTGAACCCTGGAGTTGGGAACTCCAGGTCTCCCACATGAGTGGCAGGAACCCAAGGACTTGAACCATCACATGGCTCTCTCCCAGGGTGCACATTAGCAGGAAGCTCAAAAGTGGACCTGGGGGGCCAATGCTGTGGCATAGATCTTCTATCTGCTGATTCTATCTGCTCTGGCCCCTGGAGATCTTCTCTCTGCTGATTTACTCCCCCAAATGCTTGCAACAACCAGGACTGGACCAGGCTGAAGCCAGGAGCCAGCCATTCCTCAGGGTCTCCCGTGTGGATGGAGGAATCCAAATATTCAGGCCATCATCAGCTGCCTTTCAGGCAAATTAACAGGAAGCAGGATCAGAAGTGGAGCAGCGGCTAGGCTGTAGCATAGTGAGTAAAGCCTCTGCCTACAGTGCTGGAATCCCATATGGGCGCCGGTTCGAGTCCTGGCTGCTCCTCTTCTGATCCAGCTCTCTGCTATGGCCTGGGAAAGCAGTAGAAGATGGCTCAAGTGTTTGGGCCCCTGCACCCACATGGGAGACCCAGAAAAAGCTCCTGGATCCTGGGTTCAGAACAGCACATCACTGGCCATTGTGGCCAACTGGGGAGTGAATCAGCAGATGGAAGACCTCTCTCTGCCTCTACTCTCTCTCTGTGTAACTCTTTCAACTAAATAAATAAATTAAAAAAAAAAAAAGAAGTGGAGCAGCCCAGGCTCCAACTGGCATTCTGATAGGGGATGTAGGAATCCCAAGTGGCAACTCAACCCACTGTGCCACAACACCCGCCCCCCCATGATGTACCATCGATGCCTCATTGTATCACCGTGAGTGTTTTCTTTCCCATAGCTGGAGCAGCAGGGGACTCTGCTTGTGGAATTTGAAGTTCCCCTTGTCACAGGCCCAAAGCTGCCCGCCCCACAGCTGAGTGTGGTCTCGGAGGAAGATGTCATTCAGCTCCCACGATCCGTGGACTACTCGCTGAGAACTGGGGACAAGGTACTGGCACCCTGGGAGCCAGACCGACAGCGCTACGGCCCTGGCACTGTTTTGCTGGGCTTGGAGATGACTGACTGCATGAGAGGTGAGGGAAGCTGCCCCGACCACTCAGTCCCCAGGAGGAGCCAGGCTGGCGATCAGGCCAGAGGAGAGAGCAAAGGGGGTCTCTTCAGCAGCTTTAAGGAAATGATCCTCACCCCCTTAACTTGTTGCTTCATCCTGGGGCAGCCGCAGATACACAAATCCTATCTTGCAGACTTTTTATTTTTTAAATCAGGGAAAGTGGTCTTCACTACTAGGTCAGTGGCCTAAATCACAGTGGGGTGCATTATCCTGGGGTCTCACCAGGTCTCAGGAGCGAGTCCTCCAGAAACTAATGGTCCTCTGCTGAGGGGAGCAGGGGCCACTGGGAACCCGAGAGGACAGGAGGGGGCTTTCACTGAGCACATGTTGGTTTGAGGTGGGGGATGGGCCCCTCCAGGTCATCTGGCCCAGGAGGCAGGTGGGCTTGTGCAAGTCTCCGGGGAGAGAGGGGAAGGGGCGTGGGTGGGGAGATGCTCCCAGTAGGCTCCCCCGTGGACAGGTGCCTGTGAGAAGCTGGGAGACAGAGCAGAGCGGTGGCGGAGGCTTTCTCTTGGGGATAGGACCACCTTACCCCACCATAAGCCTTACCCCTTTTCTTTTCCTTAGCATCAGAGGAAGAAGAAATCACTGTTCATTTCTGGAATGGCCTGACAGCTAAGGTGCCTCAAGGTGGGGTCCGGTGGGTGCCCCCAGCTGTCTGGAGGAAGGCTGTGGAGAGGCTGCACAAGCCTGTCCCCAGAGAGCACCTCCGGCCCCTCCTCTGGGCCCCATGCTGCTCTCTGCTGGGGCCGGTCGCCGGATGCATCACCAGCGGGCTTCCTGCGGGCACGCAGTTCCTGTGCCCTCCCTGCCACCCCCGCGCCTGCTGCCCTCTGCTGTGCCAGGGCTGCCTCTGCTGCTCCCCCTTGGGTGGCCCCACCTGGTGGCCCGTAACCAGGACCTCCAAGGTCTCAGGTAGAGAGCTTGCTGAGTCCAAGCTGAAGTCCACAGGCCAGCTTTTGCCCCTGGAGGGTTCCACGGAGAAGGCGGCAGCAGTGCAGGCCCCGGTGGCTGTCTCTTCCTCCTCCTCTTCCTCCTCCTCCTCCACTGAAGAGGAAGATCTGGACACTGATCTGGACAGGGGCCTTCCCCAGACCCTGACGGTGAACCGCGCAGTCCACACAGAACCCGTCTTCGAGAAGTCTCGGAGGCAGGCTGCCCTTGGGCAGCCCGAGTGGAGGTACTGGAGGAGAAACGGACCCGAGCCGCGGCCCGGGAAGCCAGGTACACCGAAAGCGTGGGTCGTCCCTTCCCTCCTGTGTCTTGTGGGAGAGGGTGCTTTCTGTTGGGACTGCGACACATGGGAGACCCTGAGAAAGGGAAGTGGCAGGTTTTTGCTGACTCGCAGGCCAGTGAGAGGAGGAGGCACTGATCTCTGTGCTGAGGTGTGCACTCCTACTTACTATTTGTCTCTTTCTTTGCTAATCTCTACCAACAAGGCACTGCCATTGTCTGTTTTTGCTCCTCCCCTTTTCCCCTGGAAGCACTGGTTTTTCTCTAGATGAACAGTCAAAATGCCCCCAGGTCAGTGCTCTGAGCAGCACAGGAACTGGTCATTCAACAAGGCCTGCCAGGCCCTGCTGTCCCACTGGCCCCTTAGTTGGAGTGACAAGAACCAGGACACTGTCTAATGCTGCCATTTATTTATTTATTTATTTATTTATTTATTTATTTATTTATTTAGAGTTAAAGGGAGAATCAGAGACAAGAGTTCTTCCATCTGTTGGTTCACTCCCCACATGGCCACAATGGCCAGAGCTGGGCCAGGCCAAAGCCAGGAGCTTCTTCCGTGGGTGCAGGGGCCCAAGCACCTGGGCCATCCTCTGCTGGTTTTCCCAGGCCATTAAGAGGGCGTTGGATCGGAAGTGGAGCAGCAGGGACTCAAACCAACTCCTGTATGGATGCTGGTGTTGCAGACGGTGGCTCTACCTGCTCTACCACAACGCCAGCCCCCGTGCTGCTCACTCCTCACTACTAGGAGGGGAAGCAGTGTTAAGTTCCCCTCGGCAGTCTTCAGACTTCCCCAAATTTCTCTGCCAGGAGCTGAAAAGTATGGAGGGCTGGGAGCAGCATCTCATTGATCTGCCTCACACCTGTCCTAAGTGTGTGTGTGTCTATGCCACGCCCTTCACATGGCTCTGCTCTCTCTGCTGGGAAGGCATGCTGGAAGGCTGAATGGCCTTCAGGCACCGGCCACACTGGGATCCACTCTGGGACCTAGTTTGAAGCCACTGCCCTATTGCTCGGTAGCTGAAGGACTGCTCACGCCAGGAAGATGCCGGTCTTGCCCCAAGGGTAGGTGCGGTACTGCCAGCCACAGCTACCTAGTGAAGATGAAGCACACAGAGGCACGTGTGGCTCAGGGCTGAACACAAGGGCAAACACCGGAGTTTGCCTTTGCTCCCCTCCGGCCTGTTTCCCTTTAGGGAAATGTGCTGCCAGCCTCTCCTAAATATGTCTGTTAATCAGTGCTAGATGTATTTGATAGGAGTCCTGTCAAGCACTGATGCTTTGATAGTCAGTCCTGCGCTCGGCCTCTTATGAAATCTCCTCCACTTTCATTCCCTTCGGTTACAGTGAGAGGCCAATGATCCTAACAATCCTAGGGAGACTGGGCTGCTGATGGCCAGCAGTCATAATGCTCTCCTCCTCAGCTTGACTGGAACAGGATTCAACGTGTAGTCTTAAAAGTTGTCTTTTTAGACTGTTCCCATCTCCTAGGATTTTTATTTCGTCTAATTGAATTTCTTAAAGCTTATTTTCCCACCAGCTTATTATCTTTTCTTTTCCTTTTAAGATTTTATTTGAAAGGCAGGAAGAATATACCATGCAATGGTTCACTACCCAAATGGCTGCCACAGCCAGGTCTGGGCCAGGCTGAAGCCAGGAACCTGGAACTCCATTCTCGTCTCCCACAGAGGGAGCAGGGGTGCAAGCATTTGGGCCATCTGCTGCTGCCTCCCCAGGCCATTAGCAGGGAGGTGAACTGGAGCACGGTATCTGAGAAAATTGGTACTCCAGGATAGGATGCCAGCATCACAATCGGTGACTTCACCTGCTGCACCACAACACCAGCCCCCGGCTTTCCCTGTGATCAGCATTATCAGTTCTGATACTGTCAGTAAAGGAGAAGCTTCCGCAACGGGAGGCAATAACCCATCTTTGCTTCCCCCACTGGCATTTTTCCATTTTTCTTTTTTAAATATTTATTTGAAAGTCAATCAGAGAGAGGGAGAGACAGATATCTTCCATCAGCTGGTTCACTCCCCAGACACAACAGCCACTGCTGGGCCAGGCTGAAGCCAGGAACCAGGAGCTGCTTCCGGGTCTCCCATGTCAGTGGCAGGGGCCCAAGGACTGAAAGGGTCTCCTCCCCTTTTTTCCCCAGGCTATTAGAAGGGAGCTGAATGGGAAGTGGAGCAGCCAGGACATGAACCAGCGCCCATATGGGATGCTGGTGTCATAGGCAGCAGCTTTACCCACTACTCCACAACACCGCCCCCTCCCCAGAGCTCTTTGAAAAAGCTGATAACTGTTTCTCCCCAACTCGAAATCTGGGTATCTGATAATACCCCTTACTCTAAAGCACAATGGCCAGAAATGATTAACAAATATTATTTCTCTTTAAAAATACAAAACAATACTAGGAGCTTACAGATGCTTGAGATCTGGTGATCCCTGATACGTGACTTGCCATCAAGATTAATTCTGGGGTGGGTGTTTTGCTTACTGCTTAAGATGCCCACGTCCCATTGGGGTTGGCGCTGTGGTGTAGCGAGTAAAGCCACTGCCTGCAATACTGGCATCCCATATGGACACCATTTCAAGTCCCAGCTGCTCCACCTCCGATCCAGCTCTCTGCTATAGCCTGGGAAAGCAGTAGAAGATGGCCCAAGTCCTTGGGCCCCTGCACCCATGTGGGAGACCTGGAAGAAGCTCCTGGCTCTTGGCTTTGGATCAGTGTAGCTCCGGCTGTTGTGGCCAACTGGGGAGTGATCCAGCAGATGGAAGCTCTCTCTCTCTCTACTTCTCTCTCTGCATAACTCTTTCAAATTAATTAAAAGATGCCCCCCGTCCCGTATTTTAGTATGTGGGTTTGATTCCTGGCTCCTCCAACTTTCTGCTGATGAGACTGGGAGGCAGTTGTAACAGCTCAGGTAACTAAATCACTGCTACCCATATGGGAGACCTGGATCGAGTTCCCAGCTCCTAGCTTCAGCCCAGGGGCCTAGGGCCATTGTAGGCATTTCAGGGAGTGAATGGGAACTTTTCCTCTCTGCTTCTCAAATAATAATCCTATCAAAATGATGGCGTATTCAACATAACTAACGGATTTTGGGTTTAGGAACAAGATCTTGCACCATCCGAAAGGAAGAGAAGGACACTAAGCAGGAGAAAGTGCCAACTGCAGTAATGGGGACTGCCACGGAGCTGGCCCTGAGAGCCAGCAATGTGAAGCTACCACAGACCCTGCCGGAGGAAGCTGGACGCCGAAGGCCGAGTACAGGAACATATCACAGGGAAAAGAACTCGCCCTAGACAAAGCTCGGAGGATCTAGGTAAAGCAGGATGGCTGGGAAGGGGCTCCTTGACTCCTCTCGTGGCTCTTAGAACTTCTGGGCCACACCCACTTTGAGAACGGTAAAATCCACAGTCCTTTTCCTGGAAAACAGGACATACTCAGAATTTTGCACATGACTTCAGAAGCTTCGAGAATCCTCAGGTTCACCATAGGCTTCAGGGGTGGGGGAGGGGAGAAGGCTCTCCATTTCCATGACTTTCTGCCCTATGGTGTTGGGCACAGGCTTGCTTTACCAGACCCTGTATCTATAAGTCTATTCCAAACCAGGAATGCTATTACAGCTGTACATAGACTGCCATTTTCAACACATAAAATACTAGCATATCTACCAAGGCAACACTTAACTACATTAGATGAACTAAACTGTCAGAGGCAATCATACTGTTAGTATGGTGGCTTAAGGAAGTTTGGGACACATCAATGACTTTTAAAGCCAGTGACTTGGGGCCAGCACTGTGGTGTACTAGGTTAGGCCTCTGCCTGAGGCACTGGCATCCCATATGGGTGCTGGTTCGTGTCCTGACTGCTCCTCTTCTCATCCAGCTCTCTGCTTATGGACTGGGAAAGCAGTGGAAGATGGCCCAAGTGCTTGGGCAGCTGCACCTGTGTGGGAGACCGGGAAGAAGCTGACTTCAGATCAGCCCAGCTCTGGCTGTTGTGGCCATTTGGGGAATGAATCAGTGGATGGAGGCCCTCTTTAACTCTGCCCTCAAAGAAGTGAATACATCTTTTAAAAAAAAGTGACTTAAAAATTTATTTGAAATGCAGAGCAACAGAGAGTGAGGGACAGACAGATTTCACTCACTGGTTTATTCTCTAAATGGCTGCAACTGCTAGGACTAGGACAGGGCAAAACCAGGAGCCAGGAACTCCATCTGGATCTCCCACAAGGGTGCAGGGGCTCAAGCACTTGAGCCATCACCTGCTGCTTTCCCAGGTGCATTAGCAGGGAGAGTTGGAAGTGGAACAGCCAGGACTAGAACCAGCGCTCTGATACAGCACCACAAGTGGCAGCTTAACCTGCTGTGCCACAGTGCTGGCCCCCAAATCAGTGACTTTTGATCCTTGAGATTTTTCTCTTACAGGAATAAAAATAATGATGGTAAATACTTGAGGAGGCACTACAGACAGTGGCTGACAGGGATGCTCTCCACAGGAGGAGGAAGAGCACAGGCTACAAGTGCAGCAGCTGCACCCCGTGAAGACTTCCCTGCAGACGAGCGGCCAGAAGGCATCTGTCATGAGGGGCATGGGAGTATGGCAGCCCCATCCCAGGGCGCTCTGCCACAGGGAGCTGACGATTCTGCATGAGGATGCCCCATTCACGGCTGCGACAGAGTGTGGTCGGCCTGCTTGGGGCAGATGTGTCCACAGCCTCTCTGCCATCTTCTCATGAAGCCTACAGTTACATGTGGGTGACAGTGTGTTGTACCTGTAAATGCAAATACAAATGAATTCTCTTCATTTCCAAATCTCTCCCTTTATTATCATAGTTAGTCTTTCCTTGGAAAGCAAGCAATAAAAACTGTTGAGACAGCATCATCACATTATTTCAATCAACAAGGATGGGGACTTGTACATATCAAAGCAGCCACCAAAAGAAGCAGAGGCCAGTTCACTGGAAGACTGGCCCTGTGCAATCAGCACTAAAAGCAGTAGTAATGTGTTAACTACTACAAGGATCAGACCATGGCTTTATTCTTGCTACTTAAAAAGAGGTGATGGCAGTGACGGTCACCATCATACTGGGAAGACCAAGTCCACACTTTGTCCCGAATCCACCGCTACCACGTGAGTCTTCTTGGTGAAGTCACTTGAGCCCACAGTGACAGAATAGGTCCCTGGGTAGACTTCTATGTAGAGGTCCTTAGAGATGTCCTCAGTCTACAAAGAGAAGAAGCTATTAGGTTTCAGATGCATCTCTCCCTCTACCAGGCTGGCTGTGCCAGAGCATAACAGAGGGAAGCGCTCACGTGGGAGGCGGAAGCCCTGCCTCCAGGGACCAGCTGGGCCACCTAACAGCACTGTCCTTTAGAAGTCTCAGCCTTTCCTCACACTCATTTCCTTCTTTCTAAACTAGGCTAATACCTACCTCGCAAATAAACATGTGAGAACGCTCTGTAATGCTAAAGTGCTACAGGACTGTGAAGAATTATGAACCAGCATTCCAGGTGGAATATGAATGAGGCAGGTGGAAAGGCTGATTAATGGTCATTGTTTGAGGCTCAAAGTAAACAGAGCAACTGGTAGCACAGATTAGCAGTAAAGGTGGCTGAGAATATTTTAACTAAGTCCATGATTAGGAAAATTAAGCATTTCTTTTAAAGCTAAGAACATATGACTGGATTCCATTTTGTGACTGAGGCAGCAAGCTAGTCAGTGGGCCAAAGCCCTGCCTCGGAGGACTGATTCTCTTGTGGTGTAAAACACTGGAAACTGGAGTTAATGGGAAGATTTGTGTTTAGAACTGAACGGAGGCCGGCGCCGCGGCTCACTAGGCTAATCCTCCGCCTTGCGGCGCCGGCACACCGGGTTCTAGTCCCGGTCGGGGCGCCGGATTCTGTCCCGGTTGCCCCTCTTCCAGGCCAGCCCTCTGCTGTGGCCAGGGAGTGCAGTGGAGGATGGCCCAGGTGCTTGGGCCCTGCACCCCATGGGAGACCAGGAAAAAGCACCTGGCTCCTGGCTCCTGCTATCGGATCAGCGTGGTGCACCGGCCGCAGTGCGCTGGCCGCGGCGGCCATTGGAGGGTGAACCAACGGCAAAAGGAAGACCTTTCTCTCTGTCTCTCTCTCTCTCACTGTCTACTCTGTCAAAAAAAAAAAAAAAAAAAAAAAAACTGAACGGAGCACAAACCGTCCTCTAAAACCACCCTCCAAGGACAGGCTTCACACATGGCTGGGAGATGGGTCAAAGCAGGTGTGCAGGCAGGGGATGGGTCTCAGTCCAAAACCCTGAGGGAAAAGTAACAGATCAGAAAACAGCCAGAGTGATAGCAGGGGTGCCCCTGGGCTTACTCATTGCTCCAAAGGAGCCACAGGTGGAAACTGTCTTTTCTTTCCTCACACACAGAGGAAAAAAAGATAACTACTGGCCAGCAAGTTCCAGTAGGAAGAACAAATGATAACTTTTATTTTTATGAAATGTCTTCACCCCCCTTATCTTGCAGATAGATTTGAAGCCAATTTGCTTCCCAAGCTGCTTTATGTTATATCCTTTCCTGCCAAGTTACAGCAAAATTGGAGGTCTACTACCACTTAACTAATAGAAACCTAATTGACAATGTCACAACTATCTATTGGTGATCAACTATGTAAATAAAAAGTTTCAGAAAATATGGCTGGGGTGGGTGTTTGGTACAACAGTTAAGACACCACTTGAGACACCCACGTCCCACAATGGAGTCCTTGGATTTCAGTCTTGGCTCGGCTTCGGATTCTACCTTCCTGCTAATGTGCACCCTGGGAGGTAGCAAGCAATGGCTTAAATACTTGGGTCCAGGGGCTGGCGCTGTGGCGCAGTGGTTTAACGCCCTGGCCTGAAGCGCTGGCATCCTATATGGGTGCCAGTTTGAGACCCGGCTGCTCCACTTCCGATCCAGCTTCCTGCTGTGGCCTGGGAAAGCAATAGAAGATGGGCCAAGTCCTTGGGCCTCTGCACCTGTGTGGGAGACCTGGAAGAAACTCCTGGCTTCGGATCAGCACAGCTTCAGCTGTTGTGGCCAAATGGGGAGTGAACCAGTGGATGGAAGACCTCTCTCTCTCTCTACTTCTCCTTTCTCTGTGTAACTCTGACTTTCAAATAAAAATAAATAAATCTTTAAAAAAATATATTTGGGTCCTAAGCCACCCACATGGAAGAACTGGACTGATTTGGGGCTCCTGGTTTCAGCCTGATCCAGCTCCGGTTGGGTGGATATTTGGGGTGAATCAGCAGATAGGAGATCTATGTCCCAGTCTACCTTTCAAATAAGTAAAAATAATTTTTAAAAATATGGTTGTCTCAATCACAAAAACCCAAGGAGTTCCACTTGTCTGCACACAAGGAAACACCTGGGAAAGACTGGTATCTGGGGGCTGGTGATTTGGCATAGCAGGTAAAGCCACCGCCTGAGATGCCAGCATTCCTTATGGGGGCTGGTTTGTGTCCCAGCTGTTCCACTTCCGAACCAGCTCCCTGCTAATGGCCTGGGAAAAGCAGTGGAAGCTGGCCCAACTGTTTGGGCCCCTGCTACCTATGTAGAAAATGCAGAAGAAGCTCCTGGCTTCAGCCTGTCCCAGCACTGGCCATCACGGCCATCTGGGGAGAATCAGCAGATGGAGACCTCTGTCTCTACCACCCTTCCTGACTCCTTTAACATAAATTTTTTTAAAGGATAAGTGTCTGTGGTTCCAATATGAAGGAACATCAAGAAGATTAGCATTACCAAAACTCAACCAGCATTGCAAGCATCTCAAGCTAAGGACTCCTATTTGCACTACAAGTGGAATATTCTTACTCACTACTAAGCCTAGTTTATTCCCAGTCCTGGCTCATAACAAACTGTATACAAATAAAAAGCAAGGAATTTATTGCAGCAGCATGCTGAAGCCCCTCCACAGAATGTCAGCTCTCCCAAGGTCCAAAAAATTCCTTGAGTTCATGACCTAATGAATACTTTATCCTAAAAATGAAAAACTCACCACTGTGTGTTTTTGCAGAGAAACATTTGTAGAGACTGGGAACTAATGCCTTCAAATGTTTTGGAACCTGATCTCACCAAATGTATATGCTCCAGAATTTGGGCAGCCGTTTCACTTTGTTGACGGGGGGTGGGGTGGGGGTGTCAGGTCCCTCCTGCTGTTTGAACAGATGGTGGAATTCCAGCAGGATACTGTGCCAGCCCAGCTGAGCTGTAGGAGCTGAGAGGGAATGCTTCACATTCTTTTTAACCACAACTATGAGTTCAGGCACAAACAGTATCCTTGAAGCTTCTAGTGAAGGAAGGATACCAAGAAAACAATTTTACACTGAGTCAACCATCTCAACTTCAAACTACTATAGATCTAGTACAAAAGAGAGCCTCTGATAAGCAGGTCAACTGTCTGATGGCATGGCAATGGTGAAGTCCAGGACGCCAGCAGTTCTGTACTCACCGACTGAGAGGATTCCAGGGTATGCTCTGATGCCGGGAGGCAGCCTCCAGGACCAACAGCTGCCTCCCCTCTGTCTTTTCTCTGCAGAGGCAACAGAAACAGATTAGTGCCTAAGCTTTGACTTCTGACTGATGTTCAGTTCTGTCAACTTTTTCTAAGTTGTCACCTAAGCTATTACATCTCCTTTTAGTGAGACATTTCCAGGCTGTTTGCCCCGATTACTTTTATTCTTTCATAGGCTCCAGAATCAGATCTGGATGTAAATCCTACCTCTGCTGTTTACTAAAAGGGACAGATGAACTTCTCCGAGTCTTGACTTCCAGTCTGTAACACAGGACTCCTAGACTATAGGGAACACTTACTGTGCAAAAGTGACCAATACCTCACAGGTTCTGAAAAACCTAACCCTCTCTGCCCTTGTGCTAGGAGCAGGGGTATGAGAAGGGAGCAGGCTGTCAAAGCCAATTTCCCTTAGAGGCTCCAACTTATATTTTACAGGGTGAGACAGCATTGAGCCCAGTCCATATAAAACCCCTTAAGATCAGGCACATTTGCTTAAGTGTGAGGCAAACTCGGGACTCATGCTCTGGTGTGGCTCTTCACATCCCGGGCCAGGGAAGGAACACGGGCACTTCTGTACCCATTCTGTCCTCGCTCATGTCCCCTGGCCCACTCGCCACACTCTTCCTCCACCTCTTTGCTCCAACATCTTGTGGACTACACTCTGGATTTAATTTTGCTATATTTGAGCATACCCAGGGGAGTTTATCTCAACTATCACCAGCTCCTGTTCAACACCAGTCTTTGGCTTCCCTGCAATGACATGAGGTCAAAGAAGTAAACTTGTGGGGTCCAGCGCTGTGGCATAGCAAGTAAAGCCGCCGCCTGCAATGCTGGCATCCCATATGAAGTCCTTGCTGCTCCACTTCCCATCCAGCTCTCTGCTATGGCCTGGGAAAGCAGCAGAAGATGGCCTAAGTGCTTGGGCCCCTGCACCCATGTAGGAGACCCAGAGAAGCTCCTGGCTCCTGGCTTCAGATTGGCCCAGCTCTGGCCGCTGTGGTCATTCGGTGAGTGAACCAGCAGGTGGAAGACCTCTCTCTCTCTCTCTCTCTGCCTCTCTATAACTCTGTTTTTCAAATAAATAAATCTTAAAAAAAAAGAGGTAAATTTGTAATGAGAAGTCTGTAATTGTTACTATGTTTAGGAAAAGTATTTTGTTAGAAGAGAAAACCCCTCCTTGCCCTTTTAATTTTTTTGTTTATTAATTTTATTTATTAGAAAGGCAGAGTGACAGAGACAGAGTTCTTCCCTCTGCTGGTTCATTCTCAAAATGTTACCAACAGCTGGGACAAGTCCAGGTGAAGCCAGGAGCATAGTGCTCTATCTACATCTCCCACACAGGATTGAACCATCATCTGCTGCCTCCTAGGCACATTAGCAGGGAGCTGAATCAACACAGAGGTGGGACTTGATCCAGGCACTCCAATATGGGAATGCCAAATGGCAGCTTAACCCACTGCACCAAAACACCCATCTTACACTTTCTTTTTAAAAATTACCGAAGATGGGGCTGGTGCGGTGTCATAGCGAGTAAAGCTATACAGTGTTGGCATCCCATGAGCAGTCCTGGCTGCTCCATTTCTTTTCTTCTTCTTCTTTTTTTTAATATTTATTTATTTACTTGAAAGTCAGATTCACAGAGAAAGGAGAGGCAGAGGAGAGAGAGAGAGGTCTTCCATCTGATGGTTCACTCCCCAACTGGCCGCAACAGCTGGAGCTGTGCCGATCCAAAGCCAGGAGCCAGGAGCTTCTGGGTCTCCCACGCGGGTGCAGGGGCCCGTGGACTTGGGCCATCTTCCACTGCTTTCCCAGGCCATAGCAGAGAGCTGGATCGAAGTAGAGCAGCTGGGTCTCAAACTGGCGCCCATGTGGGATGCCAGCACTTCAGGCCACACCACAGTGCTGGCCCCCGGCTGCTCCCTTTCTGATCCAGCTCCTTGCTAAGATGCCTGAGAAAGCAGCGGAAGACGGCCCACATCATTGGGCCTCTGTAGCAATGTGGGAGACCGAGAAAAAGCTCCAGTCTCCTGGCTTTAGATCAGCCCAGCTCTGGCTGTTGCTGCCATTTGGGGAGTGAACCAGTGGATGGAAGATCTCTCTCTGCCTCTCTGTAACTTTTTTCAAATAAATAAATAAATCTTAAAAAAATTACTGAAGACATGAAAGTTATAATTTACCTTACAGTAAAATATATTTAATTAATAAAAATCTCTTTTCTATCTCTAGATGTAGAAGAGGCTATCTGAAGCTTTTTTGTCAAGCCTGCCCAAAAATCCTGTGGCTCAGGATTGCGGGTTGCAAGATTCTACAGTGGCATCCATCTTAGATTTAGAAAAATCTTCTACTCATGTTCATTGTGATAGTTCTCTAAGGTTGCGAGTTGATCTGTTTCTGTTGGGCCCTGCTACGCTGGGTCACACCAAGCCCTGCAGAAGATCTGGAGTACAGGGTCTCACACCTTGGGAGGTCAAGGGCACTGTGCAGGCCACGTGAAGAGACATACCTGACCATTCCCAGTTTCCGAACACAGGTGCACCATTGACTTCCCTCTGTGATAACGACAGACGTGGGTGGTCCCTCCTTCTTCTGGCACAGATGAGTAATATTTCTAGGGAAGTGGAAGAAGTGGGGTAAACAGATGGTCTGGAACTGGAGCTAAGTGTAGTTAAGGAGGGAAGCAAGAGCACAAGGGCAAATTATCCCACCTTTTAAATTTATTTGAAAGGGAGGGAAGGAGGGGGAGGGGGAAGGAGAAGGGGAGGGGGAAAAGAAGAGGAAGGGAGAGAGAGGGAGGGAGAAAATATCTTCCATCCACTGCTCTGCTCCAAATGGCTGCAACGGAGACTGGGCTAGGCTACAGCCAAGGGTCAGGATCCAAATACCTGAGCCACCACTTGCTGACTCTCAGGGTGCACATTATCAAGAGTGCAGGATTGGAAGCAGAGGTGGGACTCAACATGCAGTGATCCCAAGAAGAGGCTTAGCCCACTGGGCCACAAAGCCCAGCCTTACCTGCCCTCTTGACAGGCGACTGAAGCCTCTAGCAAGCCTGAGCCCATGAAAGTGCTGCAGGGAAGAAAACTGCCTTTGGCCTAACTTACTTTGCTGCCATCTGCTGCCTCCATGCCGGATGAAGTAACTTGCACATCTTTGCCCCACATGCACATTTTTTTTTTTTTATTACAGGCAGAGTGGACAGTGAGAGACAGAGACAGAGAGAAAGGTCTTCCTTTTTGCCGTTGGTTCACCCTCCAATGGCCGCCGCGGCTGGTGCGCTGCGGCCAGCGCACCGCGCTGATCCGATGGCAGGAGCCAGGTGCTTTTCCTGGTCTCCCATGGGGTGCAGGGCCCAAGCACCTGGGCCATCCTCCACTGCACTCCCTGGCCACAGCAGAGAGCTGGCCTGGAAGAGGGGCAACCAGGACAGAATCCGGCTCCCCGACCGGGACTAGAACCCGGTGTGCCGGCGCCGCAAGGTGGAGGATTAGCCTAGTGAGCCGCGGCGCCGGCTGCACATGTACTTTCATCTCTTTCCCTAACAAAGTTTAATGAACAGTTCCATGTTTATGTTTAAGTCTCAGATAAGGATAAAAGAAGAGAGCAGTGCATTTCCTTGAGATTTAAAATTACAGCACGAGGCCGGCGCCGTGGCTCAATAGGCTAATCCTCCACCTTGCGGCGCCGGCACACCGGGTTCTAGTCCCGGTTGGGGCGCCGGATTCTGTCCCGGTTGCCCCTCTTCCAGGCCAGCTCTCTGCTATGGCCAGGGAGTGCAGTGGAGGATGGCCCAGGTGCTTGGGCCCTGCACCCCATGGGAGACCAGGAAAAGCACCTGGCTCCTGGCTCCTGCCAGGATCAGCGCGGTGCGCCGGCTGCAGCGGCGGCCATTGGAGGGTGAACCAACGGCAAAAGGAAGACCTTTCTCTCTCTGTCTCTCTCTCACTGTCCACTCTGCCTGTCAAAAAAAAAAAAAAAAAAAAAAAAAAATTACAGCACGAAAGATGGGTGTTTGGCACAGTTGCTTGAGATGTCAGCATCCCATCACAGAGTGCCTGATTTGGAATCCCAGCTGTTTCCAATTCTACCTTCCCACTGACGTGCAACTGGAAGGAAGCAGGTGATGGTTTAAGTACTTGGGTTCCTGCCACCCACGTGAAGACCTGAATTAAGTTTCAAGTTCCTGGCTTTGGTCTGTCCTAGCCTCAAATGTTACAGGCATTTGGGGAGTGGAATAGTAGAAGTCGGAGATCTGTGTTCCAAATAAATGAAAATAAAAAAAGAAATACGGCAGGAAATGAAACATAAACCTAAGAGCTATCTAACCCTTTTCCTCATGATTCCCACATGAGGGAGTAGAGGGACAGGTCTCCAGTTTTAAGAATGATAATCCACAGGGTTGAAAAAGTTACATTTTTCTTGTCTACTTCCTTCCATTCCTGGAAGTTAACCTTAGATTTGCCCTTGGTTATGACTAATGATGAGGCCATCACAAGCCTGCTTGTTTTGAATGTGGTTATGGACAGTGTGTTAAAACATGTGACCCGAAGAATGAGAAGCTGAACACTTCAGGACACGGATCTAATGATATACTTAGCAGCTACTTCAAAATCGTGGAGGTAAACCCAAAACCCGGTGCAGTTGTTTTTTAACTTGAAAGAGCAATACAGAAGGAGACAGATCTTCCATTTGCTTGTTCACTCCCCAAATGGCCACAACAGCCAGGACTCAGCTAGGCTGAAACCAGAAACTCTATCCTGTGCTATCCTCTATCCTGGGTAACAGGGGCCCAAGTACTTGGGCCATCTTCTGCTACCTTCCCAGGCACATTAGCAGGAAGCTGAATGAGAAGTGGAGCAGACAGGACTCAAACCAGCATTTCAAAACGGACTGCTGATTGGTGTCAAGTGGTAGCTTAGCCTACTGTGCCCAAACACCAGCCCCTCTTCCCCCTTTTTTGAGAATGATGGATGGATAGAAATCTCTCATCAACTGGCTCAATCCTACAAGGCCCTCTAGAGCTAGAGCTGGACACTCCATGCAGTTTTCCCACATGGTTGGGCAGAGAACAAATCACTTGAGCCATTACTGCTGCCTCCTAGAATCTGAGCTGGAGTCAAGAGCTAGAGCCAGCACTCAAACATAGGCACTCTGATATGAGATGCAGGCATCCCAAGTGGCGTGTTAACTGCTAAGCCGCATGCCTGCCCCAGAACACTATTTTTCATGTCTAGAAAGCCAAGGGGCTCTGAAGCTCCATCCCATAACGGAGACCTGAACTGAATACCAGTATGAAGAACACCAATATGCTAAACCTCAAACCAAAGACAAATATTATTCCTTTTACTGAGCCAGGAACCAAGTGTTTTAATCACTTTAAAGAAGTTACAGATTTTTCTACAACTTAACAGTACAAACAAGAACATAACAAATTTTCTCTGAACCATATTCCACTAGTTAGAATCCTATCCTGAACCACAGGCATCTTCATAAAAGATATAGAAAGATTAAGTCTTTCTCAGATCTTAACACATGAAACTGAAAGCAGGAGAGAAACAAGGTATATTCTTCATTCTCCTGCACAGGCTAGCATCCTGACAACCACAGAAGGCTCACAAAATGCTAAGGCCAGAGGAGTCAGAACATGTTGAGATTTCTAGCAGACACGTGGTACTTTCCTCGCGGGTGATTTCCTTGCATGTTGACTACTCTGCTGTATTTCCTTCAAGTACTTAAAGATGATCTAAGTGCATGGATTTGAGAAGAGGGACTTTAAAACCATAGTTCACCCATTTCGATGAATGTTAACTGTCCATTTTGCACTGTTACAAGAAACATTGGAAGCTGGGCAACCTTATAAAGAAATTTTGCTAGCTCATCCTTCTGGACGTCCAAGGGCCTACTTCTGATAAGGACCTTCTTGCTGGCAAGGTCTGGAGGCAGTACAAGGCATCCATGCAAGAGACAGGGAGCGTGTGTGGGTCTCTTCTAATAAAGCCACCAGAAATCAATCGAGGTGCTCAATCCTGCGGACCTTATCAAATCCTAATAGTCTCCCAAAGACTCTGCCTCTAAACACCACAGGTCAAGTTGCTACCCTCTCAGTGCCTCACAGCGGGGATTAGATTTCCACATATGAACCTTTGGGGGACACACTGAAACCATAGAAGGTACCAGAAATTTCACTCAAACCTCTCATGCTATAGTTTATAACCTACACTGTGAAAGAACCTTAGAAGTCTTAATTTTATGAGGAGGAAGCTAAAACACATCAGTAGCTTCATGTCCTGAAGGTCTCTGCACAACTTCCTCTCATTCTAGTCCCATGCTTCAGGAAGGCTGAGAGAATAACCAGCCTAAGGCACTGCAGCCACTAAGAACCTGGCTCTGACTCCTGGGGAGCCCCTCCTGTCAATAAGCCACACAACCCTGACCAGGGCACTGCATCTGTTCCATGTAACTGTCTTCCTAGGGATGCCAGGCACTTAAACATTAGAGGATAAGAGCTAATGCAGACATTTAGTTTCAGTTTCAATACATTTTGAAAACAGACAGGCTCAGTTCTGAGAACAGGGGAGTGGCTGGGACCCCGTCATCCCATATCTGAGGGCCTAGGTTCCATGCCCAGCTCTGGCTCCTGACTCTGGCTGCTTGCTAATGCGGAACCTGGGAGGCAATGCCCATTGACTGGTTTCCACCATCCAGCTCGGAGACCTGAGTTGCGTTCCTGGCTTAGTCTCCTGCCCCAGCTGAGGCACTGCAGGTGTCTGGGGAGAGAACCAGCAAAAAGGTACTCACTCTCTTCGCTCCTCAAATAAAGTATTTTGTAAAAACTCTAAATATTTTTAACTTTAGTTCAAAGTTTTTTTTAAAGGCAAAAATGGATATGCAACTTGTTTTAGAATTCGGCAAATTAGCTGTTTTTCACCACTAGACTGAAAACTCAATGAGGGCCTTTCCTGGCTTGTTTATGGCTGAATGACCAACAATTCCAATTAAGCATTTAGTACATACTTTTTGGATGAATTCTAACCTGGATTTACCACTTGGTTTAAATTCCTCACTGATTATAACCTGCCTAGGAAGGGGAAGAGGTAGTCTCGACTGTCCCTAAATTCCAGAAAGATCCACGCTGGGATCCATCAGCAGGTGATCAGGAGGCATGGCTACGGTTCGTGCCAACTTACCCCACACTGGCTTGAAGTATAGTCCATGAATTCAGCCATCGTTCTGAACGAAGCACTAAGGGTCGGGTGCCTTTCTTCTCTCTATTTGAATGAATGGCAAGTCACAGGTGAGATGCAGGATCCCCTGCCTGAGAATGAAGCCATCTTGGCAATAGCCTCCTTTTTACTTTTGGAAAGACCTCTCTGTTTGCCAGTAGGAAGGAACTTCAGACATGCAATTTTATCAAGGACCTAAAATGGGTTGGCTGGTTTTCCTCTAGTATGCAAAGGAAGCAAGGTAGGTTTTTTTTTTTTTTAATTTACCAACCAGGGCTGATCACTGTATTCTACAACAACCCAACAAGAATCTGTAAACTGTGAAGAGTTTTCAAGAGACTTTCCCATTCATCGTCCCAATACTTCCCGGCTTCCGCCATGGGCAGTACGGTGCGCCCCTGGGCCCCAGCAGGCCGCCGCGGGCGAGTCCTCAGCATGGGGCCCTCACCTCTCCCGGGAGAAGGCACAGGGGGCCGGCGGGCGGCCTTCTTGCGTGGTAGGGTCCCTCCCAGGAAAGGACCCCCGTGCTGCCTCTGGGACGCTCCTGCGAATGCCAGTCCACCGCCCTTCTTTTGGCCCGCTCCAGCACTTCTTGCCCCAGCCTAGCCGAGCGCTGCAGGGAACGTCGGTCCACCCCGTTCAGCGCCGCGGCCGCCAGACAGCTCTCCATGTCTCCCTGGGCGGGTACACAAACACCGTCGGGTAAGGGGCGCCTCGGCGACCGTGCCCTAGAGGGGTGGGGGTTTCGGCCTCGCCCCCCTCAAGCAACCACTGCTCGCCTTCACCCCCAACGCGCACTCCCGCGGGCGCCCTGACGGGACGGGGGCTGTAGGCGCCATTCCCTCCCATATCCGTCTCCCCCTCCCCTCCTTAGAGAGCCCCTCACCCGGCCCGCTTCCTAGGCGCATGCGCTAAGTGCGCCCTCAGAGGAGGAGGGCGGGGCCTGAAGCTCCCGGTGCCCGCGCCGCAGGCCATTGGCGGAGGGCGGAGAGGGGCGGGGCGCACGGCCTGCGCCCGACACGCCTTGTGCGTCGCGGCTGCGGTGTCTGCGCCGGTTGCCGGGCCCCTGAAGAGCAGAGGGTAGATGGGGCCCGGGGTCTCGAGGAACGTGGGTCTAGGTTGTCCCAAGAGCCTTGGACAGGATCCTGGCTGTTAGAATTGTGCTCTGCCGCTTGACTTGGTAAACTTAGTGCAAAGTGACGTAGTCTCCTATTGGGCTAAAAAGTTGTGGCGACTGAGATGATTGCCTCATACTGCTTGGTTGATGCTTTGAGGTACACAGCCACTCTAAAACTCCTTTTATTTTGTTTCAGGAGGTGGCTAGGCTAGACCAAGCAGCGCAGCAGGAGGCGGGAGCGTTGTCCCGCCAGCAGTGTGAGAGCTCGGGTCGCAGGTCCCCACCCGGGAGACACGTGTTCCGGCCCTCAGGTGCAGGGCCAGGAGGAGTTGGTCTCTCATCCCCTCGCGGCGTCTTCCTCATCCCTCCAGTAGGAAGTCGGTTTACACGTTTTGGGAAGCCTCAAGGATGACTGTACCATGTTTAAGTATTATCTCCTACCCTACTCCACTCATTATTGGGAAGGAAATAGAAATATCCCCGAAGGTCACAGTACTAGTGACAGCTACACCGGGCAGCTCGCGGCGGAGCAGTGATGCTCAGGAACAGCCCCGTAAAGGGACCCCACAGACCACAAATCCGCAGTGCTCAGCGAGTCTCGGCAGATGGCTTGATGGGCAGATAGGTGCTGCCAGGTGAGTGCTAGGTTAGGCTACGACCTCTACCTGCGCTTTGCCATTTGCTCGATTCCTGCTTTCCCCCTCGTGAAAAAAAAAAAAAAAAAAAAAAAAAAAAAAAAAAAAAAGAAGAAAGAGAAAAAGAGAGAAAGAGAAGAAAGAAGCCTCATGAGCCGATTTTTCCTTTTAGGAGTATTCTAGAACTTTTCATTTATTAGATGCCTCCGTTAGAACACAGTAGTTATGTTCCCGGAAATGGCTAGAACAGAAGTCCTTTCTTGTCTTCTCGTAAGAAAAGGATTTCAGGTGTGAGACAGAGAAGGGCAGTAAGTAAGCTAGTGAAGTTTAATGAAGAGAATACACCTGGATGGCCAGGTGGGCAACACAGCGAAGAACCGAGAGCCCAGTTTGCATTCAGACTGCAGTTTTTATGGGTGTGGGCCCGTGGATTTTCACCTGAAACATTTGTTTCTGGGGTATTGCTGGGCCAACGGCTTTTATGAAATTCCTCCTGGGGCTTTTATCAGCACACTGTTACTGGATCTCATAGCCCCCTGGCCAGGGGCTGGGAAGATTCCCTTAAGATGTCATCAAGGGAAGACTGGGGTCTACCTAAAAAGTTATGCGTCATTGACAAGACTTTTGATGTGTAAGTGCTGGGCTACCTCCAAGGCCTGTTGCTAGTTTCTGTTCTGCCTCTCTCACATACCTAGGCTCAGGCTCATGTCTACCTTCATACAGTATGAAGGCTTAGGGGCCTGAATATCCAGTCTGGAGAATTGGTTTGAATTCTGGCTTTGCCACGATTTTCTCTCAGATTCTGGGAAAGCAAGTTATTTCTTTGAGTCTCGCTTTTCCTTGTCTTTATAACCCTGGCGCACTCACAGTACCAGCCTCCCTAGGCTGAGCTTGAGGGCAGGGATCTTGTTCATTAAGTTTAAGGTACATCTAGTATTTTATCTGTGTGAATTTTTTTGTTGTCAAGATTTTGTGGGGCTGGCGCTGTGGCTCACTTGGTTAATCCTCCACCTGCGGTGCCGGCATCCCATATGGGCACCGGGTTCTAGTCCCGGTTGCTCCTCTTCCAGGCCAGCTCTCTGCTGTGGCCCGGAGGGCAGTAGAGGATGGCCCAAGTGCTTGGGCCCCTGCACCCCATGGGAGACCAGGAGAAGCACCTGGCTCCTGGCTTCAGATCAGCACAGTGCCAGCCGTAGCGGCCATTTGGGGAGTGAACCAATGGAAGGAAGACCTTTCTTTCTGTCTCTCTCTCTCTCTCTTTCACTGTCTATAACTCTGTCAAATAAATTTAAAAAACAAAGATTTTGTGAAATAACTACTATAGAATGTTCAGCACAGTGCATTGCAAAGAATTACTGCTTCATAGATTTTTTTTTAACTATTTGAAAGGCAGAGAGAGAGAAAGATCAATCTATGTGCTTTCACTCTCCAAATGGCTGCAACAGCCAGGCAGGGCTGGGCCAGGCCAAAGCCTGGAGTCTGGAACTCCATTTGGGTCTTCCACATATGTAGCAGGGCCCCAAGTACTTGTGAGGCACATTAACAGGAAGCTGCATTGGAAGCAGGGTAGTTGGGACCCCCTAATACTTGGATATGGGATGCTGGCATCATGGATGGTGGCCTAACCAGCTTCAACACAACCACGGCCTCTGTGACATAGATTTAACAAGCATTATTAGGTGTTGAGCCCTGTCCTAGAAGTCATGGAAAACAGAAAATGGATCAGACTAAAGGAAAAAGGAAGGATGCACATAAAATCTAGAATGCCAGGAGCAAAATGTTATGATATGCCATAAAAGTGACATAGGTAAAATATTTTGAGGCTTAAAAAGAGATTATGTTCATCTGAAAGAATCAACAAAGACTTTGCAGAAAGGTAGCATTTAAGCGAGGCATTAAAAGGATGGCTTATGAATAATGAGAAAAGAGGTAGATAAGATACCTGTTAACTGCTCTTACTTGAAAGGCAGAGTGACAGAGATGGAGATCTTCCATCTGATCTATTTGTTCATCCTCCAGATGTCCATGATAGCTGGGGCAAGGCCAGGCCAAGTTAAGGGCCTGGAATTCAATCTGGATGTCCCACATGGGTACAGGGACCCAACTATGTGAGCAATCGTGTATCAGCAGGTAGCTGGAATTGGAAGTGGAGCTGGCAGGGCCCTCTGATAGGGGATGCAGGCATCCTAACTGCCATCTAACTTCTACACCTGCCCCTGTAAAGTACTTAGGAGTATTTGGCATGCAGGAAGTACTCGCTAAATGTTAATGTGATTATGTAAATCAGACTTCAGCCTGTTCTCAACATGTCCTCATTCGCCCAGTATTATAGCCACACCTCAGCTCTCTTCTCTGGAATTCTGTCCCTACTCCTCTTCTGCTTATTGTAATCATTCCAGTTGAAACATTAATTGCTTTTTGTCATTTCAACCCTTTGAAATCTTTTCCAGCTATTCCTAACTGCCACCTCTGATGCCATATCTTTTTGTTTAAATTGTGGTCCTTATCCCAATCTGTTTAAAATTGTAGCTATGGCTCATTCTCTTCCAACAGCTTCTGGACTCTTTGAAGGTAGAAATTGTTCCCAATTTGTCCCCAGATATTCCAGGACCCATTAAATAGTGGGTGCAATAAACATTTGTTGAAATTACTCTAATTTGATTTTAAGTTTAAATAGACCCCAATTGGTCAGGTAATTGTTGTCTTTATAAAAAAAAATTACCTGCATGCACTTTAATAAATGTACTGATTGTACTTTTCCTTAGAATCAAACATTTAGAAATATGAGGGACAATTGGGGCCAGCGTTGTAGAGCAGATTGAGCTGTGATGCTGGCATCCCATGTGGGTACCTCCACTTCTAATCCACCTCCCTGCTAATGTGCCTGAGGAAGCAGTAGAAGATGGCCCAGATGTTGGAGCCTCTGCCACCCATGTGGGAGACCCAGATGAAGCTCCTGGCTCCTGGTTTCAGTCTGGCCCAGCCTTGGCTGTTGTGGCCATCTGGAGAGTGAACCAGCAGATGGAAAATCACTGTCTCTCTGTCTCTCCTCCCCTCTCTGTAACTCTGCCTTTAAAATGAACAAAAATCTTTTTAAAAATTATTGGAATAAATTGAAGCTTAAAGACCAACACAAAATTAAATTTTGCACTTATTTTCCTTTCTATAAGTGTATATATATATATATTTGTAATTTCAAGTTTCGTCTTACATACTACAAATTGTGAGAATGCTTTTTCTCTTTTTGAAGATTGGTTGGGAGTAATGATGGAATGTCAACTACCTTCAGGTCCCTTGTGGATCAAAAACACCTGAAGCCAGGTACTTCTGAACATCACTGATTGGGAATGGAATAGTTAATGGAGGGAGAACAACTGATTTAGGAATGTGCCTGATTGACAGAAATAAACTGTGTCTCTCATGACTTCTCTCTTCACGAGGGTGAGTTCACATCTATGTTATGTGTTTTGGACAGTAACTGACTTAGAAGAAGTCTGTTCTTAAGATCTGAAGAAAGAGATTGAGCTGTTTGGGGGATTTTGTTTTTCACCCCCAGAGACTTATTTATTTATTTATTTGAAGGGCAGAACCACAGAGAGAGGGAGGGAGAGAGAGAGATCGATCTTCCATCTGCTGGTTCACTCCCTAATTAGCAACAACAGCCAAGCTGGGCCAGGCTGAAGCTAGGAAGTCAGAGCTCCATCCGTGTTCTCCGTGTGGGTGGCAGGAGCTCTAGCTCTTAAGCCATCTTCTGCTTTCCCAGGTGCATCAGCAGGGAGCTGCATTGGAAATATGGCGGCTGGAACTCAAACAGCTGCCCGTATAGGGACTTTTTGAGGAGAAAAAACAAGTGAAGTGAAAAGCAATGTAAATTCCTTTTCTCTATGTGAAGTGGGCACAAAAAAGGGGTTAAAAATATGGATGCCTCATTGTAGATTGAGGCACATCTAGTATACGCCCCTCTCATAGCTATTTGAGTTACTCTGACACAGTTTGATGTTTTTGTTCTCATTCAGTTTAAAACATATTAAAATTTCCTTTGTGATTTATTCTGTGACCCATTGGCTATTTAGATTGTATTGTTAAATTTATACATACTTGTGGGCTCCCCAAATTTTCTGTGGTGATTTCTAACTTAATTCAATTCTATTGTGGGTGGTGAACATACTTTGTATGATTTCAGTTCTTTTAAATCAATGAGGTTTGTTTTATAGCCTATTTTGGAGATACTATATTAGAAAAAATGTTTATTGTGCTCGTGTTGGGTGCTCCTAAAGAGGTCATTGTGATCTTATAGAGGTCAAGTTGGGTCACAGTGTTGTTCAAGCCTTTCTATGCTTGTGTATTTTCTGTTTGCTCTATCAGTTATTGAGCATGAGGTGTTGAAGTCAACTACTATTTCTGAATTGTCTATTTCTTGCTTCAATTCTGTTGTTGTTTCGTGTATTTTGAGGCTCTATTGTTATGGTCATATACACATACAATTTCTGTATCTTTCAGGTTAACGACCTTTTTATCATAATGATATATCCAACCTTGTCTCTAGTGATGTATCTTGTCTTCAAGTCTATTTTGTTTGATACCATTATAGTCACTCCAGCAATTTGTTTAGTTTTTTTTTTTTTTTTTTTTTTGGTGAGAGGGAGAGGCTTAAAACAATAATAATAAATGTATTTTACAGTTCTGGAGGTCAGATGTCAGAGATGGATTTCACTGGGCCAAAGTCAAAGTGTTTACAGGTTGTGTTTTTTACTCCAGCAGTCTTATGATTGTAATTTACATAGTATATCTCTAACCTTTTATTTTGAATATTTATGTCTTTTACCCTCAGTTGTGTTTCTCTTAACATACAGGTGGATCTTGTTCCTAATCCAGTCTGAAAGTCTCTGTGGAATGGGGTGTTGAAAAGATCAAAATTAACATTTAACATAATTATTGATATTTTGGATTTACATTTGCCCTTTGTTTATCTCTGATACTCCTTGACATCTTTCTTTTGTGTTAAATAAATGAACATTTTCTTTTTTCTTTTAATTAATTAATTTATTTATTTTTGACAGGCAGAGTGGACAGTGAGAGAGAGAGAGACAGAGAGAAAGGTCTTCCTTTATTGTTGGTTCACCCTCCAATGGCCACCGCGGCCGGCATGCTGCGGTCGGCACACTGCGCTGATCCGAAGCCAGGAGCCAGGTGCTTCTCCTGGTTTCCCATGCGGGTGCAAGGCCCAAGGACTTGGGCCATCCTCCACTGCACTCCCGGGCCATAGCAGAGAGCTGGACTGGAAGAGAAGCAACTGGGACAGAATCCGACGCCCCAAGCAGGACTAGAACCTGGTGTGCCGGCACCACAGGCAGAGGATTAGCCTAGTGAGCCAAGGCGCCGGGCAATAAATGAACATTTTCTAGTGTATATCTTAATTATACTGTTGATTTTTTTTGTGTTTTTTGAGATCAGTGGTTGCCATAGAGATTATAACATGTTTCTTAATTTATTACAGTCTACTTTGGATTGATACAAACATACAAACACAGAATAAAACATATCTTCCCTCTGCCTTGTACTATTAAATTCATGTATCTAATACTTAACAATATGGCATTGTAATTATTGCTATATTCACACTTATGGCTTTTAAAGAAGAGAAAAAATGAGGAAAATATTTATAGGATCTTTTATATTAACCCACATATTTACTTTTTGTAATGTAGTACCTTTTTCCTATGGAATTTAGTAACTATCTGAAATCACTTTCTATCAACTGAACCAGCTTCCTTTAATATTTTTTTAAAGTAGCCCTGCTAACAAGTTCTTTGTTTTTGTTTTTTAGGGAATATATTTATTTGACTTTCATATTTAAACGATATTTTTGCTTTATAGAATTTTTGGCCAGCAGATTTTTCTTTTTTTCAAAGATTTATTTATTTATTTGAAAGTCAGAATGAGAAAGAGAAACAGAAAGACAGCAAGATAACTTCCAGCTGCTGAAGAAAGATATCTTCACCACCACCCCGTCCTCCCAAATAACAATAGCCATGGCTGGTCTAGGACAAAGCCAGGAGCCCAGAACTCCACATCTGGATCTACCACATGGGGTCGCAGGGGTCCAAGCACTCAGGCCATCATCCACTGCTTTCCTAGACATATTAGCAGGGAAACCAGATTGGAAGCAGAGCAGCGAAGACTCCAACTGGTGCTCCAAGATTGGCTTGCTGGTGTGGCAGGCAGCAGCTTAACCTGCTGTGCCACAATGCTGGCAGATGTTTTTCTTTAAGTGCTTTGAGTATTATATCCCTGTTTTCTAGTCTCCATTGTTTCTAATGAAAAGTTATTTGTTAATGTGATTGTAGTTTCTTTGCAAATGATGATCCATTTTTCTCTGTTGCTTTAAAGATTGTCTGTGTTTGGCTTTCAACAGTCTCACTATGGAATGTCTGCATGTGGATCTCTTTGTGCTTACTGTGTTTGGAGTTCATTGAGCCTCTTAGATGTGTAATTTTTTCACTCAAATTTGGAAAGTTTTCAGACATTTTTTTCCTTCAAACTTTTTTCTGCCTCTTCTCTTCCTAGGACTGCTCTGAAACATATGTTAGTATGCTTGATTGCATCCCACATGTCTCTGAGTCTTGTTCATTTTTCTTCATTAGTTCCCCTTTTCTTTTCTTCAAGTTGGATATATCTATCGATCTGTATTCTAGTTTATTGATTCTTTTTCTGCAATTTCAAATCTGCTGTTGCACTCCCATAGTGATTTTTTTTTTCACTTCAGTAGTTGTATTTTTCAACTCTGGAATTCCTATTTGTTTTATTTTACAATGTCTACCTTTTTATTGATAGTCTGTATTGTCATACTTTAATTTTTTAAACTTGATTTTCTTTGTTTTCTGAACTACATTGAAATCTTTTTCTGCTAAGTTTCACATTTCTGCTCCCTCAGAGTTAGTTTCTATTAACTGCATCGTTTTCTATATATAAACTCTACTTTCCTATTTATATATAAGTCTGATAACTTTTTTATTGAAAACTGAACATTTTAGATCAGGGGCGACAAAATTTTTTAGAAAGATTTGTTTATGGGGCCAGTGCTGTGGCGCAGTGGATTAATGCCCTGGCCTGAAGCGCCAGCATCTCATATGGGTGCCGGGTCTAGTCCCAACTGCTCCATTTCCTATCCAGCTCTCTGCTATGGCCTGGGAAAGCAGTAGAAGATGGCCCAAGTCCTTGGGTCCCTGCACCCACGTGGAAGACCAGGAAGAAGCTCCTGGCTCCTGGCTTCAGATCGGCACAGTGCTGGCCGTTGCGGCCAATTGGGGAGTGAACCATCGGATGGAAGACCTCTCTCTCTCTCTGCCTCTCCTCTCTCTGTGTAACTGTGCCTTTCATATAAATAAATAAATCTTTTTAAAAGAAGATTCATTTATTTGAAAGGCAAAGTGACATAAAGAGAGAGAAAAGGGAGGGGGTAGGGAGGTTGGATGAGAGAGAGATTTTCTATCTGTTGGTTCACTCCGCAAATGTGCACAACAGCCAGGACTGGGCTAGGCCAAGGCCAAAAGCCCAGAACTCCATCCTGGTCTCCCACATATGTGGAGGGCCCCATATACTTAGGCCATGATGCACTGCCTTCCCAGGTACATTAGTAGAAAACTAGATTGGAAGCAAAGTAGCTGGGATTTTAACAAGCATTCTGATGTGGGATGTGGCATCCCAAATGGTAGTTTAACCTGCTATGCTATAAAACCTGATCCACCAGCAGACTTTTTTTCTATAGCAGACCAGATAGTAAGTGTTTTAAGCTTTGTAAGCAATGTGGTCTCTATTGCAACTGCTTACTAACTCTGTTCTGTAATGTAAAAGCAGCCATAGGCAATATATAAATGAATGAGCAAAGATGTTTTCCAATAAAACTTTATTTTAAAAATAGGCAGTGATCCATAATTGAGTCAAAGGCTATATTTTGCTTATCTCTGTTTTAGGTAATATTTTATAGCAACTTTGGATTTCGATCTCTACCACTCTGAAGTGTTTGTTGCCACTCCTATTGTTTGTTGGGGCTGTACTTTGAATGTGATTTTCCTCCTAAATACTTGCAAGAATTTAAATCCCAAAGTCATAAGCCAATGGCACTGGCCGGCGCTGCGGCTCACTAGGCTAATCCTCCGCCTAGCGGCACCGGCACACCGGGTTCTAGTCCCGGTCGGGGCGCTGGATTCTGTCCCGGTTACCCCTCTTCCAGGCCAGTTCTCTGCTGTGGCCTGGGAGTGCAGTGGAGGATGGCCCAAGTGCTTGGGCCCTGCACCCCATGGGAGACCAGGATAAATACCTGGCTCCTGCCATTGGATTGGCGCGGTGTGCTGGCCGCAGCGTGCCAGCTGCGGCGGCCATTGGAGGGTGAACCAACGGCAAAGGAAGATCTTTCTCTCTGTCTCTCTCTCTCACTGTCTACTCTGCCTGTCAAAAAAAAAAAAAAAAAAAAAAAAAAAGCCAATGGCACTAAGAAGGTGGAAATTGAATCTGATTACAGAGTTTAGGAGATGAGATCTCATGGGAGGTCCTTAGGTCAGTGTACCCTTGGAAGGAAGTTCCCCTGGGATGCCCAGCCTCTCTCTCTCTCTCTCTCTCTCTGCCTCATCATGTACCATGTGATCCTTCTGCTGCATGTGTTGTACCATCCAGTGCCCTCACAGAGGCCAACCTAATGGAGCCACCTGATCCTGGCCTTCAACCTCTGAAATTATGGGTAAACACACCTTTTTTCTTTGTGAGATTACTGGCCTCAGGTATTTCACTGCAGTAATGAAAAACTGACTAATGTGCTTGGTTTATTTGTTTAGTGACTTGCCTGAACTAATTCTGTAGAGTCTGTCTCCTCTGTAGTATATAGCAACTGATGCTTCTATTTAATTTTTTTATTTTTTTAAGATTTATTTTATGTATTTGAAAGAGTTACAGAGAGAGGTAGAGATAGAGAAAGAGGTCTGCCATCCACTGGTTCACTCCCCAGATGGCCGCAACGGCCAGAGCTGTGCCAATCTGAAGCAAGGAGCCAGGAGCTTCTTCCTGGTCTCCTGTGTGGGTGCAGGGGCCCGACTTGGGTCATCTTCTACTGCTTTCCCAGGCCACAGAAGAGAGCTGGATTGGAAGAGGAACAGCCAGGACTAGAACCGGTGCCCATATGGGATGTTGGCGCTTCAGGCTAGGGCTTTAACCCGCTGTGCCACAGCACTGGCCCCTTATTTTTTCCTTTTAATTCTCATTTTTATTTTTAAGCCTGGTTTCCCAGTGGTTGTCTCTTGGTTAGCATAGTTTAGCCGTCAACTAATGGTTGGGAAGAGATAGTACTTAAAAATGTTAAGCCTAGTAAGGCTTCTACTCTTTGCTGAGTGATCTTTGTTATGGTTTGTAGAACACATTTAAAGTTCAATCGAGTCTGCCTCCTCTTTTATTTACTGTATATGCAAGCCTTCTTGTTCAGCCAGTGACATCTGTGGCCCACTCTGGTGTCTCCTGCGCATGTGCATAACCTTGCATATGTGCACAGTCTTCCAGACCACCAAGGATGTCAAGATCCACTGTGGTAGTCCCATTCCTTAGATCTCCCTGTTAAATTTCTGGCCAGCCTGTTTTATGTCCTAACCAGACTGCAGTTTCAAGCAGCTGTGACGTTGAGTTTCTCTGTTTATTTACCAGCAAGATCGCTTGATTTTGACAATGTCCTAGGCACCAAATCACTCATCTCCCACTAGTTTTAGGGCTGCTCATTTACATAGCTTGCTCTGTCATAGTAAAACTACCTACCATGTGGGAGCTGGGGGTGGGGGTTGGGAACAACCTCAAATGCCATATTTTTACTTTGCTTCCAAGGTTCAGTAGTATTTTTTAAATATTTATTTATTTATTTATTTTGAAAGATAGAAGAGAGAGGGGTAGACTCTAAGAAAGGGAAAGATTGTCCATTCATTTGTTCTCTCTCCAGATTCTGCAAAACTGGACCTAGGCTAGGCTAAAGCTGGAACTGGGCCCATCAGCAAGAAGCTGGATTAGAAGTATGGAGTAGCTGAGACTGGGACCAGCACTCCAATACAGATTGCAGGTCTCTCAAGCAGTGGCTTAACTCTCTCTGCTGTAACATCCACCTTGTACTATTTTTCTTTTTAATAAATACTTTTCAGTTTGTTTTGTGGCTCTGGTTAGTTTCTCAAATCTTGAAATGGTTGTTTTGACAGTTTTATTGGGGCTGTTAGATGATTTGCCAATCTCCTTACTCTGCAATTGTGGAAATGTCTCTTATGTACAGTTTTAATGTCCTAGAAATGATAATATGGGCTGGCATTGTGGTACAATGGGCAAAGCTGCTGCCTGTGATTCTGGCATCCCATACTGGAGTGCTGATTTGAGTTCCAGTTGCTCAGCTCCCTACTAATGTGCCTGGGAAGACAGTGGAAGATGGCCCAAATGCTTGGGTCCCTGCCAGCCACGTAGGAAGCTGGGATGTAATTCTTGGCTTCTGGCTTTGGCCTGACCCTTCCCTGCTGTTGTGGCTATTTGGAGAGTGAACCAGCTGATGGAAGATCTCTCTTTCTCTCTCTCACACTTTGCCTTTCACACACATAAGTAAATATACAAATAAACCATTACATGGCAGTATTTCCCAACAGATCCTGTATTTTAAAAAATTAATGTATTGATCCTCCCATTTCTTCATATTTTATATTTCCAACATTTTTATTTTAACATAACTTTTGACTCACTTAAGGTTTCTTTTTTTGACTTAAAGTGATAGGTTTCAGTCAGTATATTTATGTTCAGTGGTCATTCGTTAAGCCTCTGCTTTGTGTTGATACTGGAATGTATTTCTTCTTTTTAATTTATTATTTGAAAGGCAGAGTTATAAAGAAAGAAGGAGAGACACATACACAGAGATCTTCTATCTACTGGTTCACTCCCCAAATGGCTGCAGTGGAGGCTAAGCCACATCAAAACCGGAAACCTGGAAATCTATCTGAGCCTCCCATGTGGGTAGCAGGTGCCCACGCACTTGGGCCATCTTCCACTGCTTTCCCAGATGCATTAGCAGGGTGCTGGATCAGAAGTGGAGCACCCAGGACTAGAACCTGTGCCCTTTTGGGATGTCACTGTCCTGAAGGTGGCAGCTTAACCTGTTGTGTCACAATGCCAGCCCTTTGTTCTACTCCAGGAAGATCTAACAGGTAGAATGGGAAGTCAGATCTCTAGGTAAGATTAGCTTTATTCAAATTCAGGGAAAACTTATATCTTCTAGCCCATACTAAATTTACTTGGTTATAGGTGTTCCCCATTTTAGACATGTATGTTGTAGGGTGATTATATTATTTAGAATACACTGTTTACATTCAAGTATCTGCATCATTCAGTGTGTGACTATTTTTTAGTCACATACCACATTTTCCCCATGTTTTATTGTGGTAAAATACACATAAAATATGCAGTCTTAACCATTTTTTTTTTTTTTTTTTGACAGGCAGAGTGGACAGTGAGAGAGAGAGAGAGAGAGAAAGGTCTTCCTTTGCCGTTGGTTCACCCTCCAATGGCCGCCGCGGCTGGCGCGCTGCGGCCGGCGCACCGCGCTGATCCGATGGCAGGAGCCAGGAGCCAGGTGCTTTTCCTGGTCTCCCATGGGGTGCAGGGCCCAAGCACCTGGGCCATCCTCCACTGCACTCCCTGGCCACAGCAGAGGGCTGGCCTGGAAGAGGGGCAACCGGGACAGAATCCGGCGCCCCAACCGGGACTAGAACCTGGTGTGCCGGCGCCGCTAGGCGGAGGATTAGCCTAGTGAGCCGCGGCGCCGGCCCAGTCTTAACCATTTATAAGTGTGCACTTCAGTGGTATTCAATGTGTTCATAATGTACAGCCATCACTGCCATCCAAATACTTTTCATCTTGTAAAAACTCTATCTATCTATCTATATATATATATATATATATATATATATATATATATTTTTTTTTTGACAGGCAGAGTGGACAGTGAGAGAGAGACAGAGAGAAAGGTCTTCCTTTTGTCGTTGGTTCACCCTCCAATGGCTGCCACGGCTGGCGCGCTGCTGCTGGCGCACCACACTGATCCGAAGCCAGGAGCCAGGTGCTTCTCCTGGTCTCCCATGGGGTGCAGGGCCCAAGCACTTGGGACATCCTCCACTGTACTCCCGGGCCATAGCAGAGAGCTGGACTGGAAGAGGGGCAACCGGGACAGAATCCGGTGCCTCGACTGGGACTAGAACCCAGTGTGCGGGCGCCACTAGGTGGAGGATTAGCCTATTGAGCCGCGGCACCGGCCTCTATATATCTTTTAAGCAAGAACTCTCATTCTTTCCTACCCCCAGCCCCTGGCAACAACTATTTTACCTTCTGTTTCTATGATGTTGACTACCCTAGGAACTCATATAAGTAAAATAATATAAAATTTGTCCTTTTGTGACTGTCTTATTTCACTGAGCAGGTCTTAAAGTTTCATTTGTAGCGTACTGAAGAATGTCTTTCTTTAAAAATTTTAAAAATTTACTTATTTGAAGGGCAGAAAGATAGAGAGATAGACAGAAAGAGATATCCCATCTGCTAGTTCCCTCTCTAGAGGCCTCCAACAACCTGGGGCCTGGCCAGGCCAAAGCCAGAACCAAATTCCTGATCCAATTTCATCCTCCTCCTTTTTTTTTTTTTTTTTTTTGGACAGGCAGAGTTAGACAGTGAGAGAGAGAGAGAGAGAGAGAAAGGAATTCCTTTTCCATTGGTTTACCCCGCAAGTGGTTGCTACGGCCAGCACACAGTGCCAATCTGAAGCCAGGAGCCAGGAGCTTCTTCCTGGTCTCCTGTGTGGGTGCAGGGCCCAAGCACTTGGGCCATCCTCCACTGCCTTCCCGGGCCACAGCAGAGAGCTGAACTGGAAGAGGGGCAACCAGGACAGAATCCGGCACTCCAACTGGGACTAGAACCCAGGGTGCCGGTGCCGCAGGCGGAGGATTAGCCTAGTGAGCCATGGCACCGGCTCAATTTCCTTCTTTTTTAAGGCTTGGTTATAGCTATACTACATTTTACTTATCCAGTTATAAGTCAGTGGACATCTGGTTTATCTACATTTTAGCTATTGTGAATAATGTTGCTATGAATATGGGTGTATACCTGTCTATTTGAGTCTTTTCAGTTATTTTGGGTATATACTCAGAATTGCTGGACCATATGGTAATTCTATTTTTAACTTTTCTGTTTTCCACAGTGGCTATAACACTTTACTTTCCCACAAAGAATATATAAGGGTTCCAGTTTCACTACATTGTCACCAACACTTGTTACTTTCTGCTTTCTTAAAAAAAATATTTAATAGCAGCCATCCTGATAGATGTGAAATATACTAGAAAATGTTTTAGACTAGCTGATTCTAGACCTAGTTCTCTAACTTAATCTTTGACTACAATCAAATCATTTAACTTGTATAAGCATTAATCCTAGTGCTAATAAAATGAGTGTTAGAAAAAATTAGGATAATAGGTATGAAATATTTTTAAAAATTCATGATTGTATGGGGGCTGGCATTGGTGGAGGGGTGAAGTGAGGTTGTCATCCATGTTGGAGCACCTATTCAAGTTCCAGCTGCTTTGCTTCTGATCTGGCTTTAGATGCCTGGGAGTCAGCGGATGATGGCCCAAGCACTTGGTTCCTGCCACCCACAGGGGAGGCCTTGATGGAGTTCCTGGCTCCTGGTTGCAGTCTGGCCCAGCCCTGGCTGCTGTGGCCATTTGGTGAATGAACCAGTAGATGCACGATCTCTTTCTCTTTCTCTCTCTCTCTCTCTCTCTCTTTTTCCTTTTTTCTCTGTAGCTCTGCCTTTCAGATACATACATAAATAAATATTTAAAAAATTCATTATTATGTAAGTATGAGAAAGTGTTGTCCTTTTATAATGGTAAAGTATTAAGAGCTGCTGCTGAATGAACATTTTCAAAACATAAAGCTTCACCAAAATGATGAAAATTAATGGAGAGATACAACTTAATATACCGCATTAAACTTCAGCTATCATGTATTGAACTTCTTGATCCATGCCTGTTGAGCAGTGAGGTTCATGTGTGTTAGAAGTGAAGAATAGGGGCCGGCACTGTGGCGCAGTGGGTTAATGCCCTGGCCTGAAGCGCCAGCATCCCATATGGGCGCCGGTTCTAGTCCCGGCTGTTCCACTTCCCATCCAGCTCTCTGCTATGGCCTGGGAAAGCAGTAGAAGATGGCCCAAGTCCTTGGGCCCCTGCACCCACGTGGGAGACCTGGAAGAGGCTCCTGGCTCCTGGCTTCAGATTGGCACAGCTCTGGCTGTTGCAGCCAAATTGGGGAGATGGAAGATCTCTCTCTCTGCCTCTCCTCTCTGTGTAACTCTGACTTTCAAATAAAATAAAATAAATTTTTAAGAAAAAAAAAGTGAAGAACAGACCATTTGTCATAGATCCTACAGGTACCTCCATTTAAAAATTGCCAATGCCCTTTTCTGCTTATTGTGTTTATGATGCTAAACTCAGTACATTTGTTTTAGAAGAAGCCAAAAAGAATGTTTTTCCAAGAAAAGATGATAGTCTGTTTATCTAGGTCCTCTAAAGGCATTTCCTGCCAGGCAGTTGACATGTAGCCTTGGCCCAGTTTCAGGAAACTATTTGCTTCTGTTTACCCTTTCCAGTTACAGCATCTCCTAGGAATTGAGATGAGGGATCTCCTTTAACTTTAGAAGCATATTTTATGTAAGACTTTGGGATTGCTTTTTATACCAGAGCAGTGAAAATGCTTGTGTCTTTAAATTGAAAGGAAAATGCATCTGTTTTAGTAATTTGCTGGTAGAAAAGTCAGTGCCTTGAAGTGAGTTAACCCAGTAAAATGTGCTCATTCCTTTCCCAAAAGATTGTTCAGATAAGACTCCCAGAAAACTCATTGCAATCTTATATGAATGTATAAAACTGTTGATTATGGGACAGCTGTCTGTGTTTCCCAAATCCTTCTTCACCCTGAGAAAGAACCTCCTGATGAGTTTCTTCAGAAGAGTATGTTCTACTTAATTCATTTGCAATGTTTTTATTTTTATAGAACATTTTAGAAATAGTTTGTGAAGTGGCATAGATACTGCATTTGAATAATAACTTACTCAAAAATGTTATTCCTTTTATGGAGCCCACTTCTATTGCTTTTTTTAAATATTTACGTATTTATTTTGAAAGAGTTATACACGGAGAGAGGGAAAGGGAGGGAGGGAGGGAGTGAGAGAGAGAGAGAGAGAAAAAGAGAGAGATCTTCTATCCACTGGTTCACTCTCCTGAGCTATGCAGATCTGAAGCCAGGAGCCAGGAGCTTCTTCTGGGCCTCCCACATGGGTGCAGGGGCCCAAGGACTTGGTCCATCTTCTACTGCTTTCCCAGGCCATAGCAGAGAGCTGGATGGGAAGTGGAGCAGGTGGGACTTGAACCGGTGCCCATATGGTGGTGGCCTTACCTGCTATACCACAGCACCAGCCCCACTTCTATTGCTTTTAAAATATTCATTATACAGTTATAAGTACAGCATATATAATAACCATTATAATGCATGTTGTTTTGATTAAGTATAACTATATTTTTGAAAGAACATGGTGGGAAACATTTTAATTTAAAGATGGGAAACTTGAGTTAAGAATGATAATAACATGATGCATATACCAGAGTTAACTGTGAGTAAATCTATATCCTGTCTGAATTGTATTGTTAAATAAACTAATTATTTAATTCCTTTGTCCTTCCAGTATGAACTAAAAAATATTCCATAATTCTTGCCCATACTAGAACTATAAGTAGCAGAAGGTGGGGAAGCAGGTCCGGCATCTGAGATGGAACTGAAATAAATGACATGGAACAAGTAGCAAGATAATAAATTTAGTTTGCAGTCAGGCCTACTGGAGTCAGGTAAGTGTTTCAGATCAGGAGCATATCCATGACTCAACATCAGAACAAGGCTGTCCATCAGAGCCAAATGACCTCTGAATGGCAAGGATCAGAGCAAACAACTGCACTGAGACAAAGTTGGGAATGTTGTCACAGGTTTCAGTGAGCTGGCACTCAGTAACAAATGGTAGATGGTGAGCAATGAGCAAATGTCCAGGATTTGAAGTCCAATTTAAGTTCTGCCTTTCGAATCTGGCCCTTGAGGCTCCGGACATCAGACTCTTCTCACTTCTCACCCCTCTCTCCTATCTTCATAAGGCTTCAGACTTAGTTGAAAGACATGATCCTGACTTGCACTTAATTATTCTGAAAGCTTATATGTTCATATGAACAGCTCCCTGCTTTTTTTTCCCCCTTTTTTTAAGGGAATCAGAAGTCAACATAGTTTGCCGAGTGAAGTCTAAAGAGCTCAGCTTCAGATGCTAGGTTGCAAGGGCAAAACCTTCAGCAAACCTAGAATCACCCCTGGTATGACACACAGAGAGGTTCACCTTGGTATTGTGAATTGGTGACTTTGGTCCATTCTTTGACTTATCTCTATCTTGAAACCATGTTAATTCTTAGATTGTGTGGCCCTGCAGCCATCTGATCTTTGAGTGACTACCTTAATCCAAACTTGTGAATCTAACCTGCCTTAATTTTTAGGACTTCCAGCTATATGTTCTGAGAAAATAAACAATAGAAAACCCAGAGAATCAGGATGAAACAGGCAGATTGAGATAATTCTTTCTGTTGATCAGTAAACCAGTATTGGTATCCTCGTAGAGACTGAGCTCATCTGTATCCTCACCACATTGCCTGTTGGGGAGAAAGTCCTTAGGAAATGATGGTTCAGTATTGAATGAATGAGAATATGAATGATAAAATGAATGAATGGGAGAAATGAGGGAGCGAATCCTGGCATAGGCACAGAGTCTGAATGTAGCTCTCAGATGTAAGATAGAACTGTGTGGAGATACAGGAATATCCTGGAAGTTAACTAAGGTATAAGAAAGACTCGTGGCCCACATCAGAATGCCTGGGTTTGATACTTGGCTCTGACTTCTTACTCCAGCTTCTTACTAATGTAGACCCTTGGAAGTAGCAATGATGATACAAACAACTGAGTTCCTGCCACCCACATGGGAGACCTGGACTGAGTTCCCAGCCCTGGCTCAGCCCAGCCTTCACTGTTGCTGACATTTAGAGAGTGAACCAGCAGATGGGATTCCTCTTCCTCTCCCCTCTCTTCCTCTCCATCTTCCATCTCCCCATCTCCCTTTCTCCCTCTCCCTTTGTCCCTCCTCCCTCTCTACTCTTCCCCTCTCCCTCTCCTTCTCAAATTAAAAAATAGTTTAAATAAGATGCAAAGAAATTATTTTTTTAAATTTTTTGACAGGCAGAGTGGACAGTGAGAGAGAGAGACAGAGAGAAAGGTCTTCCTTTGCTGTTGGTTCACCCTCCAATGGCTGCTGTGGCTGGCGCACCCCGCTGACCCGAAGGCACGAGCCAGGTGCTTCTCCTGGTCTCCCATGGGGTGCAGGGCCCAAGCACTTGGGCCATCCTTCACTGCACTCTCCCGGGCCACAGCAGAGAGCTGGCCTGGAAGAGGAGCAACCGGGACAAAATCCGGTGCCCCGACCGGGACTAGAACCTGGTGTGCCGGCGCCACAAGGCAGAAGATTAGCCTATTGAGCCACGGCGCCGGCCCAAAGAAATTATTGACCCAACCAAGGCTATAGAGCCGTTCAGGACAGCACTAAAATAAACTGGGTATCTTCATTCCTAAATTTATGCTGTGCACACTAAATGAGTGTTTTTTAAAGATTCAAAACAATGCCTAAGTCAGCCAAAAAGTATTTTTATATAAAGTTTGAGTAGGTGAAATTTTGAAGGTGATGGAATCTAATTAATAACTTCCTTACTCCTTAACCTACAGATAATCTCCCTTTGTAAAGTACTCATTATAAGAGTGATTAGGCAGAGAAAAAAAAAACAGTGAAGAAAATGTGGTATAAAATTGTGTTCTTTGTTCAGCAAGTTAAAACAAGCTGGTCTGTAAGCAATTATTATCTTCATCAAAATTCCTAGCTCTAATGTTTTGGCTTCATTGGCTCAGCACGTATGCCTTCTCAAACAATTGGATGGATTTAAAACACTTAGAGATGTTTGTTGCTTATATCTTAACATAGCATCAGTTCAACAGGAAAAAGGAAAAAAATGTAAGATTTGGCATTGGGGCTTAGTTTGGGAAAGAAAATCAAACCCAAACTAAAGTAAACAAAAAGCCCACAACAGCACCTAATCCCTGCATAGGAATGAACATTCTTTATTTAACCTTACTAATGCCCTTAGTAGCAGTGCTCTAGTTAAGGTTCAGGAGAGTCCCTCATTTCCTTACTCTTTAATCATGTAACATTTCTGGAAAAAATTATCAGAAGGTTGGCATGCTTGTGGGTTACTGATGACTAACATTTTTATATGGGTGATACATTCTAACAAGATCTCTTTTAGCTTTTCTTGTTTTACCAGTGTACTTCAGACAGTTTGTGGGAAAATAGAATTGAAAGATAAGTGTATTTTGGTACAAGAATTTTTGAAATCCATTTTTTATAATATGTTTTTTTCATAATATTTTAAGATCCCTAGGTTATCCCAGACAACAAAATATATTGTGTAATCTTTTTTCCCCATTTGATTTGAAGGAGAGAGAGAAAGAGAAAGAGAGAGAGAGAGAAAGAAAGTTCCTATCTGCTAGTTCACATACTAGTTGCCTCCTATGGCCAGGGCTGGGTCTTGGACCAAACCCAAAGCTGAGTTGACAATCCAGGCTTCCCATGAGGGTGGCAGGAACCCAACTGCTTGAGCCATCACTGCTGCCTCCTAGGATCTGCATTAGCAGAAATTTGGAGTCCAGAGCCAGAGCCAGAGCCAGGAATTGAATCTTGGTACCCTGATGTGGCATGTAGTCATCTTAACCACTAAGTAGATGACTTAAAATGGAATTGGAGTCCTGGCTATTCTGCTTCCAGTCCAGCTTCCTTCTGATGTGCCTGGGAAGGCAGCAGAAGATGATCCAAGTTCTTGGGCCCTGCCACTTATGTGGGAACCCAAGTTGGAGTTCCTTGTTCCTGTTGGTGCCATTTGGGGAGTGAACCAGCAGATAGGAAATCTCTCTCTCTCTCTCTCACACACACACACACACTCTCTCTCTCTCTCTTTTTCTCTCAGTGTGTGTATATTGCTCTGTCTTTCAAATAAAATAATAAATCTTTAAAAAATAAAATAAAGTTGAATTAGTTTTTCAAATTCTGAATTTACATATATTTAAGTGACTATGAAGAATGTATCTTTGGATAAGGTTAGGAAAGTTTGATTAAGAAATAAGCTTTTACACCTGGCTCCTGGCTCGGATCAGCGTAGTGCGCCATTGCAGCTTGCCGGCCACAGCGGCCATTGAGGGGTGAACCAACGGAAAAAGGAAGACCATTCTGTCTGTCTGTCTGTCTCTCTCACTGTCCACTCTGCCTGTCAAAAAAAGAAAGAAAGAGAGAGAGAGAGAGAAAGCAAGCAAGCAAGCAAGCAAGCTTTGAGTGGCAGGCCTTTTGCACAGTGGTTAAAATGCACTTAGGATGCCTGCATCGCATATTGGACTACCTAGCTTCAAATCCTACCTTTGCTTCCAATCCAACTTCCTGTTAATGTGCATCTTGGGAGGCATCAAGTGATGGCTGAAGTACTTGGGTCCTTGCCATATACATGCGAGATTCAGATTGAATTCTAACCTCCTGGCTTCAGCCTGGCTCAACCCTGGCTATTGAGGCTATCTGGGGAGTAAATCAGCAGATGAGAGATTTCTGTATGGCTGGCTGGCTCTGTTTCTCTGCCTTCAAATCAATACAATTAAATAAGGGGCCAGTGTTGTGGCTTAGCAGGTTAAGCTCTCACTTGCAATGCCAGCATCCCATATGGGTGCTGATTCATGCCCTGGCTGCTCCACTTCCAAACTGGATCCCTGCTAACATACTTGGGAAAGCAGCAAATGATGGCATCCATACTTGTGCCCCTACCATCCATGTAGGAGACCTGGATGGAGTAATAGGCTCCTGGCTTCAGCCTGGCACAGCCTCAGCTGTTGTGGTCATTTGGGAAGTGAACCAGTGAATGGAAGATTTCTCTCTGTTTTCCCCTTTCTCTCTGTAATGCTGTCTTTAAAAAAAGTAAATATTTCTTAAAAGGTAATAAGTAAGGGCCAGCATTGTGGTATAGTGGGTAAAGCTACCACCTGCAATGCTGGCATCCTATATGGATACCACCTCAAGTCCCAGCTGCTCCACTTCCAGTCCAGCTCTCTGCTAATGCATCTGGGAAAGCAGCAGAAGATAGCCCAAGCCTTTGGGCCCCTGCAACTATGTGGGAGACCCAGAAATTGTTCCTGGCTGCTGGCTTCAGTGAGGCCCAACCCTGGCAGTTGCCGTTATTTGGAGAGTAAGCTAGCGCATGCAAGATTTCTGTCTCTGTCTCTCCCTCCTCCTCTCTGTAATTCTGCCTTTAAAATAAATAAAAGAAGTCTTCAAAAATTAATAAGTAGGCCAGCGCCATGGCTCAATAGGCTAATCCTCCGCCTGCGGCGCCAGCACACTGGGTTCTAGTCCCCGTCTGGGCGCCTGATTCTGTCCCGGTTGCCCCTCTTCCAGGCCAGCTCTCTCCTATGGCCCAGGAGTGCAGTGGAGGATGGCCCAAATGCTTGGGCCCTGCACCCCATGGGAGACCAGGAGAAGCACCTGGCTCCTGCCTTTGGATCAGCGCGGTACGCAGGCCGCAGCAGCCATTGGAGGGTGAACCAACGGCAAAAGGAAGACCTTTCTCTCTGTCTCTCTCTCTCTCTCACTGTCTACTCTGCCTGTCAAAAAAAATTAATAAGTAAAAAATGTTTAATTATCTGTTTTAAAAATATTTTTTATTTATTTGAAAGGCAGAGTTACAGATAGAGGAGGAAAGAGGAGAGAGAGAGGCACAGAGAGAGAGAGAGAGAGAATTTTTCATCCACTGGTTCACTACCCAAATGGCTGCAATGGCTGAGGCTGGGCCAGGCCAAAGTCAGGAGCCAGGAACTTCTTCAGGGTGTCTCACATGGGTGTAAGGGCCCAAGCACTTGGACCATCTTCCCCTGGTTTCCCAGGCTCATTATCAGGGAGCTGGGCTGGAAGCAGAACAGCCAGGTCTCAAATTGGCACCCATATGAGTTGCAGGTGTTGCAGGTGGAAGCTTAACCTGCCATACCACCATTCTGGCAGGTTAGAAGATAAAACTATCTTTTAAGATTATGAATAACAATAGGTGTGTTTTGAAACTTTGGTAATTTTTTAATGGATTAGGTTTCTGGTTACATTCTGTGTTTGATGATTATATTGTCAAATGTTTGTAATGTATGTTCATTTGAAATCACTGCAATTCAACAACTGTTTATTGAATAACAGCTGTCTGCTAGATGTTGAAGATGGTGCTCATACTGATAGATGAATAGCTCATAACTTCAAGAGGTTCACAGTCTAGCCAAGTAAACAGATTGGTTCATGGCGAACAACATCTGTGAATAAGTGTTATGGGCTATGAACTCTGCTGTGGAGTAGGAAGAAGTCAGAGAAGGTTCTGCTGAAGAGGTAACATTTGAATTGAGCCTGTCAAAGGTGTTAATTTTAGTGATATTTTCCGGGAATGAAAAAATTGTTAATGAGATTGGAACGTGGAATGTCTGAAGTTAGTAATGAGCTATAAAGTTTGAAGAATCTTTGGGATATCCAGGAACAAATATGTACCAGGCAGTTGGAAAATCATGTGTGGAACTTAGAGAAGTTGAAGCTAAATATAATAATTTGATAATATTAGAATATTTAGTCAAAGCTATATAAGATGACTAAGGAGAGGCTATAAATTGAAAATATCCGAGAAGGAAATCTTCCACTTAAATGTGCATGCAGAAGAGGACGTAGTAATAAAAGGGTCTGGAAAAGAGTGCTGACAAAGATAGGAGGAGTTGATGGTGGTATCAGGAGCATAGAGAAGGTCAGGGAAGAAGCTCAAGAACAAGAGAAACCTAAAAGAGCATTTGAAAAGTAAAAATGTAATAGCTGATACAAAAAAAAATCGATAGAAGAATTGGAAGGAAAAGTGCACAAAATTTTCTGTAAAGTATAACAACAACAAGAAGAAACAAATGAGATGGATAATTGGGGGATCAATCAATGAAGTGAAACATGATAGCAGTTCTGAAATGAGAAGTTAAGGAAAATGAAATCATCAAAGAAATAGTACAGGAATATGTATTGGAAATAAAAGACATGAGCCTCCAGATTAAAAGGACCCTACCAAATGCTTTTGAACTGTATTTGTAAAACACCCGCCCAAGGCACTTCACTATGAAATTTCAGAGACAGCCTACAAGCTTCCAAAGATAAGATAATAAGTATATTCCCTAGGTGAAATCTTAGATTAGTATTATGAGTATATGACCAGTGGAGCAATAGTTCAGTGATTCTTTACCCAGCTAAACGATCAATCAAATGAAAGAATATTTTAAATCCTTTTCATCCTTGCAGAATATCAGAAATTTGCCTCTATGCACCCTTTCTTAGAAGACCACAGGAGGAGGTATTTACACAAATGGCAGGGCAGAATAAGAAAGAGGAAACTGGAGATCCCGTAAGGTAGAGGTTATTCTTCCAACGAAGAGGCATGCTTTTGAGATAGGAGGTGAATGGTGTAGAAATGCATTTTGACTCAGTAGTTGAAAGTTGAGAGAATTTACACCTCTGTTTTCTCAGTGGTGAATGCAGGGCTGCTTACTGTAGTTAGAAGCTTTGAGAATAGACAGACTTGGGGAACAAGAAAAGGATCTCATAACTTGGAATAAAACTATTGGACAGTTTGGTATTGGGAGGTTTATAGTGAAGCCCGTTGGTTGCTTTTTTACCTTGCAGTAGGGTTTTGGAAACAATGAAGGAACCTTTTTCCATCAGTCACTTCAGTGCTGTTTGTGAGATCACTTTCTCTTGAGGTGCTCTGAAGATATAAGTCTATAACACAAACAGAATTATTGTATGCAAAGGATTTATTTCTTCACAGTACTGGACTCTGTATGCCAGAAATCTGAGGCGCTTAGCAATTACATGCTTGTATATGAAGTCATATTTGGTGTTAACCCTTCAAAGCCCTTCTCCTCTCCCCTAGATTCAAGTGATAGCTTCCAATGCATCTGTAACCCAGGCTTTTTGAGCCCTTTAATGTCTTGGCTCTTCAAGTCTTGATAAGTTGAAATTTGACTCAGGAATATCTAGGAGGAAGAAGCTAGGGCAGAATGAAATGCCAATTATCCTAAAAGAAAAGGAAAAGAGGAAATTAGATGTAAACACTTGGCTTTCCAGTAGAAAAGTTGGCTCTGTCCTCTATCTCTGGCATCTCAGCCGTGTTTCCCAGCATAACAGAAATGCCAAGATAGGCTACCATTTAGCAATAGTGTAGATGCATACAAACTGCCACCCCATGTTATGGCTGTTTAAGTTTTCAAGTCATAACTATAGCTATATAAATGACAATGTTAGTACCCTTTTGTAGCTTATATTTCAACAGAAACTCCCTAAGCATTTATCATTCCATTGAAGGGAGAATGATTATTTGAATCCACTAAGCATGTGAATTTGGTTACCTCTGAACTCAGCTTGTCCTTTCAGTTACTTGTGCATAAACCCCACCTCTAGAGATGCTGATTCAGGATATCTGAAGATATCCTGGCCCAGAGCATTGCATCTTGAAGAATTCCTTGGGTAACTTTTTTCCCCAGAGGATAAATATTTTCTTCTTTATAGAGTGTGTAATATGTAGGAATTGGAATGTGACTACCGTTCTTCATGGGGGATTTTTATGTACACCAAAGGTTGAAAGTCACCTTGTTTTCAATATACTATGTATGTTGTATCCAGAGTTATTGTACTCAAATGTACATCGTGTCACTCCTTTCAAAAATGTTATCTCTGCACCTCCTTCAGAGTACAATTCGAATTCCTTAATATGGCATTTATGGCCTTCCTAGACCTGAATCTGTGTCTGTCAGGGAAAACTGTGTGTGTGCTGTAATAACAACCTCTAAAATTTCAGTGGCTTGAGTCAATGAGAGTATAATTCTTTCTCAAACAACACATCCAGCATGGATCAATAGGAAAGCCTTAGTATATTTAGGGACCTGCTCTGCTCTAATGTCCCACGTGCTTTGGATTCATGTGTCAGAGCAGAGAGGCATGGATCTCTCTCACCTGTTCGTCAGTGCTCAGTCCTAGAAATGATATGTGTCACTCCTGCTTACAGTCTGTTGGCTAAAACAGGGCAGAAGAGTCACATGGCCCTGCCTAACTGGAGGATTACTGGGATATATAAACTTCTGTGAACTGGGAAGGATGTCAGTGAACTCCAGCAGTGTCTACCATAGACTATAATCTACCTTTTAGTTTTTATTTTATTTTTAAAATTTATTTATTTGAAAGAATTATAGAGAGAGAGGGAGAGAGAGAGATCTTCCATCCACTGGATCCCTCCCCAGATGGCTGCAACAGCTAGGAGCTTCAGCCAGGTCTTCCACATGGGTGGTAGTGGCCCAAGCACTTGGACCACCTTTCGTGGCTTTTCCCAGGTCATTAGCAGGGAGCTGAATCCAAAGAGGAGCAACTGGTGGCACCCATATGGGATGCTGGTGTCGCAGGCAGTGGTTTTACCCACTATGCCACAATGGCAGCTCCTATCTTTTTTTGTTGTTGTTGTTAATTGAGGTCGAATCCACAAAACATAAAAATTAACCTTTTATAGTATACCATTCAGTGGCATTAATTACATTCACAATATTGTGCAGCCATCAGTTTCAAAACATTTTCATCTTCCTCAAAGGAGGTCCTATAATCATTAATCAGTTACTTCCCATTTCTCTCTCCCTGCAGCACCTGGCAATCACTTATCTGATTTCTGTCTATGTATTTACCTATTCTGCATAGTTTATATAAGTAGAACCATATATTATGTGGCTTTTATGTTTTGTTTCTTTTACTTAGAATGGTTTCAAGGTTCATCCACATTGTTACAGTACATTATTCCTTGTATAGCTGAATAATACCCTCTTTTATGGATATACCGCATTTTGTTTGTCCATTCATCCACTGATGGACACTTAGGTTATTTCTACCTTTTGGCTATTGTATATAATGTTGTTAGAATGCTTAGGTACAAGTATTTGTTTAAACATCTGTTTTCAGTTCTTCTGAGTTTATACTTAGGAGTGGAATTTCTGGGTAGTTTGATAATTCTGTTAAAATATGTTCTATCTACTCTACCTTTCTTTAAAAAATTATTTAATTATTTATTTTAAAAGCAGAGTTACAGAGAGGAGAGAGAGCGACAGACAGACAGACAGACAGATCTTTCATCCTCTGCTTCAATCCCCCAATGGCTGCAATGGCCAGGGCTGTGCCAGGCCAAAGCTAGGAACTTCATCTGAGTATCTCATGTGGGCCATCTTTCTTGACCATCTACTTGGGCTATCTTTCACTGCTTTCCCAAGCCATAAGCAGGAAGCTGGACTCAAAGTGGAACAGCTATGACTCAAACCAGTGCACATATGGGGTGCCAACGCCACCCAATCCACTGTTCCTCAATGCCAGCCCTACTCTACCTTTTAATGTGTAACTTTAGTCAGTGGTGGGGAGACTTTTTTTATGTCATTTGGATATTGATAATGTTATTCAAGGTCCATCCAAAATTAACAACTTAAAAACAGCCTACTGTAGATGTATTGAATTTTTTTTTTTTTTTTTTTGACAGGCAGAGTGGACAGTGAGAGAGAGAGAGACAGAAAGGTCTTCCTTTGCCGTTGGTTCACCCTCCAATGGCCGCCGCGGCCGGCGCGCTGCGGCCAGCGCACCGCGCTGATCCGATGGCAGGAGCCAGGAGCCAGGTGCTTTTCCTGGTCTCCCATGGGGTGCAGGGCCCAAGCACCTGGTCCATCCTCCACTGCACTCCCTGGCCACAGCAGAGAGCTGGCCTGGAAGAGGGGCAACCGGGACAGAATCTGGTGCCCCAACCGGGACTAGAACCCGGTGTGCCGGCGCCGCTAGGCGGAGGATTAGCCTAGTGAGCCGCAGCGCCGGCCAGATGTATTGAATTTTAAGTCCGTCTTGCAGTTGCCTTGGCAGGGCTAGACCAAATGATTTCACAGCCTTATATGGCCCATGGACTGGACGTTCTCTACCCCTGCTAGTCAAATGTGGGCTGGTCACTGTTCTTGGAGCTAGTTTCTCACTTTCACAGCCCAGGCAATTCTTCTGGTTTTGAACTATCTGCCTTTCTTTTCTGTTACTGAAATAAAAATTCTATCACTTACGGTTCAGTTTCAACCCTCTTTCCCTCAATTCTAGTAAAAAATCCCCACTACTTCTGCAAATTCCTATATTTCCTCCTCTTTATCTCTTTTATGCTATTTATTTTAGTCTAACAATATGGTTGTTTATATATGCCTTCCTCACTAGATTTTAAATTTTCTTTTAGAATTTATTTCTCTTTTATTATCCATGGTATTGAAAACAAATTTTTTGTGGGTTTGTTTAGAGTTGTTTAATAAATGCTTATTGAATAAGTAAACAAGTGAGTGACTAGCCATAGGTATAATAATCAGTTCTTGGGCTATGTGTTTTGAAGTCTTTTCATTTTTGATCAGTAATATGGAGAGTGGGAAGAAGATACTATATTCTATGGCTGGAGCGGTGGCTCACTAGGCTAATCCTCCGCCTACGGCACCAGCACCCTGGGTTCTAGTCCCGGTCGGGGCGCCGGATTCTGTCCCGGTTGCTGCTCTTCCAGTCCAGCTCTCTGCTGTGGCCAGGGAGTGCAGTGGAGGATGGCCCAAGTGCTTGGGCCCTGCACCCACATGGGAGACCAGGAGAAGCACCTGGCTCCTGCCTTTGGATTGGCGCAGCTTTCCAGCCGCAACACACCAGCCGTAGCAGCCATTGCGGGGTGAACCAACGGAAAAAGGAAGACCTTTCTCTCTGTCTCTCTCTCTCACTGTCTAACTCTGCCTGTCAAAAAATTCTCAAAATTCTGATTTCAGGGATGCTTGTTTGGCAAAATTCAATGAATGCAGTGATAGTGTTAATAATAATTTTTTTATCTGAAGACATTTGATTCGACCAGGAACTGATATCATTGGTACAAAAATTGATAACTAGTGTTTCAAATCAGTACCATTTCAAAGTTTTATTTCTCTCAATCAGAATTCATCAGCAAGCTCCTGTACAAAGAAGAAAGGTTATCCAGCAGAATAGATGAGTGAGGAGCTGGTCCAGGTTCTGACCCTGTCATTGTCTCCTGCTCATCTAAAAGGTACCTGGCATCTCAATGCACTTGCTCCCAGCTTCAGCCTGCCTTGCATTATCAATCAAGCTGCCCTAATACTTTGTTTAAATTAATGATAACAATAGCCTGGTATTTAGAATTAACCCCCAAATAATATTAGAACAAAACCAAATACATGATCCTATGTCTTACTGAAACTTTTTGTAAACTGATTATAGAAAGCAAACTTTAATTTCATGTGTTATATCTCTTGTGCACTTTGGAAAAGGGAAGTGAATTGCAGTGAATGATATCCAAACAAGGAAATTTTCTATAATAAAAAAGAAACAAATAAGTTCAGTTATCCCTTAAATTGGGGTAGGGAATCTTGTTTCCGCAAAGGCCATTTGGATATTTCTAATATCATTTGCAGGCCATACAAAATTATCAACTGAAAGTTAGCCTTCTATCGATTTAATGAATTTTGAGTCATATCTGCAGTTGCCTTGGTAGGGTCAGCCCAAATGGTTTTGTGGGTCTTACACGGGCTGTGGGCTGGATGTTCCCCACTTCTGCCTTAAATATTTTTACAAACTGTTTACTTTTTAATATTTTTCTTAAGAAGCAGGGTGGAGGGGTGTTCAGGGTGGGGAGGTGGTTTGGGACAGACCAACAGAGCTATCATTCACTTCCCAAATGCCAGCAATGACTAGAACTGGGCTGGACCAAAGGTGGCAGCCAAGAACTCAATCCATGGCTCCCATGGTAGTGATGAAATACAGTTGCCTGAGCTATGCCACTGCCTTCCAGAGTCTGCATTAGCAGGAAACTGGAATTGGGAGTTGGAGCTGGGAATTGAACTCATGTAATTCAATATAGGATGCAGAGCATCTTAGCCAGCCTCTTAGGCACTTAGCCAAATGTCTGCCCCATAACTTATCTTTATTTTATATTAAAATCTCAATAATAACAATTAATATCTTGATAATTACTGAAATCCAAAAGAGATTCAGTAGCTTAATGTATATTAAGATTAATGTATATCTTAAAGTATATGGTTCTTCTGTTAAGATCTTTAATAATATTCCTGTAGCTGATGTTAATTGTATTAATGCTAATATCAGTACTGTTAGCTTTTTCCCTTCAGGTATATGCACATACAAATAAAATCTTTCCTTTATCCCAACAGAAATACTTCAGGTTGTGAGAGAAAAATGTCTGCTGTCTTGTTATATATACATATGACAGAAATTTCCTACAGATTTTCATTGTCGGTCTACAAAGTAACAGAAAGAACCATTCGTTGGCGGGATTGTTAGAGACAGAAATAAAAATCAGGAAGTTATTTGCAGACAGATGTGATATTTTATAACCACATCTGTGTATTAACCCACACTGCTTGCTGAAGCTCTTTTGTGTCTGGAATTGTACATGGTGATACAAATAAGCAAACTGCAGTTTGCAATTCTGCTAATTTTACCAATGGACTGGGGCAGAGTGTTAGCCATTAGCCTTGCTTTAGAATGAGATTCTTAACTTTTTAAAAAGCATGACCCTCTTTAAGACTCTTTTATTTTATTTTTTAAAAAAGATTTATTTAGGCTGATGCCGCAGCTCAATAGGCTAATCCTCTGCCTGTGGCATGGGCACCCCAGGTTCTAGTCCCGGTCGGGGTGCCGGATTCTGTCCCGGTTACTCCTCTTCCAGTCCAGCTCTCTGCTGTGGCCCAGGAATGCAGTGGAGGATGGCCCAAGTGCTTGGGCCCTGCACCCACATGGGAGACCAGGAGAAGCACCTGGCTCCTGGCTTCGTATCAGCGCGGTGGGCCAGCCGCAGCGCGCCAGCCACAGTGGCCATTGGGGGGTGAACCAACGGCAAAGGAAGACCTTTCTCTCTGTCTCTTTCTCTCACTGTCCACTCTGCCTGTCAAAAAATAAATAAAAAGGGATTTATTTATTTATTTGAAAGGCAAAGTTACAGAGAAGCAGAGGCAGAGAAAGTGGTCTTCTGACTGCTGGTTCACTTCCCAGATTGCTGCAATGGCTGGAGCTGTGCCGATTCGAAGCCAGAAGCCCCTGCACGTGTGTGCAGGTGCTCAAGGACTTAGGCCATCTTCTACTGCTTCCCATAGCAGAGAGCTGGATCAGAAGTGGAGCAGCCAGGACTCAAACCAGTGTCCATATGAGATTCCGGCGCCACAGGCAGAGGCTTAGCCAGCACCAGTCCTGGAGACTCTTAAAAGCTATGGATCCTACTCCCCCAAAGGTAGTCTACACACCTCATTAATGTTCCATTCTCATTGAACATCTTTGGAAGAATAGATAAAAAACTGCAGTGTTGTGGTGTAGCAGGTTAAGTTGCTGCCTGAAATGCTGGCACCCCATATGGTGCTTGTTCAAGTCTGGCTGCTCCACTTTCCATCCAGTTTTCTGCTAATGTGCCTGGGAAAAGCAGTGGAAGATGGCCCAAATGTTTGGGCCCCTGCCATCCACATGGAAGACCCAGAAGAAGCTCATGGCTTAGGCCTGGCCCAGCCTGGCTATTGCAGCCACCTGGGGAATGAACCAGTGGATGGAAGATTTTCTCTGTCTCTCTGCCTCCTCCCCACCCCTCCCTCTACTCTCTGTGTAACTCTGAGTTTCAAAAAAATATATTTTTTAAAAAGAAAGAAAATAAACTGTAGGGGCTGGCGCTGTGGCATAGTGGGTAAAGCTGTCACCTACAGTGCTGGCATCCAATATGGGTGCTGGTTCAAGTCCTGGCTGCTCTACTTCCGATCCAGCTCTCTGTTATGGCCTGGGAAAGCAGTAGAAGATGGTTCAAGTCCTTGGGCTCCTGCACCCATGTGGGAGACCCAGAAGAAGCTCCTGGCTCCTGGCTTTAGATTGGCACAGTTGCAGCCAATTGGAGAGTGAACCAGAGGATGGAAGACCTCTCTCTCTCTCTCTCTCTCTGCCTCTCCTTCTCTCTGTGTAACTTTGACTTTCAAATAAATAAATCTTAAAAAAAAAAAAAAAAAGCTACGATGATTGCTTGAAAGAAGGGAACTAGAGGCCGGCGCCGCGGCTCACTAGGCTAATCCTCCGCCTAGCGGCGCCGGCACACCGGGTTCTAGTCCCGGTCGGGGCGCCGGATTCTGTCCCGGTTGCCCCTCTTCCAGGCCAGCTCTCTGCTGTGGCCAGGGAGTGCAGTGGAGGATGGCCCAGGTGCTTGGGCCCTGCACCCCATGGGAGACCAGGAAAAGCACCTGGCTCCTGGCTCCTGCCATCGGATCAGCGCGGTGCGCTGGCCGCAGCGCGCCGGCCGCGGCGGCCATTGGAGGGTGAACCAACGGCAAAAAAAAGGAAGACCTTTCTCTCTGTCTCTCTCTCTCTCTCACTGTCCACTCTGCCTGTCAAAAAAAAAAAAAAAAAAAAAAAAGAAAAAAGAAAAAAAGAAGGGAACTAGAGAACAAGAGTGAGAGGAAAGACTAATTTTCCCAGGGCCGGTGCTGTGGCGCAGCGGGTTAACGCCCTGGCCTGAAGTGCCGACATCCAATATGGGCTCTGGTTTGAGTCCCGGCTGCTCCTCTTCTGATCCAGCTCTCTGCTGTGGCCTGGGAAAGCAGTGGAAGATGGCCCAAGTGCTTGGGCCCTGTACCCACATGGGAGACCCAGAAGAACCTCCTGGCTCATGGCTTTGGATCGGCGCAGCTCCGGCTTCTCTCATGAGGTACAGGGGCCCAAGCACTTGGATTATCTTTTACTGCCTTCCCAGGCCATAAGCAGAAAGCTGGATCAGAAGAGGAGCATCTAGGACATGAACCTGCACCTATATGAAATGCAGGTGCTCCAGGTGGAGGACTAGCCTACTGTGCCACAGCCCAGGCCAGAGAATAGTTTTTTTTTAAATTCTCAGTTTAAGGATTTTTTTTTCTTTTAAGAAGTAGATTGTAAAAGGTAGTTGTATCCTAGTAAGTTACTTATTGTGAGAAAAATGCATTATATTTCAATTCATATAATATGTTGCTTGATTCCTTTTGGGACACCTATGTTATTATATAGTGATGGTTGGGGCTTTCCTCTAAGAGAAAATTGCCCTATATAGAACTGACAAAGTAAAGTTCTTGGAATTAATTTAGTCCAGTATTTTTTGATATAGGAGATTCTCTTTCAGTAGGTTTGTTACTAGAGCCCAAGAATCTGTCTACTAAAACTTCTTAGAAGATTCTGAAGGGCTGTCATCTTTAGGAAACAATGACCTGTATGTCATGGGATTCAAACTTTTATCTTAGTTGCATCTGTGTGACTGTGAAAGCCTTATTTGCTTTTCAATTGACTTGGAAAAGAAAATACACAAGCCAAAGGGATGATAAGGCCATCCTTTGTGCTTCTGATGATATTTCTGAGGTACACTGGATTCTGGATGTTAGGTACCCAAATTAGCCTAAAGCCATAAAGCCTACAGGGGTCTTAAAGCCTACGCAATATGGGGTGCTATAGAAGTGATATTTGATTCAAATCCAGGGAGAATGGAAAGCAGGATGGGATAAAACAGTACTTGCTGAGACTGCAAACTAGTGATTTTTTTTTTTTGTTAATGTTTTGTTTATTTATTTGAAAAGGAGACTGACAAAGAGAAAGAGAAATCTTCTATCCACTGGTTCACATCCCAAATGCCCAAAGCAGTTGAGACTGAGCCAGGAAAAAGCCAGAAGCCAGAAGCCAGAAATCTCATCTAGCTCTCTGACATGGGTGGCAGGAACTCAAGTACTTGGGCCATTACCTGTTGCCTCCTAGGAGCATTAGCAGGAAACTGAATCAGAAGAATTCCAGGCACTTTGATATGGAGTGCAGATGTCCCAAGCAGCAGCTTAACCTTCTGTGTTATAATACCTGCCCCTGGACTAGTGATTAATAATAATTTTTTTAATTTTCAAAATTTATTTCTATTTATTTGGAAAGAGAGAGAGAGAAGAGCAAAGGAGAAGAGAGGTGAGAAGAGGAGAGGAGAGGAGAGGAGAGGAGAGGAGAGGAGAGGAGCTATTACCTGCTACTTCTTGTATATGCATTATTAGTTGGAAGCTGGAATTAGGAGCAGAGCCAGGACTTAAACTCAAGCACTCTGATAAAGGATACAGGCATCCCTGGTGGCATCTCAGTTTAGGCTTTGCCAAATATTCTCTTCCTCCCAAAACATACTACTATTATTTTTTTTAAAAAAGAATATTATTTGTGGAAAAGTATGGCCTAGAAAAGGTCATCCAGGCCAATGATCTTCCCAGTTGTTTTCCTTAGCGGAATTGTTTGGATCACGAGGCATAAATAAGCCCCCACTGCCTCTTTAGTGACTACATACCGTTTTACAGGCAGAATGCCTAAGCAAATGTAATCCTTTCATGGCTACTACTAGATCTGCAAACTTGAAAGTCTCCTAGAAAATCTTAACCCCTCTGTCCCTCAAAGAAAAACACATAACATGCCAAAGCAAAATCCATGAACCAGAAAACCCAAACAATTCACCGTGTTTAAGTGCAGGATTTAAAATAGCAAAAGGAAGTAAAACCCATTTCTGTGATGTTGAGTTCCATTTTGGTATATAACAGAATAGTTGAATTGAAAGTCCCTCACAGTTAAAATGTTAAACAGACTCTTAGTTATAAGATATGTTGCCAGGCAGCTGTATGGAATATAACCATGGATTCAGGGTGTATTGTACTTCTCCACACAAAGCTACTACTTGTAAAGATTAGGAAACTTTCATTAGACTGACAGAAGACAGTACAGAGGAAATGGCTTGGGGGTGGAGGAGACGTAGGAGAGAGGATGAAAGGAACAGTATTCATGCTATCCAAATTAGAGTCAGGATGTTTATGCTCAAGTCTTGTCTTGGCTCTGTGTTGAAAGTACTGGATAACGGGGACATGGGAAAGTGAATCTCTGGTCCTTAATTTTAGGCACTGAATATACCACATTCTTCCTACCAGTGTTTTGTATTCTCAGCAGTCTTCATGTATTTCCCTCTCTAGCTCTAGCTCTAACTCTAGCTCTAGCTCTATCCCTATCTATGTATCTATATCTGTATCTACATATACATCTATATATAGATATATCTATAGATCTATATCTATATCTAGATGTAGATATAAAGACCAAAGCTGGGAGCCGGCGCTGTGGTGCAGTGAGTTAAAGCATACCTTGCAGTGCCAGCATCTCATATGGGCATCGGTTTGAGTCCCAGCTGCTCCTCTTCCGATCCAGCTCTCTGCTGTGACCTGGGAAAGCAGTAGAAGGTGGCTTAACTCCTTGGGCCCCTGCATCCATGTGGGAGACCTGGAAGAAGCTCCTGGCTCCTGGCTTTAGATCAGCTCAGCTCTGGCCATTGTGGTCATTTGAGGAGTGAACCAGCGGAATGGAAGACCTCTCTCTCTCTGTGTGTGTGTCTCTACTTCTCTCTGTAACTCTGTCTCTCAAATAAATAAAATAAATATTAAAAAAAAAAAAAAGACTGGGGCCAGTGCTGTGGCACAGCAGGTTAAAGCCCTGTCCTGAAGCTCAGGCATCCCATATGGGCGCCGGTTTGAGTCCCAGCTGCTCCTCTTCCAATGCAGCTCTCTGCTATGGCCTGGGAAAGCAGTAGAAGATGGCCCAAGTCCTTGGGCTCCCACACCCATGTGGGAGACCCGGAGGAGGCTCCCAGCTCCTGGCTTTGGATCAGCATAGCTCCGGCCATTTTGGCTGTCTGGGGAGTGAACCAGCAGATGGAAGACCTCTCTCTGTCTCTACCTCTCTATGTAACTCTTTCAGATAAATAAATAAATCTTAAAAAAAAAAAAAAAAGACCAAAGCTGGCTAATTATGTTTTCCTCTTTCTTGTTGCTTGTATCTTTCCTATATATAGCTATTATTTCATTCTATTGTTTACAAGTCACATGCCTCTATGAGTGTTTTTATTTATCTTTCATTTATAGACAACAGGCATTTATGGTGCACCTACTTCATGCTGGGGACTGTACCAGTCACTTAACATGTAATCATTAGCAAGGCAGACCTGGTTCCTCTCCTCAAAGAGTTTACCATCTCCCTTAGCATCTTATACATAGCTTTGTTTGCTAAATAATATGGACATTAGATTAACACAAATTAATAAATTAGCACCATTTTATTTTTTTAAAGATTTATTATTTTTTTTTATTTTTTATTTTTTGACAGGCAGAGTGGACAGTGAGAGAGAGAGAGAAAGGTCTTCCTTTTGCCGTTGGTTCACCCCCCAATGGCCGCTACAGCTGGTGTGTTGCGGCTGGCAAGCTGCACCAATCCAAAGCCAGGAGACAGGTGCTTCTCCTGGTCTCCCATGGGGTGCAGGGCCCAAGTACTTGGGCCATCCTCCACTGCACTCCTGGGCCACAGCAGAGAGCTGGCCTGGAAGAGGGGCAACCAGGACAGAATCTGGCACCCCAACCAGGACTAGAACCCGGTGTGCCGGCGCCGCAAGGCGGAGGATTAGCCTATTGAGCCACGGTGCCGGCCAAAGATTTATTTATTATTTGCAAGTCAGAGTTACACAGAGAGAAAGAGGTTTTCGATCCTCTGGTTCACTCCCCAATTGGCTGCAACAGCCGGAGCTGTGCCAATCCCAAGTCAGGAACCAGGAACTTCCTCCGGGTCTCCCACATGGGTGCGGAGTCCAAGAACTTGGGCCATCTTCTACTGGTTTCCCAGGCCATAGCAGAGAGCTGGATCAGAAGTGGAGCAGGCAGCCCATATGGGATGCCAGCACTGCAGGCCGTAGCTTAACCTGCTATGCCACAGCGCCGATCCCTAGCACCATTTTAAATACCATTAGGTGCAGGTATTGGGTGTAGCAGGTAAGACAGTGCTTGGGACCTGCACATGCCATATCAGAGAACCTGGGATTGAGTCCTGATTTGAGGCCTGGCCCTGCTCATGATTCCAGTTTCCTACTAATGTGCACCTTGGCATACAGCAGAGTGATGACTCAAGTGCTTGGGTTCTGCCACCCATGTGAGAGACCCAGATCATATTCTGGGCTCCTGGCTTCGGCCTGGGCTAGCCCTGACTATTGTAGGCATTGGGGAGTAAATCCCTGGATGGATGATCTCTGCCTTCAAATAAATAAAAATAAATTTAAAATAAATAAATAGATATTTAAAAGGTAGTATCAAAAACATTTCAGATGTCAGTGTCACTAATAATATTTGGTCAGTATTAACATCTACTAAGGGGAGGGTTGCAGGTGGGAGGGAAGTTATGGGGAGGGGGGAAGCCATTGTACTCCATAAGCTGTACTTTGGAAATTTATATTCATTAAATAAAAGTTAAAAAAAAAAACTTAAGGAATGTTAATTTTTTTGGTGAGAGCAGATCTAATGAAGGTTTTTCTTAGGAATTAAAAAGTTCCATTCATAGTTTACAATGGAATCAACAAAAAGTTTTTTTTTTTTTTTTTTTTTTGACAGGCAGAGTGGACAGTGAGAGAGAGACAGAGAGAAAGGTCTTCCTTTGCCATTGGTTCACCCTCCAATGGCCGCTGCGGCCGGCGCGCTGCGGCCGGCGCACCACGCTGATCCGATGGCAGGAGCCAGGTGCTTTTCCTGGTCTCCCATGGGGTGCAGGGCCCAAGCACTTGGGCCATCCTCCACTGCACTCCCTGGCCACAGCAGAGAGCTGGCCTGGAAGAGGGGCAACCGGGACAGAATCTGGCGCCCCGACCGGGACTAGAACCCGGTGTGCCGGCGCCGCTAGGCGGAGGATTAGCCTAGTGAGCCGCGGCGCCGGCTAACAAAAAGTTTTTGTATATGATTACTGCCCCCTTCCATTGCTTCAGCACACATCAGAAGCAGCAAGCAGGAGCTTCCAGAGGTGAAAATGATTACTGTCCTGGGTCTGAATAGAGGAAAATCTTGATGCCTTTTTTGGCGTGGTTTTCTTTACAGATGTTGCTCACCACAAAAGCAGGACTTTAACAGAAGTCCTAATAACTTTGGAAGTGGGAAACTTAAGAACTTCCTTAGAGAGTTGTGGGAGCTGCAGGTAGAATTTGCCTGGAATACTGTTAAAGCATATGGCTTGCTTTCACATGCATGAAGTCTCTGAAGAGTCGGTGTCGGGGACAGAACTACTGTATTATGAGACTGGAGATAGGAAGGGTCTAAGTCCATCAGATCATGGCTCAGTTTTCATGCAGGGCTCAAGTACCTGAGTGAACTAGAGTAGCAGCTCACTGATGCGTTGAGTTGGAGTGACACTTGTTCCGATGTGCTTAGTGTTCCAGTGTGCCTCAACTGCAGCTGAAATGTTGGGTTTTCCTACTGGAGAACACATTCAGCTCATTAGAAATTAACTTATTTTTCACACACAGACAGCTGTCCAACTGCGTATCGAGGCTTTCTGTTAGAAAGGCCCAGCACATCATGTGGCATCAGTAGCAGGGAGACCAAGTCAACACTAGTCATTCATTTGTTGTATCTTTTTTTGGCAAAGGTACAGTGGACTTTATCATTTTGGTTGTTGCTACTATTTGAGTTTGATCATGAACAAGTTAAATGATTTCTAGGATGAATCTTAAACTCATTTTTGATGCTTGCTCTGCAGCTGAGTAAATAACTTCTTTAGGATATGTGACAATCGAATTGGCTTGGGTTTTTGAAACATGCCTTGGCTTTAGAGCCTGCTTATGTTCATTCATATGCATTCATATGCATTCGTCCCTGTGAGTCAATGTAAAATTGTAAATTTGAAATTATAAACTTCAAAAGTCAATTTCCATTACTGCCTTGGCTGATTGGGGCATTTCAGTATCAAAGTCTATTTATAGTGATTTATGGGAGGAGACTCTGGGTTACATGGCTTCCTACAATCCCACCAAGTATATATGGGGTTTGGATTATAAGCGATTTACATTATTCTTTTCCAAATGTGAATTGACATCCTGGGCTAGCAGTTTCCTTCAGAATTCCACCAATAAATCATAGAATCTCACTGCCAGTATTCCATTGCTTTATTATTAAATGACACCCTTTTCTAGTTTTTGGTTTTGCAAGCTAGTGGAATATTGCATACAAATTCTCATACTGCTCATGGGACTTTTGGTTCCGACCAGGTGCCTTGGAACCCTAGCGCTTTCTGAGTTCTGCCGCAGTACCAAATGTAGCGTCTTCTAATGTCCTTGGGGTTATGCAGGGCTCCCCCAGGCCAAGAGCCAGGAGAACCCGGAGAGCGGCTGCTCCTCGGTTTGTTTGAAGGCGGGCGGGCTGCCCCGGCGGCTTTTCCCAGACTCTCCCAGCTCCGGCTTTTCATGCATACCAGCGGAGCCGCTTTTTTCCTCGGTGATTGAAACCATCTGGACTGCAAGGGGGTCACGTGTGTATGAGAAAATGACATAAACTTTCAGGCCCCCTTGTGCTTCGCTCCAGACCCAGACAGTTCTTGGTCGGACGGTGCCGAGGTGAGGGCCGACCAGTGTGCGGGCCAACTACCCATCCTCGCCTCCCCCGCCCCCGTGCCTTCTTCCCGGTCCACCCCCTCCCGCGCGCTCCCGGGCGGCTTCCTAGCTCCCCCGGCGCCTCCGTGCTCTCTCTCCGCCGGGCTCCAGCAGCCCACCCTCCGTCCTGGGTGGAGGCACACATCCTCCACACCCCCCTCCTGCTCCCTCCCTGCAGCCCGGCCGCAGCCCCGGGGCGCGGATGCCTGCCCGCCCGCCCTCTCTGCGGGAACGGCTCCTCCTCCGGGCTGTGCAGCGCCCCGTGGGCTCCTGTCTGTGGGAGCGCCCCGCCAGGCTGGGGTGCGCGTAGGTGAGTGCCCCCCACACCCCGTATTCGGGAGGTCGGCTGCTTGCCCTGGGGTCCTCGCTCGCGCAGAGGCTCCACCGCGCCCTGCCCCGCCCCTGCACTCCTAGCCCTTTTCCCGCTATTCCGACTCCATGCCCCAGACGGAGTTCCTGCTCTGTGAGTATCTGCGTGGGGGCTGCCGAGGGCACAGAAGAGCCAGTGGCTGGCAGCTCCTTCGGGCGGGCCGGGACAGTCCTCCCGGGCGATCAGCCGGGGTGTGCTTTCCGGCCCGGCGGGGGCCGCGCGGTGGGGGGTGGGGAACCGCGAGGCCAGGGTCTGGGGCAGGGACTAACTGCGCAGAGCAAAGCCCAGAGCGGTCTTGTGTGGCCTGGGGTGGGCGCAGCGAGCTGCCGTGCCTCCTGGACGCCACCCGGGCTGCTGTGCCGCGGCCGCCGAGCTCTCACCTGGAGCTGGAGGAGCTTGCGTGCACGCTCCAGAAGCGGGAGCACATCCGCACGCAAGGCACTCAAACAAAGGAAAATTAGCTTTGACTCTTGTCACTTCAACAAGTCAAACTGTGGATGGTTACCTTTCATCTCCCTCCCCTCCTTGCTTTGATGTGCGCTAAGTATTAAAGGTATTGTTTAAAAAGTGACCGCCTGAAGGACCACAAGTTGGCCGGTATTTATGCCCCCTTGTCCAAGAATTTACAACCGAGTCGAGTTCAAGGGACCGAACATTTTCAGATGTTACTAGAGAGAGATTATTGCATTTTCCTGGGACCTTTGTAGGAACATAGTTTATAAATTGAGTGTAAATAAAACAATATTTTTTTCTGCTAAGTGAGAGAATTTGCCTTAATTCTACCCTGGTCCAATCCTTGGTTTTATCCCGGCGCAGGTGTTTCTGCTGTTTGGACGGCAGGGTTTTGGGGCTGGTGGAGGGACCCTTATCCCATGACCAAGATGGTTTTGAGCCACCCCTGCCAGGATGCACACAGTTCAGCTGGTTGGGGCAGCTTAGAGCCTCCAAGTTAAAACCCTAGTGACTGCATTGCTGCTTTGTTTGGTTTCCTGAAGTAATATTTTTCAGGAGGTGAATCCCTTCCTTGATTTTTTTTTTTTCTAATGGATGAGGAATAGTTTAGATTCTGGAAAGCTAATCAAAGATAGAGACTGCACCGTTCAGAGTTTGTCATCAGTGGTAAATTCTGGGCAGACTAAGATTTCACGAAGAGGCTGCTGTATGCCTGGAGAGCAGGCATCCTGGATTCTGCAGGCCTGGCTGACTCATAGATTCAACGTTACTTTTTGTATACCTGGTAAATTATACCTTTTTAAAAATATATAAGATTTATTTTTATTTATTTGAAAAGCAGAGTTACAGAGAGAGACAGAGACAGAAGTCTTTCATCTGCTGGTTCACTCCCCAGATGGCTGCAATGACCAGGGCTGGGCCAAGCTGAAGCCAGGAGCCAGGAACTTCATCTGGGTTTCCCACATGAATGCAGGGGCCATCCTCTGCTGCCTTCTCGGGCGCATCAGCAGGGAGCTGGATCAGATGTGGAGCAACTAGGACTCGAACTGGCACCCATATGGGATGCTGGTGCCACAGGCCGGAGCTTTAACCCTCTGCACCACGGTGGTGGCCCCAAATTATACCTTTGAAAAAACTCTCCAAGATATGAGAAAGAGGTGTGTTAAAGGGTATATGGAAAGTGTTATTATTACCCAGTTAGACTGGAAGGGTGCCATTTTTGGTAGACAACTCCAAGGCAACTTTTTATCTTCAAAGTGTTTTTTTTGGAGGGGGAGGCCGACGCTGTGGCTTAGTGGGTAAAGCCACTGCCTACGGTGCTGGCATCCCATATGGGTGCCAGTTCGAGTCCTGGATACTCCACTTCCCATCCAGCTCTCTGCTATGGTCTGAGAAAGCAATGGAAGATGGCTCAAGTCCTTGGGCCCCTGCAACCATGTGGGAGATCTGGAAGAAGCTCCTGGTTCCTGACTTCAGATAGGCACAGCTCTGGCTGTTTCGGCCAATTGGAGAGTGAACCAGTGGATGGAAGACTTTCTCTCTCTGCCTCTCCTTCTCTTTCTGTGTAACTCTGACTTAAAAATAAATAAATCTTTTTTTTAAAAAGTGCTTTTTTTCTTTTATTGGCTACCTAAATTGTGATTGACTTGATAACTAGTAGTACCCTTGCTCTTGAGCATGTGGACTCATTGGGAAAAGAGGAATGACTTAAAGAAAAAATAATTTCATATGCATTGACTTAGAATGTAAGATTTACAGAAGCTCAAGAAGAAAATGATTACAAGGCAGGGTGGCTTCACACAGAGGGGTTTCAGTTGAGGTGTGAAGCAAAGGTGTTTCTGAAACTGGTGGAGAGTTGCTGGGGAGATTATCTATTTAGTTTTAAAGAATTATTTTAAAGACAGAGTTACAGAGAGAAAGAGAGAAATTCCATCCACTGGTTTACCACCCAAAAGACTGTAATGTCTGTGGCTGGGCCAGGCTGAAGTCAGGAGCCAGGAACTCCGTCTGGATGTCCCATGTAGGTTGCAGGGGCCCAAGTAACTTGAGCCATCCTCCGATGCTTTCCCAGGCACGTTAGCAGGGAGCTGGATTGCAAGTGGAGCAGCTGGGACTTGAGCCAGCTCTCATATGGGATGCCAACATTGCAGGGAATGGCTTAACCTGCTACACCACAACGCAGTGCCAGGGAGAGTTTTCAAGAGAACAGATGGTAGACCATTTGAACAAGAATGAGGAGAAGAGTGATCTGTACTGGGCATCTGCTGTGTGCCACAAACCACTTTCCCTCTGTCACCCAGTGTTCTGGTGTTGGCAAGTAGGCATTGTTTTAAAGGCAGGTGAGTAACTTGCTCCACATGACACAAGCAGTGAGTGGCAGAGCTAGAATTCCCACGCGGGGTTATCTGACTACAAACTGTGGCTCTGGCTGCTGACTTCCCTGTGCAGGGAGAACAGTGGGAGGTCTCACTGAAGCAGACTCTGGTCAGCTTCCATTCTGGCTCAAGGGCTGTATCGTTATCCTATAGATGCTGTTTAACTTTTAAAGGTGTTTGAGAAAAGGTGTAAGGGGCAAAGCCGTGTTTTTAGACATTTAACGTGACATCTGTGTCCAGGAATGTGACGTGCTCATCACAAGCCATGTGCGAGTTGTACTTAATTAGTAGGTTAAAAAGTGAATGTGGCTGGAATATCTGGGTGCTTCAGTTCCTGCCTCATTTACTGTACCCTGGCAGTAAGTGGCCTGGCTCCCCGCGTAAGAACTCATTACACTGACCACAGGGATGTGGGGATTAGAAAAGAGCTGGATCTTCCCAGACAAACATTGAAGTGGAATGTGTGTGCGGAACAACAGCGTGCTGGCTTGTCCTTTTTGCTCCCCACATGCTTCACAATGCTTCGGTGAAAGGCTGTTTTCTTTAATGACTACCCTGGGAAGGTAGACCAGTGCTGTAATTTGTTTAAGAGCCCTTCCTTGTCCTGAATGTTTTACTTGAGGTAGCCCTTTTCCTCTCACATTCTCCTCTTTCTTAAAAATGCTAAATTTTAGAACCTGGTGCTGGCAAGGTAAAGCTGTGTTTACCATTCTTAATAATGAGAACTAATTAGGTAAAAGGTGCATTTACTTTACTTTTTGTTTTAAGAGAGCATTTGGAAGGCTTTAGAAGAATTTCTGAGAATTTAGAGGGGGTATGAAAGCCAGGGTTGAGAGGTGTGCAGACCTTTTCCTACCCTTCCACGTTTCTCACTAGTTAATTGTATTCTTCATGTATACAGACAGGGAGCTTCCAGGATTCCTGAATACTCCAATTTACAGGCAGGCGCTTTGATCCTCTGCAGAAAATGGGCTCAGGAAGGGCAGCAGTGGGTGGAGACATTTGACCAAAATTGTCTGCCATTCTGAATACAATATGGATTTCTTGCTGATCCTTTCTCGAAACCTCTGGGCCTTTTCATTTGAACTTAGCAGTGCCCTGAAGACTTGGTTCTTCGGCTAAGGAAATAGCAGGTGGCAGGAGGTTACCCAAAAAAAGGAGCTGAAAGGCAGAACAGTGAAATTGTTAGAGAAATTTTATTTTAATTAACGTCAGGGGCAAGATTTGTTTGCTTGTTTGTGTAAAAGAAAAAATGCAAACTCAAATGTAATCTCAGTTCACCATTCCCACTTAGCTTGCCCTGTGGAATGGGGCTGGGATACGTGAGTACCTCTAAATGTGTCAGGACACAGTTCAGTTTGGGTTCTGGGTCTTTGAGAAATGTGATTTCTCTTAGTGTACGGAGTAGACTTAGTGTACAAGTAAAAAACTCCAACTTTGCAGTTTATTCAGAAGTTTCTGGAATTTGATGTTTGAGGGATGTCTTAATTTTTATAGTTCTTTTAGGCCAGGGTGATTCCTTGGGACTGGATGTTGGAGATCCTGTCCTTATTTGCCTCTTTGTTCCTTCTCCCATTTTGTGTCTGGTGTCACCTGGAAGCCACTTTGTTCTGTCGGTGGCCTGGGGCTCTGAGTTGGCAAGGAAGACCATCCAGGACTTTCTACAGAGAACCACAAACCTCTTTATTGGTCATTTGGTGTCTTTTGTGTGGGTTCTTGTAACAAGGCTTTTGGATTTGGTTTTGAGAGGTGGGGACCTGCAGAAGAAGCCTTGGTAGTGCCATTATTTAAATGTCAAAAATGGAGGGATGGTGCTGTATGCCTTAGTATGTAAAGCTGCCCCTTGCAGCACCTGCATTCCATATGGGCACTGGCTCATGTCCCAGCTGCTCCACTGCTATCCAGCTCCCTTTTAATGGCCTGGGAAAAGCAGTGAAGATGGCCCAAGTGCTTGGGCCCCTGCTGCCCACATGGGAGACCTCCAAGAAACTCCTGGCTCCTTGCTTTGCTTGCCCAGCCCTGCTGTTGTGGCTATCTGGGGCAAATGGAAGATCTGTGGCATCTTCCAGCAAATGGAAGATCCCTGTGTGTCTCCCTCTCTCTCTGTAACTCAGATTATTGAATAAATCAATAAATCTTTTTTTAAATGTGAAAAATGCTTGGTTGCATTTTTGATGCATTTCTTTTTTTTTTAAAAGTTTTATTTATTTATTTTTTTGACAGGCAGAGTGGACAGTGAGAGAGACAGAGAGAAAGGTCTTCATTTTTTTCTTTTTCTTTTTTTTATTTTTTTATTTTGGACAGGCAGAGTGGACAGTGAGAGAGAGAGAGACAGAGAGAAAGGTCTTCCTTTGCCGTTGGTTCACCCTCCAATGGCCGCCGCGGCCGGTGTGCTGCGGCCGGCGCACCACGCTGATCCAATGGCAGGAGCCAGGTGCTTCTCCTGGTCTCCCATGGGGTGCAGGGCCCAAGCACTTGGGCCATCCTCCACTGCATTCCCAGGCCATAACAGAGGGCTGGCCTGGAAGAGGGGCAACCGGGACAGAATCCGGCACCCCGACCAGGACTAGAACCCAGTGTGCCGGCGCCTCAAGGCAGAGGATTAGCCTATTGAGCCACTGCGCCAGCCTTGATGCATTTCTTACATTGTTATTCATGTTTTTATATTTGGCAAACATTTGTTGTTTTTATAATTTATTGAAACACTGATTTAGATCTTTCTAAGATAACTAAAATCTTAGAAAAATAGGACTGGAATAGCCTTCTGATAGGCAGATGTAATCTCCTAGTATCTGGAACTTTGATTATTTTAACTCCACCTCCAAATATCCATAAATCTTTCTCAAGAGATTTCATGCCGCTTATGATATTTTACAACCTCCCTAGGCGGCACTTCCTAAAGTCTCCAGATTGATGATCACAGGTTATCTCCTTGCAGTTACCTAATTTCTTTCCATGTTTCTTACTTTTACCGTTTCCTAACCTTCTTTGATGTTCCCAGAGGAGCAGATTGTGTTTCCTGGACCTCAGTGGCAGCTACCAATGTACAGATTTCCCCGTCTGTACCCATCCTTCCCTTCTGCTGGCTAAACAAGCTGAGCTTTCTCTGTTATTCTTTATGAGTCTTGCTTTTTAAATGTACGATTACACTTGTTGCTTTGTGTTTTGTTTCGTGCAGGAAGTCGGTATCAGATATGTTGGCAGTTAGAGCTTTTAGAATGGGAGGAGCCTTTTGAAATAATGTGTTGTGCATTTTTCAAATCAGCATAAGTGATTGTGGAACATATGTGGAGTCTGGAGATGACCTATTAAAAATTATCATCAAAAGAATTTTTCCTAAGTTCTTTAAAAGCTTAAAAAAAAATCCAGCCCTTGTAAGATTGCACTGAAAGTATGACCAGCCCAATTAAGGCCTTCCTAGAAGAGTGGGAATCATTTGTTTAAACAGGAACTTAGGATCCCCAAGCAAAATGATAGAAATAATCTGCTTAACTCTTTACTAGAAGCATAAGAAACCAACCTTATGGGCTTCTTGTGATAAAGGACCATAGTGATTAGAAAAAGCTAGAGATACATCCCTGTTTGTTAGTGTTCTGGAATTATTTTGAATGGGCAAGGGTCAATTTTGGTGGCTTTTTGTCTCTCTGTGATGTGAGGTTGGAGTCTTGGATATTAGTTTAGCTAAGGACAAGTTTGAATCCCCACTCCCCATGCTTTCTTTCCAATCCTCCTTTTGTGGAAGGTTAAATGATAGAGTGGAAAGTGCCTCTAATCAGGGAGGCAGCCTGAGACGTTTTGTAAGACACTGGTCCCTGGGGAAGCACTCTTCTATTACTGTCATTCAGACACTTCCTTTCTGTATCTGACCTTTACTGAATATCTGCTGTGGAAGAAGCACTGGGCTAGTGCTTCTAAGCATCTGTTTATTCTCTTATATTATCTCTCAGGTTTAATATTAGGGATTTAATGAATTACGAAGCAGATGGGGTTAAGAAATAAGATTAGAAGGTGGACATTTGGTAGAGTAGTTAAGATGCCATCTGGGATGGCCACATCCCATATCCAGGTACCTGGGTTCGAGTCCCAGCTGTACTTCTGGGCCTAGCTCCCTGCTAGTGTGCACTTTAGGAGGCAGCTCCACTCACTGCGGAGGCCTGAGTTCAGTCACTGTCTCTTGGCTTTAGCCTGGCTTCACCCTGGATGTTGTGGGCATTTGGAGAGTGAGCCAGTAGATGGAAGATCACTTGTTCTTACCCTCACTCTCTCAAATAAATGACAATAAATAAATAATAAAAAATAAATTAGATGGGAAATTATACTTCCTGATTCAAATACTTTAGTTGGGAAGTGGCTGTTTATACGTTGCTCTGGCCTCTTGACGCTGAGATGACCCCTGATAAAGCAGTGCAACATGTAGGGATATAGTTCTTAGTGAGGAGGGCCTACTTAGTTACTTTTCCTGTTAGAATGTTAATTATGTGTGCTATTGCTGGGAACTCCCGTTAGCATCTCCCCCTTTGTTAAAAAGTGTCACTCAACGGTTAGTATGTGGACTGCCTGAAACGCTCTTTTTGAAAGGCAGGGATGGATTCCAAGTGGTTAGTCCCAAAAAGCTTCTATACGCTGGGACCAAGTCCATAGGGAATGGAAGCTCTCTGAAAAAGTGTGTAGTTACTTAGGAGGCAAATCCAAGCTTTTTGCTTCTTAGTGAGCACTTGAATCTGAGCATAGAGATCTAGAGGTGGAGAAAAGCCAAATGGCAATTGAATATTTGGGATTAAAGTTACCATGGAAAAATGGGACTTAAGGTCAGAGTATTCACTTGAAACACTGATATCCAATTAACAGAAATACCAGTTGAGAGGGTTCTGTTCTGCTATTTTTTGCTCATAGCTGTGTTTTAGCCTTGACTTAGAGCAGTGTTTGGGACCACAGTGTTTGTTGTTGTTTGTTTGTTTGTTTTTTGTTTTCTTTTGTTTTGACAGGCAGAGTGGACAGTGAGAGAGACAGAGAGAAAGGTCTTCCTTTGCCGTTGGTTCACCCTCCAATGGCTGCAGCACTGGTGCACTGCGGCTGGCGCACCGTGCTGATCCGATGGCAGGAGCCAGGTACTTATCCTGGTCTCCCATGGGGTGCAGGGCCCAAGCACTTGGGCCATCCTCCACTGCCCTCCCTGGCCACAGCAGAGAGCTGGCCTGGAAGAGGGGCAACCGAGACAGAATCCAGCACCCTGACCAGGACTAGAACCTGGTATGCCGGTGCCATAAGGCGGAGGATTAGCCTAGTGAGCCGTGGCGCGGCCGGGACCACAGTGTTTGTACAGAGAGTGCCATGAGAACCATGGGAGATGGACAGAGGTCACTTTATCTTGTTTTACATGGACCCTTTGAAAAGTGCCATAAGTGCTCAGTGATTAGAATTAGGTATAACTTTACTGAAGGGTATTAGTAAAATAACATGTAGCAACCTTTATCTTTTTCAGTTTTAGATTTGCACTAGTAAGCCAATTTGGGAGTGAGTGTCCTGTGCCCAGCTGTGTCCACATTCAGTTCGCCTACATAGTTCCCACATGTTTGGCGCTTTTGTTGGTTTCTGGAGGACCAGGGGTAGATTTCAGGATATGAGGCTTAGATGGGGTTGAAGCCACATCAAGAGCTGGCGCTGGTGGGTCAGCAATATTTTCTGTTGCTTATCACCAAGCCTGGGGGTGTGGGAGGGTGGGTGGTTGGGTGGGACAGGGAAGAAAAACCAAAGGGTCAGATAGTTTTGTTGAGATTGAGTAAGAAGTAAAAAAGAGGCTGGCGCCACAGCTCACTTGGCTAATTCTCCGCCTGCGGTGTCGGCACCCCAGGTTCTAATCCCAGATGGGGCGCCGAATTCTGTCCCGGTTGCTCCTCTTCCAGTCCAGCTCTCTACTGTGGCCCAGGAGGGCAGTGGAGGATGGCCCAAGTGCTTGGGCCCTGCACCCGCATGGGAGACCAGGAGGAAGCACCTGGCTCCTGGCTTCAGATCAGCGCAGCGTGCTGATCGTAGCGGCCATTTGGGGGGTGAACCAACGGAAAAGGAAGACTTTCTCTCTGTCTCTCTCTCACTGTCTAACTCTGCTTGTCAAAAAAAAGAGAAGAAGTAAAAAAAAGAAATCTTTAACTTTTTTTATTTATTTTTTTATTTTTTTTTTGAGAGGCAGAGAGAGCGGGAGCACATGCAGGAGTGAGCTAGCTTTCATCCAATGATTCACTCTATGAATGCTCAGAACCACACCAGAGCCAGGAGCCTGGAATGCAATCCAGGTCTCCCAGAAGAGTGGCAGGAACCTAATTTCTTGAGCTATCACTGCTGCCTCAGAGGGTGTGCCTTGGCAGGAAGCTGGAATCAAAGGCTGGAGCCTGAATATTGAATCCAGGCACTCTGATGTGGGATCTAGGCATCTTAACTACTGTCTTAACTACTAGGCTAAATACTCACTCTGAAAACGTTAGAAATCCCACCTCCCCCTCACCCCCAACTCGGCCCTTTGTTTTGTTGGTCATTTTCAGCATTTAAGTCCTTTTATAAACACAGTGAGCCGCTAAAGGCGCTGTGACTCCCTTCTGTACTCCCTCCTCCCTCCTGGGGGTAGAGGAAGAGAGAGATCTATCTGCTGCTTCACTCCTTAGCTGAAACTAGGGGCCAGGAACTCCATCTGGGTCTCCCATGTGGGTGCAGGGACCCAGGCACTTGAGCCATCTTCCACTGCTTTCCCTGCATTAGCATGGAGCTGCTTCAGGAGTGGAGCAATGGGAACTTGAACCAGTGTTCATATGGGATGCTGGCGTCGAAGGTGGAGGCTTAACCTGGCTATGCCACAGTGCTGACCTCTGGGTTATGTCCATATTATTTCCCTCTTTTCCTTCTAAGTTTTGATGCTGATTTTTTTGGGTAATATTTTTACTTTAGTGTTTAGCTTCTTTTAGAACCCTGGGGACTGAATTGGGAGGCAAATATAATGCTACCTAATATGGGAGGTTTTTATCCCTATACAAATCACCAGGAAAGAAGAGACAGAGGCTTCTACATACAGCGTGAAGTGGGAAAGTGGCATGGCACATGGTGTGACTGCTTTCACCAGTGTGACCATCTCTGCTGAAATGGGTCTGAAGGTTGAATGTAACTTATGATTCATGTCATTCAATTTTTAAATTTATTTATATGAAAGACAGAGTTAGAGGGAGAAGGAGAGGGAGGGAGGGAAGGAGGGAGGGAGGGAGGGAGGGAGAGAGAGAGAGAGAGAGAGATCTTCCATCTGCTGATTCACTCCCCACATTGCTGTAATAGCAGGGGCTGGGCCAGGCTGAAGCTGGAGCTGGAATCCATCCAGGTCTCCCATGTGGGTGACAGGGGCCCAAGTATTTGAGCCATCTTCTGCTCCTTTCCCAGGTGCATTAGCAGGGAGCTGGAATGGAAGTGAGGCAGCTAGGCCTCGAACTGGCACTCTTATGGGATGCACACGTCACAGGAGTCACCTTAATCTGCTGCTGCACAACACATCATTTCTTGAGGACATCGTCTCTTGAGGAAGAAGATGATTGTTATTTCTATAAAAGAAAGTATAGTGCTTTACATTGATGTATGTGGCAGGTGCATGACATAACCCACAAATAAGTATTTGCAAGCAGCCTGAGTATGTGTCTAGTTTACTGTTGCGCATACTAGTGGATTTACAAGTATGAGAAAAAAAGAACCTGAACTTAGAAATAGACTCATCAACAAGAACTATATGAAATATTAAGTTACCAGGCTCTAAATTGTGAATTTCACACAGGGACATTTGGGACCCCAGACAAGGCTTAGGATAGGCAGGCTTCCAGCAAACTTAGGCCAAATGGAGGACTTTGCCGAGCTTGGTCTTCAGCCCCATTCTCTTCTCTGGCTGCACTTTTCTTGGGTAATCTCATTGGGGTGTTTACTCTGTGCCAGACTCTCTTCTAAGGGTTCTTACAGACACTAATTTAATCTTCCAGATAAACCTACAGTTTAGGTACTATTCTCTTCTCTTTTCTTTTCTTTTTCCTTCCTTCCTTCCTTCCTTCCTTCCTTCCTTCCTTCCTTCCTTCCTTCCTTCCTTCCTTCCTTCCTTCCTTCCTTTCTCAGGCAGAGTTAGAGAGAGAGAGACAGACAGGTCTTCCTTTCCATAGGTTCACCCCCAAAATGGCCGCTACGGTCAGTGCGCTGCGGCTGGTATGCTGCACTGATCTGAAGCCAGGAGCCAGGTGCTTCCTCCTAGTCTCCCATGTGAGTGCAGGGCCCAAGCACTTGGGCCATCCTCCACTACCCTCCAGGGCCACAGCAGAGAGCTGGACTCGAAGGGGAGCAACTGAGACAGAATCCAGCACCCCAACTGGGACTAGAACCTGGGGTGCCGGTGCTGCAGGCAGAGGATTAGCCTAGTGAGCCACGGCGCCGGCCACAATTTAGGTACTATTATTATCCTCACTTAATAGTGTAGGAACTGAGGCACAGAGAGGTGAACTTTGCTGACATTCCCCCAGCTTGTGAGCCAGAGAGCCGGGACATGAACCTAGGCAGTCAGACAGTACGTACCAAGCTCTGGCTCTGTATAGCCTTTGAACTGGCGCTGGCTCCTCCACTCTTGTTTCTTTACAATCTCATTTGCACATAGCAGCAAGAGCATTATTTAACCTTCACAGAATCCAATTATATTTAGAAACAGAATCCACATTTCCTACCAAGTTCTTATGTGAGTTACCCCGAGCTCTGCACCTGCTCTTCACCTTCCTCCCACCTCTTCTTCTTCTTCTTTTTTTTTTTTTTTTTTTTAAGATTTATTTATTTATTTGAAAGTCAGAGTTACACAGAGAGAGGCAGAGAGAGAGAGAGGTCTTCCATCTACTGGTTCACTCCCCAATTGCGCCCATCCAAAGCCAGGAACTAGGAGCTTCTTCCTGCTCTCCCATGTGGGTGCAGGGGCCCAAGGACTTGCGCTACCTTCTTCTGCTTTCCCAGGCCATAGCAAAGAGCTGGATTGGAAGTGGAGCAGCCGGGTCTCGAGCCGGCGCCCATATGGGATGCTGGCGCTTCAGGCCAGGGCGTTAACCTGCTGAGCCACAACACCGGCCCCTCTCCACCTCTTCTATCTCTTCAGCTTTGCCCTGCATCTGCGATGCTTTTCTTGAATATTGCTAGTTTGAACCCTCAGTGTGTTTTCATGTGGACTCAGATGCACCATTTCATAGAATATTCCTGGAACATTCCATGTAAAATTGCTTTGAGTCACTCTTTAATCCCTGCTTTGCTTTTCTTCCTAAAGTTATATTACATACTGTGTTTTTCCTATCTGCTTTCTCAAATAAACTTTGTGAGGTTAGGTACTAGGTCCCTTTGTTCACTGGTGACTGGTGTCTTTACTTTTTAGAACAGTACATGGAAGGTTTTCTTTAACTGTATATTAAATAAATGAATAAATGGTATTTATTTGTTATCATTTGATGTTCATGTTTAACAAGGCTTCACTTGGATAAAAGTAGGGGGAGAGTTAAGGGTATACAGGTGGTAATAGGTCTGGATCTTTATTGGCTCTATGATTATTACCAAGGCTTTGCCAAAATAGCCAAGAAAATGCTCGGAAAATCTTGGCTGAGTGATAGCACTGTGTGATTTGTTCTGGATTCTAGATGTAGTTCTGAGTAGAGAGGGTAGTATGGGCTGGCACGCTCTCAGAAATTCCTGCGGGACCTGCAGGTATGGATGACGAGATTGGATCTGGTTGAATATGTAGGAATCACAGGATCAGGGAGAAGGAGGCACAATAGCTAGGGCTGGGCCGGGCCAAAGTCAGGAGCCAGGAACTCCACCTGGGTCAACCGAGAGTGTGGCAGGGACTCTGCTGCCTTCACAGGCACATTAACAGGAAGCTGGAACTGAAGTGGATTAGCCAGGACCTGACCTGGTACTCTGATATGGGATGTGGGTGTGCCAGGTAGCAGGGATACTCACTGCCTCATTATACAATACCTGCTCCATGGAATATTATTTTATTTATTTATTTATTTTTAAAAATATTTATTTATTTATTTGAAATGCAGAGTACCAGAGAGAGGGTAAGAGAGAGATCTTCTATCTATTGGTTCACTCACCAAATGGCTGCAGTAGCCGGGGCTGGGCCAGATTGAAGCCAAGAGCCCAGACTTCATCTGGTTCTCCCATGTGAGTGGCAGGGACCCAAATACTTGGACCATTCTCCACTGCCTTCCCAAGTGCATTAGCATGGAGCTGGATCAGAAGCAGAGCAGCTCCAATAAGTGACGCCAGAGTCAGGAGTGGTGGCTTAACCCGCTACACAACGCCAGCCCCAGGATAATATTTTAAAGCTCGAAGGGCTGTTAAGATGACTGAATCTGAACATTCTGTTGCGGATGAGGAAGCTGAGTTCATGGAGGCTAAGTACTTGTCCAAAGGCACACAACTAGTTAATGTCGGAACCACACCTGGAATCCAGGTTTTTTTTACTCCTTTCCTTTTTTATCTTTTTATTATTATTATTATTATTATTATTATTATTTTGGACAGGCAGAGTTAGACAGTGAGACAGAGACAGAGAGAAAGCTCTTCCCTTTCTGTTGGTTCACTCCCTCAATGGCTGTTACAGCTGGTGCGCTGCGCCGATCCGAAGCCAGGAGCCAGGTGCTTCTCCTGGTCTCCCATGTGGGTGCAGGGCCCAAGCACTTGGGCCATCCTCCACTGCACTCCTGGGCCACAGCAGAGAGCTGGACTGGAAGAGGAGCAACCGGGACAGAATCTGGCACTCCAAGCGGGACTAGAACCCGGGGTGCCAGCGCCGCAGGCGGAGGATTAGCCAAGTGAGCCACGATGCCAGCCTCAATCTACTTTCTATAACCAGCTACATGCCACCTTCACTGGAGAGGAAGACAACAGCATTTAGACTCTTTCCACCTGCCTCCCTCTCATCCAAATTCAAGGTCTTCAGACTGCATTCAAGACCCTCTAGGATCTGATTCACCTCACACAGACTGCTCTGCCTCCCGGGATCCTTCAGAAACCCTCTGATTCAATTAGGAGGACTTGATTTCCATTCCCCACAAGTCAGTATCTTTCCTGTCTCTGGAACTTTGCTCAAGCTGCTGGTGGTCATGTCTCCACCCCACAAGTGTCCTCCTTGATTCTGAAGGCAACACTGTACAGAAGAAAGGAAACTGGGCCAGTGCCTCGGCTCACTTGGCTAATCCTCTGCCTGTGGCGCCGGCACCCCAGGTTCTAGTCCCGCTTGGGGTGCCGGATTCTGTCCCGGTTGCTCCTCTTCCAGTCCAGCTCTCTGCTGCCCCAGGAAGGCAGTGGAGGATGACCCAGGTCCTTGGGCCCTGCACCCACATGGGAGACCAGGAGGAGGCGCCTGGCTCCTGGCTTTGGATTGGCGCAGCCCACCGGCCACAGTACGCTGGCCTAAGCGGCGACTTTGGGGGTAAACCAACGGAAAAGGAAGACTTCTCTCTCTGTCTCTCTCTGTCTCACTGTCTAACTCTGCCTGTCATTCAAAAAGAAAAAGAGAGAGAGAGAAAGAAAGAGAGGAAAGAAATAAGATTGAAGTTGAAGAAACTGGAGGCCCAGAGGAGTTGGGAGATACTTGCAGCATTCCAAGTATCCCTGTGGTTAGTGGTCCACTGGCGTTTCAGTTTGCTTTGTTTTGTTTGTTTGTTTGTTTGTTTGTTTTTGAAATTTTAACCAGTTTTGGAGAAGATGACGTACACTTCTCAGGTAAGATGTAGGGATCCAGAGAGTTTTGGGGTCAGAAGCAGACCACCAGGTGTTTTGCCTTAACTCTGTATGTGGCTGTAAATGACATTTTAGTACCCGAACAATAATTACCCCCCCCCCCAGCCAGGAACCTGGGTCATATAAAGACAGTGGGGGTGGAAGGTAACATATTGGTGTGAAGTTAGTAATGGCAAGTGAGGGGGGCAGGAAGAACAGGTGAAAAATGAATGAGGACAGCTGAGATGGGGCCTGGCCTGTCTGGGGAGCCAGACATCTGGTGACCCCAGTGTGCTGACATTTTAGGACACAGCAGACCAGTAAAGGGAGACTTGCCTTGTAGGCACCCAAATGCTTAGGACAGATGGATTGTGCAAAGGCCTAGGCCCGTTCATGTGGTCCATGTAGGTTTTCAACCAGAGCTGATGAGAACAAATCAACACAGCCTTTGCTAGGCCAGTGGATTGGCACAGGGTATGAGACTTTAAAAGTTTTTCCATTCTTGTGAATATTTTTCCATCTCTAAGGAAGAACTTTGAAAGTCAGCATGAAAGTGAGAACAGAGACCATTAGATAATATCTCACACTGGATCTGAAAGTTTGGGTGGTAGAAAAAACCCTAGAGCATTCAACATTTAGCAAATATGCATTGAGTAGTACCTACTAAGCATCAGATACGACATCAAATGTTATTAACAGAATATTCACATTGGTACTTTGCATTAAGCTCTTTTAGCCTTTGATCCACAAACCCTCAGTGGGTTCAGAGTGTTCACTCATATTTGCATTCACTTGTTGAATGTTTACTGTGTAACAGGCATCCACTGGGTGTTGAGGCCATTTTGCAAATGAATAAGAATAGGTGAGGGCTGTGGGCTGGCTTTGAGCTGGTAGATGTGGCAGCATTCCAGTTTGCTGGGATTCCTGGCCAAGAGGAGAATGTAGTTGGCAGTCATATCCACCCCCCCCCCTTCCTTTTTCTGTCTGCAGTGAGCCCTCATTTCTACCCTTCATCTCTAAGTGAAAGAGAAAGACAATTAGCTGCTTTGCATTAAGTTTAGGAAGTTCCATAGGACAGTACTTCCTTAGAAGTTAGCAACCTTTCCCAGAGAATCTCTGCTGCTTGTGTAATCCCTAGGGGAGAACCTTCACCGTGTGTGTGATCTCTCCCCCTCCCTATGACAGTTGCTTTTGCCTTGATTATTTTTCAGGCCCTTCCTCACTTCTACCAGCTCCATTGGCTCCATTAGAAGGTGCTGGCAGGTGCATGGTGTCTCCTTTTCTTAGAATGAGTGATACAAATAGAGGCAATCATGCTAAAATTTTCCATCATTTGGAAGGTCAGCTGCACAGAACAAAAGAGAGAAAAGAAGGTGAATACAGAGGAAGGTGTTTTTATTGAGCCTTTGGATTAGCAACTGGAGTGAGATTGTTACCCCTTCAGTGCTTGGCATCTGGAGCCAGCTCCTACACTGTCTGAGGTTTGCTGTTGCTTGCTTTCTTTCTTTTAAAGATTTTTTTGTTTTTTTTATTTGAGAGACAGAGTCAGGGTTGGAGGGGGAGTGACGTGAGAAAGAGATCTTCCACCCGATGGTTCTCTACCCCAAATGGCTGCAGCAACTGGAGCTGGGTCAGGCCAAAGCCAGGAGCCAGGAGCTTCTTCTGGATTTCCCACATGGGTGCAGAGGCCCAAGCACTTGGGCCATCTTCAGCTGCTTTCCTATGTGTACTAGCAGGGAGCTGGATTGGAAGTGAAGCAGCTGGGACTTGAACCAGCACCCAGTTGGGATGCTGGTGCTGCAGGCTGTGGCTTTAATGCCCTGAGCCACAGTGCTGGCCCCTGCTGTTGCTTTCTTTGTCTATGATCTTCTTTTATTGAAAACTACAAAATGGAAAAATTATCTTTAACTTTAAATTGGTTATTCTAAAAATATAACGTGTGCATTTGTAGTACATTCTAAAAAAATTAAAAACTCTACTGTCCCAACACCCAGATTACTGTTGTTAATATCTTAGTGTACTCCCGTCTAGGTCTTTCTCTAGGATGCACATGTACATACTTGTATTCTTTCTCTACCAAAGTAAGATCCTACTATACATATTGTTTTTCATTCTATCTTATTTTTCAGTTTTTTCTCTTCAAATTCAGAATTAAAAAAATTAATTAGGAGAGGCCAGCATTGTAGTGTAGCAAGTTAAGCCAAGCCATCTCCTGTGGTGCTAGTATCCCATATGGGAAATGGTTCCAGACCCTGCTGTTCCATTTCAGATCCAGCTCCCTCTTTTTTTTTTTTTTTCAATAATTATTATTTTATTTATTTGAAAGACAGAGTTACAGAGAGAGGTAGAGCCAGGGAGAGAGAGAGGTCTTCCATTCCACTGCTGCACTCCGCAAATGACCACAAGGGCCAGAGCTGAACTGATCCAAAGCCAGGAGCCAAGAGCTTCTTCCAGTCTCCCATGTGGATGCAGGGGCCCAAGGACTTGGGCCATCTTCCACTGCTTTCCCAGGTCATAGCAGAGCCAGTTCCCTTTTAATATACCTCTTAATACATCCCCTCTTAATTTGGGGTCAGGTTTTTTTAAAAAAATTTTTTTTGGCCGGTGCCGTGGCTTATTAGGCTAATCCTCTGCCTGCGGCACCGGCACACCAGGTTCTAGTCCCAGATGGGGCGCCGGATTCTGTCCCGGTTGCTCCCCTTCCAGTCCAGCTCTGCTGTGGCCCGGGAAGGCAGTGGAGGATGGCCCAAGTGCTTGGGACCTGCACCTGCATGGGAGACCAGGAGGAAGCACCTGGCTTCGGATCGGCGCAGCGCACCGGCTGTAGCAGCCATTTAGGGGGTGAACCAATGGAAGGAAGTCCTTTCTCTCTGTCTCTCTCTCTCTCACTGTCTAACTCTGCCTGTCAAAAATATTTATTTTTATTTTATTTATTTATTTTTTTACAGAGAGGCAGAGGGGGAGAAAGAGAGAGAGACAGAGAGAGAATCTTCCATCTGCTAGTTCACTCCCCAGATGGCCACAACGGCCAGAGCTGGCAGTGATCCAAAGCCAGGAGCCAGGAGCCTCCCCCGGGTCTCCTACATGGGTGCAGGTACTCAAGGACTTGGGCCATCTTCTACTGCTTTCCCAGGCCATAGCAGAGAGCTAGATTGGAAGTGGAACAGTTGGGACTCGAATTGGCACCCATATGGGATGCTGGCACCACAGGCAACAGCTTTATCTGCTATACCACAGTGCTGGCCCCTGGGGTCAGGTTTTAATGTATGGATTTTTGAGGGACACAGTCGTTAAAGCCCTAACACCCATAGATCTCCAAATGTCCTTATCATTTTTTCCATATTGACATCAAACTTATAATCAAGTATTATATTTGGTGGTTATATCTCTAAATTTCTTTTAATCTAACCCAGTCATTTTTGAATGATGCTATCTTGTTAAAGACTTATCCTCAATGGGCTCCTTTCATTAAATGCTGACTCAATGGCCAGTACAGTGCTCAGAGCTTTATAAATGTCATCTAATTTAACCCTTTCAACAACACCATAAAATAGGTTTTATTCCTGATTTTTGTATAATCTCTTCCTGTGAGATTTTGACTGTCTCTGGCCTCAGCTGTTTCCTTTGTGTCCAAGATATATCACCTGTATCACAATGGTCACCTTTAAGAGTGTGGACTCTTGAGCCAGATGGTCTGGGTTCAGATCCTTTTACCATTAGTTATTATATGTGATCCTGGACAAATTCTCTAATCCCCCTGCCTCAGTTTCCTTGTCTATAAAATGAGGTGATAATAGTTTCTACCTCATAAGGTTCTCTCGAGGTTAAATGAATTAAAGCATGAAAGATGCTTACAGGGCCTTTGCTGGGACGTAGTGGGTGAAGCCGCTGCTTGCAGTGCCGGCATCCCATGTGGGCACAGGTTCGAGTCCTGGCTGCTCCACTTCTGATTCAGCTCTGCTGTGGCCTGGGAAGGCAGTGGAAGATGGCTCAAGTCCTTGGGCCCCTGCCCCCGCATGGGAGACCCGGGAAGACTGCTGGCTCCTGGCTTCAGATGGGTGCAGCTCCAGCCATTGTGGCCATCTGGAGAGTGAACCAGCGGATGAACGACCTCTCTGCCTCTGCCTCTCTGTAACTCTGCCTTTCCAAATAGATAAATAAATCTTTTTTTTTTTTTTTTTTTTTTAAAAAGATGCTTACAGCCGGCGCCGCGGCTCACTAGGCTAATCCTCCGCCTAGCGGCGCCGGCAGACCGGGTTCTAGTCCCGGTTGGGGCGCCGGATTCTGTCCCGGTTGCCCCTCTTCCAGGCCAGCCCTCTGCTGTGGCCCGGGAGTGCAGTGGAGGATGGCCCAGGTGCTTGGGCCCTGCACCCCATGGGAGACCAGGAAAAGCACCTGGCTCCTGGCTCCTGCCATCGGATCAGCGCGGTGCGCCGGCCGCAGCGCGCCGGCCGCGGCGGCCATTGGAGGGTGAACCAACGGCAAAGGAAGACCTTTCTCTCTGTCTCTCTCTCTCACTGTCCACTCTGCCTGTCAAAAAAAAAAAAAAAAAAAAAAAAAAAAAAAAAAAAAAAAGATGCTTACAAAGTGACTTGGCATACAGCTACTGTATATAATTATTGGCATTCGATAGCTGGATGATCCACGGGCATATCACACTCTCCATATCCAATACTTACCTCGGTAAAGTTGCTCTCCTCCTTTATCCGCTGGTTTTTTTTTTTTTTTTTTTTGACAGGCAGAGTTAGACAGAGAGAGACAGAGAGAAAGGTCTTCCTTTGCCGTTGATTCACTCTCCAAATGGCTGCTATGGCCGGCGTGCTGCGGCCATCCGAAGGCGGGAGCCAGGTGCTTCCTCCTGGTCTCCCATGCAGGTGCAGGGCCCAAGCACTTGGGCCATCCTCCACTGCCTTCCTGGGCCACAGCAGAGAGCTGGACTGGAAGAGGGGCAACCAGGACAGAATCCAGCGCCCCAATCGGGACTAGAACCCGGGGTGCCGGCGCTGCTGGCGGAGGATTAGCCAAGTGAGCCATGGCGCCGGCCTGTCTGCTGGTCAGCATAGTCTCTGATTTGTCCTCTATCAGCAACCACACTCATAATCTTGTTGGTGCCACTTTCCTAATGGTCATGAACTAGACTCTTCCTTAATGTCTTGCTGCCTCCACCTTGGTTAGAGCCTGGGCCATCTTTTGTTGGGATGCAGCTTTGATGTTTCAGAATGGCTGCCTCTGTGTGTTCATCAGTCAGTCATCCAGGCTGCTCCTAGAGTGAACTTTCTAAAATACCATTAATTGATGGTACTTTCATAGCAGCCCTGTCTGTGCATATTGCTTAACTGATTTCACCGTTGGTATACATCCATGTAACTGTTGTGGAACTAAAGACTGAGTCTGCTTGTCTGATTGCAACAAGCCAATCACTGACAACAGGGTGGTGGAAGAAAGTAGCTGCTTGTTGCAAGCTTCAGAGGAAGGAGTTGGGCAGCTGTTGCTGAATTCCCAAGGCTCTTGTGGGGTTAAGGGTAAAGGTTCCTATAGATTGAAATGGGGATTGAGCAATGCATGTTCATCTTGTTTGTGTGCAAGTCTCTGGTTGGTCTTGCACTGTTCGTGCCCTCCTTTGGTAAAATATTGTGTTCTGGAAATTTTGATGTGGCACGGCAGGCTTCAGTCCATCAGATGATTGTTATGTCTTGCTCAGGGCCTTGGGTTCCTGGAAAATCCTCTAAGTCAAGACCGAATATAGAGATGTCATCTATAGTGGAGGTCAGTGACGATGAATCTTGCGATCAAGGCCACTGTGGGGCAGCTGTAGCACTCCCTTAATTTGGTGAGCTAATTTTAGTAAAAGCAGGACAAGCAAACTTTAAGCTAAGGAAGGGAGGCTGAGAGACTGTGAGAGACTAGGACCTGACATTGCCCTAGCTTCTGTATCAAAGGCATGGTGGACGGGCTCAATTTCCTAACCACACTCAGAGGAAAATACAAAACATTTCCAGGTTCCCAGGGGAAGCCTTATGCCTCTTTCTAGATAATATCCACATTCCTACACCTAAAGGCTCTGCAGTTACCATTTATTTTGCCTTCTGCTGATGTTTGTGTAAATGAGTTGTAAAAACTCCGATGTTTCTTTGACAAGGTAATTCCATCCTTTGACGTGACATTCACATGTCTTTGTCACCTGGCTTTTACTTCAAGTCCTCTGCACATAGCGTGCCCTTCCTGCTAGTGTAACAACAGGCTCTTTCTTTCTCTCTCTCTCTTTTTTTTTTCACCTGATATTCTCTGGTCCTCCTGACTTTACCCAGGCAGACTGAAGCCCTTCTTTGAACTCTTCAGGCATGATTGTTACAGGTATTTGCTCATTTACACATCTTTCTCTTCTGCGCCTTGTTTTCATGGGCCTTAGTTGAATGTTACACAAGGATTCATATTCTTTGCAGAAAATTTAGAAAATAAAGACAAAACCAAAACTACCCACAATCCCATTGTACAGAGATAATCCTTGTTTACATATATGACAAAATATACACCAGTATTTTAAAACAAATAATAAGTGTACATTTGCAAAATGTTAAATATTTATCTACTTTAATCATCTGTTATTTAGTTCTGGTTTGGTTGGGTTGTTTAGTTTCACTCTAATTACTTAAACTATTATAGAAACATGGTGACACACATCCTTATGCCTATATTTTAGTGCAGTTCCTTGATTGCTTTTTGGGAGTAAAATGGAGAGATGAAAGGCATGAACACTTTTAAGGATTCCTGATGCACTTCATCAAATTGCCCCCCAGAAAATCTTATAGCTTTCTGTGTATTCTTCCACTAGGGTCAGTGAGAATGCCTGTTTTCAGCCATCTTTGTTAAACTGAAAAAGAATGAAAATAATATTTGCAAATCTGATAAGATAAAAATAGCATTGCATTGCTGCTTTAATGTGCATTTCTTTTGCTACTGAGGTTGAATGTTTTCATGATTTTTAAATGGCCATTTAATTTTCACCATATTTCTTTTGTGTTTACATTTTCATGTATTTATTTTAATTTTTAATTGCCAAAATTCTATGTATTTATAGTTTACAATATGATATTTTGATACATGTAAACACTATGGAATGCCTAAGCCAAGCTGATTTCCATAGGTATTACCTCACACACTTAGTAGGATGTTTTTGTCATGAGAATGCTTAAAATCTACTCTTTTAGCAATTTTGAGGTATACAGTATATTGTTATTAACTGTAGTCATCATGATGTATAGATCTTGATCTTATTCTTCCTGTCTAACTGAAACCTGGTACCCTTGGCCAATATCTCCGCAATCTCCCCACTGTAAGTGAAATCATGCAGTTTTTATCTTTCCATGACTGACTTATTTAACTTAATGTAATATCTTTCAGGTTCATCTATGTTATAGGAAATAACAAAATTTCCTTCTTTTTTAAGAAAATATTTATTTGAAAGGCAGTGTTGGAGAGGGAGAAGGAAAGGGAGGGAGGAGGAGTTGGATAAGGGAGGGAAGGAGGAGGAGGTGGGGAGAGAGAGAGAGATCTTTAAGCTGCTGGTCTACTCCAAATATGCCCACATTAGCCAGAGCTAAACTTGGCTGAAGCCAGGATCTCAAAACTTCATCTGGCTCTCTCACATGGGTGACAGGGACCCAACTACTTGGACCATCAGCCACCACCTTCCCAGGAGCCTTGGCAGGAAGCTGGATCAAAAGTGGAGTAGCTGATACTTGAACTGGTGCTCTGATATGGGATGTGGTTGTCCCAAGTGTCAGCTTTACCCACTGTGCCACCATGTCCACCCCAGAGTTCCTTCTCTTTTAAAGATTGTATAATATTGAATTGTGTGTATTTCATATTTTCTTTATGGATTCATTCATTGTTGGACACTTAGTTTGATTGCATGTTCTTGGCTCTTATGAATAAGGCCGCAGTGAATGTGAACATGCAGATAGCTCCTCAAGATGTTGATTCCACATCCTTCAGATGTTTGCCCCGTAGTAGGATTGCTATCTCAAATGGTAGGTTTATTTTTAATTTTTTTGAGAAACCTCCATACTATTTTCCATAATGGCTGTGCTAATTTACATTCCCACTGACTGTGTATACAAGAGTTCTCTTTTCTCTACATCCTCACCAACATCTGTTATCTTTTGTCATTTTCATGGGTGTGAGGTGACGTCTCATTATGGCTTTGATTTGTTTTTCCCTGATGATTAGTGATGTTGAGCATTTTTTCCTATACTTGTTGGTTCTTTCAACGTTATCATTTTTTTAAATAAACTTATCTCTTAATTCCATTTTCCCACAAAGTTTATTTTTTAAGATTTATTTATTTATTTGAAAGTCAGAGTTACAGAGAGAGAGAAAGGGAGGCAGAGAGAGAGGTCTTCCATCCATTGGTTTACTCCCCAACTGGCTGCAACAGCTGGAGCTGCACCTGATCCAAAGCCAGGAGCTAGGAGCTTCTTCTGGATCTCCCACATTTGGTGCAGGGGCCCAAGGACTTGGGCCATCCTCTGCTGCTTTCCCAGGCCACATCAAAGGTCTGGATCGGAAATGGAGCATCCGAGACTCAAACTGGCGCCCATATGGGATGCTGGCACTGCAGGCAGTGGGTTTACTTGCTACGCCAGCCTCCACAAAGTTTTTTTAAAATGTTTATTGTATTTATTTGAAAGGTAGAGTTACAGACAGAAAGAGAGAGAGACGTCATCCATCCACTGGTTCACTCTCCAAATAGCCACAACAGCCGGGCTGAAGCCAGAAGCCAGGAACCTCATTTGGGTCTCCCACATAGGTGCAGGGGTACGAGCACCCAGCCATCTTCCACTGCTTTCCCAGGCACATTAGAAGGGAGCTGGATCAGAAGCAGAGCAGCCAGGATTCGAGCCCATATGGGATGCTGGTACTACAGGTGGTGGCTTAACCCGCTTCACCCCAATGCCAGCATTTTAAGAAATATATAGATATTTTAAAATAGATATTTTAAGAAATATCTATTCAAGGGACCGGGGCCATGGTGCAGTAGGTTAATCCTCCACCTTTGGTGCCAGCATCCCATATGGGCGCCGATTCTAGTCCCGGCTGCTCCTCTTCCGATCCAGCTCTCTGCTATGGCCTGGGAAGGCAGTGGAAGATGGTCCAAGTCCTTGGGTCCCTGCACCACGTGTTAATATTGCTGTACACTGACTTGCTGAAGGTGAACTAGTTCATCAGCAGCAAAGTTAGGTTTCAGGTTCAGGTAGTCAAGTCTCAGAACCCCATGTCCTTAACTACTGTGCTAATTTAATTTTTCCAAAGAGTTGTCTGAATATCCTTTGTTACAGAATTCGTTTTTTCATTCCTGTTTGAAGGTGCCAATTTTAATTAGATGCTAAAAACATGAGGGTCTTCAAAAAGTTCATGGAGATGTGTTTTATGAAGAGACTTGCAGGATTCTAATTTTTTTTGCACTGAATTAAAATTAACTGTTGAATTCCATTTTTCCATAAGCTTTCTGAAGTTCCTCGTGTGTGTACATGTGTGAGTGTGTGTGTGTGAGTGTGTGTTTTACACACACATTTAGGTATGTTTGTAGACTTTTGTCCCATTGAGCTCACTTTGTGTTCGTCCTGGTGCCGATGTCACAGTTTTAATCTAGTAGGTGAGAGACCATATTCTCTGTGCTCCTGTATCTCCAGTGCCTAGCAGCACTGCAGGTGCTTGGTGAACATTTGCAGAATGACGTAACTGTTGGAGTTCCAAAGGAGAGAATTCAAAGGGTCTGCAACTTGGACAAAAAAAAACATTAACATCATCATTTTCACTGATCCCAACTGAAATTTAGGATTTCTCTCAATTTTGAATGTGGTCAGTAAAGCCCAGTAGTAGTAGCCAAAGCTCTATGACTGTTGCCTATAGAAATCACGAATATTTCCCTGATGAACCCTGATTAGGAACTCGAGTTTTACTCTATTTCTTTCATGGGTCATTTTATCTTTGTGTCAAATACTAGGCAGTGCCTGGTACTTAGTAGATGCCTAATAAATGTTAATTTTTTTTTTGACAGCAGAGTGGACAGTGAGAGAGAGAGACAGAGAGAAAGGTCTTCCTTTTGCTGTTGGTTCACCCTTCATTGGCTGCCGCGGCCAGTGCACTGTGGCCGGCGCACCGCGCTGATCCGAAGCCAGGAGCCAGGTGCTTCTCCTGGTCTCCCATGGGGTGCAGGGCCCAAGCACTTGGGACATCCTCCACTGCACTCCCGGGCCACAGCAGAGAGCTGGCCTGGAAGAGGGGCAACCAGGACAGAATCCGGCGCCCCGACTGGGACTAGAACCCGGTGTGCCGGCGCCGCAAGGCAGAGGATTAGCCTATTGAGCCACAACGCCGGCCTAAATGTTAATTTTTTTAAGATGTTGCCTTTCTTATTTCTTTGAAGATTAAAAAAAATTATTTGAGAGACAAATAGAGAGGGTCATCCACTGATTCATTTCCCAAATGTCCATCATAGCTAAGCAGAACCAGGCTGAGGCTGGGAGCTGAGAACTCAGTACAAGTCACCCATTGGTGACAGAAATCCAATTACTTGAGCCATCACATGCTGCCTCTCAGGGTCTACATAAGCAGGAAGCTGGAATCAGGAGGAGCTGAGTTGGGTATCGAACCTAGGTTCTCTGATTGGGACATAAGTGTCAGAACTGGCATCTTAATTGCTAGGCTAAATGCCTGCTGAAATGTTAATTTTTTTAAGATTTACTTTTTATTTATTTGAAAGGCAAAGTGATAGAGAGGAAGAGAGACAGAGGGAGGGAGAGATCTTCCATCTTCTAGTTCTCTCCCGAAATGGCCTCAATGGCTGGGGCTGGGCCTGGGCCTGACCTATCCAAAGCTAGGAGTGTGGAGCTTCTTTTCCACATCTCCCATGCGAGTACAGGAGCCCAAGCATTTGGGCCAACCTCCACTGCTTTTCCAGGCACATTAGCAGGGAGCTGGATCCAAAGTGGAGCAACCCAATCTCGAACCGACACCCATATGGGATGCCAGCATTGCAGGTAGAGGCTTAACCTGCTACGTCACAATGCCAGCCCCCCAGTGTATTAATTTTTATTTAAGATTTTGTTTATTTTTTATTTGAGAGGTAGAGTTACAGAAGGTGATAGGGAAAGAGAGAAAGGTCTTCCTTCTGTTGGTTCACTCCCCAAATGGCTGCAACAGCTGGAGCTGCGCCAATTCAAAGCCAGGAGCCAGGAGCTTCTTCTGGGTCTCCCACGTGGGTACAGAGGCCCAAGGACTTGGGCCATCCTCTACTGCTTTCCCAGGCCATAGCAGAGAGCTGGATTGGAAGTGGAGCAGCCAGGTCTCAAACCAGTGCCCATATGGGATGCTGGCGCTTCAGGCCAGGGTGTTAACCCACTGTGCCACAGCACCAGCCCCCTCAACTACTATTTTTTAATTTAATAGTTTGTCTTCTTAATGAGAAATGTTGATGTTGGTTATTTGGTGTCAAACATTGAAGTCTCATTTGGAGTTACTCACTCAGCCATGTTTTGGAGAGTGGTATGTGATGAGTAGATTTCATAAGATCAAAACACTGAGAGGGGCTTGCATTTGGTGTCATGAGTAAGTCACTGCTCGTGATGCCCACATCCCATATTGGAGTGCCTGGGTTCTCTATTCCCAACTCTGTTTCTGATTCTAGCTTCCTGCTAATGCAATGACTCAAGTACTTGGGTTCCTGCCACTCACCCATGTGGGAGACCCGTACTGAGTTCTGGGCTTTTGGTTAGGCCTTACCCAACTTGGGCTTGTTGTAAGCATTTGGGGAGTGAACCAGTGCCTAGAAGATCTCTCCCTGTGTCTGTCTCTGTTTCTCTGCCTTTTAAATAAATGAAAATAAATAAAATGAAACTCTTAAGACATTTCTTTTTTCGTTGAATTTATTTTGGTTTATTCACTCAACCTTGTCGCTCCCCCTCTTCGTGGAGGAACGACACAGGACCCTGCGCTGTTCTTTCGTCTGCTCGGCCCTCCCCGGGTTTGCTGCTGGTTCTTCCCGGGTTGGCTACTATCCCTTCCACCTCTGTGGAAGGGCAGTTCCCCCTGGCCACATTCCCCACTTCCGCAGGGGAGCGGCACACCGCCGGCCGGCTTTCTCGGGGGCTGCACGGGTGTTCCTTCAGCTAGATGTTCCCCATAGATGTTCCTGGTGCATGCCGTCTCTCTCCTCCTTTATAGTCCTCCTCCGCCAATCCTAACTCGGCTGCCCACACGCCGAGTACGCTGCTCTCCAATCAGGAGCAAGTCCTACAGTTTATTAGCTGAACTGGAGGCAGCTGTGCGGAAGCTGTTTACTTCTCTCCCAGCGCCATATTGTGGGAGAGCAGATGCATAGAATAAGTCTTAATTTCAGTAACTTAGTCCAGTCCGGATTGCTCCCCACAAACCTTTTTAAACAATTTCTTTTTAAAAATGTATGTAGGGGCCGGCGCTGTGGCTCACTTGGCTAATCCTCCATCTGCGGCACCAGCACCCCGGGTACTAGTCCCAGTTGAGGCGCCGGGTACTAGTCCCAGTTGCTCCTCTTCCAGTCCAGCTCTCTGCTGTGGCCCAGGAGGGCAGTGGAGGATGGCCCAAGTGCTTGGGTCCCTGCACCCGCATGGGAGACCAGGAAGAAGCACCTGGCTCCTGTTGGAATGGCGCAGTGCCGGCCGTGGTGGCCATTAGGGGAGTGAACCAACTGAAGGAAGATCTTTCTGTCTTTCTCTCACTGTCTATAACTCTCTCTCTGTCTCTCTCTCTCACTGTCTAACTAACTCTGCCTGTCAAAAAAAAAAAAAAAAAAAAAAAGTATGTAGGGGCCAGTGCTGTAACAAAGTGGGTAAAGCTACTGCCTGTGGTGCCAGCATCCCACATGGGTACTGGTTCAAGTCCTGGCTGCTGCACTTCCCATCTAGCTCTCTGCTATGGCCTGAGAAAGCACTAGAAGATGGCCCAAGTCCTTGGGCCCCTGCACCTGTGTGGGAGACCTGGAAGAAGTTCCTAGCTCCTTACTCCTGGCTTTGGATTGGTGCAGCTCCAGCCATTGCAGCCATCTGGGGAATGAACTAGCAGATCAAGCAACCCTCCCCCCACCCTGTCTCTGCTTCTCTGTAATAACTCTGCCTTTCAAATAAATAAATAAATCTTTAAAAATATATTTAATTGGTATATAGTAATTGTATATATTTATAGGATATGAGACATTTCTGTTTGCTCAAGGAGTCTTCCTACTTTGTTAAATAATTTGAGATAATACATTCTCTGAAAGCTTTATGTGCATATCTGGGCCTTAATTATATGCAAAACTGGAAACAATTCAAAATTTGGGTCTTCTCTGCACGCAGGATTCTTTCTTTTTCTTATCTTTAAAAAATGTGAGAATGCCGTAGTGGTAGGTCCTTGATTGTTGATTTTGTTTGGGATTCTGTAAGTCTTTTGTGTCCAGACCAAACCCTTCTATCATTTCTACAAAGTTAGCTTCTATTAAACTTTTAATTATAGATTTGAGGCCATTTGTTCAAAGACTTACATTATTTGCAAGGTGGTTCTCTGAGCTGCATTCCTTCTCATGGCTGTCATCTTGTGCATTCTTTGAATCTGTTTCTTTCATTAAAAGAAGTATACACACACACTTTTTTTTTTGAGAGAGAGATTCACTTCCCAAATGCCCGCTTTTACTGGAGCAGAGCTGGGGCCAAAGCTGTGAGCTGGGAACTCAGCCTGTCTCTAATATGGTTATCAGAAATCCAGTTACTTGAGCCACTGCCCCTGCTTTCCAGTTTCTGCTAGAGGAATTGAATCCATATACTCCAGTATGGGATGCAGTCATCTTTACTTGTGTCTTAACCACTAAGCCAGATGCCTACTCCTGTTTCTGTATTTTGTTATCTTTTTCTGGTTGGCTTTTTCTGTAGCATTACTTCTATTTTTCTTGCTTTCAGTCTAGTCACTGACTTAGTTTGGACCTAATGTTTCTGCTATTTCTTTGGCAACTTGTCCTTACAGAGTCATTCACTAGGACAGGCTGTTTTACCTGCTTGAGAATCTGCGATGGCAGCCATTCTCTAAGTGTGGTAACAGGTGTTTATCGCTTATTTACTCTGAGGAAAGCATTCCATTACAGGGACTTGCTTTGTTACTCTTCTCTGCCATTAGCTTCTTTTTTTTTTTTTTTTTTTTTTTTTTGACAGGCAGAGTGGACAGTGAGAGAGAGAGAGACAGAGAGAAAGGTCTTCCTTTGCCGTTGGTTCACCCTCCAATGGCCGCCGCGGCCGGCGCGCTGCGGCCGGCGCACCGCGCTGATCCGATGGCAGGAGCCAGGAGCCAGGTGCTTTTCCTGGTCTCCCATGGGGTGCAGGGCCCAAGCACCTGGGCCATCCTCCACTGCACTCCCTGGCCACAGCAGAGGGCTGGCCTGGAAGAGGGGCAACCGGGACAGAATCCGGCGCCCCGACCGGGACTAGAACCCGGTGTGCCGGCGCCGCTAGGCGGAGGATTAGCCTAGTGAGCCGCGGCGCCGGCCTGCCATTAGCTTCTTTTCTTTGGTGGCTTCTACCTCTTGAGAGTTTATTCATTCTTCTGAGTTAATGCTTGACTCTACTTTCATTGTTTCTGGTTACTTTGTTTATACCAAATGCACTGTGATTTATTAGAAGTTCTGTTTTAATATATTGAGATCCCATTTCAGGCTCACTATACATGGTTGAGAAATTGAGACATTTTTAATTTTATGATAGTTAGTTTAATTAATGATCAGTTGATTCTAAATTCTCCCAAAGTTATTTGGGAAATAACTTTGTATAAGGGAAATGAAACCCCAAATTCCCATTTCATTCTTGTTAAGACCGGCTTGCAGCAAGAGTCCTCCCAAGAGGGCTCTGAGAGTGGCTTGTTCCTGAGAGGTGCACATTTGGGCATGTCCACAGAGAACTGGCTGATAGCCTATAGATGGAGCAGCACTTGAGGGAGTGTTTAGCATGTATGAAGTTACAAGCTAGAAGCTGTGAAGGACCCAAAAAGAGTTCAAATGTGTACAGTGAACCTTTAATTAGACAGAAGAGGCAGATCTTTGGGAGAAGCAGCAGGAGATAGTATGTCCATTGGAATTGTAAGCAAGTAGGTATCCTGCATGGGAAATGCACTGAGCACCAACTGTCAGGTAGGAAGACTTCTGAGTCTCAGATGTTGTCCTTGGAGAGGCATAAACCATCTACAACAAAGGGCAACAGATTAATACCAAAATATAAATGGATTCAAGAGGCAAATTAGAGGAACCCTTGGGTATACAGGTGATATAGACAGAGAACAACAAAGGTTTTAAGGGCATAGGAACAGACAACGAGCAGAAGGATTTGAGGAGTCTTTTTGGAATACATAGGGCCTAATCCTGGCCCTTGGTGATGACTGTGAACCTTCTCAAGATCAGTGGTCCTTCAGTCTGGGTGCTGCATTGGTACTGATTACACTGCCATCCAGTTGCCTTCTTCCAAGGGTAGGGCCCTGGTCTCTGGAGCCAGCAACCTTAGCAACTTTTTGAGTCATGAATGCCTGCATACTTTCTTCAGCCTGCCTCTTTGGTTCTCCATGTTACCTTAGAGACCTTCATCCCTACTTTTCCAGACCTAGGTTTCCAGGTTGTAATTCCATAAATGTTCATCGCAAATCTCAGCAATATCCTTTCAGCTTTATCATCTGTATCCTCTGGCACTTCCCTGCTGTATGGGTCATGGGCTCCAGAACTGCAGTCTAGAACCTTCCCAGGAGTGAAGAATGATGTATGGGGGACTGTGTTGGAAGGCGTAGTAGGAGCTAGGAATATCGGGGAGGGTCTTGATTCTGGAGGAACTTGATTCAGTCTTCAACTGGAATTATAGATTTTTGGTTTTGGTTGCTCCGTAATCTGTTTAACCAAACCTTTGTTAAAGTACATTTATGTTGTTTTCAGTATTTTCCTGTTAAAATGTAATGGTAGGGGCTGGTGTTGTGGTACAGCAGGTTAAACTACTGCCTGGTGCCCATATGGGATGCCAGCACTGAGGTGGCAGCTTAACCTGCTACACCAAAATTGTGGCCTTGATGCAGAAATTTTTGAGCAGCAGGTGTTGGTGCAACAGTTAAGATGCCACTTGAGATACCTGCTTTCCGTATCAGTGAGCTATGGTTTGAGTCCTCACTCTGCTTCTGATTCCAGCTTGCTGCTAATGCACACCCTGTGAGACAGCAGTTGATGACTAAATTACCTGGGTCCCTGCCACCCACATGGGAGCCATGGAGTAAGTTCCAGGGTCCTAGCTTTGGCCAGTCCCAGCTGTTTTGGGCATTGAGGGAATGAAGTAGGTGAAAGAGCTCTTTGTTTCTCTGCCTTTCAATTAATAATAATAATAAAATATTTCAACTATTTTTTAAAGATTTATTTTATTTATTTGGAAGACAGTTACAGAGAGAGGTTGAGACAGAGAGAGAGGTCTTCCTTCTGCTGGTTCACTCCCCAGATGGCCATAATGGCCAGAGCTGAGCTGATCAGAAGCCAGGAGCCAGATGCTTCTTCCAAGTCTCCCACATGGGTGCAGGGGCCCAAGGACTTGGGCCATCTTCCATTGCATTCCCAGGCCATAGCAGAGCTGGATTTGAAGAGAAGCGGCCAGGACTAGAACCAACACCCATATAGGATGCTAGCACTGCAGGTGGCGGCTTTACCCGCTATGCCACAGTGCCAGCCCAAGATATAAATTCTTTGAATTTTTTTGAAATATATGCATAGTTTTCCATAATACTTTTTTTTGACAGAGTTAGACAGTGAGAGAGAGAGAGAGAGACAGAGAGAAAGGTCTTCCTTTCTCTGTTGGTTCACCCCCCAAGTGGCCGCTATGGCTGGCACGTTGTGGCCGGCACACTGCGCCGATCCGAAGCCAGGAGCCATGCGGGTGTAGGGCCCAAGCACTTGGGCTATCCTCCACTGCCTTCCCGGGCCACAGCAGAGAGCTAGAATGGAAGAGGAGCAACTGGGACAGAACCGGCGCCCCAACTGCGACTAGAACCCGGGATGCTGGCGCCACAGGCGGAGGATTAGCCTAGTAAGCCGCGGTGCCGGCCCCATAATACTTTCAATGAACTTTTTGCAGACTCCTTATATATTATGTGTATATCTGTGTAGGTGTGGGTATTTGGTGTAAAAAATGTATTGCAGAGAAATATCATAGATTATCAAAGATTTTTTTTAATTTAAAAAGCAGAAAGAAAAAAAACAGAGAAAGAGCTCCCATCTACTGGTTTACTCCTCAAATGCATGCAGCAGCCAGGATTGGGCTGTGCTGAAATCAGGAGCCCAGAGTTCAGTCTGGGGCTTCCAAGTACTTGAGCTGTCACCTGCGGACCTCCAAAGAAGTACATTAACAGGAAGCTGGAGTCGGGAGGGGAGCCAGGATTGAACCCAGGCACTCTGATATGTGATGCAGGCAGCCCAAGTGGTATCTTAGCTGCTGTGCAAAGTGCCGGCTCTGTGAGAGACCCGATGCAATATCTGTGTAGAGCAGACTGAACAAACTCCAAAAGGAAACCATCAAAGGGTTGATTGGATACCACAGTGAAACATGAGGTGGTAGAATGAGCAGTTTTTCCACAGTTTAATATTTTCCGGGATGACACTGAAAACCTTGCTCTTAGAGAACCCTGAGCCACCTAATAATTCATTCTTGCAGGCTCTGGAGAGGGAGAAATGGTCGATTTGTACCATTAAATACATGCCCTGGACTCTCCTAAGAGAGCCTGGGAAGCAGTTGAGGGCATACTGGGAATGTGACCAGCACGTAAGGTAAGGAATGCCACCCGGCTTTGATTTCCAGTAGGAAAGGCTGCATTTAGTATCGTTCTTTCCAGCTCTGTTTTTGTAAAAGTGTCTGCGAAGCAAAACTTCCTGGGGGCCATAGGAGAGAATGCTGTCATGGAAGTACCTACCATGTGCATTCACACTGATACTTTACTTGTATAAATGTCACACATTGTCTCAGAGAGCAGGAAATCACGACTCAGAGAGATCAAGGAACTTCCCAAGATGGGGAATTTGAAATGTGTTTGATTCCAGAGCCCCTTCCAAGGCCTCTGTGATGCCTCCTTGGGCTGAAATCATGGAAAATGAGGGATATTCTGGATTGAATTAGGGAACTCTTGGTATCCAGCAAACTGTTCTGAAGAACTCAGAGTACCCTTTATCTGGAGGCAATTGGGGAGAGGAATGAAGCTGGCTTAGAAGGGAGGGTTTAGTGGGAGGAGATACCCAGCATTCCCGACTGTCTCTGTTTCCTGGAGAAGGGTTTTTGTGCCATGGCATTTAGCCCATGGTGCTGATTTATAAAAAGGGGGCCCTGAACACATCTGCCACTGGTTATCCCAGTGACCAAAAATGAAAGAAGTGTGGCACACTGTAAGGATATGGGATTTCATAAAACACAGATTTTGGGGGCCAACATTGTGGCACAGTGGATTAAGCTGCTGTCTGTGTCCTGGCTTCTCATAGGGGCATGGGTTTGAGTCCTGGCCACTCTACTTCTGATCCAGCTCCCTGCTAATGTGCCTGGAAAGGCCGTGGAAAGTGGTGTCCTGCCACCTTTATGGGAGACCAGGATTAAGTTCTAGGCTCCTGGCTTTGGCCTGGCCCACTCCTGTCTGTTGCGGCCATTTGGGGAGTGAACCAGTAGATGGAAGATCACTCTCTTTTTCTCTGTCTCTCTCCCTCTCTCTGTCACTCTACCTTTCAGATAAACAAGTAAATAAATCTTTAAAAAGGAAAGTGACAATTATAAACCGAGATAATAAATAGAAAGAAAGAAAGTGATAATAGGACAACTAACAGAGGACCTTAAACTCATCCATTACAAAATTGGATGGGATTTAAACTATTTTTACTTAAGAAAAAATGCATTTCCTGATAGGTTTGTCCACTTGGGAATTTTTATTTAGTAGTGCATCATCAGGCAAAGTTTGACTACCCAGCCTTTCATACCTTATTTATCTGCTTTTATTACAGTTTCTTTCATGAGCCCATTTTGACAGGTACGCTGATGAAAACAATATTAACAATCATGGAATTTCACACAACGTTGAATATTCAAGAGAATGGTGAGAAGGGGAGTAAGAACAGCTCTTAGACTTCCAGTTCTGTGGCTAGGCCAGGAAGAAAGCAGAAGGAGCAGCAGCCATGTTGTCTACTGGTACAGGCTTCAGGAAGGGCCTGCAAGACCGGTTTACATCTGCTTCATATGTGGGGCGGGGGCAGGTGCTGCCCAGGACCCCGACTGCCCAAAATGGAACAAGTAGGAATTCATTTAAGGGGGTTGCTGTGGATGGTAAAAACATTTCTCATGCCTGGACCAGTGTTTAGGAGGACGGCTCTTGTAAAGGAATTATCCTGTATGGTTCTCCAAGATAATCCGAAGGAGAAGGCAGAGACAAAAGCCCATTGTTTTCTCCTGGCAGCTGTTTATTGCATTGGTGCTGAGGAGGGTGTGGGGAGCCTGCAGGACTCTGGCCTAGGTGCTCACATGGAGGGCTTGTCCTGCTGCTCTGCCTGCTGATTTTCTTCTGCACCTTTTTTTTTTTTTTTTTTAATGGGGATTTGCCACAAACTGCAAAATCATAACTTCCCCAGTCATTTGGGCTCAGTGCCCTGGGAGTTTTGGTGAATGCTTGCTGACAGAAAAAGAGCTGAAAAGCACCTTGGGGACTTCCCAGCTCCCCTGGCCTACCTGTTTGTCCAAGGGAACTCATACCTTCCCGGTTTCCAGGCCCTGTGCTGGGGGAAGTGTGCGTTTTGGCCTTTCTGGAGAAGGGCACATTAGCTTCCTTGGCCTGTTTACATTTGTTTGGTCCTTTCTGCCCTTGATTGCAAATGAGACCTTGGGTGGGGGATTTCCCTGCTTCCATGGAGATCACTCCTTCCTTTTGTCTGCTTTCTCAATTTTTCCAGCTGGGGAAGAGAGCTGTCTTAATATATATATATATATATATATATATATATATATATATATATATGCTTTTCTTGACATAACTCCTTGTTTTCATACACTTTGCCCAGTGAGTGAATCAATTCACGACAAGGAAGCGATTCCTCGCTCTCCTGAATCTCCTTTTGCTGGGTTCTGTGAATATTGGGCCTTTTCTCATTTGCCTCTCTCTACCGTAGTTGTCCTTAAGAAAAGGAAGTCTTCTGAGCCCAGAGTCTGGAGCGCTCACTGAAGTGTGCATGTGAGGGTTCTAAGGTTTTGAAGGATGTGACTGGGCTCCTTAGGTACAATGCAAACTCCTGAGGTCAAGAGCTCCTGATTCTTTCCTTCCCTTTCTGTATGGATGCCATGTGAGAGGAGTTGTGGACCCTGTGGGGAGGGTGACCCAGTCACCACCTGTGGCTTGATTTGCTATGGGTGTCATCTGCCTCACCTTTGCTGCCTACAGCAGCCTGCCCACCTAGAGCATGGACACAGCTAGCCCCCTCCAAGATCAGCTTCCTTATGTGCTGCCTAAGTCAGTGACTCACAGGAGTGAGGGGAAACCCTTTGATCCTAGGGCCACTGGTACAAGGCTGCCTCATACCTCTTTCTTCTTTGGTAGAAGCCTGTTTGTCTTGGTCCCTTTGAACATATCTGATAACACAGCCTCAGACACAATGAGGGAACCCTATCTGCCCTTTGAAGCCTTTTCTTTAAGCTCAAATGAATTTTACTTGGTGACAATAGCTTTTCCACTCTCTTCACAGTATGCATCCCTTTGGAGAGTTTCTCTCTGGGATACTTTAGGTTGAAGACTTCTTTTGTTTTCTCTTTGTCAGACCAAGGGTCCTACCTCTGTATGGTAACTTCTTCAGTTCCCCAAGCCTTCCTCCAGCTGATGGATGTTGGTGCTCTTTCTCCTTTTGGAAGAGTTTCTCTGCAATTCCACTGCTGATGCTCCTCGGTGATGGTGCTATGCCTACTCTAGGTCCACTGTCTCCTTGGTTTCCCAGGCTCCCATTTCATACTCATAGATTCCTGGTGACTTTATCAGGACACAGTTTTCTTTCAGGTTCTATTTGGCCAGAATAGCATTCATTTCTTTTTCTCTCTCCTTTCCTTTTCTTTTTTTAAAGATTTATTTGAAAGGCAGAGTTACAAAGAGGCAGAGAGAGAGGAAGAGAGAGAGAGAGAAAGAGGAAGAGAGAGAGAGAGAGAGAAAGGTCTTCCATCTGTTGGCTCACTCCCTAGATGGCCTTAATGGCCGGAGGTGCGCTGATCCGAAGCCAGGAGCTAGGAGCTTCTTTCAGATCTCCCATGCGCATGCAGAGCCCCAAGGACTTGGGCCATCTTCTACTGCTTTCCCAGGCCACAGCAGACAGCTGGATCGGAAGTGGAGCAGCCGGGATTTGAATTGGCGCCCATATGGGATGCCGGCATTGCAGGCAGCAGCTTTATCCACTATGCCACAGCACCGATCCCTCCCTTCCTTTTCTTTGCTGAAAGTTAACCTTCGGCCTTTTTGGGCTTTATTTCTAAGTCAGGTTTAAGTTTAGACCATGGTGGTAAGAGTAGGCTTGGCTTCCTACATCATGTTTCTTCTAAATGTGCTTGTTGTCTTAGGCCTGGGAATGATTGTTGCTTCTCTGTTGCCCTGAAATTTTAGTTTCATGTCCTTTCTGTCATTTTTTCCCTTGGTTAGTACTTTTTTTGCTCTCTTTAAGAGTTCATTTTCTACCCCAAGGTTATGAAGATAGTCAGTCTCCTTTTAAGTTTTCTTGTAAACCCTTCCCCTCTTCGATGACATTCAGAGTCACATTTAGATTTTAAATCCTATTTTAAAATCTCAACCATCTTTTAAAGACTCTTAATTGCTTTGCCCTAGCTTGACCTCAGCTTAAGGTCACATTTTTCCTTTTTTGTCACCCATCTGCTGGCCTTTGCAGTGGTCTTCTCTCCCATTTCCTTGTGTGCTGTGCCTACCTCACTCCCACAGTCTTCCCCTGTGGCGTAGGTCACAGAGGAAATATTTAGTTAGTCCCTGCCAAACATTCTGGCTGTGTTGTTTTGCTTAAAAAGACATGCAGATAAACTGTTTTGATTCTTGGTCTTGGTGCTCCAGGGCAGATGTTTCTCCTATAACGGAGGTATTGTGGTCAATTGAAAAGAGTGCAGGACTAGAGTTCGGAGAATTGGATTCTGATCCCTGCTGTGCTATTCATTTGTGGTATCATCTTGCGCAAGGAACATTTCTATGTCTCAATTTCCTTTTGTTAAAAGGGACCTTATTTTATGATAAAGGGAACAGGACTCTATGGGTGTGTGATGGAAACTGAAAAAGTAAGCCTGATGGATCAAAGAGAGAATAGAAAGGCAGGAGTCCGAGAACCATCATCCTTATTGGAACTGGAAGGGCACTCAAATGAACCGAATGCAGAGAAAACCAACATATGTGGTCACTGTGAAACAATACAACGTGGTGAAATGATGGAAATTCTCTGACAAGGGTCACTTCAGCAGATAAATGCCTTGCCCGGACCTGGGCTTGCTGTGGGTCTACACCTGTTTGCTGTCACCCTGGGATGTGGGAGACTCGGCCTTTTGTGAGTGAGTTCAGTTCCAGAATTCCTCCTCCCACCTTCCTCCACCTTCATAAACCCAGGAATATTTGAAACTCAGCCCAGATCTTCACCTGGCTTTGATTTCCTTGTCATGTGGAGCTTTGTCCTTGGAAATTGTAGCTTCCAGAAACCTTAAATGTTTGCTGATGTGTGCAACCTCCACATTTGCTGTTCATTCCTTCTGTGCATGGCTGAGTTCCAATTCTTGTGCCCCAAAGATGGTGTTCTTGCAAGGAAGGGATGAGTATTTGGGGTATCCCTTCAATAAGGGCTGGGAAATAAAAGTAGACAAAGAATTAAAGGATGCCCCCTTGATGTTTCTGAGGGGCAGGTCTTTGGAAAAGAAGCAAACCTGGTTTAACATCTGCTCCTACAAACACAGCCTTCCTCCCTGCTCAGATAGGCAGAACTACATTTCTTCTTTATACCTATCCCCTCTAAAATGACTCTGGGATCTGATCAGATCTTGCTTCCTTTATACTTTTTTTTTTTTGGACAGGCAGAGTGGACAGTGAGAGAGAGAGAGACAGAGAGAAAAGTCTTCCTTTTCCGTTGGTTCACTCCCCAGTGGCTGCTGCGGCTGGCGCACCGCAGTGATCCAAAGCCAGGAGCCAAGTGCTTCTCCTAGTCTCCTGTGCGGGTGCAGGGCCCAAGCACTTGGGCCATCCTCCACTGTACTCCCAGGCCACAGCAGAGAGCTGGACAAGAAAGGAGCAACCAAAACAGAATCTGGTGCCCCAAATGGAATTAGGACTTGGTGTGCCGGCGCCGCAGGCGGAGGATTAGTCTATTGAGCTGGGACGCCGGCCTGTACTTTTTTTCTTTCCAGCTAAAGATTTGCATTGGATTCCTCCAGGGCAGAATGAATTCGGGTGAAGACAATCTCCAAAGTCGTTTTCTACCCTGTGGTCTTCTGTAAGGCACAATTAATTTGTAGAAACTTCCCTAAAATGGGTGCATGGAGACACTTGTCTCTGCCGGGGGAGTGATGAGGACATGCGTCCACTGTTGCTGTGCCCAGTCCTGGGAGGCTCACAGGCTGCTGAAACTTGGTAGAAAAAGTCATGGAACTGGGTAGACTAGCTCTGGGGAGAAGAGCTACATCACTGGCTCTGTAGACTTGTATGTAGGCCTTTTCTGCTATTCTGCAGTCCTTGATTTATCTCTAAGTCCCTGTGACATTCACCACAGTGCTCAGCTCTTTTTTTTTTTTTTTTGACAGGTAGAGTTACAGGCAGTGAGAGAGAGACAGAAAGGTCTTCCTTCTGTTGGTTCACTCCCCAAATGGCCGCTGTGGCCAGTGCTGCACTGATCCGAAGCCAGGAGCCAGGTGTTTCTTCCTGGTCTCCCATGTGGGTGCAGAGGCCCAAGCACTTGGGCCATTCTCCATTGCCCTCCCAGGCCACAGCAGAGAGCTGGACTGGAAGAGGAGCAACCGGGACAGAATCCGGCGCCCCAACCGGGACTAGAACCCAGCACCCACATGGGATGCCGGTGCCACAGGTGGAGGATTAAACACGTGAGCCATGGCACCAGCCAGCTCATGTTTTTTTACATTCCCACAAGCCCTGATTCTATTCTGACCCCACATCACCAATGAGGGTGCTTTCTATTTCACTGGGGCTCTTAGACGTAGGTGATGTAGAACTCTGGAATAATTGCTTTTCTCTTTTCTTCCTTTTCTTTTTAAAAATATTTATTTATTTGAAAGGCAGAGTTACAGAGGCAGAGAGAAAGTCTTCCATCTGCTGGTTCACACCCCAAATGGCCGCAATGGCTGGAGTTGGGCTGATCCGAAGCCAGGAACCAGGAGTTTCCTCTGAGTCTCCCACATTGGTGCAGGGACCCAAGGACCTGGGCCATCTTCTATCACTTTCCGAGGCCATAGCAGAGCGCTGGATGGGAAGTGGAGCAGCCGGGACACAAACTGGTGCTCATATGGGGTGCCGGCACTGCAGGTGGCAGCTTTACCCACTACACCACAGCGCCGGCCCCAATAGTAGCTTTTCTTTAGCTGATCTGCACTTCTGTCCAGCCAGCTCAAAGAATACAGACATCGAGCATTTCCTGTACGCTCTGTGGGTGTGTTCATCTAGTTGAAATAATGGTCTGATTTGGGGCTTGATAAGAGTTGTGAGAAACTGAATTGTCCTTTCAGATGATTCAGTTGGTAACTGTCACAAAATGCCCAAATGTGTCTTCCCTGCTAGTCCTGTTTACTCATGAGCCTGTCTTGGCTTCTACATCCCTTACCAATCATGGGTAATTCAGGTTTCCTTCAGGAACTCACGTCCTCTTCAGCCTTCTTGTTTCACTGCCCTTCTCTCCCTCCTTTGTGCTCCATTACCTCATGGAACACCCTCCTGGTCCCCTTTCCCCTTGGATTATGGGGTAAAAGCTCACCCACATTGTAGCCAATAAGCCTGACACCGCAAGTACTTCCAAGAAGAAGGTCAGACATTTGGGGTTGGAATGAGACGGTGTTAGTACCAGCAGTCTTGTCTTTGTCTTTGAGAATACCTTTGAAAACCCATAAAAATGTCCATCACTTAATTATCCAGTTCTTCCAGGACCACAACCCGAGATATGTAAAAATTATTTAATTTGGTTCCTTTTCTGTTTGATTGTATTGCTAATTTTCCAGAGATATTATTTTGTATCTTATCATATATATAAATGGTATTTTTGCCCCATTGTTCATTAATGAACTTATCTGAGCTTTCAGCCACCATGTCTAATATTGGGTTTTTTGAAAGAAAAAAAAAAAAAACTTCAACTTACAGAAGTGACTGATAAAGGAGTATTGGGTGAAGACAGTCTGTTTACACTGTGCCCCTGCTATGATGCTACTGTGCAAGGAGCTGACGCCATTCCTGACCCATGGGGAGGAAGAAAAGGGCTCCCAAGGGAAACCCGGTCACAAAGCGTGGTCCTTCCTCCCACGCCCAAGTCTCCAAGCTGGGCTTGCTGGAGTGTGCCATGGCTGCTTTGCCTCAGTTCTTTCCTTTATTTTCACTGTGTGTCATTTCAGGAAATACTTTAGCTTAAAGCCTGACAGAGTTGCCTCACTTTGAAAATCATGATCTAATTATGGCAGGATCACATTCTTTAAACATGCTGTTTAGTGGAGTTAATGGAATTATTCCCCCATCCCAACCCCCTGCCATTTTTGTCTAGGAAAGAATTCATTCTAGGAAAGAATTCATGCTGTATTATGTCTTAAATGGAAGCTTCTAGTTTGAAGCTGTGTCCATTTCCTGTAGGATATATATGCTGCTAATTTATGCCAACTGAAGATGTCTCAGTGCTCTGTGCGTAAACAACAGCATCTCATTGTGGAGCGAACACTTCAGGAAAATAGAATGGCTCATTTCGAATAAAATTACAGAGTGAACTAGGTTCCGGGTGACTGAAAATTTTTAGTTCGGGTGGGAAGGTTCATCCAGATGTTCTTACCTGGGAGTCAGTGGATGTCATGTTGTCCCAGAGAAGTACAACAGTGGTGGATTTTTTGTCTCCTTCTTTCTGTGTTGCCCAAGGGTGCTCTTCTTGTTTTCGTCTTTGGTCTTGTCCTTTGAAGAAAGCAGCATGCATTTTGATCTAGTTTTGGGAGTAAAATCTGTGGTCGCAGGGCGGGATGAAACCAGTAGTTCCTCTAAGTAGGAAGTTGTTCACCTTTGCTTCACTGGCACCAGGCCCTAAGGAACTGAAGTAAACCAGCTGCAGACCCTTGTTGTGCAATTTTGAGGTGAGGATGGGTGAAATCCCAGGGGCTGGAGACAGACATGTGGCTACCAGAGAGATGACATCAGCTAGTTTACTGGTGCCGTGGAGGCAGGGGAGATTCCAGGTGCGGAGCCTTCTTCCTGAGTGTGGGGGTGTCCAAAGCCACCCCCCAGTGCTTTCAGCAGCCAAGGCCTTTCCCAAGGCAACTCTGTTGCCTTCTGCTGTCTCCAGAGGGACCTGGACTTGGAAGGAGTCTTGCATCCTTGGCTGTGGGAGCAAAGTTGTGAGGGCTGAATAGACATGTGTGTCTATGTGTGTCAGTATGTATTTTGTGTTAATGCTAATGTCTGATTAGGGTTTGCAAATTGGGGATTGGATATGAGGTGAGAGGGAAAGTACTGTATGTTTTATGGCATCTGTATAGGAATTTCGCTTTCCTTGGAAAGGAAAGCAATTTTTGTTTTAAGTCACTTTTTTAAAAAGATTTACTTATTTACTTGAAACTCAGAGTTATACAGAGAGAGAGGGAGAGGGAGAGGGGGAGAGAGAGAGAGAGAGAGAGGTCTTCTATCTGCTGGTTCACTCCCCAGATGGCTGCAACAGCCGGAGCTGTGCCAATCCGAAGCCAGGAGCCAGGAGGTTCCTCCAGGTCTCCCATGTGAGTGCAGGGGCCCAAGGACTTGGGCCATCTTATACTGCTCTCCCAAGCCATAGCAGGGGCCCAAGGACTTGGGCCATCTTATACTGCTCTCCCAAGCCATAGCAGGGGCCCAAGGACTTGGGCCATCTTATACTGCTCTCCCAAGCCATAGCAGAGAGCTGGATGGGAAGTGGAGCAACTGAGACTCAAACCAGTGCCCATATGGGATGTCGGCACTGCAGGTAGCGGCTTTATGTGCTATGCTACCACGCCGGCCCCTTAAATAATTTTTTAACCAAAATTATTTTGTTATTTCCTTTTGATGCCCTTGTGTGGATACTTGGCATGCAACAGGATAGCATTTCTGATAATGTCCTTTCTATGTTCTGCTCCTACCCCATGCTTATCTTACAACAGCCTCACAAGGCCATAATTTGGGTGAGAAATTGGAGAAAACACTTCTGTGGGGAAGATCACCTCTTTGCTCAGCCTTACCTGATGCAGGCTTCTGGGAACAGGGTGGGGCTTCCTGGGACACCTACAGCTAACAGTCGGACTGGAAAAAGCTTCATGGCCTGAGCGGCATGTTGGAGAGTACAGAGTTGACAGTCGTTGGAGCCAACAAAACCCTGCTTACTGGCCTGGTTTTCCAATGCTATGTTGGGTTTCCCCACTGGTTTCCATCCTTTTCTCAAAAAGTGTTAGAAGATTAAGCCTGCTGCATGTGAAGCAGCTGATGCCAGCGCTTATGCTAAGGGAATCAAGTATCCCATCCCTAGGCCCGCTTGGCTTCTCTGAGACCCTTGCCCACATTCAGGGGTAGCCACTGCTTGCGCTAAGCCGTCTAGGGCCAGCTCAGACTTGTTCTTCCTGGGTGTCATCCCACTCACTGTCATCTTTTTCTTTTCCTTTGGGCTTTCAGATATGAAGACCCTCACAGTCCCTGAGTTGCCAGAGTGCTTGTTGTGAGAACCCCGTGCATCCTCTCCAGGCCCAGGAAGCTGTGGGTAAGCCCTTGGTTTCCTTCTCAGCCGGGAGTTCTGGGAAGCTGTCTGCATTCCTTTCTGCCCAACTCTGCCTCCAGGGCTGTGTGGGGTGCGGTTGCTTCATGCCTCTCTGATGTGGAATGCTAAAGCAGGGCCACTGAGGCTGGCCACTAAAGGAACTGGGGGAGGGGGGTTTGAAAGTGACATTGCCTTTGCTTGCAATCCTGGAATAAGGAGCTATCTATCTTCTCATGGGGTGTAGAGTGGTACTGATTCTTTAAAAAAACCTGTTTCTTACTTGCTTCCCCATCTCCTTGCCACTCTAGAAGGGAGGTGGTAAGGAGAAAGACCTACTTCTCAGTGTTTTGAGGTCTTTCTTTGCCACTGGCAATAGGGGCAGCAGATGCCTTCTGTGAGGAAGGAGTTTAGAGGCAGGTGCAAGAATGTGTCTCCTGGTTTTTGTAATAGTGGGTGTAACCACATTCTGGCTACATGGACACTCTGAATAGTTTGTGGAGGCATCCTCTATCACTTGAAGGCAAATGCCATCTTTACATGGCTTAACATTTTTCAGAAGTCCGCAGCATCAGCGGACCCAAGAGAGCATTATAAAGCATGAACATGCTGGGCAGCAGATGAGTCAGAGAGGGAGGCTCCTTGTCCAAGGGTGTGCGTGTGTGTGTGTGTGTGTGCACGTGCGCGCGTGTTTGTGTGGCTGGAAGTAGAGAATGGGGGTAAACAGTTCTAATGAACAGGCATGAAAGAGAGGCTGGCCTGGGAGAGTGAGAAGGCTGGGGATTTTTGTAAAGATGTGTTCCGAAGTGGCTAGAGGCCAGAAGTAGTGGGGTGGTGAGTTTGGGCATGCTTGGTTGTGCTTGTATTGCTGAGTACTTTGGTTAAGATGGCCAGGAATGCCTTCTTCTGGGAATAGGGCTTGTTCTCCAACAGCTCATGTCACCCTACACCTAAAGTACACCCACACGAGTCTTGTCTGTTAGGGAGGTCCTGGCACAGTGTTCTGGGGCAGAGGCCCTGGATCTGAAAGTGGGATAGGCAGCCGGAGTCCTCGCCTCCCAGTTTGTTTTCTTCCTCAAGAATGCAAAGCTTCTTTGCAGTGGTCAGTCCTTGCCGGCTTAGTCAGTGGAGGTGTGTGTGCCATGGCAGGGCACAAAGCCCTTCCCTGGTGCCCTGCCTCTTTGGGGCTTGAGAGCAGACTGGGTTTAATTTGAAGCAGACCTACTGAGATGTCTGTTGGAAGATTACTGCTGGTCTTGGCACTTACCTCTGTCTCTCTCCCCTTTATCTTTCCATCCCTGTCAGGCATTGTGAGCAGCAGTAGCTATCACAGAGGCTGATCAGGACATTAAGAATGGAGCTATATATAGCTGTCGGCACACTGCACTGGTGTACCCAGAGCACATCATTATACCTAGAGCAGAGGTTGATTTGAGTCTGTGATGAGGGGGTCTTTTTACCCACACAGAGAGGTATAGTAGGGCCTGGGAAGGCATTGATTCCATCTCCCAGGGCTAGAGAGGGAACCAAGATTTTGCTTTCCAGCCACCAGTCTATAGGCACTTGCTAAGTTTTTCAGCTTAGCAAACATTGTGGTGCAAATATTGCATAAAGTTTGTTTTATAATCTGAGGGAATTTATGATCAATTGGGAGAGACAATATTTATTAAACAATTAGAGAATATAAAAGATCTTCACAATATTGGTTACCAACCACAAACATATTTATAGTTCAGAAACAAACAAAAGAAATGTGTCTCGAAAACCATAGGGAACTTTGTTGGAAGAGGCAGGATTTTTCTTGGTCTTTCAAAATTGGGTCATTTTTTTAAGCGAAAGAGAGGTAGGTGGAGCGTGTTTTAAATGTCGAGGACAGCAAGTACATGGAATATGGCACCCCAGTCCCAGTGACGATCTGCCTTGGAGCAGCAGGTCTGGCAGAGCAGAGTAAAAACATCTGAGCTCTGGAAGTTCTGCCTCGGTGCCTGGGAGATGGGATATGAGGCAGTGAAGATGGAATTTTGTGGAAATCCACTATATAGAAAAAATAGGATAGTTTTGGAGAAGATAAAGACTGATAAGGGCTGGGAGATTGGCAGCAGGAATAAAGAAGAAAGGATGAATCCTAGTGAATATTTCAGAGTAGGCAGGATGTAGATGTATGGGATATTAAGGATGAAGTTAAGGCAAAGACAGAGCATGCCAAAATTTCTGACCTCTGAGTTGACTAGTATAGGTTATGTTTGTGAAAGACTTTGCGCTTTCTCGTAAGTATCTCAGACTTGTGTGGACTCTTAGAGCTCATCTAGTCTGGCTTCATTTTCACAGACGAGGAGATTGGAGCCAGGAAAGGGCAAGGTACTGTTCACAGCTCATGCACTGTTTTGTGGTAGAAAGCGAACTCCAGTCTGGGCTTCTCTCTTGTAGGGCAATTTAAAGACAAAACGAACACATAGGAGAGAGGTTAGGGTTAGAGAAAAGTCTAGACAGTTGGGTAACACTGGTGATAACCAGTCTAAGCAAGACAAAACCTGTTCAGAAGCCTTCAGAGCATCTCTGTCGTTCTGCTACTGAGAACTGTTTTTTAGAATCACTAGACAAGGGTTTATGTTCTGAGATTCTTAAGAGTATGTAAAAATGATGTGTATGAAAGGTATTGATTGGGCTTCCTGATAGACTGTGGCTAGTTTCAGAATGGTGCTTTGCTAAGTGAGTTTCAAGAGTGATTTGTACTTAGTTTTCACCTTATTGCTGACCACCAGACCTGACTGCTGAAAAAGAGGACTCAGCTTTGCTGCAGTAGGCTCAGGCCACCGATCATTAGTGGCCAACGATGTAATATTTGCAGCTGTGGCTCAATTCATGTTATCTACGTCCTCGTAAAACACAAGCTTCTATGTGTATTACCTTCCCTTCCCCTCGGTCTCTCTCCTTCCTTCTTTCTTTCATTTTTCTCCTTCACTATTTCTCTCGTCTCATTTCCTATCTTCATTCTCTATTTCCTTCACTCTTGTCTGCCTTGTCTAAATGGCTTTCTGTATTGGAGCAACTTGGTTAACTCAGATGTGACCACAGCAACACACCTTGGAATATTCTGTTTTGCTTGTGTTCCTGGATGTGACTGCATTCAGTGATCCAAGCCAGGATTGGGAATTATTCTGGACTCTTCCTCAACCATCCTCCAAGTTCTCATGATCTTTCACCTTGTTTCCATTCTCACTGCCCCACAATGCAGGAGAGGGACCAGAAAGGAATTATGGATGAGGACAGAAAAAGACAGAGAAGCAGGTCCCCTTCACTGTTTTCAAAAGCCTTCTGAGGAGTGTTCCCCTTGAAAGAACTTCGCTTGCATTCCATGTTCTGACCCTCAGCTTCCCCACGGATTCAGCTGCACTGGGCCCTGAAGACAAGCCAGAGAACTGCTGCATCCTGGGACAAGGGAAACCTTTGCTTTTGCCTAGGGGCTGGGCTCTTGTATATGATTCTCCTGTGCAGCCATAACCACTGAGTTGTGTTGTTGAAGGTGAGCAGCTCTGTGGCCAGGCCCTTCTGGGAGAGAAAGCAGGAGACACAAGGCTGAAGTGGGGTCTGTGTACTTTTTCTAGGCTCACCAGCCCTTCACTTGCTTTCCATCTGACAGCAGCTCTCTCTCTCTCTCTCTTTTTTTTTTTTTTTTTAAGATTTCTTTTATTTATTTGAAAGACAGAGTTACAGAGAGATGTAGAGACAGAGAGAAGTCTTCCATCCACTGGTTCACTCTCCACATGGCCTCAAGGGCTGAAGCTGTGCTGATCCGAAGCCAGGCGCCAGGAGCTTCTTCCAGGTCTCCCACACAGGTGCAGGGGCCCAAGGACTTGGGCCATCTTCTACTGCTTTCCCAGGCAATAGCAGAGAGCTGGTTTGGAAGAAGAGTAACCAGTACTAGAACCAGCACCCATATGGGATGTCGGCGCTTCAGGCCAGGGCATTAACCCACTGCACCGCAGCGCTGGCCCCAGCAGCTCTCTTCCTAATGATTCTCAAGGTGGAAAATTTAATAATGTCCTTAGTTTAATCCAACTGGTCTTGTTCTTGATTATGTATCCCAACTTCCACATCCCCTGTTTGGGACTGTTCTCACATTTTCCTCTTTGTTTCACATACCATTGCTGTAGGCCACCCCGAGTTCCCCTTCCTCACCCCAAGACTGTTGTAATAGGGATTTAAGGAGGGAATGGACTACATGGAGCGTGGAGAAAGGACATTTGTGAGTGGCCCAACTGTGCTTATCTGGAAGTTCTGTCCCATTCTCTCCTGCCCAGCCCCTCAGAACAGCAGGTGAAATTAGCGGTAGTTGAGTGGTCTCTCTTCTAAGCCATCCTTGATAAAACAAGTCCATGGCTCAATTCAGTCACATTTGTTAAACAACAGCAACACAGAAACCCTTCAGACCTCCAAATCCCGTCCATCTTTGCCTCAGGCAACTCTGGCAGCTCTCTCTGAGTCTCTGACCCTCTGTGATGTGCTGGTGGCTGTGCTTCTGCTGTGTTTGGAGAAGTTCTGGGTCTGACAGGAACCATGATTTAATTCACATAGTGGTAGGCTGGTGACTCTAGAAAGCACAGAGAGCCAAGCCCTGCCTTGCTGAATGTTCTCCGAGTAGGCTTCCCCTCCTCAGCTTCTGTGGCCTTTTCCTTGAAAGCAGCAGTGATGCCTTAGTGATGGCAGATCTTATCTGTCTTGATAATTTTTGGCTACAGTTTTTCATCACCTTCAAGACTGCAAAATGGTTGACTTTCTTTGTCTGCTTGGATTTGAAGCAAACTGGCATCTCCCAGTTATGGCCTCTGGAGTCCACAGCCTGTGAGAGGGAAGTCTTCTGCTGGCATTTGCTGCATGGGGACAGCGGTCCTTGGCCCCTTGTTCTTTCCCCTCTGCTCTCCTGGTTGTTAGCAGCCTAAGCCAACCAGTTACGTGGGGTATAGGCAGTCATGATGCCCCAGGTTAGGGCGCCCCAGACACAGAGGGAATAAAGGGCGTTCTGGTACTCAAGTCTGTTCCTTGAAATCCCAGGGAGGGACACTCAGGAATTCCCCCGCATTGCTATTCTCTGACTTGCCATCAAGTGACCAAATGAGGTCTGTGTCCTACTCTGCTCCAGCCTGAAGGACCTTCTGTCCTTCAGGTTTTTAAATTGCTGCTGCCTCTCCCCTCTCCCTCCATAATTCCTTTCCCGATCTCACCCATCTTCCCTTCCTTGCATCTCAGGGATCCATTCTTCTGTTGTGTAGGCTCCTCTATGTCGCTCCTTAAGTGAATGAACAATTTATAAGCACCTCTTTTTACACAAGAGGCAAGCTGGCTCTTTTCTGCTGAGAAAAAATATATGCACTGAATATATGCTGTAATGAAAAGAGCTAACTGTTCTCTAGATTCTAACATCCAGTTTCCTAACCTTGGAGAAAAAGAGTGGTTAAAAAGTGACATCTTCTATAGGATATTGCAGTTTGTTTACATAACACTTATCTGGACACAGGGGCCACCGTCCATGTTCCGGGGATAAGTACTGGATCTTGAGGGGCCACTGCTCTTCTCTCTTTCTAATTCTTGGGAGGAGTGCTGTAGTTTGCAATATGGGAGCTAAGCTGGTGTGTCTGTATCCCAGTAATGTCTGAAGAAGCTGAAGCATGGCATTCCTACCATCTAATGTTTCAGTCATCACGTTCAAACCCGAGTCTTGGCTCACAAATAGCTATCAGATGCCAGCTTAGTATAGAAAGTTAAAGATCCACAAGAATTCACTCAGATAGTTAAAAATATCACTGTGTGATTCTAATCATTGTGACCCAGGGTTTGGGGAGATGCAAGAATTGTTTGGATTCCTGAGCTGCTCCACGTCCTTGCCAGAGCTCAGAAGGTCAGAGCCCCAGTTGGAAGGTTTTGATGTGAGTAGCAAGAGGGACAAAGGGCAGAATAGGCAGGGCTCAGCTGTCTTTTCTTTCTGTGAGCATTCTTCATCTCACCTAGTTTCCTCAGAGATGACTCCACGGGGATGAAAGTGGTAAGTTTTCTGCCTTCCTGTTCTGTAGGAGGACTTAACAGCCTCATTAGCACAGACATGCTCCATTACTCAAAGTTTAAGGGCTCCACAGACTTGATTTCAGTTTTTCTTTATGTATACTTGCCTGAAATGTCATTCAAGACTCCATTTACCCCTGTGAGTATAGTGTGCGTCTCCTAGAAATGCTTTTGTTCTAACCAGAATGGAACAGAGTAGGACATGGACCTCATTTGATCTGAGCTCTGTATTTTATTTCATCAGCTAAACTCAAATTCATGGGCTCATTAGGTGACTAGTGTCAAACATTCCTGCAAGTCTCTTTCATTTATACCATCTTCTTCCATACCATCTTCATCCTGTTTTCTTGCAATTTTTTCCTCAACTTAAATATAAAATTAAATAGTTTGCCCTTTAAAATTTTCCTTCTTATTATATTTAATTTGTGATTCCAGTTTGTGGAGCCCTTTTTACTGATTATCTCTAGTAAACTAATTTGTCATATGCATATTTGATAGGCATGCCTTATCCAAGTTGTTGACAAAAAGATGATCATGATAGGAATCTAGAATAAATGGAAAAAGAAAAGTGTATTTATTACAGGCCAATATCCCTTATGAACATGGATGCAAAAATCCTCAACAAAATACTAGCAAACCGATTCAAAAGCACGTTGAAGGGATTATACAGTTGAGTGGGATTTATCACTGGAATACAAGGATGGTTCAACAGCTGAATAAGAAATGACATGAGAAGTACCAAAACTTCTAGAAATTTCAGGGCAACTCTTCCTGGTTGATATCTATCTATTTGCTAACACGGTTTGGATCTACCTGTCCTGAGTTACCAGTCTATCCAGATGCCTGTGTATATCTTGTTTCATCATAAGATTAAGAGAGATTTTTCTGAAGTCTAGATCCAGTATGTTTTTGGCATTCTTTGCTACTTGTCTATGTGTGTACATATATTTCAGTGTGTGTAGGATATGTAATATATATCATACACAAATATGTATCATGTAAATATGGATGCATATTACTGTTATTTTTAAAAATTTACTTGAGAGGTAGACATACACCCATATATTCAGTGAGAGAAAATTTCCACCCATCCACTGTGTCATTCCCCAAATGCCTGCAACAGCCCCCAATTGGTGCCAAAGCTGGGAGCCAATAATTAAATCCAGGTTCCACATGAATGGCAGGTACCTTGCTGGTTCACTCACTAAATATCCCTAAATACCAGCAATGGCTGGGGCTGGGCCAGGCTGAATCCAGAGCTGGGAACTCAATCCAGGTCTCCCATTTGGCAAGCATAAACTCAATCATTTGAGTCATTGCCACTGTCTCCCAGGGTTTGGATTAGCAGGAAGCTAGAGTCAGGAGCTAGAGCTGGGTACCTAACCCATGTCCTTCATTATGGGACATAGTCTTCTTAAACTGTGTCTTTCCCTCCACTTTGTACCCTACCTCCCTCATCCTGAAACTTCAGTCATGACAGGCAGAGATCTTGGTTGAACTCTGAATTCTAAGCCATGTCAGCCTTAAAAACCCACCCTGGAATGGTAAAATGGTGCTTTCAGTGGGAATCTGGGATGTTGCTTCCTTGATTCAGTGTTTCCTGGCCTCAAGCCTGTGTTCATGTGGCTCAATATTAAAATACTCAGACTTACCAAGGGACAGTGATCAAGAGACCTGTGGATTTGAGAGGTCTTAAGAAGTTAGCTCATATGTGAACATTGTGGCAGCTCATCCAGCAGAATGAATTTAGCCACTGAGTACCACGTGCCCTGGGTAGCTGAACCTTGAGCTTCATTTGGCAGACTGAAAGAGAGGGCTCAGCCCATCGTGAAGGTATCTAGGACTGAGGGATAAGATAATTGTAGGCAGAATTACACATATGTCTACTTCAGAGCCTTAGGGTCAGAGGTGTGGGTAGGGTGTGGGGAATGTATGTAGGGAGTGTGTGGAAGAGGGAGCCAGGAGAAATTAGGTCAAGAGTAGGCACCTGGGCTCATTTCTTATCATAAAACTTCAGGACTTGAGCAGAGAATGGGTATTTCTCTCTTTTCCTTGAAGGGTATTCAAGCAAAGTATGTGGAGCAGTAGCCAGCGTGCTGGAGGTCCTGCCAGACTTGGCTCCCTGGACGAGGAGGGCTGGGATTGCCAAGTGGAGGGACGCCTTTGTTGTGTTGATTCAGAGGCTCTAGTAGAGCCCGTGTAGAGGTTGTAGGTTTGCAGTAGACAGATTACCTTTAACAGAACTGAGCTGCTGTTGCCAATCCTTCTGCTTTGTAAAGGCAGCTTTGTCGGACAGAAAGCTGGGATGAGTCCCCCACAGAGCCGCAGTTCTATTCCAGGCACTTTGCAGACCATTTCCTAAATTTTCCTGTCCTGTATTTTGTATCTTTCTTTTTCTCTCCAGCCTTTCTCTCCAGGCAGGAAGCCTGAACCACACATCTTTTCCTCTAGGAGAGGCTCTGTTTTGTTGTGTTGGTCTTCTGTCTGATCCAGATAGATGATTCCAAAGCCCCAGGCCAGGAGCTGTGCTGAAGAGGTTGGGTACAGGAGCCTTGTAGACTTTGTAGTCCCTCTAAGTGAGAAGTCCTGCTGCTTACACTTCAGAAAGCTGTGTGACTACAATAGGAAAATGCTATGGAACATTCAAAGTAGGAGGACTCTTGAGGAATATCTAGTCCAGCTCTCATTATGTGGAGAAAAAAACGGAGACCTTAAGGCAGACGAGGACTTGGTCAGGCTCTTTCCACCCAGAAAGCTGGAAAGCAAGACTGAGCTCCAGTCTGTTGACTTTCTACTCCCAGGTCTTTTAATTTTTCACTTCTTAACACATTGCCACTCAGAGGCAGGAAAGAAAAATTGTGAAGTCTTAAGGGATTCTTATATCAATAACCAGAGCCTAATGTAGGAGAAATGATGGGGCTACATCAGATTACTTGGACAGAATGGTTGTCTTCAGTAGAGATGCTGCAAGACCCGGACTCATGGGCATTGGGATCTAGTTTCCTCAGGTGCATCTGAAGTTAGACCACATCTCTTAGGCATTCTAGGACCCAGCCAGCAATATGTGTACTACAGGATTGCTGTTCCCTTTTTTAAAAAAGATTTATTTATTATGTATGTAGTTGGAAGTCAAAATTACAGAGAGAGGGGCCAGTGCTGTGGTGCAGTAGGTTAAAGCCAAGACACTGTGGCCAAAAAAAAAAAAAAAAAAAGTCCTAAATGAAAGATCTCTGTGAGTGAGATCCAGCGGAAAGAATGGGCCACCAAAGAGGGAGGTACCTTTCTCTGAAGGGAGGAGAGAACTTCCACTTTGATTAAGGTCAGAGTTTGTGAACTCAAGAGGCTTCCTAGCCTTGGCAGCTCATGACAAGAGCCTCGGGTGATTACTGACATCATAAATAAGAGTGTCAATTGTTAAATCAACAACAGGAGTCACTGTGCATTTACTCCCCATGTAGGATCTCTGTCCTTAATGTGTTGTACTATGTTAATTAATGGTAAAACTAGTACTCAAACAATACTTTATACTTTATGTATCTGTGTGGGTACAAACTGTTGAAATCTTTACTTATTATATTCTAAGTTGATCTTCTGTATATAAAGATAATTGAAAATGAACCTTGACGAAGAATGGGATGGGAGAGGGAGTGGGAGATGGGATGGTTGCAGGTGGGAGGGAGGTTATAGGGGGAAAAGCCACTCTAATACAAAAGTTGTACTTTGGAAATTTATATTTATTAAATAAAAGTAAAAAAAAAAAAAGCCCCAGCCTGCAGTGCCGGCAACCCATATGGGTGCCAGTTCAAGTCCCGGCTGCTCCACTTTTGATCCAGCACTCTGCTCTGGCCTGGGAAAGCAGTAGAAGATGGCCCAAGTCCTTGGGTCCCTACACCCACGTGGGAGACCCGGAGGAAGCTCCTGGCTCCTGGCTTCGGATCAGCTTAGCTCTGGCCGTTGCAGTCTTTTGGGGAGTGAACCGGCGGATGAAAGACCTCTCTCTCTCTCTCTGGCTCTACCTCTCTCTGTAACTCTGTCTTTCAAATAAATAAAATAAATCTCTAAAAAAAATTGCAGAGAGAGAGAGCTCTCTCTATTCCATCCACTGGTTCACTCCCCAGAAGGTTGCAATAGCCAGTGCTGGGGCAGGCTGGAGCCAGGAGCTTCATCTGGATCTCCCATGTGGATAGCAGGGGCTCAAGGACTTGGGCCATCTTCTGCTGCTTTTCCCAGACCATTAGCAGGGAGCTAAATCCGAAGTGGAACAGCTGGAACACGAACTATCACCTGTATGGAAAGCTTGCATTGCAAGTGGTGACTTGACCTGCTATACCACAACTCCAGCCTCAAGCTCACTGTTCTTGAATTCCTTTGATTTCAAAGTAAGGAATTACTTTTGTTTTATTTGGATTTATTTTTTTTTTTATTTTTATTTTTATTTTTTTTTGACAGGCAGAGTGGACAGTGAGAGAGAGAGACAGAGAGAAAGGTCTTCCTTTTGCCGTTGGTTCACCCTCCAATGGCCGCCGCGGCCGGCGCGCTGCGGCCGGCGCACCGCGCTGATCCGATGGCAGGAGCCAGGAGCCAGGTGCTTTTCCTGGTCTCCCATGGGGTGCAGGGCCCAAGCACCTGGGCCATCCTCCACTGCACTCCCTGGCCACAGCAGAGGGCTGGCCTGGAAGAGGGGCAACCGGGACAGAATCCGGTGCCCCGACCGGGACTAGAACCCGGTGTGCCGGCGCCGCTAGGCGGAGGATTAGCCTAGTGAGCCGCGGCGCTGGCCTTATTTGGATTTATTTATGTATTTGAAAGGCAGAGTTAGAGAGAGAGAGAAAGAGATCTTTCATCCATTAATTACTCCCAATAAAGCTCCAATGGCCAGGGCTGGCCAGACTGAAGCCAGGAGCTTCATTCAGGTCTCCCACGTGGGTGCAGGAGCCCAAGTACTTGGGCAGTATTCTGTTGCTTTCCCAAGCACATTAGCAGGGAGCTGGATCGGAACTGGAGTAGCCGGAACTCAACTGGTGCCCATATGGGATGCCAGCATCTCAGGAGACTGCTTAATCTACTATGCCACAATGCCAACCCCAGGATTGACATTTTTGGAAAAAATAAAAGAAATTTATTTATTTATTTGAAAGGTAGAGTGACAGAGAGAAAGGGAAAGAGAGAGAAAGAGAAAGAGAGAGAAGGAGAAGGGGGGCAGGCAGAGAGATCTTCCATCTAGTGGCTCATTCTCCAAATGGCTGCAACAGTCAGGTCTGGGCCAGGCTGAAACCAGGAGCCAAGAACTCCATCCTGGTCTTTTATATGGGTGACAGGGGCCTATGCACTTGAGCAATCATCTGCTGCCTTCCCAGGCACATTAGCAAGGAGCTAAATTGGAAGTGAGGCAGCTAGGACTTGAACCAGCATACCTGTATGGAGTGACTTTAAAAGACTTGTTCCATTCTCATGCTTTTGGGTTCAGAACTTTAAATGACTTTAAACAAACAAACAAAAAGATCTATAAACCTCTCTAGTGACCTAATCTAGAATCTGATTACTATATATGTATTTTTTCTTGGTGCATTGTTTGTCCATCCCCTCAAATTCCCTTGCCTTTTGCAGGGAACATCTTTCTGCTTGTTTATTTGGAGAATCTTTTCAGTGATTCATTTGTCCAAAACACATTAATTGCCCAAGCAGAATGAAACACTAAGGTAGATACACCTTGAGGGGCTCAGGTGTATGGTGGAGACAGGTGTGCAAGTAACCGGTGCTAGAGAAATAAGCACCATAATAAAACCATCTTTAACTGTAGAGGACTTGCAGAAGATGCAGATTCTACCAGGAGATTAAGAAGTATTTCACAGAGGGGTGATAAGTGAGTTGGGCCTTAAAGGCAGTAATAATTGGTGGAAGAAGGAAAGGCATTGAGGTAAAGGTAACAGCATGAGCAGTGGAGGTAGAGAGAGGAGAATGCGGTGGTTTTCAAAGCACCAGGTCTTGTGCTAATGTTCCTCTCTTGGGGTGGTGGTAGCAGGGGGCCTATGGGCAGGAGATGAAGCCAGGAAGGATTGCAGATTTGAGAGGTTATGTACTGGGAGTTGCTGTTGCTCTTATTTAGGCCTTCACTATTTTCCCCCAATTTTTAAAGAATAGTAATAAAACTCTTTTTCCCTCAAACATTTTATACCCATCTATAAATGAGAACAGCATTTTTTTTCATCAAAAATGTATTTTTTGCAAGCATAGTGACCTGCATAGTTGTGATGTGAGAAAGCATTTTTGTCCTGAATGGAGCTGACCTGGGAGAACCCTATCATTGTGGGAGCTGGGTCATTCCTGCCGTCCATTTGGTTTGGCAGTGAATGACCCAGTGGTGGTAGAAGGCCCATGCGTGGTACTCTGGTAACAGCAGAGGCCGTAAAACCCTGGAGTGCATCCCCAGGAGAGTGACCTTACGAGGAAAGTTCTGGGAAACAAACCACAGGGAGACTTTACAGGAATTTTTGGTTGAGCCCACAGGCAAGGCACATGAGGAAAAGAGATGTAATTATAGCTTGTAGGTCTATGAAAAGATACAATGAGTGACATGAAATAGCTGTTGTAAGTTTCTTCTTCCTGTAGTGCAGGAAGAATTGGGTTTTTATGCATTCATTCAGTGGATATTTATTGAGTGCCTGCCATGAGCTGGGCCATATACCAAGTGCAGGGAAGGTGGTAGTTAGCACAGTGGTCACGGTTCATGCGCCCCAGGAACTCATGGGGAAGACTGCCATTAAGGAAATAATTGCACCAAGGCTTAGTTACAAGTCATATTGAGGGCCACAAAGGGCAAGGGCAGGCAGCCTCCTTCAGACTGGAGGATCGTGGAGCTCGAATGAAGTTAAGGCAAATTGAGTAGGTTACCCAGGCAGAGGCTGTGGGGTCGGAGAATGTCCCAGAGTAAGGGAAACAGCCTGGGGAGAAAGCTGGCACTTTGGGGAAGTACAAAAGGTTGTGTGCGTTCAGCACACAGCCAGGGAAGGGCAGGGAGTGTGTCCAGAGGAGGCAGGAGAAGAATCAGACTTGGCCGTGTAGGTCCTGGTAAGGAGTTAGATTTCATCCTAAGTGCAGTAGGAAGCCTTTGCAGCGTGTTAAGCAGGAAATGACATGATCCCATGTAAAAAGGGATAGCTCTCTGGAGAGTGAATTTGTGAGGGTGTGATATTGTGAAATGTATATTTGGTCTTTGTCCCTGTTCCCTGACATAAAACTCTTAAAATCTCTGGAATCCTGGAATATCCAGACATGATGAGTGTCTTTTTGTATGCTGTTGAGTTGTCTGATGGCTGGGGGCTCCTGCACAACTTAAGGAAGGGGGCTGATTCCCAAGGGAACTGACTATTTGATTAGGGGATGAGATTTTTTTTTTGGTCCAATCCCTTTTCCTCTAAGGAGGGGAGAAGGCTTGCGGTTAAGTTGATCACTAATGAATAGATGTAATCAATCCTGCCTGTATAACTAGACTTCCATGAACTCTTCCAAAAGAATGGATAGCCAAGGGGGGGGGGGGGGTTTCCAGGAGAGTAGCATGTAGGAGGCAGCAGGGACGCTCGGTGCCCCTCCCCCATTTCTTGACTTATCCTTCTCTTCATCTGGTGCCTATCTGTATCCTTAGGGACGCTCGGTGCCCCTCCCCCATTTCTTGACTTATCCTTCTCTTCATCTGGTGCCTATCTGTATCCTTTGTAATAGCCTTTATAGTAAGCCAGTGAACATAAGTTAGTGTTTCTCCAACAAGCTAATCTAACTCAAGGAGGGGAACCCTGACTTAGGGCCAGTTAGTCAGAAGCACAAGTGAAACAACCTGGGGCTTGCGACCGGCTTCTAAAGTAGCAGGCAGGTGGTCTTGGGGACAGAGGCCTTCACCTGTGAGATGTGACACTGTCTCCAGGTGGTGTCAGAACTGAGTTGAATTACAGGACCCCTAGCATGTGACTGCTTTGTGGAAGAGAACACTCTGTCCCCACACACATTTGGTATTGGAATTCTTCTGTGTTGGCTGTTGAGCGAGAGCAGAGGAGAAACTGAGTTTGATTTTGTCCGGTATCTTCAGAGGGGCAAAAGTGGAAGCTGGGACAATTAAGATTTTGCGTTAATTACAGTCAAAATGGGTAGCATTGGTGGTGGAGAGAAATGGATAGAGAAAAGATGTATTTTGGAAGCATAATTGTTTGTAGTTGGCACATGGATTGGATGTGGGAAGAAGGAGATAAGAGATCTGAGGTTGTGTCCCAAGTTTCTGGCACAAGTATGCATGTGGGGCTCTGAACAGATGGGAGTAAAAGGTTTTAGGCTGCCCACTCCTTATCATCTTTCGGGAAAGGTCAAGGAGGATTGCTCTGAATCCAGCCCTGCAGAAGCAGCAGTGGGATTCAGCTGTTCTCTGGCTCTGCCCAGTTCGAGCTCATACGCCAAAGTATCACTCAAGAAGGGACAACTTCTCCCATTAATGGCCCCTTTCCTTGTCCCTTTCTGCAGAGGACAAGGCCCTGTGGAACCTCTCTAACTCCAGCCGGCCACTAGGGGGAGCGTGGCCTGCATTCTGTGTCTGGTTTTTAAAGTTTGGATTTACTTTAGTGACTGCCTTTGTTTCAGCTTTAGGACTCAGCCCTGACGCCTGGCCCCTCAAGCTGCTCAAAACCGTGCCTGACATATGTTGGGTGCTCAGTAAATGTTAGCTGTTGTTACTGTTATGCAGTGACTATCGTGTGATCATAGAAATGGGTGGGATTAGCTCTTTCTCAGTATGGAGACTGGGCAAATGGAATGTGCATTTTGCAGATCCGGAGAAAAGCAGAGGGGGGCCAGTTGGGTGTGGGAAGAGAGAGAAGTTTGGGGATTTCATGATGGCACACATGCCTTTCCATCTCGTTTTCCTTTGTCGACTTGAGGCAATAGGGCCTGCGAGGGACTCCTGAGCTAGGACTTGGGTGAGGCTGGGTGTTTACAATGGGTGAGGGGATACACCCCCTCTGAAACTCTGATCACCTCACTGAAGCGATAGTTCTCACCCTTAGAATCTGTGCCATGCTGCCATTTCCTGTTGGATTTTGAAATGCTTCTCCTACCTTAGCTTCTGGTGCGTATTTATGTTTTAAATCAATCAAAATCTTGTTTTGAGTATTTTGCAATATACTGCAGTTTAATAAGAAGAAACACTCAAAAATTCTGCAAGGGATTGTTGCACTAAAGATGCCACCAGGGCCTCTTCTAGCACTGCTTTTGGGAGCAGCATTGGAAAATGCCCTCTTGAACCCCTGAGCTTTTTGTTAGCTTTTGATGGGGGAAGCTGCAGAGACGAGTGAAGTTCATGTCTCAGTGCCTGCCTGGACTTAAGTAGAATGCTTTCATGAACAGCATGTCTTACTATGCTCATTTCTGACATGCAAGTTGAGAGGATCCACAGGTGGAAACTGGGGAGTCCGGTGACTGGCCTGGTGCCGGGTGGCAGTAGGGCTCTGCTGAGGTCTTCTGACCACTTCGGCTCCTACTGTGCTTGCAACCACTCTGCTTACTGTATGCCAGAGTTGAAAGTCTTGGCTACAGTTTCTAGATGTGTCATTTCCTGGTTCTGTGACCTGGGGCAAGTTATTTTACCTTTGTTTTAGATTTTTAAAGATTTATTTATTTATTTGAAAGGCAGCGATACAGAGAAAAGGGAAGAGACAGAGAGATAGATCTTCCATCTGCTAGTTTACTCCCCAAATGGCTGTAACAGCTGGAATTGGACCAGGCCTAAGCCAGGAGCCAAGAGCTTCAACCGGCTCTCCAATGTGGGTGCAGGGGCCCAAGCACTTTGGTCATCTTCTTCTGCTTTCCCAGGTACATTAGTAGGGAGCTGGATTGGAAGTGGAGCAGCCTGGGCTTGAACTGATGCCTTTAAGGGATGCCCCCACCACAGGCAAATGGCTTTACCTGCTGTGCCACATTGCCTGTTTCTGTTTTAGATCCTTTTTTTTTTTTTTTTTTAAAAAGTCTGTTACAATTAGTATAATGCCAGTCTTAACTTTTAAGCCTGTCATGTTGAACAAATGAACCAAGATTTGCAAGAGACTTTTGGAAAAGTGTAAGGGCACATATAGCTATAGGGTAGGGCCTTTCCCCTCCAATCTGTGTGTCAGAATGCTCCCCCATCGCACAGATGCTATAATATTATAATAGCCTAAAGAGTCTAAGAGGGTGACAGGCATATCTCACCAGACTCTGCACCTATTCCAGGGAGCCTAGTGTTAGGCCTTTCTGGTGACAAGTTATCAGAAAAAGTGGCTAGCTTTTGAGATCAGATGGCAGCATATTTCAGTGGAAAGTCCCTGGACGAGGGGGCGCTTGCGTGGTCTCTACCCTTAGTTCTTTGCCCAACTAGCTGTGTAACTGTGGGTGAAACATCTCATGTCTCTGAGTGTCAGATTTTCCGACTATAAAATGGTCATAAAATATTGGTCCAGTGTATTTCAAAAAGTTATGAGAATCAAATAAAATAATACATGTAAAAGAATGTTACAAAGCAGGAATAAATGTGTGTGTGTGTGTGTGTGGTGGGGGATACTAAATAGAGCCCTCCCCTCCCCTTTCAGACAGTAATCACAGCTCACATAAAGCCTGGCCTTTGGCGGACAGGCAAGCCCCCACATCGTGTTTGTTGCTAGAGCCATGACTCTGGACTTGCCCAGGACTCTTACTGGGCCTGACCTAGTGTCTTTCCTCTCCATTGCAGGAAGATGAGAGGCTGCTTAGGCGCCAGGACTAGTACCATGTGTCCCGGTACTGGTTAAAGCAATCAGCACAACCTGGACAGACAAGGTAAGCCGAGAGGCCAGTCCAGGCGAGCTCTGGGGATGTGAGTGCACTTCCGCCCGACTGCCTCTGGGAAAATCCCAATGCACAAACAAGTCAAGGCGGTGCATCGGGGTCCCTCCTCCCCAAGGGTTGGCTTTCCCCCCAAAGCGCTCCAGCTAGCTCCCGCCCCCCAGTCGGATTCTTCCAAGTTATTAAAAAAAAAAAAAATGAGGCAAGTCCATTCACTGTCTTCTCCCCTCTCCCCTCTGAGCTGTTGGAGCAAGTTCCCAGGAGCAGCCCAGAGCCCCCGTGTGACTGGAAGGGAGGTAGGAGGAGCGGAATGCGTGCAAAACCGAGCTGATCAAAAGCCAGTGCTGTTCCATGGAGGCCTCCTAGCAGTGAGAGACAGAGACACAGAGGGAGGAGAGGAAGGGAGAGACAGGGAGGGGGAGGGGCGGGGGAGGGGTCGGCGGGCGGGCGGGCGGGCGAGCGCCTAGAATGTGCGCGCGCTTGCTGGCGCTAGAGAGCCGGAGCGTGCGCGCCGAGGGGACAGGGTCTCCATGACAACTGGCCGGGCCGGCCAGCCGCGCTCTGCTCACTTGGCTGGAAGGAGCGCCACGAAAGGTCAGAGGAAGGAGCTGTGGGAAGCTCGCAGCAGGTATCGGAGCTTCTGCCAGTGGATTTGGGGGCCCCGGGCTCCCTCCGCGACTGAGGTGTGAGCCAGACTCTGCCGAGAATGGAGTGGGCAGGAAAGCACCGGGACTTTCAGGTAAGGGCGGCCGGGGGGCTGGAGTGTTCCCCTCCTCTCCTGGCCCTCGTCTCCGGCTGTTTTCTGGGAGCAGGCGAGTGTGCTCTGCGCTCCTGGTTCGGGGCTCAGGAATGATGTCATGCTCAACAGTTGGCTTCTATTAGCTTAAGGAGGAGGGAAGCAGCCAGTTTTCTTGACTTTGCAAATCGAGCTGATCTCCCTGTTGCTGACTCCAAGGTGTTTAGACTTCACTTGGAGAAACCTCGTTTTACTTTTGTTTAGTACAAAGGCACAGCATAGTTGGACAGGCAGAGTCTCTGCGGTAGGAAAGAGCGAGTTACCAGCACTACACGGAAACTCCACTGTCTGTTGAGCCGCTTGGTTCCTTCTAGCGAACACTGTGTGCTTTGTCACTTAGTGCTGCTCTGACATGTAGTAGTAATAATAATAATAATAGTAATAGGTAAGCTCGGTGAGGAGCCTGTGGTGAGTCGCAAGGCCCTCTGGAGTAGTCACTGGGACGGAGGGACTGTCACAGGGGTTTCTGAGCTCGCCCTCTCCACCGGCAGCTTGGTAAAAGCCCGCTGGCCTCCCTCATTCACAAGGTCGGGCCCAGGCCCCTTGGGGTGGGGGAAGGGCTCCTCTGGAGTAGAGGTGCCTGCAAAGAGGTGTCTCCGGATGTCACCGGTGAGCGCGCGGTGGCAGCTCCTCAGAGCTGGGAAACGTGAGGCAGGCACCACGGTTGTGCCGCGTGGATTTCTTCAACCCGGTTAATGTTTTAACCTCACTTCAGGGCGCAGGCTGTCTGTGCTGTGCACGCCTCCGCTTTACTTGCCCCAAGTCTTGGTAAAATTTGTTCTGCGCTAGAGGAGTGGTGTGTGGTGAGCTCAGAGTGGCCTCGGAAAAGAGACCTTCCCAGAAAGGCAGTTTTGTAGGTGATGGGCTAGGTAGGGCGAGGAGGTGGAATGCTGGGGAGACCCGTTGTCAGATGTGCCTCCTGCTTCAGCCATGTTGTATCATAAATTTGCTCTTGGGCCTGAGGGAACTTTGTGGATGCCTTTGGTTTCTCCTTGGGATGAGGGAACAGCTGCTGTCCTGGCTCTTTGGTTTTCCTTCCTGAACTTTCTGAACAGAATGTCTTTTGTGTTCAGGCAGACAATGAGGGGCCTTCTGATTAATTTCGGGTCAGCTTGCCAATGCAAGCTTCAGGCCATGTCCCCAGTTCTGACTCCCTGAATGTGTATGTGTTTGCAGCAGTGTTGTGGCTTGAGGGTCCCCAGGGCTGCAAGTCAGTTGCTGTGGACCCAGCTGGGTCACTTCTGAAGTCATTCCTCCTTTTACTGCTCTGCGGGGTCCTCTGCTTGGTTGAAACCCAGCCCTGTTAGTTGGTATAAAAGGTGGGGGGTGCGAGGAGGAGGTCCCTCTCATCCAGTGGGCCCTGCTGTAGGCCGTGTTAAGTCTGGAATCTCACGCGGTCTGGGGTTGAATCTCCTCCCGTTTTATCTTCTCAGTATGAAGAGGACTAGCGGAAAGTTTCAGGGCACCAGTGCTTTGTCTTTTTGTGGTGCAAAAAGAAGAATAGATTTGGGGTTAAAAGACTTTGAGTCCGTGGCCAGGTTCTGCTACTTGCCAGTGAGATGGCTATGGGTAAGTCCCTTAACTAACGTGAGCTTCACATTATTATTTTTTTTAATTTATTTATTTGCAAGGCAGAGTTACAGAGAGAGAGATAGAAAGAGGTATCTTCCATCTGCTGATTGACTCCCCAAATGGCTGCAATGGCCAGTGCTGGGCCAGACTGAAGCCAGGAACTTCTTCCTGGTCTCCAGCGTAGGTGCAGGAGCCCAAGCGCTTGGGTCATCCTCCACTGCCTTCCCAGGTGCATTAGCAGGGAGCTGGATCGGAAGTGGAACAGCCAGGACTCAAACCAGCATCCATATGGGATGCTTCTGTCGCGGGTGGCAGCTTTACTTGTTGTGCCACAAATCGGCCCCAAGCTTCATGTTATTAAGCTTTGAGATGGAGATGATATAACTGCTTCACAGGACTATTGGGAGAAGCAAATGAGATCATTTCCATCAGAGTTCGGAACAAGTCAAGTCTTAGATGACGTAAGATGTTATAGAGCTTGCGGGATGACCTGACTTTCTCCTGGAAAGTCATTTTGTCTCTAATCCCCCCGCTGCACACACATTGTACTTTCTTTTTTTCTGAATTTCTAAGTAAAAATGAGAAAAACCTTAAGAGACTTATTCAAGATGGTTAAGGGAACAAATTGTGCATACTTGGGGTTGGGAAGTTTAATATAAGTGGTTTTTTTTTTAGATGTTTGTTTATTTATTTGAAAGGCAGATTTACAGAGAGACAGAGGCAAAGAGAGAGAGAAAGGTCTTCCATCTGCTGGTTCACTACCTAGATGGCCGAAACAGCTGAAACCAGGAACTGCGAGCTTCTTCCTGGTCTCCCACGTGGGTGCCGGGGCCCAAGGATTTGGTCCATCTTCTAATGCTTCCTAGGCTGTAGCAGAAAGCTGGATTGGAAGTGGAGCAGCTGAGACTTGAACCGGCGCCCACATGGGATGCCGGCATTGCAGGCGGCAGCTTTACCTGCTGCGCCACATCGCCGGCCCCTGTGAGTGATGTTTACTGTGGACTTGGAGCCTCATGAATGGATCCTTCAGAGATGATGCTTTCCTTGGGTCCTTGTTTCCTCGTTTTGGTGTAGAGGAGAGGGATTCCAAGGGAGCCTTTGCTGGTCCAGTGTCCCACAGCGACCTGCAGTTATGGTGTCACAGATTAAAGTAGCTGGGAGAGAAGCTGCTGGGTGCCAGGCCTGCTTCTCTGGTCCTGCTAGGTTCTACTGGGGAAGCTTTGGCACGACAAGGGGCCCTTTCTCCTGGGGCCTGGGTCTGAAAGGCAGGGTTCTAACCAGTAGCAAGTATTTTTCTCCGAAAGACTCCTTAGGGGATAGGCAGCTCGCTCTCTGTGGAACATGTAAGGCTACGGCTTACAGGGAAACAAAAAAGAAAGAAACAAGGAAGTGGGAATTCCAAGGGCAGATACTTGATATGTTGTGGGACTGTGCCAAGGAATGGAATAGCAGGGAGGAGAGACTCCAGGCAAGGGCGTCCCAGATCTGCCCTCAGCAGATCTGTAGGGCATGTGGCATAAGCCCCTCCCCCCAGCCTCACCCTTCACTGTGGCACAGGGGAAAACCTGCCCTCGTAGTGTCTGGGAAAAGCCCCTAGCAGCATCAGAATAGGCAGATTTTTTTATTTTTAAACAACAGAGCTCCTTCCAGGTGAGTCACATCACAGCAGCCTCTGAGGCCTGCAGGAGAAGTTGTCCACAGCTTAGATTGCACTGCAGCTGTTCCCCACTCCCCAGAAGTGTAGCTTTAGCTTCCCAGAGCTGAGTCACAAATTGGATCCCTCTGTGTTCCTTAAGGATTAAAAAGTAACATTCTTGTCCTCACTCCCTCTCTCTCCCCCTTCTTCTACTCTCCTTCCTGCACACTCTCCCCATGGGCTCCCTCTCTAAAATTAGAATAATCAGTCACCCAAGAAGTTGAAACTTTGAAATACCTCAGAGAACAGGCGAAGGGCACCCTGGTTTCTGCTGGCTGGGCCCCTGTCCCGGGAGTGAGGGCCGGGTGTAGTTTTAGAGGGGTCACTCCAGACTCGGAGTGTCATGGCCAGACTGCTGACCTGGAGCTGAGAGAAGCTGTCCCCCACTCTCTACCTCATCTGGTTGTGAGCACTACTTTGGGGAGGTTCCTGAGGGAGGGAGAAGGGGCTGCGGCCCTGTGTGTGGGGGTGAGACTGAAGAGTGGCTCTTCCTGTTGCTTCTCTGAGCTGTTAGCTGTCATTGCCCTGACGACTGCTGATTTCCACTGTCCGGCCCAAGAGCATTTCCTGAGGGGGCTGAGCTGGAGGAGGCCAGGCAGCAGCCCCTCAGAGGCCTGGCTTAGCGTCCCTTGGGAGGCGGGTGCCTGAGGCGGGCTGGGGAGAGGAAAAGGGGGCAATCTGCTAGCAGATAATGGAGGTTTCTGAGTTAGAGGAACCATGGAGAGTGGAGAAGGGGCCAGGAGGACGAGAGAGAGAGAGAGAGAGAGAGAGAGAGAGAGAGAGAGAGAGAGACCATGTGGCACTGCCTGCTGAGTTCTCTTTAAAACCTGTGGGAGAACGTCCTGTGTGCTGCCTTCTCCTGGCAGGGAGGGAGACTGTGTCTCTGTGATCAAGGGCAGGCCGTCAGAAGGTGTGTGGGGTATGTTGGGTGCATTTGTACACACTGTACACATTATTACACTGATAGGAAAACCCTGGGGTCTCTAGTTCTGGATGGGGCCCTAAAAACTCCTGTGGATCTGTGTGTGTGTGTGTGTATTAGGGGAGGGGAGGGTGTTAGATGAGTCTAGACTACCTTGCTGAATAATTTGTCCAAAGATCCCTTTTCTTGCTTTTTTGGCTATGATATAATGAATATACTGTCACTAGGGGACTGTTGAAGCTTTCACAATACTGTTCTCATCTAAAAACTGCCTAATGATTAGATTTCACTGTCCCTGTGAGAGAGTGAATTATGTGCAATTACAGTGTAAGTCCTTCTCAACCAAAGCAGACCTGTTCCTGAGAGTTTGTTATGAAATCACCCTGTTTCTCAAAAATCCAGATTATTCTTCTGGGTGACCGGTTGTTGCTTACAGGGTTTATGTGTGAACTGGAGATTGACGAATAGGAAGCAGCCTTTTTTGATCAGCAGACTGCTTGATCCTGGGAAGAGAGAGATATACTGAGGGAGACAAGATCTGGGACAGGAGGAAGACTGCTAGAAGGAGACAAGACTGAGGCCCTGAGCACCGGGACTGGGGAGAAGGTGGTGCTCAGGGGAAGCAGGTGGTGGTAGATGAAGTGACTCACTTAGGAGGCCTTCACTGTGTGGCAGAAGGCTGGTTTGCCTCCAGGGCACCCAAAGCATCAAGGACCTATTGTGCTGGTCCTAAAAAACACTGGGGGTGTGGGGGTGGGGTGGGGCTGTCATTGGAGTTGACCTCCCTCCCCCCCCACATACCACCCTGTTCGTTTACTCTTGGGCTTAGAAGCACCTCTGATCCAAATGTATATTCTGTTGGTCTGTTCACCCATTTAGTCAATGAATACAGAGGGGTTGGGCCAAGAGTTAGGGAGGATCCAAAAAAATATAAAGAATGGGACTTACTCCCAAATCTGATGTATTGGATGTTGTATTGCAGTTATGGTAGGTTGGTGACCACCTCATGCTCTTAGTCTCTGACTGGGAGTACTGTTTGATGGAGGAGAGCCAACTCAAGGACTGGAAATATGAGAGGATAAAGGTTCTAGGCCTGTGTTGGGTGTGTCAAGGGGGGGGGGATAGGAAAAGGGAAATGGGAAAATTGGAACAAAAGCACTATAAAGTTAGCTGGTTTTCAGAATTCTTTAGCTTTGTTCAAGGAACCAGGTTTTGATTCTTGGCACTCAGGGTGGTTGATGGAATTCTAACACTTAAGTTTTATGGATTTTTTTTTAAGGATTTATTTATTTACTTAAGAGGCAGAGTTACAGACAGAGAGAGGGAGAGGCAGAGAAATCTTCCATCCACTGGTTCACTCCCCAAATGGCCACAACCACTGGAATTGGGCTGATCCAAAGCCAGGAACCAGGAGCTTCTTCTGGTCTCCCACGTGGGTGCAGGGGTCCAAGCACTTAGGTCACCTTCTGCTGCTTTCCCAGGCCATCAGCAGGGAGCTGGATTGGTAGTGGAGCAGCTGGGACTCGAACTTGCTCCCATATGGAATGCCAGTGCCGCAGGTGAATGCCTGACCTAATATGCCACAGCGCCGGCCCCTGGATTGTTTTTTAAAATGAACTAGCTTATAGTGTGTTTGTTCAACTGTCAGTGACTATTATGAGTACCTTACATTGCAGAGCGACGATGAAGAGTTGGAGCTCAGAGATCTTATAGCCTAGGTTTGTGATAGGGGACAATTATTTAATCTCTCTGTGCTTTAGTTTTCTCTCAGGCATCTGTAAGATGGATATAATACAAGTAGTACTTAGCTTGTTAGAGTTGTAGTATTAAATGAAATAGTCCATGTAACTGACCCAGTGCCTGGCACATAGTAAATGCTCAGTGCTTTCTGTTGTCATATCAACTTGTAGAGAAGAGGCCTGGTTTCTCAGGTTGGGATCACTACACTAGTAACAAACTAAGTTATTTTTTTTTTTTTAAGCTTTATTTATTTACTTGAAAGACAGAGTTACAAAGAGAGAGAGGAAGAGACAGGGAGGGAGAGACAAATGGCCACAACGGCCAGAGTTAGGCCAATCTGGAGCCAAGAGCCAGGAGCTTCTTCCAAGTCTCTTCCGCTGTTTTCCCAGACGCATTAGCAGGGAGCTGGATCGGAAGTGGCTGGATCAGAAGTGGAGCAGCAGGGACTTGAACTAGCACCCACATGGGATGCCGGCACTGCAGGCAGCGGTTTTACCTGCTATGCTACAGCGCCTGGCTCTCAAATTCTTCTTTTATTAGTAGCTTATACTTTGTATTTTGTCCATCTTTCTCAGATCATCCTTCTCAACTCAGCTTCACAGGTTCAGCTTTCCTCTCCCGTAGGATGCTTACCCTCCACAGGCAGGGGAGACCCTTCCAGAACTGCTTTTTGCCTGCTCTTTTCCTGATGGCCAGCCCAAGTAGGGTCCCTGAGGTCCTCCTTAACCACGCAAGGGCCAGGCACCCCTCTCTGATCTGGACAGAGGCTTTGCTGCCTCCCCTCCCCCGCAAGTCCATTTCCATGACTATTATCCATATATCCTTCAAGGCTCAGGCTAGAGCCCAGGCTTTGCAGCCAGCTTCAGGGCACCTTGTCTGGCTCTTCCTCTTACTGTATAGGTGGATCTCTGGATCTTCCTCATCTGTAAAATGGGTGTGATAACATTACCTATCTCAAAGAGTTGTTGTAAGAGTTAAATGGATCTAATTATATAAAGTACTCAGCTTAGTTTTAGGCACAGTTGTGCTGTCAGAAGGTGTTAGCTGGCCAGTGCCGTGGCTCACTAGGCTAATCCTCCGCCTGCGGCACCTGCACCCCAGGTTCTAGTCCCGGTTGGGGCGCTGGATTCTGTCCCGGTTGCTCCTCTTCCAGTCCAGCTCTCTGCTGTGGCCCGGGAAGGCAGAGGAGGATGGCCCAAGTGCTTGGGCCCTGCACCCGCATGGGAGACCAGGAAGGAGCACCTAGCTCCTGGCTTCGGATCAGTGCAATGCGCCTGCTGTAGCGGCCATTTTTTGGGGTGAACCAACGGAAAGGAAGACCTTTCTCTCTGTCTCTCTCTCTCTCACTGTCTGACTCTGCCTGTCCAAAAAAAAAAAGAGAAGGTGTTAGCTGTGCTGTGTTAAGGATCTCTCTCCTGAACGCAGAAGTGGAATGCCCAGGCCAGCTAGTTAGTCAACAGATCTGAATTTTTATTCTGGCTCTGTCTCTCACTTACTGGGTGACCTTGGGAAGGTAATTTGGCTACTATAGGCTTTAGTTTCCTTATCAAGAAAGTAGAAGGTATGAATTGAATATTGTCATTGACTTGACTTTTCAGCTGCTTATCTTGACTTTCCAACCAGCCTCCTTGAAGTTTGGAAATTAAGTGCAATATCATATGCTTCTTATTTCCTAAACAACCAATGTGTGTAATTTGTACTTAAAAGTAGTTGGTAATTTTTTGTAAACTCTACCAGTTGGGTTCTAGAAAGCATTTCAACTTGGTTCATAGGACTTAGAGATTGGTTATAACTGCAAGGAGGTCCTAGCCCTTAGTAAGCCAAAAAGTCTACCAGATCAGTAAGGTAGAAGGTGAATTTCACTTGATGTGTGTGGAAAACTTGGGCAACAGATGGTTGGGGTACTTACTGTTTGTCTCAGAGACTTAGAACAGCTCTGTGAACAAATATTGCCATCTCTGCTTCCTTCTCTCTGGGGAAGATGGCAGTGTTTTCACTTTATTTTAAAAACTTCTTATTTGAGAGGGAGGGAGAAAGGGAGGGAGGGAGTGGGGATAGAGAGAGAGAGAGAGAGAGAATCTTCTACCTGCTGGTTTGCTCCCCAGATGCCTGGAATGCCCAGTGCTGCACTGAAGTCAGGAGCCAGAAACTCAATCCATATCTCCCATGTGGGTGGCAGGGACCCAAATACTTGAACCATGTCCTGCTGCCTCCCAGGATGTGCCTTAGCAGGAGTGAGCTAGGACTTGAGCCCTGGCATTCTGATATGGGACACAGATGTCTTTTTCTTTTTTTTTTAATGATTTTTTTTATTTAATTATTTGAAAGTTAGAGTTAACACAGAGAGAGAAGGAGAGAGAGGTCTTCCATCTGCTGATTCACCCCCCAATTGGCTGCAACAGCCAGAGCTGCGCAGATCCAAAGCCAGGAGCTAGGAGCCTCTTCTGGGTCTCCCACGTGGACACAGGGGCCCAAGGACTTGGGCCATTCTCTACAGCTTTCCCAGGCCATAGCAGAGAGCTGGATCAAAAGTGGAGCAGCCGGGTCTTGAACGGGCGCCTCTATGGGATGCCAGTACTGCAGGCAGTGGCTTTACCCACCACGCCACAGCAATGCAGATGTCTTAACTGTCATCTACCCTCTAGGCCAGATGCCTACCTCAGCAGAATTTTCTGAGTGTCTCTCCTTTAGAGTTTAGAGTGAGGCAGTTGGGGCCCAGAAACACATCTGTTTGTCAGGGCAAGAGCCATCCAACAAGAGAATAATGTTTAGAACCTGGGCTCCTGGGGCCGGGCACTGTGGTGTAGCGGGTAAAGACGCTGCCTATACCGGTATCCCATATGGGTGCTAGTTCAAGTCACAGCTGCTCCACTTCTGATCCAGTTCTCTGCTATGGCCTAGGAAAGCAGTAGAAGATGGCTCAAGTCCTTAAGCCCCTGAACCGGTGTGGGAGACTTGGAGGAAGCTTCTGGCTCCTGGCTTCCGATTGGCGCAGCTCTGGCCATTGCAGCCATTTGGAGAGTGAACCAGTGGATGGAAGACCTCTCTTACACTCTCTACCTCTGCCTCTCTGTAACTCTGCCTTTCAAATAAATAAATCTTTAAAAGAAAGAACCTGGGCTCTGGAATGAGACTGTTGAGGTTCAAATTCTGCTTCAACCACTTACTTGTTCTATGACCTTGGACATGCTACTGAGCTTGTCTCACTTCCTCTTCTGTAAAATTGAGGCATTTGTAATGAAGCACAAATGAAAAGTGTTTAGAATAGTGCTCTCTACCTTGTTGCTGAATAACATGTTAGCAATTAGTTGTATTTATGATTCCCTCGTAAACCAAGCAGTATCTGTTTCTTGTAGCTAGTCTGATGGGTTTGTTTTGCTGAGAAATATGAAGCAGTGTCTCCTTTCTGTACATCTTGGGTAGGTATCTAGCATCAGCAGAGCAGGAATAAGTGTCCCTGATTGTAGATCAGAGCTTTTGTGGCTTGCTTTTGTAAAGAAATAGATAACTAGAGGGGGAATCTGGTCTAACCAAAGGAATATCTAGGCTGAAAGGCCGCTGTCTGATAAACAGTGAATGACCCTGAGGTAGAACCCAGTGTAAAAAGAGCAGGCTGAGAAGTGGAGGATTGATGAGAGGCTGACGGAGAGTGGAAGCTCAGAGACAGAAAGAGGTAGGTGTTGAAGAGTGGCAAATGTCTCTAGGCACGTGAGGCGAAGACAGTAAGCTGCTCATCAGAACAACTTGCTAGCACTTTGTCTTGCCAAGGAGACATATGGATCCCAGCCCCAGGTCGGCCTTTCCTCCCAGGGGAGTGGTGGGTCAGGTTGAGGAGGTTCTAATCTGTGTCTAAAGAGAATGAGAGTTCCTTATCTCCAAATGTAATTATAAGGAAGTTTCCTTTTTCAACTTCAAGAAACAGGAGCCTTGGCTGCCAAATTGAGCGGTGTGTTTTAAGTCCCTCAAATCTCCTTTGAGTGCTACCAAAGCTCTCAGCTTTGTTGTTATCTCTTGTTGAAATGTAGTCTGGAAAGGTCAGACCAACAGTGCCAATTTATGGGCTTGCTGAACCCAGGCAGGCCTAATGGCAGGATGGGGAGTTCTAGGATCAGGTGCTTCACAAATTTTCTCTTTGATTGAGGCTTTTTATAATTTAAGGTTCTTTTTCCTTTAATAGACCACACTGTGCAGGTTAGTATCAGACATTTTGTTTCTTCTGCAGTGTTACTTCTTCCTGTAGGTTTCCTGTAGGGCTGAGATTCTACAGTAACTCCCTGTATAATCAGGAGAAGCTTCCTAAAACTGTACCCCAGCCTTTTTGTTGGAGGTAACATTTCCTTAGCACAAAATTATGCCAGAATCTTCCTTCTATGTAATTTGCTAGCAATTTGTGCCCTACCTTGTGTTCTGATGGAGTAAAGATGGTTAAGACATGATGTGTAGAAACCACTGGTGGGATTTTGTATTTATTTTCAAAGACTGGAGGACAAGAAGATCAGATGTGGTGTATATACTTTGTCATTTGGCAAAAAGGAATACAAATAAGGAAAGGAAATTCAAGAACCTGAGTGACCTTGCAAACTATAAAGAAGTAGGGTACATGAGTGTGATAGGAAAACACCTAGGACTGCTGAGTAATGGCAGTGACCTTGGTTGGCAGTCTGACTTAACTGACTCAGCGGCTCTGTTCAGAGAACGTCTAGAGAGGACTGAAGTTCCCTCTTGTCTTTGCCTTCCTTTAACCTCCTGATTCCTCACTGCTTAGAGTTTCAGACACAAATGGAATGGGCAGCACCATCCTCACTGGTGCTCCGAGTCGCGTTGCAGCTCATCCGTGCTGGGAGAGCCAGCTGGAGGTAAGAAGGACTGGGGGTTTTGTTAACTCAGTATAAGTGCCCAAGGGAAGTAGCAGCAATCAAGTTAAAAAGAAAACAAGTGGAAATTTGAATTTTATTTGAATATCATAAATGGAGATAGAAAAAAGTACATATTTTTCATTTCAGAAACCCAGTTGGGTTTCAAAAGACTTCCTCTCACTTAGAAAACACCCAAAGTCACGTGTCTGCCTGGCTTTGCTGGGAGGCTGTTGAAAGCAAAGCAGAGAACCATGGGGGCTGCAGTGTCTGTGATGGCTTCCTGGGCCCCTGCTTGCAGTTAATGCTTCATCGGTGAGGGAGCTGGGATGACTCTTTACTCTTTGTTGGTGTCCCCCAAGAGTTCTTCCTCAGCCTTTCCTGTTTAATTTATAATCTTTCCCTGGAATCTCATCTTCTATTGTCACCAGTTAGTTGGAGAAGGAAGGGGGGGGTGTCTTTTTGTTTCAGAAACTGTTCGGAAACAGTTTGGATTTATTTACTTGTTCTGTAAATATTTATTGAGCATTCATTCTGTTTCCAGCTGCTGTTCTGTATCCTAGGGATGTAGAAATAACCAAGGCAGCATTAACCAAGATAACCAAGATGGAGTTGATAGTGAGAAAGCAGGATAGTAAACAAGTAAACTTATCAATAAATGGCTTAAAGTTAGTGTTAGGAGCTATGAAGGAAGTAATGGTGACGTAAAAAAGAGAGTAACGGGCTGAGGAACTAGAGGAGGCCTATATGAGAATGTGACGTTTAAGCTCTGAATTCAATAAGCCAGGAATGTGCAGATTTGGGGAAAAGAACATTTCTAGGAAAGGGAACAGCAGAGGCAAAGCCCTGAGGTGGAAAAAGCTTGAAGTCACTGTTGATAGACTACGGGAAGAAGAAAATATAGAGGTAGAAGGTGTTGCTAGAGGCTGCTTAAGCTAGAGCCCTTAGGCTGTTTTCAGGGGTTTGGTGAATGGACATTAGAGGTACAAAGGCTGTGCTCAAACTGAGATAAGGAAATTTGAGAGTAATGGCCAGCTAAGAGGACTTGAATGTGCTTGTCTGAGAAGAAACAAAAAAGAGAGTATGGGGGGAGGGTGGGCATTTAGCTTAGTGGTTAAGTCTTTTTTTATTTTTTTTTTATTTTTTAATTTTTATTTATTTGTTTTTTTGACAGGCAGAGTGGACAGTGAAAGATAGAGACAGAGAAAGGTCTTCCTATTGCCGTTGGTTCACCCTCCAATGGCCGCTGTGGCTGGTGTGCTGCGGCCGGCGCACCGCGCTGATCTGAAGGCAGGAGCCAGGTGCTTCTCCTGGTCTCCCATGGGGTGCAGGGCCCAAGCACTTGGGCCATCCTCCTCTGCACTCCCGGGCCACAGCAGAGAGCTGAACTGGAAGAGGGGCAACTGAAACAGAATCCGGCTCCCCGACCGGTAGAACCCGGTGTGCCAGCACCGCAGGCAGAGGATTAACCTATTGAGCCGCGGTGCCGGCCACTTCGTGGTTAAGTCTTACAACACCCATATTCTACACTGGAGTACTTGGTTTGATAGCCAGCTCTAGCTCCTCACTCCAGCCCTGTGCTGATGCAGACCCTGGGAGGCAGCAGTAATGGCTGCCATGACTGGATTCTTGGAACCCATGGCTAAGACCTGGATTGAGTTCCTGGCCTAGCCCCAACTGCTGCACGCATCTGGGGAGTGAAGCAGTTGATGGGAGCTAATGGTTTCTCTCTTTGCCTGTCAAATAAATGTTTTAAAAAATAAAAAATAAAGAACACGGGAAAACAGAAATAGATCTGGAGTAGGGATTGGCATGCGACTACTCAGCTAAATAAACTTGAGAGAATAAATCCTGCATAATTCCTGGGCTCAAGCCATAGTTTTCTGGTTTATGGTATATCATTAGTAGAGTGTTAATTCTATATTAGGCATATTATATCATTTTAGTAAATCTTTCCAATAATCTATGAGTAAATTAAAAAAAATTTATGAGGCTGGTGCTGTGTCACAGTAAGCTAAATCTCCACCCACAGTGCTAGCATCCCATATGGGCGCCAGTTCTAGTCTCAGCTGCTCCACTTCTGATCCAACTCTCTGCTATGGCCTGGGAAAGCAGTAGAATAGGGCCCCTGCACCCGCGTGGAAGATCCGGAAGTACCTCCTGGCTCCTGGCTTTGGATCAGCACAACTCTGGCCATTGTGGCTATTTGGGGAGTGAACCAGCAGATGAAAGACTTCCCTCTCTCTCTCTGCCTCTGTAACTCTGCCTTTCCAATAAATAAATAATAAATAAATCTTAAAAAAAATTAATTTATTGGAAAGGCAGAGAGACAGACAGACCAACATCTCCCACCTACTGGTTCAACTCCAAAAATGCCCACAAAAGCCAGGAACTGGGTCAGGTGAAGCCAGGAGCCAGGAACTCAGTTTGGGTCTCCAGGGTGGGTGGCAGGAACCCAAGTACTCAGCTTTCATCTGCTGCCTCCCAGTATGCACGCTGGAAGCAGAGCTGGGACTCAAAGCCAGGCTTTCCAGTATGGGATGCAGGCATCTCAAGCAGTGTCCTTAACTGGCAAATGCCTGTCCTTACAAGTGAATTTTAAAAAAACATTTATTTATTTATTTGAAAGGCAGAATGACAGAGGAAGGGAGGGAGGGAAGGAAGAAGGGGAGGGGGAGATCGATCTTCCATCTGCTATTTGGCTCTCCAAATGGCCACAGCATCCAGGTCTGTGCCATGGCCAGGCCAGAGCCAGGAACTCCACCTTGGTCTTCCATGTGGGTGGCAGGGACTCAGTACTTGAGCCCTCAACTGCTGTTTCCCAGGGACATTACCAGGGAGCTGGATTGGAAGCTGAGTAGCCTGCACTCAAACCAGCCTTCCGATGTGGAATGCGTTGTCCCAAGGGGAGGTTTATTAACCTATGCTTCATCTGCCCATGTGTGAATTTTCTGATGTGCAGATATCTACAGGAACTTGGAGGAGCTAACTTGCTTAAAGTAGAAATCTGAGTCTGTATGATTCCAAAGCATATGCTCTGTCTGCACCCCAACCATGATTGATAAACCAAACACACAACTCCTAAACATTTCCTGAGGTTCCCTCTTCAAATTGTTATATTATTTACTGTCATGTCTTCCTTTCTATGCCTAGAAGTTAGAATAGATTTTTTGTTATTTGACAGGTAGAGTTATAGACAGTGAGAGAGAGAGAATGACAGAGAGAAAGGTCTTCCTTCCGTTGGTTCACTCCCCTAATGGCTGCTACAGCTGGCGCTGCACCAATTCCGAAGCCAGGAGCCGGGTACTTCCTCCCGGTCTCCCATGCGAGTGCAGGGAGCCAAGCACTTGGACCATCCTCCACTGCCCTCCAGGCCACAGCAGAGAGCTGGACTGGAAGAGGAGCAACCGGGACTAGAACCCGGGGCCCATATGGGATGCCGGCACTGCAGGCGGAGGATTAGTCAAGTAAGCCACTGCGCCGGCCTAGACTAGATTTTTAAATGTAGAGTTGAATAAATTGCTTTCAGCTTTCTCTGAAAGGAGTACCTGGTAGTGAGAGTGTCAATCCTTATCAAAAATTGGGGAAGGAGAGAGTATGAAAAGACTTGGAAACAGGTAACCTGAATTACCTGTTAACTGGCAACGTAACTGCTCTGCTAATTGCCTGCCCCAAACTAGCATTTTTAAATAAACCCTGACTTCCTAGTTTATAGATCTCATCTAGGAGCTCTAAGTTTGTTGGAAATTTTTTAGAAAAATTTATCAAGCCACAAATTTGATTTCTTGGAAATTGAACATTGATTAGTTTCTATTGGTAGATCTTTGTTTTTCTAAAAGGATGGGTCCTGTTTGGACTATATAAATCAAGGCCCAAGATTCTGTAATGAAAATGTGTAGGACGTTGATAAACTCTCATCCACGGGGTTCGTGAGCTCGGCGTTGGGCCTGGTCAGCCTGCTTAGATGGAATAGTTGGTGAAGGGCAGAGCAGGGTGAGGCTGAATTTCAGATTGAGTGTAGATTCCCTACACACAGAGGAATGTCTCTTGTAAGTAACTGGATTTGGCTTTCCTGTTTCCCCATCCCTGTCTGTTTCAGTAACTATTTTGAATCTGTAGAAATAGATACATTGTTAGGAACGAGTTCTTTAGAGGTTGTTTTTCAGATTTTCTTTAGCTTTGACTCATTGAGCAAAATATTAAATGGTCACATACCACGGGCAGGGGACACACACATGAGTTACGGGATGAGGCTGAAAAGATTGGCTACACTCAGGTCTTGAAGGGCTGGAATTGTGTGGCAGTTAGGGAATTGGTGTTCTTCGGAGAGCTGGAAAGGAACATGATTGATTGGGGCCAGTGTTGTGGCATAGTGGGTAAAGCCAACGTCTTCAACACTGGCATCCCATATGGGCACCGGTTTGAGTCCCGGCTGCTCCATTTCCTATCCCGCTCCCTGCTAATGTACCTGGGAAAGCAGTAGAGGATGGCCCAAGTGCTTGGGCCCCTGCACGCATGTGGGAGACCCAGAAGAAATTCCTGGCTCCTGGCTTCGGCCTGGTCCAGCCCTGGCTGTTTCAGCCATTTAGGGAGTGAATCAGCTGGTGGGAGACTTTTTTCTATCTCTTCCTTTCTCTGTGTAACTTTGATTCTCATATAAATTTTTCAAATAAATTTAAAATTTAATCCTATGAAACCATATGGAAGATAGAACTGGAGTAAGGAGGACTCTTAGCCTTATTATCTTACTTTTACTCCTGGGGATGATATTCCTGTCCTTGCCAATACATTGAGAGTGGAGATTAAGGAATGTCTGGGGGAAGTGGGGGTGGGCAGAGTGCAAAGCACTCTGGAGCCTTAGAGCAGTGGTTTTCAGACTTGGATGTGCGCCAGACTCACCTGGAGAGCTTGTTTCCAATTCAGCAGGTCTCAAGTAGGGCCCGAGAATCTGCATTTTAATGTTTTGAAAGTGCTGCTGCTGGTGGTGGTGGTTGAGAACTGCACGTGGAGAACCAGTGCTTTAGGAAGCTTGGCTGAGATGCCAGCAAGAGTGTGTGCAAGGGCCAGATGTTAACTGGCTTGCTTTCTTTTCCTAAGGGCCAGATGTTAACTGGCTTGCTTTCTTTTCCTGACTTCGAATCTCATGTCTCCAGGTGTATGTTTCATATATTCTTGGGGGCTTGCCTCTTGACCTCAAGGAAGCCTGGTAAAGATGTGCCCTCCCTCACGCTGACTTCCCAAGACATCCGAATCAGTTCCCAGTGAGATTTCCAGGCCTGGGTTTCTCTCTAAGCAGCTGTTGGTCTGATTTTTGGAAATAGCCAGGGCCCCTGATTCAATTAGCATAGGGACATTTATTCCAGGAAAAGCTCCCCTCCAGCTTTCTGCACAGCCTCCTGGTTGGCAGGACTGTGAGCAGGCTCACATTGAATTGATCTGTTGATTTGCCAAGTTTACACAGGACATGCCGGGGAGATTATCTCTGCAGCCCAGGAGTTGAATTTCAAGGGCAAAGTCCACAGTTGGCAGCTGAAAGGCTGAGAACACCTGGAAGTAAGGATTTCGTTTGACTTTCACTAAATGCAGGCCTCAGGGCCTCTTCCCACAAGGGTCGGGTTTTCTGCTTGTTGCAGCTCAGGCAGGTGACCTTGGGGTGTTTCTCCCTGAGAGGCGTGGCTCCAGGCACTGCCCCTTACTGTTCGTTTCAGTGCCTGTGTCTTCAGGTGAGAGTTGGTAAATGTAAGCTGTCCTCTCTTTTTGTTATTCTCATTTCTTGAATCCTTTTCTGGGCTTGCTTCTTCCTTTGCAGGGAGAACCTTCATTGCCTCTTCATGATCAGGGATTCCCAGGTTTTCCCCCAAGGCCTACCTTTTCTTGAGCTTCCCTCCTCATTTCTGCATAACTGTAGAATTGTTTCTGTGTGGGGAGGGATATTAAAGGTAACGTGAACCAGTGCCGCTCAACCTCAACTTTGTAAGGCACTCTGGGATACTAGGAGTTGCTCCTGACAACCCTCGGTGTCCCCAGCGTCAGAGTTCTGCATAGCTGTAGCCCATTCTTGCCACATGGCAGAAACTCACCTCCACTCCCAGGTGTTGAGGAGTTCACAGGCGACAACAGTGAGCACCCAAGGTGGCAGAGCTAGGCTTGGGACTCAAGTCTCTTCACTTTTGCTGCTTTAGAGCCTTGCTGTGCACATAACACAAGAACTGTAAGGTGTTTCCAATTAACAAGCATGCTTGAAACTGCCCCGGGCTAAGTTTTTTTCTTTTTCTTTATTTTTTAATAACAAAAGCAACACATGTGTCCCAAAACCTTTTACAAAATTGAGAATATATGTGAGCATCATCTACAAACCCATACCCCAGAGATACAATCATTTTTAACAATTGGGCAACAATGAATCTTTTTAAATGACATGTTTATACCTTTATTTTAACTTCTAAAAAACTATTTTACCAAAAAAAGTACTCTAATTTTAAAAATATCAGTGAAGAGAATGTAGAGAAGTTAGAACCCTTATACACTGCCAGAGGGAATGTAAGTGTGGTGAGAAGCAATTTTGTTTGTTCCTCAAAAGCCAAAATTTGTCATATGACCCAGAAATTCCACTCCTAGGTATATCCCCAAAAGAATTGAAAACAAGGACTAGGACACATACTTGTATGCCGGTATTTGTTACATTTTCGTTCACCATAGCCAACAGATGGAAACAACTCAAGTGTTCACCAACAAATGGATATACAAGATCATCTCTGCATGCAGGGAACATCATCTTGCCATAAAATGGGGAGAAATACTGATGCATGCTGCAACACGGATGATTCTTGAAAACATTGTGTTAACCGAAATAAGCCATATACAAAAGCCCTAATATCTTATGCTTCTGCTTATATAAAATAGCTAGGAAAGGCTAATTTATAGAGATAAAGAGTAGATTAGAGGTTACCAGGAGCTTGGAGAGAGGGGAAAAAGGAACTATTGCATAATAGTTATCGGAGTTTCTCTATGGGGTGAGGACAAAGTTTTGGAAATCCTGGTGATAGTTGCACAACATTGTGAAAGTGATTAATGCTTTTGACTCATGCACTTGAAAATGATTAAAATATTGAATCTTATATATTTTTACCACAATAAAAAATAAAAATGATTATATATCACTGAAAATGTTCTCACTTATAATTACCTAAGGTTTTCCCCCATGTCCATACATTACTTTTAACAGTATCATGTGTTTCTGCAGATGAATGTATTGTAATTTTTTTTTTAAACCAATCCTGCTACTGATGGACATTTGGGTTGCTTCCAGTTTTTCTAGTATAAATAGTGCTGCAATAAACAGCAGTATAAAGCTGTCTTTGCCCATGTGTTCTACTACTTGTATTTCTATGGACAAAATTCCTGGTAGGGTATATTTGCTGATCAAAGGGTGTGCTCATTTAAAAGCTTAATAAATATTGCCAAACTGCTTTTTAAAGAAATTACATCAACTTAGCACCCATCAATGGTATAGAAGGTGCCTATTTGCACCACACCCTTGCCAACATGGATGCTATAAATCTTTTTAATGTTTGCCAATCTGATAGGTGAAGAAGGGTTTCTTATTGTTATTTAGGATTTTTGTAATTATAAATGAAATTGTACATCTTTTTTATGTTTATTGGTAGCTTTTATTCTGTGACTTTTCTGCTGCAGTATGTTCATTTTCTGTTTGGTCATTATTTTTTTCTGGAGGATTTGTGACAGCTTTTACATGCACATTACTTTACAACTCACTGCCATATGTGTTGCTGATATTTTTCCTCCTGGTTTAAAATTTTTTTGACTTGTTTATGCTAGCTATTTGCCTTTCACATGTTTAAGATTTTTATGTAGGCAACCGTATGCTATTTCCCTTCATGGCATTTTTTTCCCCTTTTCATGGCTTTTGAGTTGAGTTTTGTGTCATACTATGAAAAATTCTCTTACTCACCAGGATTATACAAAATATTAATTCATGATTTCTTCTAGTGTTTTTATGGTTCTAATTTTACATTTAAGCTATAACTAATTTTTGTATGGAGTAAAGTTAAGTATTAAATTTTATTGATTAAAAATCCCTAAAATAAGGCCAGCGCCGTGGCTCAATAGGCTAAAAATCCCTAAAATAAGTTTTTTTACTAAATTTATTCTCTATGTAGAATTTGTAGTTTTTTTATTTCAGTGTTTTTAGAGAGTTGAGGCTGCATGTATTTGAATTCTTGTAATATTTCATATTTAGAATGTACCATAACCATTTAGAACATTAGAAAAGAACATTGGCAAAAAAAAATTAGTAAGAAAATCACATCCAAATCTCTTTTTTATTTTCTGTTTTCTTATATGTGATACACCCAGATTCCTTTTCTTGATGTTTGAGGATCGTTCTTCAGTCCCTCTGAGTAACTTTGTAGCAAATCCTGTATACAGTCATATGAGCAGTTAGATGCAAATCCTGTGACACAGAAGCCTCTTCTTCGTTATGCCTGGTTTGTGGAAAGCAGGGCAGAGGAGCAATTTTGTGTTAAAGATGCCGAGGTTGTACCCAGGAGGCCAGTGGGCCAAAGTCTGAAGGACTGGTAAGGCCCAGGAAGGACGTGACTTTGGGAGGGAAGCAGCAAGTGGGGAAAATCATGGCTGCTTAGAATAGGGAAGATTTTTGAAGTGAGGAAAAGAAGAGGAATTCTGTTGATTGCAGATCCACTTATATCCCAGACACTGGGCTAGTTAGGTCCCACCTAACTGTATTTTAAAAGGCAGCTTTTAGTGTTAGGTCAACCTAGGGTTGCTGTTACTAAGGGTCATGAACCCAGAAAAGAAAGCCTCATTCAAGGACCAGAGTGGAAATGAAATCCTGGAACTGGAAGGTTGGGGTTTGGGAAACTGAGAGCAGGATTGAGCCAGGAGCTTAGACAGAAGTGGTAGTGGAAATAAGCTAAGTAAGGAAGCAGAAGAGGAACTAGATCATCAAGCATCCATTCACTGATGGATGCAGACAAATAGTTCCATACCATAAGGAACTTTCTAGTTTCGGTTCCTGGATAAGACATAAAAGACCAGTCACTACACTGCAGTCTGATTTATAGGAGGAGCACTGGGAGGAAAGGAGTCCTTCAGGCACTGGTGAGAGGAGAATGAGGAAGACAAGCGCAGGGTTTCACAGAAAAAATGGTACTGGTACAGAGTTAGAAGGGTGCATAGTTAATTTTCAAGTGGACAGGCAGGGAGGGGCATGCCAGCTGGAAAGATCATTAATGCACAAAGAGGGCAGAGTGATGCAGTTAAGTGCAGAGCACCCAGGGAACTCCCCATTAGTCATGTGTGCTGTCCTTAGCAGTGCGGAGTGAGTAGTGTGGAACTGAGGCTGTACAAGGAAACAGGCCATTAATCCAATGAAATCCAATGCCTCTAGAGGAGGAGTGAGGGGATGTCCAGCCCAAAGGGCCATAGAAGGCCTTCAGAATAATTTGGTCTGGGCCTGCCAAATCAGCTGCAGTTGGGACTTGAAATTCAATACACCTGGGGCGGGCATTGTGCATAGTAGCAGGCTTTGCCTGCTATGCTGGCATCCCGTAGGGCGCTGGTTTGAGTCCTGGCTGCTGCACTTTCGATCCAGCTCCCTGTTAACGTTCCTGTAAAAGCAGTAGAGGATGGCCCAAGAGCTTGGACTGCTGCACCCATGTGGGAGACCCAGTAGCTCCTGGTTTCAGTCTGGCCCAGCCTTAGCTATTGCAGCCATTTAGGGTGCAAACCAGCACATGGAAGATCTCTCTCTCTCTCTCTCTCTCTCTCTCTCTCTCTCTCTCTGTGTGTGTGTGTGTGTGTGTAGCTCTGCATTTCAAATAAACAAATAGATTTTTAAAAAGATTCAATACATCTACAGTGGGCTAATTTCTAAGTTGAAAATTTTGTATTGACTGTGAATTGTTATAAGTATCCAAATGGCTCCTGGCAAGAGAAAAGGTTCCCTGTAGCTTGCCCTAAAGAGACTGGCAGAGGTTGCATGGTCTTTGTCTATACTAGCCCTAGTCTTGAAAGTCGCATCCTCACCAGGGCCACATTATGTTCCTTGAGGTGGTCACAAGGCTCCTTGGGTTCAAGTTTGCAGACTAGTTTTGAAATCATGGCAGCCATACAAAGAAACTTAACTTCAAGCTATAAGGCAGTTTTTCCCAGACTTAATTTATGGCTTACCATTTCACAATATTACCAATGTCTCTCATTTTTTTTAACTGTAGTCTCTTAATAATACCCAAACTTCTTTTAAAATTTATTTGAAAGGCAGAGTTACAAAGAGAGAGGGGGAGACACACACACACACACACACACACACACACACATGAGATCTTCTGTCTCTGCTGGATCATTCCCCAAATGACTGCAATGGCTAGAGCTGGACCGATCCAAAGCCTGGAGCCTGGAACTTCTTCTGGGTCTCCCATGTGGGTGCAGGGGCCCAAACACTTGAGCCATCTTCTTCTGCTTTCCCAGGCACATTAGTAGGGAGCCATATCAGAAGAGGAGCAGCCGGGTCATAAACCGGCACCCATACAGGATGCTAGCATCACAGGCAGCAGCTTTATCTGCTATACCACAGTGCCAAACTATGCCTCTGCCCAAACTATTATTAACAGTGTTTCAGTCACCTCATTGTCAACCTTAAATTCATTTTATTTTATTTAATTTTTTAAGATTCATTTATTTATTTGAAAGGCAGAATTAACAAGAGGCAGAGAGAGAGAGAGAGAGAGAGGTCTTCCATCCACTGGTTCACTTCCCAGGTGGCTGCAATGACCGGAGCTGCGCCAATCCGAAGCCAGGAGCCAGGACTTTCTTCAGGGTCTCCCACATGGGTACAGGGGTAGGGGGGCCCAAGGACTTGAGCCATCTTCTACTGCTTTCCTAGGCCATAGCAGGGAGCTGGATCGGAAGTGGAGCAGCCAGGACTAAAACCAGTGCCCACTTGTGATGCCGGCACTACAGGCAGTGGCTTTACTCAGTAAGCCACAGCGCCGGCTCCTTAAATTCATTTTAAAAGGAGATATTATTTCATTTTCTCAGAGTATAAAATCAGTATTACTTGTTATACACAGAAGGTAACTTTTAAAATAAATACAATGAAAACAAAAAAATAATGTTTTAAAATTGTACCCAGTTGCTGCTGGCTGTGTAATGTTTTCTTGTTAAGAGATTTTCAGGTGCTCAACAGATAAAGACTGTAGCAAGTGGAGACTTTCTCCTTAGCCTAACGAGGTTTGAGAGTGGGAAAACGAGTGGCTTACCTGGTTGTGATTTCCTGCCATTTGATGCTATGCAGGAATCCTGTGTCGTGTCCTGTGTCGGGTGCCGTGCAGTTTCCTTACCACATTTTGAGAAGCAGCAATACCGCAGCCAAAAGATTTGGAGCCCTGGGTGATAAGGTCACATTTCGGAAAGATGCAATGCAAAGTGTAGAATGTAGATTTGGAGGAATTTAATCTGGAGCAAGGAGATTGTTTATAGATTATTGCAGAAAATCAAGCCATTGGTTATAAAGTCTGAGGTGAGTGGCAGTGACTCTTAGACTTCAGGGGGCCAGAATTTGCAGGACTTGGGGTGAAGAGGAGAATGAGAAGCCTGGGATGACTTGTAGAAACTTGGGCGACCTCGTGGAAGAAGTGGAGGGAGAGGTGTTTCGTTAGGATTGCAGTGGAGAAATGATGAGTTTGATTTGAGACATTCCTTTTTGTCTCTTTAATATGAATCTGCCTTTTTTTTTTTTTTAATTTTTGACAGGCAGAGTGGAGAGAGAGAGAGAGAGAGAGAGAGAAAGAAAGGTCTTCCTTTGCCGTTGGTTCACCCTCCAATGGCCGCCGTGGCTGGCGCGCTGCGGCCGGTGCACCGTGCTGATCCAAAGGCAGGAGCCAGGTGCTTCTCCTGGTCTCCCATGGGGTGCAGGGCCCAAGTACTTGGGCCATCCTCCACTGCACTCCCTGGCCACAGCAGAGAGCTTGCCTGGAAGAGGGGCATCCGGGACAGAATCCGGCGCCCCGACCAGGACTAGAACCCGGTGTGCCGGCGCCGCAAGGCGGAGGATTAGCCTAGTGAGCCACGGCGCCGGCCATGAATCTGCTTTTCACTTTTGGGTTTGTCTGATTGTTTTTTTGGGGGGTATTGCTCAGATTGTTCCTCTCCTGTATTTTCTATGAACTTGGTTATATTTAGGTTATTCTTTCTTTGAGGAAGGAAACCCTTTATAAATGATGCAGCAGATTAGAGGTATATAATCTCCAATTGTGCCACTATTATTAAAGCTAAATTTGGTTACTGGCTGAAGTAGGGCCAGCCAGATTTCTTCACTGTAAAATTACAGTTTTGTGTTGTAACTAGCAAGTAGTCTGTGGGTGACCCCTGGCACTATTCCCCATTAATCTTTCACTTAAGTGGTTTTATTTTTTGAACTTTTGTAGGGAGCATAGAAGATAAATAACCTACCTATATCCTACCCATCATTAGGCTTCAACTTTTATCAACATTGGACTAGCTTGTTTTATTTCTATCCTTATCCACTCTTCTACCTCTTCCACTGGGGTTTTAAAAGCAAATTCCAGATTCCATAGTGCTTCACAGAGAAATACTTAATATCTCTAAAAGACCTTTTCAGCATGTCCTAGACATACTGGTTTCTGATCAGCAATGTTTAACTGAGGCGACAAAGGGGTGGAGAATGCCAGTGGTTGAACTGGTCTAGAGTTAGGGCTTTTTAGGTAGGTACAGTGGCAGGAGAAAGGGGCTGTGGGTTTGAGTGTGATGACTCGTGGACCACAGCCTGAATGCACAGAAAGGAAAGGCCAGGAGATAGCTGATGTAAACTAGGGGAAGGGGAAGGACTTAAGGGAACAGAGAGCAGGCCAAGAGATAGGCAGTAAGGGAAATTGAGATCAGGTGTTGGAATTTTAGAGGTCAGGATTTTGAGACATGTTCTTGGGTGATGACAAAGTCCAGGGTTTATCAACAGTCGTGGTGACAGAAGTGTAAGTCAAGGAGTCAGTTGTGAGCTCGGGGTTTTGAGTGGATCCGTTCACAGAGGTGTTGAAGTTGCCAGGGGGAAGAAAGCCTTCAGGGAGAGCCTGGGTGAGTATTAGGGCAGCAGATGGTTCCTGGTTCAGGGAAGAGTTTGAAGGTGTTTGTGGAGTAGCTGCTTCACAGTAGAGCTGGGGCACTGTGCAGTAGGCTGGAAGCTGGTGGGAAAAGGTGAGTTGAGAACAGAAAGCGTTGCTTTACACGCCTTTTGAGCTTGCCGTATCCTGTGACATTGCTGTCCACTGGTTGGGATTGGGGATAATAATGGGCAGGGGCTTAATACCGAAAAAGAATTGTGATGTGTGGGCAGGGGTGGAAGCAGGAAGTCCTCTGGAGGAGACATGCTTGTTCACTTAAGAAGTGCCAGTGTGCGGCCCGGCCAGTGCTGTGGCATAGTAGGTTAATCCTCCATCTGCAGTGCCGACATCCCTTATGAACACCAGTTCTAGTCTCAGCTGCTCCTCTTCAGATCCAGCTCTCTGCTATGGCCTGGGAAAGCAGTAGAAGATAGCCTATGTGCTTGGGTCCCTGCACCCACAGGGGAGACCCAGAGGAAGCTCCTGGTTCCTGGCTTTGGATAGGTGCAGTTTCAGCTGTTGTAGCCATTTGGGGAGTGAACCAGTAGATGGAAGACCTTTTTCTCTGATTCTAACCCTCAAGTAAATAATAATAATAATAATAAGTGAATTGAGGGGCCAGCTCTGTGGCGAGTAGGCTAAGCCTCTGCCTGGTAGCACCAACATATCCCATATAAGCACCGGTTTGAGTCCCAGCTGCTTCTCTTCTGATCCAACTCCCTGCTGATGGTCTGGGAAAGCAGTACAAAGTGGCCCAAGTCCTTGGGCCCTGTACCCCCATGGGAGACCTGGAAGAAGCTCTGGCTTCAGATTGGCCCAGCTCTGGCTGTTGTGGCCATTTTAGGTAGTGAATCAGCGGATGGAAGACCTCTCTTGTCTCTTCCTCTCTGTCTGTAACTCTGCTTCTGAAGTAAATAATTTTTTTTTTTTTTTAAAGTGAGTTGAGAGAAAAGAGAACTAAATAGTAGCTTCTCTTCAATTCTAGAGTAAACAAGAGTTGAGCCCAGGAGTAGCTAGAAGTGGAACAATTTCTCATTATCTTGCCAAACACCTATGTTTATGGGAGTGACTGACACATGCACCTACATGGTTTAATTTTAACGTTGAGAGAAAAGTTTTTCTGTTAAGCTGTGTTTGGAGTTATTTGCTGACTGCAGGTGTCTGTGAGTGTGTTTGTGTGTACGAAGCACACATGTCTGCTCAGCCTTCTGCATCTTTTCTTGGAGGATAATGAGTACCACTTTATACATATGAGACTTTTTTAAATTTATTTTTTATTTATTTATTTATTTTTTGACAGGCAGAGTGGACAGTGAGAGAGAGAGACAGAGAGAAAGGTCTTCCTTTTGCCATTGGTTCACCCTCCAATGGCCACCACGGCCAGCACGCTGTGGCCGGCGCACCGCGCTAATCCGATGGCAGGAGCCAGGTACTTATCCTGGTCTCCCATGGGGTGCAGGACCCAAGCACTTGGGCCATCCTCCACTGCATTCCCTGGCCACAGCAGAGAGCTGGCCTGGAACAGGGGCAACCAGGACAGAATCCGGTGCCCCGACAGGGACTAGAACCCAGTGCGCCGGCGCCGCAAGGCGGAGGATTAGCCTAGTGAGCCACGGTGCCGGCCTATACATATGAGACTTTTACGCATACAGTATTTCTTTGGGTTTATATTCTGTCATTTATTTGTTTATTGGACTGGTTCAGAAGCCAGGAGCCGGGAATTCATTCCAGGTTTACATGTGGGTGGTAGGAACCCAGTTACCTGAGACCACCACTGCTGCCTCCCAGGGTCTGCATTGGTGGGAAGCTGGAGGCCAGAGCTGGAGCAGGGAATGGAACCCAGGTACTTAGATGTGGGGCACAGGTGTCTCAGCCACCATGCTAGATGCCTGCTCCCTAATTCTGTCTTTCCAGAAGGGGAATTGAAGTGACTAGCTTACAGAACACATAATAAAAATAATACCCCACAGTACTTCCACAGTGGAAGGAAGGAGGATTTTGAAATCAGACCAGGTTTGAATTTTGGCTGCTCTTTTTATTAGTTGTATGGCTTTGGGCTTGGTTTTCTTATTTGGTAAAATAGAATTGGTAACATTAACCTCATAGGTTTGTTATAGAGTATTAAATGAATTAATATAATTAACACATGGGAATGGTGCTTGGCACACAGAGGATTACTGGAAAAAGGAAGCTTTAATCATGTTAATAACATAGATTATTAGCACCAAAGAAAAGAAGAACATGCAATTGTCTATTCTTGTTCATTAATGTGTCATTCATGACAATGCATTCATTTGCATTCTTTGACCCTGCCTCTGAGTTCTGTGGTGGCCTACATACCACTTCTGAAGGCAGGCAAATTTTTTTTTCTTTTTAAGTTTTGCATTTTTCTAAAATTTATATGGATATGTAAGGTGATGTTTATTGGTATACTAGTGATTATTTTTTAAACCAAGATATATTCAATTATTTTCTTTTTCTTAATGCAACTGCAAGCAGTTTCCTTACCATTTTCTTTTTTTTTTTTTAATTATTTTCAATATTATTTATTTGAGAGGTAGAGTTACAGACAGAGAGAGGGAGAGACAGTTAGAGAGGTCTTCCACCCGCTGTTTCACTCCCCAAATGGCCAAATGGCCAGAGCTGAGCCAATCGGATACCAGCAGCTGGGAGCTTCTTTGGGGTCTCCCACGCAGGTGCAGGGGCCCAAGCACTTGGGCCATCTTCTACTGCTTTCCCAGGCCATAAGTAGAGAACTGGATCGGAAGAACAGCTGGGACATGAACCCACGCCCGTATGGGATGCCAGCGCCGCAGGCAGAGACTTAGCCCACTGCTTCACAGTGTCGGCCCTCCTTACCGTTTTCACAATAAATGCTTTGCAATCTTAGTTTCTTACAGTTCTCTTATAAACAATATTACTAAAATATAAACATATTACCTGAAATTCTTACTCTGTGTAAACCTCTCATCTCATGATGTCTCTGTAGCTTTCTGGTGATCTACCTAGTAGAAAATGAAGCATATATCCCCAGGGGCAAGTATAGATGTAGATATAGATATAGATATAGATCTCACACCTTTAGTTTTTGAAAAGAATCTCTTGTTTCAGTTGGGATTTTGTAAGAGTTGGACGAAGCCCTGAGTTTTGACTCTGTATTGTGTATTTCCAGCTGAAGACTGATCCATAGACATTGGAAAACTGATGAAAGGGTTGGCTTCTGCTCTGGTTTGAGTATGTCCCCCAGTGTTCATGTTTGGAAGCTCAGTCCCCATGTAATGGTGAAAGATAGGGCCTTTAAGAGGTGACTAGGTCGCCGGTGCTGCAGCTCAATAAACTGATCCTTCACCTAGCGGCGCCGGCATACCGGGTTCTAGTCCCGGTCAGGGCACCGGATTCTGTCCTGGTTGCCCCTCTTCCAGGCCAGCTCTCTGCTGTGGTCCGGAAAGGCAGTGGAGGATGGCCCAAGTGCTTGGGCCCTGCACCCGCATGGGAGACCAGGAGGAAGCACCTGGCTCCTGGCTTCGGATCAGCGCGGTGTGCTGGCCACAGTGCGCTGGCCGCAGCGGCCATTGGAGGTTGAACCAACAGCAAAGGAAGACCTTTCTCTCTGTCTCTCTCACTGTCCACTCTGCCTGTCAAAAAATATAAAAAAATAAAAAAATTTTAAAAAAAGAGGTGACTAGGTCTCCATTGTTATGGAGATTAGTCATCACTGAAGGGGTTCTTTGGCAGGGGAGTGGGTTCCTGGTCAAAGGGTGAGTTCTGTTCCGCTTTCCTACTCCCTCTCTAGTAGTGTGTGTGTGTGTGTTTTTCTCCCTCTGCCGTCTGTCGTTCCAAGGGCTAACACTTTAGGAAGACTATCACCAGAGGTGACTCCTCAATTTCAGACTTCCTAGTCTCTAGAGTTTTAAGATATATCTTTGTTTTTTTATAAATTACCTCATCTGTGGTATTCTGTTATAGCAACCAGAAATGAACTTAGTCACCTTCTACTAGCAAGTTAGAGCTATGTAACTTGTACTGTTGCTTGTATTAAAACCTCATTTTGGAGGGGAGGGGGGCTGGTGTGGTGTTGCACTATGTTAAAGCCCTGGCCTGCAGCGCTGGCATCCTGTATGGGTGCTGGTTTTAGTCCTGGCTGCTCCACTGCTGATCCAGCTCCCTGCTGATGTGTCTGGGAAAACAACATATGGGATGTTGGTGCTGCAGGTGGAGGATTAACTTGCTTTACCACAGCACTGGCCCCTCCATTTTTTGCATAATACATATTTTCCATGAATGTTTTAAAGCCCCTGTGTGTGTGTGTGATTGTGTGTGTGTGTGTGTTCGTGTTCCCTGTCCTCAGTTGTCCTCTGGAGAAGTTGTTCTGCTATATAGTGTCCAACAGGCACATGAGAGTGCCCCTTAACCACAGTTTGCCTGACTCCAGAATGATTCTTTATGGCCTTGTCCAGTACAATAGATGAAAAAGTGGAATCGCCTTTGTTTTTATACTTTTTCCTTGAGCATTCTTACCTCTTTACTACAGCTGAATGTTGACTTTTCTCACTTCTCTCTCTTTTTTAGTTAAATATTTCTTTTATTTATTTGAAAGGCAGAGTTACAGACAGAGAGAGGGAGAGACAGAGAAAAAGGTCTTCCATCTGCTGATTCATTCCCCAAATGGCTGCAACAGCCAGGCCTGGGCCACACTGGAGCCAGGAGCTTCTAAAGGTCTCACACGAGGGTGCAGGGGCCAGGCACTTGGGCCATCTTCTGCTGATTTCCTAGGTGCATTAGCAGGGAGCTGGATTGGAAGTGGAGCAGCCGAGACTCGAACTGGTGCCCACCTGGGATGCCACTATGCCACAATGCCAGCCCCTTCTCACCTGTCATGTGACCCTCTCAAATGAAGCCATTTCACCTCTACCCTGACTCTCTACTCCTTGAAGTTGCTTCTGAGCCCTGCCTGACAACCTTTCCCGCTAGAAGTCAGAGCCTTCTTTCACTTACAGCCTCTTCTCATCCTTGCCTCTTGACTACGCATTCGTTGCTTAACCCTTTTTCACATGACTGCTCCCTGACATACATTGACTTAGGGGTTCATACTGAGAATTCTTCAGTGATCCAGCCTCACAGTCCTACAATCTTTTCAGCTCTAAGGATTTCATCTTCTTTCCTTCTAAGTTCCCTGTAGTGTGGCCATACTTTTGGCCTCATCACATGGAACAGTTCTTTCAGGATCCTGAACTCTGAAAGTCCCTTTCCTCCTGTGCCTCTGGTCTGTTTGCACTCCCAGCAGCTGGCTCTCCAGCCTTTCCCTGCCTGTACTGCCTTAGCTGCCCTGAGGACTGCCCTCTTACTCTTCTGTTTAGCCTGGACCTCAAAGATAAGAATTCCCATCATTTGCTTGTTGGTTACGTCAGTTTCTTCCCCTCTCTTATCATTCCTATAATCTGCAAACCTGGTGGGATGGATAATCAGATTTTTCTGCTATAGCCTCTGGACTTCTGAGTACTTCATCTTTCTGAAGCATAGTCCTGGTCCATCATTCCTTTCTCAGAAAATTTCTGTGGTTTCCTGGAGAACAGATAAGTTCCTTATTTTGGTTCGTAAAGGCCTATAAGATCTGACATTTCTCTGTCTTTCCAACTTATTCTCCCTGGTGTACTTCCACAGATTAAACATCTTGCTGGTCTTCATATGCCTTCTGCTTTTCTGCTGCTAAGATTTTGCTCACAGGGGCCAGCGTTGTGGCTTAGTGAATAAAGCCACTGCCTGTGACTCTGGCATCCCATATGGGTGCCAGTTTGAGTCCTGGCTGCTCTACTTTCTTCCTTTTTTTTTTTTTCCATAAAGATTTACTTATTTATTTGAAAGGCAGAGTTATATACATATACATATACATTTACATATACATTTACATATACATATACATATACATATATATATATAGAGAGAGAGAGAGAGAGAGAGAGGCAGAGGCACAGAGAGAGAAAGGGAAAGAAGTCTTCCATCTGTTGGTTCACTTCCTAAATGGCTACAGTGGCCATAGCTGGGTTGATCAGGAGCCAGGAACTGCTTCTGGGTTTCACACTTGGGTGCAGGGGCCCAAGCAATTGGGCTGTCTTCTTACTGCTTTCCTAAGCCATAGCAGAGAGCTGGATTGGAAGTGGAGCAGCCAGGCCCCTGCTCCGCTTTAAGTCCACCTCCCAGTAATGGCCTAGGAAAGCAGTGGAGCATGGCCCAAGTCCTTGGGCCCCTGCACCCATGTGGAAGACCGGAAAGAAGCTCCTGGTTCCACTTTTTGTCTGTCTTACTGGACAAGGTCCTAAAAAGTCCGTTCTAGTCAGACAAGGTGTGGCCATTTGGGGAATGAACCAGTGGATAGAAGATCTCTCTTTCTTTGTCTCTCTCTCTCTGTGTTACTGCCTTTCAAATAAATAAAAATAAATCTTTAAAAAAAAAAAAAAGGGTTTGCTCATATAGTTCCATCTACTCAGGAATTATTATTTGCCATTTGGTCTTCCAGGCCCAGTACAGGGTCCACGCTGTCTCTGAAGCCTTCCTGATCTTTTAGTTGGAAATAACCCGTCTGCCTAAATCTACAACATTTCATTTCTAATGGCATCTCTGTAATGGCACTTAAAATAGTCTTTCTACTCTCTTTTATGTGTTTGTTGTATTCACCTTACTGGAGTGTCCGTTTCATGGGGGTGGACCTGTGTCTGGTGCATTTCAGTGTGCTGGCCAGCACTGGGCACATTGGCTTATGCAAGGTTGGTGTTTGGTATATATTAGTTGAATACACATGTGATTGCATGAATAGAAGGAAGAAAGATGGTTGCACTGCTTAACAGGAACTATACTTGAACTTTCATACTGTCCTTTATCTTGTTCTAGTGAGTAAAGAATCAGACTCATAGGGGTTGGTGCTGTGGCATAGAGAGTTAAGCCACTGCCTACAGTGATGCTTTTCATATGGGTGCTGGTTCGATTCCTGGCTGCTCTGCTTCTTGTTCTTCTTGTTCTTCTTCTTTTTTTAAGATTTATTTATTTATTTGAAAGCCAGAGTTACAGAGAGGCAGAGGCAGAAAGAGAAAGAGAGGTCTTCCATCTGCTGGTTCACTCCCCAAATGGCCACAATGGCCAGAGCCAGGCTGATCTGAAGCCAGGGCCAGGAGCTTCTTCTGGGTCTGCCATCAGGGTTCAGGGGCCCACGTACTTGGGCCATCTTCTGCTGCTTTTCCAGGCCATAGCAGAGAGCTGGATTGAAAGTGGAGCATCAGGGACTCGAACCGGCGCCCATATGGGATTCTTGCATTGCAGGTGGCGGCTTAAACCTCTAGGTCACATCACCTGCCCTGATCTGCTTCTGATGCAGCTTCCTGCTAATGGTCCTGGAAAAGCAGTGGAGCATAGCCCAAGTACTTGGGCTCCTGTACCGATAATGGAGACCTGGAAGAGGTTCCTGGCCCTGGCTTCGGTCTGGCTCAACTCTGGCTGTTACGACCATTTAGGGAATAAACCAGCAGATGGGCAGATGGGAGTTCTCTCCCCGCCCCCCCCCCCCCCATATAACTCTGCCTTTCAAATAAAATAAATACATCTTAAACAACAACAAAATAAGAATCAGACTCATAGCTTGACCAGGGCCAGCAGAAGAATAGTACAAGCTCGTGACCCACACTGAACCTGGGATAGCCTGAAGCTTGTCCTATCCTGGGAGCAGGAGCCTTGGGTACTAAGCACTCCCTCAGGATGTGTTTGGGTGTAGAGTTAGGCTGGCTGCATTCTGTGCCCCATGGGGAGAACATTTCAAAGTGATACAGAGGGGCCGGCGCCGCGGCTCACTAGGCTAATCCTCCGCCTTGCGGCGTTGGCACACCAGGTTCTAGTCCCGGTCGGGGCGCCGGATTCTGTCCCGGTTGCCCCTCTTCCAGGCCAGCTCTCTGCTGTGGCCAGGGAGTGCAGTGGAGGATGGCCCAAGTACTTGGGCCCTGCACCCCACGGGAGACCAGGAGAAGTACCTGGCTCCTGCCATCGGATCAGTGCGGTGCACCGGCTGCAGCGCGCCGGCCACGGCAGTCATTGGAGGGTGAACCAACGGCAAAAAGAAGACCTTTCTCTCTGTCTCTCTCTCTCTCTCTCACTGTTCACTCTACCTGTCAAAAAATAAAAATAAATAAATAAAAATAAATAAAAAACAAAGTGATACAGAGGAAGGAAAGACTGAGCCTGTTCTGTACAGAACTGGGCCCACTGGGGCTGGAGAGCGTGGTGCCTCTGGTGAGAGTTTTATTTTCATCATGTCAGGCCAATTTCTTTCCTCCTTAGCCTCGGTTGGATTTGGGAAAAACCCTATACAGGCCTGATATTTGCTGTTCTCCCTGCCTCTGGACCTTGAGTCATCGCTCAGCTCTTCATTTCAGGTGGCCTTCTGTCCAACTGCTGTTTGTCCTTGAAGGCCAGGCTCACATTTCCTCTCCCCCAGAGACCCTCCCTGAGCTGCCGCAGTCCCTCCACCCCCACCCTCACCCCCACCTCCACCCATCATCTTTTAGGGTCCTTGTAGTCTGTGTCCTTCTCTTGGCTCCTTTCATTTCCCACTGTTACTCTGTGAGCTCCTGGAGTACAAGAATTGCTTCTTAGGATTTTTTCTCTCTCTGCTGAAAACGAAGTGGTGATTAGTGATTCCTGCTGATTTTATTGAGGAGCCTGATACTGGAACATGGAAGATTGTCGGCAGAAAAACTGAAGATGGGAAAGGGTGCGAGAGTAAAGTTAGCCTGCACTAGTTCTCCAGGGCCTGGGTCTGGGGAGGCGATGCCTGTTTGTTTTTATTGTAATCTCCTAGTGTCTAAAGGAGGTCCTGAATTCTGACTTTTGAAGCTCTGCCCTCTTAACAGTGGTCAGTATCTAGGCTGATAGAGTGAATTGTTCAGAGTGTGGCTTCCAGAGAAGACTGAGGCACAATGGCTGGGCCCCCATGCAGCAGTAGCTGACATGGGGGTGAGCTAACACCGTGTCCCCGAGCCCCTAGACCAGGGGAGCTATAGGCACATGAGTTAGGTTGGAGCTAGAAGGATGTTTTACCAGGCTCTTTCCTGAGCTGGAAGCAGGGCAGGGAGCAGCAAGCCAGTTGGCAGACTTGTCTTCTCTGCCTTAAAGTACTTTGTTTCTGTTGCTAACAACAGACATGGGTAGTGTAAACAAAACACAGACACATAGACACACATGTGGAGACTGAAAATTTGAGTTGTCAGGAGCAGGCAGAGGGGCTGAAGTGGATGAAGACTGAAAATGTGTAGCTGATACAGTACCAAAAGTGTAATGTATAGGACTGAAATTGACATTTTGAGATTTGACGGTTGGTTATAGCCCTTGTCTCTACTGTTGAGGAACAGTGTCTTCTTACTTTTTGTTGAACTCAATGTGCAGGGTTAATCTTATGAGTATAAAGTAAACTGAAAGTAGATCACTAAAAATTGAGACAGGGACTAAGGGAGGAAGGAGGAGGAAGGGTAGGAGTAGGAGCATGGGCAGGAGGGAGGGAAGTGTATATGAAATACATGAAACTTGTCAACTTTAGAAAAACAAAATGTGTAGCTGAGTCTCTGAAGAGACTTAGTGTGCCGCGGGTGCTCTCTCCATCCTTTTTGGTGGGCAGCTGTGTGAGAGGAGCCTGCAAAGGGAGATGATCGGGTCTGGATGCCACAGATTTCAAAGACAGGTTGTTTGTTCGGTGAGACAGATCTATGTTCTGGCAGGCACTCCTCCGAGCCTGGGGCTGGTGACGGGAGGGGTTGGAGGCAGCTTCTTTCCTTCTGTCTTGCCCTTCCTTTCACACTTTACTCACTGAGTCTGGTTAGTGCTCATGTGTGGTAGCCATTGATCAGCAGCAGCTGTGGAGTTTCTGGGCTGACCTACAAAAGCCATCTATATCTGCCTGCTTAAACACGCGACTGTTTTGGGTGAACTCAGCTTCTCTAGAAAGGGTAGTCTTAGTAGCAAGAGGCTGACCAGTTAGTGCTACAGGAAGTTTAGAATAAAGCTCAAGATTCAGATAGATTGTGATTAGGGTGATTGTGAGTCTGCACTGCTGGAGTGGGTTAGATGTTCTCCCTTCCTTCATTCCAGGGTCACACAGGGATCTAAAATGACACCTGCAGAGTCGCTTCCAATTTTGTGGGGGGAGAAAAGTGACTAAATAAGAGCTTCAGAGCACTCCACAACAGGTGTGACTTTGAGCACTTGGTTCACAGATTATCTGGCCTTTGGGATGATTATCCAAGGGTGTAGGTGTTTGAAGCAGATCTTGACTGGGCTCTCTCTGCCGTCTCACTGCTTTCTTGGACCATGTGTGACACGCCTTAGGAATATCCCATGTATCAGTAACTAGTCAAGATCAGTTTCAATCTTTCAGAAGCAGTGAGACTGCAGTTCTGTCTGAGGGGTGAGACATGAGCATGTGTGGATCTTTATCCCCTAGGCATTGATGTGGCAGTGTTTGTCTCTCCTGGGTGTGAAAAAGGAATTAGGAGTGTCCCCTGGGTTAGGCTTTCAAAACTGCCTTCAAGTTTCATTTTTATCTGGCAGCCTTCTTGGTTAAAGTAGGTGGTGAGGGTATAACACACTGAGAGCTTATAGCAGCTGCTTTGCTCCGGGGCTTAGGGCTGCATGGAAGGCATGCATTCCATGGCATTTGTTACTACAGGAGTTAAATTACCAAGGTACACGTGAATGGGTCACCTATTTTTATAATTTAGAAGGTATGCAAGATTATCCTATAATGATAGCAGTCTGACTCATATTCTTATAAGCTTTCTTGACTAGGTCAGAGAAGGGTGGAGTTTGTCTGAAGAATTTCACATTGCCCTGGAGAGCCTAACAAAGTTGCCTCCCATGACCTCCATCATCTCTGCAGTCAATGTGGCACAAAGGCTAGGAATCCCTGAGGAGAACATTTGTCATTCTCTTTCTGTTCTCTAGCTTAGGGCAGGGGTAAGAGGCCCTGTGCCTGGTCCTCAGGAGAGATAGTTGATTAGTGCTCTTATGGAATGGAATTGGACCCAGCTTAACTCTAAAGCTGTAACAACTCCAAAGCAGGACATGTGCAAGGTGGTCAGAATAAACGATGGTCTTGTAATGGAGTAGATTCTAAACCACCAGGTTCAGGTGGCTTCTTGGAAAGGCTGAAGAAGAGACAAGAAAACCTTACCAAGCTGGATCTCGTGTCTTGCCCTCCACCTGAGTCTCGACAAGCTTCCTAGCAAGCTGCATGATTCAGGTGAGCAGGGAGTGTATGTTGAGGCCTCTCCCACCAGTCAGGAGCATGTAGAACCGTGTTGTGTTTTCTTTACTGTGTTTTCAGTGACTGGCCTCATACCTAGCACAGAGCAGATGTGTGGTCATTGTTTGTGGCTCAAGTGGTTTCCCAGGGGGGGACTTTGGACTACCCTTGGGTCATAAAGAGGATTTGGCCAAGTGTAGAGAGCACACTAGGCTGTCAGTGGTTGGAGCACAAGAATATGGAGCAAAAATGGACATGTTTGGAGCGGGGTTGTTCTGCCTGGAGAGAGGGTGAGATGCAGGGGGTGGTGGTTGAGGAGGGAAGGAAGAGGAAAGTGAGGTTGGTTGGAACTGGAGGACTCTGGGTCTGGTGTAATTGGACATTGAGGAGCTTAGAAGAATGACATGGGTGTCTTGATGGTACAAGATGCTTCACCTGTCATTTTGGAAATGGGGTGATGAAGGAGAACTAGCAATAGAATAGTAGTAGACATGAATTTAGTGTCTCCTAGGGACTGGCACTCAGTAAAGTGTCATGTGTATTACAAGAGGCCACTGCAGTAAACGATATGAGGTGACAGCTAGAGAAAAGCTGCTATATTTGGCTATATTTGGTTTTTACTTGGTTAAGTAAAAAAATGGCTCCAAGGACATCTTCCTCCTGGGCTCTGCTTCGTTAAACTTGTCCTTGAAGCCTCTGGGGCTGTTATCTGGCTTCACTGGGGCTGCTGAGCTTTTGCATACTCCCTGCCAGGAACTAATGGCCTTGGGTGTGTCCCCAATCCAGCCATCTGGAAGGTCAGAGAAATCAGCCGCTAGAATGTGCCCATCAGTGCTGTGAGGGGTTACAACCTGTCAGTGCAGTCTCAAGCCTGGGAACTGCTTCTTTCACAGGGCTTTTCAAAGTTGGAACAGGCCGACTGTCCTAGCACTGACTGCTCCCTTATTTGGACACTAAATTTCCAGGGTGAGATTGGACTTCTCTTTTGTTAGGGGCAAGTTTTCAAAGTATCTGCCATCCTTGCGAGTGGTTTTCAAGGAGATAGCCTGACGCCTTACCACTTAGAAGTAAGTGGTAATGTCCACTTACCTCTGTGTCTGTAGGGGAGAAGTGGATGACATCATTACAGAGCCGAGAGACAGGGCAGCTCAGGCTTAAGAGTCTACTGCGAGGCCAGCACCGTGGCTCACTAGGCTAATCCTCCACCTTGCGGCGCCGGCACACTGGGTTCTAGTTCCGGTCGGGGCGCCGGATTCTGTCCCGGTTGCCCCTCTTCCAGGCCAGCTCTCTGCTGTGGCCAGGGAGTGCAGTGGAGGATCTGCATCCCATGGGAGACCCGGATAAGTACCGGGCTCCTGGCTTCGGATCAGCGCGGTGTGCCGGCCGCGGCGGTCATTGGAGGGTGAACCAACGGCAAAGGAAGACCTTTCTCTCTGTCTCTCTCTCTCTCACTGTCCGCTCTGCTTGTCAAAAAAAAAAAAAAAAAAAAAAAAAAAGAGTCTACTGCGAGGGTCTGAGACAACTACATGCCCAGCCTTGTGATTTACCTCTTGGCTTTGGGGAGCTTGCTGTGCCCATGGACTTGGTGGATTTGCCATTTATCAACCGAGCTAAAGCTTTTACCAGTAGGCACTTGCTGCAGGGCAGCCTTCAGCCCCTTGGTGATTACTATGTTTTGACTTTTTAATTTTATTTCATTTGAAAAGCGAGAAGATGCTGTGGGAGGGATGGCTTTAGGCTGGAGGGCAGTGCAAGAGAGAGTCCGAGTCCTCTGCTCACAGCATCTAGGGCTTGGCCAGGCCCTTCTGGCTCCCAGGGAACTGGAAGCTAGAACCAGGAGTTGAGCTGGGACTCAAATCCAGGTACTCCAGTAATGGAGGCAGGCATCCCAAGTGGCTTCTTTTTTTTTTTTTTTTTTAATTTTTTTAAATTTTTTGACAGGCAGAGTGGACAGTGAGAGAGAGAGAGAGAGAAAGGTCTTCCTTTTACCGTTGGTTCACCCTCCAATGGCTGCTGCGGCCAGCATGCTGCTGTGGCCGGCGCACCGGGCTGATCCAAAGCCAGGAGCCAGGTACTTCCTCCTGGTCTCCCATGCAGGTGCAGGGCCCAAGCGCTTGGGCCATCCTCCACTGCAGTCCCAGGCCATAGCAGAGAGCTGGACTGGAAGAGGAGCAACTGGGACAGAATCCGGCACCACGACCGGGACTAGAACCCGGTGTGCCGGCGCTGCAGGTGGAGGATTAGCCTGTTGAGCTGCGGCGCCAGCCCCAAGTGGCTTCTTAACCACTGTGCCAAACGCCCACTGTGATTACTGTGCTTGGGCTCGAAGTTTCATGCTGTATTCAGAAGAGGCTGTAAATCATAAAGACAGGTAGGGCTGAGGAATGGCGATGGGACCTTCAGCTGCACTTGTCAAGGACCCGAAACTGAGCAGTTCCTCCTTTCCAGAGAGAAAACATTTTCAGCAGTGCTAAGTCCTTTCCATGCAATACACTATCTTAATCTACACGGCAATACATTGTGGTTGGAACTGTTGCCTCCATTTTGCAGATGAGAAAACTGAAATTTAGAAAGATTAGGTAATTCATCCAAAGCTTTGTAGCTAGTAGGGGCAGATTTTCATTCCCAAGGACCACTGTTTTCTGATTATTCATATTAGAAGAAACCACAATAAGCCTTTTTTTAAAGAGTAATTTTAGATTTACATAAAAGTTGCAAGAGTAGTAAAGAGAGTTCTTATACAGTATAGAACATGCAAGCCATTAAGTGTTTTTCTTTTCTAGTACATTTTATGAGAATTCATTGGAGGGTAGGGAATAGATTTGGAGTGAAGACATTTTTTCCAAAGTTTCCAATTTGGTGATTTTTCAGTGAGGATTTTTGAGAGTCCGTCAGAGTATATTGTTTCATCCCCATTTCCACTGTCTCAGCTCTGCTTGTATTGGGCTAAACCTGGCTTTGCTATCTGGTTTCACAGTCAAGTAACATACTTTCTGACTCAGCAGAGTCAGGTGGTGACTGAGTTTCAGAGAATTGGGAAAGGCAGGTAGCTGTGGGGAGGATCTTTAGCAGCCCGGCTTCTGGACACAGTTCTGGCAGGGCTGTGACAGGAGAGTGTTAATATTTTCAGCTGATGTTGGATGGCTGGGAGCCAGAGCCCTCTCAAGGGACAGAGGGAGCATCTAAGCTGTGAGGCTGTTGACTTAGATGCTCTCTTGGGTCTATCCTTGTATGGTGCCAGAGTAGTTAGTGATGGTCCCTGCTGTGGGCCCAGGCTGCAGTCTGCAGGCAGGCAGGCTGGCTGTGAGCAGGATGATATCTGTGGGCAGCTGGTGCACTTTCCTTTGGGTCCCAAGGCACATTCTCCATTTAAGGAAAAGGGGTCTGCAATCTTCTTGGCTCTGGGTGTGAATGGGCTGGTCTGAAGTTTGCTTATGGCCTTTGCTGGATGTGCTTTTTCAATGAGATCATTCCAGAATTACATTCCTATGAAATTGTATTTCACTCAAGATGTGGAACTGGATTTGTGTAAAAGCATTGGCACTAAAACTCAGGGCTCAGAATAAGACTGAAAGGAGAAAGAGATAATCAGATCTTCTTTAGAAGGAGGGGGAAGACAGAAGGAGCGAAAACAGTTGTTAAAGGATTTTACATTTTAAGTTGGGACACTGTAAGCATACCCGGAGACTCGGGATTACTGTTCAGCCCACTAAAGGCACACTTCATGTTTGTTGTCCCAGCTGCCTGCCCCCATCAGGAGTGTGGGCTCAAAGGAGCAAATATAGGGAAGTGTACTTGAATCTAAGGTTGATGGGAAGTACAGGAAACCCAGGTGTCTCCTTGTCATGGTGTTCAAGTCCCATCCTTGTCTTTCTAGCCTCATTTTGTCCAGCCTTCCACATTTGATGCATCTCTCTCTCTCTCTCTATCTCTCTCTCTCTGTCACACACACACACACACACACACACTCACTGTACTGCTACTGCTATGATCTATTTATACATGGAAACCAAATATGTAGTTTGCCCCCTATAATGGCAATTTTCCAGCTCTCTGGACATTAATTGGGTATCCTACAGTTTAATCCAGTCTTGACACTAGCTGCTCAGAGTTAGGACAAAACCCATAGTTTTGGCTGGTGCCACGGCTCACTTGGCTAATCCTCCACCTGCGGCACCAGCACCCCAGGTTCTAGTCCCAGTTGAGGCGCTGGATTCTGTCCCGGTTGCTCCTCTTCCAGTCCAGCTCTCTGCTGTGGTCTGGGAAGGCAGTGGAGGATGGCCCAAGTACTTGGGCCCTGCACCTGCATGGGAGACCAGGAGGGAGCGCCTGGCTCCTGGCTTCGGATCAGTGCAGCGTGCCAGCCTCAGCGCGCCAGCCATCTGTCCGTAGCAGGCCATTTGGGGGGGTGAATCGATGGAAAGGAAGACCTTTCTCTCTGTCTCTCTCTCTCTCACTGTCTAACTCTGCCTGTCAAAAACAAAGCAAAACAAAACAAATCATAGTTTTAAGGGCTTAGTCTCACAAGACTGACCCCACCTCAGACCCTGATCTCAAGTCCAGCCCACTCATATTTCTGACTATGAAATTGGGAGAGGGTTCCTGCAGCTCACTCCTTGAATCTGGTAATTTGCTAGAACAGCTCACAGAATGCTATTACTAGTTTGTTATTATTTTTAATTTTTTAAATGTTTTATCTGAGAGAGAGCACTGCCATCTGCTAGTTCATTACCCTAGTGCTCACAACAGCGAGGGCTGGATAGGGAACACAATCCAGGTTTCCCATGGGGCGGCAGGAACCCAATTATTTGAGCCATCACTGCTGCTTCCCAGCTGGAGTCCAGAGTCACTGGGAATCCAGCCTAGGCCCATACCAACTCCAGTGCCCATACCCCACCCTTCTCTTATTAAGGTTACAACTCAGGAACAGCTAAATGGAAGAGATGCATTAGGCATGGTGTGGGGGCAGGGCGTGTAGCTTCCATGCCCTGTGTGGACGTGATACCTTCCCAGGTCCTTGATGTGTTCACCAACCCGGAAGCTCTCCAAACTCTTCGAAGTGGAGGAGTTTTTGTGGGGATTTTATTTTGTAAGCATGATTGCTTCAACTACTGCTTGTTGGTGATCACCTCAGTCTGCATCCTCTTTCTGCACCCCAGAGGTCAAAGGTTGAGGCTGAAGGTTCCATGTCATCATCTGCTTTGGTCTTCCTGGCACCCAGCCCACTCTATAACCCACTCCATAGGGTCCACCAGGAGTTACCTTATTAGCATAATCTCAGGTATGGTTGACAGGGACTCTATGAATAACAGAACAGGCTTTTCTCTTCAGTCACTCAGGAAATTCCATGGTTTTTTTTTTTTTTTTTTTTTAAGCTCTGTGCTGGGATCCAGGAAGAAGACCAAATATTTATTTCTTACCACATCACAATAACACACACACAGAGAGAGCTCCTGCATGCTGGCGATGTGAGGTCATATTCTGTATGATGTCTTGTATTGCTGTGTGTACCCTGTTCACTTGAGTGTTCTTCTTGCCTCTTGTCTCCTGAGGGCACTCCAGTCACTTCAGAACTATTGCAGGGGCCAGCATCATGGTGTAGCAGGTAAAGCTGCTGCCTACAATGCCGGCATCCCATATGGGTGCTTGTTAGAGTACCAGCTGCTCCACTTCCAATCCAGCTCCCTGCCAATGTGCCTGGGAAAACAGCAGAATATGGCCTAAGACGTTGGGTGCCTGCACCCACGGGGGAGACCCAGATAAAGCTTCTGGCTCCTGCCTTTGACCTGACCCAGCACCAGCCGTTGTGGCCATTTGGAGAATAAAAGAGAATATGGAAGATTTCTCTCTCTCTCTCTCTCTCTCTCTCTCTCCCTCTCCCTCTCTCCCTCTCTCCCTCTCTCCCTCTCTCCCTCTCTCCCTCTCTCCCTTCCTCTCCCTCTCTCCCTTCCTCTCCCTCTTTTTCCCTCCCTCCCTCCCTCTCCCTTTCTCCCTCTCTCTGTCCCTCTCTCTTTTCACTCCCTGTCTCCCTCTCTCTCTTCCTCTCCCTCCCTGCTTTTCAAATAAATAAAATAAATCTTACAAACAAAGTCATTGCAGCATTGCTTTCTCTGAAATATTTTGTGCTGCCATCAGTTATTTTCTGGTTCTTTTGTGCTGTCGCTGCTGCTTGTGTTATCCTGTTGTTCCTGCACTTCTCAATGGGTATTTTTAGAGGATAAGGAATATTTCCCCCAATTACTAGTATAGGACTTGGTAAAGAGTGGATGTTTATGAAATTTTTGAAGGAAATGATTTGGATATAACAGAGTCAAGTACTGCAGGCAGGACAAGCTGTATCATGATGGCTAATATAGCGTGACATTAGAGGTCTGAGGACTAGCACCAACTTGCTGAAAAGGTGGGGTGGGTGTGGGTGTGGGTATGGGTGTGGGTGTGTTTCCTTGAGTACACAAATGTAGAGAAGTTTCTGGAGTGGCAAGATTGAGAGTCTAGTGAGTGCTTGGTTCCATGGACAAATTACAGGGATTGGGTTTGGACTCACTCAAGGTTAGATGATGCTACTTCCTGAGAAGTGTTTGCAGAGCTGCAACAGAATGGAAAGAAGAGAGCTCTAGATTGGGAATTGAGGATTCTGGGTAGTGGTGGTCATGATAGTCTTTTTTTTTTTTTTTAAGGCTTATTTTACTTATTTGAAAGGCAGAGTTACAGAGAAAGAAAAGGAGAGAGAAAGAGAGAGAGAGAGAGAGAGAGAGAAGAGAGAAACTTCCACTCACTGGTTCGCTCCCCAAATGGCTGCAATGGCCACGGCTGGGCTAGGCTGAAGCTGGGAGCCAGGAGCTTCTACCAGATCTCTCACCCAGGTGCAGGGGCCCAAGCACTTGGGCCACTTTCTGCTGATTTCCCATGCTCATTAGCAGGGAGCTGGCTTGAAAGTGAAGCAGCCAGGACTCGAACCAACACCCATATGGGATGCTGGCACTGCGGATGACAGCTTAACCCACTATGCCACAGCATAGTGCCATAGCAGTGGCCCCAGTAAATCTTTTTTAAAAAGTAATGATAAGAACAACATAGCCTGTACTGTGAACCAGATAGCATTATGGGCGCTTCACATGTATTAACTCATTTATCCTTACATTAACTATAGCTGCTGTTAATTGTTGACATCTGAAGAAGCTGAGATGACACAGCTATCAAACAGTTCTAGACCTGGTTCTGCACTTACTAATCGAGTGACTTGGGACAAGACATCTAACTGCCCCTTACCCCTACCCCTGCTCAGCTTCCTCCTCTGTGAAATAGAGAAAATACCTGTTGCATCCTGGGCTTATTGGTGGGCTCAGATGAGATGACATGTGGAAGTGTGTTTAGAAGGCTTAAAACACTGTAAAGAACTTTGGAGCCAGCACAAGGGAAGAAGGGAAACTTGCAAAATGGTTGTAGTTTAGATACTAGGCTCACACTTAATGTGTAAGTTGCTGAGCATGGGCCACAGTTGTATTCACAGCTGTGCTCATTGACTAGTGTTAGTATCTTTGAGTATATTAGAATCAGGATTTGCACTGCCATTTAAAAATCAATAAACTGATTTTTTTTTTTTTTTGACAGGCAGAGTGGACAGTGAGAGAGAGAGAGACAGAGAGAAAGGTCTTCCTTTTGCCGTTGGTTCACCCTCCAATGGCCGCCGCGGCCAGCGCGCTGCGGCCGGCGCACCGCGCTGATCTGATGGCAGGAGCCAGGTGCTTCTCCTGGTCTCCCATGGGGTGCAGGGCCCAAGCACTTGGGCCATCCTCCACTGCACTCCCTGGCCACAGCAGAGAGCTGGCCTGGAAGAGGGGCAACCGGGACAGAATCCGGCGCCCCGACCGGGACTAGAACCTGGTGTGCCAGCACCACAAGGCGGAGGATTAGCCTGTTGAGCCACGGCGCCGGCCAATAAACTGATTTTTATTGGAGCCAAATGTGCATGTGAATGGTCAAATTGTCAGTGGAGCAGATATTTTAGTAAATCAGCCCTCCTTTCCCTCCCAGCTAGGGAAGCAGCGGGCAAGCAGGATGATGAGCAAATATTTGCATGGGGGAGGATTCTGTTGGGCCCTTGGGGACAGTGAGCCCATGTAACAGCTGACTGCAGGATTGTCTTGGTAATGGAGACTGTGTGCTGCGAAGTAACCCGCTGCTGGCACTAAGCACACAAATGTGCCAGCACTTGAGTTTCAAGGAGCGAAGCTGTGGTCAACCAGGCACCGTGGATGTGGAAGAATGAAGCAGACTGAAGGGACAGTGTCTCTGTGAGCAGTGCAGAAGGGGCAGTGCTGTCTTCTGCTGAGGCACAGCTGTTAGCAGTGTTCCCTGGACCGTCTCAGAGCCAAGGAGCTTCCTCCATGAAGTCTGAGCTCATAATGCCTCCAGGCCTGAGAGCCTCTTGGATTGTCCGTGATGCCTATGTGAATAATTATAGATCACTGAACAGAACCACTAGTCAGCTACATCCCTCAAAAATGCATAATTGTAGGCTACAAATATGAAAATATACAAGAGCTTAGCTGCGTGTCATACATCATTACAAGAGGCAATGGCATGAGTCAGCTGTGACTTGGGTGGCTTTTAGTATGATGGGAGCTGCTTGGTGAGCTTGCTGGCTAGCCCAGAAGAGGGGAGAAGCACATTCCCCAGGAGTGTGTGGGAAATACAGATTGGGACCACAGCCTGCTGCTGTACCTGCGGTTGCACAGCTGAGTGAGTCTGGCTATCGGAAGGTAGATTTGCCTCCTCTTTGGGGGTTTTCTCCAGAACCAGTTTACAAACCACATTAGCAAAGATCACATTTGTGTTGGCATTTCTAAGTCTAGTATTTTTTAGTTTAACTGTTTAAATATTCCTGAGGGCCTGTGACATGTAGTAGTTGATAAATGGCTGATACTCAAGTTTGAAACCGTGCTTAGGGACTCTAGGCAGCAGGGCCTCGTGGCTGGGAAGCCTCTCTTACTGCCCAGCCTTGCCATCCCTGTTGAGCTCTGTAAACCTCTACTCACCATGGCCTGTATGCTTACAGGGAGGGCAAAGTGGATTCTGATTCCAATTCCTTTTCATATTTATTCAGTTAATTTTTTATAGGGAGACAGAGAAACAAACAGAGGTTTCTTTTTGGTTGTTTTACTCCTCAGATGTCTGAAACTACTGGAGCTGGATCAAGCTGAAGAACTCAGGAGTGAGAGCTCAACTGGGTCTCCCTTGAGGGTGACAGAGACCCAATTACTTGAGCTATCTACCTGCTGCCTCCCAGGGTGTGCGTTAACAGGAAGCAGGAATTGGGAGCCGAGGTGGAACTTAAACCCAGGAACTCCCATATGAGATGTGGGTGTCACAAGTGGCGTATTAACTGCTAGGCCAGACTCTCACACCAGGACCAGGATTCTTAAAATGTTTCTGTGAAGAAGTTTCTGGAAGTTGTGTATTCCCTAAATGTGCATGTGAATTTTCTATGGAGATGCTTGGGATTTATGAGTTACTTAAAGGACTCTGTGACCTCGAAGTGAATAACCACTGCTGTACTGTAAAATGTGGGGATTTGGGACATTCTTCATATGTATCCCCTTTGATATTAAGGTTCCGCAGTATACTAATTGTGAAATAAGAAGGTATTCTTTAGTTTATACTTTTCTGGGGGGAGGGAGTGAGGTCATACCACATTGAATGAGTTAGCAAACATGAAGGATGGAGATTTGGGGGCAAGTGTTACGGCATACATAGTGTGTTAATCTGCCACGTGGGACACCACATCCCATATTGGAGTGCCTGGGTTCTGGTCCCAGCTCTGCTTCCCATCCAGCTTCCTGCTAATGCACTCCCTGGCAAGCAGCAGGTCATGACTCAAGTTCTTAGATCCCTGCCATACAGTTGGGAGATGTGGATGGAGTTCCTGTCTTTGACCTGGCTTAGCCCTGGCTGTTGCAGGCATTTTGTCGCTCCCCCTCTTCATGGAGGAACGACACAGGACCCTGCACTGTTCTTTTGTCTGCTCGGCCCTTCCCGGGTTTGCTGCTGGTTCTTCCCGGGTTGGCTACCGTCCCTTCCACCTCCGTGGAAGGGCGGTTCCCCCTGCCACTTTCCCCACTTCCGCGGGGGAGCGGCACACCGCCGGCCGGCTCGCTCAGGGGCTGCACAGGTGTTCCTCTTAGATGTTCCTGGTGCATGTTGTCTCTCTCCTCCTTTATAGTCCTCTTCCACCAATCCCAACTCTGCTACCCACACGCCGAGTATGCTGCTCTCCTCCAATCAAGAGCAGATCCTGCTGCTTATTGGTTGAACTGGAGGCAGCTGTGTAGAAGCTGTTTCCTCCTCTCCTAGCGCCATATTGTGGGAGAGCAGATGCATAGAATAAGTCTTAATTCCAGTAACTTAGTCTAGTCCGAGTTGCTCCCCACACATTTGGGAAGTGAACCAGCAGATGGAAGATGCCTGTCTGTCTGTCCTTCCACCTGCCCAATTCAAGTAAGCAAAGTAAATACATTTAAAAAAAGAAGTTTATAGAATTTCCTTGAGAAAATCGAGATAATGTTCCAAAGGCTCTGAGGGTACCGCCCAAACAGGGATTTCAGAACTGTTCCAGAACTTGTTAAAATAAAGGTGCAGGCCTCTAAGGACTACTTTGAAGATGGTGACCTCTGGTGTATCTGTTAAGTAATCTGTTTCATTACTTACAGTTATGCTCTCATGCCCTCAGCAGTGGGAGCCAGGCCTGTAGCCCTAGAACATCCTGAGAACAGGGGGATTTTAGACTGACTTCTTTGAAAATAGCTCCATAGTCATTAGGTTGTCATTCACAGGGCGTTTAGCAGAGCAGTTGCCTGAGTCTGAGGGGGAAGTTTGGGGTCCCTGGAGAGAAGTGAGAGTATCTGAAATACTGTTGTTACCCAAGTGGACCAGATGTATTTCTTGCCAGGTTGAGGAGCCCAGGTTTGTCTGGTAGTGGTGTCAGGGGCCTTGACAGACCCCAGCCTGTTGGCCATGGCCTCGTCTGCCAGTGCTGCCCCAGACCACTTCCATGAGGAAGCCATAGCTACATCGAGATCTCTAGGCTCGTGGATGGTATTGTGGTGGGACGGAGGGTTTATCTGTGGCCTATGGGGTCCTTTCCCCTCTGAGTTTTAAATTTTTCAGTCAACCCTAAGAATTAAGGACTCTCAGTATGGAGAGGATCTTAGGTGGCCCTTGTGCCAGTGTCCAGAGGGAGGGGAGGGAATGGGAGGGCAGGAGACTAACTTTTGCTGGCTTTTTTACTGTTGTATTCACAGTGTGTGACTGCGTGAGTGGCATGTGGTAGGGGACCAAAAAATGCTTGTGGGATGAGTGAGCATCCACAGATACCAGCACTTTCTGCAGACCAATGTCATTCATTACTTTGTTCATTTCCTTGACACATATTAATAAACTCCCACCATGTGCCAGTTACTCTTAAGTTCTGTGATACCACAATGAGCAAGACAACCCACATCCTCAAGCGCTTACTCTGTAATTGAAAAATAAGAAGTTAAAATGAATGTATGGTCTCTGATTGGGATTTAAGAATAGAAAGTTCTTCCTCATTTGGGCCTCTTGGGGTCTTCTCTTTAGGGAACCCTAGAAAGCACAACTAAGCCCCTCTTTCACCTGAGAGCGCTTCAGAGTTGTTAGGGCAGTCATCATCCCCTTCCCAATCCTAGCCTCTCTTCTCCAGGGTAAACAGTTTCAGTTCCTTTTGTCCTCTCCCCCTGGTCTGTATCTAAGTGCCTGCTCCATCCTGGTCACCCTACCTAGCTGCAGTCCGCACTAATGGGGCCGTCCCTCTGTGGGTATGGAGTCCAAAGCACAGCACAGCTCCCCAAAGTGCACTTCCAGGGAGCCTTCCTGCCTGGAGCCTCTCTTATCACTCTGCCTCTCTCTGCTCTCCCTCGGGCCCAGGCAATAGATGTAAGAGAAGGCTCCGGGCATGGCTGGACTGAGAGCATCTTCATAAGTGGCCAGTGCTGAAATTGAACTCTTGTCACCCTCTGTGCTCCACCCTACACACTTGGTGCAGAGGCATCTGTACACGGCCTTGCTGCCTTTCCTTTTCTGAGTTACAGCCCTTCCTTACCAGGGAAATTAGCATGACAAAGCAAGCTGTAAGCATGCTATTCTTGTCCTTTGTCATATTTTCCACTCCATCCCCCCACCTAAACTAAGTTGAGTCCTGTGACATCACAAAAGTAGGCTATTGTATCAACAGTTGTGATGTCACCCATAGAGGATTATGACTCCAGGAAGAATGGAAGGAGGGAGTGTAGCCGGCAGGAAACCACCTGGGAACAAAGAAGTCATTTTCATGGAAATCTTCACCCCAGAAGCCTGAGTTAGCCTTTCAGTGCTGGAGCGATCCTGGAAGCCTCTCTTCTTAGCTTCCTCTTTCTAAGATTAATGTTTGGTTTGTTGACATTGCCTGAGTCTGAGCCTGTGTGGAAGACCCCTGCTGGTGGACTAGCTTCTGAGCAGGCTTTGTTTGGGGTTTATTCAGGAGGTCCGAGCTTCATAGAGGGGAGCCTGGGAGGAAGACTGATGGAGATGTGCATGGCCCCTGGGCCAAGGGGAAGCTGGTGTGCAGCTACTTCTCAGGCAGAGGAGCTGTTCTGCCAGCTGCTCCCTGAAGCCCTGGGTGTACCCCCACGGACCTGCGTGGTGCTGCCTGCGTGCTTAAGGGGCAGAGCTGGGAAGTCCTTTGCTTCTTGACATAGACTAAAAATGTCTGTTCCAGAGGCTTCCCACACTGTTTCAGACGATGGGCCTTAGTGTTTCCATAATTTGTTTTCCAGTGCCCATAGGTCCAAAGAAATGACCAAGCTTCACTCTATTAAGTAGTTAGTCTTAAACAACTTAGTGGGTATTTATACCCTGTCCTAACAACTGAGTATTCATCTGAAAAAATTCTACCAGCAAATTGAATAGAAAAAATGTTTTTTTAATTCTTGAATAGCCACAGTTACTAATGGGCAGTGTACATGTGTCAGACTTTGGAATCAGAATGGGTACTGCCATCCTCATTTTCTGTTCCACATTGCTTTTCACATGGTACTTGCATCTTATCACAGCGAGTGCTGAAAATCCAGATTCACAAAGAAATGACATCATCGAAAAGAATGTAGTGCACTGTAATGTTGAGGGCGAACTCGTGGTCTGACAAATGTGGAGTGTGGCTGTTTCCCTCAGCATTTTTAATTATCTTGCAGCACCCCTGTGAGTTCATCAAGATGCTCCCGGGCAACACAGCATGCACTTGGAAAGCTACAGATCTTTGCTCGCCAAGTAGGACTTGCTGTTTGAAGGAGGAATAAGAGGCAAAATCTGTCCCCTTCGCGACCCTTAAAGGAATTGGACAGATGGATGGATAGACTCCCCTCATCTGTATTCTCACCTCCAGCACTACTGTTCTGTTGGGGGAAAGCCTGTCTCTGAGTAGGATCTGTGTTAGTGAGCTCCTCCCATCCACAGTTGGGGAAGAATAATGATGCGCATCTCTTAATTTTGTGTTGATTCACGAAATTGTACCCGAACTACATGGCTTAAAAGTAAAGTGGAATCTTAACACCAAGAACTCGGGGACCTGGCGTTGGACCTTTCCAAACTCTTTTCTGTTAGCTGGGCTACAGGAGACCAAGCTCTGCCATCTCTGATAGATTCTAGTGCCAGCCTGACCCTGGGATCTGCCACTTACTGTGAAATTCTGGGCAAATTACAGTCTCTCTTTACCTCAGTTTCTTCATTAATAAAAAGAAAGAGAGCTGTCTCATGGTTGTAACGAAGATGAAATGAGATTAAATGCGTAGAACCAGCAGAGCATGACCACATAGGTGCACTTTGTTCTACTGCTTTCCAAAATCTAGGAACAAAAGGCTTTGCTCCAAACCCCTTTATTGTTTTAAACAAATTTAGTATCTTTAAAACACTTTTTTAATTTACTTATGTAATTTACCATTTGAAAGGCAGAAAGAGACAGGCAGAGATCTTCCATCTGCTGGTTCACTTTCCAGATGCCTGCAACAGCTGGGGCTGGGCCAGGCTGTAGCCAGGAACCAGATCTCCATCCACATTTCACATTTGGATGGCAGGGATCCAAGTACTTGAGCCATCACCTGCTGCCCCCCAGGTGCATTAGCAGGAAAATGGAGTCAGAAGCAGAATCAGGACTTGAAACCAGGCTCGGATATGTAACAGTGGGTAGTCCCAAGCAGTGCTTTAACTGTTACACCAAACATCCACTTGGTAACTTCTTGATAACTTTGGTCTGTGGATCTCATGTTCCCAGTTCTGTTGAACTCTGCCTTCTGTATGCTGTTTTAAAATGTTTTATTGAAGTTTGTCTTACAACCAATAAAGTATATGAGGGGTCTTCAAAACCCACATGGAAAATATGTACTATGAAAAAACTATGCATGGATTTCAAAAGTTTTTCACTAAAACTTTTCTTTTAATTCCATTTTCCATGAAATTTTTAAAAAGATTTATTTATTTGAAAGTCAGAATTACACACAGAGAAAGGAGAGGCAGAGAGAGAGGTCTTCCATCCGATGGTTCACTCACCAATTGGCCACAATGGCTGGAGCTGCGCCGATCTGAAGCCAGGAGCCAGGAGCTTCTTCCAGGTCTCCCACCTAGGTGCAGGGGCCCAAGGACTTGGGCCATCTTCTACTGCTATCCTAGGCCACAGCAGAGAGCTGGATCGGAAGAGGAGCAGTCGGGACTAGAACTGGCGCCTGTATGGGATCTGGTGCTTCAGGCCAGGGCCTTAACCTGCTGTGCCACAGTGCCGGCCTCTCCATGAATTTTTGAAGTACCCTTGTGTATGTATTCAGCTCAACAAATTTTTACAACTGAACCCTTGTAATCAACACCCAGATAAACAAAGAGAATATTGCCAGTACCTCAGAATCTCCCTCCAGTCTCCTTGTGGTACATCACCCTCTTTGTGGGTGGCCACTATTCTGACTTCTAATAACATAAATTTTTTGTCTATGTTTCTTTTTTCTGTGAATAGGATCATGTATTTGTGTTTGGTGTCTGGCTCTTTTATTCAATATAATATTTGAGGTTTATTCATGTTATATGTAGCTGCAGATTGTTCATTCTCATCACTATGTAGTATTCCACTATGTAAATACACCATAAAATTTACTCTACAGTCTTCTGATGATGGACATTTGGGTAGTATTCAGTTTATATCACTTGTGGGTAGTGCTGCTATAAACATTCTCATACTTGCCTTTTGGTACACACGTATGTGCCTTTCAACTAGAACAGAAACTGCTGGGTCACAGGTATGCATGTATTTAAGCTTCAGTGTATTCCAAAGGGGTAGTAGTAATTTACACCTCCACTGCCAATGTGTGAGAGTTCCAATTGCTTCATGTCCTTAGTACCACTAGGTATATTCTTTTTCATTTTCTCTGTTCCACTAGATATTTTAATGGTTTTATGTTGTGGTTATAATTTTCATTTCCATGATGACTAATGAAATTGGATACCCTTTCCGATATGTTTTGCCATTTGGATATTGTCTCTGGGGAAGTGTCTGTGCTAGTCTTTTGCCATTTTTCTTTTTTTCTTTCTTTAAGATTTATTTTTTTTAACATGTATTTATTTAGTTGAAAGGCAGAGTTACAGAGTTACTTCCATCTGCTGGTTCACTCCCCATATAGCCACCACAGCTAGGGCTAGGTCAAGTCGAAGCCAGGAGTCAGGAACCTCCTCCGGGTCTCCCATGTGAGTGCAGGGGCCCAAGGACTTGGGCCATCTTCCATTGCTTTCCCAGCTGGATTAGCAGGGAGCTGGATTAGAAGTGAAACAGCCAGGGCTCGAACTTGCACTCATGTGGAATGCCAGCAGTGCAGACGGCTGTTTACCACACTGCACCATAGCACTGGCCCTGCCGTTTTTCTTTTGAGTTGTCTTCATACTGATTTGTTCTTCATATATCCTGGATAGATCTACTGAGAATATCTTCTCCCACTCTGAAGGGTTCCTTTTCACTCTCTAAATGACTTTTTTAATCATAGTGTTCTTATTGAATGAAGTCTAATTTACCAGTGTTTTTACAAATCACTGGGCAGAGTGGATGCCATCTTACCCGCAGAGCTGAGAGGCCAAGTGTTTTTTATTATGGTTATTATGTTTTATGTTATGCTTAAGAAATCTCTGAAGGGCAGGCATTTGGCATAGTGGTTATAATGCCACTTGGGATGCCTGCATCCCATATCAGAGCTCCTGGCTTCAAGTCCTCTCTCCGCTCCCCATTCCTGCTTGGTGGTAATGCGCACCCTGGAAGGCAGCAGGGAGACTCGAGTGGTTGAGTCCCTGACACACATATGGGAGACACTGACGGAATTTCTGTTTCAACCTGGCGCAGCTCTGGCTGTGTGAGCATTTGGGAAATGAACGAGTGGGTGGAAGATTCTTCTCTCACCCTCTCTGTCTCTCTGCCTTTCAAAAAAAAGAAAGGGAGAGAGGGAGAGAGGAAAGGAAGAGGGAGGGAGGGCGAGAGGGTAGAAATAAGACTTGCGCAGCACTTGATATTTCCTAGACCTTCTCTGAGAAGGTACAGGTTGTGGGAGGTATGTTTTTCTAGGCAGAGGAGGCATCTTGCCATCAGTCAGATTATCTGAGTTCAACCGGACCAGAAGAAGTATAGGAAGGGTGAAAATGAGGTCGGGATTCAGGGTCAGTAAAGGCTTACTTCCATCTACTGGTTCACTCCCCCTATAGCTCCATATAGTTCAGAAGTTGACATCTGAACTGCATATTTAAGAAAGATTGGGCTGGGGCCAATGCTGTGGTGCAGTGGGTTAAGCCACTGCTTGTGATATTATCATCTTGTAACAGAGTGCACTTCAAGTCATAGCTGCTTTGCTTCTGATCCAGCTTCCTGCTATACATCCTCGAAGGCAGCAGATGATAGCCCAAGTACTTAGGCACCTGCGTTCATGTCAGAGACTCAGATGCAGTTCCTGGCTGCTGGCTTTGGTGTGGGCCAGCCCCGGCTGTTGCAGCCATTTGAGGAGTGAACCAGTCTATGGAAGATTTCTATGTCTCTTCCTCTCTCTTTCTTTGTCACTCTCCCTTTTAAATAAATAAATAAACCTTAAAAGAGAGTGAGGAAGAGGGCCAGAGGACATTGAAGATAGAAGGAATCTTGGGAGTCATGAACATTCCTGGCATGTGCAGGAAATGACAACTGTTACAGCCTGACATGCCCAGTTAGAGGGAAGGCACTTCTGGGAGATGGGATTGTGGCTTTGAATCACCATCATAATTATGGGACCCATTGTCTTGCCAGAGTGAAAGAGGTCAGTGGTTAGTCCCTAGAAGCAGAGTTCTTTGTGGGACAAGCTTCCATTCTGCTTGCTTTTTCCAAGTGGTGACAAATCACTGGGCAGTGTGGGCTCCATCCTACCCGCAGAGCTGAGAGGCCGACTTGCCAGACTGGCATGACAGCCGAGCCTAGGTTTTCTAGACCATCTTGAAAGTAATTGGATTTTGGCCGGCGCCGCGGCTCAATAGGCTAATTCTCCGCCTTGCGGCGCCGGCACATCAGGTTCTAGTCCCGGTCGGGGCGCCGGATTCTGTCCCGGTTGCCCCTCTTCCAGGCCAGCTCTCTGCTATGGCCAGGGTGTGCAGTGGAGGATGGCCCGAGTGCTTGGGCCCTGCACCCGCATGGGAGACCAGGAGAGGCACCTGGCTCCTGCCTTCGGATCGGCGCGGTGCGCCGGCCGCAGTGTGCCGGCCACGGCGGCCATTGGAGGGTGAACCAACGGCAAAAGGAAGACCTTTCTCTCTGTCTCTCTCTCTCTCACTGTCCACTCTGCCTGTCAAAAAAAAAAAAAGAAAGTAATCGGATTTCTTTTGGCCTGGAATTGCCTAACAAACCCTCAAAGCAATGGCCCAGCTCAGGCCTTCAGGAAGTGTTTAAACCTAGCTTAAAACCTCCCCAGAATCTGTGCTGAGTGGAGAAGGACCATCTGGCAGGACAGGGATTGAAAAAATGATGGGGGTTGAAAATCCAAACTTCAAGGGCTTTCTTTGCGGTGGGGGGGTGGGGGTGGAGGAGGGGTTGGAAAGAGGATGTGGGAGTGAAAAGTGAGCAGTGAAGAGATGGAAAGGGTTTTTTTTTTTTTTTTTTCATTTTTTCCTGATTATTATTCAGCAACAAACCCTTTTTCCCAGTGACTGGTTGAAGTAGATTTCAGTCTTGTGGGGACCTGTAAAAACATCTGGCAATCCTGGCCTCCCAGCAAAAAAGTTGCTCCCCTCCACTTGACCATGCGTATGATTCCTTCAGCATTTACGCTTGAAGAGCTCCCTGGGCATAGACACACACGACCTTGGACTGGAGTGGAGGTGAGCCAAGGTACACAATATGAAGTAGTGAAGGAGAAAGAAAAGGGGTCTGGAGCTTGGGAGGGAGTGGGGTAAACTCGAGAAAATCCTTCCAAGTGCCTTTTCTACACCAGCCTGTGTACCCACTGTTTCTCCCTGCCTTTGGAACCCGCTATTTTTAAGCATGGAAGCGCCAAAGACTGCAATTGGGATGTGAATCAGTAAAGCAAGAGAGCAAAAGATGGATGAGGGAGGAGAAAGCTAGCATGTGTGACACTACGGCAAGCCTCCCAGGAGTAGCCTTCCTCATGGGTGTGTTGGATGAAAGCCTGTTTCTGCATCAGAGGCCTGGAAGACAGTGGGGACCTTTGTGAGGAGAAGCCAAATTTGGCAGAGCGGTAGAGGAAAAGGCCTGCCATTGGCGATTTGAGAGGTGGCAGCGACAGCCGGAAAACTCTTGCATGCATTGTATGGCAGCCATGATTTTGGAAGAGACGATTTGCAACTTGAGGATGTGGCAGTGCCAAAATTCTGGGGTACTTTGTCATCCTTGCTTTTAGCTCTTGGTCCCTCTTTTGTCGTCAGTTGACAAGTTATCCAGCCTTTCTTTGAGGGCCTTTTATGTACAGAACTCTGCTAAGTACTGAGAGTTATCTAAAAAACAAACAAAACAGAGAACTAGCATCGCTCTGCAGTATCCTTAGTCACGTGGGTTCTGAGGGGTCAGGATGCCAGGAGACGAGTGGGTGGCTACGTTTCCTAGGAGTGTCAGGAGTGCAGAGAAGCTGTGTCTGTGAGCTGCTGCAGCCAGGCCCAGAGCTGTTGGTCCGTGCAGAGCTGTGAAAGCTCAGCAAAGCCCTGCCCACCTTCGCTCAGTCCAGGGACAGCTGCAGGAGAGAAGAGAATTCCACACTTTTACACTTGATCTTAGCCAAAACGCCGAGAAGCGATGATTCCACACTTTTGAAAACTCTGGTTCAGGTATTTAAGAACACATTCTAATGATGGCCCTCCCTGGGACTTGGGATGGCTCTAGGTTTTGTGTGCGGTGTGGGGAGGGGAGGGGGAGGTGTGTTTCTTCTAGGAAGAGGATTTAGGAGGTGAAAGGGCCATTGCTATTTCTCAAGCTCTTAGTCTCTGTGTTCTTTTGTAAAAATTTTTTTTTCAAATGTCTTTTTATTTGTTTGAAAGGCAGACAGAGACAGATCTTCAATCTACTGGTTCACTCACTAAATGCCTGCAACAGCTGGAGCTGGACTAGGTCAAAGCTGGGAGCTGGACACTCAGTCCAGGTCTCTCATGGGTGGCAGGCATCCAGGTACTTAAACCATTACCTGGGCCTCCCAGGAAGCTAGAATTGGAAGCTGAGCCAGGACTCAATCCCAGGCACTCAGATGTAGGATACTGGTGTCCCAGACAGTGTCTTAACAGTTGTGCCGGTTGTTTACCCTCTCCCTGTGGATGAGGGAAGTTGCAGGGAGAGGTTGGTATGGAGGGAAAGAGGGTCTGAGAGATGTTTGCTCAGCAGGATGGACAGGCAGATGACCCGCAGGGCAGTCAGAGTACAACTCCACGCCATGCTGTAGCTGTGCTGTAACTACTGCTTGCAGGACCCTGGCCGTAAGCATGTTCTCAGCCTACCCAGAGCTCAGTTCCCTTTGCCATCTTTTCTGTCCCTTTGGGCTGCTTCTTTCTCCCTCTCTAAATATTTATTTATTTTAAAGGCAGAGTTACAAAGAGAGAGACAGACAGACAGACAGATAGAGCTAATGAGATCTTCCATCTGCTGGTTCACTCCCCAAATGGCCACAACAGCCAGAGGTGTGTCAGGCTGAAGTCAGGAGCCTGGAGCTCCATCCAGGTCTCCCTCATGAGAGGCAGGTGCCCAAACACTTGGGCTGTCTTTTGTTGCTTTCCCAGGTGCGTTAGCAAGGAGCTGGATAGGAAGTGGAGCTACAGCAGCCAGGGCTGGGCCAGGCCAAAGCCAGGAACCTAGAACTCTATCCAGGTCTCCTGTCAGTGGCAGGGGTCCAGGTACTTGGGCCATCTTCTCCTACTTGCCCAGATGTGCTATCAGGGTGATGGATCAGAAATGGAGCAGCTGGGACTCAAACCTGTGCTCCTGGTGTTACAGGTGACAGTTTAACTCTGTGCCACAATTCTAGCTCCTGTTTTGTTTTGTTTTGTTTTTACTGCAAGATAGAGGCTGGGCACCCCTCCAACGGAGATGGCTTCAGAGACTGACCTCTGACTGGTCTCTTTCTGGACCTTTGGGATAGTGTCTGTGGACCAGGCGATGGGATTGGACTGCAGGGAGAAGGAGCACTCAGGATGCTAGAGAGAGCAGCAGCAGGGAGCCTTGCTGAGGGCCTTTTTGCTGTGGCAGTGAGGGGAGTAGATGGGAGTTTCAAGCAGCCAAGAGGCTGTACCCTCTTCTCCTCTTCCTTGTGCTGCTTGGGCACAGTCATCCTAACCCTGCCTGCCAGGCCATGTCAGGGAGCTGCGTGCCTACCCGCTGACTGGGAAGTCGGGGCCCAGCTGAATGAAGCTGGCTGGGTGGAGGCACAGGGGCTCACTTCTTCCGGATGGGCCACTGTCCTCAGCACCTGCCAGGGGTTGCTAGAAAGGCAGATGGTGATGGCAGATTTCTAATTCTTCAAGAGAAGCCAGAATCTGAATTTTGATTTGTATTCACCTGATTTCTTAAACGTTTGACAATGAATCTAATTTACTTCAGTGGAAAGGGAAGGCCAAATAAAGGTATTATGGAGCACACATTTAGGACTTATAGTACAAATTCTTTCCCGCAGGAGTTTAGAAGTACCCTGTGCACACCTGAAGTCTGAGGAATCTGTTTAGATGAGACCTGGATGGTACTTTTATTGGGTTCACTGATGTACCTGTTTCTCCATTGTTGAGGGCCAGTGGTTCTGTGCAGGGCAGAAGACATTAAGGGGTGTGGGGAAGAGGGGACAAGGCCAGGTGTCCATCTTTAATTTGCTTGCCATTAGGCAAACTCTAGGGAAGATGGACTGTGGTGACCTCTCATCCTTTTCTAAATCCTTAGGAAAAATGCCGCAGGATACAAGCCTTCGTACTTAAAGGGTGTATAAGATTAGTGTAAAGTGTTTCCCAAAATGCAGATTCTTACACCTCATCCCCACAGATTCCCATTCTGGAGCTAGAGGTGAGGCCTGGGACTCTGCATTTTTAATAACCACACCCTCTCTCCCCTCAGTCACTTTCAGGAAAGTAAGTGGACAGCAGAGTTAAAGCTGGGGGCCAGCACCGCGGCTCAATAGGCTAATCCTCCGCTTGGGGCGCCGGCACACCGGGTTCTAGTCCCGGTCGGGGTGCTGGATTCTATCCTGTTTGCCCCTCTTCCAGTCCGGCTCTCTGCTGTGGCCCCGGGAGTGCAGTGGGGGATGGCCCAGGTGCTTGGGCCCTGCACCCCATGGGAGACCAGGAGAAGCACCTGGCTCCTGGCTTCGGATCAGCGCGGTGCGCTGGCTGAAGCGCTGGCCGCGGCGGCCATTGGAGGGTGAACCAACGGCAAAGGAAGACTTTTCTCTCTGTCTCTCTCACTGTCCACTCTGCCTGTCCCCCCCCCCCCAAAAAAAAAAAAAAAGCTGGGTCCACATTCTTCCTCTGCTCCTTTATCAAATTAATTATCCTGGACCAGACATTTAATTTGTCAGAAGATTTCCTAAGCTGAAAGAATGGGGCTGTACTCATGCTGTCACTGCCTCATTGAATGGTGAGACCTGAATTAGAAGACAACTGAGGGAGTGCAGGGTCCAGCTCAGAGCAGGGGCTCAAATCCCTGCCTTGCTGCTTCCCAGCTTTGTGGCCTGGGGCAAGCTTGTTAGCCACTCTGTATCTTGGTTACCTCTGTAGCTTTAGAGTTAATAGTCATACCTACTTGACAGTATTGTTAGAAGGGCTAAAGGATTGAATACATGTGTGAAATGCTATTATAACAACCATATGAAAAATGTAGCTGCACATCTCAGGTCCTCTTACTGCGGGTAACAAACAACTTAAGGCTTGATTCAGATGTCACCTCTTTAGGTGACCATCCTGGAGTCCACTTCTACTTCACTTTTCTCTCCTCCAAAGTTGGAGCTGCGTCTTTGTGTTTCTGTATCCTGGCACCTTGTACCATGCCTGGTGTAAACAGGTCGAATGGCAGTGCCAGGGAGTCTGAACAATTACTCAGACTTAGAAATGGAGAAGTTGTCATCCAAATAACCAGCAAAACATAATCTGGAAGAGAAACCAGCGATGAGGCTCCTATGTGTCGCCTAGGGCAGTCATGGGAGGTAGGCCACGTGTTAGTGGGTGTTGAGGAGACTCAGCTTTTGTTCCCACTGTACCTCCAGTACCTGAGATGTGTTCTCTTCATAGAAAAGTTCCTAAGGTACTTTACTATGTTCCTTTCTCTGGATTGCAGCTCTTCAGATAATTGCCTGTAATTTGTCAGAGCCGGGGTTTTGAGAAACTTGTGACATTGCCATTGGTGGGCCTGCAAGCCAGAGAGCATCTCTCTCCTTGCAGCCTAACTCACTGAGGTACCAGGCTGACGGCATAGAGGAGAGTCTGGGGCTGCCTTCAAGGGACTGAGCAGGAATGCCACCCAGGGACCCCGCATCCCTAGGGTGCTCGTGCCCACACTGCAGGTGTAAAGGCGTGGCCTGCCCTTCCATTCATCAAGCTCCCATATTACTCTGCAACCCTGGGCCATCTGGAGCAGTTGGTGGGGGTGGTAAGTTACATTCTCTTCTCAAGTGCTGGGCCCTTCCAAGGTTCTCAGCAGCGCCTGCTCAGGATGCCTGAATTGTTAGGTCATTTCTGAGAGTGACATCTGCACTCTTGCAGAAGTGTGACTAAGGGCGCTGCTGTGGACCCCTTTTTTTCTGTTTGTTTATTTGTTACTTTGTTGTTGTTGTCTGCTCCTCTCTGGATTACATTTTAGAATTTTTCTTCCTAGGGCCTGCACTGTGGTGTAGTTGGCTAAGCCTCCGCCTGCGGTGCCAGAATCCCATATGGGCGCCAGGTCGAGTCTTGGCTGCTCTTCTTCCAATCCAGCTCTCTGCCATGGCCTGGGAAGGCAGTAGAAGATGGCCCAAGTGCTTGGGCCCCTGCATGCATGTGGGAGACCCGGAAGAAGCTTCTGGCTCCTAGCTTCTGATCGGCCCAGCTCCAGCCATTGCGGCCATCTTGGGAGCGAACCAGTGGATGGAAGGACCCCCGTCTCTGTAACTCAGCCTCTGAAATAACTTAATAAATAAATAAATCTTTAAATTAAAGCAAAAAAAATTTCTTCCTGGCCCAAATATCAGAATCAGCTACATTTTTTGTTCTTACCAAGTTGGCTCTGTGTTCTATGTAACTACAGAATAGCATTTCAGAGCAGTGGGTCCACCCTCCTAAAGAGTGGAAATTCAGGACAGAAGTTGTGTTTCGTCCTGTTCTTTAGTATATTACAGTGTCTGGTCTATCCTCAACTCCTCTGCTGTTTCCCTGAGGGCCTGCTCTGGACCTGGTAGAGCATCAGGTGTTGTCTTTATGGTTCTTGTGACCATGGCTACCAAGTGCAGCTGAAAACTGATGTGTAGCAAGTTAATTCCTTATAGCACTATGCCCCTAAAGACCCATAGAGCCAATGTACGGAAGCTTCCAGAAGCTGCCTCCTCTCTCCCTCTTTCTGTTACAGACACAGTCATATGCCAAGCACTTATCTGGGCACTGGGCTGGTAGCGTAGGGAATATCTCACCAGAGCTTCTCCCCCTTCCCCTGACCTGACTTCCTTCCTTCGTCCCCTCCTCTCCCTCATCATTACCACTAACATGCTATGTACTTGAATTTATAAATATTTTCGCCTAATGAGTAGGGAAGACTTTTCTCCATTTTATGAAGGATGACAGTGAGGACTAGAATTGGTTTCCTTTTTTCCAGAAGCACCTGCAGTTTCTATCTTTGTTAAGATTTATTTATTTATTTGAAATTTGAGAGGCAGAGTTACAGACAGCTAGAGGGAAAAACAGAGAAATCTTCCATCTGCTGGTTCATTCCCCCAAATGGCCACAATGACCCAAGTTGGGCTGACTTGAAACTAGGAATTGGGAGCTTCTTCTGGGTCTCTCATGTGGATGCAGGGGCCCAAGCGCTTGTGCCATTCTCCACTGCTTTCCCAGGCCATATGCAGAGAGCTGGATTGGAAGAGGAGCAGCCAGGACTCAAACTGGCACCCATATAGGATGCTCGTGCAGTAGGCGGAGGCCTAACCCACTACACCACAGTGCCAGCCCCGCACCTGCAGTTCTTACCTTGGAGGGATGCTCCATGGTTGTCACCATCAGATAATTACCTCTATGCCAGCGGGCTGCTGCTTCCTAATGGCAGTTCCACCCACTACAACAATCACCAAAACCTCAAACCTGAGAGCATCCATGAAGTTACAGACATTAGAGACTGCATTCAGTGTTGAAATTAGGAAAGGTCTGTAAATATATATGAAGAGCTAAAGTTTGACTTGGTGTTATTGTTGATTGCAATCACTGAAGATTATTAGTGTCCATAAGAGTATGCTTAACTTTCACATCCAGATACTCTTCATTTTGGTTAGTGTGACAGTGGTGAACTCCTGTTCATAAACTGTCAGCTTCCATGATGGTAGTGTCAGCCCACACATCAGTTGTTTTGTCTCACACCCATTCTCCATGGCTCTTAATAAGTTTCCTTTAGCCCTTAAGGTTTAACACCTGTATTGAGATAATAATTCATGTATCATAAAATTCTCTCCTATAATTCTGTGGTTTTCAGTATTCACAGAGTCGCACAACCATTACCACTATCGAGTCCAGAATATTTTTGTCGTCCCTCCCCCGCAACAAAAGTCCTCATATTCATATCACTCTTGTCCCAGTCTGCCACCCTCAGTCCAGCCTGGGGTAAACACTAATTTGCTTCCTGTCTCTGAAGATTTATTTGCCTATCCTGGACATTTCATAAGGGTGGGATGGAGGTTTATCTGTGCTGAACAATGTGTCAGTCCTTCTTTCCTTTTTATGGCTGAATAATACTCCAGTATTGGATACACACCACATTTTGTCTATATGTTCCTATCAGTTAATGGACATGTGGGTTTCTGCTGTTACAAATAATGCTGTTAGAAATATTTGTGTGCAGTGTTTGAGTGGACATGCATATTTCTCTTGAATATATCTAGGAGTGGGTCTTACTGGTTCTTGTGGTAACTTTGAACATAACAGCTTGAGAAATGGCCAAATGTTTTTTTAAAATAGGTGCACATTTTTACATTCTAATTTCTCTCTACAATCTATCTGTTGTTTTTCTCTCTCTTTATTACAGCTTTCCTAGTAGATGTGAAGTAATATCTTGCTGTGGTTTTGATTTTGTATTTCCCCAAATGATTAATGATGTTGAGCATTGTTTCATGTGCTTTTTGGCCAATATTTTTCTCATTTCAAAGAATTTTATTTATTACTTAAAATTTATAATAGAATGTTTGCTAATTCAATGGAGGAGGAATATATTTTAATATGTCATATATATGTATACCTGTGTCCTTTTTAATATGACATATGCTACTATTAGAATTGTTTTGTTTTGCAGTTATACTTTCTAATATTTAATTTGTGTTACATAGATTAATACTACTTAAATTCCAAAATATTCAATTTAAAATGATTAATATAGTAATTATATAAGCATCTGTATGTAAGCTCAAATTTGTCCTAATTATAATAGGACATAATAATAGAGTACTAATTTATTTAGAGCATATCAACATAAGAGACCTCCATAAAATACACAAAGTGTAAATAAATGTTTATGTGTCTGGGAAACAAAGGCAAGGTCTACCTTAACTCTGGCATGTAAAGACTGTTATTTGTTCCTTATAACTGATGGATAACTTTGAAATAAAATTGGAAGAACAGGCAGAGACACCATGGGAAAAAGAACTTCCATATATGAACTGTAATTATGGTTCTTATTAATTTACTTATTTTTCACAAAACTTACTGATTTGTTCTCAAAAATATTATAATATATGACTAATTCAAACCTCTTTAGAAATATTTTAATTACCTTTCTGATAACTTCACAGGAAAAATTGTTTTCACCTATGAAAATCTTTGAGGCATATGAGACTTTTCTTTTCTGTTTGGCATAATTATTGACCCAGCACTCAGGTCCTGCCTCAGTTAGGTTGTATTTATAGAAACTCTAAACTGCGTTGCTACTTCTTACCATTATTTTGAGTGTAGGAACAAAATAATGGTATTGGAGGCCGGCGCCGCGGCTCACTAGGCTAATCCTCCGCCTAGCGGCGCCGGCACACCGGGTTCTAGTCCCGGTCGGGGCGCCGGATTCTGTCCCGGTTGCCCCTCTTCCAGGCCAGCCCTCTGCTGTGGCCAGGGAGTGCAGTGGAGGATGGCCCAGGTGCTTGGGCCCTGCACCCCATGGGAGACCAGGAAAAGCACCTGGCTCCTGCCATCGGATCAGCGCGGTGCGCCGGCCGCAGCGCGCCGGCCGCGGCGGCCATTGGAGGGTGAACCAACGGCAAAGGAAGACCTTTCTCTCTGTCTCTCTCTCTCGCTGTCCACTCTGCCTGTCAAAAACAAAAACAAAAAAACAAACAAACAAAAAAAAATGGTATTGGAAAAATTGGATCTGGCAAACATTACTGAACATACAGATATATACTCTTTGAATATGAGAAAACTTCCAAAAGTATTGCAAAATTTCATCACGTTCCATAATTTTCACATACTTGTACAACAGTATTTCATTTATTATTTTACATGTACAGTAGATTAAATATTGTAAGCCCTGTTCTCATTTAGGCTCACAGTGTAACATGAACAATGGTAAGAACAGATTGTATGAAACAGATGCATTAATTACATGTACATGTTTAAAGAACTATGAATCTGGAAAAGATTTTTAAACATCACACAATTGACCTACTTACATTTATCAAGTCTGTTCAGAAGAATGACTCCCCTGTTTTTAAGGATTTATCTTTCACCTTCAATGCAATTCTTGCCATACTATAATGTGCTTCTGATTCATTCTGATTTTTCTGTAAAAGATTTCTCAAAGTGATCTTTCTCATTTTATTTCTACCACACTCATCATCTTGTCATTCTTGTCATTTGTATCGCTTTTGTCAAACTTAAGGTCACTTCCACACTTGTATTAGAGAGGACAGAGAACCAGAAACAATATGGAATACATACACATAATATAGGCCAGTTTTTTATTTTTGGAAAATATCTGTTCAAATTTTTTGTCTCCTTTTTAATTGAGTTTTTATTATTGAATTGTAAGAAGTTTTTATATATTCTGGATACAAGTTCCTTTGCAGATGCATGATTTGCAAATAACTTTTCCCAATCTTTTCACTTTCCTGAAGGTATTACTTATAGAACAAAAGATTCTTCATTTTGCTATAATGCAGTTTATGTCTTTTTTCTTTTGTTGCTTATGCTTTTGATGTCATGTCTAAGAAGCCACTGCCTAATCACAAAGATTTACTTTTATGTTTAAACTTGATTTTGTTTAGCTGTTACATTTAGGACTACAATCCATTTTTACTTAATGTTTTGATATGTGATATGAAGTTAAAAGTCTTACTTTATTCTTTTGTATGTGGGTATCTAGTTTTCCAAGCATCATTTTTTTCCCTCAGAAACTTTATATACATATGATTAACTCTGTCAAGTAAAGAGTGCAACAAATAGTATGAAAAAAAAATTTCCTCAAAAGTCAGGACAAAGGGCTATTCAAAGTCATTGCTTCTCTAAGTGTCAGTTTTGCTTCTGCAGATTGCCTTTTAGGTGCTCTATAGTTATCACAGGTCAGGGAGAACATATGGTATTTGTCCCTTTGGGACTGGCTTATTTCACTAAGAATGATATTTTACAATTTCATCCATTTTGTTGCAAATGACCAGATTTCTTTCTTTCTTTCTCTCTCTCTCTCTCTTTTTTTTTTTTTTAACCACCTGGCATCATTTACTGAGACTTCTTTCCCCACAGAGTTGTCATGGCATCCTTTTTGAGAATCAGCTGACCACAATTCTATGGGTATATTTCAGGATTCTTGATTCTATTCCATGATTTCTCTTCTTATGTCTGTATAGTACTCCCTTGACTACTATAGCTTGGTATATGTTTTGAAATTAGGAAATCGGTTCCTCTAACATTATTAAAAAATGTTTTTGAGTGCTGTGGATCCTTTGCATTTCTATAAAATGCTAAGATCAGCTTGTCACTTTTTGCAAAGAAGCCGGCTGGGATTTTGATGGGTATCTTGTTGACTCTGTAGATCAACTTGGACTATATTGCCATCTTAACAATTTAAAATTTTTTGATCCATTACCATGATATGTCTTCCTCTCCCCACCCTTTTTTTTGTCTTTAATTTCTTTCAACAATGTTTTATAGTTTACAGTTTACAAATCTTATACTTTTGTTAAGCTTGTTTTAAGGGTTTTATTTTTTTTGCTGCTATTATTACTGGAATTATTTTTTTAAAATTGTTTCCATATTGCTCTATGCTGGTGTATAGAAATAAAATTGACTTGTTAATATTTTTATATTCTGCAATCTTGAACAGACTAGTTTCATTGCTTTATGTGGAATCCTTAGGATTCAGTGTGTATAAAATCTTGCCACCTGCAAATAGAGATAATTTTACTTTCCCCTCATATCTTCTTAAAAGGAAGAACAGATTTTTATTTTTAAAATATTTATTTATTTGAAAGAATGAGAGTAAGAGATCTTCCATCTACTGGTTCACTCCTCAAATGCCCACAACAGCTGGGGCTGGACCAGGCTAAAACCAGGAGAAGAAACTCCATCTGGGTCTCCCATGTGGGTAACAAGGACCTAGAACCTTGGGCCCTCATCTGCTGCCTCTAAGTACGTTAGCAGGAAGCTAGATTGGAATTGCAGGGCAGCCAGGACTTGAACCAGGCATTATAATAATGGTGCCCCAAGTTGTAGCTCCACCCACTGCACCACAACACCTTCTCGTATGTCTTGTTTTTCAATCCACATGTACTATTTAAGTTGGAACTTTTTCTTCCTTTCATTCTTTGCCATATTGTGTTCCCTCATGGATGATGTCAGAAGAAATATGCTTGGCTTACTACTTCCAATGTCTACCCACAATGGTCTTTCCTGAAGATCCTATTTTAAGTAAAACACCTGCTGGTTCACTCTCTAAATGCCTAGAACACCCTGTTGCTGGGCCAGGTTAAAGTAAAGAGCTGAGAACTTAATTTTGGTCTCCTGTGGGTGGCAGGGTCTCAAGCACTTGAATCATCATCACTTGCTGCCTCCCAGGGTACATATCAGCAAGAAGCTGGAATTGGAAGAGGAGCATTCTGATGGGTTAATTTTTTTTTCAAAGGAAGTCAGTGTCAAGTTTCATCTAGAAAAATATTGAGTAAATAGTAGGTCAGGAAGTATGCAGATATGGCAACAATCATAAAGGCTGTTTGGAATGACAGATGTTTAGGAAGCTCTGACTTAAGAAATGAGGAGGGGTGAGATGATGGAATATTTATCATTTTCTATGAAGTGAGAAGTTACCTGTTAGCCTCTTTACTGCAGGCCAAGGGTCTGTTAAGGCTATTAGCCTGTGACACATGGAATTAAACATATGTGGGAAAGTGGTTTCTACCACTTTCCACAGAAACCCTCTTGGCAGTTTTGGAGGTCATCTGAAAGATGTTTGAGGTACTTTTGGCTGCCCATGGAAACTTGGCTGACAGGCTGTATCTTCTTTGCAGGGCTCTGGGTTTGCAGAGAGCCGAAATGACCATGACTGCCAACAAGAATTCCAGCATCACCCATGGAGCCGGAAGCACTAAGGCCCCTCGGGGGACTCTGAGCAGGTCGGTAGGAAAGCACTACTGGATGATGACATCGGGGGACAGCCAAATGGCTTCAGTCCTGCCAAAATGTAAATGATTATCATTGTGACTGTGGACAATCTTCAGGTGGCTGGTCCAAGTCCAGCTGATGCTTGACCATTAAGCAAAAGTCTATGCCCTTTTCTAGTTCTAGAAGTCTCTGCAGGTGTTGCATACAGAAACTCTAAAATAAGCTCTGCTTTGTTCTATTGTAGGTTTCTAGCATTTTAGGAATGGGGCTACCAAGAAACAAGTGATATTCTTCATAACCTTCTTCCAGGGTGGGAAAGTTCCAGGGCCTATGCCTGAGTTAGGCTGCAGTCGTTAGAGGTTGACCACACTGGGGAAGCGTGAGTAGGCACTTATACAATTAGTACATATTCCAGGCAGAATTCTATGCACTATAATTTTTTTTTTTTTATTTTTGACAGGCAGAGTGGACAGTGAGAGAGAGAGACAGAGAGAAAGGTCTTCCTCTTCCGTTGGTTCACCCTCCAATGGCCGCCGCGGCCGGCGCTGCGGCTGGTGCATCGCGCTGATCCAAAGCCAAGAGCCAGGTGCTTTTCCTGGTCTCCCATGGGGTACAGGGCCCAAGCACCTGGGCCATCCTCCACTGCACTCCCTGGCCGCAGCAGGGAGCTGGCCTGGAAGAGGGGCAACGGGGACAGAATCCGGCGCCCTGACCGGGACTAGAACCCGGTGTGCCGGCGCCGCAAGGCGGAGGATTAGCCTATTGAGCCACAGCGCCGGCCACTATAAAAATTTAAGATGAGCTGCAAGGAAAGGAACTTGGGGAATTTTAGTCTGTGTAACCTATAATCTAGTTTTCTTTTTTAAAGTGGAACTGCAGGGACCGGCGCGCGGCTCAATAGGCTAATCCTCTGCCTGCGGCACCAGCACACCGGGTTCTAGTCCCAGTTGGGGTGCCGGAATCTGTCCCAGTTACTCCTCTTCCAGTCCAGCTCTCTGCTGTGGCCCGGGAGTGCAGTGGAGGATGGCCCAAGTGCTTGGGACCTGCACCTGCATGGGAGACCAGGAGAAACACCTGGCTCCTGGCTTCGGATCAGCGCAGCGTGCCGGCTGCAGCAGCCATTGAGGGGTGAACCAACGGAAAAGGAAGACCTTTCTCTCTGTCTCTCTCTCTCACTGTCCACTCTGCCTGTCAAAAAAAAGTCCATTACTTGGCTTAGAAGTTACAATTAAAGTGGAACTGCGGTACAACTGAAAAAACATGGATTTTGGGATCAAAGAATTGGATTAATATCCAAGCTTTATATACCAGTTACTGGGACTTCAGAATGTTTTCCTGTGCCCCCTAAAATTTTGGTTACTTATCTCAGAGTCATTGGTGAGGGTTAAATGGTTTATGTCAGTGTTTAGCATAGTGGCTCATATAAAGTTACTTGATAAGTTACTGCTCCTTCCTTGTAATAAAGGCCTGCAGAATTGGCAGATCGATGTAGGTATACAGTGCTCTCACCAGAGCTTCTCAGGTTTTGGCCAAGGTTTGATGCTGATATCCTAGAAGAACTTCCAGGCTCTTTAATAGAGCCTTGTAGCTTTCATAGTCCCTTCTGCTGTTTCTCAGGTTGACAAATTTGGCTTTGGAGCCTGTAAAAACTAGGATGGGCCTCTTTGAGAAGGTACTTGGCTTTGGTGGGATAGGGCTAGTTCCTTCCTAGATGTCTGGGTTGTGCAGTTGCTAGGCTGAGCCCAGTGGGGTGTGGCACATTCAGGTCTGGCTGGAGGTGGTGGTAGATAGTTGGTTCACTCAGAGCTAGATTCCAGATATGGTTGATAAAATAGAGCACAAGATGTAGCCGCTGGGGAATTCTTGGCATGAATGAGGCAGGGAGTTCTCACGCAGGGCTTGGTCCCAGTAGTAACGATCTGGATAGTCTGTGAGAAGCAGGCAGGGGTTGGTGGGTGGACTCTTACCAATGACTTGTTAAGTATGTAAGGACTTAGCCAGACAAGCTGAATACTCACCCACCAGCAGCAAGACCAGTAAGAAAACCCCCTGCCTCTGTACCCCCTCTGATCTATACTGGGTTCATGCGTACCTGCTTTCCTGACCTGGCTGAGGCTAGGATCTGCAAGGACCAGCAACTTCTTAGCTAAAACAAGTGGAGAAACTGAATTCTTCCAGAGCATTTTGGTGTCCCTGGCGGAAATGGGCCTGCATGTCAGTCTTTGTCTCTCATTGCCTGCTTGTGAGAACCATCTTGCTGAGCCCTCATCTGCTTGGTGCTATGTCTTACCCCTCAGTCTTGCTATGATTGAGTTGGCAGCCAGAGATTTAGAATTAAGGTTCCCATTGCTTGCTGTTCAGTTTTTTTTTTTCTTTTTAAGATTTGATTGATTTTTTGAGAAGTAGAGTTACAGACAGTGAGAGGTAGAGACAGAGAGAAAGGTCTTCCTTCCGTTGGTTCACTCCCCAAATGGCCACAACGGCTGGAGCTGCGCTGATCCGAAGCCAGGAGCCAGGTGCTTCTCTGGGTCTCCCACATGGGTGCAGGGGTCCAAGCACTTGGGCCATCTTCTACTGCTTTCCCAGGCCATAGCAGAGCGCTTCATCGGAAATGGAGCAGCCAGGACTAGAACTGGCGCCTCAGGCAGAGGATTAACCCACTGTGCCATGACGCTGGCCCCGCTGTTGGTTTTAACATCAGATTCATGTAGGGTAAACTAAACATATGTGCTTTTATAGTTTTATCATTTATTTCAGACAAATTGTACCTTTAGAACATTAGTTGGAGACCACCATACCCAGAAGCCCTTAACTCCTTTATTCATTTAGTTCTTCCAGCTTGCACCATGCAGTGTGAAGTGGGAATAGTGTGGGAGGTGCAGTGTGTACATCAGGTGTCAAACCAGAAGCACGACTGTGGACAGGAGCCCCAGTTTCTGTCTGGAATACATGCCTACATGTTTCTAAATGCTTTCAGGAGTTGCTGTTCCTTTTGCTTCCCCGCATGCTGCTACCATGCCACCCTGGATGATGCTTGTAAATATCTGAGCCTCAGATGTGCCGAAAAAAAGTGCTTTCAGGCTTCCACTTCTAAGCCTTCACTTGCTTCCTGCTACATTACTGTTTCTCTCTCTCTCCCCCTCCCTCCCTTCCTGGGAACCTGGCCTTTGGCATAGAATCACAGGCCTCTGTGGCTAGCTACACCCTTCTCTCAGAGGCTACCCCTTTGCGGTAGGTATTAGTTAGACATTATAATCTAGTGGTTTCTCTGGTGGCCTTTACCCTCAAACCACATCCGGATGTGTTCTTTTTGCCGAGGAAGGCAGTCAGTCACTGGTTCATTTAAAAGTCATTGTCACTGAACTCTGAGGGTTCTGCTAGGCTCTTTGCTAGACACTAGGGGAGAGCGGGATGATCTAGTCTTCTTTGTCCAAGGCATTAACAACTTGGATTGCTGAACTGGCACCTGAATTTCCTAGTCTGACCCTTTGAATTTAGCAGTGATCTAATACCCTTTTATCATTGCTAGCCCAGGAGTCCATGGAGGAGAAGACTCCTCCATGTGACTGGCACTCTGGTTGGGGAGGGCAATGGTGCTGGACCCTTAGAAAGCTGGGCCTTGGACTCCCTGGCTACTTTGGGAGTCTCCACATCATCTCCATCAAGAGAGAGGCACCCAGTGGTACTAAGAGGCATTTGTGTCTAGCTTTAGGGCAAGGGAAAACTCTAGGACAAGGAAAACTGGTAGAGATGGGCAGATAGGACCCTGTGGAACCTTCAAGAGATACATATTGGCAGGGCTGTATCCTTAATTTGCATAAGACTTCATCTGGTGCTACCACCAAGCCAGTCTGGGTTACAGGTCCTGGATTCCAGTCCCTGGGTTTTCACAGATGTTTTGGTAATTTATTCCCTTCCATTTCCTTTTCACTCCAGCCTCCATTTGGCAGGACCATGTGGGAAGAAGAAATCAAACCTTTTTATTTGACTGCCTAAGTTTGTTCTTTGCTGTGCCTTGGTCTCCTGGAACACGTTTCTCTTTTTTGGTGAGGGGGAATGGGTGTGAGACCTCATACTTACCTTACTCCCACAGGCTACCCCACTACAGCTCACAAGATTTGGCTGTATCCAATTCTGGGGTTGGAGAGGGGTTCTCAAAGTGCCTTTGAATTCCAGAGTCCAGGTTTTACTGTATTGGTGTTGATTACCTGGGGGTGGAACCAGAGGCAGCTGGGTGACTTGCAAACAAGGAAGCATTAGTTTGGAGCTAATTCACCTGCTTCAATGGGACGACTTCTGCCGCTTGTTGCTCTCAGGAGGTCTCACTTGGGCATTCAGAGCTAGCAGAAAGCAGGGGCTCTTCTCAGAAGACCTGCTACATTTGCCGATTTCTTCCTCAACTTCCTCACTGTGAAACTATGACCAGAGTCTCTGCAGCTTGAACATACAGGCTGTTGGTCTTGGTTTTGGGAACCTTGCTTCTAGCTGTAGGTGTGGAAAACCTGGGTAAGAATGCAGGCTTCTGGTTGATTTCTTTCTGTGTTCCCAAAGCCTAGAACAATGTTTGGCACATGGAAGACGTTAACTAAGGGTCAATGTTGTGATGCAGTGGGTAGGCTGCTGCTTGCAATACCAGTGTCCCGTATGAGCACCACTTCTGATCCAGCTCCCTGCTAATGCACCTGGGAAAACAGTGGTTGCTGGCCAAAGTAGTTGGGCCCCTGCCACCCATGGGGGAGACCCAGATGGAGTTCCAAGCTCCTGACTTTGGCCTGGCCCAGCCCCAGCCTTGTGGTCATTTGGGGAGTGAACCGGCAGATGGAAGATCTCTTTCCATATCCCCATCTCTGTCACTCTGCCATTCAAATAAATAAATAAATCTTAAAAAAAAAAAAAATACAAGACCAGAGCCAGATCATGAAAAGTCTTGCAAACCAGGTGAAGAAGTTTGGTGGCCACTTAACCCACAGCACCACCAATGCTGGGTCCTGGTCTTTCCTTCTACTTTTATCTTTCTCTGCTCTCTTAATATAGACCTCACTTTTTTGCTAGTCTGGATGCAAATATTACTTGTCTCTCAGTGCTTTTCTTGACCACCCAGCTAAGAAGGCTTCCCCTCCCCCATTGCATTCACTCTTAGAACCCTTGGTTTGGAGCCACCTAATGATGTTTGTCATATAGTACCTCGTGGGGAGGAGATCTGTGTGTTGCAGGTCTTTGGAGGTACAGCCCATACTTGGTTGGAATGTTTAAGATGGGAGGGATCTTGATGTTTGTCTGGCTCAGCTACTTAATGCTACATACGAGAGTACTAAAGATCACACAGCTATTTGCCACCAGGGCCATCATTTCAACTCACATGTGAAGATTTCCATGGAAAGGAGGCCTCAGTTTGTGATATGATGATATTTGGAGATGTCTTGAGATTCCACTGCCAAAGTGGGTACAGATTTGGACCCTGAGTCTTAGAGTTCAGGAAAAGGGTAAGGGCTGGCAGAGAAGAAGAATCTTGTAAGTAAAAGATAGTGTCAGCCTGTCCTGGCAGGCCACCCCTTGGTAGGACCTGCATTCCCTGTTACCTGAAATCTTCCTAGAATCCAACCATGATGCCCTCAGAGCTGCTCTGATTATTTACTACTTTGTAACAAATGGCCCCAAACTTGAGTGACTTAAAATGATGACAGTCATTTATTTTGCTCACAAATTGTGCTTTGGGTAGACCTCAGCAGGCAAGCTTGTCTCCATTTCTCGTAGTGCCAGTTAGGGTTGCTTGAAAGTTGGGAGTGACTCAGTAGCTTAGAGAGTGGAGTCATCCAAAGGTTTCCATATCTTAAGTTGGTAGTGGTGGTCAGCTGGGAGCCTACCTGGGGAGCACCGACATATGGCCTTATGTTTTCATGGGATGCTTACTTTTGGAACCTCGGAGAGAATGAGGCAAAAAAAGACCTGGCATTTTAATGACCCAGCCTCAGAAGTCACATAGTGTCTTCTGTTTCCTATTCTATATTGATTAAGGCCTTAACAAAAAGGTTCCTGAGTTCCAGGGAAGAGAAATTAATGATGGGAAGAATGTCAACATCTCATTGTAAGAAGGATATGTGGGGGGTCAGTGCTGTGGTTAAGCTTCCACCTGCAGCACCGGCATCCGTATGGGTACCAGTTCGAGTCCTGGCTGTTCCTCTTCTGATCCAGCTCTCTGCTATAGCCTGGGAAAGCAGTAGAAGATGGCCCAAGTCCTTGGGCCCCAGCACCCACGTAGGAGACCTGGAGGAAGCTCCTGGCTCCTGGCTTTTGATCTGCTCAGCTCTGGCCATCCATTATAGCCATTTGGGGGGTGAACCAATGAATGGAAGACCTTTGTCTCTCCCTTTCTCTGTAACTCTACTTCTCAATGAAATAAAATCTTAAAAAAAAAAAAAAAAAAAGGAGGAGGATATGTGGGGTGGGATATGTTGTGGTAGCCATTTTGGAAAATGCAGTCTGCCCCTGTCTCTAATCATAGCAATTCACATCCCTCTCAGATGAATCTGTCCTCTAGGATCCCAGCAACAGATGCTTGAAGTCTAGGATCTGGTTATCAAACTCCAGTCCAGGAGACTGCCATTGAGGCATAGCCGGTTAAGCCTCCTCTTGTGATGCTAGCTTCCCATATCAGAATGCTGGTTCAAGTCCCACCTACTCCACTTCCACTCCAGCTTCTGGGTAATGTGCCTGGAAAGGCAAGGGAAGATGGCCCAAATCTTGGGCCACTGCCATCCATGTGAGAGATCAGGATGGCGTTCCTGGCTCCTGGCTTTGGCCTGGACCAGCCCTGGCCATTACAGACACTTGGGGAGTGATTCACTGGATAGATTTAATCTCTGTCTGCTCTCCCTGGGATATGTAGATGCTTCTTTTCAAAACAGGGAAAGCAAGAGACACCAAGAAGTTACTGCTCCATTTTAATCCTTGCATTCAGTGGAGTACATGTTGCTAATTAAGTCTTGGTTCTGCTTCCTGGGAATCTTTTTTTTTTTTTTATTTTTTTATTTATTTATTTTTTTTTTTGACAGGCAGAGTGGACAGTGAGAGAGAGAGACAGAGAGAAAGGTCTTCCTTTGCCGTTGGTTCACCCTCCAATGGCCGCCGCGGCCGGCGCGCTGCGGCCGGCGCACCGCGCTGATCCGATGGCAGGAGCCAGGAGCCAGGTGCTTATCCTGGTCTCCCATGGGGTGCAGGGCCCAAGCACCTGGGCCATCCTCCACTGCACTCCCTGGCCACAGCAGAGGGCTGGCCTGGAAGAGGGGCAACCGGGACAGAATCCGGCGCCCCGACCGGGACTAGAACCCGGTGTGCCGGCGCCGCTAGGCGGAGGATTAGCCTAGTGAGCCGCGGCGCCGGCCTCCTGGGAATCTTTTACCCAATTCTAGCCCTGCTGTCTGGGTCTTTGGTTCTGCTCTCTGAGTCATCCTGCCTTTTACATGGAAAGTGGCTCTTCTTGTAGGTGAGTAGTTTTTCCATTGCCTCACACCTATTATATGCCAAGGGTCCAGAACCCTCCCCTTATTTTGTACTGTCTCTGATAGACTTCCTTTAGAAACTGAATTTCTTGTGAATTAATTTACAATTGATTATAATGGACAAAGGCACACATGCAGCTCACTCCAAGATAAGTTGTTCTCTGCTTTGGGTTTCTTGTGAGATTGTTCTAGGTTGGACAACAGTTCTTGAGATTCTTAGAAGCCTTATTGTCTTCAATTAGGGTCTGATCTTAGGTACTTAGAAAGTCTTTGTGTGTCTGTAGAGTTCTATGAGGTAATGCTTTAAATCATTTTTTTTTTAAAGATTTATTTATTTGAAAGACAGAGTTAAAGAGAGAGGTAGAGACAGAGAGAGAGGTCTTCCATCTGCTGGTTCACTCCCCAGTTGACTGCAATGTCTGGAACAGCCGGAGCTGCACTGATCTGAAGACAGGAGCCAGGAGCCTCCTCTGGGTCTCCCATGTGGGTTCAGGGGCCTAAGGACTTGGGCCATCTTCCACTGCTTTCCCATGCCACAGCAGAGAGCTGGATGAGAAGAAGAGCAGCCAGGACTAGAACTGGCGTCCATATGGAATGCTGGCACCTCAGGCCAGGGCTTTAACCTGCTGTACCACAGCACTAGCCCCTAAATCATTGGTTTTGTGGTGTTCTGTTTTTGATCTTAAAGAATTTTTCAGTCACTTCCTAAATTTTTTTGCAGATTTATTAAGGGATAATTAAGATAAAATACACTGCACAATTTAAAGTATAGTTTGATGAGTTTTGTTACACACACATACATTTAATAAAACCATCATCACAATCTTGAAACCATTTCCTAATTTGAGAATTTTTAAAGATTTATTTTACTTATTTGAAAGAGTTAGAGAGGTGGAGACAGAAAGAGGTCTTCTATCCACTGGTTATACCTAAATGGCCACAACAGCCAGAGCTGAAGTGATCCGAAGCCAGAAGCCAGGAGCTTCTTCCGGGTCTCCCACATGAGTAGAGGGGCCCAAGGCCTTGGGCCATCTTCTGCTGCTTTCCCAGGCCATAGCAGAGAGCTGGATCGAAAGTGGAGCAACCAGGACTCAAACCAGCAACCAGTGCTGCAGGCCGGGGCTTTAACCTGCTCACCACAGTGCTGACCCCAATTTGAGAATTTTTATGCTCTAGAGAGACTGGGAATGAAAAACAATTTTGTTTTCTGACTCAAAAAGCCCTTTCTTGTTTATGTGTCCTTTAAATTTTGCTTGGAAACAGAAGTTTCTTTTTTTTTTTTAATATTTATTTATTTATTCAAAAGTCAGAGGGAGAAGGAGATGCAGAGAGAGAGAGAGGTATTCCACTGCTGGTTCACTCCCCAGTTGGCTACAACAGCTGTAGCTATACTGACCTGAAGCCAGGAGCCAGGAGCTTCTTCCAGGTCTCCTATGTGGATGCAGGGGCCCAAGGACTTGGGCCATCTTCTACTGCTTTCCCAGGTCATAGCAGAGAGCTGGATCAGAAATGGAGCAGCCAGGTCTCGAACCGGGGCCCATATGGGATGCTGGCACTGCAGGCGGCAGCTTTACCAGCTAAGCCACAGCGCCGGTCCTGAACAGTTTCTTTTTAGCTCATCTCTTTTCTCTGTTTTCTGTGGACAGCTAGAACTCAGAAGCCCTTTGCTTGAAAATCTCCTCAGCTAGTTCATCAAATCTATTAGCTAAAATATTTTCTATTTTCCATGTTACACAAGTGACAGAATCACCAAACATTTCCACACTCCAAGGATTATCTTCTTTCCTCCAGCCTCTAATAACATTTTCCTTACTTCCCTTTAAGCCCCTTCTGATAGTGCTCAAATCAGTGGTTTAGCATTTTGTTTCAGCAGCACCACACTTACAGGTACCAACATTTGTTCCAATTACTATCAAATAATAACCCCCTCCCCAAATGTAATTGTGTGAAATAACCATTTTATTCCACTCCCAGACACTATAGGAACAGAGCACTGCAGGAATGGCCTGTCCCTATTTACAACATCTGAGGCCTGGGCTGGAAAGACCTTAAGGCATAGGGTGACTCAGTGAATAATGGCTGGTATCACCTGGAGGTGTCTCAGTTCACACGTGTGAGGGTTGATGCTGGCAGTTGCTGGGGCCTTAGCTGGGATACCCCCATATTACCCTCTCTGCATGGTCTGGGACTTGGTTGGTCACAGAATGGGAGACAGGAATCAGAAACTGCTCATTTTCTCAACACCTGGGCCTGACAGGTGGCACAGCATCATTTGAAAAAAAAAAAAAAAAAAAATTTATGTATTTATTTGTTTATTTGAAAGGCAGGGTGACAAATCTTCCATCTGCTGGAATCCCTAATGCCCTAGTCCTATAGAAACATGGCCCCCAAATTCTTTGATAAATTTCCCTGTCAAAATGACATCCTCTCTTAAAACTGTGATTAGTTAAGCAACAGAGTAGAAATGGGATGGGTATTGTGGTGCAGCAGATTAAGCCAACACTTGGGATGCCCACATCCTACGTATGCGTGCCTGATTGAAGTCCTGACTACTTCATTTCCAATCCAGCTTCCTACTAATGTGCAACCCCCAGGAGGCAGCAGATGATGGCTCAAGTAGTTGGGTCCCTGCCACTCATGTGGGAGGCCTGGATTGAGTTCTGGACTCCTGGTTTTAGCCTGACCCAGCCATGGCTGTTGTGGGCATTTGAGGAGTAAACCAGCAGATGGGAAAATCTATGTCTCTGGTCTCTTTGCCCCTCTCTCTCCTCTGCCCTTCAAGTAAAATGAAAATAAATAAGACAATAAAAATAAAAGTAAATCAGCTGTGAGGCAGGCAAGTGTGAATTTGATACATTTTTTTTTAAGATTTATTTATTTATTTGAAAGGTAGAGGGGCCGGTACCGTGGCATAAGCAGGTAAAGCCACCACCCGCAGTGCTGGCATCCCATAAGGAGATGGTTCGCGTCCCAGCTGCTCTCCTTCCAATCCAGCTCTCTGCTATGGCCTGGGAAAGCAGTAGAAGATGGCCCAAGTCCTTGGGCCCCTGCACCTGCATGGAAGACCTGCAGGAAGATCCTGGCTCCTGGCTTTGGATCGGCTCAGCTCCAGCCGTTGTGGCCAATTGGGAAGTGAACCAGCAGATGGAAGACCTCTTTCTCTCTGCCTCTCCTTCTCTCTCTGACTTTCAAGTAAATAAATAAATCTTAAAAAAAAAAAAAGAAAGAAAGAAAGAAAAAAAGAAAGGTAGAGATAACAGAGAGGCAGAGGCAGAGAGAGAAAAATCTTCCATCCTCTGGTTCACTCCCCAAATGGCCACCACAGCCGGAGCTGCACTGATCTGAAGCCAGGAGCCTGGAGCTTCTTCTGGGCCCAAGTACTTGGGCCACCTTCCCTGCTTTCCCAGTCCATAGCAAGGAGCTGGATGGGAAGTGGATCCGGGACTCAAGCAGGCTCCCGTATGGGATGCTGGCACTGTAGGCGGCGGCTTTGCCCACTATGTCACAGTGCTGGCCCCTTTGATACATTCTTAAATGTGCTTTCTGGTGAAGATGACTCAACTTAATGTTCCTACTCTGGCTACCTTTCCACATACTCTGACAAGCTGCATCTGACCTGTAGAGTCTGTAGATGGTAGCCTACACGTAGCCCCAGTTTGGGGGTTGAGCCTGCCATGAATCCTGTTGGGGGCCTCTAGCCATGTGAGATGAGTTGGCCTTACAAAAAGAAGTCCAAGCTGTGAGAGCTGCGCTGACAGGCTTTTTACTGGGACTGTTCTGGAGTGGGAGGTCAGCAGGAGTTACTGCCTGAGACTTTGCTTTGGGCTGGGGAACAAACTCCTGGACTTGCTGATTAGCACTTGGGCAGCCCTCCTCCTTTTTCTCCTCTGTGCTCAGTGTGGCCTTGGGATTGCACAGCAAGGATGCCATCACTAGAGGTGGGGCAGTTCCTGAGTTGGGGGGAGGATGCTGTTGCCCACTGAGCCAACAGGGTCCACCTGAGTTGAGAAGCCTGAGAATGGTGGATGACCAGCTCTGAGACAGTGTCATTAGAAGCAGGCGAGATCCCTGCTTGATAGGGGTGGAAGCAGATTGCAGTCTGGGCTCTGTAGGACCTTTACCTGCAGACGCCGTTTTCGTGGCACACACTGCAAATCCTGGTGCCAGCTTCCTGAACTCCTACAACTTTCCTGCAGCTGGAGCCAACTGGGTCCGCTCCTGATACTAACACTTGTAGTAAGTCCTTGCGACCGGAAAAGAAACAAGCAACTCCAGCATGCTGAGTTCAGAACTGCCCTTATCAAGGGCTAAGGAAAACATCCCCTGGTGCACTTGAAAATATTTAGGACATCCCTTAGCACAGATGCTAGTACCTGAGAGGGGCCTGTGGTACTAACTAAAGGATTGGATGATTCATTTGAAATAGTACCAGAGAGGACATTCTGCCCTTAAACTCTGTGTGTGTGCACGTACACACATGCACACACACATTGCTTTGTTTACATTAGTCTCTTTCATACCTTTACTTGACTTCATGCCCTTGTCATCTACCTGTGTCTTTGCTGCTCTGCGTGTGTTTATGGACTGCTTTCTTTTAGAATTCCTTTGCATTTCCCCCATCTCTTTATATCTGCTCATCTTTCTCTCTCTTGCTGTGAAACTTGTTTTTGGCAAGGCATACGCTATGGCCTTGGCATCCATGCCTGGAAGAACAGGCTGTCTGTGGACAGGGCATGGCACACTAAGTGCCCAGTTCCATTGCTCCTGACACTTTTAGATAAGAATTGAGTCCCCACCTCTCTTGCTCCTGCATTTGTGTCCTCTGCGCCTGGCCTTGACAACTTTCCCTTTCTACTGGATCATTCCAATCATCACTCAAGCATGCTGTCATATGTCCCAGCTCAAAGTAACAAGCAAAATGCTTCCGTCACCCCACATTTCCCACAAACTACTACGCCATTTCCTTGTTCCCTTTTTTAGGAAGACCCTGAGAGAGTTGTGTGAACTGTCTCCACTTCCTGTGCTCCCATCTTCCCGAATTCTTCCCAGCACAGCTTTTCTTCCTCTCCAGCAGACCTCTCTGCAAACCCTGTGGTCATTTCTCAGTCTTTGTCTTACTAACTTGTTGGCAGAAATGATTCATTTGGTCTCTCTGTACTTCTTGAAGGTCTCAGAACATCACTGTCATCACCCTGTTTTCCTCACTAAATGCTCTTTTTTTTTTTTTTTTAAAGATATTTACTTATTTGAAAGACAAACATACAGAGAGAAAGAGGCAGAGAGAGAGAGAGAGAAAAGGAGAGAGAGAGATCTTTCATCTGCTAGTTCACTCCCTAAATGGCTGCAACAGCCGGAGATGGGCCAGGCTGAAGCCTGGAGCTTCATCTGTATCTCCTATGTGGGTGCAGGGCCCCAAGCGTTTTGGCCATGTTTTGTTGCTTTCTCAGGCGCATTAGCAGGGAACTGGATTGGAAGTGGAGCAGCCGGGTCTTGAATCTGTGCCCATATCGGATGCCGGTGCTACAGATGGAGACTTGACCTTCTACACCAGTCCCACTAAATGCTCTTGTCATTCAACCTCTTTTGCTAGTTCTTCCTTATTGTCTTGCCCTCCAAACACTGGAATGTGGAATGTCCCACAACTCAACACTTCACACTCTAGATGATCTCATCTAGTAACATAATTATAAATAATATTTATATGCTATTACTTGAAGTTAAGCTGAGGTCCATCTTCTAGGTGCTCAGGCCAAAGATGTTCATATCATTATTGACCTGTCTTTTTTTTCTCAAACCACCTCATCCAGTCCATCAGCAAATCCTATTGGTCAGGTCCTAAAAATAGATTTGTCTCTACTGCTGCCATTCTAATCTGAGTCTTTGTAATCTCTTTGTCTTGGATTGCTGCCCAGGTCTATCCGTGACCCATTGCATCCTGCAGGATGTGGCCTCTGTTGCCGATGTGGCCACACCGGTCTCCTTGCTGTCCCTGAAACACAGTGTATGCAGTTGTCTTGATCCTTCGCCCTGCTGCACCTGCTGCCTGGAATGTTCTTCCCTTGGATAAACACATTGATCACTTCTTTCAGCCTGTTTCCGCCTGTTCCCTGGCAGAGGGGCCGTCTCTGGTCTCCCTGTATAAAACAGCACCTTATCCCTATTGTTACTCTCTTATCCCTTTGTCCTTCTTCATTATTTATTGGCCTCATAACTATCTCACAGAGTTGGTTTGTTTATTGTCTACCCACCATAAAGGCAATAATGTGTTTCACCACCAGAATGCAACCTACGTAGAAAGAGACTTTGTCTATTTTTAGTCTCTGCTGATCCTTAATGTATAAGATACTGCCTGGAATATACTTGGTACTCAGTATATATCAGCTGAGTGAATGAAGAACTAGGGTGTGTCTCAAATCTGTGCAGCTGACACACTGTGATCTGACTGACAGGTGGCTTCCAATGCACAGGTTCGGAGAAGGCGGGTGAAGAGCTGTCCTGGGAACCCTGAATAAGTGAAGCTGGAAACTGTCAGTGGCAGGATGGGAGACCAGACCCAAAGGCAGCTTCCTGAGACCTCCTGGATCCAGGCCCTGCTGTTCTCTCTGTTCTCTTGGCCATGGGTTCTTCTTGTCCACTGTAGGGGGTAGAGGGGTATAATCTTAACTTCTACTCCCAATCTCAGTTTGAGGAACTAGAATAGAGTAAAACCAAAGCCTGAGTGCTTTCTTTCTGTGCCAGCAGACACACTACCTGCTGTGTAAATTCATTGTCACAAAGAACCAAGCATGGTGACACCTGGCCCCTGCTGTGTCCCTCTTTGGGCCTTAATGCTTTCCAGGTGACACATTCTCCTGAGCCTTCCTTAACCTGGGAGAAGTGACTGGTGGAGGCTAATTCTTGGTATTGCAGAGGGCCTTTCCAAGGGAATGCTCCCATATCAGCGTCAGCCTATGGAAGTAAGAGAGAGTCCAGACATCATGAAAGCTGGTGTTTGAGGTAGTGGAAGAGAGAGGCATGGGAGGACAAGGCCCAGGGAACACTATGGACACGGCCATGGCACACTAAGTGCCCAGTTCCATCGCTCCTAACCCTTTTAGATAAGCTTTGAATCTCCAGGTTCCACACTGGATGGGGCAGGTCAGTTGTACACAAGCCTCGCCTTTCTCACTGGCACCATTTTACTACTTTAGTATAGCAAATCACCCTAAATTTTAATGACTTAAAACAATCCATTATTTCTTACATTTATGTGGGTTTGCTGGCCAGTTCCTTGACATGTTTCTCCTGCACCTATATATGTAGCTGGTCCAAGATGGCCTTACATGCCAGGCAGTTGGTGGCAGGCTATTACTAAGGTACCTCAGTTAGGCTCCATTCTCTCAAAGACTTAGACTGATTCCTTATGTGACAGTCTTATGGTGACATTCCAAGTACAGAAAAGGAAAAAACTCCCTCACCTCCCAAGGTCTCTTGTTTGGAACTTAGTTTCCACCATATTCTACCAGTCAGAGCAAATCACAGTGTGAACCCAGCTTCAGGAGGCAGAGACATAGACTGTACTTTCCCACAGCATGGACTGTGAAGCATTCATAGCCATATTTAATTTGCCCCTTTCTCTTCGTGAGGATGTGTATTATGCAAGGGTAGAATTCAACTGACAAACCTTGCCATGTGATTATTCTGAATAATCAGCCCCTTGTTAATTCTGTACTGGTAATTGTCAAGCTGAGATTAAAGACTCTATGTTAAAAAGTAAGTTCAACATTTGATGCATATTATTGCTTTTCCTTGTAACATTAAAAAAAATCTCCATTTTATAGTTAAGGAAACTGAGGCTGAGAGAAAGTCACTTGCTCAAAGTCATAGCTTGTAAGTGGCTGCACTGAAACTTGAACCTTAAGGCCGTGATATCTTTACCCTCTACTGAGAATGGCTGATCTAGTATAACTTGATAAAAAATAATGCTAATAATGATAATTAACATCTCATATTAATGGTCTCATTGGTCCATTAGAACAGCTCTGTGATGTGGTTAGAAGTTTTAAGGAAAGGAAGCTGGATATTCAGAATAAGTAGTTTTGTCCATGATCACATTGCTAATAAGAGGTAGAATCAGATACATATGGAGATCCTCTTCCTGTCAGTGGCCTTAGGAAATGTGTGAAAATGGCTCGCTATTCCCTTGACCCAGAAAACCCCACAAAATCATGCAAATCAAGAGATTCAAACCTTCATGTTTACTTAAGAACACCAGAGAAGCTTTGCAGGCCACTAAGGATATGCAAATCAGAAAAACTACCAAGTATCTGAAAGATGTGTCATCCCATCATTACAATGGTAGAGTTGGTAGGTGTGCCCAGGCCAAACAGTGGGGCTGGACACAGGGTCATTTGTCCACGAAGAGTGCTGTTTGTGTTGCACCTGCTTAACAATGCAGAGTGATGCTGAACTGAAGGGTTTGGGTGTAGTCTCTGGTCACTGAACGAATTAAAAGAAAAAAAAAATGGGACTAGCGCCATGGCGTAGTGGCCTAAGCCTCTACCTGAAGCACCAGCATCCCATGTGGGCCCTGGTTCAAGTCCTGGCTGCTCCTCTTCTGATCCAGCTATTTGCTATGGCCTGGGAAGGCAGTGGAAGATGACCCAAGTCCTTGGGCCCCTGCACCCATGTGGGACACCCAGAAGAAGCTCCTGGCTCCTGGCTTCGGATTGGCTCAGCTCCGGCTGTTGTGGCCATTTGGGGAGTGAACCGGTGGATGTAAGACCTCTCTCTCTCTCTCTCTCTCTCTCTCCCCCTCTGTCTGTCTGTAATTCTACCTCTCAAATAAATAAATCTTTAAAAAAAAAAAAAAAGAAAGAAAGAAAAAGAAACCTATGGAGAGATAACAATGATTTCTACCTTTAACCCAGAATGTCAATTTCATGAGGGCAGGTCCTTACCTGCATTGTTTCCATTTTGTCCCTGAGACCTTGAATCAGTGGATGCTGCCTTCTCTGTTAATGAACTCAGGGATCCCTGGGCTCCAGTTCAGAAGAGATGGACTCCTGTTTCTGTCTTGAGTTTCTGGAGCACATTGGGCCTGGCCTGTGTGGGGAGGCTGGGCAAGGGCAACACTTGTATCCATGGGCCCCAGATCAGTAGTGATACCAAAGGCAGGAACTTAGAAGGAAAGGGCCAGTCTACTCTATCCTTCATGGGAGGAGAGAAGCAATTAAAGCAAGTCAGGCACTGAGAGAAATTTCCAAGCCTGTAGAAATTTAGCCATTCTGGCACCACTAAGGGTGGTTTAAGAATTGCTGTTTTAGGCCAACGCAGTGGCTCACTAGGCTAATCCTCCGCCTGCGGCACTGGCACTCCAGGTTCTAGTCCCGGTTGGGGCTCTGGTTCTGTCCCGGTTGCTCCTCTTCCAGTCCAGCTCTCTGCTGTGGCCCAGGAAGGCAATGGAGGATGGCCCAAGTGCTTTGGCCCTGCACCCGCATGGGAGACCAGGAGAACTTCAGATTGGCGCAGCGCTCTGGCTGTAGCGGCCATTCGGGGGGTGAACCAATAGCAAGAAGACCTTTCTCTCTGTCTCTTTCTCTCGCACTAACTCTGCCTGTCAAATAAAAAAGAAAAAGAATCGTTTTTTCTTTTTTTAAAAAGATTTCTATTTATTTATTTATTTATTTGAGAGTTATAGTTATAGACAGTAAGAGGGAGAGACAGAGAAAGGACTTCTGTCCGTTGGTTCACCCCCCAAATGGCCGCAATGGCCAGAGCTGTGCTGTTCCGAAGCCAGGAGCCAGGTGCTTCTTCCCAGTCTCCCATGTAGGTGCAGGGGCCCAAGGACTCGGGCCATCTTCTACTGCTTTCCCAGGCCACAGCAGAGAGCTGGGTTGGAAGAAGAGCAGCCGGGACTAGAACCGGCACACTGTTTGGGATGCCAGCGCCAGAGGTGGAAAATTAGCCTGCTGCGCCACGATGCTGGCCCCAAGAATTTTTGTTTCTTAAAACATGTGGAAGTCCAACGGACCCGAGGTCCTCAACCATGTTACCTTCCCATCCATGGGAGCCATGTCCCATACTCACAGAAGTAATAGTGGTTTCCTGGGCCGGTGAGTTCTCACCTTATCTCCTGTCGGGGAGACATATCCATAGGGAAGCACATATCAGATTATCTGGAGGGTGAGGCATGTGTGGTTCAAAAAGGCTTTCCAGGAGGACCTTAGTCTCCTAAGGTGCCTGCCTGTCATTTCCCACTAGAATTTAAGCTTCGTGAGGATATGAATTTTTGTCTGTTCGGTTTATTTTCTGTATCCAGCACCCAGAACAAGGGCCCTAGCACATCACAGACACTCACAGCCTTTTTTTTTTTTTTTTTTTTGACAGGCAGAGTGGACAGTGAGAGAGAGACAGAGACAGAGAGAAAGGTCTTCCTTTGCTGTTGGTTCACCCTCCAATGGCCGCCGCGGCCAGTGCGCTGCGGCCGGTGCATTGCGCTGATCCGATGGCAGGAGCCAGGTACTTATCCTGGTCTCGCATGGGGTGCAGGGCCCCAAGCACTTGGGCCATCCTCCACTGCCCTCCCTGGCCACAGCAGAGAGCTGGCCTGGAAGAGGGGCAACCGGGACAGAATCCGGCGCCCCGACCGGGACTAGAACCCGGTGTGCCGGCGCCGCAAGGCCAAGGATTAGCCTAGTGAGCCGCAGCGCCGGCTCACAGCCTTTATTAAACATGTCTTCTCTCTCTTACAGTTGAGAATAACTGAAATAGAGTCCCTTGTGTAGCTCCGTCACTCATTTGCTTAGGGAGCAGGACTGGTAACCGTTTGCATCTATGGTTCTGTAAAGGAAGTGAGAGACCTAAGGCCTGTGTCAATCAGGGCCTCACCATGCTTGAGCCTGGCGCATTGCCCTGCCTCTGCCTACCCTAGGGAGAGCTCTGTTCACACCTCCACACTGAGTGGAGTCCCTCTGGCCATTGGCTTGGCTGGGCATTGAATTTCTCTCATCGGTGCCCGTGTTCACGTGGGATGGCTCTTGTTTGACTTGCCCTTTTAAAAACAACTTAAGCATGTTGAGGTTTCCTGTTGATCAGGGGCAGCCAGAGGCTATGACCCAACAGGGAATTGTCAGCCAATCCCTGACTCACTCGAACTCGAGTTTTCTGTGTGTGTGAGCAAGCAGTGACAGCAGCCTGGCTCAGGGGCAGCTGGCTGCTGCCCTGTGAATGGCATGGCACTCAGGAGCCTGGGAGGCTGGACAGCCTGGTGTTGAGGGCCATGTCATTAGGGTCAGGTAGGCCTTTGCAGCTTGCAGTTTGGCAAAACCTTGCTGTCTTCCAACTAAAACTGTTTGGAAAGAATTGTGAGAGTTGACCGTGGTCACCCCCAGTAGACAACTAGGAGAGTACGCTGAGGAGGAAGTGTGCTTGGGATTTTCACCAGTAAGCTCACCTGTACCTTTTCCTTTCTTTTTTTGTTCATCATTTACTGAGAACCTCCCAGATACCATGTAAGAAATAATGGTCTAGGGGCTGGTGCGGTGGTGTAGCAGATAGAGCCGCCACCTGCAGCGCTGGCATCCCATGTGAGTGTTGGTTCCAGTCCTGGCTGCTCCACTTCCAATCTCTCTGCTGTGGCCTGGGAAAGCAGTAGAAGATGGCCCAAGTCCTTGGGCCCCTGCACCCACGTCAGAGACCAGAAGAAGCTCCTGGCTCTTGGCTCAGAAATCAACCCATCTCTGGCCACTGCAGCTATTTGGGGAGTGAACTGGCAGAAGACTTCTCTCTCTTTGCCTTTGCCTCTCTGTAACTCTCTGCCTTTCAAATAAAGAAATAAATATTTTTTTTTTTAAATAATGGTCTAGCAGAGAAGACCACGAGGTCCCCTGACACAGATGCTGTGTTCTAGGCAAAAGTGAGCCCAGCACTGTGGGGGGTTTCCACTGGGCTATGTCTGGGGGCCCTGTGTGGTTCACAAAGATGACAAAGGCTCTGCTTACTCCTTAGAGACATAACATGGTGTAGTTTAAGTTCATGTGCTGCCTTCACCACTTACCAACCAAGTGACCTTGGATGAGGTATTTAAACTTTCTATGCATTAGTGCTTTCCATCTGTAAGATGAAGATAATAGGGTGGGCCAGTATTGTGGCGCAGCAGGTTAAGCTTCTGCCTATGTCGCTGGCATCCCAGATCAGAGCACTGGTTCAAATCCTGGCTGCTCCACTTCCAGTCCAGCTCCCTGTCAGTGTGCTTTGAAAAGCAGTGGAAGATGGCCCATGTACTTGGACCTCTGCCACCCCCATGGGAGACACCAGTAGAAGTTTAGGTTCCTAATTTCAGCCTGACCCATCTCAACTGTTGTGACCATTTGGGGTGTGAACCAGCAGTTGGAAGATAAATTCCCTCTCTCTTTGTCTCTCTTAGTCACTCTGTCTTTCAAATAAGTCTTTTTAAAAAATGAAGATAATACACAATGATAACCTCATAGGATTTTTGTGGGTGTTAAATGAGTTAATATATGTAAAAATGTTTACTTTGAGCTGCTCCTGGAAGGTAGTACAATCTGTATAGAGATTTGGGCCTGGGAAATGGCTGATGCCTGCTAGACGTGATGCCACTGCGAGAGGGTGCAGCCGCCATTGGCCTCCTTGTGGAGAGAGTGTCGAAAGCACTCTTGCTAGCACGTTGCCAGTGCTGTCAGCTTGGTCACTCAGCCACAGCAGGAATATTTACACCACGGAAACTGGTGAGCACTGCCAGTCTGCACTTTCCCCCGAGAGCTGGTTGTCAGATGTGGGCTCTTGGATTTTGGATGCTCCTGCCTGTTCCAGAGCGGGCATCTGTCGCAGACATCACTGAGGCCTGTGTAGGGCTCCGTCCAGGAGGCCTGCTCAGTGTGGCCTGCCGTGGTTCAGGAGCTTGTGCTGTCCTTGAGCGAGCACTGCTTGAACAGAGTACCTTTTAGCTTGAGAGTCCTCCTGAGAATAAAACGTGATGCCTCTGGTTGTTGGGCCACTCACTGCCATTTGCCTCTTTTGTTTTGTTTTGTTTGTCCCTAGGTCTCAGTCAGTCTCTCCACCTCCAGTTCTCTCCCCACCGCGGAGTCCCATCTACCCCCTCAGCGATAGTGAAACCTCAGCCTGCAGGTACCCCAGCCACGTCAGCTCCAGGGTGCTCATCAAGGACTGGCACCCCCACGATCCTTCACCCCAAAGTCCTCAGGATCCCTCCCCAGACACGTCACCACCCAGCTATCCCCTCAAGGCCACCAGCTTCGGTTACTTGGACAGAAGCCCTTCGGTGTGCAAGAGAGAAGACCGAAAGGGGAGTGTGCAAGGCGCAGCCCAGGATGTAGAGGGAGTAGCTGCTTGCCTCCCCCTTGCCCAGAGCACTCCATTCCTAGGGCCTGGCCCACGGAGCGTCTTGCTGACCCGCACTGGCCCCCGTGCCCACAACCTGGGCATCCGGGAGAAGATATCAGCATGGGAAGGTCGCCGCGAGGCCTCTCCCAGGATGAGCATGTGTGGGGAGAAGCGGGAGGGCTCTGGTGGCGAGTGGGCGGTCAGTGAGGGCTGCCCCAGCGTGGTGCCGTCCCCCTGCAGCTCAGAGAAGACTTTTGACTTCAAGGGCCTCCGGAGGATGAGCAGGACCTTCTCCGAGTGCTCCTACCCTGAGACCGAGGAGGAGGGAGAGGCCCTCCCTGTCCGGGACTCTTCCTACCGGCTGGAGAAGCGGCCAGGCCGGAGCGAGCCCAGTGCCTTCCTCAGGGGGCATGGCAGCAGGAAAGAGAGCTCAGCAGTGCTGAGCCAAATCCAGAAAATTGAGCAGGCTCTGAAGGAGCAGCCGGGCCGGGGACTCCCCCAGCTGCCCAGCAGCTGCTACAGTGTAGACCGAGGGAAAAGGAAGACTGGAACCTTGGGCGCCCTGGGAGAGCATACAGGGAGCGGGAGTGGGAGCACCGGCAGCCGGGCAGTAGGAGTGGCAGGAGCTGGGGGGGAGGCAGGCCCACCCCTAGAAAGGGAAGGCAGTGGTTCCGCCAAGCCAGGGACCCCTGGAAATAGCCCTGGCTCCCAGCTGCTGCCGCCGTCGAAGAGCTCCCCTGATCCCGCTGTGAACCCTGTCCCCAAACCCAAGCGCACCTTTGAATATGAGGCTGACAAGAACCCCAAGAGTAAGCCAAGCAATGGTCTACCTCCTTCGCCCACACCTGCTGCTCCACCCCCTTTGCCCTCCACCCCAGCCCCTCCAGTCACCCGGAGACCTAAGAAGGACATGCGCGGTCACCGCAAGTCCCAGAGCAGGTAACACATGCCCCTCCTGCGCCTTACAGCTGGGCACGGTGGCTTTCCTTTCAGTGGAGGATGCAAAAGAAATTCACCGTGGGTCACAGTCCGTGGTGCTTTATAAGTGCTTTATGAGTGCTTTATAAGCACTCAGCACCTGTTAGGTGGTAGTTGTGGTGGTGAAAATGAGACGATTGTGCTGCTCATACAGGAAAGCTGAATGTGAGCTGGGTGAAAGCTCTTCTCCCTGAAGATAGGGACTGAGTGTGTCTTTGGAGTGGAGCCTGGATTGAGCCCCCAGCCCCGTCAACTTCCTTGGTCCTCCATGGGAGGGTCAGAGCCCCCTTACTTTTAGGTAAACACTCTCTTGCAGTCTCAGGGGAGCTTAGCCTCACTACTGCCTGAGGCACCGCCACTAGAAAATTATTTCTCCAAGCAATGCATTATCTGAATACTACATTTAACATGGTAGTGTTGGCAAATTTAATAGGAGTTCCTCTTTCCTGAGGGTTTCCTGGCTATACAGGGACCGTGGCCTGTATTGAGGGCATCATTGGATCCTGAAAAAGGAGACTGAAAGAACAATTCACCCGCTTCTTGGTCATCTCCAAGAATGACTTGTTCCAAGCCTCCCTCTGGTTTACTAATCAGCCTTGTGTTTCCAGCCCTGGACTCTGAGGGCTTTCTTCCCAGAGTGACGTGGGTTCTGGAGCTGCTAGACTTGGGGATGGCTGACAGGCTGGGAGCCAGCCTCTGTAGAAGACCTGTCTTCATGCCATCTGCCTTCTTGTCTAACCCAAAGTCAGATGGGCCTTTAGGTTTGCTTCATTTCTAGGTGTTCTGCATTCTGTTTTCATATTCCAGGTTTCATCCGTCATAATCCAACATATAGATAAACTTTCCTGCCATGTGCAGAAAGGAAGAAGTCCTGAAGGTTCAAGCCTCTGGGCCAGAAGAGCCCTTAGCTAAGGGGTAATCAGTGCTTTGACCCTGACCCCACCCCAAATGCTCACTGGCCCTTTAATGCTTTAACAGCCTTTCAAGAGTGTTTGCTTTGTCGTTTGCTCATCCATTTCTGTAAACACCGTCCAGAGCCTGCAGTGCACCAAGCCTTGTGCTGGTCGGGAGGACATAGGCAAGTAAGATGTGGTTCTTCCTTTGAAGGACTTCATGGTCTGATGCACAGATAAATCACAGATACTGTGATACATGCCATGACCGTGTCCACGCTGGAGGCCACAGAGACCCAGAGGAGAGGCTCCAGATCAGATGTGAGAGGGAGGGAAGGCTCCTCATAGAGGAGGGTGCTGAGCTCAAAAGTTTGCATGAGCAGAGCAGTTAGCTTGGTGACTAAACGGTGTATGGAGAGGATTCATCAGCTTGAAGGGTTTACACTCATTCTCGTACACATTACATTTGTGTATAATATGCACGCCCCACAAACCCCATCTGTGGTGGAGTCACTTCCTATTAAAATTCACATAGCAAGCATTATCTGTGCCCTTGGAGTTCAGATAGTGTGGGCGCTGTGCTGTTTGCCTTTCCACATGTGGGCGTGCTCACTAGAGGCGAGGAGACCCACACTCCTAACTGTTGTGCTGGGTGTGGCTTTATATTTAATATCCTTTTTCACTTTAAAAAATGCAAGCCAAATATGTCTTTTGGTATTCAACTAAAGAAAAAGAAATCTGTTTAAAAAATCTGGAGGAGAGACTGTATTAATCTTGATGAAAGACAGCAGATCAGTCCTCAGTGTGATACCTTCCTGGGAGATGGCCAAGGATAATTTGGCTGACTGTTATTTGTGTCTTTTTGCTGATGTGAGAACTACCTGCATGAGATGCTGACTCCACTGTGTATGCCAATGAAAACTTGGTCTCACACCAGCAGCAGACCATGGGCCAACATTTCAGAACTATTGGATATTTAACTACTTTTGACAATTCTGGGCTAAAGGCATGTATTGGGGAATCATCAAGGAATACATAGTAGATGGCCCATGGGTATTTGGCCCCTGAAAAGTATAGAGCAAGACAAAAAAAAAAAAAAAGTCCTAAAGACAGAACTCTTGAGAGCCTGGGACTTAAAAGGCAAGTGGAAAAGAAGAATCCCTCACAAGGGTCTGAAAAATCACTTCCAGAGAGACAGCTGCAAAATGGAGGTGAGGGCGGGGAGTGCTGGTGTAGAGAGCTCAGCGTGTGGAGAACACGAAGTGTCTGGACACTTCTGGTCCTTGACTTGCGCCCCAGGACCCTCAGGAGCTGTTGAGTAAACAGGAGAGGAAGGACTGACGGAGGAGGTGTCAGCAGGTGAAAGGAGGGATCAGTCAGTGCTCTTCCCCCTCTCCCTCCCCAGGGGCCTGCTGGGTCTGCCTTGGCGAGGGCGAGGAGTCGCCAATGAGGGCAGTATCTTTTCATGAGTAGGCAGTACTGTGGTCCTGAACTTCTGGAGTACCAGAGGAGGTGACTGGGGCAGTGATAAGGAGCAGCCCCTAGCTGAAGTAAAGCAGGGCCCTAGAAGTGGCTTCTGGCTGCAGATTTACCTGCAGTCCCCCTCAGAAGTGGTCTGTTCTGTTTTGAGGGCTCTGCCCTGCCTGTTTCAACAAACCACTCATAAAAGATCGAGCCCTGGAGTTGTAGCCTGGGGCGTCCCACCTGTCACTTAAATCTCCTCATCTGAAAAATGGCACAATACCTGGTCGCACCTTTGTGAAGATGAATGAGATAATGCCTGGGAAGGGACATTCCACACAGCCTCTGACCTGCTTTCCTGGTGTTACTAGGGATAAGGTCCATCACAGGGCCCTGGGCGTGGGCCCTTGAGATCATCGCTTTCTTTGGGTGTTCGGATCCACCCTGATGCCTTTCTCAGTGGCTTGGTTGGTGAGGAGGGCCTCTGAGCTTCACTGTCACCATGGTCATTCCCCAGCAGGGCTGCAGGGATCTGCTCAGCGGGAATGACTCTTGCTCTTGTTATCCACAGAAAATCCTTTGAGTTTGAGGATGCATCCAGTCTCCAGTCCCTGTACCCCTCTTCTCCCACTGAGAATGGTACTGAGAGCCAACCCAAGTTTGGATCCAAAAGCACTTTAGAAGAAAATGCCTATGAAGACATTGTGGGTAAGCAGTGGCAGAGGTCCTGGGGGCAGCAGAACAGGTACACGGGGAGACACCCCCCAGTTTCGCCTGATTCCCTGTGGGCAGACGTGGTCCCAGCTTTGGGAGCTCCTTCTGGAAATGGGCATCCGAGGAGGCCCCTCAGCAAAGAGCAGGCAGCGAGTGACTACAGCCTGGCCCTTGAATGAGCTGGGCTCCGAAGGGGAGCACATGAAGGGGAGACTGTAACCTTCCTTTTCTTATTGGAGGCTGGCAGTCCAAAAGGTGCACTCTTCCTTAACTGTGTGTCCTTGGCAAAGCACCTACCTGGTGCCAGGGCTCTCTGGGGACACTAATGCTAGCAGCAATAAAAGTAACGCTTCGAAGGTTGCTAGGGTTAAATAAGGGAAGAGTAAGGAGCTGGCAGGTCCCATGTCTGGTGAGGGCCTGCTTCCTGGTTCAAAGGAAGCCATGAGGTCGAAAGGGCAAAGGAGTTCTCTGGGGTCCCTTTTTTAGAGCTTTGTGAGGCTCTGCCTGCCTGACTTAATTACTTCCCAGAAACCCCACCTACAGATACAGATACCTAACAGTGGTTAGGTCTCAACATGTGAATTCTGGAAGGACATTCTGTCTAAAGCGCATGTTGACAAGTGTCATTACCCCCACTTCACAGATGCTGACAGGGGACAACACCCGTGGGTTACAGACATAGGCTTTATAGCAGCACACCAGGCAGCGTGAGCTTCATGGACACATGGGTTATCCTTGCTCACAAGTCTCACTGGGTGGTGTGGCAGAGGCTGAGGAGAGGCTGTGCACACTGTGGCCATGTCCCAGCTGAGGAGCCCGGCCTGCCCAACCTTTGCCCTAAAAGGAGATAGCATCTTCATCGTTCTGGCCAGGAAGCAAATCTGCCTGTCTTCCAAGGCTTCTCACTCCAGAAACATCCTTGAGAATACAGTTTGGAGCAGTCCATTCTTCTGACTGAAGTGCAAGACCCCATGGACAGCTGTCATTCAACAAGTAGGGGGACATGCTGTTAGCAAACTTGAGTTTGAGGGTCTTAGCTTGGTTATTTTGTCTTTAAAAAAATTATTAGTGCCTACAGCACCGGCATCTTATATGGGTGCTGGTTTGAGACCCTGCTGTTCCACTTCTGATCCAGCTCCCTGTTAATGCACCTGGGAAAGCGGCGAAGGATAGCCCCAGTGCTTGGGCTCCTGTACTCATGTACAGGTCTGGGAGACCCAGATGAAGCTCCTGGCTTCTGCTTGACCCAGCCCTGGCTGTTGTAGCCATTTTGGGAGAGATCTAGTAGTTGGAAGACCTCTCTCCTACCCTCTCTGCCTCTCTCTTTCTAACTCTGCCTTTCAAATAAGTTAATAAATCTTTTCTAAAAATTCTTAATAGTTTATTAGAGAGACAGAGTGAAAGATTTTCCACATGCTGATTCACTCCCCAAATGTCTGCAATAGCCTGTGGGTGGGGGTGGGGGGTTGGTGGCTGGGCCAGGCTGAAGCTGGGAGCTGGCACATGTTGGTGGCAGGAACCCAGCTGTGCCATCACGACTGCCTCGCAGGGTTTACCTTAACAGGAAGCTGGAATCAGGAGCCAGATCTGGGGATCGAATCTAGATACTCTGGTGTGGATCGTGGGTGTTCTAACTGGCATCTTAACTGCTGGGCCAGATGGCAGCCCTGGCATTCCTCATAGTTCTGCCCTCATCCTCTTCAGTGGGGGTTTCGGTTCTGCTCAAATAAAGTTATCTGTCTCAGTGAAGAGGAGAGAAGCAGAGTGATTGCCTATTGGCTTGCTGCGTGTCTGTCTTAGGCCCTGAAGCTAGAGGACGTGGTCTTAGCACGTTAGAGAGAGAAGCAGCCTCGGTAGAGAGAATGCTGCGGATTGTCACAAGACTGGGATCCTGTGAAGAAGGGACCATTTGGTCCCTCACTGGCTGTGAGCCTTCCTGCCCTGGTTTTCTCCTCACAGCTGCTGGGCCAGCCTTCTGGGGAGACAGCAGCCATGCCCAGACCTACACAGAGGGAGAGCCTGCTCTCCTGGGAATGGAGGGTAGGCAGCTGTGGGAGTGAGAGGCCTAAGACAGCAAAAGAGTGGGGTGGAGCCTTTCCCTTTACCACTGGGAAAAGACAGCTTTGTATCACAGGTCTCCCAGAGCTGAGGTCAAGAGCTGTGTGCATCAGAGCCAAAGACTGAGAAGCGAGGGAGCAGTTAAGGAAGATGCCCCAACCGCAGCTTTACCCCATGAAGCCCTTACCCCTACCTCTAGCTCATCCACCCGAGAAGCATCCAGGCTGCCCCTGTGTTTCTTGCCGCCTCGTGCAATGTCCCAAAGTGGAAGAAAGTCTTCTCCAGTGAATGAAGCAGCAATTCTGCTGCTCCATCCTCTCTGCCCTCTCCCTTTGCGAGATACATTCCAGTTTTCTCTGCTTTGGTAGGAATTGTGATGTGTTGTGGCTGCCCAGGGCTCTTGGGAGCAACTAGCATGGCTGCCACAGTGGCCAGAGAGGGCTGCTTCTGCTGTTCCCCCATTATTGCAGGCCCTGCAGGCTGTGGTCCTCACGGGGCCCCTTTCTCTAGCAGAACCTGGGCAGCCCTGCGCCACTGCTCAGGGGTTTCAGGTGAGGGTGTGTTCTTGCATCAGTTGAACTGAAGTAGAGAAAAAGACTGGAGCTGCTTCTCCTAGCCTGGAGTTGACCGTCTGTGACCCTGTTTCCTGCTGTTTGGGTCGGTGTCTAGGGAGGGATGTTGGAGGCAGTGTCCTCGGCCACAGAGCTGTTCCCTGGGCCTGTTTCAGTCAGGTTAGAAGGGGAAGAGCAGGCAGCTGTGGCTGGGCCTGTTCCTCCACTCCTCAGAGAGGACTTTTCTCCCGCTCCGGCTGTTGCCCGAGGAGGCAAGGAAACACAGGCGGGACTTGGATGCTTCTTGGGTGGATGAGCTAGGGCTTTGGGGGGTGCAGCTGGAGTTGGGGCATCTCCTTCAGTGTTCTTGTTTCTGGATGCCTGGGACGTTGCGCAGAGAAGCTAGGTGGGGAGGGTGTTGGAAGAAGGTAGGAGGTGACCCAGGCCCCTGTTTGGGCCTTGGAGGTAGGCTTTGAGAGTCTAAAGTAAGGACAGTGCCCTGGGGTTTTCCTTCCTTCATTGGACCCCCAACAGCATTTTGAATCTCTTAAGGGCTGACCAGGGAGGCTTGAGGGAAACACAAGGGAGAAGATTCTCTCTAGTAAGTTCCAGTCAATTTACGTCTTTATCCTTCCCCTGGAGACAGGCCCCAGAATGTGGAGTCCCTCCCCCGGCCCCAGAGGCTTCAGGTGTTCTCCGCTTGATGGGCTCCAAAGGACCAGTGGCCCTGACTTCCGCGGAGCACTTCCTGTCCTGGCCCGGCCTGCGCTCTGTGAGATGAAGCCGGCTAGATTGCCCAGCCCCGTGCTGCTTCACTTTCACAGGGACAAACGGAGCTTTGCTGGGGCAAGTGACAGTGGGGCCAAGGGGGAGGCAGAGAGCGCCCAGGCTGAGTCTCTGCCCTGACCACCAGCTGATCGTCCTGCCATTCCTTGGCTCTTGGAGGCTGAGGGCTGGTGGGTCCTGAGGCTAACATGTCATCCATGTCAGCAGTGGATTTGGGGAGTTTGCTGGCCCCCTGCCCACACTGGACATGGTGCCTGGGGTGCTGGGCATGGGGGATCCTTCCAAACAAACTGAGATTTATCCTGCCAATTTGCAATGGGAGGGGTTCGAAAGAAAGTTGCTGTCTTGCTGCTTCCTGCTTCCTGGGGCTGTTAATTCTCGCGTGTCTAATCTGACATCTGCCCTTGAAGATGTGGCTATCCTGCTAAGCCTTAGACTTGCATTCTGAGCCTGACACTTAAAAATGTGCAGCATTTTTAGGGAGTTATGTGGAGTGGCCTCGGCGCCTGACCAAGGAGCCTGAGCTGCATTCCTGCAGAGATTCCCACTCCCATCAGCTAGCTCAGGCTGACGGAGAGTTTCCAGGAACTTTCGTGGGATGCAAACCGGGGACCGGGCCAGTGTACTGCAAAGCCTGTCAAGCTTCCACTCTCTGCTTTCTTCTCTCCCTCACCCCCAGGCTGGGGAACAGTCAGGCACAGGAGGGTATCTACCAGGATGGAGGTTGCCGCAGGAAACCAAGCTGCTAAGAGGTGCCGCCCAGGGAAGGGGGCCGGGGCTGTTGGGAAATGGGGTCAAGGCTTGGAGGGTGGGTGACAGCTGGCCCAGGGGAGTTGGGCCCTGACCCTGGCTCATTCTCCGCTGTGTGAGGGGGGAGGAAAGACTGAGAACCAGGACAGCAAGCAGCTGATTGGAACTAGAGTCCCAGGGAGGGAAGCTGCAGACCCTAGGCCCTAGCCATGGGTGTGGCCCAGGAAGCTGGGACTCCTTTGGAGAAATTCTCAGCACTCTCTCTCGCTCTCTCGCTCTCTCTCTCTTTCCTTCCCTAACTGGTTCTTCCAGTTGTGGGGTAGGGATGGGGGGGGGTGTGTGAGAGGGTGTTGCTGTGTGGTTACCAGCAGTGATGGGGAGGAGTGGGGGCAGGGCCCAGTGGGAGGATCCCAGGCTGTTTGGGCCCTGACATGCCTCACAGAAGAGTGCAAAGCTGACATTCTTGGTGATGCCCTTGCCCCTTATCTCATCAGCAAAGCTGGGAAAGGTTGAGACCTCTGGCTTCCCCTGCTGGGCTGGATGAGATGGCCAGGCCTCCTGGGAAGAGGCTGTGGGACAGACTATTCTGAGGAAGCTGTGTGGTCAGGAATTCAGGTGAAAGTCTTACAGTCTGCCAAGCTTCCTGTCTCCCCTCCATGCCCCTGCTAAACTGTCACTGTGCTTCTCCACTTGGCTCCAGCTTGTTCAGCCTTCTTGGAGCTCTGTTCCCCAATAGGCGATTCTGAGTCCGGTTGCCAGCTTTCCTCTCTCCCCACTCTGAGCCATTGCTTTGGTGTTCATTTCCTCCAGCAGGTTTTATTTAGTGGCTCTAGGACTCAGAATCTGCTTGGCCTCTACACATCCTCACCCCATGGGCACCCTTACTGCCTGGAGAGGTATCTGAGAGACAGCTCCATAGGGTGGTCAGGAATGGCCTCGGAAGCTGGGGGTGGGGTGGGTGGAATAGGTCTGTGAGGGTCCAGGCTGGGGCTGACGCCAGCATCAGTTCCTGGAGGAGTGATTAATGGCTTGGTTACATCAGAGAGGTGTTAAATATTGCTGGAGAAAGAAGAGGCTGGCATTAGGTCTGAATAGGAGGAGCTGGCACTTGAGACCCTCCTGAAATCGGGTTCCTTGAGGGAGGCAAGACTGGCCTTGGGAACATGGTATTTCCAGCTGTTTTGCTCCCGGGTGGTCACTGATAGACAGCAAAGCTGGACATTTCTGTCTTCTCTGGGCCTCAGTGTCCTGCATCTTTTTCCTGGAGCTGTAGATTTTGTATTAGTATTTAAAAATTCTGATTCTGGGGCTGGCACTGTGGCCTGAAGCGCCAGCAGGCGCCAGTTCAAGACCCGGCTGCTCCACTTCCTTTTCAGCTCTCTGCTATGGCCTGGGAAAGCAGTAGAAGATGACCCCCCAAGTCCTTGGGCCCCTGCACCGGCACGGGAGACCGGGAAGAAGCTCCTGACTCCTGGCTTCGGATTAGTGCAGCTCCGGCAGTTGCGGTCATTTGGGGAGTGAACCAATGGATGGAAGACTTTTCTCTTTCTCTCTCTCTCTCTTTCTCTCTGTCTCTGTCTCTGTCTCTGTCTCTCTGCCTCTCATCTCTGACTTTCAAATAAATAAGTAAATCTTTAAAAAAAAAAAAAAGAAACAAACTCTGATTCTGGGAAATGAAGGAAGGAGCAAGAAGAAGGGACAGAGAGAAGGGTAGAAGAACAAAGGGTTATCCTTGGCACTCATGTCAGAGTGCTCAGAGCTGTTAGGGAGTTTGGAAATATCTATCGAAAGCAGTGGTTGCTAGTAGGAGGCAATGCCTGCCTGCCTTTTTCCTTCTTTCTGTCCTTTCTGCCTCCTTCCTGTCCTTGGATCTGTCCCGAAGGGGGCACTTGTCAGTGTCTGCAGACATGTGTGGTTGTTACAGCTGAGGAAATGCTAATGTCAGCTAGCATGTTGGGTGGACAAGACAGTCCACCACAGCAAGCATTATCTGAGCCCAAATGTCCAAAGTTTGGAGAAACCCTGATCTAGAGGGATTGAGACCGGTCTTCCCGCGGGGTTGTGGAACGATGACAAGGACTCTGGCTGGTCTTGCAGCCCAAAGCTGTTCAGATTTGATGCTCCTAGAATAAATGTTCTCCCTACTGCGAGCTGAATGCTGCGGCTCTAGTCCTGCTTTCCAAGATCGAGAAGACAGTCACAGCCTTCTCCCATTCTTAATCCCCCTCTCCACCTCACCCCTGCAGGATGTGTGTTGGCGAGGAACCAAGAAGGAGGGAATCCATCAGTTCCTCCCTGAGTGCCCTGCAGTGGGGTGGGCCAGAGAAAACCTGCAGGGAATGCCAGGTTTCATCCTTGGCTTCTTAAGGCAGGGCCTGCAATGCAGACCAGTCATTTTAATAGCATGACTGTTAGAGGAAAGTCTGCTGCATTGCTGGGGACTCTGCTTGGTGTTGGGAATCACTTAATCCAGCCCCAAATCCTTTCCCAACCCAACTTTGACTCATACGTTTACAGAGATCTGTATGGCCCCCACTGCAGTCTATCTGGCTGGGACTGATCCCTCCCTCTGTGAAGGCATTTCCTAAATTCATCGTGGTTTTCTATGGCAGTAGTAAGATGCCGTAATTTGGGGGAACCTCATCTTAGGAAATTGAGGAATCTGGAAGCATACAGGGATTAGCTTTTCTTCAGCACCCTATCTAGGAAAGCTGACACTCTGAGCAGCCTTGTTTATTCTCCAGCCCTACAGCTTGCTATTCTGCCTGCTCCCTGAGGAGTGGGATCTAAACTCCCCTGGGTTGCAGGGCACAGCCAGGTCTCTGTAGGCCGCTGTGGGGCTCAGTGATCACGCACAACCTGAGTTCTGCCGCTGAAGGGAGAGAGGCTACCTGCCTGCCTCTCTCGCCAGCTTTGCTCACCTCAGCAGAGCCTCATTCTGTCACTGGTACCCAGGTCCCAAGTCCGGAACAGCGATGCTGGAACTGGGAGAAGGATATGGAAAAACAAGGGCGAGGGAAGCAGAGGGCTCTGTTCACTCAGGGTCCCCGTGGGCCTCGTCGCCACCTTGGTTCTGCTGCCAGGGCTGATCCAGGACTGGACTGGCTCATGGTTGGCTGTGTTTTAGAGAAGTCTAGGTATATGGTGGAGGGGAAAGGGCAGGAGGGTATAGCCTGTGGGAGGGATGTCCCTCAAAATCTTCCTGCTCTGTGAGGGCAAGCATGGTGTGGTGGACTTTTCTGAGGTTTTCTGGTGGTGCCAATACAGTGCCCACTGCCAGGAATTTTAGGAGAGCAGGAACTCTCCCCACCCCCGCTCCTTGGCCCAGACTCCTTCCAAGCCTTTCACACCTTCGTGTGTCACAGCAGGAGAGTTTATTCTAAAAGGGGAGTTGGGATGGTTCTCTGGTTGCTGAGTTCAGCTGCAGCTGAAATAGACTGACACTGTAGCCAGATTCATTGAACAAGTAGTTACTGAGCACAAGCTACTTGCTAAGCACTGTTCTGGTTCCGGGGTTGCCTGAACAGGACAAAATCTCTGCCCTAAAGGACATATTGAACAGTGACACAGGTGACAGGGAGGCCTAGTCAAGCCCTGTTCCCTAGAGGTCTTTGAATTCCTGCCTGCCTACCTTCAGAAGTGGGACCCCACTGAGAGCCCACAGAGAGCTGGAAGAGGGCCAGCCGTGTGACCTCTGAACACCGTTCCTGCCTTGAGCTCCCTGTCTCTGGGGCGTCAGCAGCAGAGGGACTGGAGCCAAGTAAAGGCTCCCGGGGTCGGCTTTGTCCTCCCGCTGGGCACAGGCAGGGGTGGCTGAGCCAGTCTTGTGCAATCCCTGAATTTATAAAGCAGAGGCCAGACAAGGCTGAGCTGAGCTCAACTGGAGGTGGGGGCGCTCAGCTCCTGGACTTGGAGCCAGGAGTCGTTTGTAGCCTTCCCACTGCAGACGGGCAGCTGCATGACTCATGAGCTGCAGGGGCCAGGCAGAAGCCATTCTCTTTGGTTCAGAAGAATTCTGCTTGTTTATTTGTGTGCGTGTGTGCGTGTGTGTGTGTATGCACACGCGCCCTTGTGTTTCCTTCTTCCTTTCTCCCCCTTCTCTAACTCTTCCTCCTCTGCAGGAGATCTGCCCAAGGAGAATCCGTATGAGGATGTGGACTTAAAGAGCCGAAGAGCCCGAAAATCCCAGCAGCTGTCTGAGAACTCGCTGGACTCTTTGCACAGGATGTGGAGTCCTCAGGACAGGAAGTACAATCCACCCACACAGGTAATGCAGTCCTGACGTGGGCCGCTTGGGTCCGCATGAGGGCCTTGTCGGGGCCTGTGTGCTCAGACGTAGGCCCAGCTTCCCCTCTGGCTTTCTCCCTCACCAGGTGGCAGACGAGGCCACCTCAGGAAAGAGCTGTGGACTCAGGGACTTCTGCCATGTGGACAGTCGAGACGTGCTCTTAGGGGCATCCTGTTCCATCTGCTTGTGCTCCTACCTGAGCTCTGAGCTGTACAGCTAAGCCAGGAGCCCCTGTACCTCCTGTCTCATTACTGCTTCTCCCCCTCTGTGAGCAGCAGGAAGACAGGGCTCTGGTTGGTATTCTGCAACTCAGAAATTATCTCAGCGTCAGCAGTTGGCGACTGGCTGTAGGCCCCAAGCCAGATTTGGAGAACCAAACAGGTGTCTCCAACACCTGGAGCCACTGTTCTGTGAGGGCGTCTGAATCTGTGGGATATGGACTGAGCCAGGCAGAATAAAAGGAAATGTCAGAGAAGGCTTGGGGATTTCAGTTCATTCTGGTTTTGTCCAGTGTGACAGGAGGCAGAAGGAAGTAATTCTAATTTTCCGTGTGGATGAGGGCCTTGGATAGTTTATTACAATGGTCAGAATATATGAAAATTATTTCTGATGCCTTTGGAATACTGTGATGGCTTTTATAAAAGATTTACCCTTTGTTAGAATTGAAACAGGCGGGGTCTTCCTCTCTCGGACAACCCCCCTCCTGACTCTGCAGCAGGAGGTTTCTGACTTAAACAAATCTTGATTTGCTCATACAAAAAATTTTAAAAAATGAAAGACTTTAAATAGGCTTTCCTTGAAAGTGTATCCACCAGACTGAGGGGTGGAAAGAGGATATTGGGGGCTGGGAAGGAAGCAGGATTTGCTGCCGAGTGAGGTGAGGCATTTGCAGATCCAGACAGTGTGTGGGCATCTGCAGGGATTGCCTGCCTGCCCAGCAGTGAGCGGGACCCACCACAAGTAGAGTCATGGGAGACAGAAAATGGTTGAGGGCTGGGGCTGGGGACAGCCCAGGACCTCGTGGTCAGGGGGCCATTTGAGTATGGGCCTGCCCTGCCCAGTATCTGCTTTGCCAAGAGCGCAGAGTCCTTGTGCTCTCCCTGGAAGAAGTGAGCCAGGCCAGGCTGCCTGGATCACCCAGACAAGCAGGCTGGCAGGTGAGTGATGGCCTCCGCTAGCCAGAATCTTTCAGGACAGCTCCACTGTCTGGGCTCAGGACTCCTTGTCTCAGAGTTGAGGAGGAGCCCTCAGAATTCCCGCTCGCCTTTGGTCTCCACTCAGGTGAGAGCACAGGTTCTAAGCCTCTGCTGTCTCTCTTTCTGGCATAAGTAGCTTCTTTTTTGGAGAAGCCCTGATTAACAGCTCAGGTCTTAAAAGAGGAAACCGTGGTCAGTGGGGATCCAGGGCAGGATGTGAGGGTGCCAGGGATTGCCAGCCCATGGTTGTGTCCGAGTCCCAGCTGAGGGTTCTGGTGAAGGTATCCATGGCTAGCTCCTCTGTCGCATCCTCTTTCCCATGCCAGCTCTCCCTGAAACCCAGCAGCCAGTCCCTGCGCAGTGGGAACTGGTCAGAAAGGAAGAGCCACCGGCTGCCACGATTACCCAAGAGACACAGCCATGACGACATGCTGCTGCTGGCTCAGCTGAGCCTGCCGTCTTCACCCTCCAGCTTCAATGAGGACAGCCTCAGCACCACCAGCGAGCTACTGTCCAGCCGCCGCGCCCGCCGCATTCCCAAGGTAGCCTCCTAGAGGGAGCCCACAGGGACTGGGCAGGTGGGCAGTCAGCCAGCCAGCTTGCTCCTCCGGCCCCTTCCTTCCGTCCCCCGCTAATCTGTGCTCTTCCTCAATTCCTTTTGAGTGAAGTGGAGGTCCATGCACTGGCCTCTTTTTCATCTGGTTAATTCCCTTTTCTTATCAATAAAGATGCATCAACTCACTGTTGGTACTTAGACATTAGAGGAAGGAGGAAGGACTGGCGGAGACTCCTTGTTAGCATGTGCAGTGTATAAATGTTGGAGTCTTTGTGCACACACACACATGTCCAGGCTTTCAGGGAGCTAGGACTCAGCCATGCTCTTCCTTTCTGTGACTCCTAGAATCGAAGAGTTTCAGCAATGATTTGCACACATGGGCAGCCAGGTCCAAGCCCCCAGCCCAAAGCAGCAGGATTTCGCCAAGTGGTATTTATAGCCTGCAAACAATGCTTGGGTATATTGGGAATTTAGCTTCTTCCTGTCAGGGCCCCAGGTTATGGGCCAGAGGGGAAAGGCTACAATCCTTGTTCCTGTTATTGCATCTGAGAAGCTCTTTGTCTCAGTTGGTTCAATGACTCCCGAGTCCCAGGAGCTCCCATCCTGTCTAGTTTGATCACAGTTCCTTCCTCTGGGGAGCTAAGTTTAGTGTCCTTGTCTTGGGGCAGGAGACAACTCCTAGGGGACCAGGCAGATGAAGGGCTACCAGGCATGGCAGACAGCTCAGTAGGAGGACCAGTGTTAGGCCCATTGGAGTGGGTTGCAGAAAACTGGCACCAGTAAGTGAGGGAAAGGATGGGCAAATCTACCTAGCTGGAGCAGCCGGTGTCAGGGTTTCCTTACCCTCCCTACTTTTCTCACACAGCTTGTTCAGAGAATTAACTCCATCTACAGTGCCAAGAGGGGAAAGAAGAGGTTAAAAAAGCTCTCTATGTCCAGCATTGAGACAGCGTCGCTGAGAGGTAGGCCTTAATGCCTGACCTGGTTCAGGTGTCTAGGGCCCTGGAGCATTAGGAAAGGGGAGTGGCGTGCACCGGCCTCAGTCTCTGTTTCCGTGAGCCAGACCTAGGGTCCTTCTGCCATCCAGGAGGGTGGAGCCGTTCCAGAAAATAGCCACACAGGAGGGAGGGCAAGAAGGGGAAGAAAGCTCTGGGATGAGTTCCTTCAGGCGTTAGGCGATGGGGCCTCGGGTAGGGAGGTGGGTGTGGAACTCTGCTTCTGGCGAAAGGAGAGGCCAGGCTTACTGAGCACAGTGGTCTGTTTCCCATTTCATATGCTGGCCTCCCAGAGGCAAGGCTCTTGTGTTCCAGGCCTGTAGGCCCCCCTGCTGGCTCAGCTCCCCACCAGATCAGGCCTGGATAAGGGTTTCTATATAGAGTAGCACCCACAGGCTGAGCTCTGAGGGATCCTGGCCCCAGCTCACTCAGCCCCTGCCCACAGATGCCTGAGCGTGGGCCCGTGGCAGCCCAGGCCGGGTACAGATCCGTCCCTTTGAGAAGAGTTGGGAGGGACACAGAGGACACAGGCTGTGGGCAGTGGCTCATCTGTGTGCACTCCTGCTGTTGCTTTTCCAGATGAGAATAGCGAGAGCGAGAGCGACTCTGACGACAGGTTCAAAGGTGAGGCCTGGCTCCCCAAGACCGTGCAACCCCTTCCCAGCTTTGGCTGCAGGGAGTCAGCCTGCCCTTCCGCTGTGTGTGCAGTTCCAGTGTGGAACAGCAACAGGCAAGGTACCAGGCCTACAGAACAGAGAGCTAGCTGTAGGGAAGTCCCTTCTTACAGATGTGTGAGCTCAGCCCTACAAAGTTAAACTCACCTGTCTCCCTTTGCCAAAGTGAAGGCAAGTGACCCTAGGAATTGGGTGCTCAGCTTGCTTGGCCAGTGTAAACCTAGAGGGTCGGAGATGGGCTCAGATTAAAATCACCCATTCTGCAGACTGAGGAAACTGGTCCTGTGGAGGCCCTGAGGCCACCTGTCACCCATCCCTATAGAAGAGATGGCCCCCTCCCCGGAAAAGTTCTGCAACCTTCACGTTCCATGGGCTCCGGACATGTGTCTGCCAGGAAGCCCTGTCTGGACCTTTCTGGATGATTAATGTGGGAGCTTGCTCCCTCCTCTACTGGTCCCTAGGCAAGTGGGCAAGTGGGCTTTGAACTGGGGGGCAGAGGGGAGGGGCCCAAGGTCAGGGACTCTGATAGGAGCCCTTGAATGAAGCTTTCACAGGTGTTCATATTATCTGGCTCTATTGGCACTGGGATAGGGTAGGTGCCAATGACTCATCCCTGGGCTTTCCTGCCCTGGGCAGTCCTTGTGGCCCTGGCTCAGCCCTCAGCAGCTCCAGAGGGCCAGGCTGTTGGCGTCCTGGGTAAGGACCTGGCTGGGGGATGGGGTCACATGAGGTTCACATGCTTAGAGGTGATCCACAGAGAGAAGGCCATGGGTCAGGGTAGAGGGTGCTCATGTGAGTCCTGAGAGGGCCAGCCTGCTTGTCCCCTGATGTATGACCTGCCCCCAGCCCACACGCAGCGCCTGGTCCACATCCAGTCGATGCTGAAACGTGCGCCCAGCTATCGGACCCTGGAGCTGGAACTGCTTGAGTGGCAGGAACGGGAGCTCTTTGAGTACTTTGTGGTGGTGTCCCTCAGGAAGAAGCCATCGCGAAACACCTACCTCCCGGAGGTCTCCTACCAGTTTCCCAAGGTGAGGCCACCTCTCCCCACCCCACCCTCCCTCCTCTGCCAGGCCCCTCTGTCCCAGCTGCTCACCCACCTCCCATAGATCCCTGAGCCTGCCTCCTCCCAGTGGAAGGGCAAATGGAATGGGAGGTGTAGGCCGGCGCTCTTTCTGAGGAGGAGGGCTTGAAAGCACCTGTTGGTGTGCTTCCCATAAAATCCAGGTTGTTTCCAAGGACTGTAGGGTCCAGGGGAAGGGCCCCAGCTACTTCTCCCATCTTCACCACTTTATTGAGATGGAAATCACAAACTCTACAGCTTGCCCACTTAACGTTTAAAATTCAGTGGTTTGGGCCAGCGCCGCGGCTCAATAGGCTAATCCTCCGCCTAGCGGCGCCAGCACACCGGGTTCTAGTCCCGGTCGGGGCGCCGGATTCTGTCCCGGTTGCCCCTCTTCCAGGCCAGCCCTCTGCTGTGGCCAGGGAGTGCAGTGGAGGATGGCCCAGGTGCTTGGGCCCTGCACCCCATGGGAGACCAGGAAAAGCACCTGGCTCCTGGCTCCTGCCATCGGATCAGCGCGGTGCGCCGGCCTCAGCGCGCCGGCCACGGCGGCCATTGGAGGGTGAACCAACGGCAAAGGAAGACCTTTCTCTCTGTCTCTCTCTCTCACTGTCCACTCTGCCTGTCAAAAAAAAAATAAAATAAAATAAAATTCAGTGGTTTGTAGTATATTGGCACTGTAATCAATTTCACATTTTTATCATCCCTAAAATAAACCCAGTACCCGTGAGTAGTCACTCACCCTTTCTCCTACCTACCTTATCTTTCTTTCTTTCTTTTTATTTTTTATAAGGATTTATTTTATTTTTTGAAAGGCAGAGTTACAGAGGGAGGGACAGACAAAGAGGTCTTCCACCTGCTGGTTCACTCCCCAAATGGCTTCAGTGGCCAGTACTGGGCCAGGCTGAAACCAGGAGCCAGGAGCTTCTTCCGGGTCTCCCATGTGGGTGCAGGGGCCCAAGTACTTGGGCCATCTTCCACTGTTTTCCCAGGTGCATTAACAAAGAGCTGGATGGGAAGTAGAACAGCTGGGACTTGAACTGGAGACCATAAAGGATGCAGGCATCACAAGCAGCAGCTTAACCCTCTACTCCACAATGCCAGCCCCTACCTTATCTCTTAACAATCCTCCTGTGTTCATCACCAGCCAGCCTGGCCTTTCTCTCTCTCTCTCTGCCATTGCCTCTGCCTGGAGTGTTCTTTCTCGAGCTATTCATGGGGCTGCTGGCTCTTCCTTATTTGCATTCTCTGCTCAAGCAGTGCCTGTCTCGGGATGTCTTTCCTAATGCCTGAACGTAGCCCCTGTCCTGCCCAGTCCTCTCTGTCACATCAGCCTGTTCATTTCCGTTGTGGCTCCTGTGAAATGCTGTTGCTGTTTCCCCCACTCCTGACCAGAAGGAGCAGGGTCTGGGACCTTGTCTGCTTTGTTTGCTGCTGATACCTGCAGCGCACAGTCCAGTGTCAGATGCCATATCTAAGTGCTCAGTAGGCACTCATTGAATGAATGAGTGATGACTCCACTCACACTCAGACCTGCGTGAGAAGCAGGAGTGGGAAGGGTGGCTGAGAAGCATGGCGGGATGTATCTGGGGTTCCTGGGAGGAGACTGTACCTTTGCCCTAGGTTTCAGGTGATCTTTCGGTCACCCCTGCCCACGTTCCTCTTCTCTGCAGCTGGACCGACCCACCAAGCAGATGCGGGAGGCAGAGGAAAGGCTCAAAGCCATTCCCCAGTTTTGCTTCCCAGATGCCAAGGATTGGCTGCCTGTGTCCGAGTACAGCAGGTAAGATCTGGCCTGGCCTGGCTGGATGGAGGGAGGGGCTTAGCCTTCAGACCTCCACAGTGGTGGGCAACTGAGTGGGGCCTACCCAAGTCCCAGCCCACTCTCCTACAGCAACCTGGTCTTCATCCGACCCCTGAGGTTACAGTTCCTATTCTTGGGACTGCTTCCCGGGTCCTCTGAGACCTCCCTGATTCCAGGCCTCTCCCTGTTCCAGTGAGACCTTTTCTTTCGTGCTAACCGGAGAAGACGGCAGCAGACGCTTTGGCTACTGCAGGCGCTTACTGGTGAGCTGTCCCATTGGGTCCTCGGGGCCAGACCAGGGTGTGTGTGTGTGTGCGCGCGCACGTGTGCACACCCTTCTGCAACGTCAACTTTTGTGAAATCCCGTGTTCTGCTCCCTGAGGCCATCCAGTGACCCTTCAGGTTGGCCCCCAGGATCCAAGAGTATTTCCAGTAAGAGGAAGGAGTGGATCAACTTCTGCTGGGTTATCATATCTTTTTAACCTTTCTATACTTTTCATTCATCTTCTTTGGGATCATGGGCTCTGGCTGCAGGATCCTACCACCCCAACAGTATGTATTTATGCACCAGATTGGCAGATGATCTTCCTCACCTCCATAGCTGGCCAGCCTGATCTGAGGAGGAGACCTGTCCTTGGTCTCACAAGGTTGGAGGCTGAGCAGGGACAGACAAGTACCTTCTTGGGGATTCTGGGAGAGACACCTTGAACTTAAGGGAAAGGGATTCAGTTTTGAATATAAAGCTATTTTGTGAGGAGAGAGTCCTTCTTCATCTCGCTTCCCTAGAAAATAGATGGAGGTTGAGTCCCAGAGCTGGGGGAGGGTGCAGCCCTGTTGCACTCTCTCCTGGAGGGCCCTGGCTGGTTGATGGTGTTTTAGGGCTTCCAGGTCCTAGTGCAAGAAGACCTCTCCAGACACCAGACTAGGGGTAGATAAGGAGAATCCTAGGCAGGTGTAATGTATGACAGGAACTCTAAAAGAAGGATTCTGAGTCACAGATTCATTCATTCAGGAACACAACTCCTGCTGAGGGTCAGGCCCCACGCTGAAGGCACGTTAGGATGAGTTCACCACAGATCCCACCCTCAAGGAACTTCCAGTGGCCATGTGGAGGAGGTAGGACTTTGAGCAGAGAAGGGAAGGGTAGAGAGTAAACTTCTGTAAAAGGCCTATCATATTTCAAGCAAGATGTTCAAGTGTATCTTTCCTTTATTTCTCACAGTAGCCCAAAGGGTTTTATTTTCCCCAATTTATGAATCAGGGAATTGAGACTCAGAGGTGCAGTGACTTGCCCAAGGTCACACAACCGGTGAGGGACAGAGTCAGCACTGACTTCAAGTCCTTTATTACCAATAGCATAAACGCTGGTCCGAGCAGAAAGGAATATAGAATGCCCAGTCCATGCAGCCAAGGGAACGTGGAGCGGCCCCAGATGCCGATGGGGAGCAGAGCAGAGGCCAGCGTGCGTCGGGTCCCCGGGGCCTGCAGAGGAGCGCATTCCCAATGCTGCCTTCCCTGGGCAGCGATGGAGAGGAGCTGCTCCTTTGCAGTGGGCCTGCTGCCCCCAGGGAGGAGCGTGTTTGTCCTGGCGCTGTCAGAGAAGGCCTGGGCTGGGTCCCTGCCAAGGGGGCTGGCACTAGCTCGGCATTCCTGCAGATTGGACACAATGATTCTAACCCAAATCCCACATACTTGATTTAATCACTTGGGCTTTGGGAGAGGCGGGGGAGAGGGAAAGAGAGAGAAGTGCGTTTCAGGCCTAATATGGACAAAAACAGATTTCTGCCTTCTCTTTAGATTCGTGACGTGTGGCCAGCAGGTTTGGAGACTGAAATAGCCCCATCTGCATTTGCTTAGCAGCCTGCATGAGGGGCCAGCACCTGCTGCTCTGCTCGCTCCCCACTCAGCCTTGCTGGGCCTCTAGGCGCCCTCCTCCCCCCCGCCCCAGCCCCTTTGTGGAGAGAGTACTCCAGTGGATTCACCCAGCCTACACTTGAGGTCTCCAGGCCTCGGCAGCCCACTGTAGACAACACCTCCAGCTGCCCACGTTTTCCATCCTTTTTTCCCACTGTTCTGTACTCCGTAGCATCCCTCTGTCCTGTGTTTTTGTGTCCCTTTCCCTTCCTTCCTATCAGAGAGCAGCCTGCTTGGAGGCCAGACTGCAAAAGCAGAGGCCAAAACAGACTCCTGCCTCCATGATCATGGCTTCCAGATCCATGACCTCAGACAACAGCTTAGAATTTTTTAAACTCAGTTGCCTTGTCTGTAAGATGGGGATAATAATGTCTGTCATTCGGTTTTTTGTTTGGCTTTTTGTTTTTGTAAATTACCAAACCCAGGACTCAGATGTAGTAAACTTGTGAATAGTAATTCTGTTACCTTGTCTGTTTTCAGTTTGCCCTCTTAGACTGGGGTTGGATCAGAGAAGGGGGAAAAAGCAACTGAGAAAGGGGATATTTTATAGACTCTTCCCCTGTGGAGGGCACAAGACCACACGACTTGGTCCAAAGAATGTACACAAATCCTCATCACGGTCACGTCTGCTGAGGTCCTAGCCTTAGGGATCCAAATCCGTGACGCCCTGTAGCTCTGTCAGACTGCTGCTTCTTTTACCAGCCCTCTCCTGGGAGGACAGGGAAACCAGTGGGGAGCTTTGCAGGGGCCTGGGCAACTGGGCTGGAGACCCAATGGAAGTCGAAGCCTGTGCCTTTCCTTTGGGGGCCTGATTGAGTTTAGAAGAGGCTTGGAGCCTTCCTCCACTAGCAGAGTAGTCCTTAGTCCTCAGTTCCCAAGGAAAAGGAGCCAGATATGGTAATCATGCCTTCTCTGTGTCTGTCTCTCTCTCTCTCCCGCCCATCCCGGCCCAGCCAAGTGGGAAAGGGCCTCGGTTGCCAGAGGTGTACTGTGTCATCAGCCGCCTTGGCTGCTTCGGCTTGTTTTCCAAGGTAAGAGGCTCTGGCCTGCTTCCCTCCCCCACCACCCCATCAGCTGACAGCTCCCGCAGGAGTCTGCAGGCAGCTTAGATGAGAAAACCACCTGTGTGTGAGAGTGAGCAGAAAGAGAATGCAGGAGCAAGTACAAGTGAGCTCTGTTTCCCTCCGTATTCCCAAGCCTGGCTCCCTACCTGGCTGGCTGGCATTTCCCCAGCTCCTGAGTTGGCAATGTCTGCTCATGTCACGGCCCACTCTGGCCATGGGCAAAGCCAGAGTCCTTGGGGAAGCCAGGTGTGTCCTGGGGAGCTCTCAGATGATATCTCCTGTGCTTGACTGCTCTGCCTTTGGAGACTGAAGCCAGGCCAGCTGGGGAGCAGAGCAGTCACGGGGTGCTGCTCAGGTGTGAAGATCCTGGCCAGCCAGTCCTCTCATCTCCCAGCCTCTGGCCCAGCCTCACCAGATGCTAGGCTGCCCTCTCTTCTCCCGAGAGGTGAGGAGATGCAGCGCCCTGACGCCCTCCCTTCTTTGGCTGCTGCTGATGGGCACAGGTGCTGGATGAGGTGGAGCGCCGGCGTGGGATCTCCGCTGCCTTGGTCTATCCCTTCATGAGAAGTCTCATGGAGTCGCCCTTCCCAGCTCCAGGCAAGACCATCAAAGTGAAGACATTCCTGCCAGGGGCTGGCAATGAGGTAGGGATTTCTGCTACCTCTTCTCTCGGGCGCCAGCTGAGGGTGCAGTTGCAGGGAGGTGCAGAGCACAGCCCCCTCCTTGCCCGCATGTCCGCACACCTGGTCAACAGGGACTGGAAATGTTGCCAGCTCTTGCTTCTCTGAGGGGCTTTCCTGATTGGGCTAAACCGCATTCCACCTGCTTTCCTTTTGTTGACTCAAATATCTCTGAATAGGTGCTCCTCTCACAACCAGGGGTTGTGTCAGACCTTGGGGCAGAGTCATAAAGCTAAAGAGGGACCAGCTCTGTTCTTGTGGGGTTTGGTCTGCAGCAATGGTGGGAAGCCTTTTTTCTGCCAAGGGCCATGTGGATATTTATAACTTCATCTGTGGGCCATACAACATTATCAACTTAAAAATGAGCGTGCTGTAGATAAATTGAATTTCAAGTCCTACCTGCAGTTGCCTTGGCAGGGCCAGACCAAATGGTTTCATGGGCCTTACCCGGCCCACAGGCCAGACGCTCCCCACTCCTGGTCTAGAGGGGCACACTAATGTTAAATACTTCTCTCTCTGTATAAGGGCAATTCCTGAATGTGTTAACAGTGAAATAAAGGAACAGGACCACCCCCACCCAAAGCGTATGTGCTGAGAGACCTGCTTTAGACTAGACGGTCAGGGAAGACCTCTGAGAAAGTGACAGGGAATGTCCAAGGAGAAGGCATTTTACCAGTTGAATAGGAGGCAAGGACAAGGAAAGGAGGTGGTGGAAGGAGGCTGAAAGAGTGTGGATAGGAGATGTTCCCAGTGGAGGGAGCAGCAAATGCAAAGGCAAAAGCTGGAAGGGAGTGTGTGCTGGTGAAGGGACTGAGAAGAGGCCGAGATGGTGGAAGGACGCTGAGCAGGGTAGGGAGGCAGGCAAGGCCCGAGTCACCGTGTTCCTGCTGAGCCAAGTTGAGGATTTTGGATTTTATCCTAACAGCATTACGATAAGATCTGATACATGTTTTTAAAAGCTGGCTCTGGCTGCTTCATAGATAATGGCTTGGAATAAGAACAGGGAGACCGGCTAAGATACTGCTGCTGTGGTACAGGCAAGAGATGACAGTAGCAAGTAGATGACTAAGGCGTAGCAGAACGGAAAGAGAAGTAGATGGAATGAAGATGTATTTTAGAGCTAGGAGTGACAGAATTTTGTGTCTGATTGGAGGTAGGGAATAACTGTAACCACGGTTTTAAGGTTGACTCCCCGTTTCCTGGCTTGAGCCGCAGGTTAATGAGGAAGCCATGTCCTGAGGTGGGAGCCCCGGAAGCAGGAGCAGATGAGGAGGGGGAAGCTCATTCAGCCTTATACATGTTAAGTTTGAGACATCCCTGAGACACCTAAGAGGAGATATTTAGTAGACACAAGTGTAGGTAGGGAAAGGAAAGGAGCCCAGAGTGGAGTCCTCCTCAGGCCCGAGGAACCCCACAAGCAGAGGCACTGTAGTAGAGGATGTAGCAGCCGCCTCAGGGGCCCGTGCTCAGAAGCCAGGGAAAGCAGGAGCCTCAAGAAGGCGTGGTCAGGCTGAGGCACTGCCGGCTGCCTTGACAGGGGAGGTGGGGCCTTCGTGGGATGAGTTGAGATGTGAATGCTGGTGAGAAGGGGAAACAGCCCTGGTCGCCATCTTTCAGGTCTCTTGGCTGTGAACAGAAACAGGGAGGGGAGTGTGAGGTGAAGGAAACATGGAGCCAGGGAGAGTTTGCTAAAGATGGCTACTGGACATGGCCCCAGAGGAAGAGCTTAGGGTGCAGGAGAGGGAGGGGTAGTCAGCTGCCACTGAGAAGGCACAGGGTGGGCGCCACGGAGGAATTGACTCTAACTGGGAGAGAAGGAAGGGGTGGTGGCCATCATCTGATGGCTTTGGTTGTCTCTTTTTTGTTTGTTTGTTTGTTTATTATTTGACAGGCAGAGTTATAGACAGTGAGAGAGAGAGAGAGAGAGAGAGAAAGGTCTTCTTTCTGTTGGTTCACTCCCCAAATGGTCGCTACGGCCGTTGCTGTGCTGATCCGAAACCAGGAGCCAGGTGCTTCTCCTGGTCTCCCATGCGGGTGCAGGGCCCAAAGACCTGGCCCATCCTCCACTGCCTTCCCGGGCCACAGCAGAGAGCTGGACTGGAAGAGGAGCAACCAGGACCAGAACCTGGTGCCATATGGGATGCTGGCGCCACAAGGTAGAGGATTACCCAAGTGAGCCATGGCGCCAGCCCCGCTTTGGTTGTCTCAATGAGAGTAATAGGCAGGAGTTAGATTCTCAGAGCAGTGAAGCAGAAATAAATCAGTTGTTGCAAAGAGTGGGAGAGGAGCTGCCCAGAGAAGTGTATTGGGCTTGCTGGGCAGTGGCAGATCCACTTGGGGCCTTTCTCTTACTCTCTTTTCCCCATCCTCATGTGGTATAGAGGTGGACAGCTGCCCTGTCCTGAGAGTCCCTCAGGATCTGGTCCCAGCTGCCTCGCCAGCCTCATTTCTCATCACTCAGGCACTCCCTGAGCCCCGTTTCCCTTTGCTCAGAGGCACTGCCCTCTCTTCTCTTTGGGGAATCAAGTCAGGCATCTTGTGCACTGGGATGCTTGCCCGAGCCCACGTGTTGGCTGCCCTTCCTAAGTGCCTCCCAGCCCCTGTGCAGGTGTCCACTACACCCTTCCTCTGGCCTGTCCTCCTCAGGGCTGGACAGTTCCGGCTCCTTGAGCCCCACGGGGCTGTGATCTCCTTGAGGGCATGGGTGAATGAGAAGAGGCCCAGGGCCTTCAAGCAGCCTGTGTGAACTCTGTCCCCGGACAGCTGGACCTGAAGGGCAGTGGCAGTGTGGGGCTGGGTGCTGCAGAGCAGGGTTTGTTGGGCTGCCAGCAGGGCTCTTAGGAGGAAGGGTCAGGGAGCTTCCCGTGACCTCTGCGGTGGGGATAGGGCCCAGAGAGGATGCAGAGGCCTCGATGTGATTGTGCTGTGGCATTCCATCAGCCCATGTCCACCTCGTTGGGGGCGTGCCCAGCATCGTGGTAGTTGCTCAGTCTCCCAGGCATTCTCTGTCTGCAGGAGAAGCAGTTCGGGAAGAGCCATGCAGTATTTTGGGCCCATTGTGCTGCTTCTCTGGAGCCTAGAGGGATCAATAGTGAGCTGGGAGTTAGAATTTCTTCACTTAGATCCCAAGGGAAAATGAGATGCTGTGGGGCCAAAGCGTCTGATGTGATGGGGCACTTGTTTCTCATCCCAGTTCTCAGATGCTGAGGAGCTGGAAGGGGGCTAAGCAGGGCTCAGTGACAGCTGCCTGCACACAGCCTGAGTGCCTGCAGCTCCTCCTCTCACCGCTGGGATCGGTTGCTATTCTCCCACCCCCATGACTGCGCCCAGAGAAGTGGCTGTTGGTGCTATAGCATTGACCTTGGGAGCAGCCTTTGGAGGGAAGAGAGCTAGGCCTGGCCCTGATAAAGATAGTCTTGCTTCCTGGCAAGACTGAGGAATGGCCAGCCCTTTCCTTGTGTTTTCTTTGTCCCTGGTACAGGACTTAGGGTGATGGAGATAAGGGCCAGGATGGCAGGATAAACATAACTTCTGGAAGGAAGCTCTTTTCTAGCAGGAAAGGGAGGGGACATGGCAACAAGGATGAGCAGCACTCCCCATCCAGAGATGGCTGGGCATACAGTTCTGGGATGCAGAGGTGTTGCTCTTCCTGTGGCCTGGAGAGCAGTGGCCAGCTGTGGGGTCTGGTCAGCTTGGGGAGATAGACAGGAGGGTGAGGAGGGCCCTGCAGATGAGGCTGTGTGGCTCCCTCCTCCTCCTTATCTGCATGAGCGGTGGGCTCTCCTCCCCTTCCTGAGATGTGATGGACGGCCCCTCAGCTGCTTCCTCCGGGAGCCTCCTCACTGTCACAGGTAGCCCCCTCGCCTTCCAAACTGGTGTTTAATGGGTGTGGGGCAGAGCTGTGGTCTGAGAAGCAGAGCCTTGCTCCTGTTGCACAGTGGGGCAGAACAGGGACCCTCGGCCAGGGCTGGGAAGGAAAGCAGCCTCTGGATGCTTTGTGCAGGGCCCCACTTTGCCTGTGGCTCTCCTGCAGGTGTTAGAGCTGCGGCGGCCCATGGACTCCCGGCTGGAGCATGTGGACTTTGAGTGCCTTTTTACCTGCCTCAGCGTGCGCCAGCTCATCCGAATCTTTGCCTCACTGCTGCTGGAGCGACGGGTCATTTTTGTGGCAGATAAGCTCAGGTAGGGCCCAGCAGGGCAAAGGAGAAGAGGGGGAAGACACACCCATGGATTAATTCAACAATGGTTACGCGCCCTGCCGTGTGCCACATACCTTGGTATTAGTGTGTGGAATATGCTTCTGCGTGTGTGTGTTTGTGTGTGTGTGTGTATGTTTGTGTGTAAAAAGATAAAGACCAGAGGGAGAGGGAAAGGTTGGCACACTGGGGCAGAGGGCATGGCTGAGGGGGCAGGGCCTGGCACCATACAAGATGGCAGGATTGAGAACCCAGTGGAGGACTTGGCCTGAAGGGAGAAGAAGGATGCTTCTTCCTTTGCAGTGGCCAAGATTGTGCAGGTGTGGGTGTCTCGCTATGGAAAAAGATAAGAAATTGAGGTTCCTGGCTGCTGGCTGTGTTTCCTCTGGAGGGGAAGGCAAGGCCATCTTTGTGGTCTGTAGAGTTTGGGAAGAGAGACAAAGTCGAGGATGAATTCCTCTGAGAAGCGCTGACCCATCCAGTGAGGGACCAGTTCAGGTGTGGCCGGGAGAAGGCCGCTGATGGGACTGAGCCGGGGCCCTCAGGGAGGGGTGAAGGAGGATGGGGGCGGGGGGTGTTGAGGGTGCAGCTGCAGGAAGCTTGGCCAGCAAGCTGGGAAAACAGTGTTGGGACTGGAGGTGCCAGAGCGGTAGGGGAGCTGGTTTAGGAGGGATAAGAAAAGAGCTAGGCAGACAACAAATGCTGGGCTGAATGTCTGCATTTATGGTTTCAGAAGTGGAGGTGCTGAGGAGGCTGGTAATGGCCATGGGATGCCTGGCAGAAATGATGGAAGAAGTTAGAGCTATTCTCGGCAGTCGAGAACTTAAAAAAAATGGTGGGGGGGGACTGTGTGAGGAGTGGGACAGGCGAGAAGAGATGGGCTCTTGATGACACGTCTCTCTTTGTCCAAGAATCCATCCCAAGCAGCGGTTTCTCTAACTTGGTGGAATTAATTCAGTCATTTAGACAGGAGTTAAGCTCCCTGCTACATGCCATGCTGTGTCACTGCAGAGAAGAGGGCACTAGAGAAAAAGTCCTCTTCCTACTTCATCCTGCAGCCATTTTTTATTCCCCTGGTGGGGACAAGGCGTGAACCCCTGTTTGCTCTAATGGGGCACTGGGGCAGAAGCCCAGGGCTACCCTCAGCCTGGGGGAAGGAGGGAGGAAGTAAAACCGGAGCTTCTAGTTTTTCCAGAGAGGCCAAGGTTCAGGAACGAAGCTGCCCCTCACTTGTTCCCATCACAGCCTCAGTGCCTCTGAGTCCCATGGTTCTAGATGTTTCCTTGAGTCCCTAGTGAAAGGACCCAGCAACTGGCACTACTGGGCTATGGCGTCCCCAGTGGGCCCTGCCTGCTGCCTCTGCCAGCCATGTTAATGGTCAGCCAGTAAAGCCCCTAACAGAGCTTGCACCACAGGTTTCTTTTCCAGAGGGGTCCACCCAGCCTGCTCCCGGCTCAGCTTTTTCTTTGCCACCCCTCCACCCCACCCCATCCCCAACTCAGCTCCTGTAGGGCTGTGAATACAGCCATTGTTGCCTGTGGTTGCAGCTGCCTCTGAGCACATTCCAGACCATTCTGGGAGGAAAATACCCCAGGCTGCTGTTCTTGGCCTGCTCAGCATTCGAGTCCTGCCAGGCTTGGCTCTTAAAAAACCTATGCACCCTACCTGGGGTCTGCCTGAAACCCAAGAGAGGTGGGACAGGTGGCCAGAGCATGGCACAGGGGAGGGGGCCGGGGTGGGTCCAGCCAGCCTGGGTTCTGTGGCTTGTGTCTGAGGTTCTCCACAAGCCCTTTGTTCCTCTTTCCTTGTTCGGATGTGTGTGGTTGTGGTAGAGGTGAGGGACTAGTCCCCCTACTCATTTGTTCCAGGAGTTATCCCAAGCTTGTGTCTCCCTAGTCCCGGACCTGTGGCAGGGATTGTGGAGAGCAGTGTGTCCCCACTCTGAGAGAGCCCTTCCCAGGGTCTTATTCAGACCACTGTCCTAGGAGTGTGGGGAGCTGCTGTCCCCTGGGGAGGGACCATCCGGGCCAGGGCACCTGTGTCTCTTGTCCAGGCCCAGCACTATTTCAGGTGTCTGTGAGGTGGCAGGACAGCCAGGCGAGGCACTGGCTGACAAGCACTTGGGAACACTCCAGAAGTCCCTTAAGAAAAGAAGGTTTATTCTGCCATGGAAGGGACCCGTGTTCTCTCACACACGAGAACCCCCTGCTGGAGCTGTGCAGGCAGCACCCAGGGCTTTCGTGGTTGATGGTGGGGCCCACACATGCGGTAGGAAAGGCAGGCTGGAAAAGGAGCTGGGCTCTGTGCCTCTGTGCCCTCAGCCATATTATGGTCCCTAAGAGAGGGCTGGACTCTGCCCCTGACTGAGGGGCCAGGGCAGGCACGTCTCCTGCATTCCCTGGCACCACTCGAGCCTTCAGCACACAGGGGGCACACGCCCACTTCTGGCCATCCTGGCTGGCACTATAAGGATTGTTCTCCCTGTGTCCCTTTGGTCCTTCCCCTCAGCAGCCAGACCGGTGACCCCCTCTAGACCTGCAGCTACTTTGGAGCCTGAGAGAGCAGATAGGCTGGGCTTCTCAGCCAGACAAGGAGGGTATTGGCCGCCTCACCTTCTGATCTCTCTGCACTCCCTCCTCACTCAGCACTATTTTCAGCTAGGAGACAAATGAGTGGAAAGTGAGAGGACAGAACAGAAGTAACCCTGGGCCAGGAGACAGCCAGGCTGGTGTGTTCCAGCTCTGCCACTTACAACCCAGCTAGCCTGGGTGTCGCTCACCCCAGCTGTGAAATGTGAAGTTGGTGCAGTGACCTGCCTATTTGACCCTCTGTGCTCCCTGAGCTGGTCCTCCCACCCCATGGCCTCTGTGCATCCCGGCTGCCCTTGGGGATATGCGAGTGAGTCTCTTGTGTGCTCTGGTGTTGTGGCATGCCTTCATGTTTGTAAGTTGAGTCCCCAAACAGGGTAGTGAGAGTGTCCTTGAGGCCTTGAGCACTGGGCACCTGGGGGCTTCACCATTCCACGGGGTCTGACCTGGACCCCTTGAGCCCCATTGGTATTTTTGTTGCACTAGAGGGTTTAGCATCCGAGGATGTCCTCAGCCCCCAGCAAGCTGCGACCACCCTTCCCCGGAGGTGCTGGGCCTGGGTTCAGGTGCTGTGTCTCTCTCTGTCCACCAGTACCCTGTCCAGCTGTTCCCATGCTGTGGTGGCCTTGCTCTACCCCTTCTCCTGGCAGCATACCTTCATTCCTGTTCTCCCGGCCTCCATGATTGACATCGTGTGCTGTCCCACCCCCTTCCTGGTTGGCCTGCTCTCCAGCTCCCTGCCCAAACTGAAGGAGCTACCTGTGGAGGAGGTGGGCCGCCTGGGACCCAGCTGGGGGTGGGGGTAGAGAGGAGAGGAAGGGTGGGAGAGAAATCCTGGGAGGGAAGGGTAGTGGGGGAAGGCAGAGAGGCTGCTGGGATTTATTTGTGGCCTCTGGACTGCTCTCCCTGGGAGGTCTTTCCTTGACGGCAGGCAGTTAATCTTGCTGTCTGGCCTGGGGGACCTGGGAGGTGCAGAGGCCTGGGAGAGGACACTACAGGACTCATATCCCAAATCTCGCTGCTAATGACTCCTTTTCTCAGGCACTGATGGTGAATCTGGGATCAGACCGATTCATCCGACAGGTGAGTGTGGCACACCTGCCCTAGGGTGGGTGCTCAGGAGACCCAGGCCGCCAGGTGCTCTACACCATCTTCACACTCTGGGTTCCATACTCACAGAATCTACAGGGCCTCAGGACCCTTCACTTCAACAGGATCCGCCCTTCTGGTTGGACTGTCAGCCTCTGGCATTGTCAGCTTCTGGGAGGCAGTGTGGGAATGCAAGAACATGGCCTGGAAGTCCAGACTTGACCTCTGGCCTCCGCCATCTTTGAGCCATGTGGTCTTGGACAGGTCTCTGAATTTCTCTGAACCAGGGCTCTCATCTCTAAAGCAGTAATGCTGATAACATGTGTATGAAATGTGGAACATGGCTAGGGGGTGGTGACATAAACAACTGCTTGGCAGTGACTGTTGTCAACTACAAAAGTTCGGTCAGTCATGGAAATCCTCCTGGCTCTCTACAGAGGAGCACAGCCCAGTGCCAGCCCCTCTGGGAGTGGACTCTGGGTACACACCACTGACACGGCTAAGGACCGTGGGGTGCAAGGTGCTGAGTTGAAGGGCAGCCTAACCTCGTCCCCAAGACACAGGCCGGGCCACAGCCTCTGGGGAGCTGACAGTGCAGGCACTGGGGAGACTCCATGAGGGTGTTGGAATAAGAACCCCTGGCTGGCCCTGGCCACCTGTGCCTCAGTTTTCTCATCTTAAAATGAAGTTGATAATAGTATCAGGGCTATTAGGAGAATGAAATGGGATTATGTATTTAAGCGCTTCTAAAAGGGCTTAGCAGCTAGCAAATGCTCATCCGTGTCCACTGTGATTATCATCATTTCTCCTGCAGATGGATGATGAGGACACATTGTTACCTAGGAAGTTACAGGCGGCTCTGGAGCAGGCTCTAGAGAGGAAGAACGAACTAATCTCCCAGGACTCGGACAGCGACTCTGACGATGGTGAGGGAGGCGTGCCTGGGTGGACTCGGCTCTGGGCCGACAGCTTCTGCTCTCAGTCTGGCCTTGTTTCTGTGCACCAGACCCTCTCTAGCTGCCGAGGGCCCAGGTGTGGGAACTCACTCTAGTACCTCCTATCCCAGGTTTGGGAAGGAAGAGCCAAAAGGTGGCATCCCCTGTGACCCTTCTTGCTAACTGATCCTCCCTCTCAGGCCTTGTCTCAGGCCACTGGGAGATGGAGAACACCTCCTTTTCCTGGGAGGCCAGGTCCGTCACTTAGGGTGAGGGGTGTGGGGACAGTGGGGCCCTGATCTTCTGTTTCATTCTCCTGGCAGGGATTTGCCAGCTTCCGTGTTCAGAGTTTGCAAGCCCCGGGAGCTCATGGGCTTGTTCCACGCCCATGAGCACGAGAGTCAGAGTTTCAAGAACAGATGAGCGGTGCCAGCAGGAAGTTTTCTTGGGAAGAGGGAGGCTGTGCTGCCAGGGACTGGGGATGCCTTGCAAACCCTTGACCTGAACCTCAGAGATTCTCTTTTCCTTCTCAGAATGTAATACCCTCAATGGGCTGGTGTCGGAGGTGTTCATCCGGTTCTTTGTGGAGACCGTCGGGCACTACTCCCTCTTTCTGACACAGAGTGAGAAGGGGGAGCGGGCCTTTCAGCGCGAGGCCTTCCGCAAGTCTGTGGCCTCCAAGAGCATCCGGCGTTTTCTTGAGGTTTTTATGGAGTCGCAGATGTTTGCTGGCTTCATCCAAGACAGGGAGCTGAGGAAGTGCCGTGCAAAGGGTAAGGCCAGGGGGCTCAGGTGGGGAGCTTCGGGCCTTCTTTCCACTTTTTTTGCCACCCACAGGCCTGATTAAGTGGGCTCTATGATGGAAGCTGCAGGGTATCATGGAGGGCCAGGCCTCTTTTTTTTTTTTTTAAGATTTATTTATCTATTTGAAAGAGTTACATACAAACAAAAGGAGAGGCAGAGAGAGAGAGAGAGTGGGTGGGAGGGAGGGAGGGAGAGAGAGAGAGTGAAGGAGGAAGGGAGGGAGGGTGGTCTTCCATCCGCTGGTTCACTCTCCAGTTGGCCACAATGGCCAGACCTGTGTCGATCCGAAGCTAGGAGCAGTTTTCAGATCTCCCACACAGGTGCAGGGGCCCAAGGACTTGGGCCATTTTCTACTGCTTTTCCAGGCCACAGCAGAGAGCTGGATTGGAAGTGGAGCAGCTGGGACTCGAACCAGCGCCCATATGGGATGCCAGCACTGCAGGTGGTGGCTTCACCTGCTACGCCACAGTGCTGGCCCCAGCTAGGCCTCTTAACGCCCCTTTTCTTCTCATGGAAACTTCCAAGGCCGGCGCCACGGCTCACTAGGCTAATCCTCCGCCTTGTGGCGCCAGCACACCGGGTTCTAGTCCCGGTCGGAGTGCCAGTTTCTGTCCCGGTTGCCCCTCTTCCAGGCCAGCTCTCTGCTGTGGCCGGGGAGTGCAGTGGAGGATGGCCCAAGTGCTTGGGCCCTGCACCCCATGGGAGACCAGGAAAAGCACCTGGCTCCTGCCATCGGATCAGCGCAGTGCGCTGGCCTCAGCACGCCAGCCGCGGCGGCCATTGGAGGGTGAACCAACGGCAAAGGAAGACCTTTCTCTCTGTCTCTCTCTCTCACTGTCCACTCTGCCTGTCAAAAAAACAAAAACAAAAACAAACAAACAAACAAAAAAAAAACAAAAACAAAAAACTTCCAAGGGAGTGTCTTTCTTCTATTCCAATAAATGCCCTCACAAGGCAGGGCACAGGCTGGGTGCCATGTGCCCAAGAACGGGAATCATTGGCTGCCTATCCCCTCCTCAGATGCCCTTCTTATTCAAAGGACCAGACTGAGCAATTTCAGGTTGTTCTTAGAACCTAGGGGTTGTGCAGTCCCTCGGAGAGGATTGAGCAAGCTGTCCTCAGTTGGTGGCCATCCCCATTCAAGGCAGATGATTACATTATCTTGTTATTTCATCAGCTTCACTCTAGTTTTTCCATTTCATCAAGATCTGTCTAACCCCAGGGCTATCTCTCCTGTCCACTGATAACTATCCATTTGGGTAACAAATCTTTTTGGAACAACATAAAGCACCCTAGGGACAGGCATTTGGCACAGTGGTTAAGAGGCTGCTTGCAGTGCCTACATCCCATATTGGAGTGCCTGGGTTTGCGTCCTGGCTCCACTTCTAATTGCAACTTCCTGCTCACGCACATCCTACAAGGCAGCCAGTGATGGCTGCCGCCAATGAGGGAGAGCTGGATTGAGTTCCTGGTTTCTGCCTTTGGCTTTTAAAGTGGTCTGAAGAAGCCAGAAGTATGTAGTCGAGGCAGCTCTGAGATGAGTGGCATCATCACTGTAAGGTGGCTCAGGACTGTCACTGGGAGGCAGGGCATTGGAGGTCTTCCTGCTATTCAGTGCGAACACTTGTGAGATGTCACCAATGACAGTTCTGATGCATCAGCATGAATTCTAATACAACGTTCTAATACAGTAAAATCCCAGATGCTTGATTTTTCCTCTTTTAGCATCTGTGTCCCATGGTCCTGGTCAGAGGCCTCCCCTTCCCTCCCTCCAGTGACTGTCCTCTGACCTGCTCGTCTTCTCTTTCCCAGGCCTCTTTGAGCAGCGAGTGGAGCAGTATTTGGAGGAACTCCCAGACACTGAGCAGAGTGGGATGAATAAGTTTCTCCGAGGTTTGGGTGAGTAGCCATGTTACGGATGAGATGGATGGCCAGCAAGAGGGGAGAAGCTAGGGGGTCTATGTCCCAGAATCCCCCCAGTCAGCATCAGCGGGTATTTATAAAGGGGCTGTATATAGAACAGGAGGTCCCTTGGTGAAGACAGTGTTCCCAGCCAATGCTCCAATGGCATTTAGCACAATATCTACCAAATTGCAGAACAAAGAGGAACCGCAGATTCTCACATAGCTCAGCTCTTTGTGGGTGCATTCCTTCCTACGGGAATGTGAGGGCTGTTGGGGCCCTAAGCTTTCCTCCAGACCATAAGGGGTCCGCAAAAGTAGCAGCGCCAGAGCAGCGCCCTTCCTGCAAAGCCCCATGCCCTTCGAGGAGCTCAGCCAGCTAGATCGCTGGATCATAGCACGCCTTAGTTTGAAGTGAAATTCAGGCCAAAGAGGTTAAGTGGCTTGCTCAGGGCCACACAGTGGTTAAGTTAGTGCCCTGATTGGAGTGCTTTCACTCCCCTGGATCAGATCTGCCACAGCTGTAATCCAGTCTTTCTAGTCCTTAGGCTTCTACCGAGAGGGTTAGGGTTGCAGGAAGGACACGAAGGGGAGGTTGGAAGAGATGACATTTGAAGCATTCTCACTTCTGCCCTCTGGCCCACAGGCAACAAAATGAAGTTCCTCCACAAGAAGAATTAAACTCCTGTCCCAGTAGCAGAGTCCAGTGCCTTGCAGAACCTGCAGCCTGAGGAGAGGGCCCAGCCCAGGACCCTTGGGGCTGCTTGTGGCTACTCTGTCCCCACAGACCCCATCCTTCAAGCCAGCCCACCTCTGCCTCCACGATATCCCAGGATACTGTTTGTAAATAATCTGCTGTAAGCTTTCTTAACTGTTTTGTAACAAGCAAAAAGAATCTGGTAAATATTTGTTTATTCCCAAGGGGCCGGGTGCTTTCCTGCCCGGCCTGAGCATGGATGAAGTGTCACTGGGTGCTGGTGACTGGCCAATTATGTGCAGCTGACTGTCTCGGCCAAACCACTGATCTTTCCTGGAGGCTTTGGCCTGCCTGCCTGTGGCCCCCGCTGCCAGTCTCGGGTCCTGGAGAGCAGGCGCTGTCTTGTGATGCACAGGAAGACAATTTTTTTTTTTGTCTTAGATTTTCTATTTTTTCCCTAGGAGCCCCCCTCTCCTAACCCTCAGTTTTGAAAGGCAGAAGCCAGTCAGTCTCCATTTGCAGCATAGTGCCGAGGCTCTTGGGCCCTTCTGTTCCTCCACCTTCTGAGATGGTCAGTGAGTCATGGGAAGCCCACCCTCCAGCTCTGCCAGTGCTCTCTGGGCCCAGCTCTGGGTCAGTGGTGGCCATGATGCGGTACAGGGCATCCCTCCTTCCCACCTTCTACGGGTGTTCTCAATAAACAGTGTACAGTTGTTTGGGCCCAGAGTTCCACATGTCCTTTGGCCTCATTTTCTTGAGTTCTCTCTCCAGGGAATGGGCTGAGAAAGGCATATCAGGTATGAAGCCCCATCATGCAGGGAACTAAGTACTTGATTAAGGGTGTTTGCTTCTGTATGGGTCACTGATCTCCCCTGAATTGAGTTCTCTGGACTGATCTGTATGACTGGTATTCGCTGTCCTAGTTCAGCTCCCTCTCCAACAGCCAGCTATTAAGACTCTAACGTATTTCTACTGATGGGAAAAAATGTTCTTTTCCCTCTAACTCCCCCATCATTAGGTGAATCTGAACATTTTCCTACCCCGTCTGGAGCCTTTAAGACATCGTTGGGTATCCTGACTCTGGTGTAGTGAAGCCCAGCTATTGCCAACCCCAGGACTTGGTCAGAGCCCTCACCCCACTGCCTGTGACTCTTTGATGTCACTCTATGGGTAGCATTTTTCATTGGCACTCTAGGTTTGCATACAGAAAGTTCTTCCACATTTCATGGAAGAAAGCAGCAGGGTGGAGAATAACGGTTGTAAGGTCTTAGGTAGAACAGAGACCTTGAAAAAACTCCCAAAGGTAAGGCATTAAGCTGGGGCTCTCTTCACTGACAATGGGTCAGGTAAGATTTCAACTGTGGAATCACGTTTGCCTATGCTTCCACCCTAGCCCGTTTAAATGGCAGATAATTTCATCCTGAGTTTACTTCTTTTCCCCATCCCCACTGAAGCCAGTGCCATCCTCAAACTCCCTGATAAAGCAGTCTGGTTTCTGGGAAGATGAAGTCATCTCTGAAAAAGCCTCCTACACTTTGGGTATTTGCTAGGAATAGGAGGGCAGGGATTTTGAGGCCTTATGAATGTGGGTTTGTTTCTTGTGTTTTTTAATTTATTTGAAAGGCAGAGAGTTAGAGAAAGGTCTTCCATCCACTGGTTCACTTCCCAAATAGCCACAGTGGCCGGAGCTGGGCCAATCTGAAGCCAGGACCCTGGAGCTTATTCTGGGTCTCCCACATGTGCGCAGGGGCCCAAGCACTTCTGCTGCTTTCTCAGGCCATAGCAGAGAGCTGGATTGGAAGTGGAGCAGCTGGGACCTGAACCCACGTTCAAATGGAATGCTGGCAGTGTACGCGCCGGCCCCTGAATGTGGCTTTTTAGTTGGGGTAGAGAGAAGACAGATTGTAACCAGAAAATTCAGAATTTAGTGTAGTTATCTCCAAAATTCATACCTGTTTACTCATCCTTGGGCTTCATGGTAAGTTCTAAAAGTAGGCTTTAAAAAAAGATTTGTTTGAAAGGCATTGTGAGAGACACATACACAGAGAGAGAGATGTTCCATCTGCTAGTTCACTCATTAAATGGCTTCAAAGCCAGGTCTGGACCAGGCCAAAGTCAGGAGCCCAGAACTCCCATCCAGGTCTCCCACATGTGTGGAAGGGGCTGAAGCACTTGGGCCATCTTCTGCTGCCTTCCCAGGCACATTAGAAGGAAGCTGGAACAGAAGTAGAGCAGCCAGGAATTAAGGTGGCATAATCCACTGTGCAACGCCTGTCCCTAAAGCGGACTAAATAATGAACAGTTCCTAAAAGGTGCTTTCACTCTCTCTCCCCATGTCTCCCTCACCTTTTAATGTGGCTCAAAAAAACTCTCAGACACACTGTCAGATCACAGGGTATACAGGTGTAAATTCCTCTTTTGGTGAACTTTGAAACCTTTCTCTTTAAAATATGAGGGTGCTTAAAAAGTGGAATTAAAAGAGTTTGTTTTGGCACAAAAGATCGATTAAGTCCATGCCTAATCATCTTTTATGAGGACCCTGTGCTACTACTTTTCAGAATTGGCAAGTTTCTGATAAGCTTTAAAAACTTTTTGGTCCATTTGTATTGCCTTTTAATATGATGAATATAAATTTGGTTAAACAAGAAACTCAAACTACGCCAAAACATATTTCATCTCCCTCAGCTCCCAAAACTAAGAGGAAATCCCATTTGTCTTAGGTTCTCCCACAACACTTAATGCGTGTACAGGCGTTTTCTTTTTCGCCTAAGGTGCCCTGGCACATAATTCACACCTTCTTTTTAAAGATTTTGGCAGAGAGAGAGAGAGAGAGAGAGAGAGAGAGAGAGAGAGAGAGAGAGAGAGGCCTTCCATCCGATGGTTCACTCCCCAGATGGCCTCAATGGCCAGAGCTGAGCCCATCTGAAGTCAGGAGCCAGGAGCTTCTTCTGCGTCTCCCACGTGGGTGCAGGGGCCCAAATAGTTCGCCATCTTCCACTGCTTTCCCAGGCCACAACCCAGAGCTGGATCCCAAGAGGAACAGCCGGAACACGAACCGGCGCCCATACGGGATTCCGGCGCGGCAGACGGAGACTTGGCCCACTACGCCACTCCGCCGGCCCCCAAAATTGACACTCTTACCACGCCACCGCACCTAAGCCCACCTTGAAGCGGTTGGAAGTGCACTGCCACTCAAACCGCCCGCTCTGTCTGGGACAGCCAGCCCCGCCCTCTTCCGCGAGGGCCAGCCCCGCCCGCTCTTCCCCGGAAGTGGCCGAGCGGGAGGCTGACGATGACGTCGGTCGTGCTTCCGGTCGGGGAGGAGGTCAAAATGCCCCGGAACCAGAGCCACACACCCCGGAAGTGGTTCTCACGGGCCGAGGCGGGGCAATACCCGCGCCCTGGTGGGTCTGGTTCCTGTACTGCTGAAGTGTCGTGTCGCAGACCAGTCGAGTCCTAGCCGTCTGCGGCCCCAGAAGACTCCTGTTGTAACGTGAGCAGACGGGGCATCCGCAAGCGGACGCTTTCCACGCGTTTCCGTCCCAGGAGGCGGCTGCTCTGACATCCACTTAAAAGTGACGTAGCCAAGGACAGGTTCGCGAATTATGCGGCCGACATTTCCCGTAAACCGAGTTGTTTGTGCCCTCAAATCTGGAGAAAAAACTTTCTCAAGACTATTGAGCGCTTTCATCCCTAGCTACTAGCAACGGCAAGGGCTGGGATGGGGTTGGGGGCGGCGCAAAGCCCGGAGCTGGAATCCGAACTAGTTGGGCCTTCACCGCTGCCTCTCAGGCATGCACTAGCAGAAAGCTGTGGAGTATGGGACCAGGCTAAACGCCAGCCACTGAAATACAAAGAACGCGCACACTAGGCTAGAAGGTACATAATTTGTAATTCAAACACAATTGGGCTTCGGGCCAGACATCGTGGCGCAAGCAGGTAAAGCCCTGGCCTGTGACACCTGCATCCCATATGGACGCGTTAATGCGTCTGTGAAAGTGGAAGAGGCCCAAGTCCCTGGGCCCCACGTGGGAGATGTTCCTGGCTCCTGGCTTCAGTGTGGCCTACCCCAGATAGTTGTGGCCATTTGGGGAGTGAATCGGCCGGTGGAACGTTAGTCTGTCCTCTGTAACTAGGTCTACCCAGCACGCTAAGCTGTAGCAGGTGAGGAACCTGTACTTGTGGGACACCGAATTGAAGGGCCTAATGCTTAGCCTGCAGGACTTCATCAACCCTGTGCATGCCACAGGGCAGGCTAGTGTCATGAAAATATTAGTGAATGAGTTCATAGAGGTTACTATTTTCTAAGCAGAAGCAGTGGTGCCTTCCAGTAAACGGACACACAAAATCAGTGTTAAGGTTTGCTTCTAGTCCCATAAATACAAGTGGCATTCTAGGTCTGCTACACACTTAGGTTCCTATCGAGGAACGAGGAGCAAAACTGAGCATTAGTGTTAAGATGCTGATGCCCTTCCCAGTTAAGGCAACAGGACGAATTTTGATTTTTCTGCCAGGCACCATCTACACCCTCCACACAGGATCCAGCATATCCCACTCCATGTCCTATTTACAGCTGTGCTCCTAAGGGAAGCCGACCAGCAGTGAATTCCTGGTGAATTTGTTAGCCAGCGAGATCTGCAATCACCTGTACCAAAGCTTCACTCTTCATGTCTAAACACAGGACCAACTGCCGTCCAATCCACCCAGCTACTGAGCTCCGTCCACTAAGCCTTCTGAACCCTACCCTTTTCCATGCTCAAATCTTATTTTCTAGGTCTCCTAACTAGCCTCCCACTGAGCTTTTTCTGACAGAACTTCCTGTTTACCTCATCCTTGCAAATCCATTCCCCACAACCCATCTTATGTTCATTCTGCTTGGACTCATTAAGATCACATGAAGTTACTGACTACTCACACCGTTGAGATTTTTTAAAAACAAAACAAAAAGATTTGAAAGGCAGAGGTCTTCCATCTGCTGGTCCACTCCCCAAATGGCCTCAATGGCTGGAGCTGGGCTGATCTGAAGCCAGAAGCCAGGAGCTTATTCTGTCTCATGTAGGTGAGGGACCCAGGCACTTGGGCCATCTTCCACTGCTTTTCCAGGCCGTAACAGAGCTGGATTGGAAGTAGAGCAGCTAGCACTCAAACCAGTGCCATATGGGATGCCAGCACTGCAGGCAGCAGATTAACCCACTAAACCACAAGGCCATCTCCTGAGATATTTTTACTTAGTCCCACATTTTAAACATGAGGAAACTTGAGTAGGCCTTAAGTCAAATAGCTGATGACCAAAAACCAAATACAACCATCTGTTAGACCCATTGGTTGCTCTGTAAGTCCTCTGAAACATTTAAGAGTCCGTTATCACTAGCCTAATGGCAGACAGAATCTCAAACAACCCGGTTTCAAGATCATTCAAGCTTTCTGACTCTTTGTAATTGTTGCCCATTTTTTTCAAGCCAATGCAATTCAGTTCTTTTCTGTTTCTTTGGATCTGAACCCAACAGACTTTAGGGGTTGACAGTCTTGTCCCATAATCATGGCTTCCAGTCCATGTATGTAATATATAAGCCCTCTAAGGAAAGAACTCACCAACACCTAGCAGTATTAAATTACATCTTAATTACTTGCCCAGTGTTTTAAACTACAAGTCTTATTCAGGCCAAAGAAAAAACACAAACTCAGGAAGAACTGTTAAAACCACAAATTATAATTCATGTTGAAATTCCATGCACTGGTCAGACGTCACCATGGTCTTTAATACAGCGGATAGTAAACCTAAGAAAACCAGATTCCCAAAGACAAGGATTTCCCAGTTTTCTGAGATAGGACTATCTTCTGAAATCCAAGCCACTTTGACATAAAAAGCCCTGGAGCTGGTGCTTGGCTCAGGGGGTACTATATGCTCATCTATATTGGGTTGAAGTCCTGATTCCAGCTTCCTGCTAATGCTCACCCTTGGAGGCAACAGGTAACTATGGCTCAAGTAGCAGGATCTTACCAACCACATAAAAGAAACCCAAATTAACTTCCCAATGCCTGAATTTGGCTCGGGCCTGGCCACTACAGACACTTGAGGAGCAGTCTTAAGTGGGGCTGGTGCTGTGGCATAGTGGGCTAAGCCTCCATCTGCAGCACTGGCTGCTGCTCTTCAGATCCAGCTCTCTGCTGTGGCTTGGGAAAGCAGCAGAGTATGGCCCAAGTGCTCGGGCCCCTGCACCTGCATGGGGAACCTGGAAGAGGCCTTGGTTGTGGATCAGCCCAGCTCTTGTGGCTATTTGCGAGTGAGTAAGTGGATGGAAGACCTTTCTCTCTCCCTGTCTCTACCTATCAAATAAATAAAATCTACTTAAAAAGAGCACAAAGGAGTCCTGTTTGGATTCTTGACCCAACCCAGCTCCCTACTAATGTGCCTGGGAAAGCAGTGGATGATGGGTTGTTCTGGGCTCACGACCTTAAGCCTGGGCTAGCCCTGGACACAGCAACCATTTGGGAGTGACCCAGTGAATGGGAAGATACCTTGGGGCCAGCACTGTGGGTTAACGCCCTGGCCTGAAGCAATGGCATCCCATATGGGCGCCAGTTGGAGTCCTGGCTGCTCCTGCTCTGTGCCAGCTCTCTGCTATGCCCTGGGAAAGCAGTAGGGATGGCCCACGTCCTTGGGCCCCTGCGTCCGCGTGGGAGACCCTGGCTTCGGATCGTCACAGCTCCAGCCGCTGCAGCCATTTGAGGAGTGAACCAGCCAATGGAAGACTTCTCTTTCTCTGCCTCTCCTCTTTCTGTGTGTAACTCTTGACTTTCAAATAAATCTTTCAAAAAAAAAAAGGGAAGATACCTCTCCCTCTCCTAAGTAACCCTTGAAACTGAGTCACAATGCTTTTCAATTAGGGTAGATTATCAGTTTCACTTCACAAATGAAAAAGTTTAACCACAGTGCCTGTAAGTGCTGTTGGTAGCACTGAGGTGGGTTAGCAGTAACCCAGGCTCTGCATACCTCGAATGCCTGGATGCTGTAAGGTGGGTTCCGGCAGGGACAGGGATGTGAAGTCAAAGAACCTACATTCAGACCACCAGGGAAAAGCATTTGCTAGCATTTAATGAACCGTGGCTTCAAGCCACCAGGACACAGGCTCCCCCCACGCCCTTAATCTTCTCCTCAGCTCTTCTGCTGAAGAATTTGGCCTTCACGATGACAGGCTGCTTTGGGAGCTTTCCCTTTCCCAGAACTTTGTAATAGCCCTGCAGGAAGAGAAGAAGGTTTAGAGTATTGCAAAGCGGGCGCCAACTCCTGATGCGCTCAAGTAAGATGCCCCTGAACCCACCCTTCCCAGGACCAGGGAGGCATGTTTCTGATCTGGGCACTAACGCGGGCACTGGCTGCCCCACCAGTGAATCAAGACCAGCAGATTCTCTCCGAGGACGCTAGCACACCACGACAAGGGTTGTGTCGGGATGTGACTCTAGTCTCGGCAAGGCACAAACCTCCCTTTGCTGGCCAATTATTACCAATAAACAGAAACAAAATCACATTCCGAATATGTTCCAAGTCTTGACCACCAAAGTTGCTCAACAGACAGTAGAGGCTGTGAAGACACTCAGCCTCTGCCTCCCTACTTACAAGGACCACAGCTCCCCAATGGCACACCAGTGCCTGTTGGGGGAGGTCTTAACTAATATAGCTGGGCCTTCCATTTGGTCATAATTAACCATGGCAGTTCCACCAGAAGGTTGAATTATCTAGTAGGTAACTGGAAATTAAGTATAGGTTTAGATTTTCAGGTGGGAGACCTAGTAAGATTAAGCCAGAGTGCCTTGTGCATGGGAGGTAGAACTACAAACGAGCAGTAAGAAGGATCCAATTCACTCACCGACCGCACCACATCAATGATAGGAGCAGCTCCAGTCTTGTTCTTGGCAGCATTTACCCGTGTCTGCTCACTGACCAATGTCCACAGCTTATCAAGGTTGACAGTTGGGCAGAAGCTCTGGTTCCTCTTTAAGTGGTAATGCCTCATGCCAACTTTCCCGAAGTAACCTGGGTGACTAGGAAGAGAAAGCACCACCTTTATAAGCGCGCTGCAGGTAAGAAGTTAATCTGGATCATCTTTCTTACCTTCCCCCACTACAGTGTCAAACTGTTCACTGGTGGAGTGACTGGCTTTATACAGTTTATACAGTTGCTGAATTAAATATCAAGTGGAAAAGGCTAGCCTTATTTTCATGGAGCACAAAGTCACTGAGGCCCACAACAGCGTTCCACGGGAGAATGTGAAAACACTAAGCACAAGGGGACCTAACAGTTGCAGAGGTCGATCTGAAGTATGTCACTAACCTGGTGACTGACTGTGCCATGAGGCCCACAGCCAGTGAATAAGGTCAGCAGTTACTCTTCGAGGACTCTAGCACACTAAGGCAACAGCCAATACCCAAGCGTGACTCTAGCCTCGATGACCGGTTCTCGCTTTCCCCAGCTACCTCGGTTTGTGAGCTATGGATGCCTGCTTCCTTACTGCCAGTCCCGCCCGGCCCGACACTTCCGAGTCAGGGAAAGCACGGCCTATGAACACTTACTATTTATCAAAGTTGATCCTGTGGTGATGCATGCCACCCGCATTACCTCGGCCTCCTGGGTGCTTCCGGTGCTTGCCTGCAAAAGCACAAAGCTACCTGGCCAACCCAGCCTCCCCCAGACCCGCAGACACAGAACATTTCCCCACACTCCACGCCGCTGCTCCCAGCCCACAAGCCCTCTTTGTTGCTCCTTCAGGACTGCGCATTCCCTTCCTTTTCAGCGTCCCAACCACAGCACTCCCCCAACAGTCCACGTCTGCAACTGACTCCGGACTGCGCCCCGCTCATTCCTATTCCTTACCGGTACTAAATTCTCTAAAACCGGATTACTAGGAGACCTTGGGGAAGGGAGCCCGGCTGGTCCGTACAACTCGACTTCTAAAGCTACCTATCCCACTCGAAAAGCGCGCGCCCAGGCCGATCAGCAGGGGAAGCCGGTACTTACCGATGCGGCCGTGGCCGTGGCTCACGTGGCCGCGCAGTTTCCGGGTCTTCCTCAGTCTGGATGGCTGTGTGGGAAAAAGATCCCGGTGGTAAGGCCGAAGGAAAGAGAGCGGGGGCCAATGCCTGGCACCCTGAGAGGGCGGCAGGCCTGGGGGGACAAGGGCCTGCTCTCTAGCAAGTTCGGCAAAGCTGAAGTTGCAGTCTCGCCCGGGGCCGCACCCCGGCCCGCGTGCAGCAGCTCGAGACTCGAGCCCCGGGCCGGACACGCGGCCCCAGGCTCCCAGCTCCGCCTCAGGCTCACGCCCGCCATCCTGCTCTCCGGTCGACCATGCGCTGCCAGGAGAACTTGGCCAACGTCCGGAGTAGGTGGCCGCGGAGCGATGGAAGAAGAGCGCGAAACCCCGGCCGGCAAGGAAGCGGAGGCAAGAAAGGGCCCACCTACCATGTCGGCTGCCGAGACGAAAGAGGGAGGCCTGCGCGAAATCTCGCGAGGTAACGAGCACGGGGCGGGGCCAAGCGCCTCACGTCCGGCCAGGGAGGGGGCGGGGCGGGGCCTTTTCGGTCTCGCGGGTTTCGCGGGCGGGTGACTGCTTCCTCTTCCTGCTTTCCTTTGTGCTGCCGGTTGTAGCAGGCTCTCGGGTGAGAGCTGTTGAAAATGTGGGGCGTCGGGGCGCCTTGGCGCACGCCACCGCGACCTAGGTGGCCCGGGAGCCACCTTGGCCCAGGAGCCGCCTGGGCAGAGCCGGAGGGCCTCCGTGTGCCTCCGCTCCTCACCAGATGCCTCTGCGTGGAGCGGTCCCTCCTGTCTCCCCTGCTCTTAGTGTTCTGTTCGGGCCTGGTAACATTGGTTGGTTGTCTCGGGGCCATGGTGAGGAGGCGCGAGACACTCTGCCTCTGCCGCCTCGGGGACGCCCTCGCGCACACCCCTTTCTCCTTTGGCCATGCGCTCTCCTTGTAGTTGAGACAGTGTGCTGTGCTTCAGGGGCCCCGTCTCAGTACTTTTTAAGCCATGTTACGTTTTCTCCCAACCCGACTTGACGTGCTGTGACCCCCTCCTCTGTACAGAGAGCCACTGCCCAACCCAGGCCCGATGCAAGCATCTTCCCTGAAACTTCTCTGATCCTTCGGCCTTGGTTTCTCACTAAGCCGCTTAATACGCAGCTCTTAGATCCTTAGGGAGCTACACTGGTCTTCCTTACCAGATCACATTCCTTGAGCGCTCCGGGGTTGCTGTGGGCTGGAGTTCCTCTTAAATAATTGTTGAAAGAAAATGTTGATTGGTTTATTATTTATGTGGAAGGCTGAGTGACAGGGAGACAGATTTTCCATCTACTGATTGACTCCCCAAACGGTCACGACATCAGGTCCAGACAGATCAAAGCTGGAAGCCAGGAACTTAACCTGCCTTGCCACAGTGATGGCCCCCACATCCTCCTTTTAAGTCCTAGTACTACTGCCTTCATTCAGGCCCTCCTAATGTCTCCTGTCTGGAGTTTGTAACATCTGTAGTTTGCATTCTAACCCTCCTCCAATCCCTGTCCTTACCTCCGCCAGGTTGGTGTTAGGTGACTTTCATTCTTGTACTTAATTCAATAGGCCCCTCTTACCAACAGTACAGTCCCTGCCTTTCCAATCTTACCTCAGCTCCTCCCCTATGCTGGCATTTTGCGGCAACCATACTTGGGCCATCCCTCCTGCATTTTTTGCCGCTGTGTGGGTCATTTCTCATGCCTGGAGTGCTCATCCTCTTCCTAACCACATATCCCAAATCTTCAACCTTTGAGGCCCACCTTATTCTTCTTCCAAGAACATTCTAGTTCAAAGTGATAATAGCCAGTATTTTCAGAGCATCTTTGAATTTGCAAAATGTCTCTGCCTGAGAGTTTAGTACTACCAGTCTCATGTTTAAGAAAACTGAGGTACAGAAGAGTTGAGTGACTTACTAGAGGTCACAGTCAGAGTTGGAGCCTAGCCTGTAGTCTTCTGTCTGTGTATCTCCTCTGCTTTTATCCCAGTGACCACTCCCCTCTCTGACCTCACAGCATGATGGTCTGTATCACCCCTTCAACCTTAATCATAAACTGCTTGTGTCCAGCAGAAAGAGGGGTCTTGAGAGTGTGGGGACAAGGTCTAAGAAGAGATCATTCTCTATTTGATGTCAAAACCCGCCAGCAAGTGCATCAGGAATGAGCTGAGCTACCTGGAAACTGCCCTCAAGCAGTTGATCTGTCAATGGAGGTAAGCCAGCCAGAGTCTTGGGATGAAAGGTTAACCATGAGATGTATTTTAACTGTGGCTAGAGCAAGTCAAAACTGTGCAAGGAGTACAGGTAGAGATCTGGGTGGTAGAACACTCTGGGTAGTTTGCCAGGTTCCTTGCTTATAGAAGAGCTATATGTTGTCCCTCTGGCGACTGGCTGAACAGAGGCCTTCCTGAGTAGACCCACTGCTCCAAGTTGGGTTCCATGGTCACCTGACATTTTTCTCATCAATGATTTGATCTCCAGGGAATTGCGAGTGCCCTAGGCTTTCTGAGAGAGCAGCAAAGCTGACCGCTATCTCTTGAAGTTGAATAACAGCCAAATAATAGGCATTAAATGACCTGTCCCTCTCATCAGGCACACAGGGTGTGGCTTCAGATGGCATCCTTCTCTATGACGTCTCTTCTGACACAGAGCATGGCCTTGTGATATCTCAGGCATTGCGCTGAGAGGGGGCCTCAGAAAGCACCCGTGCAATGAGCAGAAGGGAGATGAAGGCAGACAGCAGCCTGGTGAGACATGTAAATATAGGGCTGACATTTTTTGCTGCCCTAGGTGTCTCTTCAGGTGCCCTTGGGCACATCCTGCCACCCTGAAGTGGGATTTGGCAGGCTTCTCTCTGGGTTCCTGAGTTTATCATCAGTCCTTCAGATAGCAGCAACACTATGGGAGGATCCAGCCCTGTTTTCCTGCTCTCCATCTTTACATTTGGATGCTGGGAAGTATTATGTTGCTTTCCTTTTTCAAGTAGAGGATTGTTAATTTAAGATGGGAAGAGCTAGGGTTTCTGTTCTAAGAACTAGAAATAAATTCAGAAATCCAAATTTATTTCAAAAAAATTAGAAAAAGCATATGTAATAGAAAAGATAGTACATTAAAGAAATTCTGAAATCATGTTATCCTATCATACTTTTTTTTTTAATTTATTTATTTGGGCCAGCACTGTGGCATGGTAGGTTAAGCCTCCACCTGCAGCACTGGTTCAAGTCTCAGCTGCTCTACTTCTGATCTAGGTCCGTGCTAATTAACTGGGAAAACAGTGAAACATGGCCCAGGTGCTTGGGCCCTGCTCTCACATGGGAGACCCAGAAGAAGTTCCTGGCTCCAGCCATTGTGGCCATTTGGGGAGTGAACCAGTGGATGGAAGAACTCTGTCTCTCCTTCTCTCTGCCTTTCAAATAAATGAATAATTTTTTTTAAAGATTTATTTATTTGAGAGGCAGAGTTAAGGTGGGGGGAGCGAGGGAGCGAGGGGGAGAGAGAGAGAGAGAGAGAGAGAGAGAGAGAGAGAGATCTTCCATCTGCTGGCTCACTTCCCAAATGGCTACAACAACCAGGACTGGGTCAGGCTGACACCAGGAGCCAAGAGCTTCATCTAGGTCTCCCACGTGGGTGCAGGGACCCAAGCACTTGGGACATCCTCCATTGCTTTCCTGGCGCATTAGCAGAGAGCTGGATTGGAAGTGGAGCACCAAGGACTCAAACTGGCATTTGGGACTTGAACTGGTTGCCCATATGGGATGCTGGTGTTGTAGGCTGGGGCTTAGCCTGCTGCACCACAGTGCCAGCCCCACTGTTTCCATGTCTGAATGTCACCTTTCAGCTTTTGTCTAAACAGTATAGCTATCTACAAAGTTGATGATCATAGTAAACACATCCTTTTGTGTTCTGCTTTTCATTTAATACCATGACATTTTTCTGTGTTACACTACCTAGTCTTCATGTTTACTATTAACAGCTGAAAAGTAATTTATTGTCACCATATACTATAATTTACTAAGCCATTTTCCTGTGTATTGCTTTCATACTTTTGTTCTTATTGTATTCTTTACTGTCAGAGACAATGCTGCAATGAGTATTTGTATATATATAGTTTTTTGTCTTCTGTTGAATAACTTGTATAGGATAAATTCCCAGGAGTGAGATTGGTGGTTTATTACAGAGTATGAACATTTTTATGATTCATTTTATGTTGCTATATATTTTTTCCAAATGGATTATATCAATTTATGCACCAGCAATAGGTACTATTTCCAGTTTCATTTCAACCTTCCAAACTCAGAGTTTTTTGTTTGCTTTTATGGATAATTTTTTTACATGGCATCTAGAGGGAAATCCATAGGATCACAGAATGATATAATTTGAAGGTTAGAAATTTCTTGGACTTTCCTGTGTTGGATAGATTAAAAAAAAAAAACTCATTGTGCTACATGGCAATTGTATGCATAAAATATTTTTTTCAGGTAATTATTCAATTTATAAATACTGTACAGATTTTGATAGCTTCAATAATATATATGGCCAACAAAAAGTTGCATTAACACTTGGCAGGGGCTTTTGTCACAGCATTGATTTTTCAGGCTCCCTTTCCTTGTTGTAGAGAATGACCTAGTGTCTCCAGGAGGAGTGAGGGTTTACAGATAAGCTAGCATTAGCTTCAGGGGCATTGCTGATTGTTAAACAATTAGGAAACTATACCCATTTTTACGTACAAACAGTCCCAGAGAGGTTCAGTGCCCTGCCTTAGGTGAGTGACTGAGTGGAAAGCCAGTATCTGAACACTGTCTCAGCCAGTTTGATGCCAGAGTGAAGGTTAGTTAGGAGTGGGAACTCAGGGCTTTGACGCCTGTGACCCCAAGATGAGGCAAGTGTGATGGCAAGTTGGCTAGGGTGGGATGGGGAGGGATGGCAGGGGTAAAAGGCCAGCATCTTCCCACCTGCAAATCCCCATTCAGCCTTGATTCCAGGTCAGCAGGTCAGGGAGGACAGCACCATGCTGGGCATTGAGGAGCTTCCAGATCTGCCTCCCATGTGGTTGGGTCAGCCAGAGTGGATCACTTGGCTAGAAACCCAGGCCCAATCTGAAGTGGAAGCAAGACCTGGACTGGGCCTCTATTCTCTATCAGGTGAAAGAGCCCAGAGACTGACATGGGCACTTGGTGCCTACATGCCAGGTACTGCACTTGGAATTTAAGACCTCCAGGACCTAAGTCATCTGTGGTCTCCATAACCCCCACCAGGCCATGTCTAGCCTTAAAAAAGAATTTAGGAGTGTTCATAGCAATGAGCTCCTGGAAGCAATGTGCCCAATGAGCCTGCCCTCTGCTATTCTCTAAACTGGAGTGCGCTGTTGCTTTCATCAGAAAACGAACTCTAGAGTTTGTAAATAAATAAATAAATAAAATTTTAAAAATTTCATCTACCTAAAGGTAGAGAGCTCTTCCATCTACTAGTTCACTCCTCAAATGCCTGCAACTTTCAGGGCTAGGCCAGGCAGAAGCCAGGAGCCCAGAACTCCATCCACATCTCCCACATAGGTGGCAGGGGCCATCATCTGCTGCCTCCTAGAATGCACATCATCAAGAAGCTGGATTGGAAAGGGAGTAGCCAGGACTTGAACCACAACTCTAAAATGGAATGCAAGTATCCTGAGTGGCTCTTCAACCCAAAAACACAATGCCTGCTGCATCTTTTTAATTCATCTATTTGAGAGGCAGAGTGACAGAGCCCTTAGAATTTGAGTAGTTGAGCTCCAATGAAGAGAAAGGCACAGTGGTAGGAGGGTCAGCAGCTAATGGTGAGTCTCCAGTGCTGGACAGCTTACTCCAATGCTGATGACTATGCACGGGCCCATTTCCCACTCAGTGTAAGAAGGGCATGACCACATAGTGTGCTGCCCAAACTCTCGACCCTGCATCTCTGGCCCAGGGGTTTCAACATCCACCCCCACTCTCCCTGAGCTCCCCTGGACTCCAGTCTGAGGTGGGAGGGCACTATCATGCAAACTGCTCAGCTGGGCCTCAGAAGCTGAGGAGCTGGGCTTTGAGCTGCTCATCAAAGTAGCCCTTGACCCGCAAGGTACCTGTCATCTCACTGACCTAGGTGAGGTGTCTTCTGCAGCAGTGGGCTCAAAAAAACCTTTCCACATCCTTCCACAGGCCCCAAATGTCCCCCTCAACCTTCTGGATCGCAGTCATCTGGCGGTTACCACGTGTGATGCCCTTGTAGACAGGGATGTTATGCATCTGAGAACACTGTACAGAATAGGGCAGGTTGGACGATACGTGTCTGGGAGGCTGCCAGCCACTAAGGATGGGATAATGATCTTGCTTTGGGTGTTTGGGGATGCTGATGGGGGATAACAGGCTCTCCACAAGCTGGTACTCATCCACAGATTCTACAAAGCTGGGGTGATCATGAGGCCCCTGGGTCTAGCTCAGTGGCTTTAGCCTGTAGCCCAGCCACACAACTCTCCAGCTCCACAGAGCATCCTGAACACAACCATTACTGTCTTGGACGGCCATCTGGCACTAGCCTTCTGCTTCCTAGAAGTTTTGTTGGAAGCAAGGATGGAAAACCCTCCTGCCATTTAACTCAGACTAGCAAAATGTAGAGAGGAATTCTAGGATATCTAAGAGGAGTTTATCCAGTAGTACAAAAAAGAGGAGCTTAATTATTTAAGTTTTAATTTCTTTTTGGAGAATAAAATGGAAGGAAAACAGAAGCTTGGCTTCATTTCCTAGTTACATTTTTACATACTGAGTGATATTGAACAAAGAGCATATTCTCTTTGAATTTTTCTTGTCTAACAAAAAATTACATTCATTCATTTTATAAATATTTATTGAATGCATACTGTGTTTTGGCTGATACATAGGTGCCAGGCAGTGAGGGGCAGGTGCTGTGGTAAACAAGAAAGATAACTCCTGCCCTAGGACTGTGTCTAAGACAGAAGGTGAACAAGCAGACAAATATATGTAATGTAAACACAATCTTGGAAAGAATGGGTGCTTTCTCATTACCCAGTGTTTTTTCCTAAAATGAATACTGTTTGGGTTATGATGTGTTCTTTGTGATCCCTACAAAGAATCTTTGAAATTCTTACTCTTAGCATGCTGTCAAATGACTTGTTCCATCATTCCTTTGCTACTTTAAAGAAATCCAGTAAATATTTCCCTGGAAATATTTCTGATTCAGATGTGGTGTGATGTAAAAAGAATAGGGTTTGTACAAGGTAGTGTCATATGTGAGAGTTCTCGTCCTTCCGTATTTTCCTGGGTGTTTCATTTAGTCCAGATTTCTCCACGAGGTCACAAGCTGGTTGCTGCTGATATCTCGTGTTTGACTTTTGATGTTTTCTAAAATGAAATCAGTTGCTGACATTTAAAAATTTGAATAAAAATCTGGATTTCTGGTATTTTGAAAAATTAAGATTTGGCAACACTGAACCCACGTTCTTTAAGACGGGTGCTTCACTTACATAAACTTAATAGCCCCTGAAGGCAATTATTTGCTATCCCTGGGTTAAGTATAGTCTCCCAAACTCTATCTCTCCAGAGAGGCAAGAGCCAAGTTATAGCGAAAATCAGTGGATAGAATAAGTAGGTAGAAAAGGGATCATTTGACCTTCCCCCGCATCTTCAAACCAGAAACTCATTGCTTGGGTAGCCCTTTAATCTTTTACCCTTGGGGAGTTACTTCAATTGCTTACCTAAGGCAGCGATGAAGTACCTGCTTCCTTATATTCTCACCCTACATAGTACTCATGGGTGGTAGAAAGCCTCCTACTGGCCTGAATTCTCAGGATGGTCCTGCACAGTTCAATGCATTAATTCTCTATAGAGTGATCCATAGATCCTATAGGATCCCTACACTCCTTGCAGGCTGTCTGCAGGATCAAAACAATTTTCAGAATGTTGCTAACATGTTATGTGATCTTTTCACTGGATTGACATTTATACTGTGGTATCAAAGCACGGTGATTCACTGCTGGTGATTCAAATGCCAAATGGGAACAAGACATTATATTCTTCATTACTAGCATTTGCAGGGGGAAAAAGCAAGTTTAGGAATGTCCTTGATGGGTTCTTAGTTTCCAGCTTGGGCGCTACAAGATGGCTCCTGCAAAGAAGGGTGGTGAGAACAAGAAGGGCCATTTTGCCATCAACAATGTGATGACCCGAGAGTCCGCAGTCAACGTTCTCAAGCACATCCATGGAATGAGCTTCAAGAAGCGTGCCCCTTGGGCACTGAAAGAGATCCAGAAGTTTACCAAGAAGGAGATGGGGACTCCAGATATGCGCATTGATGCCAAGCTCAACAAAGCTTCCTGGGCCAAAGGAGTAAGGAATGTCCCATACTGCATCCACATGAGATTTTCAGAAAACGTAGTTAAGATCAAGATTTACCAAACAAGCTCTACACTGTGGTTACCTATGTACCGTCACCACTTTCAAATATCTACAGTCACTATGGATGAGAACCAACTGCTGATTAAAGTTAAAAAGCTGCCAAAAAAAAAAATCCTTGATGAAGCAGTATGATTTTTATTAAATCTCAGTTCTTGAATATGCATCTCTTTAATATTCTGTGTGAAGAATTTGAAAGTATGCAAAAATTACTTGTGCTGCTTATCAAAGTGGGAAGTTGCATTTGTGATATTACTTGAGGTACAAGCTAACGGAGCCTTTTTTTTTTTTCATGGAAGATCAATTTTACATGAAAAAACAATTGGTAGGCCGGCGCTGTGGCTCAATAGGCTAATCCTCTGCCTGCGGCGCCAGCATCCCAGGTTCTAGTCCTGGTTGCTCCTCTTCCAGTCCAGCTCTCTGCTGTGGCCAGGGAGTGCAGTGGAGGATGGCCCAGGTGCTTGGGCCCTGCACCCCATGGGAGACCAGGAGAAGCACCTGGCTCCTGGCTTTGGATCAGCATGGTGTGCCAGCCACAGTGCGCCGGCTGCAGTGGCCATTGCGGGGGTGAACCAACGGTAAAGGAAGACCTTTCTCTCTGTCTCTCTCACTGTCCACTCTGCCTGTCAAAAAAAAAAAAAAAAAAATTGGTAGACAAACTGTGGCTTCAGAGTTTAACAGATTTTTTTTTTCAAAAATAAAGTGACAGTATTTGTTGCCAATGATAAAATTCAAGCTTTCAAACAAAAATTAGAATTCTCCTTTTGAGTTTGAAGGCTTGCCAGACTTAAAAAATTTTCTGATGAGGTTAGAGTTAATATTAAAAAGTATGATTTTCAATATTTGGAACAACTATATTGGTCATTGAACCAATATTTTCAAATAAAATTCAGTTATACAAAATTATAAAATTGTATAATTGTAAAGTTAAACAAAAGAGCAGTTCAAAATACAAGAGAGATTGGTGGGTTTTAAAGCGCATCAGAATAAAAGGTTTCAGATTGACATAGTTTCAGATTCCATGTTACAACCAACGTTTAAGAAACTACCACTTAGAGGCTGGCGCTGTGGCTCACTTGGTTAATCCTCTGTCTACAGTGCTTGCATCCCATATGGGCACCGGGTTCTAGTCCTGGTTGCTCCTCTTCCAGTCCAACTCTGCTGTGGCCTGGGAGGGCAGTGGAGGATGGAGGATGGCCCAGATGCCTGGGCCCTGCACCCACATGGGAGACCAGGAAGAAGCACCTGGCTCCTGGCTTCAGATTGGCGCAGCACCAGACATGGCAGCCATTTTGGGGGTGAACTAACGGAAAGAAGACCTTTCGCTCTGTCTCTCTTTCTCACTGTCTATAACTCTGCCTGTCAAATAAATTAAAAAAAAAAAAAAAAAGAAACTACCACTTAATGAATTTTGGTATAGTATTTAAGAAGAATATCCACAGTTATCTGCTAAGGCTATTAAAATCCTCCTGTCTTTTCCAACTGTATATCTGTGTGAGGCTGCATTTTCTTTGTATACTATAATCAAAACAAATATCAGATTGGCTGCAGAAGCAAGTATAGGAATTCAGGTATCTTCTGCTGAATCAGACATTAAACAGATTTGCAAATATGAAAAACAATGTTGCTGTTCTCACTAAATTTATTTTTTTAAATAGTTACTTTTTCCTAAAAGTATGTTATTCATGTTACCATGTAACAAGTTTATTATTTTTTAAAAAAGGAATCATTTTACATTTTGTCTCAATTTTTTAAAATATATATTTACTTGTTTGAAAGACTCACAGAGAAAGAGGAGAGACAGAGGGGGATCTTCCATCTGTAGGTTCACACTCCAAAATGGCTACAATGACCAGGGTTGGGCCAGGCCATAGCTGGGAGCCAGGAGCTTCCTCCAGGTTTCCCACATGGGTGCAGGGCTCAAGGACTTTGGGCCATCTTCCTCTGCCTTCCCAGGCTCATTAGCAGGGCTCTGGATTGGAAGTGGAATAGCTGATACTTGAACCAGTGCCCATATGGGATGCCAGCGCTGCAGGCCGTGGCTTAACCTACTATGCCACAATGCTGGCACCCTCAGTTTCACTTTCAAATGCTTTTACCCACATAAACAAAATCTCTTGAGAGTTTTCAGTCATTTAAAAAATATAAAGGGAGGGACCGGTGCTGTGGCACAGCAGGTTAAACCTTGGCGTGCAGTGCCAGCATCCCATATGGGCACCAGTTTGAGACCTGGCTGCCCCACTTCCGGTCCAGTTCTCTGCTGTGGCCTGAGAAAACAGTGGAGGATGGCCCAGGTCCTTGGGCCCCTGCACCTGCATGGGAGACCTGGAAGAAGCTCCTGGCTCCTAGCTTTGATCAGCACAGCACTGACTGTTGCGGCCAGTTGGGGAGTGATCCAGCAGATGGAAGACCTCTCTCTCTGTCTCTCTCTGTAACTCTTTCAAATAAATAAATCTTTAAAAAAGTAAATTAAAATAAAAAATATAAAGGGGTTCCAAGACTAAAAAAGTTTAAGAACTACTGATCTAATGCACTAAACTCAGTGATACTTGAACCTGAACTCAACTTCCAGTAAAGTCTACTCTCACCTCTACTGGGGCTGCTTCTGTGGCTGTAACTGCCGGTAGAGCCCCAGAAGGAATCTGACATGAAAGTTAATTCATTATTTTAGGTAGTGGCGCCTTTCTGGGCCCCAAACAGCACAGCCTTCTCAGCCTTATCACGCTTTTTGCTTGATAGGTCTGCCTCCCAAAGGACAGGCTGGAGTGAAATTTTTCTCGAACTTGTACATTACATTCCAGATTTGAATTCAATACTTTTTATTTTGCTTCTTTAAAAAAAAAAGATTTATTATTTATTTATTTGAAAGTCAGAACTACACAGAGAGAGGAGAGGCAGAGAAAGAGAGAAATCTTCCATCCGCTGGTTCGCTACCAAATTGGCCACAACGGCTGGAACTGCGCCGATCCAAAGCCAGGAGCTAGGAACTTCCTCCGGGTCTCCCACGTGGGTGCAGGCACCCAAGGACTTGGGCCATCTTCCACTGTTTTCCCAGGCCATAGCAGAGAGCTGGATTGGAAGAGGAGCAGCTGGGCCTCGAACCAGAACCCACATGGGATGCCAGTGCTTCAGGCCAGAGCATTAACCAGCTGTGCCACAGTGCTGGCCTCTTTATTTTGTTTCTTAATATAAAACCAAGTAAGACTTTCATTTGCTTTTAGCCTTTTTTTTTTTTTTTTTTTTTTGACAGGCAGAGTGGACAGTGAGAGAGAGACAGGGAGAAAGCTCTTCCTTTACCGTTAGCCTTTCTAAAATTATAAAACTGAGTATAGTTTAAAAATTATAATTACAAAGCCAGGACTCAAAATTAGTGGTATTAATTTCATATGTAGGTGATGTTTTGCTAAACTAAATTGCCACTGTAACCTAAATGTGGTGCTCACTATTATGGCTAAGTTGAGCAAACTTGTGAGTGATGGCTTCATTTACCCACCTCCTTCCTCTATTCCAAGGGCTGGAAACTTGAATAGTGTCATTTAGACTTCACTCGTCAAGAATACATCATTTATGTAGTAAGTATGCACCTCTCCTTGTTAACCTGAGTCAAGTTATGCTGTTGGATGTGAACTAGATCCTAAACTTTTAACACTGCCTCTGAAATCTTAGTGTGGTCTAAATGTAGATGATCCTTAATATATTTATACCTTAAAACTCTGTTATCAGAATGAAACACCAATTTTTAAAATTATTGGAGAGAACTTAGGAAATTATGTGTGGACCTCTGCTTAAGTACATTTCAGTAGTTCAGTTAGTTAAGTACATTACAGTAGTGGAGTCTGGAATCAGACTGACCTGGGATTGAATTTGAACTTTTACTTGCTGGCTGTGCATTATCCAACCTCTCTGAGCCTCACTTTCCTGCGCCTGTCCCTCAGGTTTATGTTTAGTAAAAGTAACATAATCTCTCTTTAAAAAAAAAAAACTTTTCATCTTTTTTTTTTAAAGATTTATTTATTTATTCGAAAGTCAGAGTTACACAGAGGAGAGGCAGAGAGAGAGAGAGAGAGAGAGAGAGAGAGAGAGAAAGGTCATCCATCTGATGGTTCACTTTCCACATGGCCACAAACGGCCGGATCTGAAGCCAGGATCCAGGAGCTTCTTTTGGGTCTCCCACGCGGGTATAGGGGCCAAGGACTTGGGCCATCTTGTACTGCTTTCCCAGGCCACAGCAGAGAGCTGGGTCGGAAGAGGAGCAGTTGGGATCAGAACCGACGCTCCTATGGGATGCTGGCGCTTCAGGCCAGGACATTAACCTGCTGAGCCACAGCGCTGGCCCCGTAGTAAAAGTAACATAATCTCTATCTCAAAGGGTGATTGTGAGGATTGAAATAAAATATATAAAGTACTTGGCATAAAACTTGCACTTAATAAATTTTCTTTTCCAAATGAAAATCTTCAATCAGACTTATGTACCAAGTAGGGAGAGGCAACAAGGTTTGTTTCCAAAAACAAACCAAACCCATACGAAACATATAACCTAGCAAACACCTCCAGGCTTCGTTTTCTACAGCAGAGATGCAGTTTGTAGCTGGGGCGTGAATCTCCAGCTCTGAGGAGAGACATGGCCCAGGCTTCTGAGGCCTCACTGGCCTGTCAATGAACTTCCTCTATCTGAAAGAAATATACCACCCTGCTTTATGCTTCATTTACAGGGAGTGGAGCTTGCTCGCTCTACACGCTGCTTCACACCTGAGGATATCAATGGAAAAGCCCCAGGCACAGATGTGTGGCAGCCCCTGGCTGACCAGAAACACAGCTCTCAGAACGGACAGAAGGAGGCCGTGGTACTGACCTGCTCATTGTGCCGACAGGACCTGCGACAAGTGGGCTCTCGACTTCTACCCTGCCAGCATTTGCTCTGTAAGGACTGTTTCCAGGGCCTGATCCAGGAACTGAGGCACGTAGCCACAGCTCATGGGTCTGTCCCGGGTGGTAAGTACAAAAGCACCATAAGTTCATCTCCTTGTGCAAAACAGGCATCTTCCTCTTTTACAGGAACTGAATTTCAGGTGCATAAAGAATCAGAATTTAAGTGCCCAAAGGGCACTCACTGTTGAAAGCAAATCTTTGGGGAATCAATGAAACAAACGCAATCCTCCTGATACCTAATATATGTTTTGCAAGCTGGGACTTTTCATGTTTGGGATCTCCTTAAATTGGTGACAGATTAAGAAGCCCAGATTGGTTCAAGGTTTGGCTGATTTGTGAAATGGAGAGGATGTGTCCTGACTCCCCAGATCTTCGAGGTGGAGGGAGAACGGCTGGCCTCCTCCCCATGTTGGTCAGGAACACATCCTGAACAGGATCACACTGACTAGTGAACTGTTCACGATGGAAGCTGCTGCCCAGCAGGGGAGAGCATGTGTCTTGCTCCTGAATGTCAGGTTTCCTAGGAAACAATCGCATGGAGAACTGTGAAGTCCTTGGTGACAGGAGACAATTTCCTTCATTTCAGTATTGTAGCACAGGGCACGTAACAGAGGTACAGTGTGTATCCTTTGAATTAAACTGTACAATGATAAAGTTAACTGCATGGCAATACTTGGAAGCATCATTATTGATTTTTTTCTGTTTGTTTTGCCCTCCACCGTATTTCTAAAGTGATTTGTAGCACAGATCTAGGCTCTCTTTGAGGCTTTGCAGTTAAGAGTAGGCTTTTGGCTGGCGCCGCAGCTCACTTGGCTAATCCTCCACCTGCAGCGCTGGCACCCCAGGTTCTAGTCCTGGTCGGGGCCCCAGATTCTGTCCCGGTTGCTCCTCTTCCAGTCTAGCTCTCTGCTGTGGCCCGGGAAGGCAGTGGAGGATGGCCCAAGTGCTTGGGCCCTGCACCCGCATGGGAGAGCAGGAGGAAGCACCCGGCTCCCAGCTTCGGATCGGTGCAGCATGGCGGCCATTTTGGGGGTGAACCAAGGGAAGGAAGACCTTTCTCTCTGTCTCTCTCTCTCTCACTGTCTAACTCTGCCTGTCAAAAAAAAAAAAAAAAAAAAAAAAAAAAAAAGAGTAGGCTTTTGATCTGGAGTTAGAGCCCCCTGAACCCATGGATGGGCTATTTAACCTCTCTGAGTCTGACTAGAGTTTGGAGCACAGAAAATATACAATCTACTTTGATTTTTCATGTTAATGTATGATTCTTAAGTTTATAACTTAAACTTAGTTCTTCATTAAAGCCTTTAATTTTAACTTATAGATGGAGTGCATTGCAACAATGACTTTAGGGCCTTCAATGACTGAACTTATTTCTACACTTTGATGATATTTGCCTTTATGTTTACCTTTATACATGAAGTATTTTCTTTTTAAATACTTCAATACTTCAAACAGGCATTCTAGTTACTTAAAGAATGCTTGGAAATCCAGGAAGCTAAGTTTTATAAATAAGATGAATCATATATGTGTCTTTTTTAAAATATTTATTTATTATATGAAAGGCGGAGTTACAGAGAGGCAGAGGCAGAGAGAGAGAGAGGTCTTCCATCCGCTGGTTCACTCTCCAATTGGCTGCAATGGCCTGAGCTGCACCGATCTGAAGCCAGGGGCCAGGAGCTTCTTCCGGGTCTCCCACGTGGGTGCAGGGGCCCAAGGACTTGGGCCATCCTCCACTGCTATCCCAGGCTATAGCAGGGAGTTGGATTGGAAGTGGAGCAGCTGGGTCTTGAACCGGTGCCCATATGGGATGCTGGCACTGCAGTCAGTGGCTTTACCCACTACGCCGCAGCGCTGGCCCTCGTATATATGTCTTTGAAGTTCTAGCATTGTTGAATATAATCCACTAGGAAGGTAATCAAAGAAACAAAAAGTGAAGAAAGTAACAAATGTTGGCAAGGATGTTAAAACGTAAAACTGTTGGAAGGAATGTATAGTAATATTGCCTCTACAGAAAGCGATATGGTGGTTCCTCAAAAGATTAAAAACAAAATTACTCTATGATCCAGTTGGTCCATTTCTGGATATACTGATGAACCTGAAAGAATTTAGAGCTGAGTGAGAAAGAGCTGTCTATGCCTGTGTTCATAGCAGCTTTATTCACAAGAGCCCAAAGGTGGAAGAAACCCAACTGTTCATAGACAGATGAATGGATGAATAAAATGTGGTTTATACATACAATAGGATATTTAACTTTAGTAACGAAGGAAATTCTGACATATTACAATATTGAAGGCATTATGCTGAATGAAGTTAGCCAATCACAAAAGGCCAAAGACTATATGATTCTGATTACATGAAGTATCTAGAGTAGCCAGATGTATAGAGATAGGCAGTAGAATGGTGATTGCCAGGGACAGGGAGAGTATGTTGTTCAGTTTTGCCTATAAGTATTTTTAAAATTATTTTTCAAAAAATATTTATTTTATTTATTTGAAAGAGTTGCAGAGAGAGAAAGAGAGAGAGAGGTCTTCCATCTGCTAGTTCACTCCCCAAATGAGCTGAGCCAATCCAAAACAGGAGCCAGGAACTTCTTCTGGATCTCCCATGTGGTTGCAGGGGCCTAAGGACTTGGGCCATGCTCCATTGCTTTCCCAGGCCTATTAGCAGGGAGCTGGATCGGAAGTGGAGATGCCAGGACTTGAACTGGCACCCATATGGGATGCCAACACTGCAGGCTGGGGCTTTAACCTGCTGCACCACAGTGCCAGTCCCTTTCTTAAGTTTTATTTCTTTGAAAGGCAGAGTGACAGATAGATGGAAACATAGAGGAAAAAGAGAGAGAGAGGGAGAGAGAGAGAGAGAGAGAGAAAGTGTTTCCATTTGCTGGTTTATTCCACGAATACCTGCAACAGCCAGGGCTGGGCCAGGCTGAGGTCAGGAGTCAGAAACTCCATCTGGGTCTGGTACATGGGTGTCAGCAACCCAAGCACCTGATCATCATCTTCTCCCTCTCAAACACATTAGCAGGAAGCTGGATCAGAAGTGGCAGTGGGACATGATCCCATGAACTCCAATATGGAATGCAGGCATCCCAGAGAGGAATTGAACTTTTAGTACCACAATGCTGACATCATTACCTATTTTATAATGATTTTTGTTGTTGTTGAATTGTGAGAGTTCTTTATATATTCTAGATATCAATCCCTTATTTGGAAATATTTTCTCCCATGCTCTGGGTTGCTTTTCCATTCTGTTGTTTCCTTTGAAGTAAAAAAGTTTTTAATTCTGATTATATATATCATCTAATTTTTCTTTTCTTGCCTGTGCTTTTAGTGTCATATCCAGGAAATCAGTGCCCAATCCATCGTCATGAGGCTTTCCCCTTATGTTTTCTTCAAAGGATTTTATAAAAACCCTTAGGAGAGTTTTAGCTCTTATCTTTAGATCTTTGATCTCAGTTAAGATTTTTAATGTGAACAATGATGTGCATCTCTAGGCTTTTTTTACTCTAAAACCTGAACATTAAATTCTTATTAATGACAGTTATTAGAATCATAGTGTTTGTTATTTTAAGTATGATAGAGAATAAAAACATAAACTTTGGTGTGCGTATCTCTGAGCATCTGAACAGTCTGCTCTGATCTGTTGCCACTTGCTGACTTACTTCATTTATTTGTGCCTGAGGTTTTTTCTAGGTGGGGAGGATGAAGTAGTAATTCATAGGATGTTGTAAAGATTAAACAAGAGCACATACATAAAGCATTTTATACTGTGCCTAGTGTACAGTAAGAAACTAAGAGATGTATAACGGTGCTATTATTTAGAACCTGTGAAATTGAAATGGAGTGTATGTGTCGGGGAGCCTGTTAGATATAAATGTGCTCGATTTAGAGTCAGATAGGCAATTTCTTAAAAAGTTGCATCTTTTTTTTTTTTTTTGATACATCCCGTAGTATGGCTAAGCCATTGTTACCTTCCACGTGTGTGTTTATGGGTGAAGAGTAGAGTAAGCTCCCCCTTTATCACTTGCGGTTATTAGGACTGCTTGCATTGTAGTCTCGTTGGCTTGTATATCTAGTCTCCTCCACAGGTATAAATTGTCTACTCTGTGCCAGGTCCTATGCCATTTAGGGTCCAGAGAAGAAAACACAGGGTCCTTGACTTCAAGGAGTCCCTCTTCTTTTTTTTTTTTTTTTAAACTTTTATTTAATGCATATAAATTTCCAAAGTACGACTTATGGATTACAATGGCTTTCCCCCCATACCGTCCCTCCCACCCACAACCCTCCCCTTTCCCACTCCCTCTCCCCTTCCATTCACATCAAGATTCATTTTCGATTATCTTAATATACAGAAGATCAGCTTAGTATACATTAAGTATGGATTTCAACAGTTTGCTCCCACACAGAAACATAAAGTGAAAAATAATAGATGATTTTTTTTTTTGATAGGCAGAGTGGACAGTGAGAGAGAGAGACAGAGAAAGGTCTTCCTTTGCCGTTGGTTCACCCTCCAATGGCCGCCGCTGCAGCCGGCGCACCGCGCTGATCCGATGGCAGGAGCCAGGATCCAGGTGCTTTTCCTGGTCTCCCATGGGGTGCAGGGCCCAAGCACCTGGGCCATCCTCCACTGCACTCCCTGGCCATAGCAGAGAGCTGGCCTGGAAGAGGGGCAACCGGGACAGAATCCGGTGCCCCGACCGGGACTAGAACCCGGTGTGCCGGCGCCGCAAGGAGTCCCTCTTCTAAGGGCAGTTAACAGTTAAGTAAACATTATAATAATGGAACAAGAGAAAATTTTTAAAATTTCAAGCAAAGGAACAATTCCAGGAAGGTCTCCATGTGTTAGGACTGCTGGCTATCAGCTGCTCACTGAATATTTTCTGAAGAACTAAAAGAAAGGCCCCTGAATGAGCTATCTGATAAAAGGCAGAGCTGTCACCCATCTCTGGCAATTCGATACCTGAATGTAGACTTCCCTGGTCTGTGGTTTGAGAAGACATATTTGGGATTCTGGTTCAGTGGAAAGAGCTTTTTAATGCTGCCACCTTATATAGCAGAATAGGAGCACAGACTTTCTGGAAGATTTATCCTTTCTGCCAATCTGTGGTTCTTGAAGGTAAAATGTGCTAGCAGGTAGAGGAATAGCAGGGGAGATGGATAGAGACTGAGGAATAAATAGGTTCCTAGCGGCAATGTCTCCAGCTAGATGGTACCACATTGATCACATGGGGGTGAATCCATTTCCATGAATTTATTTCTCCTGGTTGCTGGGCAGGGCTGAGAAGTTATTGTGTTGAATGAAAAGGGGCTTTGTCTGGGCTCAGGATTTTTTTTAGATGCTTTTCTACTGTAATCCCTCACTGGAACTCCTGCAAGTTTGTACTCCAGTGCCAGGGCTTGAAACCGAGAGGATGGCAGGGAGTGGGCATCTCGTTAGGCGGGACTGTGCCTTCCATTTCTACAGCCCCACAGCCCAACACAGAACATGATTTGTGACAGGGCGCAAGTGAATATTTGCTGAACAAGTGACTTAGTCAGTGAACCCACAAAGACCCCCCAGTGCTCTGGCCTGGAAGGCTTTCTTCACTTGAGGTGCTGCCCCTTTTCTAGTCTTCCAGTTGGAGGCACAAAACACATTTAGTATGTATTTCCTTGTTAAATGTTGTACTAGGCACTTGTGCTATATTGTCTTTTCTAAATTTCATATGTGTGATGATTATAGATGAGAAACCTGGAGAATGGGAAACTAAGAGTCTGAGGTCTAATAACTACTAAGAGCCTGGTCAGGTAAAACTCAAGATTTGACCTCTGTAGATTGGAGAACTTTGCTTAGGGAGGGAGTCCGCAGTCACTGCCAATCCCTGAGCTGACTCCATGGAGAATCTCTGAGGAAAGAACAAAGCTTGCGGCCCGATCCACCAAATGCAAAACTTTATTCATTTTTAATTAAAAGTTTCATTAATTGACAAATACAATTGTATGTGTTTACTGTGCATAGAATGTTTTGAAGTGTAAGTAATTGTGGAATGACTAAGTCCAGCCCATTTGCATAAGAATCGCCTTTCATAGTGAAAACACTCTTTATCCACTCTCAGAAGTTTTCAAGAAAACTGTATTATAACTAGAGTAACTATACCATACATAAGATCTGTTGAAATTATTCCTCCTATCCAACTGAAATTTTGTATCCTTTGACCAACATCTCCCCGACCACTCCCCCTTACCAACAGCTCCTAGCAATCACCCTTCTACTTCTATGAGATCAACATGTTTAGATTCCACTTGTTAATGAGATCATGAGGTATTCATTTGTCTTTCTATACCAGATTTATTTCACTTAACATAGTGTTCTTCAGGTTCATCCATGTTTTGTAAATGACAGGGTTTTCTTCTTGTGGATAGCTGAGTGCTATTCCTCTGTGTATGTGTGTGGTGTTTCCTTTATTCATTAAACTATTTTTTCAATTTTTTTTTTTTTTTTTTTGACAGGCAGTTAGAGAGAGACAGAGACAGAGAGAAAGGTCTTCCTTTTTCCGTTGGTTCACCCGCCAAGTGGCCGCTATGGCTGGTCTCCCATGTGGGTGCAGGGCCCAAGGACCTAGGCCATCCTCCACTGCCTTCCTGGGCCACAGCAGAGAGCTGGACTGGAAGAGGAGCAACCAGGACAGAATCCAGAGCCCCGACCGGCACTAGAACCCGGTGTGCCGGCGCTGCAGGCAGAGGATTAGCCTAGTGAGCCGCGGCGCCAGCCCTATTTTTTCAATTTTTATCCTTTTTTTTTTGAGAGACAGAGAAATGGGGAGTGAGGGGAAGAGTGACCAAGAAAATGAGCTCCCATCAGTTGGTTTATTCCCCAAATGCAAGAACAGCTAGGGCTGAGCCAGGCCTAAATCAGGAACCAGGAATTCAATCCAGGCCTTCCACATGAGTGGCAAGAATTCAATTACTTTCACCACCACTACTGCATCCCAGGGTCAGTTAGCAGGAAACTGGAGTCAAGAACCAGAGGCATATACCAAACCCTGATACTCTTATATGGGACTTTTTTTGTTTTAACATGCACCTTTAAAAAATATTTATTTACTTGAAAGGCAAGAGTTACAGAGGCAGAGAGAGAGAGAGAGAGAAAGGTCTTCCATCCACTGGTTCACTCTCCAAATGGCCGTAGTGGCCAGAGCTGTGCCTTTCTGAAGCCAGGAGCCAGGAGCTTCTTCCAGGTCTTCCACACGGGTGCTGGGGCCCAAGCACTTGGGCCATCTTCTGCTGCTTTCTCAGGCCATAGCAGAGAGCTGGATTGGAAGTGGAGTAGCCAGGATTTGAGCCAGCACCCAAATGGGATGCTGATACTGCAGACAGCAGCCTTACCCACTATACCACAGTGCTGGTCCCTTAACATGCACCTTAACCAGTAAGCATTCATTCATTTGTTGATAGACAGATTGAGTCCCTATGTTTGTGAGCACCGCTGCAGTGGACATGTGAATACAGATGTCTCCTTGACATATTAATTCTATTTCCTATTGCTGGATCAAATGCAAATCCTTAATTAATACAGCCACAGCCTAGCTGAGATTCTCCCTAGCTATTCCAGTATGCTTGGAAAATGAGTCTGTGTCACCTGTAAGGGTCTTGAAGAGATTAGCTGGGCATGATCCTCAACAGCTGGTGATGGGAAGACCAAAGTAAAGGTGGGAGTATGCTGGGTACACAATGGCCTAGCCATGTAGAGGGGTGACTAGAGCTGCAGAATGACTGATATTGGAGATGGATCTACTTAACCACTGAGAATATCTACTTGGGGCTATAGGGATCTCTCTACTTAAAATGGTTCAATTTATGATTTTTTGGCTTTAAGATGATGTGAAAGAATGCCTATATAGTCATTCTGTTTTTCACTTTTAGTAAACTACAAGAGATGTTCAATACTTCATTATGAATTATTTATGTTAGATGATTTTATCCAACTGTAGGTTGATGTGAGTGTTCTGGACACACTTAAGACAGGTTAGGTTGGGGCTGGCATTGTGGTGCAGCGGGTTAAGCTACCTCTTGCAACACTAGCCTCCCATATGAGTGCTATTTCGAGTCCTGGCTGTCCCACTTCCAATCCAGCTTCTTGCTAATGTGACTGTAAAAGCTGTGGAAGATGGCCCAAGTACTTTGGCCCCTACTACCCATATGGGAGACCAGAATAGAGTTCCAGGCTCTGGGTATGGCCAAGTCTGTGACCATTTGACAAATGAACCAGCAGATGAAAGATCTATCTCTCCCTCTCTGTAACTGTGTATTTCAGATTAAAAAAGCCTCTTTTTTAAAAATTAAAAAAAGGGATAGGTTTGATTAAGCAATCATATTCAGTAGGTTAAGTGTACTAAATGTATTTTCAGCTTAATGATATTTTAAGTTTACTATAGATTTATCAAGACATAACTCTAGCATAAATTGAAGAGCATCTGTATATGCTTTTTTTTTAAAAAGATTTATTTATTTATTTGAAAGAGTTACACAGAAAGAGAAGGAAAGAGAGACAGAGAGAGAGGTCTTCCATCCGCTAGTTCACTCCCCAGTTGGTTGCAACTGCCGGAACTGCGCCATTTTGAAGCCAGGAGCCAGGAGCTTCTTCTGGGTCTCCCACGTGAGTGCAGAGGCCCACAGACTTGGGCCATCCTCCACTACTTTCCTAGGCCATAACAGAGAGCTGGATCAGAAGTGGAGCAGCCGGGACTTGAACTGGCACCCACATAGGATGCCGGCACTGCAGGCGGCGGCTTTCACCACTACGCCACAGCGCCAGCCCCTGTATATGCTTTTAAGTCTAATTACAAATGATTCCACGTCAAATTCTACCTGGAAAGTTGGTCATTGGGTACCATAGCGATATGTTAAATGAATGTAGCAAGTTCTTAAGGAAGCTAGCATCCCTGAAAACTGACATTTACTATGTGCTAGCTCTGCCTTCAAGCTTCTTAGGGTTCCTGTGATTTTATTTGTTGTTTTAGGTGGTGGGGGAGGGACTGAATTAATTGGCTATTTCCTTCCCCATTTAAGTAACGGGAACATTTTTTTCCTCTTCAGATGGACTAAATGCAAATTGTGGCTGTGAGACTGATTCTCAGATACAAATTCTAGAATCTACTTGTTTAGTATTTTCCTTTTCTTATTTTTTTTTTTTACAGGTAGAGTTATAGACAGAGAGAGAGAGAGAGAGACAGAGAGAAAGGTCTTCCTTCTGTTGGTTCACCCTCCAAATGGCCGCTACGGCCGGTGCACTGTGCTGATCCAAAGCCAGGAGCCAGGTGCTTCTTCCTAGTCTCCCATGCAGGTGCAGGGCCCAAACACTTGGGCCATCCTCTACTGCTTTCCCGGGCCACAGCAGCGAGCTGGACTGGAAGAGGGGCAGCTGGGACTAGAACCTGGCGCCCATATGGAATGCCAGCGCCGCAGGCAGAGGATTAACCAAGTGAGCCACGGCGCTGCCCCCCCCCCCCTTTTCTCATTTTCAAAATGGGAATGCAATTGGTTCCCAATTGCTAGTCACAGCCTCTGTGGCTCATGTGGACTCCTGCACTAAATGACCGGGCAATCCCAGGCTCCAACACTAACTGACGGGGAAATCCCAGGCTCTCTCTGGCTTTCAAGGCTGATCTTGATGATCTCTAAGAACACCAAATAACCATGATAGGCCCATTCTTCCTGAAGCTGGTGGAGGGTCACAGCATGTCCTTTGTACACTTAACAGTGCTGAAAGCGGAAGCAATTGCTATCCCTTGGTGGGCAACCTTGGGGCTTTGGGAAGATTCAAAGAGAGGGAACTGATGCAAGATGCTACAACCTCAGAGTCAGAGAGGGAAATGATTCTTAATGAGCAGCTCAGCTGGAGGGGCTATAATGGTTTTGAGTGAGACTAGGAGGCAGGAGATAAACTCTCAGCGTCTGGAACCTGGGAGACAGGTGACTGCTGTTTTCTCATTCCAGGTCATGAAGGGTTATGTCCATCCTTGGTGGGGTATGTTGTGAGCAGTGACCCAAGTCTCCCAGGTGGAGGGGCAGGCTGCTGAGCCGGGCTGTGGATGTGCAGCAGGTGCAGAAGCTGGAGCTCTGGAGCCTTATCAATGGGGTGGCTTTTTTAGTTCATGAACAGTTCCCTCACCTTAATTGGCTCTCTAGGGCCCTGCAAGTAGCACTGGCACCTCAGAAAAGTACCCGTTACTGGGAGAGCAATTCTCCTGGTAATAGGAAGGAGGCCGGCTGCGCTCTGGGGGATGTGCTTGCTGCCACAGGTACTGCTTGTATATAGCCAGTAATGCTACAGTCAGAGCACAGTTGCTGAGGGAGGGAGTTTGAGGTGCTTGTAATTGCTGGGTGGGGTCTCAGAGAGGCCTGTTGTCACTGGGACTCTATCATTCACAGGGGTTAGTCCTAATTGAGTACTGTAAAGGCTGGAGAGCAGGAAAAGCCTGTAGAATTCATCTCCACCTGCTCTCTGCATAAGTGAAGCATTGGGAATCCAAAAATGGGTAGGATTCTGCTGAAGGTTGCGTAATTGATCACTTGCAGAGCCAGGGGAAAAAATCCAGCTCCCCTGCCTGACAATCTGGGGCTTGCCTAGGCCAGAGGGCCAGCAGAAACTGCAGTTCTAGACAAGGATGCTGCCCTTGGTGTCCCCCCTCCCCCTGCCTCCAGCACAGTTGGAAATGTGGTCAGTGCTTTGCGTGGAGTATGTCAATGTATCAGTTTATGGTTGGCTATTGAGATTTGGGGTAAAAAAGAGTTAGAGGGGTCTGGTGCTGTGGCGTAGTGGGTAAAGCTGCTGCCTGCATCCTATATGGGCACCAGTTCAAATCCTGGCTGCTCCTCTTCTGATTCAGCTCTCTGCTGTGGCCTGGGAAAGCAATAGAATATGGCCTAAGTGCTTGGGCCCCGGCACCCCGTGGGAGACCCAGAAAAAGCTCCTAGCTCCTGGCTTCGGCTCAGCACAGCTCTGCCCATTGCAGCCGTAAGGGGATGAACCAGCAGATCAAAGACCTCTTTCTTGCTCTGTCTTTGCCTCTCTCTATCTGTAATTGACATCTCAAATAAATGAATAAATAAATCTTAAAAAAAGAGAGAGAAGTGCCACTTGGATCAGTGAGGGTCTATTATATGAGATGCACCCACATTCATACCTTCTGTACCTTCTGAATTCCACTGGCACAGAAAAACTTATTCAACAGTCAAGTTCCAGGGAGCATGGGGCTCTGAAGGCTGCAGACCATGTATCCATCTTCAGCCAGTCACCTAGCTTCACACACAAGTTCTGACTCCTGGCTCAGATCTGCTGCTGGTCCTGCCCCTCAGTCACTATGTATCCTGGCCTGATCTCATAATTCTCTGTTCTTTCCTACAGAGATATTTTTCCTGACCTCAGTTTACCCATTGCCACTGTGGGTTATGCTCCTAAACCTTCTAGGTTCGTCGTGACCGTTCCTTCTACACTTCTAGCTACTTCAAGGCTCTCCATTGGATGAAGTTCAGAACAGAAACTTAGCCAGGCCTTCAGAGTTCTTCCCAATATGACCTCAAACTCATTTCACATCTTCATTTACTGCCATTCCTCTGCATGTTTTAGCCTTCACAAAATATCTCCAAAGAGACCTCACATTTTGACATTTAGAATCCTATGTTTATGCTGTTCCTTCTTCATGAATGCCCTGTCCTTGTCCTACTGAGACTTGAGGGTCCAGCTCAGGTGTGTACCAGGTATCAGAATGAGAGCTCACAGGGATGGGAGTAGGCTTGGAGACAAGCAAAGTCCCTATTGTCAGGATTGAACCCCAAAGGGTGAAGTGAGAGTAATTTTACAAGCTATTGCTTTAAACTATAGGTCGATAAATTTGTTCTGTAAAGGGCTAGATAGTAAATATTTTGGGTTTTGCATATTATAAAGTCATAGCTACTCAACTCTGCAGTGGTAACACAGAAACAACCAGAAATGATATGGAGATGAGGGGGCAAGACCGTGTTCCAGTAAACTGAGTTCCATGATGGCAGGCTTTATTTACAAAAACACAGGCTGTAGTTTTGATCCTATTTTAGACTCTTGGGAAATTGGGTGGGTTTGAACATGTGAGTGGCATCAGGTAGGAATAATTGTACAGGAACTATACAGGGCCAGAAAAATATGGAAGGAAATCCCAGGTAGAGTGTTGTGTTGGAGGAGAGGGAATAGCAAATATTTAGGATAAGATAGAGTTAATTTTGCTTGGCCTATGGTGTGAGATGCTTGGAGGAGAAAAATGGGAACTCTGTTCAGAAGGAAATTTTGTGCAGGATCTTAGTCCATTTAAGTTATTCTGTGGATAGTGAGATCCACTGGAGATTTTTTTTTATCAGTGGAATATAACCAAATCTGTATTTTAAAAAATAGTCATCCTGGCTTAGTAAAAGGGGTGAATGGAGGAGATAGGACTGGATACAATAAAAACTGCTAGGAAGCTTCTACAGTTGTCCTAGCCATTGGTTCCCAATTGCTAGTCCTTGAATGAGGGCTGGTCTCAATGCCTAGGTAATATTTGGGAAACTTGCTAACAATACAGATCCCTCTTCCCACAATCATACCCAAGAGATTTGGATTGGCAAATTGAGGATTTCTAACAAACCCTCCTGATCACAGATCTAGGCAAGGCAGAATGAGCCCAGATTTTTTGTTGTTGCTTAAAGATTTATTCATTTTATTTGAAGGCAGAGTTGAGAGAAAGAGAGAGAGAGAGAGACATCTTTCATCTGCTGGTTTACTCCCCAAATGTCTACAACAGCTGGGGCTGGGTGAGGCCAATGCTGGAAGTCAGGAGCTTCTTTTGGGTTTACCACGTGGGTGGTAGGTGCCCAAATACCAAGCACACCAATAGAGAGCTGGATGGAAAGTGGAGCAGCCAGGACTCGAACTGGCACCCACATGAGATACCAAAGTCACACAGTTTAACCTGCTGCCACCACAATGCCAGCTCCAAGGCCTGATCTCAAGAGGGCATGGATATCAGAGAAAGTAGGACACAAGTAAGGTGGAATTAGGCAACTGCTGTCTTCCGCCTCCTCTTTACCTGTTTCTGCTCATGACAACCCATCCACCTGACTCCTTTTTTTTTTTTTTTTACATACCACTGCTACCCATGAGCATCCTGTTTTGATCGTGTCCTGTTGGTTCCTTTTTTTTTTTTAAGATTTATTCATTTTATTTGAAAGGCAGAGTTACAGAGAGGCAGAAGCAGAGAGAGAGAGAGAGAGAGGTCTTCCATCTGATGGTGACTCCCTAATGGCTGCATTGGCCAGAGCTGCACCGATCTGAAGCCAGGAGCCAGGAACTTCTTCTGGGTCTCCCTTGTGGGTGCAGGGGCCCAAGAACTTGGCCATCTTCCACTGCTTTCCCAGGCCATAGCAGAGAACTAGATCAGAAGTGGAAAAGCTGGGATTCGAACCAGCACCCACATGGGATGCCGGCACTGCAGGCAGCAGCTTTACCCACTCTGCCACAGTGCTGGCCCTGTGTTGGTTCCTTTTGAATCAACTCTTTTGTCCCTTCTTTCTGTCTCTCCCCGCATTCAGGAGTCTACTAATGTTCAATTGGACAAGCTTCCTCCCTGCCCTCCCTCTCCCCAGTCCTTTAAGATAATTATAAAGCCCAGCTCAGCCTTTCTCCAGAATCTTGTTAGGCTGTCTCTCTCTGCCCCCCCCCCCCCCCCGCCAGGATAAAGGTTGAGCTCCTTAGTGTAATATTCAGGGTCTTTCAGGAGCTTCCTCCCTTGCCAATCTTTCCAACTCCTTCCCTGCCACTTCCCCCAGTCCAATTGCTCTGTGATTTTGAAATCATCCTGTATTTGCAGTCTTGTCCCTTCCTAATGCCCTTCCTCCCAGTCAGCCCTGTTTTTTCTTCCCCTTTTTCTTCCCTGCTTGTGTATGCCTGTATGTCCCTGGGGGGTAGAGTTAGCTGCCAGGGACACCTCCCGGGACCTTTGTGCATCATAAAAATGTGTCTCCTCTATCTGAAGTCCTAATCCTCTGCTTGTGACGGACAATTGGTCACTATGGCAACTGACTGTGACGTCACAGGATAAGGACTTCAGGTGAAGTGGCAGGAGCAGGTGAGTGTGTAGGAGACAGATCTTAATGTCTGTCGCAGGCCCTCCCCCATCCCCCACCCTTACACCCTCCTTCAGCGCTGGGGGGCCTGGAGGGATATCTCGGGCTCCTGCTGTTTTTTAAAATGATGCGGTGAGAGTGTGTGCCTGGCATCTGCGTGCTGCAGCAGTGTGGGGCTGACAGAGTGTGTCAACTCGAGCTCTGGCTGTGCAGGCACCGCTGCTGCGTGAGCCTGTTATTCCATTCTGGATTGCTATTTTGATACCCAGATTGCATCATTCTTCCTACGTATAAACAGGGGGTCCCCAGGGCCCTGCAGCTACTCACTTCTCCACCAACACTGTTGTTGTGATGAGCTCTATTTAAATGAGCTGCCGGATCGGGGCAGGTTCCAGCCACACATGAGCACTGTCATTTTGGGGAACATGGAGGGCTGAAGGATTTTTGGATCGAGTCCTAAAAGACTGAGAGTGATGGCCTCCCGAGCTGTGCAGAGGCGACAGAGCTAGTTCCTGAAAGTTGAAAATCTCGTTTTCTTCCTTCTGAGCTTCTATTCCAAGGCACCCAGAGGATTAGGAAGGAGATGCAGCTAGGAAGAGAGTCGCCTCTTTGAGGTCTGCCTCTTGCTGTTCAGTTTGGGAAAATTGCTGCAGAGCCTTCGAGATAAACAGGAACAGGAGGAGTCAACCAAGCTCTTTCTTGAAGGAGCATCTCAGGTGAGCTAGAGAAACGCAGCCCTGGCTGAGGATGCATCAGAAAAAGGAGGAGAGGCTCCAGGCTGCGCCCCCTACCCCACCCAGTACCCAGCTCCCTGAAGCGTAGGCCCTGCAGCCCAGCTGGCTGCAGCATGCGGGGCGGGTGTTCCTGGGCGCTTGGTATGCAACATCCTCGGGGACCTGTGGTGGTCTCACCTGTCGCTCCTCTGACTTCTCTCCTCTGACATCTCTCCCAGGTGTTGCTGTAATCTCAGGGCAGCAGGGCCACAGGTAAGCCTGCTGGCAGCCAGGGGCAAAGACAGCATTTGCCTGGCGGTGTCTTGGATCAAAATCTGTGTTTCTAGCAGGGACTAGGCATCTGGTGAATGGCTGTAGTGTTTCTCTAAGGTGATGTTTCTCTGAAAGCTTCAGGGGCTTGTGTGGTGGGGGCTTTAACTGGGGTGCCCTGGGCTGGGAGGGCCGGAATGGTTAGTGAGGTTAGCCAGCCTGTCATAGGATCCAACCAGGTGCTCTTTCTCCATGCACAGTGCCTGGCAGAAGCTGAGGGAGGTAGTGTCTTATCTGTGACTACGGGGAAAATCAGGGATTGCTCAGTGGTTTAGATAGCACCTAGGTTTTATAAGAGCTAAGTCCCTCCCTCTGTTGGAGACTCCGTGCCACTGTCTGTGTGGTAGGGAAATGGCTAAAGGAACAGTGGGAGTCTGTGTCCCCTTGGTTCTCCAAGTGGGGACAGACAGGGGAGCTCAGGCTGCTTCAAGAGATGTCACTGCTGTTTTGGGGCGAGAGCTTGGGCCCCAGTTGGAAAGTTTCATGGAGCTCTCCATAAGAACTGTGGAATGAAGGGTTTCCTAACCTTGTTGAGCACTGGACAAAAGCTTCTGCACATGGGATGTATGTGTCCTTACCTGGTAGCCTGAGCTGACCTAATGCCAGCTTTCTGAGAACTCTTTGGGGTTTCTCCCCTATCCCAGCCCTCTAGTACCCATGTTGCCTTCTCCCTGCTGTCCATGTCTCAAGGGTAAATTACCCTGTCTAGGCCCCCTCCCTTGCTGCCTTGCTAAGCCTTGGGCTCAGCATGCTTGCTAGGCCCTAGCAGCAGTCATTGTAGTGCCAGGCCTCTGGATGCACCCTAAGCCTGTTTTGGATCCTTGAGTTGGGAGTAGGGAAGGCAAAAATGTGTCTTCATCTCAGCACCAGCTTCCTGGGTACCTGCGTGTCAGGACAGCCTCTATCTGTTGGGAGAAAGCCATTTTCCCTGACAAAGGGAAAATTCATCATGGCTGCATTCAGAGTTTGTTGTAACTTCTTGGAGCCTCTTTTGAAAACTGTGAGCCTGCCTTTCTCAGCTTCAGGATACAGGAGACAGAGCTATCAGGCTCAGCCTCAGGGGAAGAGGTCATTCTTTCTAACTGCTGGTCCTCAAACTTGTGGTATCTTGTAATCAGAGAATTTTTTTTTAATCCTGCTATTTGGACCCAACTTTCTGGAACTCTGGTTTAATTGATATGGAGATAGACTGGGCATCAGGATATTTAAAAGCTCTACTTATGATTTGAATTTGCAGCAAAGTTTGAGAACCACTGCTCTTTAGAATGAAACTGCCTCCAGAAAAACTTCATTTCACTTGACTTTGCTCCAAATCATATTTCTTTTTTTTTAAATAAAGATTTTATTTATTTATTTGAAAGGCAGTAACAGAAAGAGATTGAGAGACAGAGAGAGAGAAGTCTTCCATCTGCAGATTCATTCCACAAATGTCCGCAAAGGCTGGAGCTGGGCCGATCCGAAACCAGGAGCTTGTCCCAGGTCTCCCACATGGGTGCAGGGGCCCAAGCAGTTGGGTCATCTTCCACTGCTTTCCCAGGTCATTAGCGGGGAGCTGGATCAGAAGTAGAGCAGCCAGGATTTGAACCAGTGCCCATGTGTGATGTGGGCACCAAAGGTAGATGCTTAACCTACTATGCCACAGGCCAACCCCAAGATCATATTTCTTAAAACTTTCAGCGCAGCTGAGCTAGCTTCCAGGAAGCTCCTTCAAGATTTTTGGAGTCCAGAGCTGGAGACCAGGATCAGGTTGTTATTATAGTCTGATCATTGTTATGTAATATTTTATTTATAATCAATTTATCTCAATAATTAAAGCAAAATTGTCTTGTTTATTCCCAACTGAATCAGAGAGGAGTATAGCAGAGTGGAAAGGGCATAGGTTTTTGAGGCAGACATGCTTGGGTTCCAGTCATAGTTCTGCTCTGCCTTGTCTAATCTGTGATGAGTGACTTCTTGGAGCCTGAGTCTCCAATTGTAAAATTGGGACAAGGCCTATCTCTCAGAGATGGTTTGATAATTAAATGAGATAATATCTGTAAAGTTTCTGGCATGTAAGATGATAGTAAATTGATGTAAATTTGCCCCCTACCTGCTAGGGACCAGAAACTTTCATGCTCAAGACAGATGGACAAAATGTACTTGGCTTTCAGAGTTGTTCTCCCAGGCATACCAGGAGGACCTCTGGTGCTGTGACTTCCTTATTTTGGAAACAGAAGTCCCACCTCCTTTGGGAGAGTCATGTGACCTTGGGGTCCTGGCTCTGTGCTGCTCAGAATTTATGTTTCTGTGTGAAATAAAAGCTCGAAGCTGTCACTTGACTCATTCCCATGGAAAAAAAAGTCCCACTATATATGAACAATATTTTATGTATGATATGATTTCAGTATGTATTCATAACTAAATTAACATTCAATATTATGAGAAGATGTTGGGTTATTTTATATACATCAGTGTATATAAAGTATCCCTAAGAGTTTATACTGCTATATTTCTGTTATCTGAAATAAAACTTCATTTTGGGATCCTCAGTGAAAGATGGGAGGAAGCCTCAGGTTGACACAGCTTGAATGGGGGATAGGGATTGTCTGAAGGAAGAGAAGACAACAGAGGTATGTGACACAAAAAGCACAAGTCCTCTGTGTCTGTGCTGGCCCTCAGCCCCCTCGGACAGAGCATGCACCACTGTGTTCATTCTGTCTCTCAGCTTTGTGCTTCAGCAGCCCTCTTCAGAGGAGTGCTCCCCTCAGCCACAAGCCTGTCCCCCTGATTGTCTGATAAAGATGATAGCCAGGGTGCCCCTGGGAGAATATTTCTGAAGCTTGGCTGCCTTAGGGCAGAAGAAAAGGGTTGGGTGATCCATACTTCTGTGCTATTTAGTAAAGTTCAAGAGAAAGGGGGTGACTCACCCCAAGTTACACAGCCAAATAGAGGCAAGCCTGGACTAGAACCCACAAATTCCAACTCATAACCTTTCCCAAGCACCATACGTCTGCTTTCCTTTATCACCCTGGGCTGGATTTTTTTCATCACCCAGAAAATTTCCAGGTAGCTTCTTACTATTTTTGGTGGCTATGAATCCACAAACCCAAAGGAAATATAATTGTCCAATCTGCTAGAAAGCTAAGCAATATCTTTTAAAGCCAAAGGGGGTTATTTTTTTATGCAGACATATAAATAGGTGGAAAGCAATGTGATGTTTGTTGTACTAGAAGGATGTTCAGGATATTGTGGGATCCCAGAAGGAGGACTAATTAGCTTATCCCTGGGGAAATCAACACTGCTTCTCAAAGATGGAACATTTGAACAGGTTTGAAAGGATGAATAGGAGTTTATCTGAAAAGGAAAGCAAGAAAGAGTATTACAGGGAAAGGGATAGGGATATGTGACATTGCAAAGATAGGTTTATGGCGGATGAAGCTAGGGATGAGACTGGAGTGGGATAAGGCCATTTTGGAAAGGGCCTTGTGTATACAGATGAGAATCTTGGCTTTAAGGTCAAGGGAGGTAGCAAATGTATAAGGAGGCCTTGTCTGACATATTCAGTCCTTTCTCTTTTTCCATGCTGCTAATGATGCTGTGTTACTACTGGGCATCTGGAACCAGGGAGTTGGAAGTCTTGTGGAAATCATTTTCAGCAATTAAAGCATTATCTCTGTGCTGGGGTTGCATGAGGAGGGTCTCCCTAGGGAGAGCCGGTGGAAGGGAGGGATAGTCACCTGGTTTCTCTGGACAATGCTGTCTGTAGAGAGCATCCTTCCCCACCTCTGGTCACTGTTCCGGACCAGCAGGAGAGTATCCGGGAGATTCCAGGAGTGATTCTGTCATTAAAGTCCATGGCTCTGTGCAGACTGAGGGAGTGTTTCTTTGAGGGGAGGTATTAAATTATTACTTTAAATGATTTTGTCAATTTTGATTTTTCCAGGATGTAGGAATAAGCATTTCCTGTGCAATGAGCAACCCTCAAAGTGGTCAAAACAACTGAACTTTATTTTGTTTACAGTTCCACGGGTTGACACTTGGGACTACAATTCTCGGGGTAATTCTTCTGGTCTGGCCTGGACGTGACTAATCTTGGCTGTCTGTGCACCCGTGTTTGTGTCCAGCTGGTGGGTCAGTTGGGGCTAGCTGGGTTATGATGCACTCCGGTGGGATGTCCCAGATGGCTGAGGCCTCTTCATCTGTGACCTCTTCCAGCAATTTTAACTTCAGGTTAGGTTTTTCACATAGCAGTCTTAGAAATCTAACAGCAAGACCAGAATCATATCAAACTGCTTGAGATCTGGAGTTGGAACTAGTTTAGCATCACTCTTGGAATATTCTGTTGGCTAAAGCAAGTCACAAGGCAAACCTAGGTTCAAAGGATACAGAATTCTACTTTTTCATAGTAGAAATGCAAGGGCATGAATGCAGGAAGAGGAATTTGTGGATATTTTTTCAATCTACCACTCAAAACATCTGACTTCTATCACCAGGGAGACTTGATAATTGAGTTTATTGCCTTACCTTGAATGAGGAATCTTTTAAATTCAGAGTCCACCGTCATAGAGGACCCTGGGACCATGTATTTTTGCAAGCTGTATCTAATTTAATCCTCCCAGCAAGTCTTATTTTGCCTTTCTAATTTATTTATTATAAAAAATAACAGGCATAGAAATGAGATTAAGTGACTTGCCCAAGGTCATTGGGGGGTAAACATAGTATTTGGATTTAACATTTGTCTGACTTCAAGTCCTGAGAAGCTGCCATTGTATCATTCTTTTCTATTTTGATGAGATGAAGCAGAGAAGACTGTGACAGCCCTGATGCCTTTGCTGCCATAGCCAGCCCCTTCCCAGGTCATGCTCATCCCTGGATTGCCTTGCTCACAAAGCTGGGTTCCACGTTCCCAGTGGGTTAACTGCTCATAGGGTGGGCCTGAAGAGTCGCTTCAGTCTCCATGGTGGCAGTCTCATGGTCCTTATACTGAGGAATGTGTTAGAGATTGCTATATTTCTCTGGGGAGAAGGAGGAGGGCAAGCTGTTCACAGGTGAAATATATACATATCATGACTTATGGTGGAGATTGTCAAGCGAAGGACCATCTGAGCCCCAGGGGCAGAGGGGTCAGTATTGGCTGTACCAAAAGAAAAATACCTCCTCTGTGAGCAGGCAAGGAGGCCCTGTCTTTTCTGGCTAGAGCCTCCTAGAATCTCCAGCTTTGAGATCTTTAAATTAATCTAGCTACATGGTAGCCTCAATGATTTGGAACCATGCTGTGGGTTAAACTGACACTCTGGAGTTTGGCCAGTGATGTCAGCTAGGCTCTCAGGATGTGGAATGAGGAATGGGAGCAGCAGAAAGGCACCTGATTGTCAGAAGCAGAGTGGGGTTGGGCTTTTGTGGTATGGCTTGGTGGGAGAGGAAGGTAGAACCAGGTGAAAACAAGGATGTGAGGAGACCAGATGGTCTGCAGGGCAGGTTCCTGATGGCCACATTCAGAGTATCTACGTGGTAAATGCAGGCTGTAGCATCGAATACAGCTCATTGTGGCACAAGTAGGTATTGTGCACTAGAGAGCCTCTGTCTAGACCTCATGTATAGTCTGCTTTGTTGTCTTGACTGTGCTTTCTTTCCCCGACCAGAGCTCATCTCCTGTCCAGGGTGTAAGCGAGTGTACCTTACCAGGGATGTAACTGAGCATTTTTTCCTGCAGTGCTTTCCTACCAGGCAACCCAAGATGGCCAGGGTAAGTCCAGACAAAGAAAGAAGCAAAACTGCTGTCTTTCAGGAATCTGTGATGATCCTGTCCTTAAGGGTCTGTCCACTCATTACTCCATCTGACTTAATACTCCTCCATCAATTTGCCTAGCCATCAACCTATCCATCCTTCTATCTAGAAGACAATAAAAACGTTTGAAATGGGGAAAGCAAAGTAGGGGTTTTCTGTTAAGTGAAAATTATAGGCTGTCACCCTTTTGTTGTTAGTGCTTTGGCAGAAGGTGAATGTATCTGAAGGTACATTAAGGACCACTTAATGTATCCAAGTGTTTGTCTCTCTCTCTCAGAGCTCTTACTGAGAAATATCAGTACTGGGCTTTTATTCCCCCCCCCCTTAATTGAAATTCACGTACAAACCTAGATTAAATGAGTTCATTAGTCTTGAGCCCATTTGCCAGCTGTCACCTTTGCCCCTCGTTCCTTAGATTGCCCGTCACGTACTGAGTGGTGCCCCTTCTGTTCATCTCACCACTGTGGTTTCCTTGCTACTCGATTTTGTTGTTTTGTTCACTCACTTATTTACTCGCTTGTCCCTGCATCTAATTCTTACTGTCTGCCTGTATCAGGCTCTGAGCTGGGTGCTATGGAGATGGTTCTACATACTGTTAACTTCAAGTTTAATCAGTGAGACTTTTAGGATCAGCTCCAATTTGGTGGCTTGTATGACTCAGTTGTTTCCAAAACTTCTAATGTTTTTACATCAGCTCTGGCAAGATATTTGCTGACCAAATGAGCCAGCACTTGGACTAGGAGAGAACAAGGGGCTCTCAGGCCAGGCAGACTCCAGGTGTGGAATCACAGCTCTGAAATTCCACCTGTACTTGCTCTTTCATGGCTGTACTTGATCATCCCTTTGTATCTGGGACTTTCTCCCCTCTGCAGGCATGTTGAATTGTTTTGGTTTTGCCTGTGCTTTCCCTCTGTTATCTTCCATCATCCACCTGAGAGTAGTATACTAGTCATTCAATATCCAATTCAAATGTTATCTGTTTGTGAAAACTTTGGTGGCCACTCTTTTCTTTCTTAGCACCTGCTGCATCCTTTATCACAACAGTGATGGATACCACCTGCCCGGGCTGGCTTATTCATCTGGGTATCCTCAGCGTCAGGCAGGGGATAGTATGACCAGCCCCAAGGCAGCCTTTGTTCTTTTAGGTCAAAAAGGATGCTTTCCCTCCAAGCCCTGACTTCTCACTCCAAGGCTGCTCTCCAGAATAGACTACACTTCAAAGTAGTAGAGGAACAGCCCTATAGGACCTCAGTCCCTAGAGAGTTGGTCACTTATAGAGGCCGAATGAGGACATTGTCAGTAACTCCAGAACTCTCTGCTTCCAGAACTGCTCCGAGTGCAAGGAGAAGAAGGCAGCACATATCCTGTGCACTTACTGCAATCGCTGGCTGTGCAGTTCCTGCACTGAGGAGCACCAGCACAGCCCTGGACCTGGGGGCCCACTCTTTCCCCGGACCCAGAAAGGATCACCAGGTACCACAGCCCGCTCTCCCCACTGGCTCCCATGCCCTGGTGCAAAAGTCCTTGTCAATAACTCTGACCTTGTTTCCCTGCTGGGAAGGAAAGAAAGGGTAGCCCCAGAGTCTTTCCCAGAGGAAGGAAGTTTCCTTCAGAGTCTAGCCTCTCCCCCATGGGGAGTCGGGGTACGTGAATGTGGTGAGAATGTGGGAGAATGGTCTTGAATTACCATGGGAGCTAGATGAGTTCCCTGTGTTCCACCTCTGTTTAGAACAATCATGCTGCATTTCTGTTTTGTCGTTTGTTTAGGTTAGCAGTGGTGGGAGTTCAGGGGTCAGAGCTTGTCCATTTGTCCATCTAGCACTAACTCTTTTAATTTTTTTAAAGATTTATTTATTTGAAAGTCAGAGTTACAGAGAGAGAAGGAGAGACAGAGAGAGAGAGAGAGAGAGAAGTCTTCCATCCACTAGTTTGCTCTCCAATTGTCCACAACGGCCTGAGCTGTGCTGATCCAAAGCCAGGATCCAGGAGCGTCTTCTGGGTCTCCCATGCGGGTACAGGGGCCCAAGGACTTGGATCATCTTCCACTGCTTTCCCAGGCCACAGCAGAGAGCTGAATCGGAAGTGGAGCAGCCGGGACTAGAACCGGCACCCATATGGGATGCCGACACTGCAGGCGGCAGCTTTTACCTGCCAGGCCACAGCACTGGCCCCAGGACTATCTCTTTTAAATGACACTTCCTGGCCGGCGCCGTGGCTCAATAGGCTAATCCTCCACCTTGTGGTGCTGGCACACCGGGTTCTAGTCCCGGTCGGGGCGCCGGATTCTGTCCTAGTTGCCCCTCTTCCAGGCCAGCTCTCTGCTGTGGCCCGGGAAGGCAGTGGAGGATGGCCCAAGTGCTTGGGCCCTGCACCCCATGGGAGACCAGGATAAGTACCTGGCTCCTGCCTTCGGATCAGTGTGATGCGCTGGCTGCAGCGCGCCAACCGTGGCGGCCATTGGAGGGTGAACCAACGGCAAAAGGAAGACCTTTCTCTCTGTCTCTCTCTCTCACTGTCCACTCTGCCTGTCCAAAAAAAAAAAAAAAAAGACACTTCCTGAAAGTCTGTTCCCAAGGCTTTTGAATTGTGGTGGTGGTGGGGAGGGGAGTGAGGGGATTTACGTTTGTCAGACACATGGGAATCAAATTTGTGATCTAGCCTGTAACCTGGCAAGGCTGATAGCTGGTTTTAGCCCCACAATAACTGAATCCTGATTAATGAAGAGTTTAGGTTAATTTTGGAGGATTCATTATTCTGCAGGAGATCCATGTGCAGCAGTAGAAAGCCCTGTCCTCAACCCCTGGCAGGTGGTGGGATGCTGGGGCTTCATGGGGTCTGTTTCTGGGCAGCAGAGCAAATCCACCCAAGCTAAACCTGAATTCTTCCTCGCGCCCATGGACCCTCACTGCTGGAAAGAGGCATCCTCTGTTTGCATCACCTTCTCACAAGCTCTGTGTCTCTGCGGTGTCCAAGGAGAGCCGAGGGCTGCTTAGCAGGATTTAGCTGAGAGATCTACGCTAGTGAGAGAATCTCACTTTCTCCATCTTCTCTGGCAGGAGTGAATGGTGGTTCTGGGGACTTTGCTTTGTACTGTCCTCTACACACACAGGAAGTACTCAAGCTGTTCTGCGAGACCTGTGACGTGCTCACCTGCCATAGCTGTCTAATGGTGGAACACAAAGAACACAGGTGGGGCTGGTGACTGCCTGTAGTGTGCTTGGAGGGTTCTGGACTCCCCATGCATCAAAATCCTCTCTCTGCCCAGGCCAACCTTCAGTCCCTTGGGCTGAAGTTTTTCTCTGCTCTTGTAGGCTACTCTGGAAAAGGCCTAATGGGCCAAGAGCCTGTAGTGCCTTTGACTTTCCCTAGATGTCCCATGGCCTCCCTAGGCCTGGCAGAGATGGTGTGCTCTGGGGATTTCTGCTTGGCTGGTACACTCAGAGTAGGACTCAGGTCTCCTTTGCCTTTTCCTTGCCTCCTCTCCAGGTGCAGACATGTTGAAGAAGTATTGCAAAACCAGAGGATGCTTCTGGAAAGTGTGACTACGCAGGTGGCACATAAGAAATCCAGTCTACAGACATCTGCAAAGCAAATCGAGGACAGGTAGCACAGGCTAGTTCTTTGCCATTGCTGGAAATGCTCCTTCCCTCACATCCTGGGTTCAGCACCAGGTCGTCAGAGGTGGTCCCTATGAAGAGGACGTATCTGTGGTTAAGCAGATGTGGGCACATGTCCTAGAAGACGTGTGTCTTGACCCTAGTCTCAGAGCCATTGTGGGATCCTTGGGGCATCGCTTGGTGACTGAGGTCAAACTGGACCAGTACAATTGGAGTGAGTCTGGACTACAGTATGTGCATTATGAGTGAGCCAGAAATAAGTGCTTGAGAATGAGAATGCAGAGTAGATACTGGAGAAGAGACCATGTTTATCATGAGGATGTAGCAAGTTCATGGCAATTTGTTCTTTATCACCCATTTCCTGGCGTTTTCCATACAAATCTACAAATAATGTGAACTCTGACTTTATTTTTTTTTTTCCACAAAAAGAGCAAGTAGTATGTAATGAGAGCTCAACACATGGCAGGCACTGGCTTGGGCATCGTGGGTATATTCTTTTGTTCTATTCTTCCAATCAGGGATTGACTCCATTTTACAGATGAGGAGACTAAGGTTCAGAGAGGTTAGGTGACTTATCTGAGGTCACACAGCTAATCAGTGACTGGGCTGGTTTAGAAGACATGTCTGTGGTGACTTCAAAGCCTACGCTCTGTGTTTTTAAAACAGCTTTGTTAGATATAATTTACATATGTAAAACCACTCTTTGAAATGTACAATCCAATGATTTTTGGTGTATTCACAGAATTATGCAATAATATGTAATTGTTAACCTGTTTTTAGAACATTTCCATCTCTCCAGAAGAAACCCCATATATATTATTACTTTCCATTCCCCTTACACCTCTACTCCGCAGAAACCACTAATCTACTTTCTGTCTCTGCCCATACTCTTTTTTTTTGTTTGTTTGAAAGTCAGAGTTACACAGAGAGAGAAGGAAAGGCAGAGAGAAAGAGAGGGCTTCCATCCACTGGTTCACTCTCCAGATGGCTGCAAAAGCTGGAGCTGTGCCGATATGAAGCCAAGAGCTTCTTCTAGGTCTCCCACGTGGGTGCAGGGGCCCAAGCACTTGGGCCATCTTCTACTGCTTTCCCAGGCCATAGAAGAGATCTGGATTGGAAGTGGAGCAGCCAAGACGCAAACTAGCGCCCATATGGGATGCCGGCACTGCAGATGGTGGATTTACCCGCTATGCCACAGTTCCCGGCCCCCTCTATCCATGCTCTTTTCACCTCATGGCACAGTTTATTGTAGCATCTTCATTTTTTTTTTTTTTTAAGATTTATTTATTTGAAAGGCAGAGTTACAGAGATAGAGAGAAGGGGAGACAAAGAGAGAGACCTCCCATCTGGTGGTTCACTACCCAAATGGCCACAACATCCAGAACTGAGCCAGTTCTCCCACATGGGTGCAGGGGCCCAAACACTTGGGCCATCCTCTGCTGCTTTTCCAGGCACATTAGTGGGAACTAGATTGGATGTGGGGCAGCTGGGACTCAAATGGGCAGCCATGTTGGATGCCGGTACTGCAGGCTGGGGCTTTAACCCACTGAGCCACAGCGCCAGCCTCCTGTCTTCTTTTTTAAGACAAGTAACAACATGACATCAAACCCATATTCACACTTTCTGTCCTGCCTCTGGTGTTGATGAGCTGCTCAGTTGACCCGAATTTGGATTTGAGGTTTATCTGGAGAAAACCAAGTTGAACTCAGTGCACTTAGAGCAAGTGTGCTGGGTTGTGCCTAGGGTAGGGTGGTGGAGGAAGGTTCTCTTTTCTTTATATTTGGTGCTTTTTAGGCCCTGTTCTAGGCAGCCCCTGGTTCATTGCCTGTTACGTTTGCTGTCTCCCAGCCCTCAGAGGCCACGTGGGAAAGGCTCACTGTATTTTCTTCCATCATGTTTACAGGATTTTTGAAGTGAAGCATCAGCATAGGAAGGTGGAAAACCAGATCAAAATGGCTAAGATGGTTCTGATGAATGAGCTGAACAAACAGGCCAACGGACTCATAGAGGAACTGGAGGTAAATATGGATAGATGGTTTGGATGGATGGGCCCTATGCCCTCTCCGGGTCAGAAACCAGACAAATGTCAAACTGGCTAGAATTCAGATATGTAATTTCTATAACTCTGCTGCTTCTATCTTTTCTTTTTTTTTTTAAGATTTATTTGAAAGGCAGAAATAGAGGGAGAGAGAGAGAGAAAGAGATCTTCCATCTACTGGTTCACTTCCTAAATAGCCACAACAGCCAGGGCCAGAACAAAGCCAGGAGCCAGGAGCTTCAACCCATCTCCCACATGGGTACAAAGGCCCAAGTACTGGGCCATCTTCTGCTGCTTTCCCAGGCTGTTAGCAGGGAGCTGGATCAGAAGTGGAGCAGCTGAGACTTGAACCAGCACCCATATGGGATGCTGGCACTGTAGGTGGAGGCTTAATCTTCTATGCCACAGTGCTGGCTTCTGCCTTTTTTTTTTTTATTTATTAAAGATTTATTTATGGGGCCGGTGCTGTAGTGCAGTGGGTTAAAGCCTTGGCCTGAAGCGCCGGCATCCTGGAGTCCTGGCTGCTCCTCTTCCGATCCAGCTCTCTGCTATGGCCTGGGATAGCAGTAGAAGATGGCCCAAGTCCTTGGGCCCCTGCACCTGTTCGGAGACCCTCTCTCTGTAATTCTTTCTTTCAAATAAAATAAAAAAATTTATTTGAAAGTTAGAGTCATATGGAGAGAGAAGGAGAAGCAGAGGTAGAGAGGTCTTCCATCCGCTGGTTCACTCCCCAGTTGGACACAATGGCCAGAGTTGTGCCGATCCAAAACCAGGAGCCTGGAGCTTCCTCTGGATCTCTGAATGGGTGCAGGGGCCCAAGGACTTGGGCCATCCTCTACTGCTTTCCCAGGCCATAGCAGAGAGCTGGATTAGAAGTGGAGCAACTGGGACTTGAATTGGCACCCATATGGGATGCTGGCACTGCTGGTGACAGCTTTATCTACTAAGCCACAGTGCTGGCCCCCTGCCTCTGCTTTTGGTATCATAAAATGTTGAGCCTAATTATGAGATGGTAGCTCATTAAAGACTGGAAAATCAGTTTAAACCCTTAACAATATTGCAGATCTTAGGGAGCTGCCATCTTTGTGCAGGGTTATAGTATTGGAACATGGAGACATGAAACAACTGACCTTCTTCAGAGGTTATGTACAAGAAATATAGACATTAGTTCTTTCATCACTCATTCCATATTTGCCACTATAAAGTCTCCCACTGTCTCTCCCTCCCCTCCTCCTACCCAACAGCAGCCCCTGGCAGCAGCACTCTGTCCTGCTGCCCTCCTCTCAGGGGTGCAGTCTCCTCTGATTACATCATTGTCCACACTGATAACACAGCCCATCAGACTTCCTAAGCAAGTGAACTGTCATCCAAGAACAGGACTCAGGAACTCTGTCTTCTGTCTCTACCCAGGGCATTACTAATGAGAGAAAGCGGAAACTGGAACAGCAGTTACAGAGCATCATGGTTCTCAACCGTCAGTTTGAGCATGTGCAGAATTTTATCAATTGGGCTGTCTGCAGCAAAACAAGTATCCCTTTCCTTTTCAGCAAGGAACTGGTAAGAGGAATCCCCTACTTGAAGCAGTTGAGAGCACTATCTCTGTCACAACGGCAGTGAAATGCCTTTCTTTAGGTTGAAAGGAGGCGTGAGATAGCACCTCCATCCATCTTTCAAGTTCAATCATTGTGTTTTGGTTAATAGTAAGAGAACCCTACTTTCTACCCATTCCCATAGCACAAAGAACTCAGGTGCTGAAATGATCCGACCTCCTTCTAGGTAACTCAGCCGGGAAATATGTAGCTCCTTGTTTTAGCTCAAGGATTATTATCCTGGATGTGAACAATGTGCTGAGGAGTCCATAGAAAGCTGCTGGGCTCTGGGGGCCTAAGAGGAAAGGAGGAGTTGAAGATGATGTTGAAATGTTGGGTTTGGGATGATGGTGATGCCCAGGAGAAGGGAGAATTTGAGAGAAGCTTGTGAGGTTTGTATTTGGATATGTTGAGTCTAATGTGCTGGCAGAGCATCTGAAAGGAGACTTCCAGAAGCTGCTTTGTTAGATGAGTCTGAGAGTCAAGAGAAATGTCAGGGTTGGTCAGGGTTGTATTTAGGAGTCTCTGAGGTATCAGTTGGGATAGCCTCGGGAGAGTGTGTGGAAGAAGAAGAGAGAAGGTCTTGAATACCATCATTTTCATCATAGAGTGAAGGAGAGTTGAAGGTAGTGGTCAGAGGTTTGAGGAGAAATAGGAATGTGTGGTGCACAGAAGGTTCAGAGTGGTCACTGTTGTCCAGGATATATAGGTGAAAGAAGATGAATGGTGAAGAGAGGCCTTGAGATTTTGGAATCACTAAATCCATGGTGATCTTTTTTTTTAAAAAAAAGATTTTATTTATTTATTTGAGAGGTAGAGTCACAGATATAGAGAGGGAGAGACAGAGAGAAATTTCTTCCATCTGCTGGTTCACTCCCCAAATGGCCACAACAGCTACAACTGGGCTGATACAAAGATAGGAGCCAGGAATTTCTTCCAGGGGCCCAAGCACTTGGGCCATCTTCTGCTTTCCCAGGCCATAGCACAGAGCTGGATCAGCTGGGACTAGAACCGGCGCCCCATGGGATGCCAGTGCCGCAATCAGAGAATTAACCTATTGCACCACAGCATTGGCTCCCCTTGGTGATCTTTTGAAAGAAGCTCTGAGCACTCTAAGTAAGAGGGCAAAAGCCACCAAGAGGAGCCTGATGATGGCAAATGAGGATGTAGAGACAGAAATGAAAAGAAGGGAAGTCAGTAGCTTGAGAAGGGGGAGGGTTGGAGGAACTTTGCACACATCAAGCAATATGGGAGAATAGGTTGAAGACAGAGATGTGTGGCGGAGTGAGCACACTGAGAGAGCAGGGAGAGAGGAGGCAGATGCAGTGAAGTGCTCTGAGCTCCAGCTTCACTTCAAGGATATTCCCCTCCTCTGAGCTGGAGGACAGGAAGGGAGCAGTGTAACGGAGTTAAGTGTGGAGGTAGGAGGGATACAAGTTGGGGGAGTCTGTCCTTTATGGTGTCTTTTTTCCTCTGTGAAGTAGGAGGTAATAAGAGGCATTGAGTAAGGAACACTGAAGGAAAGATTGTAAGTAGGATAGTGGAAGAGGAATCTGACAAGAAAGGCAGTGACAAGAAGGACTGCAGAGTGCCCCTGACATTACTGATGCCTGAAGTGGCCCCAGATAACATGGCCTTGAGATGGCAGGACTGAGCTAAGGTTAGGAATTGGTGACGGGGAGAAGATTAGGGAACTAGTGATGTGTTACTGAAGAAGATGTTAAGCTGGGAAGACCCTATGGACTGAAGGAGTAGGGCTTGCAGAGTTCAGAACTGAACTAGTTATGAGCAGCAAAGAAGTTGTTGGAGTTCAATGCCCCGTGGATAGGATGGTTCTACACAATGAATAGGATCAGGGTATGGTGACTGAACTGAACATAGAGATGTTGACTGACATTAAGGAGCTAAAGTAAGTAAGAAGCCAAGATGTTGGCTGGGTTGTTAGTTAACTAGATGATGTCAGGATAAGTTGGACATTTGCCAAAGTCCTAGAAAAATGGGAATTAGTGGTGGGAAACAGATGAAGGCACTGACAGAGGAAGAGGGAAATTGACTGGGATGGAAATTGATAGGTAGAAGGACACCTGTGGGGAACTTGGAGAATATCCGCCCTTTTAGGCTTTTGAATTGAGGTGATGGTAGAATGAATAAGGCTACTAGGCAAATGATATCCTGAGGGAGAATTACAAATCACTTGAGGCCTGGAAGAGAAAGGATTATTAGGAATTCCAAGAGCCATGATACTAGGAAGGGGATCTGCTGGGAGGATGGGGAGGCACTAAGATGCAAGGAAATGAAAAGTTGAGGGTGGGGGGTGAGGTTTGACCAGAGGCTAGAAGCTGTGACTTTGAACTCTTCAACCTGTCCTAACAGTGAGCTAAAGGGAATTTCATCCAGACACAAGATGCCCAAATAAATGACCTTTGGTGCTGTTGTCAGATTGTGTTTCAGATGCAGCGATTACTGGAGACTAGCTGTAACACAGATCCTGGCTCCCCTTGGAGTATCAAATTCACCTGGGAGCCTAACTTCTGGACCAAGCAACTGGCTTCCCTTGGTGAGTCAGGGCCCTCCCTGTAGCCTCTGACCCAATTGCAAATGAATGTAGAGCAGTAGGTACTTGGCCCAACAATGAAGATACAGGTTAGGGTGCCTGTATCCCATAACTGAGTACCTCAGTTTAATTTCTGGTTTTGGCTCTGACTCTTGACTCCAGCTTCCCACTAATACAGACACTGGGAAGCACCTGTGATGGCTCAAGTAATTGAGTTTCTGCTACCCACCTGGAAGACCTTGATTGCGTTTCAAGCTCCCGGTTTGGGCCCAGACCAGCGCTAGTTGTTGTGGGCAAAAAAAGAAAGAAAGAAAAGATAATAGCGTGTTTGCTGAACTCACTGGTTAAGTCAGCACACGCTCAAGATTAAGCACTTCCTAAGACTGTCAGTGGTCATGAACTTAGCTCAGCAACCCATTTTTTGGAAGGGGAAGGGGAGAATGAAGCGGGTAAATCACTGTGGCAATACAGGAATTTGTAATGGGATCAGTTCAAGCCTGTGTTTCACAGTCTACATGAATGTCCCTGTTACCTTGGTCACACAGGGTGTATGTGTATAGACACAAGCAGGGATATCTCAGCAACAGTGAGGACATGTGTGCGTGTTACACACACTGTTTTTTTTTTTTTTAAGATTTATTTATTTGAAAGTCAGGGTTACACAGAGAAGAAAAGGCTTGAGATAGAGAGATCTTCCATCCGCTAGTTCACTCCCCAATTGGCTACAACAACTGGAGCTGTGCCAATCCGAAGCCAAGAGCCAGGAGCTTCTTCCAGGTCTCCCACATGGATATAGGGGCCCAAGGACTTGGGCCATCTTCCACTGCTGTCCCAGGCTACAGCAGAGAGCTGGATAAGGAGTGGAGCAGCCGGGACTCCCAACTGGCGCCCATATGGGATGCCAGCAAGGCAGGCGGTGGCTTTACTTGCTACGCCATAGTGCCAGCCCTACGCACGTCCTTTGGAGTTGAGTTTTAGGCAGATTATTCATGACCTTGTGCATTCCCCTCCCACCCCAACAATTTGCTGGTGTTCATCTTTAGGCAGTGTGTAGAAAACTCAAAGTTGTACCTGTGTTGACATTCTAGTGAGCTTGTTAAAGTAATGGCTAACTATTGCCTTCATTTGAAGTTTTGAACTTCATGTGAACTTGAGAAAATGATAAATAAATAAATTATATTTAGGTTTTTTGTTTATTTGTTTGTTTACCTCACCCCTTTGATTTAATTCAGCAGACATTTGAGGGGCACCTGCTCTAGGTTAAGCCCCATGCTGGGCACAAAAAAACAAAGGTGAATAAAACACACCCTTTACCCTTAAGGAGCTTAGTCTTCCCCTAAGTGAGCCTCATCAAAACAATGTGGTTAGGCCGGCGCCACAGCTCACTAGGCTAATCCTCCACCTAGCGGCGCCGGCACACCGGGTTCTAGTCCCGGTTGGGGCGCCAGATTCTGTCCCGGTTGTCCCTCTTCCAGGCCAGCTCTCTGCTGTGGCCAGGGAGTGCAGTGGAGGATGGCCCGAGTGCTTGGGCCCTGCACCCCATGGGAGACCAGGATAAGTACCTGGCTCCTGGCTCCTGCCATCGGATCAGCGCGGTGCGCCGGCCGCAGCGCGCCGGCCGTGGCTGCCATTGGAGGGTGAACCAACGGCAAAGGAAGACCTTTCTCTCTGTCTCTCTCTCTCACTGTCCACTCTGCCTGTCAAAAAAATAAAAAAATTAAAAAAAAAAAACAAAAAACAATGTGGTTAAGGAGCCCTTGACAGAGGTAGCCAGACATATATTCTACTCGCGTGCAAAGGACACAGAGACCTTAGAGAGCAGTGCTAGTGTCTGGAACTGATCCTGGATTGGAGCTTCCCTGCTTCCATCCAACTGGCCCGTACCTGGAGACCTGTACTTGGAGCATCTGCTCATTTGTCCCAGGGACGACTTTCCATCTTTTGCTACTTTCCAGCACTCCCTCCCACCTCCAAATATTGACTCCTTTTGTCAGATTCTCAATTGGAGTATGTCAGAAAAGGAGTAGGAGCTTGTGGTTTCCCTAGTCGGATAGAAACAGTCAGGGCTGAGCACCTGGGTAAAGCTGAGCTAATTTCTCAAATATCCTAGGCCCCCAAAGCAGGTCCGTACAAGTGCTAGACACTGTAGGCATACAGTGTCTCTGAACTGAGTCTTGGAGATTAGGGGTTGAAGTTCTTAATCGCTGTGTCTGGTAGAGGTTTTTGGGTGATGTTCTTTGGTCCTAGGAGCAAGCAGTAGCAAGGGAAGGCAACTGCGGATTACCTTTGGAAAAACTCTCTGTTCTGAATTTCCAGGCTGCATAACTACTGAAGGCGGACAGCAATCCCGGGCAGATACTCTTGCTTATGGAGGCTCACAGGGGACGTCATCCTTTTATCAAAGCCACCAATCCCCTGTGGCTCAGCAGGAGGCTCTAAACCATCCCCCACACAAGTTCCAGGCTCCGGCACTGTGTTCCTCATCTGTGTGCTGCTCCCACTGCACCCCAGTCTCACCTTCCCTTAAAGGCCAGGTGCCCCCACCCAGCATACACGCAGCCCATGGCTTTAGGCAACCCTCTGAGATGGTGTCCCAACAGCTGGGGTCAATGCAGTGTCCCACCCTGCAACCCAGGGAGAAAGAGCTGGCCTGCAGTCCGCATCCACCAAAGCTGCTCCAGCCCTGGCTGGAAACCCAGCCTCCTGTGGAGCAGGAGAGCACATCCCAGCGGCTGGGGCAGCCGCTGACTTCCCAGCCCGTGTGCATCGTCCCTCCGCAGGATGTCCAGCAAGGAGCCCACGCCCCGCCCACCTTACAGACACCCTCTATCCAAGTCCAGTTTGGCCACCACCAGAAGCTGAAGCTCAGTCACTTTCAGCAGCAACCACAGCAGCAGCTGCCACCTCCACCACCTCCAGCCCCGCAGCAGCCACCCCCACCTCTACCTCCATCCCAGCACGTGGTGTCTAGTCAGCACGAGAGCCCCCCTGGGCCTGCCTGCTCCCAGAATGTGGACATAATGCACCACAAGTTTGAGCTGGAGGAAATGCAGAAGGACTTGGAGCTGCTTCTTCAGGCTCAGCAGCCCAGCCTGCAACTGAGTCAGACCAAGTCTCCTCAGCATCTTCAGCAAACCATTGTGGGGCAGATCAACTACATCGTGAGGCAGCCGGCTCCCGTCCAGTCCCAGAGCCAGGAGGACACTCTTCAGGTGAGCCTCAGGGTGGTTTGGGGCTTCTATTCTCCTCCCCTAGGACTGCTCAGGGAATGCCTTCTTCCCAGTCACAGGGTGTCACAGGAAGACAGTTTCTTCATCTTAGGGTGGCCTTGAGCTCACCCCTCACATTTTAAAAGTGCCTTGGGCTCAACCTCCCATCTCAGGAAGGCTCTAGAAAACATAGACCTGGTCCCAGTAGGCAGCTGGTCTTGATGCCCCCCACGGAGCCCTGGCTCTGCCCTGTCTTCCTGGGTGACACAAGGGAACTTGCCCACAGATAGCCCCTTCTGAGTGGGCCTGGACTCCTGCCAGTGCCAGAGTAGAAAGGGGGTGGCTATCTCTTGTCTTTACAGCCTTGCAGCTCCCTTGCTGGGAACTTATGAATGCCAGACAGGGGGACCGAGAGTACTTAGAGAGTGGATTGAGGGAATGCAGTAGATCCTAGTGGGTAACGCTGTACAGGTGTAGACTTTACTTCACATCTGCTAGGCTAGATAGATAAGTTTTATGTACATTCTATCATTGATCCTATCAACAACACTTTTAAGTGTGACCACCTATATTTTATAGATACAGAAGTCTGGGTTCGGGAGGGCAAGCAGTTTGCCTAGAGTTCATTCAACACTGAGAGGTAGAGCCAAGACTCAGATCCAGGTCTGCTGGCTTTCCTGTAATGCCGCAGAAGAGGCCTTGTTCTCTCCTTGGGGGATAGTAACTATTGCTCCTCTTTTTTTTCTCAGCTAAAAGACAGTTGAAGAGGTGTAGTATGTACCTCTGGGATATTTGCAGCATTTTCATTTTTAGCTCTTATTTTTTCCCCAGAACCTCCTGCTCCAGCTTCTTCTCCCTGCCACTTTCCCCTTTTTCTTCAGTATTATCTTGTTTAGATCTGTAATCACATATATATTTTCAAATTAGTTCTAGAGACTTTTGCTTAATTACAAAATATAGTGCCTTACACTTATGCTTTAGCACTGACAACTTCAGATAATGCTTCAAATGTCTTCCCCCAAGGCTTCCTTAATTCCTTTGAAGGGATATTTAACAATCCCTGTCATCACAGAGAAGGGACTAGAGTTCATAGAGGGCTACAAGCTAAAGCTAAGTAAAAATTTATTTTATGATCACTCAAGTGAATATGACAGAATTAGTTCAGAATTCTCCTAGGTTTGGGTTCTATCCTAAGGCTGTCAAGCTAAGATGGATTCTTAAGGAAAATTTAGACAAGAGTATTTTTCTTTTCCACAGTGTGTGGGTAGTGACCGTGGGCAGGGCAGGGTGGGCGTTGGTCCTCACTGCTGCTTATTCCGCCACTGCTGCTCTCCGTGTGAAATCCACCTAAATTCCTATTTTCTTCTCCAGGCTACAGATGAGTCCCCTGCATCTGAGGGCCCAAAGCCAGCTCTCCCTGTTGACAAGAATACTTCTTCTACTACCTTGCCCCAGACATCTGGGGAAGAAATTCCTCACATTGTCCCCCCAGTGGATAGCACCGTCCAGCACTCCTCTCCAAATGTGGTGAGAAAGGTACTAATGGTGCCTGCTTTCCCTGATCACACAGGACCCACTGCCAGCCAACTCCCCAGGCACCTGGACGAGGCTGATGGGGCGGGGGGTGGAGTGTCCCTGTTCCATGCACAGATGCTGCACAGTCCTGACTCATGCCTTCTGTCCTAATGAGTCAGCTACATAGTCCATCCCCATTCCCACTCCCACATGTATGCTTAAAATGAACCTACTGGCTTCATTTAGAGTGGAAGAGGACAGGGAGAGAGCCAGTTTATTGAACACTTATTCTGTACATATAACTATATATGGTGCTTCACAAGCATGATCTCACTTAATCTTCCCAATATTTGTGTGAGATGGCATAATTAATATTGTATGTATAGTTAAGAAAATTGAAGTCCAAGGCCCTACAGCTAGAAGAAGAGAGAGATGTGATCTACTTAAAATGAAATAGGTCTGAATCCAAAGCCTGAAATTTGTTTTTCCTCAGCAATGAAAATATTTTACATGGCCCCCACAACCCCAAGTTGGTTGGCCTTAGAATTTGAATCAATGGAATCTATTGGTGAGTGGTCCACAAGGATGTCATGCAGAGGTCACTGAGCACCTAGAAGCATTGAGGTCTCTTGAAAATGAGCAATTGGAGGTCTTCCTGTTCCCCTGCTTTCCAGCTTGCTAGACATGTTCACTTATCCTGGCAGTAATCCAGAAACCCAAACTCCTCAGCTATTTGCTGCCACTCGGCCCCTTACTCTTCAGCCCTGTAATCCTTTTAGCTGAAACCTCAGTACTCTGACATGACCTCCATCCATCCCTCCCTGGGTCCCTTAGTCCTGTTCCACTTATCCTATTGCCTTCTCTGGTATGTTGCCTTCAGCCCTCCTGGTACCTCCACTCAGCCCAGGACTTGAAGCTCTTTCAGCTATTCTGTACCTTCCCAAACCATACCCTTAGCACTACAACAACCCTGTGGTCCTGCAATCCCAACTCTGCTAGCTGCTCTGTGTACTTACCCCTCATCAAGTTTCTCCAGCAACACCATTGTCATCTAGAAATGTGTCTGTCTCAGTGACACTTGAGAGGCAAGTTTAGATGAGGAAGGAATGGGGCTGGCATTGTGGCACAATGGGTTAAGCCACTGTTTGTAGTGCAAGCATCTCAAACCATAATGCTGGTTTGACTCCTAGCTACTCTAATGCACCTGGGAAGACAGTGGATGATGGTCTAAGCACTTGGGCCCCTGCCACCCATGGGGAAGGCCAGAATGTGGTTCTTGGTTCTGTTGTAGCCATTAAGGTAGTAAACCAGCTGGTTGAAGTTGAAGTCTCTCTCTCTCTCTCTCTCCCTCCCTCCCTCTTCCCTTTCTCTCTCTCAAAGAAAAGACAGGAAGGGATGGCACAAATGAAATGATAACTTGGAAGTTCCTGGTGATACTTGAAGTTTTGAGAAGGCCTAATGATATTAGTGGCTTTTTATCTGTACCTATCCTAGAAGTTTAACTTTTTTTTTAAAGATTTATTTACTTATTTGAAAGAGGTACACACAGAGTTGAGAAGCAGAGAGAGAGAAAGAGAGAGAGAGAGAGAGAGAGAGAGGTTTTCCATCCGCTGGTTCACTCCCCAGATGGCCACAACAGCCGGACCTGTGCCGATCCGAAGCAGGAGCCAGGAGCTTCTTCCGGGTCTCCCACGTGGGTACAGGGGCCCAAGGACTTGGGCCATCTTCTACTGCTTTCCCAGGCTACAGCAGAGAGCTGGATCAGAAGTGGAACAGCTGGGCCTCGAACCTGCGCTCATATGGGATGTTGGTGGTTCAGGCCAGGGCATCAACCTGCTGCGCCACAGCGCCAGCCCTGAGGTTTAACTTATTATACTTGAGTCAGCCACTACCAATCCGTTTACTTATTTATTCAATGTCAGAAATACAGGTTGAATATCTCTTATTTGAAATGCTTGGGAATAGAAATGTTTGAGATTTTGAATTTTTTTTGGACTTTGGAACATTTGCATATGCATAATGAGTATGTTAAGGATGGGACCCAAGTATAAACACAAAATCCATTTGTTTCATTTATACCTTAAAAAAATTTTTTTTGACAGGCAGAGTTAGAGAGTTAGAGTGAGAGAGACAGAGAGAAAGGTCTTCCTTCCATTGGTTCACCCCCAAATAGCTGCTACGGCCGGCACGCTGCACCGATCCGAAGCCAGGAGCCAGGTGCTTCCTCCTGGTCTCCCATGCAGGTGCAGGGCCCAAGCACTTGGGCCATCCTCTACTGCCTTCCCAGGCCACAGCAGAGAGCTGGACTGGAAGAGCAGCAACCGGGACAGAATCTGGCGCCCCAACTAGGACTAGAACCTGGGGTACCTGTGCCGCAGGCTGAGGATTAGCCTAGTGAGCCATGGCACCGGCCTTAAAAATTTTTTTTAAATTTGATTTGAAAGGCAGAATTACAGAGGGAGGGAGGGAGGGAGGGAGAGAGAGAGAGAGAGAGAGAGAGATCTTTCATCTGCTAGTTCACTCTCCAAATAGCTGCAATGTCTGAGGCTAGGCTAGGCTGAAACCAGGAGCCTGGAACTCCATCTGGATCTCCCACATGAAAGACTTGGGCCATCTTCCACTGCTTTCCTAGGCACATTAGCAGGGACTGGATCAGAAGTGGAGCAGCCAGGACTTGAACGGATGCCTATATGAGATACTGACATTGTAGATGGTGGCTTAACCTATTATGCCACAACACTGACCCCTTGTGTATACCTCATGTGCATAGTCTGAAGATAATTTTATACAGTATTTTTAGTGTGCTTGTGTTTTTACTACTACCTATCATGTGAGGTTAGGTGTGAAATTTTCTATTTGCAGTGTCATGTCAGTGCTCCAAAATTTTTGAATTGTGGAACATTTTGGATTTTGGATTTTTGGATTAGGGAGTCTTAGCCTGCATGTGTGTGTATGTATATATCTCTTAGTATGTGTCATATGTTACTCACCAGGCACACACTGATGAATTACATAATCCCACATTGGAGCTTACCATCTTGTGGGAAAGAGAGTTAAATAAGAAATGGCAGGAAAACTGTGATGAAGTGTTGTGATAGTCATTGAAGTGTACCCTGATGGAGTACCTAACTGTGAGAGATGGAGCTATCCACAGGAGACTTCCTAGAAAGCATTTTTGTTTGTTTTTATTATTCGAGAGTCAGAGAGGCAGAGAGCTCTAATCTAGTGGGTCACTCCTCAGATGACCACAGTGATCAGGCCCAGGCCAAGCCAAAGCAGGAAGCTCTATCCAGGTCTCCCATGTGGATGGCAGGGACTCAATTTCTGGATCTAACACCACTGCCTCCCAGAATTTGCACTGGCCGAAAACTGAGGTCAGGAACCAGAGCTGAGCACTGAACCCACTACTCTGATGTGGGATGTGGGAGTCCTAACAAGTAGGCAAAATGCCTGTCTGGAGGACTTTTTTTCTTTTTCTTTTTCTTTTTTTTTTGATAGGCAGAGTTAGACAGTGAGAGACAGAGAAAAAGGTCTTCCTTCCGGGTTCACCCCCCAAATGGCTGCTACGGCCAGCGCGCTGCGCCGATCCGAAGCCAGGAGCCAGGTGCTGCCTCCTGGTCTCCCAGGCGGGTGCAGGGGCCCAAGCATTTGGCCATCCTCCACTGCCTTCCCGGGCCACAGCAAAGAGCTGGACTGGAAGAGGAGCAACCGGGACAGAACCGATGTCCCTAGAACCCAGGGTGCCGGTGCCGCAGGTGGAGGATAAGCTGCAGCGCTGGCCTGGAGGACATGTTTTGAAACTGAGATTTAGGGGCCGATGCTGTGGTGCAGTGGGTTAACACTCTGGCCTGAAGTGCCAGTTTCCCATACAGGCACCAGTTTGAGACCCGGCTGCTCCACTTCCTGTCCAGCTCTCTGCTGTGGCCCGGGAGAGCAGTGTAGGATGATCCAAGTCCTTGGGCCCCTGCACCCACGTGGGAGACGTGGAGGAGGCTCCTGGCTCCTGGCTTCGGATTGGCACAGCTCTGGCTGTTGCAGCCATCTGGGGAGTGAGCCATCAGATAGAAGACCTCTCTCTCTCTCTCTCTCTCTCTCTCTCTCTCTCTCTGCTTCTCCTCTCTCTGTATAACTCTGACTTTCAAAAAATTAAATAAATCTTTAAAAAACAAAAGAAACTGAGATTTGGGGGCCAGCATTGTGGTACGGTGGGTTAAACTACTGCCTATGATGCCAGCATCCCATATTGGAGTGCTGATTTGAGTCCCAGCTGCTCTACTTCTGATTCAGCACTTGGGAAAGTAGCGGAAGATGGTCCTAGTGATTGGACCCCTGCCACCCATGTTGAAAACCTGGATGGAATTCCTGGCTTCTGGCTTTTGCCTGTTCCAGCTCTGGATATTGAGTTCATATGGGGAGTGAACCAGTAGGTGTAAGATCTCCTCTCTGTATCACCCTCTCTGTCACTCTGCCTTTCAAATAAATAGAATAAATATTTAAAAATAAACTGAGAGGAGGAAAAATTGGCTCAGTGAAGGGGAAGGTGTAGAACAAATAGTTGAAGGGAAAGGCAATTGGGAATGTTCAGACTTGAGAGAAAGCCTGGGACACTTAGTGGGCTTCAGATAATCTGGCTTGGAAAGAACAGAGGGGCCGGCGCCGCAGCTCACTAGGCTAATCCTCCGCCTTGCGGCTCTGGCACACCGGGTTCTAGTCCTGGTCGGGGCGCCGGATTCTGTCCCAGTTGCCCCTCTTCCAGGCCAGCTCTCTGCTGTGGCCAGGGAGTGCAGTGGAGGATGACTCAAGTGCTTGGGCCCTGCACCCTGCACCCTGCACCCGCATGGGAGACCAGGAGAAGCATCTGCCATCGGATCAGCGCGGTGCACCGGCCGCTGCGCGCCGGCCGCGGCGGCCGTTGGAGGGTGAACCAACGGCAAAGGAAGACCTTTGTCTCTCTCTCTCACTGTCCACTCTGCCTGTCAAAAAAAAAAAAAAAAAAAGAAAAAGAAAAAAGAAAGAAAGAAAGAATAGGGAAAAGCACTGGAAAATGGGAGTGATTCAAACCAGAGAGCTTGGAAGACCTTCTAAATTATGGGTTAAAAAAGATTTATTTATTTATCAGAATTACAGAGAGAGAAGGAGAGAGACAGAAGGAGAGAGAGAGAGAGAGAAAGGGAGAGAGAGAGAGAGAGAGATCCTCTATTCACTGATTCACTCCCCAGATGTTCACAATGGCTGGGGCTGGGCTAGGCTGAAGTCAGGAGCCAGGAACCTCTTCCAGGTCTCCCACACAAGTAGCAGGGACCCAAGCACTTGTGCTATCCTCCTTCACTTTTTCCCAGACCATCAGCAGGGAGCTGGATTGGAAGCAGGGCAACAGGGACTTGAATCAGTGCCCCTATGGGATGCAGTCCCCACAGGCAGTGGCTTAACCTGCTACACCACAATGCTAGCCCTCTAGATTATGCTTTGAAGTTGGGATTCAGTCTTGGAGGCTATAAGAGTGAATGAATTTCCAGCAAGGAAGGATGTAGTTTAATTTAAAAAACTTTTTAGCTGTGGTAAGGGATCTCAGAATACAGAGAAGTAGGAGGCTAAATGAAATCTGTAGTGATGGGAGTGAAGAGGATACAGGATTTCAAGAGATCAGGTCACAGGAGTTTTGGACTCTGTGTGGTTGACAATAGGAGGTGAGGCAAAGAAAGTCCTTTGGCTCCATACCCAGGTCTCTTTTGGTGCACTGGGATGGGAGCATCGGGGGAAAACTATGTTCAATTTTGAATTGTTGCTGTTACCCTGTGGAAGACACATCAGAAGATGACCAGAAGGAAGATAGTTCTAGTTCAGAAGCAAGCATGGGACTTGCCAGTGCTCAAGTGCTCATGAAAGCCATGCAAAAAAATGCCACTGCTCATTTGATGAGTCTCAGTTGTATTCCTGTACACAATACGAAAGGAAGGAGGTGAGCTGCTTGGAAGCATGGAGTCTGCTGCCTGTGTGAGTGGCCCACAGTGCTCTCTGAGCAGCAAAGATTGACAGTGGGGATAGTGAAAGTCCTAGGAACTTGAACTTCTCAGTTTTTGTTGATCTTGGACCTTATTAACTCAGACTCATTTGGAGGTTTGTAGGGGCAGATGGCTTGGCATTTTTCAGATGCATTATGGGTTTCCTCATGGACTCCCATTAAAAGGATGATTAGGGTTATTTTCATGGCCTAGAGAAAGCTTTGTATTGACAAAGAGAAGTCAACCTTGACAAAGAGAAGCATTGGTTATACACAAAGCGACTGCAGTGAGAAGAGCTTCCAGCGGAGGTGGGGCTGGGTGGAAGGCTTGAAACTTGAGGATACCAAGCAACACGTGGAGCAGCTTATCGTGGAATGACACTTTGTGTAGTATTTTTCTAGTCTTTTTTCGTAGGTTTTTACATGATTATTCCATTTTACCTCTTTGTTTATCCTAGCAATACTATGAGGAAGCCACTTTATTATTCCCCTTTGAAAGACACGGAAATTGAGACACAGAGAGGTTAAGTGACCCACCTAAGAGTTATACAGCCAGCCCTGAGCAACGTTAAAAACAGGAACTAGAGTACAGGTTCCCGACTCAAGCTTGTGTTCATTGGCTAGGTTACATTGCCTCTTGTGCACTGCAGGAGGAGAAATAGGACTCCATTTGGCTTCTCACCTGCTAGACTCTCTTGTCTTTATAATCTTTAAGTAGCCTGAGGCCTTGCTGGGGAGAGGTCTTAAGACCTAACCTCTGGGAAAGATGTTTTGGCCTTCAGCCTGTGCTGGCCCCTGAGTGCCAGAGAATCAGAAACTATCTGAAGGTCACATTCCAGGGGAATCGGTGGCCCCAGGCACTTTTCTGTGTATTCCACACCATCTCTGTCTCAACACAAGGAAGACTTTGTTAAAGCAAGTCCCTTGGAGCTGGTGCTAAATGGCTATTGGTGAAAACAGAGTGTGACTGAAAAATGAGATGTGGAAGTTCTCGAATGTGACATGAGCTCTGAAATCTCAGGAGAAGCTAATCCTGCCACTTTCCCTGCATCCTGCAGGATATTTTTTGAATGAATTTTGACTTTTTTCTTATACTAGCTGTTGCCTACGCCTTCTAATCTTGGTTCAGCCACTCTGAAGAAAGACCATGGTTACAACCATACAACAGAACTCCTTTACAGCCCAAGTGAAACTGGAGGACATTCTGATGGCTTCATTTCATACTTCTGAACTAGTCAACTGCTGGAAAGTAGACCTGCTTTCTTTCTTCAAAGCTCTCATGAATCAAAGCTGAAAGCATCACAGAGAGCCCCAACTGAGCCCCAGTTCACCTGCAAGAGGTGCCTCTCCTGCTGTTCATAGGGAGCCCCAGGTCTTCAGCAGAGGACTTTGGGACTACCAGGATGCTGCGCATGGCTTACGAGGAGTCGGGGTCTATTTCTGGGAGATGATATAAAAGCAGTAGCACTCTCATGGTGCAGAATGCTAAGAATGATGTAGAAGAGGAAAGGATGACGACTCAGGTGGATGGCATTATCAAAGCACTTTGACTCTTGAGCTCTTAATTTGATTCTTTTAACAGCTCAGTAAGATTTACATTAGTCTGTGGAAGAGGAAATTAAAGCCCAGAGATAGGGAAATGACTTGAAACTCATATGCTAAACCCTGGCATATATGAGGAAGTTCTTATATTAGGTATCCTGCCTTCATAGTCTCCAAATACATTGCTATAGACCAGATCATATCTTTCAGGGATTTAATTATGTAATTCACAAATCTGTTTACCTGTGTCCTTGTCTTCTCATCTGTTTCCTCAGCCAGAGTGAGGGCCTTCAGTGTGTTTCCAAAGCACAACTCTTAATGATCCCTTCTTCTACTGCACTTTTATCCCCTGGAACAAACACCTGAAACCAGAGGTGATCAGGCAGAGCTTTGGAGCAGCAACAGAAACAGATGTCTCAAATCCATGCATTATATTCTGTATGAGACCATAAACCCACATGCAGGTAGCCGGTCAGCATTATTGATCTAGCAAGCTTAAGTATATGATTCTCTTTGGGAATTTTTAGTTTTCCTCTATTATAGCAATTACCATATTAGAAGCCTGGAGCCAAGACTTCTGTAGTGACAGATAACAACAAGGGAGAAGACAGAGAAACTTCACCTGGAAAAGTGCCACACAGTATGAGGTCATTCAATGAAAAGATAAGCTCATGCCTGGGTTGTATTAAAAAGCAATTCAGCAATACCAACTCCCTCAACACTGAACAGATGAGGCTGAAATAAAACTTCTGGGGCTTGAAATCTGTCTCTCCCAATTTTGATAATGCATCCATCTGGGAGCTAGTAACCAACAACAACCAGGTTCCAGTTAGCAAAATATTAAAATTTCCCAGTGTTCTCTAAAACACTAGTACTTTCAAACACATATGTTCTATAATCAAAATTATTATCAGCAACCACTTTTGCTAAAATATATTCTGAGGGGACAAAGGTTAAATACAATTAGCTGTCACTAGCAACAACAACAACAAGAACAACAAGACAAGCTAAGCTCTGCATTCTCTGAAGTTTCCCAAAGCATCACTGAATTACTTAGTAGTTCAACAGAATTTCATGTCACTAAGGAATGCTCTCATTGAGCTCGATGTACTCTGTTCAATAAGACAGGGTAGTATATGAAGCGTTTTAGAAGTACTCCCATTTAAAATAATGTAAGCCATTTGTATTTTGTTATTGAAATAAGTATGTTTCAGATATCTGGGAAATTAATTTTTGTAGAACATTGCTCTACCAGCACCACTTTATCCTCAGCAATATTATCTTGCTGTAAGAACCTGAAATTTATATTAAACTCAGGGCGTGTGCACTAAGTGTCTGTTTTTGACTTCTCAATCACTTCTTACTAGGTTAGTAGCTTTCAAGCTAATGGCACAAAATCTAAACCAGTCAGCAAATTTTCAAGATTGAGTTCGGATTCCTAGTGTTGGGCTTGTATGCGTTTGGGAAATCTGGGTAATCACTCTGTGTCTCAATTTCCCTTCCTGTTATAAAGAAAGAACAATATTGTCTCTGGATTTTGGAAGCACCAGGTGGCAATCTTTAGAAAAATAATGTCAACATATTGAACTCCAAAAAAGAGATTTGGGTGGTGAGGGTAGGGAGCAGAAGGGGAACAAACAACGGGACACCAACCACTGGAAGACAAATGAAGGATTGCATGGGTGACTGGTAAAAGGGGTTGAAATTTAGGGAGGTCACAGATCAGGCAACTGATAAATACTGGTAGGTGAAATGGGTTATAGGTGAGCTAATTAAGACAAGTCAGGCAAGTGGCAGACAGAGATTAGGAGAAAGAGGTAAAGATATGAGACAGAAGAGGAAAAAGGGACATTCAGTTTGAGAGAAGGGAAGAAAATTAGGAGCAAGTGAGGAAATGGCCGCTTGAGGGTGGTAAGAGGAGGCTCTCTAGGATCCGTGCTGTCACCTTCATCCCCCAAAGATGACCTGAGGTGATTATCAGTGTGATTTTTTTTTTGACATTTTGATTCTTCTCTCTGAAGTAGGAAATAGTTTGAAGTCACTTGTAAACCTGAGAATACACGTTCTCCCCCATGAAATCTGAAAGTTTTATATGTGAAAGTGAAGCCCAGGTGTCAAATACAGAGTTGACAATCTGAAAGTGGCAGTGAATCAGACTTCACAGCTGAAACACACTTTGACCTTTTTCCATGTGACTTCTGACCAATTCTGGGTGCTTGAGAGCACAGGCAATGTCATCTTCATTGACAGATGGGCTCCTTCTGTGTGTGAGGTACCAAATGCCAGACACCATGGCTGTGTTCTGAGGTCCCCTTCCAATTTCAGCATGGTCTCCAGAAGGCCTTTCCTTATTTCTGGTTCTTAGAGTCTCAACTGGCTTTCTTGCCATAAGAGTTGGCTCTACCCTTGATCCCACTCACTTCTAAAACAACATTTATTTAAGAGACAGAGAGATCCACAGAGAAAGGGAGGAATAGAGAGCACTGTCATTCACTGTTTTATTCCCCCAATAGCAACTGTTGAGGCAAGGCCTGACAAGAGCCAGAACTGGGAATGTAATCCAAGTCTCTCATGAGGTTGGCAGGATCCCAGTTATGTGAACCTCAGCACTGCCTCTCAGGGTCTTCATTGGCAGGAAGCCAGAGTCAGGAGACAAAGCCAGGAATTGAACCCAGACACTTGGATGTGGGATGTGGGCATCTTATCTGCTAGGCTAATTTTTAGCCTGCTCCAGACCATACTCATTTTGTAGCCCTGGCAGCCAAGTAGGATCGAAGCTCTTTTCTATTTTTTTTTCCTGTACATGAAATAATTTTTTTGTTTTAATATCTTAATACTTTGTAGCTCTTCACTCCAGAGACCTAGATGGGGTAACAAAAACAACTACAGACAATATATTTGAGTTCCAAAAATCCTATTGCGTTTGTATAGTCTGTAGAAACGTGGAGTGAGGCAAGAAAAAAAGAACTAGAGTAAGAAAGAAAGGAATGAAAGGAAGGAAGGAAGGAGAGAAGAAAAGGAGGAAGGAAGGGAGAAGGAAGGAAAGAAGGGAGAAGGAAGGAAAGAAAGAAAGGAGGGAGGGAGAGAGGAAGAAGGAAAGGAGGGAGAGAAGAAGGAGGGAAGGAAAGAAAACTTTGAGTTCCTTCTCCTGTAAAAGTTTCCCAGATTCCTGCTACCTCCACCTGAGCTTCACCCCACCTCCTGATAGCACGGACTTCCTTGAGCCTGATTATAGATATGAAGATGAAAGAAACCAGTCTAGTGTGATCTAGTCTAGGATGTGTTCCTGACCCCATACTCTTCTGAGTGTGAGGAGAGCAGTTCTATCAGGCTTACCTCAGAATAAACTATAGCAGGGGTGGGTATCTGGCATAGTGGTTAAGATGCCAGATTGGGGTGCCTGCATCCCATATCAGAGGGCCTGGGTTCAATTTTCAGCTCTAACTCCTGAATTCAGCCTCCCAGCCAATGCAGACCCCGAGAAGCAGCAGTGATAGTTCAAGTAACGGAGTCCCTTCCTGGATTGAGTTTCTGACTCCCAGCTTTGACCTCAGCTCAGCCTGTGCTGTTGTGGAAATTTGGGCAGTGACCCAGTGGATGGGAGCTAGTGTGCTCTGTCTTAGAGATAGATAGATAGAAGATAAACAAACAAACAAAAAAACAGCACAGAGTTTCCACAACACAGTCTGCACATCCTTTGCGCCCATCTCATGTTTACTCCCATCTTATGGCATGCACAAATTAGCCAGGATAAGAGAGTTCCTGTCCTACAAATGTGATCACTACCACTAATTTGGGAAGTTTTATCTGTTGGGATTTTATTTTGTGCCTAACTTGTGACATACAGCACCAACTGTTGTTAGCTGGATAGTCCCAGATGAATTTTGAAGCGCTCTTTTTTTAAAAAAAATTTTACTTATTTATTTGAGAGGTAGAGTTACAGACAGTGAGAATGAGAAAAAACAAAGAGGAAGATCTTCCATCCGCTGGTTCATTCCCTAGCGGAGCTGAACTGATTCGAAGCCAGGAGCCAGGAGATTCTTCCAGGTCTCCCATGTGGGTGCAGGGGCCCAAGGGCTTGGGTCATCTTCCACAGAGGGTGGGATCAGAAGAGGAGCAGATGGGACTAGAACTGGTGCCCACATGGGATACCAGCGCCATAGGCAGAGGATTAACCCACTGTGCCACAGCCCCAGTCCCTGAAGTGCTCTTGATTGCTAACAGCAAGAATCATACTGAGAGCCATCTTTGTCCAGTGTGTGTAGATGAATGAGCACCAGAAGTGCATTAAATATACATAGTCAATAGAGAAAGGGTAAAAGAATGCAGTCATAGGATTAGATTGTCATATATTATAAAAAGGGAATGCAGTCATCGTTGGCTATTCTCATCCACAGATAGGGACTATGGAGTTTTAGAAAACCATGGCAGTGTGTGAGCAGGACAGCAAGGGGCTGCCTAGGGGTGCAGGCTGGATGTGTTTGCCAAGGCAGGTTTCTAGCTTCAGTCCCTCAAGCTGGACTCCATGTTTCATTTACTCAACTTGGTTTGAGTATTCTTCTCACCCTTCCTTTTCCTCTTTCTTTCTCATCTTGGGATTTAGTCTTGGGATTTAGAGCAAACGAAAGCCTTTTTATTGAACACTATTGAACTGCCAAGGAAAATATAAAAAGCAAACCTTTCTTTGCAGAGATAAACTGCTTTTAAAATAGAGAATTAAGAACAGAAAATATAAGTTTAACTAAACTGGTTAAACAAATAATAAGGGGGAGGGGTAATAAGAACAGATAGAGATAAGAAGGAAGAAAAACTGAGGAAGGAGAGAGAAAGAGACGATGGGAGGAGGAGAGGAAGATGAGGGGGAGGGTCAAGATTGCAGAACAGAGAATGAGAGAGAGTGTGCAGGGGGTAAGCCCAGAGAGGAGGGATAGAGGCACATGGGACAAAACTGAAAGTGACTTTGGTGCCAGAGAACTGCATTCTAAATCCTCAAAAGGCCTACATCAAATACACTTGAGAGGGGAAACATTTCAAGAATCCTTTGAAAACAGGAATGAGACCACGCTATTATCACGGCTTCTGTTCTATCTCATCTTGGAGGTCTTAGGGGAATGAGGCAAGAAAAACAAATGCAAGGAAAGCAAGAATTCATAGATTACTTGATTTATGTGTTCACAAAATCCAAAATAAAATTTTGAAATGATTTTATCAAGGACTCTGAGTACAAGATAACCTGCAAAAATCAATTGTATTTCTATACTAACACAGTCATGCAAGCATGAGTAAAGACAAATGGAAATTAACAAAATTGTTTTACAATAGGATAAAAAAACTTCAGATACTTTTCTCAGCCTCATTTTTTTCTCAAGTATAAAATTAGACCCACTATAAAAATAACAACAGCGACATTAGTAGAACTAATTAGTAGACATGCAGTAGAAGCAGTTGGTGTTCATGGAGAACCTGCAAGATACCAGACAGTGTTCTACATGTTTACATGGGTTCTTTCTTTCTTTCTTTCTTTTTTTTTAACATGGGTTATTTCTTTTAACTTTCACAACAACATTTTTATGGCTACTGTGAGGGTTAAATGAGGTCATATACATAAAACATTTAGCAAATGGTCTTCCATATAATACATTCTGTATACATTTTAGTAATATAAAATAATCATTGTTTTAACGAGACTCATAGACTCAGTTTTTAGTAGAACTAAACTGCCATTCCTTTGGCTTAAGATTTGTAAAATAAGCAGTCACATATTGTTGTTTTAAAATTTTAAGTAGCTCAGTAATTCATTTATTCATTCAGGCACTGCTCTTGGGTAGACAGAATCAACAAAATCCATGCCCTAATGGAGTTTGCAGTGTAGTGGGGAAGGGAGACATTGATCAAATGATGTCAGAGATTGTGCTGTGAGACTAAAAGATCAAGCACTGAGCATGACGAGGGCATCTGCTGGGAGAGCCTGGTCTGCACTGGAGAATGAAAGATGGCTTTGCTGCAGAAAATGGCGGTTGAGCTGAGTCCGGAGGGGAGGGCTCAGCTGAAGGGCTGGGTTGGGGAAGAGAATGTTCCACACAGAGGAAACAGTCAGTCTCCAGGGGGTAGGGGTTGGGGGTGGAGGGAGGGCGTGGCATGTTTCAGGAGCTGGGATAAAAAAACCTCTGAGTGACTGGAACTCAGAGAAAAAGGGTTGTTGTAGGAGCTGGGAGGCCAGAGGTCAGGTTGTCCAGGCCTGGGGGCCTTATTTTTATTTTTTTTTTAGAAAACTTTTATTTAATGAATATAAATTTCAAAAGTACAACTTTTGGATTATAGCTGTTTTTCCCCCCATAACCACCCTCCCACCTGCAAACCATCCCATTTCCTACTCCCTCTGCCATCCCATTCTTCATTAAGATTCATTTTTAATTATTTTTATATACAGAAGATCAACTTAGTATATACTAAGTAAAGATTTCAACAGTTTGCACCCACACAGACACACAAAGTATAAAGTACTGTTTGAAGACTATTTTTACCATTAATTCTCATAGTACAACACATTGAGGACAGTAATCCTACGTGGGGAGTTAGTGCACAGTGACTCCTGTTGATTTGACAATTGACACTATTTATGTATTTAATAAAGATTTTATTTATTTATTTGAGAGGTAGAGTTACAGACAGTGAGGAGAGACAGCGAGTAAGGTCTTCCTTCCATTGGTTCTCTCCCCAAATGGCCACAATGGCCAGAGCTGCGCTGATCCGAAGCCAGGAGCCAGGCACTTCTTAATGGTTTCTCTTGTGGGTGCAGGGGCCCAAGGACTTGGGCCATTCTCCACTTCCCTCCCAGGCCATAGCAGAGAGCTGGACTGGAAGTGAAGCAGCAGGGACTAGAACCAACGCTTATATGGGATGCCGGTGCTGCAGATGGAGGATTAACCTACTGTGCCACGGCGCCAGCCCCTCAACACTCTTATTTATGACGTCAGTAATCATCCAAGGCTCTTGTCATGAGCTGCCAAGGCTATGGAAGCCTCTTGAATTCACAAACTCTGACCTTATGACAGGGCCATAATCAAAATGGAAGTTCTCTCCTCCCTTCAGAGAAAGGTACCTCCTTCTTTGATGGCCCCGTTCTTTCCACTGGGATCTCACTCACAGAAATGTTTCATTTAGGTCATTTTTTGGCCACAGGGTCTTGGCTTTCCATGCTGGGGCCCCTTATTAAGCATTTTCTCAATTCTCCTAAAATGAATGGAATGCTCTGCAGGGTTTAATGGAAAGGAGTGATACAAGCATATTTGTGTTTTTTTTTTTAACTTTTATTTAATGAATATAAATTTCCAAAGTACAGAATATGGATTACAATGGCTTCCCCCCCCATAATGTCCCTCCAACCCGCAACCCTCCCCTTATCCACTCCCTCTCCCCTTCCATTCACATCAAGATTCATTTTAGATTCTCTTTATATACAGAAGATCAGTTTAGCATACATTAAGTAAAGATTTCAACAGTTTGCTCCCACACAGAAACATAAAGTGAAAAATACTGTTTGAGTACTAGTTATAGCATTAAATCTCAATGTACAGCACACTAAGGACAAAGATCCTACATGAGGAGTAAGTGCACAGTGACTCCTGTTGTTGACTTAACAAATTGACACTCTTGTTTATGGCATCAGTAATCACCCTAGGCTCTTGTCATGAGCTGCCAAAGCTATGGAAGCCCCCTAAGTTCACTGACTCTGATCATATTTAGACAAGGCCATGGTCAAAGTGAAAGTTCTCTCCTCCCTTCAGAGAAAGGTACCTCCTTCTTTGATGACCCATTCTTTCCACTGGGATCTCACTCATGGAGATCTTTCATTTAGGTTTTTTTTTTTTTCCCCCAAAGTGTCTTGGCTTTCCATGCCTGAAATACTCTCATGGGCATTTCAGCCGGATCCGCATGCCTTAAGGGCTGATTATTAGGCCAGAGTGCTGTTTAGGACATTTGCCATTCTATGGGTCTGCTGTGTATCTCACTTCCCATGTTGGATCATTCTCTCCCTTTTTTATTCTATCAGCTAGTATTTGCAGACACTATTCTTGTTTATGTGATCCCTTTGGTTCTTAGTCCTATCATTACGATCAATTGTGAACAGAAATTGATCACTGGGACTAGTGAGATGGCATTGGTACATGCCACCTTGATGGGATTGAATTGGAATCCCCTGGTATGTTTCTAACTCTACCGTTTGAGGTAAGTCAGCTTGAGCATGTCCCGAATTGCACATCTCTTCCCTCTCTTATTCCCACTCTTATATTTAACAGTGATCACTTTTCAGTTAAGTTTCAGCACTTAAGAAGAATTGTGTATTGATTACAGTATTCAACCAAAAGTATTAAGTATATTAATATTAATAATATTAATATTAATAATAATATTAAGCATATTTGTGTTTTTAAAGTATTTCTCCACTGAGAGGCTACTGCTGTTGTTTAGGGAGGTTAGGCTAAGGCACCATCAGTAGAGGAACCTGGTGGGTGTATCAGAGAGATGTTTGAGTTGAGTGGTTGGGGCTTAGTGTTAGCTTGGGTGTAGGAGGAGGGATGCCCCTCTGATGGCTTCCTCCTAGGAAGAAGTAACTTGCAGAACTAGATGACAAGGTGTGATGTTCACTGAGATGAGGACAGCTTCTTATTGCTGTGACACAGCTTTACTGTGTATTGGAACATGAGAGCGTATTCAAAGTGTTTCTTTTCCTATGGAAATCTGAAGGCTGCACACAGAGGAAAAGGAGTGACAGGTTGGTAACGTTGATATTGGGAGCTTAGAGATGCTTGCTCCTTGTTTCCCCTTTGACTTTCAAAGATATCAAGTTGTTAGATATTTAGTCTTTGAAACATAAGGGCAGAGATACCAAGTTTATAAATTCTTGAAGGTTACATTTAGCACTGGTCAACTACTCACTCCCTTCCATCAGATCTGTTTGTTTAGTCTGAAAAACAATTAATTCAGTGCAGAAATATATGTCTTCATTATTTTTCTATTAACCTTTTAAGTTTCTTCTCCTTATGTCATAATTAGTTGCATGTGAGGAGAGATTTGCCTCCTCCAGTGGGTGTACAGACTGGATCATATTAAGATACAGTAGCTCTGAAGTTCGCTACCTCTGACTTGGAATGCCTTTGGCAGGTACACCAGGGCTAGAAAATCCCGTCAGAAGCCTTGGTTAGAGCCTTTGTCAAATGCTGTTGGTGCTTGGAGTTGGTATGAACAAGCCTAGAAGGCTTTTGAGTTTTCCTAGACTCCCCAAGACTGACTGGGACTCTCTGAGTCAGAAGGTCTGAGTCAGATCAGAATGTAAGTCTTCTTAACCCCCTACCACTTTTCTGTAGCAGAAAGGATTCCATGAGACACCTTAAAAGGAAGAGAAGCCACTAGTGGTAGAGTGAGGAATATGAAATTAGATCTTTTACTTAGGTACACGACTGAGGTGTGGGGGATATGGCTGATGTGTGTGTGCAAACATGCGTACTTCAGGTCATTCAGGTCAGGTCATAGCGCCCCGTCCCCACACACGCACATGTGCACACATGCGCGCACACACACACGTGTGCTTGGTCTGTGACTCCATCTCTGTGTCATAGCCTAACAGCCTCCTTGGTATAAGGAATGGGAACAAGATCCTGTGTTTTCCGACTTCCTCAAAATGCCAAGGCCAAAGTAGAGCTTTGGGAGCTCTTGTGGGCTGGGTCTCCCTTCTTAATGTGGGAGCTCTCCTGGGCTGGGTCTCCCTTCTCCCTCCCACCTATCCCAGCTGTCAGCCTGACTCCACAATGTCCCTACCCGCAGCACTCCACCTCGGTGAGCATCATGGGCTTTTCCAACACTCTGGAGATGGAGGTGTCATCTACCAGGCTGGCCAGGACCCTAGAGCCACAGATCAAGAGCGTGAGCAACCTTACTGCTGGACCTCCCCAGGCAGCACCAAGCCTGCTGAGTGGCACCCCCCATACTGTGTCCAGCCTGACGAATATTCAGAACCACGCCGTGCCCAGCCTGACAGCCAGTCACCTACAGACTGTGCCCAGCCTTGTGCGTGGCACTTTCCAGTCCATGCCCAACCTGATGAGTGAGTCTCCCCAGGCTGTCACAAGCCTAGCAAGTGATCACTCTCAGGCTGGGTCCAGCCTAATGTCTGGTCATACCCAGGCTGTGCCAAGTCTGATCAATTGCCCTCTGCAGAGCATGCCTCCGATTTCTGAAATGCAGCCAGAAACTGGGTCCAGCTCCAGCTCCAGTCCTGGCTCTGGCCGAACTGCAGGGAGCCTGTGCCCTGGGGATGGAGCTGACCGCCCCCTGGTGAATGCCCTGTGTAAGGTAAGTCTGGGAAATGCCATTCATCTCCCCTGCTCATCACTGGGCAGAAGGTTGGCTACTGAAGGCCTCATCCTGGCCTTAGACCAACAGCTCTGAGACCACTTATGGCAAAAATGTCTGATTGCTTTGATTCTTGTTGATCTTTTGAAAGATGGAGAGTGAGGATTCTACCCGCTTCACTGACTTAGTGGGACAAGGCCCCACAGTCCCTGGTCTGGCTACTTCCAAGGACTTGGCTGTCCCAGCAGAACTGGAAGAACCAATTAACCTCTCTGTGAAAAAACCTCCTGTGACACCAGCGGTCAACACATCCACGGCTCTGCAGCAGTACCGGAATCCAAAAGGTGAGACTCAAGTAGGCAGCCTACCTTTCGTGTGGGCCCTGGAAGTGAGCAGTCAGACCCATCACTTCCAGGTGAGGCAGGGGCCAGCAGACTGCACGCCTCGGGGAGTACTGCTTCTCTCTGAAGCTAAATTCACATTTCTTTTCCACAATTGGCAGATGACACTTGCTCTGCTTTGCTCACTGAGGCCATAGCAGATCCATGTGGCCTCGTATAACATTCCCCATGCGGAAAGTTCTGGGAGGTCTGGGTTAAAGGTAAGGCAAGATAGCAAGAATGTGCCCAGTAGGGCTAGCCCTGGCAGAAGGGTATAGGGAGAAAAGCATGCTTGACTAGGGAATCAGAGGTTGTAATTATAGGGGGAAGAACGTGCCATGTTTCAGAGTCAAACAGATCTAAGTTAGACAACTAGCTCTGTCTCCTTATATTTGATCCTGGGTGAGGTACCCAAACTCCCTGATTTGCTTTGTTTTTCTGTAAATAAGGCTAATCATATCTACTTCAGAGACTACTGGGACAGATTACTACAGTGAAATCATGTGATAACTTCCTGTGTGACAGCAAGAATTTTCCTCATACCCAGCAAGTTGTGTTGTACCTCATACTAAAGGGAATTTAGACCACTGGAGATTGGCTCTAATTTTTTTCTCGGTTATCTTTGCCCCTTCTCAGATAGGGGTAGGCTAAGGTTTATTTCTCTGTGGATGGGTTGGGAACTTGGAAAGCTACTATCTAGTGTTCATCTGGGACTTGTTCAATTCAGTGTGGTTTAATTTGTAATGATCAGTTTATTTTCTATATACATTTGGTAAATGAAAACTAAAGAAACAGATTTTTTTCTCCTTTTTTTATGCTGAAAGATCAAGTTGTTGATTCTTACTATACACAATAATGTAACTCATTCTGCATTTTAAATGTTAAATGTTAAAGACTCTGCTTTGTCTGGGCACTGCCAGGATTCTGGCTCTGGGGCCTTCCCTGAGTCTCTGAGTGAGTCTGTAGCTTGGGCAGACTTTGTCCCTTGCTGCAGGGGGCCTCTGAAATGCACTTTAGAATGGAGTTAAGTGTGTTGGACCCTGCTTGCCCAGTTAAAGTCCTGTGACAGTGCTGGTGCTGAGTGGGAGCTCAGTAAATCCCATTCGCTCCTGTTGCCCACCGCTGCCTTCTGCTCAGTGGCGTGGACTGTGCCGCTCAGGAGGGGCACTCTCTGGAGGCTCTTGCCTGCCAAGTGTGGGTGGATTCTCAGGCAGTGCTGCAGTCCCAGCACTTGACTAAACAGGTAACGCCTGGATAGCAGGATGCCAGAGCAGGTGACACCAGCGTGCTAGGATCGATGATCTGTGAGCTCACTGTGATGATGAGAAGGTGCCCCTCCGTGCCTGATGCCGCGCTCAGCTGTAGGCAGCCTCTGAGTGTTCTCTGTGTTCGTCTTTTCAAAAGAAGATGGCTTCCTCCTCTCTCAGGAAGGGCGTCCATGGTTGGATTATTAGCACGATGAATGGTTACCAGGCAGGTAACAATTGCATGACAGGTGTGTGGCCCAAAATATGGATAGCATATGTGAGTGGAAGGTATGGGCTACAGGGTATGTCGTCACAAATGCACGTCACAGATGCTTATTTGTATTTTGCTTTAGAGTTTGAGAATTTTGAACAACGAGCCCTTGAGCTGGATACAAAAGAGAACCGCAGCATCAGGTACCAGACTCTGGGCCAACCTCCCCCTGCCATCCCCAGCTTCATGTCCTGAGTGGTTGGCACAGGCAATAAGCATCCTGGATGACTTAATGAGAAGCAGGCGTTTGCCTGAGACTGTCTTCTTTAATCCTGGCCCTCCAGTGGGGTCTGTGTGGTTGGACACCCAGGGTGGTGTGGGAGGATGTCCTGGCTCCTGCACTGTGAGGCATGAACCCTGTGTGCAGTCCTCATTCTTTAGGGAGCTCCATTCTTTGGCCAGAGGCTGAGCCAAAGAGTTTCCAAGTGGCTGACAGGGCCTGGGCAGGCAGAGCTGGGCAGGAAGGCAGAATGTGGGCCTGCCGAGGGGAGACTGAGGAGCTCTTGAGTAGAAATTCCATTATAGGGTCATGGATGAGCTTCACTTATAGGGGGTGGGGCCAGAGGAGGCCTCCACCCATACCCAGGGGTGTCTCTCTTGCCACAGAGCCTTCCATTGTGAGCCCAAGATTCCCTATGTGCGGCTGGAGCGACTCAAGATTTGTGCTGCCTCCTCAGGAGAGATGCCTGTGTTCAAGCTGAAGCCACAGAAGAGTGATCAGGACGGGAGCTTCCTGCTGGTCATTGAGTGTGGCACGGAGTCCTCCAGCATGTCTATTAAGGTGCCACTTTTGGCTCAAGATCAAGTATGGCCACTGTGCTCAGCCTTGGCCTTGAACCTTGACCCAGCCCAGGAGCCGCTCCCTTCTTTCTGCTATTGCCAGGATTCTGGCTGTGGAGCGTATCCTGAGCCTCTGAGTGGGGCTATAGCTTGGCCAATCCTTGTCCCTTGCTGCAAGGGGCTTGTGAGGTGCACATTAGGAGTGAGCTGTCCATGTGCCTTGGGCTTCTTGGGGTCCTGGAATAAGGGGTTCTCATAGTAGGTGCTCAGGGCCTCTCAGTCCCTCCCTCCCTCCCTCCTTCAGTGACTTCTCCATGCCGTGCTCCTGACTTCTCAGACTTGCTTCTTCCCCTAGGTCAGCCAGGACAGCCTACCTAATGCTATCCAAGCCCCAGGTCTGGGAGGCAGAAAGGTCACTGTCACTTCTCTGGCTGGGCAGCGGCCGCCAGAGGTGGAGGGCACATCTCCTGAAGAACACAGACTCATTCCTCGAACATCTGGAACCAAGAAGGGGCCCCCAGCCCCAATAGAAAACGAAGACTTCTGTGCTGTGTGCCTCAATGGCGGGGAGTTGCTGTGCTGTGACCGCTGCCCCAAAGTGTACCACCTCTCTTGCCATGTGCCAGCTTTGCTCAGCTTCCCAGGGTGAGCCATGCCCATCCAGGGCCATCAGTTGCTAGCAGGGTTATCTTCCATAGGTGATTATTCCCGGCCAGACCCACAGAGCTCCCCAGGATGGATGTCCTCCCCTCTTCTGGGCATGCATGGATTGTGGTCTGTCAGTTGGTGGGCTGTACAGTGCTGTGTCTTCTGCATACAGGCTGGTAGATGCTTGAACTTTGACTGGCTGCCCTTCCTCTGTTGTCAGCTTCTTCCCTCATACAGATTTGTCCTGATGTTCCTGCCCCAGCCCTTCCCTAACTCCTGTTTTTCTGGATTCACTAAATCCTGAGTTACTAAATTTCTCTTAAACTTGTGGTTGGGAATCCATGCCCTAAGGAGTAGGGCCAGGACTCAATTTCCCATGCTATCACCACACATTTGTGTTGGAGCAGAGGGACAGAGAAGGGAGCTCCAGGCAATGTGCTGAGGCCTAACACGGCCTCGCCTGCCTACGCAGGGGAGAGTGGGTTTGTACCTTGTGCCGCAGCCTGAGCCAGCCAGAGATGGAGTACGACTGTGAGAATGCCCGCTATAACCAGCCTGGAGTGCGGGCACCTCCTGGCCTGAGCGTATATGACCAGAAGGTAGGGAGGGGTGTGAGGGAACAAAGTTCTTTTCCCAGGGCGCCCCCGCTATGCCCACAGGGGTGGGGGCTTTTCAGAGGGGAGGAGAGGCCTCTCGGGACCTTTCCCTGGGGGCTCCACCTGGCAGCTTGTCCTGTGGGGATTTGTGAGATTTTCCATCTCTCAACAGTTTTCCTCTGGCTTGGGAGCTTGAACTGTGCCTTAGGATGGTGGCTGGGACCCTGGGGGAGAGGGCCAGAGAGTTATCAGGGCCACCACCTTTAGTTCTTTCAAGGGGGAGCCAGAACAAAGTGACACTGCTGCCAATTCTGATTTCTGCAGAAGTGTGAGAAGCTGGTCCTGTCCTTGTGCTGCAACAGCCTCAGCCTGCCCTTCCACGAGCCTGTCAGCCCTCTGGTAAGGAAGGCCTCCCTCTTTCCACCTGCTGCTCAGGGATAAGGGGCAGGAGAGGGCGGTACCCAGGGTGGGCTCAGAGCAGGGCCACTGGCAGTCATGGCAGTGTTAATTGTGGGTGCTCCAGGGGACCCCGGGGACACTCCAGCCTCCCCTCCGCAGCTGCCACCGCCGCCGACGTGACAAGCGGCACAGGACACAGCCCTCCTTTCCCCTTTCTCCTTGTCTTCTTTCTCTGGGCTTTTCTTCCCCCTGCCCTCATCCTTTTCCTTCTGCTGTTCTTTCACTTACATGCCCACTCCCTGTCCATCTCCCCGCCTCCACTTCTCCCTCCCTGCTTTGCCTCCTTCTTTCTCTCTCTCCTCCCCCAAGGCCCGACATTACTACCAGATTATCAAGCGGCCCATGGACCTGTCAATCATCCGGAGGAAGCTGCAAAAGAAGGACCCCGCTCACTACACCACCCCCGAGGAGGTGGTGTCAGACGTGCGCCTCATGTTCTGGAACTGTGCTAAGTTCAATTATGTATGTGGTGTCTGTTTCCCCTCCCTCCCATCTCCTGTGACCCCTAGACTATCATGGCTGGGTAGGGGCGGGGGGGGTCAGCTTTGATCCTGGGCCACCAGAAGGACCTGGCACAGACTCCTGGGCCTCCTGTGACACGTGTTTAAGAGTTCACTCCCACACTTGGGACCTGGCCTGGACTGAGGAGGGGAATAGGGAGGTGCCGGTGACTGGACACTAGGGGCAGCCTGTCAGGGTCACTTCCAGGAGCCACTGCCAAACTGACAACTCTGAGCCCTGGGAGGAAATGTCCAGCTCCAGCTATCTCAGGATGAGACCGCAGCATGGGCCAGCCAGGCCCTTAGCTGTTGGTATAGCTCCTAAGGGAGCTGGAAGAGATGGGCTGGAGGGAACATCCAGACCTTCACTGTTCTCCTCTCCTTCAGCCTGACTCCGAGGTGGCCGAGGCCGGCCGCTGCCTGGAAGTGTTCTTTGAAGGCTGGCTGAAGGAAATCTACCCAGACAAACGGTTTGCCCAGCCACGGCAGGAGGACTCCGACTCCGAGGAGGTGTCCAGTGAGAGCGGTTGCTCTACTCCCCAGGGCTTTGCGTGGCCCCCCTACATGCAGGAGGGCATCCAGCCCAAGAGGCGACGGCGACACATGGTAAAGAGTTGCTGGCAGCTAGCATGTGGGTGGGTGAGCAGCACAGGTGACCCAGCAGAAAGTGCAGAGCAGTACAGGGCCTGTCAACTCTAGTTATCACTGACATGTGAATGGGACGGACAGGCCAGGGGTCTGCCTAGACCACCCAGCAAATTAGCAGAACTAGAGTCAGAAATGAGGTGTCCTGACTTGCATCTCCTACACTGAGATGGTGGGGCCCATAAGAAGAGAAGTACCTGATGCTAATCCCTGATATCTACTTGGGTTTAAGGGAGGAAAGAAGGGATTTTTTTTAAATGTTTTATTGAGGCTGGTGTGGTGGTGTAGTGAGTTATGCCATGGCTTTGCAATGCCAGCATCCCACATTGGAGTGCTTGTTTGTGTCCCAGCTGCTCTGCTTCCAGCACCTTCCTGCTAATGTTCCTGGGAAAGCAGCAGATCATGGCCCAAGTGCTTGGGTCCCTATCACCCATGTGGGATACCCAGATGGAGTTTCTAGCTCCTGGCTTTAGCCTGTCTCAAGCCTGGGTGTTGTGTGGCCATTTGCGGTGTGAATCAGTAGATGGAGGATCCGCCCCCCCCCACCATGTCACCCTGCCCTTTGAATGAATGAATGCATGAATAAATAAACAAATCTTTAAAGATTTTATTTATTTGAAAGGTAGAGTTACAGAGAGAGAGTAAGAGAGAGAGAGGGAGATCCATCTTCTTCTTTTTTTTTTAAGATTTATTTATTTATTTAAAAGTCAGAGTTACACAGAGAGAGAAGGAGAGGCAAAAAGAGAAAGAGAGGTCTTCCATCTGATGATTCACTCCCCAGATGGCTGCAACAGCTGAAGCTGTGTCGATCTGAAGCCAGGAGCCAGGAGCTTTTTCTGGGTCTCCCACGCAGGTGCAGGGGCCCAAGGACTTGGCCGTCTTCTACTGCTTTCCCAGGCCAAAGCAGAAAACTGAGAGATCCATCTTCTGTCCACTGGTTCACTCCCCAAATGGTCACAATGGACAGAGCTGGGCTGATCCGAAGCCGGGAGCCAGGAGCTTCATCCAGGTTTCCCATGTGGGTGAAGGGGCCCAAGAACCTTGGCCAACTTTTGCTGACTTCCAAGGCCATTATCAGGGAGCTGGATGGGAAGTGGAGCAGCCAGGACTTGAACCAGAGCCCATATAGGATGCCAGTGCTGTAGGTGGCCGCTTTCACCTGCTATGCCACAGCACTGGCCTCTAAACACATCTTTAAAAAATGGTGAACCGGCGCCGCAGCTCACTAGGCTAATCCTCTGCCTTGCGGCACCGGCACACTGGGTTCTAGTCCTGGTTGGGGCGCCGGATTCTGTCCCGGTTGCCCCTCTTCCAGGCCAGCTCTCTGCTGTGGCCAGGGAGTGCAGTGGAGGATGGCCCAAGTGCTTGGGCCCTGCACCCCATGGGAGACCAGAATAAGCTCCTGGCTCCTGCCATTGGATCAGCGTGGTGCGCTGGCTGCAGCGGCCATTGGAGTGTGAACCAATGGCAAAAGGAAGACCTTTCTCTCTGTCTCTCTCTCTCACTGTCCACTCTGCCTGTCAAAAAAAAAAAAGGTTTATTTATTTAGTTACTTAGTTATTTCCATTTACTTGGAAGGCTGGTCTACTCCCACATGTGTGGCAGGAGTCCACGTGTTTGAGCTGTAATCTGCTGCCTCCTAGGACTCTTTAGTGAGAAACCAAATCAGAAGTGGAGTAGCTGGGACTTGACTGACACTCTCATATGGGATGCAGGTGTCACAAGAGGTGGCTGAAATTCAGGCCTTACCACGCCCAGGAGGGATCTTTTTCAGCCCTTTGGTGAAGGACAGGAAGGAGAGGTATTGATGACTGCAGAGAGAGCACCTTTGACCTTTTGGCTGGTCCTATCTGTAGATCTGAAACAATCACTTCAGTGCTGTTAAATTCTACAATGCCTGCCTCCTGAGTGCTTAGGTCTGACCAGCCATCCCCACCTACTTCTGATACTTAGCACACAATAGTTAATGGCTTTTGTGAGTTTTGTTGTGGCTTTCCTGGAATAGAATAAAAACATTTTGACTCTGGAGGATGCCAATCTTGACATTTAGCCTTTTTATGTAACCAAGTTGTATAGTTAGCTATTCTAATTACAAAAACATATTTTTTCCTTTCAGGAGAATGAAAAAGCAAAGAAAATGTCTTTCCGCCTGGCCAACAGCATCTCCCAGGTGTGAGGAAGAAGCCTGAGCATTGGCAGCTGGTACCCCGTCCTGTTGACCATTCCTCCCCATCCTTCAGCTTACTCTCTTTGGAATGTGGATGTGAGATGAGTCTTGTTGAGCTGTGTAGTGCTCTTCTTTGCCATTTGCATCTACAGCATTTATTTGGGAGCCATAGTGCATCCACTACAGAGAAGAATGCAGTAATAAACAGGACAGAGGGAGGTGTTCCTTATCACCAGAGGAATTGGAGGTAGAGGATCTAGTTGACAAGACTGTGAATTCCTTGGTGAATTCTTTGTGCTGAGGAAAGCAGACCCTTCTCACCTTCCAGTGTCCAAGGCTCAGGAGCAATGTAAATATTGGAGCTCTTCCCGGGCTCAGAATAGGGTAAAAGAAGGGAGAGAGGTTTGGACATGCAGCAGACCCATGATCCCTGGCCCAGCCCAGCCAAAGACTGTCACTGTTTGCCTTTGCTTGTCCTGTCAGGATGGAGGCACCTGCTGCAGGCAGAATAATGGAGGCTTCTAGAGGCCATAGGTCTCAACTGGTGCCTATTTGGATTCTAACGGTTTTCAGGGTATTTGTTCTTTACGATGACTTAGGTGGTATCTGTGAAAGTGCTCTGGATGGTCTGACATTCTAGACCGAGCTGGGTCACTTACAGCTTCTAGCTCAGATTTCACTTGCAGGCTTAGAAGGTGGCAGCATCAGAATCTGCCCTCCGGACCACCAGTCCGGGCTAATTGCACTTCTTTGGCGCAGAACCTGCCTTCCTAGAAGTGATTGTCAGTGGCCACCCCTTCATCCTCTCCATTCAGAGGTCTGGATCCTGAATTTTGTTTGGGAGAACTGTGAAGCAGCTATCGTCTGCTTTAGGCACAGAGATCCCTGGGCAAGGAGAGTTTCCCACAACCAGCTCACCTTGCTGGGCCTCTCCTCCCGCTTAGAGATTCCAATTCTCAACCTCTGTGTGGTTACCGAGCCAAAGATCATAAGTGTGTCCTCTGACTAGCCTACTTCTGGCTGTCCCCAGCCCAGGAAAAGCAGCGTTCCCCAGCAGCCCATTTTGGTTGGAGATTAGAGAAGGTCACAGAGACCAGCAGGAGCCAGAAGGAGTCGTTTCTGCATAAAATTATAGCTAAGGTGGAGGAGGAGGAAAATTGAGAGGCAAGATCCCAGTGTCCTTTGGTGGTTCTGAAGCAGGACCTTAGTTCTCCTAGAATGCAGAGAGGGGTGTTCTGGAAGCCATGGAAACAGGAGCTCCAGGCTGTATCACTAATGAACTTTATGGTCCAGGCAGGATGTTGGTGAGGTTGTGGAATGGACAGATACTGGGGGGGTCAGGCCTCTTCCCAAGCAAGGGCTTGGTTGAGAAGAAACCCATTGCTGATACTGTGTGGACCTGGCATTTCAGTGGCATGGACTTGAGATAGCTCTCCCTGGTCCTGTTATGTCCTAGTTAATTTCAGGGGGGGGGGGTGTCTCAGATCATGGCTTTATTTTTGTGAAGAAATGCAGTATAAGGAAATTTTTGTTTGTAGGGCTTTGTTAATGAATGATTTTTAAAAAGATTATTTGTTTGTTTTAAAGTCAGAGTTACAGAAAGAGAGGGACAGGGAGAGAGAGAGAGAGGGACAGGGAGAGAGGGAGAGAGGGAGAGGGAGAGAGGGAGAGGGAGAGGGAGAGAGAGAGAGAGAGAGAGAGAGACTATCTTCCATATGCTGGTTCATTCCCCAGATGGCCGTAATGGCCAGGGCTGGCCAGGCTGAAGTCAGGAACCAGAAGCTTCTTCCAAGTATTCCATGTGGGTGTCAGGGGCCCAAACACTTGGGCCATCTTCCACTGCTTTCCCCAGGCCATTAATAGGGAGAAGTGGAGCAGCTGGGAACAGTGCCTATATGAGATGCCGGCGCTGTAGACAGCAGCTTTACCCACTACACCACAACGCCAGCCCGGAGCAATGTTGTTTTAATCAGAACAAATTTCTTCTCTCCTTGTGAGTTGATGGTACTGCTCATTTCCTTCTCTGCCTAGTCTGAGAGTTTATCCTCATTTCAAAGCAAACTGTGTCCATCAAACTGTTCTTTCAGCAGTTTACACTGAGCTCTCCTAAGCAGATGAGCTTCCGTGACCCTGTTATCTAGTTTGGGGTAAATAAGTCTTCAGCAAACTACTGATCAGGCAAACTTTGGATCTAAGTCTGTTCTCTGGAGTACACTGACTTTCTGGTTTTGGCTCTGACTATTTCTCTTTCAATTTCTCATTTGTTTCTCTGGTTGGCTTGGCAAGGCTTCCTCTGTACTTACCTCACTAATGCCTGCCCAGATCATCTTTCCTTGTGTGGCCCACATTCCCAACATTCCTAAAGGAGCTTCCTGATGCTTGGTGTTGGGCAGCCAGTGAGGTAGTGACAGGCTCACACTTGGTGGAGATCCTTCCCCAACTGGAGGCCACAAGTATGAAGTAGAAATGCCTGGTTAAAAGCGTGACTCCCAGCTTGGGCGTTGCTTGCTGGATCCAAGGATGCTGGCCCAGGGATGTTGGCAGTGTGATGGAGTCACGTATTCCTTCCCCCTCATAGAGACCTTGCATGCTGAGAGGCTCCTTTTAGGCTCCTGAGGGGGTGGGGGGTTGGCAAGGTGTCCTTTTCCCCCAAGTACAGGGCCTTAGCCCACCACACTGCCCCAACCCTGGTTATCCCGTGGCACTGCCCTTTCCATGCCTTTTCCTCTATACTTGGCACCAATGTTGCAGATCATGGTTTTGTTTTCTTTTTGCATGAAGAAAACAAAACATGACTTGGTAGAAATTTAAAATCCTGCTAGTCAAGTGATGGTCTTTAGTGGCTCTCTTTGCTAGCATTTGAGCTGATCCTGCTTTTGACTTGTTTTCAGTATGTTCCCATCTTGAATCAGTCAAGTCCTTTGGTCTTTGACAGAGTCATGCAATAGCAATACAGTAAATTCTGGATTCTTGTAGTATAGCATGAAGTTCTAGAAGAGAAATTTGTTTCTTGGGTTTGCTGAGAAACCAGTAGAGTGGCTTCAGTTGATGCAAAGGAGATTTTAGTGTAAAAATCTACGCAGGGAGAACATGCAGAGCAGTGTTCTGCAGAACGTGGCTAGGTCAGCCCTGTCTGACTTCTAGCAATTGCTGACCACACACCCTGCCTGCCTCTGGTTGCCTCTCCCTCCATAGGTTGTATTCCACAGCAGGCCCTGCCACTAACCCTGGTGGGCACTTCCGGCGACAGGTCTTTGCCTGGCTCTGAAGACCTGGGCCCTTCCTAGTTTGTACTGGCGCTCTGCTCTTGCTCCTTCTCTCACTCCATGGGGTCATGTCCAGTCTTCTCTTCTGAGATCCTAAACTGAGCCTTTGTTCTTGGATCAATACCTGCTCTTCCTCCTCTTCTCCTGCTCTCTCCCTCACTGCTGCTGCAATTGCCCCGCTCCTTTATTCCGTTTCCATGACCTCAGTCCTGCCTCCCTTCTCTGGTCTTTCAACCTTCTCCTGGACTTCTCTCCCCAGCACAAACCCAAGGCCAATCTACACGCTGATATTTTTATTGGCATCCAGAACCATTTCATCTGCTTTGGCTGCATTCTCCACATCACCCTATTTCCTGCTTCCTGCTCTGGGCTGCTGAGCATGACAGATTCATGGCTGGCAGCCTCATTTGGGTACTCAGTATTGACTGGAAATTCTTTAACTTGTTGGTCTTCTTTTCTATCCATGCACCTCATCTTTTCTCTCAGCAAATGACTGGCCTCCTTGTCTGCTTTACAAAAGACAGCCCCTAGAGCTAGAATGTCCTTGCCCCCTGCTTCTCCTTCCTTACATCTGTCCATGTCCCTCCTTGTCCCCTTTACTCTTGTTCCTATTTAGTTCCATGTGTCTTGAATGCTGTTCTATGTCCTCCAAGACTTTGCTCCCTCATTTGTTCCACTCCTCCCACTTCCTGGGGCCGTCAGCCTCTGTCTGTGTTGGTTACCTCTACAGAGCCTGCAAACAAGCACTTATCCCAATGATAATTAATAAAAAAGAAACTCATTAGAGTCTGTTGCTCCCTATACTATTTCTTTGTCAGCCAAGTTCCTTTATAAAAGAAATCTTTTTCATTGATTCTTCTTGGTTACTCTTTAGCCTACAGGGTCTTTCATAAAAGTCACCAGTGACATCCAGTTGCCAAATCAAATGAATACCTTTCAGTCCTTAGCTGCCTTGAACTCTGCATAGCATTTCACTCCATCTTCCACTCCCTCCATGAAACACCTTCTCCACTTGACTCTTGTGACGCAAGTCTCTGGGTCCTCTTACTTCTTGGTTACACAGGCTGAGCCTTCCTTGCAGCCTAGACTCGAGGACATGGCTGTGCTGTCTGGTATCCCCTCCTGAGGAGTTGGGGAGGCAGGCAGAATCGCTGCCTCCCGCTCTCCCAGTTCATTTTCTTTGAGTCCTTTCCTTTCCTTGGACGCAGTTGTCCTCATGCCAAGCATGTTTATGAGCTCCTGCAGGGAAGACGCATCTGTGAGCCCTTCCCTGCCTCCTCCGGTACAGCCCAGAGACAGGTTTTAGCCATCTTTGCCAGGAGGTCTCATGTAAATCAGCCCGAGTATGGCTTCGGTCTTAAAACATCCAGGCTGCAATCTGGTCAACTGGATTATCAGACTTGCGGGCCATGGATCACCATGATCCCACACCAGCTAGGATCTGCCATGGTGGTTAGGAGCCTGGGTGGTGGTGAAACATGTCTCAGTGTTGTTGACCAGGAGGGGACTCCTGGCTTAGTGGGTGTCTGCCGCTGATCCCATTCTGATGCAGGGAGACTGGGAAGTGCTTGGGTCCCGCTGGGGTCAGCATAACTCCCTGTAGTTGAGTCTTTCTCACCGTGCTGATCATTACCACCTGCTTGCTCCAGTTGACAGCAGATGCTGGTTGCTTTCTTAGAGGTAAGGAGGTGTAACAGAGGCACTTGATTTGAGAGTCTGAACACTTGATGATGAGCTATGTGACCCTTGGGTACAGTTTCCCCATCTCTAAAACTGGAGTTGGGTGGCTGAGAACAGTGATATCTCAAAGGCTCTCCAGCTTAAAAGATGATCATTGCGCTTTTAGCCCCAGAGCTCAGGCCTCACAAAGAACCCGGGAACTCTAAGGATGGAATACAACTAGGGGAGGCTTGAGCAGGGCAGGGAAAAGGAACCACGGGCTAACCTGATCTGATTCAAGGCAAGTCGTCATCGGATCATTCGGCTTCTTGAGCCATATGCCCATCCCTCAAGCTGTACTCATTGTTGGGATGTCTAGGATGAGTTTCTCCTAGGCCTTCTCTGGAAGCAGCCATTGGATCCAAAGTGGTTAGGGACAAGAGGGAGGAATACTGTAAGGGGAAGTGTCACTGATTTTAAAAGGACCTACACATTCAAGAACAAATAAAAGTAGCACTTTTCTTTACCAACAGCGTGTCCCAGCGTGTTTTTCAGTGAAGATAATTGAACCTACTGTGTGGACTTCTTGCTCATGCACTTCAACATCAATAGTACAAGGGGGCAAGAACATACTGGTTAGCCTTTCTTTCTTGAGAAAGACTCAACTCTTTCTTTTTCTTTCTTCTTCCTCTTTCTCCTCCTTCTCCCCCCGTCTTCCTCATTCTCTTCCACCTCTCTTCCTCCCCCTTATTCTTTGTAAATTTTTATTTCATTTGAAAAGCAAAGAGTCAGAGAGAGAAATACATAGAGAGCTTCCATCCACTGGTTCATAAGTCAAATGCTCATAACACCTGAATGGAGCCAATGCCAAATCTTGGAGCTGGAAACTCAATCTAGGTCTCCCACGTGGTAGCAGGAACCCAATTACTTGGGCCCTCACTGCCACCTCCCAGGGTCTACATTAGCAGGAAGATGGAGTCAGGAGCCAGAGCCAGGAATCAAACCCAGGTACTCAGATGTGGGACATGTGGGACATATGTGGGACATAGTCTCCACACTATTCCATTGCCCACCCTCTGCCTTCTAATTCATACTGCATGAACACAGCCTATTCAAAATGCAGGCAACAAGTCTGAGGTGAAGTTAGGGAAAAAGCATCTTAGAGTGCCTATCAATTCCAGGTGCTAAACATTTCAAGACTGTCCTTTGCGTGATAATGTTTCACAATGTCCCTTGTTACCCTCTGCTCACTCTACACCAGTGGTTCTAGCCATTTTGGAGATGGTAGATCAAAAACATTGTAATGAATATTTGTCATGCAATTGGGCTACATAAAGCCTGAATCCCTTTTTCCTATTTTTGGTGAACTCCCCATCTCAGGGGTCTTGGGAAGCACAGCTTCATCCTTATAACACCAACTAAATATGCTAAAATCTTGATTTCCCAGTATTCCCTGAATCCAGGGTACTTGTCCAGTGGTAGCAAAAAAAGGGGGGAGGTGGAGACTTCTCCAATGGCACTGATGGTTGCAGGGGGATGGGGTTTCCATAGCAGCAGTAGCAGCAGTGCGAGCTGAGCACCTGCTTGGTGCCTGATGACTGTGGTGGTTTTCCTTAGCAGACCAATTCCATGCATGAATTCAGGAACCATTCTGGGCTGCATAGCTCTGAGCTTAATTCTCTGAGCTTCCTGACAATTTTATGAACTACCAGAAAACTTTTAATACATTAATTTTCAGCTAAAATTAGCCAGAACTATTTTCTATTACTTACAACAGAACACCTTACTGATAGAGAAATCTTGGAGAATCTGATAGAAGGCATGAGCCTCCTCCTCTGAGCTCCAGACACAGACATCCTGTGGCCCATTGGACACTTCTGTTTGTCTCATTGTCACCTGACACACTAGCCATTCTCAGACCCCTTAATATAGTCTTCCTTGTATAGTCCCCATTTTGGCAGCTAGGGATGATCCCTAGGGAGAAGTTAATGTTTCAAGGAAGTTAATGTTTTAAGAAAGGATGATCATCAGTTTTAGTTTTATTTGTAAATTAGACAGAGAGAGAGAGAGAGAGAGAGAGAGAGAGAGAGAGAGAGAATTTTCCATCCACTGGTTAACTCGTCAAATGGCTGTGACAGCCAGGGCTAGACCAGGCTGAAGCCAGGAGCCAAGAAACTCTGGGACTCTGATATGGGTGCAGGGGCCCAAGCATTTGGGCTATTTTGCACTGCCATCCCAGGCACATTAGCAGGGAGCTGGATTGGAAGCAGAACAACCAGGACTTGAACTGACACTCAATATGAGATGTCAGCACCACAGGTTGTAGGCTGTGCCACAACGTTGGCCCCTGGTCCTCAGTTTTAATGTGTAAGATGATCTCAATATCACTGGCCACCATTGGCCGGCGCCACGGCTCACTAGGCTAATCTTCCACCTGTGGTGCCAGCACCCCGGGTTCTAGTCCAGGTTGGGGCACCAGATTCTGTCCCGGTTGCTCCTCTTCCAGTCCAGCTCTCTGCTGTGGCTCGGGAATGCAGTGGAGGATGGCCCAAGTGCTTGGGTCCTGCACCCGCATGGGAGACTAGGAGGAAGCACCTGGCTTCTAGCTTCGGATTGGTGCAGCGCGCCGGCCGCAATGCACTGGCCATAGCGGCCAGTTGGGGGATGAACCAATGGAAAAAGGAAGATCTTTCTCTCTGTCTCTCTCTCTCTCACTGTCTATATATATATATATCTCATTGGCCACCACCATTCCCAGACTCAAATACCTGAAACCTTTTCCCTGCCTGCTCTTTCTGCTGTTTTGTTTCTTTTTTTGTTTTTTTTTTTTTTTTTTTAAATTTTTAATTTAATTTTATTTATTTGAAAGACATAGTTACAGAGAGAGGGAGAGCCAGAGAGAAAGAGAGAGGCCTCCCATTCTGCTGGTTCACTCCTCAAATGACCGCAATGGCCAGAGCTGAGCTGATCCAAAGCCAGAAACCAGGAGCTTCTTCCAGGTCTCCCACATGGGTGCAGGGGCCCAAGGAGTTGGGCCATTTTCTACTGCTTTCCCAGGCCACAGCAGAGACCTGGATCTGAAGAGGAGCAGTCGGGACTTGAACCGGTACCCATATGGAATGCTGGTGCTGCAGGCTGGGGCTTTAATCCACTGTGCCACAGCGCCAACCCCTGCTGTTTTGTTCTTATTACTGTTATTAGTACCAGTGCTTCTGTATCTCCTGGGGACCCAGAGCCTCTCTACTTCCGTGGGAAGCTGCTGGCGGGCTTACTCCTCAGAGCTAGCCCTGCCCTCACATGTAGGTCTGGATCCTGATCTTTACTTCTTCTGCACCTGGCCTGTGGATTATTTTATATAGGCATTGAGCCTATGGTCTGAGAGTTTTTCAAGGGCCTAGAGAAAGTCCTAGAAAAAATAAACTGAAAAATGGCAAAATAGACATAAAAAAGTATCTAATTAACTGCCTAAACTGTACCATTATATTAAACCCATTATTTGTTAATTTTATAAAATTTCATAAAAATTTTGTTATATTTGAAAATGATTTATGGTTTAGAGATTCTCACTTCAAAGAAATTCTATATATTCCAAGTGATCACTAAGAAACTTGAGCCCAATGTAAATGAATGACTCCAAGCCAAAGAAATTCAAAAGCAAAATGATATAAAATAGTTTCACGCAATTGCAGTAAAAACTCCATTCACTACGGACTGTGGGTTCATGTTTGATGTGTGTTGTCTTGTAGGACCTCCTAGAATGAGAATGCCTGATCCCTGGGGAGAGCCCTCATCCACCAGCCCTGGGGCTGTGTGGGGACAGGACTTTCCTACAGACAGTGTCTCCTGAATACCTTGTATAAGATAGGCTTTGGAAAATGAGACACTCTAATAACCAGACCCTAGGGGCAGCTCGCCACTTGTAGTAGAGACTCCTCATTTTTGCCAGTATCAATTTCCTTTTCTTACACTTCCTTCTCTCTTCTTGGTCATCATCTTCTTATCTTTCTCCTTCTCTTCCTTTTTCAAAGATTTATTTACTTGTTTGAAAGGCAGAGTTAGAGACAGAGAAACAGATTTTCCATCTGCTGATTCACTCCCCCAAATGGACGCAAGGGCCAAGGGCTGAGCCAGGCTGAAGCTGGGAGCCTGGGACTTCATCTGGGTCTCCCATCTGGGTAGCAGGGGACCCATGCACTTGGGCCACCTTCTCCTGCTTTTCCAGACACATTAGCAGGGAGCTGGATTGGAAGCAGAGCAGCTGGGACTTGAATGGGCATTCGAATGGGGTGCTGGAATCGCAGGCAGCAGTTTAATCCCATGATGCTGGCACCCCCTTCTCTTCCTAATTTTAGTAATGCCCCTTCCTCCATCACTGCAGTCTTCTCTACAGCTGGTTGTTGTCTGCAGAAGTTCTAGCTGATGGATCATGAAAAGCAGTGATATAAACATACGTTTATTGGTATTGCTTGTTCTCCAGGTCCCCTCTACCCCCTCCTCCTAGACGCTACTGGTCATCTAATTTCGATCATGCAGATGAAGGTGACACTCTAGACAATGGTGGAATAAGAAGTTAGGAAGATCCCAGGGTCTTTGACGATGTCCTGGAGCAGAGCCATCCACCTGTCTTGAACTGTCTGCTTATCTCTTTGGACTGCTACCTGTGAAGAAAATACACTTCTGGGTTTGTTCTAAAGCCATTTAATTTGGGGATTTTTTGTTTTGTTGTTGTTACTGAAATCACTATTTCAAAAACAGAGCGTTATTTGCCCACTGGACTAAGAGGATAATTCCTAAGCTACCTTGGAAATTGCTGTAGCCCTGGCTTCCGGCCCTCTCAGGACATTAAGATCTGCTGAGGCAGTCCTGCCCCCTGCTTGTAAACCTGAACGCCGCAGCCCCAGTCTTGCCCCGGCCTGGTGGAGGCGTTGGCCTCGTCCAGTGCTCCCTCTTTTGTGGCAGGGATTCGCGGGTGTGGTGTGGGCCACTGACAGTCACTTGGTGGCAAAGATTTTTCCAGTGCAGTTCCTCTACAGCTTCTGAAATGTATCAGTTACATGAAGTGTTCATCCTCTCTTTCAATGCGAATTGAATCTCTGGGACACCAAATAATTGATGAGGGGAAGTTTCTCTTTTAGCAGTATTCCACGAATAATTGAAGAAGGTCTGATAGATTTGGACTTTCACCATTTTTCAACTCCTAATAAATTAGTGAGTCTGAGCAATGGCCATCCATGGATGCTCTCATCACAGAAAGAGAGACAACCATGTATTATGTGTCTCCTGATGGTGAAACATTTCCAAATAATGTGACTAACCAGTCTGTACATGTAACTACCTGCTTACAGATTGACTCCTGATTGACAGGAATGCAGAGAACAGAGGAACACCTTCAGTGACCTCATAAGGGTCCATCAGCAAAATCCAGTCCATGAGAACCAGTCAGACAAATGATCTGGTTTACAATGCAAGGTGCGATGCAGGGGAACCTACAGATTAAACAGACTTGAGAAGCACGTGAACCAATCACATGTGGGGAATGTATTTGTATGCTGGGTTAAACAAACTAAAACCATCAAGGGGACAATTGAGCAAAGCCAGGCATTATCGGGACATTTGATTAGATTAAAACTTATTTTTTTTTAAGGTATGATACAGATTGTAATAGAATATTAGAAACAATGAAAACATAGAGAAGGTTTTTAAATAATTAATAGGGTAGAATGTAGGATTTTGTGTAATGAGTCTGTAGGGCCTAACTTTAAATGAAGGAAAAGTTCTCCAAGTCTTTGAATTAGGAAAATGACAGAGTAGTAAGATAGGAATGGGGAGAAGGGAAGTGCAAAGTTCTTCTAAGAAACTTCTCAAGTATTTCAGAAAGCAGAAGTCTCAGATTAAGTAACTATCCAAACAGCAATAAATTATGAAGATAAACAGACTTGTAGATTAGATTGCATTTTATAGACTGTTATAACTTTCCTGAAACACAGACCTCTTAAAAATGTGTTTGTATGAATACCGTTTCTAAGCCTCATTTAACAATGCTGCTGTATTTTCTGTGTAAGTTTTCAGTCTCCACACTGTACAGGAGGATAAGATTGTCTAATTCTTTAGAGATAGCAGACTGGGCTGAGTTTCACTAGCAGTTTGAATGATCAGAGTTTTTAAGACTGAGCCATGAAATACTATCAGTTAACTTTAAGACAAAAGTCTCTGGGAAGAAGCTGAAAGTATAACACAGAAAAAGGCAACTAAATGAAATACCTGGTCCTTAATTAGATGCCAGATTGAAACAACAAATCTGGTGGTATTCTCATTATAGGGACAAGTGGGGAACTTTTAATATGGGCTAAATATTAAATGACAGTTTGTGCCAATGTCAAGTTTCCTGAGCAGGATCATTGGGATTGCTGCAGTAACGGAGAACAACCTTGCTCACAGGGGATACATACAAAGGGTCAGGAAGCCCAGAACCAACTCTAAAGGGCTCAGAAAAAGTGTGTATAAATTATATTGCAGCAGCAGGAAAGTAAGGATCTTCCCCCTACTTGTAAGCATGCAGAACACTCAACAACTGGTAAAGCTAGAGGGAGGGCACATGGGTATTCACAGCCCTGCTCTTGGGGAGAAAAGACTTTAGCAAATGGAGTGTGACAGATGCCATGCTTGTGAGATAATGCTAAATTCAAAAAGGCAGAACACAGTTGAATGTAACAGCAAAGAGAAAATGTAAATACAGATGTACTAAAACAGTGCTGGTGATTATATATCAGGGAAGTAACATTATGGGTAATTTTTCTGTCTTTTCTCTGAACTTTGTGCCTTGAGATTTATACAAATACTTGTTCATTATTTATTTTAAACATTTTTTATCTTGATATATTTCAAATATCTATAAGTAGAGTGAGCAGTGTAAGAATTCCTATGTACCCACCACCCAGGCATGGCAATATTTGTAGGTTTCTCAACCAGATGTTTTTTGATTATTTTTAAAAGGATTTGTTTATGTATTTGAAAGGCACAGAAAAAAAAAAAAGAGTGGCAGAGAAGGGCGGGGGCGGGTGGAGAAAGAGAAAGAGAGAGAGAGAAAATCTTCCATCAGCTGGTTCACTCCCCAAATGGTTCACTTCCCAAATAGCCAAGGAGCCGGGAGCTTCTTCCAGGTCTCCCACATGGGTGCCAGGGGCCCAGTACCTGGGCCATCTTCTGCTGTCCTCAGTGCATTAGCAGGAAACTGGATCCGGAGTGGAGCAGCTGGGGCTCAAACAGGCTCTCCATCATAGGATGCTGTCGCAAGCGCTGGCTTGACAACCTGCTGCACCAGGACACCAGCTCCCATGGTATGCTTTTAAACCATTGCCGACTTCCAGGAAAGGAGGGAACAGGGCAGACATGACAGTCTGAAGGACCCATTGCCAAAATACTAGCTGACCCTACATAAAGTCCAACAAATAGTGATTTTCATGCCTTCCCACTGGGAAGTAAGATACATCTCCAAGTTTAAAAAGCAGAAAAGCCACGAAACCTGCAAGCTGAAACTCGAGCAGGAAGCAGGGATTGTAAAGAAGCTGAGAGGCCAAGTGTCCTGTGAGCAGTCTTAGAACTGGATCTGGAAGCTAAGCGGGCAGCCTTTCTCGAGGTGGGCCAGCCGAACCCAAGACTTTGGCATTCAACGAAGACCCTGAAGGCAGCGAGCCGTCCCCGGACAGTCGCACCCTCTGTTCTGGGCAGAGACAAATGCCAGTCCTCTTGGGAAGAGGGTAACACAACCCTCAGATTCCCCCACACAGTAATTTCAAAAAAGTACAATAAACACGCAGCAAAAAAGAAAATAAAAAGAGAGACCAGATGTGTGGAAATAAACCACCAGGAGTGAGAACGAGAAGCAGTAACGAACCCCAGATGTGAAACTTGGTGAGGAATGGGAAGCAGGAAGGGTTAAGAGTAGTAGAAGGTGGGATAGTTTGTGTTTTTTAACAACATTTCCTCAGAATGGAGTAAATGGAGAGACACACTTGAGGAGATAATGGCTGAGAACTGTCCGGAAGTGATGTGTCATGAATTCGCAGCCACAAGATGGACAGCCAAATGCACTGAGGAGGAAAAATAAGAAGCGGACATCACAGCAAAACTGCCAGATGGCAAAGACAGCGAGAAGATGCTACTGACCGCAGAGGGGCAGATAGGGCCGTGACCTTCCAGTGTGTCTAGACCTCTTCTATGTGGGAAGACTGCACCGTCTCACACACGCTTCATTTTAGGTGTATTTATGAGACATGACTGGCCAATGAGCTGTGAGCGGGAGTGATGTGAGTCATGGGTAGTTGAAACATTTAAGAGCCAGTGCTTGATTCTTCTTTTCTGTGTCCTCTGTTCAGGCGGTTCTGAGAGCGTAGGTCGATGTGCAGGAGCTGGAGGGTAGCAGGCGGCATGCTGTGCCAGTATCCGGAGAACACCTGCTTTCACTAGTGCCTATCTCTGCTGCAGATTTCACACTAGTGAGAACTTAACTTCCATTGTGTTAAACCACTGGGAATGGCCTACAGTACAAAGAACCTTGGTTTTCTTCGGGGGTGGGGGAGTAAACAGAAAACACTGCATCCATGTGCAGCAAAGACGCCGGCGTCGGTGACAGGAAAGATGGCAGTGCGTGCCATACAGGGGACAAACAGCTGACAAAACCACAGACTGTGCTGCCTGGGAAGGCAGATCATCTGCTCCCACACACTAAGTTTCAGGAGTGGGGAAGAGATTGGGAAACAAAGTTGCTAGCTAGGGTGATTTTTATTCTCTTTATCAAGATATTAAATAGAAACCTGAGTTCTGCAAAGAAGCAAAACAGAGAATTCCAACAGTCAGGGACTTAGGGTGCTGAAGAGGTAATTGCTTCTTTGAAGACTGAAAGATAAAGTTGAGAAAAATTTTGAATATTGGGAACCATTAAAATTTAGCCTTGAGACAAGGATCATATTAAAAGTATGGCCACAATATTCATTGTAAACACTTCAAATGGATTAAGGGACTTCAGGGAAAATATCAAATGAAGAGTACAGTGCCCAAGGCCCGTCACTAGGCTAATCCCCGGCCTGCGGAGCCGGCACACCGGGTTCTAGTTCTGGTTGGGGCACCGGATTCTGTCCTGGTTGCTCCTCTTCCAGTCCAGCTCTCTGTTGTGGCCAGGGAATGCAGTGGAGGATGGCCCAGGTCCTTGGGCCCTGCACCCACATGGGAGACCAGGAGGAAGCACCTGGCTTCTGGCTTTGGATTGGCGCAGCACGCTGGCTGTAGTGGCCATTTTGGGGGTGAACTAACAGAAGGAAAACCTTTCTCTCTGTCTCTCTCTCACTGTCTAACTCTGCCTGTCAACAACAACAACAACAACAAAACAAAGAGTACAGTGCCCAGGAAAATCTTAGCGGGAGGAGATTTGGAGAAAAGACCCTGAGCACGTGACTCTTCCATCCACGCCAGGAGGAGAGGCACTGTGGGTAGCGCATGCGCGCCAGGCTGCCTGCATTAAAGAAAGTATGGGGCTGCAGATGGAGTGTGTGTGGGGTGTTTTTTTCTCTTTTCAAAAAGAGTGCTTTACTGCCAGAGAACTCTGAGCCTAGATCAACGGAAACACTAACTGGCTGACTGTTCAAGACTTAAGTGACTCTCGTGTTTCCCACCATCTGTGCTAGAGAACGGCCACGCGGGCCCCTAAGAGGCTTATTCAGCTGCCACCATCCCGGCCCTCACGCCTTCAACTGGAACGCGGACAGGAGAGGACTCTCTCCAGGGGCTAAGAACGACCTGGATGAACGACCAGAAGCAGATCATAATGAAACCTTCCACCCCACACTAGGACGCCCTCAAACTGCCTGGTTGGAGTCAGGAATTGCCATAGCCGATGGCTCCTCTGTGTCTCCCATTCTTCCCTGTCCTGTGAGGAGTGCTGTTCCCTGTGCTGGAATCCACCCCTCCAAATCTCAGCCCAGCTTCTAAAAGCCAGCTCATTCGTTACCATTCTAGAATCCCTCCCTGTTATGCCAGAGAACCTCTCTCTGTGTGTCTCTCTGTCACACAAAGAACCCCCCCCCCTTGCTCACATGCACACACACACACACACGCTCTGCACTTCCCGAACTCTCCTGCCATTGCCCTCATCCCCTAAAAGAACCATGGTTACCGAGGCCAAAGTACCAGACGCCTCGTCATCGCCGGGAAGGTCAGGATTAGGGTTGGCCCCCATCGTCCCTTGTGTCTTAGCTCAGAGCCCCTCCTCAGAGAGCTGCACCTGCCACACGCTCACAGCCCTGCTTTAGTGTCATCACCGTGCTTCCTACCGGGTGGGTGTCTCCTCCTCTGCTTGTGTCCTTGTTCTTTGTCTGGGCTGTCCCTCGATGGGTGCAAGCTTTCCTGAGAGAAGTCTCTCCCGGGTCCTAGGACAGTGCCAGCAGTCACTCAACAAACATTTGTGGAATAAACACATAACTTAGGCCTTTGTTACCCCATCTCCTGGTTTACTGGGGAGAGGCGCTCGGCAGAGGGTTCTCACGAATTAGTGACGGTGTCAGGACTCAAACCACAGTCTCCATAGGCTCTTTGAAAATGTGGGCGGATGAAGGAAAGGCCACGCATTTCAGTTCCCTTGCTGCAGAATGCTGACCGCTCCGTAGGTGGCGCCCGCGGCACTCATTTAGGTCCAGAGAGTCCTGAGCGCTTGGGACACGGCTAATGCTACGGGAAGGTTTTCATGAGCAGCAAGATATTTGTAGTCTTACATGGCCTCTCCACTGACCATTCATTCATCAGTTGTGAAGGAGGACAAAAAGCAGACAGTGGAGAAATCAGATAGCGCCTTGGTTGTGTGAACAAAATAACATCACCAGTCAGGGGCAGGTGGGCCTGCTCAGTGGCTCAGCGCGCAGGCAGGTGAGATCCGCCATGAAGCACCATCGCCTGCACAGTAGTGTGGCCAAGGACACGTAACCTGAAGCTAACCCCAGGGACACATCTGTTAAACAAAACATGAGAAATATTACATTAGGTAAAGGCAGGGAGGGGGGACTGGATTCCTAACAAATGACCCCATCATTTAAGACAAAGACAAGCCACGAGCATGTGGCAGGTGGAAGCAGGCTGAAGAGATCTGGGGGCTGAATGCCACGACTGATCCCCACCCTGGATCAGGGGTCCTGGAGCGGAGGGGGGAATGCGATTGGGTCAGCTGACAAAGCAGGCGTATGGCCAGCTGACTGTGCTGATGTGCGAACGTTGATAACTGTGCTGTGGTTATGTGACAGAATGTCCTTATTTTTTAGGGAATATGTATGGGAGTATTTAGAAAGAAAAATCCATACTTTATGTCATGTAACCGGCAAATGGTACAGAAAAAAAACCTACAGATTTTTAAAATTTTTAATTTTATTTGTTTGAAAGAGTGACAGAGAGAGGTGGAGACAGAGAGAGGGGTTTCCTCCGATACGGAGGTGGAAAGTATCAGACTCCTCAAGTGGCCTAGGCTGGAGGGAGCCGGGCTGCCCTCATCCACGGCTGGAAAATACCCCGAGGCGCAGGAGTGAGGGCGGTGGCGAGGCAATGGGGGCCTCTGATGGGAAGCAGTCCAGCCCTTCCGCCCAGGCGCCTGGTATCTGAGGGATCCAGCAGGGAGGGGTAAAGCCTTGGCTGAGTGGGGACAGAGGACGTCACTGTGCTTTCTGTGGCTGCAGCTTCCTGGAGTGACGCGGTCCATCTTCCCCGGAGCCCGGGCGTGCTGGGCACCCCGCATCCTCAGGAGTCTCCCCATCTTCCAATGGTTTACTACTTTCCATTAAAGCAGCAAAATTGGAGGCCAGGTGACAGGAGGTGGGATAGTTTCCCTCCTCCTTGGGATAACTTCTGGTGGCTTTCCCCCAGGCTGCAAACCCTCCACCTGTGAGCCGAGGGCCTTCAGCCCTGGCCCCGGGCTGGAATCTGGCCTGGGTGCCTCTCACCCACACTCCAGCTCTTTTATGGACAAACCCTGGGACAAGCTGTGCTAATTGCCTCTGTGCTTGGGCATGCTGACAAACCTCAGCTCTGACTTCTCGTCCTTAAATGCCAAACAGCTTGATAGGGCATCATAGCAATGGTGTTACCATAGAATGTTTAAGTACACAACACACAACACACAAAGTTGCCAGTGGTGACGTCAGTCATTACAGGAACGGAATGAGAGCAGATTGCTGTGTGGCAACAACCCGAGACCAGACTCAGTTCCCTGGCAGTGTAAAGAGGCTGTCGTGTCAGTGGCCACGGTGTTGCAATCCATCATCTCGCTGAAAATTGATGACTTCAGCTATGGTAACTAGCCGTAATATTTAGTGCAGCTGCCTCGAACCACTTGAATATGTCAAAAAACTTTTTGCCTAAGGCGTTATATCAAGAGCTCCTCCAAGAAAACCCAGGACCTCCAGGTATATATTTTAGGGATTTTTACTTTCTTGCGTAGCTTTTCTGGTTCCTCTGTATGCACATTAGTGACACTTGCACACTGTAAATTGTATTTATCTATTGATTAGTCTAACTGCCAGGCACTGTGCTAGGCGCTGCATACAAGAAACAAGCAAAGGGGCCAGGTCCCACTGTCTTGGAGCTTCACTTGTGGTGAAGGAAGAAGGGACGTGAACAGGATACTTTTAGATGGTGTTAAGTGTTCTAAGACGATAAAGCAGGGTAACGTGAGGGACTGAAGGTAGAGAAACCAGGGAAGACTTCTCTGAGGAGGTGTCAAGTAAGCTGCGGGAACAGAGACTCAGAGCCAGAGGAGAGAGGGAGTGCAAAAGAGTTGAAGCAGCTTAAAATGAGAAGACACAAGTTGCAATGTGCACGTGAAACTGCAGAGTTAGACACAGTTGTTAAAGCAGGGCTGCAAATTCAGGCCCCATCTTTCGGGAAGCCAAGGTGGAAAGGAAATGTGATTCATCTCCTACTTTGCTTTGTTCATGAGGAAGAAGCATATTGGTTTCTCAAGGGGAAAAAAAAAAGCTGTCTTTTTTCTGGCACTCAGGATTAAAACAGACTTCCTGCCTGAAGCTTCCTAGAGCTACATAGAGTGATCTTGTTAGTGTGGCAGGTTCCTCTCCACACAGTCGCTCCGATCCTGATCCCGGAACCTGCAAGTGTGTTACCACGCATGCAGGAGGCATTCTCCAGTCCCAGAACGGGGGGATTGTCTCAGAGTTTTGGGGGCATGCCCGACCTAATCACCCAGGTCCTTAAAGGTCACAACCTTTCCCAGCTAGAATCAGAGGAGGATGTGACCTCAGAAACTGGTCCTAGGCATCCAATGTCTCGGGCTTTGAAACTGGAGGAACAGGTTCTCAAACCCAGGACTTTGGGCAGCCTTTTCAAGGCTGGGTAGGTCGAAGAAAGGTTGTTCCCCAAGCCTCCAGAGAGAGACCCAGCCCTGTTGCTGGTGCTGACTGTAGCCCGGTGGGACCCGAGTTGGGCTTCTGTCCTATGGAACTTCAAGACGATGAACTTAGACTTCTACTGAGTGTTGGTCACTTACCACAGCCGTATAAAACCAATACAATTAGTTTCATTTTGGTGACAATAAAAACTCACTTGAACATCTAAGCAAAAAGGCGCACTTCACTATGAAGCCCTGGAAATCGTGCATGGACTTCGAAGGCAAGTCATTTCAGGAAGTACAATGACTGGGCATGGACAGCTGTCAGACTCTTTTGGTCTCTTCTCTCTGTGGATCATTTTCAGCTTTCCTGTTCTCTCTTGTTTTTCCCTGCAGCCTGGTTCTCTGCATTTCTCCAAACCACAGAGTAGGAGAGGATGTTCGTGGTCGACTCCTGCTTCCCTGTGTTAATGATGTCCTATGTTTACATGGGAGCCAGGGAGAGACTGAAATGCCGGCGTCGCAGTTCCACACTCTTTGGAGCAGGATCAGATTGGCTTGCTTTGAGTCAGGGATCAACTATTAGAGCAACAACAGTAGCCAGGAGACTTGGATACCTTGTCTGAGGAGCCAGGGCAAATTTCTAGAAAAAGACATTTTGCCTACACAGCTATTTTTTTTTTTAATGCAATCTGCAATTCATTTGGAGATCAATAAACCATTTAGCAGGTAGGGACCACCATTAAAAAGATATAAAAATCAGCAGGGTGCATAACATGTGGTATGGGTAATGTTTTATAAAACCTCAGTTATTAAACACACAGCTACATATGCCCTGGGTGATAATGTACACCATATTTCTTTCGGTGGGTTATGATCCAAAAACTTTGAAAAACCTGTGCTGGACACTCTGGTAGGATTGTGCTACAGGTTGTAATAAGCATGGTTCTTAAAAGACTCCGTCTGGTGAATGCAGAGGTGTCGTGAGTACTTTTTAACAATAGTGTCTTACAGCAACGGCGTAAGCGAGGAAATGGCGTGAGACCACGAGCGTGACCTGGCGCAGGCAGTTTTACGAGGGCGAAGACACACACAGAGCTTCCCTGACAGGGGAGAGCTTAGTCCAGTGGCTCCCAACCTGGCTTTGTGGCAAACTCTACTTAAACTCCTTTTCAAACTGATTTCACGGGATCTATTCATTCAGAATTGCTGCAGGTGTAACCTGGGCGTCTGCGTTCAAGCACAAGATAAAGCAAAACAAACAGAACTGCTCCGATGTCTCTGCTCCGAAGTCAGGTTTGGGAATCAGCGGCGCAAGGCCGATCAGGGTGGAGGTCATCTCTGGGCCTTTCAGACAATTCTCCCTGAGTGCGGTGTCTCCCAACCAGGCTCCCATTAGGCATTGCGAAGTAGGCAGGAGGACGTCATTTCCTGGAAAGGGACTGGAATGTAAGGCTTCAAGGCGGCCCTCACACTTCACGGCTGATTGGAGGCGAAGGTGGAATTCTTTCTCCTTTTGTGGACCTGGTGGCTCTGACACTCTTGGTTTGGATACACGGCCATGGTGCAGAGTTGGGGAATGGGGCAGGGAAGGAGGGATGCAGAGAGAGAGGGTTGCAAACTAGCCCCTTGCTAGACTACAGTTCTCTCCACCTCTCCGAAGCAAGCTGTGGCCAGGACCCCACAGTTCTCCCGGATAGAGTGCGGCCGGGGGCTCTTTGCGCTTGAAACGTTTTCCAAATTGAAGCTACTAGTCATGCATTTCGAGCTTTTTGGAGAACAGAACAGGAGGAAGCAGTTGCCAAATATACCCCTACCTCTAAGCCATAAAACGAACCAGACTGGCTATCAATCAAATTCATTTTAGAGGACATCTGGCCTCGAATAATTGGGCTAGAACTGGGGGAGTTCATTTCTTCCCACAGCTGCTAGAGCGCAGAAGCCCTTCCTGGCTCAAGTCAATAGGTATATTAGCATACAGCTGGAGACCCCCCTTTCCAGCCCCGCTGGCAGGGGGTTACCGTGGCCTCCTCGCGGAGGTCTGTGGTGCGAACATATTCCCGGGAATTGTCATTTGATCTATCAGGAGCCTCCTCAGCCCCTCGGTGGAGACAAAAACTCCAAGCAGCCCTACTCAGATCATTCCCGTATTTTCTTTCCTTTCCTTTCCTTTTTTTCTCTCTTTCTCTCTCTCTCTTTCTCCTTTTGCCGTTGGTTCACCCTCCAATGGCCGCCGTGGCCGGCGTGCTGTGGCCGGCGCACCGCGCTGATCCGATGGCAGGAGCCAGGTGCTTCTCCTGGTCTCCCATGGGGTGCAGGGACCAAGCACTCGGGCCATCCTCCACTGCACTCCCTGGCCACAGCAGAGAGCTGGCCTGGAAGAGGGGCAACCGGGACAGAATCCGGCGCCCCGACCAGGACTAGAACCTGGTGTGCCGGCGCCGCAAGGCGGAGGATTAGCCTAGTGAGCCGGCGCCGGCCCATTCCCGTATTTTTAACCCAGCTCCGCACCCAGTTCGTCGCAAGGCCTGCAGCCCCAGCTTCCACTGGCTGGGCCCCGAGCGATATGATTGGCATGGCCATCGCACTCTTACGCTTACGAAGCTGCCCTCGTCTGTGAACACCGGCTGCTTCTCGGTTGCAGCCGGGATTCTCAGGCCGGTCCCTAGGAGGAGGTGCCCGCCGCGTCGCCTCGGAGCGCACGCTGGGCACGCGGGCGCCGTTGTGCGGTCCGCGCCTCCCAGCCAGCGGGGCGGCGGGAAGAAGGGGCTTCGCGCCCGCCGTCGCGCTTTGTCCCCGCGCGGCCCCCGTCCACTTCCCCACGGGTGCTCCGCCGGCCGCGAAAGTTTCTCCAGGTGCGGGATTCCGGGCTGGGCTACGTGTCGTGCCTGCCGGAGGCCAGTCCGCCCGCCGGCCTGGGTGAGTGGTCGGTCCCTAAGGTCGCCCCCGGAGGCCGGTCCAGCGGGAGGGGCGGGCGGCCCGGAGCGGCAGGCCGAGGCTGTTGCCATGGCAACGCGCGGGGGCAAACCGGCCTCTTGGGCCTCCGGCTGCGGCTCGGCGGGCGGCCGGGCTGTGGAGTCCCCGCCGCTGGGACTCCATTCCCCCGGGGCCGGCGCTCGGCGTGGGCCGCCCTGGCTGCCCCGGTTCCTCTCTACCCCATCTCGGGACGTGAACCTTTTTGAATGTTTAATGCGAATTTACCTTAGGGTAAGTGTGTGCGGCAGGTAACATCTTCAGCAGGTCTGAAGGTGCGTTTCTCTCGTAGCACCTCATAGGGTGATTCTGTCTGTCCCCGCTCCCAGCGGGTGCACACGGGGGTGAAGAGGCTGGCTCTGTGGCTAGGCCATCGAGGCCCTGTGCCTTAGTTCAGTTTCCTAAATGCTGATTGTGATGGGGCACACAGCTGGGGGCTCCGCTTAGCGGTTTTGTGATGGGTGAAGGCCCAGCGCTGGAGAGTGAGTTTAAGGGACATTTGCGTGCCGACAGCGGCCTGATCCTCCTGGGCTCGCATCACCAGCCAGGACCAGCCGGGGAGGACCCCTGCTCACGGCTGCCTGCCCAGCAGCTCCACTGGCGGGCCCCGCGGAGGGCTCTGCCAATGGGAAGAAACATCCTCAGGGTTAACTATGTCTCCAAACCAAATCTCAAATCCGTCTGTTTATTTCTCTACCACTGTCACCTAGAACAAGCTGCACTCACCTGTTGCCCAGTGTCTTGTAGTATCCTCCTAACTGGTCCTAAGGCGTTCGCTTTATCCTTTCACTAGTCCCAGCCTTTTATTTTTTAATTTTTTTTTTTTTAAGATTTATGTGAAAGTCACAGTTACACAGAGAGAGAAGGAGAGGCAGAGAGCGAGAGAGGTCTTCCATCTGCTGGTTCACTCCCCAGTTGGCTGAGCTGATTGGAAGCCAGGAGCCAGGAGCCTCCTCCAGGTCTCCCACGCAGGTGCAGGGACCCAAGGACTTGGGCCATCTTCTACTGCTTTCCCAGGCCACAGCAGAGAGCTGGATCGGAAGTGGAACAGCCGGGACTTGAACCGGCACCCATATGGGATGCCGGCACTGCAGGTGGTGGCTTTACCAGCTGCACCACAGTGCCGGCCCCTAGTCCCAGCCTTTTAAAAAGTTAGATTGTGCTTGATTGTACTACACTCCTCTGTGTTCTTAGGATAGAGTTGCAGCTCTAATGTGGCTTAAAACTTGGGTGACCATATGCTTTATTATCCAGGACCATCATAGTTCTTTGTTTTATTTATTTATTTGAGGGGTAGAGCTACAGACAGAGAGAGGGAGAGACAGAAAGGTCTTCCATCCGCTGTCACTCCCTAAATGGCTGCAACTGCTGGAGCTGGGCCAATCTGAAGCCAGGAACCAGGAGCTTCCTCCAGGTCTCCCACGTGAGTGTAGGGACCCAAGGACTTGGGCCATCTTCTACTGCTTTCCCAGGCCATAGCAGAGAGCTGGATCAGAGGAGGGTAGCCAGGATTCAAACTGGCACCCTTATGGGATGCCGGCACCACAGGTGCCACAGCGCTGGTCACCAAGATATTTGTGATGATAAAAGAGAATGCTGTTATTTCTATGGGGACTGGGGAGAAGGCTGCACTTGGGACTGTCCCTCAGACAGCCTGGGGCACGTGGTTACTCAGCACTGGCCCTCTTTCCCATCCTTTGTTACCGTTGTCCCCGGCACTGTAGGTTCTTTGCACGCGCTCTGCTCCCTGCCCGCGTGCTCTTCCTGTCACTCTGTCATTAGCCCTTGTGCATCCGGCACAAATGTTGCCTCAGGAAAACAGCCCCTTGCTGCTCTGTCGTTTAATACAGCTTCCAGTCCTCTCTCCTTATGTCGCCTGCCACAATTGATGGCATGTGGCTGGTGCATATTCTGTAGTTAATAAATACTCGAATGTTTGAATTTTAAGCATTTCCCCATTTCATTAAATGATCTCTGGAAGTGTCACAGGGTGGTTAGGTGGCACCGACTTCTGGGCCAGCCTGCTGGAACTGGCTTCCAGCACCACCACAATTTCTTATTTGAAATTTATGGGACTGGCTGCGTTTTACAATTCAAAATATTTCAGTTTATAGAAAGATGACCTGGGATAGACACTGTGTGACGTCTAGTAGGGTCTGGGGCAGCACCCTGTAATTAAACACATGAACTTTTATTTAATAAAATATTTACTCCAAGTAGGATAAAGATGATAAGTGGTTTCACATGAAGTTTTCCCAGCAACTGGGTTTATCACAAATTTATGGAAACATTTTGTTTTCAGAGCTTTTTGGGTTTTTGAATCTCAGATAAAGACTTGCAGCTCTGTCTTAGTGTAAGTGGAGCCCATCCCGTAACTTCTCCGTCCCTCAGATTCCTCAGCTGGGAGGTGGAGGTCATTCTGGCACTGACCTGTCTCAGGTTCTAAGTCATGTTTTGAGGGGTAAATGAGTTAATACATGTTAGGTGCTTAGCATAGTGAATGGTCTTTAGTGTCAGCTCATGTCATTAAAAAAAAATTATTTGAAGCAGTTTGGCAGGTAAAGGTGGGGTGCGAGTGAGAGAGAGAGAAAAAGAGAGAGACAAGAGAGAGGGAGTGAGCAGAAGCGAGCACTTTCGTGCACTGGTTCATTCCCTAGATGGCTGCAACAGCTAAGTCTGGGCCAGACTGAAGCCAGGACCCAGGAACTCCATCCAGGCTGCCTTCCGTTGCTTTCCTGGATCAGAAGCAGAGTAGCTAAGACTGAAACAGGCACGCAGATATGCGGCACCAGTGTAGCAAGCAGAGGCTTAACCCCTGTGCCACAACAGGGACCCCATGCCATTTATTTTAGTTTTTTAAAGTATCTTTAACAATTTTTTATTTTGGCTTATTTTAATTTGATTTGAAAGGCAGAGGTGCAGTGGGAGACAGAGACAGTCCCAGTGTCCTACATGGGTGTCAGCATCCAGCTACATCTGCCCCACCTGCTGCCTGCTCGTATGTACACTAGCAGGAAACTGGATCTGAAGTGGAAGAGCTGGGACTTGAACCAGGCACTCTGATGTGATGTGCGTGTCTCAAGAGGCATCTTAACTGCTATGCCCAACATCTATCCCATCATATCATTTTTGTTGTCCCCATAATCATACCATGGATGAAATAAGAGTTAATTGCAATTTACTTATTGTTGGATATTTGTATTTCAAGTATAAAATATGGCAATGAGTATCTTTATACTTAAATACTTTCATTACATTATTTATTTATTTATTTTTGACAGGCAGAGTTAGACAGTGAGAGAGAGAGACAGAGAGAAAGGTCTTCCTTCCATTGGTTCATGCCCCAAATGGCCACTACGGCTGGCGCACTGTGCCAATCCAAAGCCAGGGGCCAGGTGCTTCTCCTGGTCTCCCATGCGGGTGCAGGGCCCAAGTACTTGGGTCATCCTCCACTGCCTTCCCAGGCCACAGCAGAGAGCTGGCCTGGAAGAGGGGCAACCGGGACAGAATCCGGCGCCCCGACCAGGACTAGAACCCGGTATGCTGGCGCCGCAGGCGGAGGATTAACCTAGTGAGCTGCGGCGCCGGCCAACATTTTTTATTTCTTAACATCAATTCCTAAAAATGAAATTATGGCATCAAAATACAGGAACATTATTAATGCTCCTGAAACATTGAAACTTACTGCCTTACATCTTCAGAAAGATTATGCCAATTTACAGTCCCACCATCAGTTTTATGAAACCCATGCTAACATTGTTTTTATTTTTAAAAAAACTTTGCTAATGTCACAGATAAAAAGTATACCTCCTTATTTTAACTCATATCTGTCATTATTAATGTGGTCAAGCATTTAAAAAAATCTCGTTGCTGGCTATTAGATATTTCTTTTCTATGAAAGGCCTGTATGAGCTTTTTGTTGATTTTTTTTTATTGGAGTCTCAATTTTGTCCTTATCAGTTGTGTAACTGTTGGCTTTCTGTCTTCCCCAGCCAGGGCAGGAGCTAGTGTGCTCGGCGTTAGCTGGAGTTAGTTGGAAGGTAGCCCTGGAGCCTGGGGCAAGTTGTTACTTGTCTGCAGGCTACTAAGCAAGAGAAAACAGTCTCAGGGGCTGGGGCTGGGGAAGCGTTTGGAGCTTGGAAGCAGGAGAGCATCCAGGTAGCAGGCAGAGGATCAGGGCAGACGGGGAGGGGCACAGTGAGCCTCACACCTGGGAGAGAGAAGTGTGACCCTGTTATTGTAGGTACACTGTGGGGAGGAGGTGGGCTGCCGGGCCCATCCTGGCCCCCGCTGCTTCATGTGCACTCCTCCCTCCTACAGTGAGGATATTAGCCTTTGCTTTGACATGGGGGCATTTTCCATACACCAACCTGTCCATTTAATTTATAATGATTCTTGATTGATAGACGCTAAAGTAATTTTAATGTTGTCTGCCTATTAATCTTTTCCTTTGCGATTCATTGCTTTTATATATAGAAAATCCTTTCTATGCAGAGACCAGGTATCTGTTTTCTTTAAGAATGTTACTTGGTGAGGTCAGCAAGTCGGGAGGTAAAGAGTAGGTGAGAGAGAGGTGAGTAGTGTGGTGTCTAATAAAAAACCTAACAGATGAGGTGCAAAGGGTGATACTCATGCCATCTTCACGTCTCTTTGAAGATGGAAGAAAAGCGAGACTGAAGAAGGCTCAGTCTCTGGCAGTGTCTGTTATGCATTGTGAATTTGTAGAATGTTAGCCTTAGAGACTTCTATCTTTCTAAAAGGGAAGATGTGATCTTTGGAAGGTTATTCTACTTCTCATGATCCTGTATGGTGTTTCACCCACAGCTGTTACATATTGAGAAACAATTTCCCTGTTTTTAGAAAGAGGCTTAAAATGGAAAATGTAACAAAATAATTTGCCAAGTTTCCTGGCATTGATAAATTGGTATGTATTAAGATGCATTTCAGGCCGGTGCCGTGGCTCACTAGGCTAATCCTCCACCTTGCGGCGCCGGCACACCGGGTTCTAGTCCCGGTCGGGGTGCCGGATTCTGTCCCGGTTGCCCCTCTTCCAGGCCAGCTCTCTGCTGTGGCCAGGGAGTGCAGTGGAGGATGGCCCAGGTGCTTGGGCCCTGCACCCCATGGGAGACCAGGAGAAGCACCTGACTCCTGCCTTTGGATCAGCACGATGCGCTCGGCGTGCGGCGGCCATTGGAGGAACGGCAAAAAGGAAGACCTTTCTCTCTGTCTCTCTCTCTCACTGTCCACTCTGCCTGTCAAAAAAAAAAATAAAAAAAGATGCATTTCACCAGAATTTTCCTTCCTACTGAACTCCAACATACATTAGTGAGGCTAATTTTGTTTTGCCTGGATTTGTGTTAGGGTTCTAGCCTGTGAAGAATGGACAGCATATTGTTAAACTGTACTAATGTATCTTTTTTTTAAATTATAGTGGATTTTTTTCCTGTCTTTTTTTTTTTTAAAGATTTGTTTATTGATTTGACAGGCAGAATCACACTCACACACACACACACACACACACACACACACGGGGGAGGGGGGAGAGACAGGGAGAGAGAGAGAGAGATCGACTATCTGTGGGTTCACTCTCCAAATGGCTTCAGCAGCTGAGACTGGGCCAGGCTGAAGCCAGGAGCTGGGAACTCCATCCTGGTCTCCCATGTGAGTGGGAGAATCCCAGGAACCTGGGCCATCGTCCACTGCTTTCCCAGGCACATCTGGGGAGCTGGATCGGAAGCAGAGCACCTGCAACTCAAAGGAGCGCTCTGAAATGGGATGCCAAGGTAACAAGTGGCGAGTTAACCTGCTGTGCCACGTTTCTGGCCCCTTCTTTCTTTAATAACTAAATTGTAGGGTGCATAAAGAAACTAATTACATCTCAAATCCCTATGGTTTTATTGACCTGAGTTGTTTTAAGAAAAGTTCATAAGATGAGGGGTAGTAACTTTAGTAATAAATAGATTATCATTTCTTTCTTTCTTTTTTTTTTTTTTTTTTGTTTAGACAGGCAGAGTAGACAGAGAGAAAGAGAGAGAGAGAGAAAGGTCTTCCTCCCATTGGTTCGCCCCACAAATGGTTGCTATGGCCCGCACTGCGCCGATCTGAAGCCAGGAGCCAGGTGCTTCTCCTGGTCTCCCATGCGGGTGCAGGGCCCAAGCACTTGGGCCATCCTCCACTGCACTCCCGGGCCACAGCAGAGAGCTGGCCCGGAAGAGGGGCAACTGGGACAGAACCGGCGCCCCAACCGGGACTAGAACCCGGGGTGCCGACGCAGCAGGCAGTGGATTAGCCTAGTGAGCCGCGGCGCCGGCCAGATTATCATTTCTACATATAGTGGACTAATTATCTTTCTTTTCTTTCTTTTTTTTTTTTTTTTTTTTTGACAGGCAGAGTGGACAGTGAGGGAGAGACAGAGAGAAAGGTCTTCCTTTGCTGTTGGTTCACCCTCCAATGGCTGCTGCAGCCGGCGTGCTGCGCCGGCGCACCGCGCTAATCCGATGGCAGGAGCCAGATACTTATCCTAGTCTCCCATGGGGTGCAGGGCCCAAGCACTTGGGCCATCCTCCACTGCACTCCCTGGCCACAGCAGAGAGCTGGCCTGGAAGAGGGGCAACCGGGACAGAATCCGGCACCCCGACCGGGACTAGAACCTGGTGTGCCGGCACCGCAAGGCGGAGGATTAGCCTAGTGAGCTGCGGTGCCGGCCCCTAATTATCTTTCTTAACAACCATTGGACGTGTCAGTTTGAGTATCAGTGTACATGGTTTTTTTTTTGTTTAATTTATTTGAGAGGTAGAGTTACAGATAGAGAGAGGGAGAGACAGAGAGAAATGTCTTCCATAAGTTGGTTTACTCCCAAAATGGCCGCAATGGCCACACAGGTGCAGAGGCCCAAGCACTTGGGCTTTCTCCCACTGCATTCCCAGGCCATAGCAGAGAGCTGGATTGGAAGAAGAGCAGCTGGGACTCGAACTGGGCCCATATGGGATGTCAGTGCTGCAGGCAGGGACTTAGCCCACTAGACCACAGCACCGGCCCCAGTGAACATGTGTTATTAACATTATGATAAAGTAAGGAAAACAAATTTTCTGTTGATTAAGATAACTTGATGTAGAAATATTGTTGCTTTTTAAATCTACATTTACAAATAATATTAACTGTTAAAACATTCATATAACATTATGATGTGCCAGACACAGTTCTAGAATATTGTATAATATTTTCACTTTTACACTCTACTCTTAGTCATAAAAAGCTTTCTTGTATTATGTATTAACATAAACTGATGGTTATCTGAAAAAATGGTCATTTGGATTCACAAATATACTTCAAGGCCTATTAAAAATATTATAGAAAATGTTTATCCGGTCCCAAGGCTGAGGTGTTTGTTGGTGATTGAAAGTTCTACTCTGTTACTTGTCATTATCCTGGCTCAGTGCTCATCTGTAGTACAGAGCTCACTGGGAGAGAATCCATTTACCAGTTACCAAAGGCAGTGCAGCTGCGGCTCAGGTTTTTACACTATTTGGATTCTTTCAAATTTTTTATCTGCTCTAGGGAGCTCAACTACTAATCAGCTAAAATACTGGGAAGAAGGCAGATATTTATTCTTGGATATTTTACGTGGAAATGTAATTTTCTTCTGAGTGTTCATTATTTTGGTGTTCAGTTTATGGCAGTAAGACAATGTTTTTCATATTTGTTGTGAAAGTAAGCACCGATGTCAGCAGTGATCTTCCAGTTATCTTCTGAGTTGCTTTTCAGCCATATCTCTTAGATTATAATGTGCACACTTAACTGCTTTTTATAGTTGTACCTCACTTTTTTACTGAGATAAAATTTTCATACCATAAAATTTATCCTTTTAAAGTGAGATAGAGTTTCTGTTGGGAAATCTGCTGTTAATCTGATGGGAGCCCCATTAAAGGTGATCTGGTGTTTCTGTCTTGGATATTTTAGGATATTTTCTTTATGTTTCACTTTTTTTTATATTTTATTTTATTTAATGAACATAAATTTCCAAAGTACAGCTTATGGATTACAATAGCTTCCCCCCCCATAACTTCTCTCCCACCCACAACACTCCCCTCTCCCACTCCCTCTCCCCTCCCATTCACATCAAGATTCATTTTCAATTATCTTTATATACAGAAGATCAATTTAGCATATATTAAGTAAAGATTTCAACAGTTTGCACCCACACAGAAACACAAAGTGTAAAATACTATTCGAGTACTAGTTATAGCATTAATTATGTTTCAGTTTTGAAAGTTTATAATGTGTGTGCTGAGGATCTTTTCTGGCCATGCCTATTTGGGGTTCTCTGTGCTTCCTGTATTTGAATGTTCATATCCTTCTACAGACTGGGGACATTTTCTGCTGTTATTTCACTGAATAAGTTTTCTAAGCCACTCTTTTTCCTCCATACCTTCAGAAATTCCTAAGACTCATATATTTGATCATTTAATGGTATCCCATAGATTCCAAACACCTTCTTAATTTTTTCTTCTTCTTTTTTTTTTTGGTCTGAGAAATTTCAAAAGTCTTGCCTTTTAAATCTGATACGTTTTCTTCTGCCTCACAAGTCTGTTTTTAAGGCTTTTGAATGTAGTTTTTATTTTGACTTATGAACAGTTCATTTCTATGTATCTGCCTTATTTTTCTTCAGTATGTCTATCTCTGCAGAATTTCTCATCCAGGGCTATACAGATTTCTTTATTTCCTGTAGCTGTTTCTCTGTGTTCTTGAGTAACTTGACATTCTTTGAATTCCTTTTCAGGCATTTCGTCAGTCTCCCTTTCTTCACAGTCCAATATGCATGTATTATTGTGCTCGTTTTGAAAAGTCATATTGCCTTCCTTGTTCATGTGTCTTTTAATTTTTAAAGATTGATTTATTTATTTGAAAGGCAGAGTTGCAGAGAGAGAAAGAGAGAGAGAGAGAAAAAAAAATCTTCCATCCACTGGTTCACTCCTCAAATGGCTGCAATGGCCAGAGCTGTGCCTCTCCGAAGCCAGGAGCCAGGAGCTTTTTCTAGGTCTCCCACACAGGTGCAGGGGCCCAAGGACTTGGGCCATCTTCTGCTGCTTTCCCAGCCCAAGCAGAGAGCTGGATCAGAAGTGGAGCAGCTGGGACTCGAACCGGTGTCCATTTGCGATGCTGGCACTGCAGGTGGCGACTTCACCCGCTTTGTCACAGTGCTGGTCCTGAAGGCTTTATTTTTAGAAATGTGACTTTCTGGCTCAGTGGAGTACCTGAGACTTGTGCTGGAGTTCCAGGGGGGTGTGCTGGGTGGGGACAGGGAGCTCTGGCCACCATCTATGGGTTTGGGCATAAGTCTGCAGTGATTCCCAAGATGGGTTTGGTGTTGCACCTCTGGCTACAGTCAGCAGGGGGAGGGGATGTTGGATCTAGCCTGTGTGTTCAGTCTCAGTCCTTCTCTCTGCCAAGGTGAACCAGGTGATTCATGGCCTACAGGATCTCACAGCGCATGTGCACCCCACCCACCCAAATACACGGCCTTTCAGAGCACCGACCTACTTCATGGTGTGTACCTGTACCCTAAGCCCTCTGGAGATCTGTCCCCAGCTCCCAGGGAACTCTTGTCTTCAGCATTTTCTGTTTTCCCCAGGCATCTGTTGTGGGCTGTTGCTTTCCTGATTCTCTTTTTGTAGCAGGCGGCCACTTTTACCAGCACTCTCTCCGGTTACTTTCCCATTTACTTTGGGGCTATGATTCTTACTCAGGGAGAACTCCTTCTTGGTGATGCACTTTGATGGTTTCTCTTGCAGGGCCTCATTTGGAGTAGCTGAGGGTTGAGGAGTGGTCCCGCGGCTCAGGAATGTTAGTCTTGTTGGGGACAGCCGTCCTCCATGTATCCTGGTTATTTGTCCCCTCAGGGCATGGCTTAAGCTGTCCTTTCAGACATGAAAGAATATGTCTGAAGTTCCAGAGGTCACTTATGTAGGACTTTGTTCTGGAATCTTCCCAACATTTTGAATCTTGAAGGAGCTGGCTTTGAAAAGGTTGTTTAGAGGTCAGAAGGGAGGGTACCACAGCTGTTTCAAATACTTGAAGGATTGTTCAGATATAGTGGACAGAGTCCCAGGTTTTGGCCTTAAATTCTAGACCTGCCACTTCCTAGGTTTTCTCTGTGTTTTTTTTTTTTTTCCATCTAAATTCCTTTCAACCAAAAATCATTCTGATTCATTTAACATAAGAGGCAATGATTTTACTGATTAGATCTGGATTCTTGGTGTAGATTGAGTGGCAGGATTTTAGCTTTTTGAGCTCAGCCACCAGTGAATTGAAATTGTAATAGCTGTATTTATTACACTCAGAACTGAATGACTTATTAATAAGCTATTCCTTAGTCCCATATTATCTCTGTTTTACAGACTAATTTTTTAATAGGATTTCTTTAATTGTATCAAATGTTTCATTCCTATGATGCTTAAAATGTCTGATTGCTCTAATCTCCCGGGAAGCTAAAGTCTTAATTACATTTAGTATTTCTTATGTCATCTGATTCTTTAGATGAGATTAAAAGTAACTTATTTTAAAGGCTATGACTACTCTATTTATGACTATGCTTACTGAAAATTTAGGAAGTTTTGATCATATTAAATTAGATGACCATTATCTCAAATGATCTGGGTTGTGCATTAGCATATAGGATAGTTAACTTCTTTCAAAATGAATACCTTGATGATACTATTTTTTGCTACCTTCCCCCTGTTTTCCTTATCCTTGTCTTTGGATAGCATTGATTTATATTTTCTGCTTATCTGTTTATTTTCATGATACAGGTCAAGACTTGCTCCCTAGGAGGCAAAGTTCTTCAATTTGGTCCTTTCCCATATATCAGTAAATGTTGGTGGTAATTTATGGTATTTGACTTTTAGTCTTCGATGCTGTTTTTCAGCAGTGATATTGACAAACTGAATTCCATTAAGAGGGTAAAGGGACTGGGATTGTGAAGGTCTTCAGATGATATGAGGGGTAGCTAAGGGTGTTCGGAATGTAGAACGATGATTAGTCTTGGGAAATATGACCAAGTGCACGTATACTCATTTTCTTCATACTCAGACGGCTGAGATCTGTTAAAGAAGAACTAGGCTTAACTGTAAGAAGGATACAAATGGGCATGCCTTGTAGGAAGGTTTTGAAGGAGATAATTTTGGTTCATTGTGAGTAGGAAATGCTGTTGTAGGTGTTCAGTGACACCTTGGGAAGTAAGGAAGTGGTTTGTGTCCCTGGAAAACTTTAAACAGTGTTCCTCTCCGTGCCCATCAGATCTTTGAGAGAAATTCCATTCAGGTACTCTTCCCAGTTCCTAGATTCTGTGCTTGCCTGGCCACTGGTGCTGTCATGTGGCTGCTTTTCCACTCTGGGTTTTACTTCAGTGATTTGTATGCTTGGTTTTATGTTCCTGAGTGGGCCATGATGTGGTTGAGTGAAGCTGTCTAATGGTAAATTTTAATTTTAGATAATTAACAAAGTAGACGTGCTTATGTATCATGAACTCATATATATTTATATACATATGCACATTTGTATAATTACACTTTTTTAGTTTTGTTTTGTGTTCCTATTATTATAAAATGATATCAAGCCATGTGCCATAGAGATAACTGAGTATCATAAGAAAATATTTTCTTATCAGATTGAGTTTTTGAAGAATGAAGCTCTGTTAAGTTCTTAACGTAGAGTGCCTCTCTCTCCAAAAGAGAGCCTTTGTGGAAGAGGGAATTGAACACTGTTGGCTCATTACGAAATTATTTGAAAAAGATCAATAAATAAAATAGTATGGACATTCAATTAGTGTTTCAGATATGTAAGAGTAGGAAGTAGGAGCATGATAGTCATTTTGGGAAATTGTGTTTTCAGAGTCACTTACTAATTGGATTGTTGAGTACTGTGTTAGTGGTTTCAAATTCATTGCAGTTCTGACCTGAGGTAATAGACACCGAGGTAAAATGAAATCCATCTTCCTGAAGAACTGCTGGTTATATGAAATGATTAAATTTGATTTTAAAATAAAACATTAAGTGCAAAGCACTAAGAGTTTGAAAAACTACTTACAGGTCCCATGAAAGAAGATTTAATGCATTTAGCTTCCAAACAGTTTGCTCATTCTAGATGAAATGCCTTTACAGTTAAGCCAGTTATCATGCCAATAAATTAATAAAATAGAGGAAGTTACTTATCTTCTCCCATCCTTCAGGGCAGAGTTCTCTTTCAGGAGACTCCCTTCTGAAGTGGTAAGCGTCTGTCTAAGTGTTTGTGACCTCTTTTCCCAAGTCGACAGAGACATCTGTTGTCTGGGATGAACCTAAGTTCAGTGCAGGTGCTGTTGAAACGTTGATCTGATTCTGTGAAAAAGAAAGTCATCATCATGCTGGGAGAAATTTCCTTGGTAACAAAGGTACAAGTTTTATGGGACTTTTATAATCATTTAATACTTGTTATTTAAAGAGCACCAAAACGTTTGTGACAAAGGCAAATTACATCTCTCTTCCAGGTGCCTATGCAGCCCAAGGCATTAGAACTAGACAACATGGGGAGTGTCTTCACATTCGTTGCAGAGTAAGATAAATCCTTGGCAGTCTTGGGGAATGAACAGATTCTGTGTCTCTGCTAAAATTAATTTTCATCTTTCACATGATAATCTTTTTGTCTAACTCCAGCCTGAATATTACGTAGTGTAAATAGTTATTTATTTTTTAAGATTTTATTTATTTATTTGAGAGGTAGAGTTACAGACAGTGAGAGGGAGAGACAGAAAGAAAGGTCTTCCTTCTGTTGGTTCACTCCCCAAATGGCCGCAACAACCGGAGCTGTGCCGATCCAAAGCCAGGAGCCAGGAGCTTCTTCTGGGTCTCCCAAGCAGGTACAGGGGCCCAAGCACTTGGGCCGTCTTCTACTGCTTTCCCAGGCCACAGCAGAGAGCTGGATTGGAAGAGGAGCAGCCTGGACTAGAACCAGCACCCATATGTGATGCCGGTGCCGCAGGTGGAGGATTAACCTACTGCACCATGGCACCAGCCCCAAATAGTTATTTTTAATGTTGAGATAATTAGGCCGGTGCCGCGGCTCACTAGGCTAATCCTCCGCCTTGCGGCGCCGGCACACCGGGTTCTAGTCCCGGTTGGGGCGCTGGATTCTGTCCAGGTTGCCCCTCTTCCAGACCAGCTCTCTGCTGTGGCCAGGGAGTGCAGTGGAGGATGGCCCAGGTGCTTGGGCCCTGCACCCCATGGGAGACCAGGAAAAGCACCTGGCTCCTGGCTCCTGCCATCGGATCAGCGCGGTGCGCCGGCCGCAGCGTGCCAGCCGCGGCGGCCATTGGAGGGTGAACCAACGGCAAAGGAAGACCTTTCTCTCTGTCTCTCTCTCTCACTGTCCACTCTGCCTGTTAAAAAAAAAAAATGTTGAGATAATTGTGTTTTTCAAATGTTTGAATGTTTGATACAAATACTGAACAAATGAATTTAGGACTATTTCCTGAACATTTTAGAGTAAAATTGCAAAGTAAAAATATGACTATCTGTAGAGAATATCTAGCATTTTCTTTTTTCCTTTAATAGAATATCCTTCTGCATTTTTCTGAAAATATTATTCATAATATTGACCAAGGAGCTTCTTTTTCTTGTGCCTATGGGAGTTCTCTACCTCTCCTGACTGTTGCCTTTATTCTTTTTTATTTTTTATTTTTTTTTGACAGGCAGAATTAGACAGTGAGAGAGAGATACAGAGAAAAAGGTCTTCCTTCTGTTGGTTCACTCCCCAAATGGCCACTACGGCTGGCGTGCTGCATCGATCCGAAGCTAGGAGCCAGGTGCTTCTTCCTGGTCTCCCATGCTGGTGAAGGGCCCGAAGACTTGGGCCATCCTCCACTGCCTTCCCGGGCCACAGCAGAGAGCTGGACTGGAAGAGGAGCATCCGGGACAGAATCCGGCACCCCAACTGGGACTAGAACCCGGGGTGCAGGTGCTGCAGGTGGAGGATTAGCCTAGTGAGCCGCAGGTCAGCCACCTTTATTCTTTTTTAAGATTTATTTTATTTATTTGACGGGCAGAGAGAGGAAGAGACAGAGAGAGGTCTTCCATCTGCTGGTTCACTCCCCAAATGGCCCAATGGCCAGAGCTACACTCATCTGCAGCCAGGAGCCAAGAGCCTCCTCCGGGTCTCCTGTGTGGGTGCAGGGGCCCAAGGACTTGGGCTGGCCTTCACTGCTCTCCCAGGTGCATTAGCATGGCACTGGATTGGAAGTGGAACAGCCAGGACTAGAACCAGCGCCCATATGGGATGCCAGTGTTGTAGGTGGCAGCTTAACCTGCTATGCCACAATGCCGGCCATCGACTGCTGCCTTTTGACTTAATTGTGAAATTAGATTGCTCTTTCTCATTCTTTCCCTTCTTCTCTCCCTCCTTTTCTCCTTTCCACAAATGCTTAATGCCTACATGCTCTGTGAAAGCCCTAAAAATACAGTGATGAATTAGTGATAATATCTTTGAGTTCATGAGAATCTGATGGAGGAGGTGCACAAACATAAAGGCAAAGCTGTATATAAAATGCTGAAAAGTATGGAGAATAGGGAAACTTAACTTTGTGGATTGGGATGGGGCAAATAAGAGAGTTAAGAATTTACTGTTAATACAGAAAGGTAAATTGAGAATAAAAATTTTTGTTCTGTTAATGTTCAATCTACATGAATTTCAGGCACTGATTTTTCAGGTCAGTGTGGTAGAATTTATAGCTGACCAGGAGACTTAGGCCTGTGTTTTGGACTCATATCTAAAAGATCTCCTGTGATAGATTGGTTGGTTTCTTTCTGGAGGCTTGGCTAGAGACCCGTCATTATGCTTGCTTTCTTACCTCTGTATTACTAGAACTGTCTCTACTTGCGTCTTCAGGGATGCCCATGTGGTCATTTTTGAAGAATTCTTACCTGATCACTTGACAGTTACAGCATCCTGAGTGTCTTCCTAAAGCTTTCAGCTTCTGTATTTATTGTTGTGCTATTTACTTGGCTTATTTTTCACTGAAAAATCCTATGCTTGGGGCCAGCATCGTGGTGCAGTGGGTTACACCATGGCCTGTAATGCTGGCACCCATTTGTGTGCTGGTTCGAGTTGCAACTGTTCCACTTCAGATCCAGCTCCCTGCTAATGGCCTGGGAAAGCAGCGGAGGGTGCTTGGGCCCCTGGCACCCACACAGAGACTAGGATGAAGCTCCTGACTCCTGGCTTCAGCCTGGCCCAGCCCTGGCCATTGTGGCTCTTTGAGGGAGTGAACCAGTGGATGGAAGACCTCTCTTTTTATCTCTCCCCACCCTTCTCTGTAACTGTGCCTTTCAAATTAATAAACAATAAAATCTTTTTAAAAAATCCAGTGCGCAATGTTTGCAAAATGTTCACAAGTCTTTGAAGCCATATTTTTGATATTCAGTTATTTTCTCAGCAAGTATTTAGTGAAGCACCTGCCACATGGCAGGCATTGTATTGAATATTGGAATAGAAGAAAGATGTGGTCTCTACCTGCATGGAGTTTACAGTCCCTCGGGGAATATTGAAAATAGGCAGGTGTGAACAGTGTTGAGATAGGGAAATACAGGGTACTGCTTGATACATAGAGAAGGTACCTCATCCAGGCTTGGGGGCCACTGGATGTGTCTTTGGATGAAGTGACTTCTAGGCTAAGACTTGAAGGATCGGTAAAAACTACCCAGTTGAAAGGCAGAGTGATGGGGCAAGGTGTTTCAAGCAGAGGAAGTAGCACGTGTTAAGTCTGGCCCTGAAATACTTAGGGACTGATAGCTTTAAGAATGAAAAGAGGGGATAAAGACCATGCTGGAGACCCTATAATGCACGTCATACTGGGGTATCTGAGCCATGTTAAGGAATTTAAACTGTCATTCAAAGTAGTAGGGAGACATTGAATGGCTTTTAAGTAGAGGAATGATGTAGCTAGAAAAGCATTTTCAAAGATAATTTTGGTTGCAGTTTGGAGAATATACTGGAGGGGCTAAAGATAATGAGATTAGTTAACTTGAGGCTGGTATTGTAGTCCAGAGAGGGGATACTGGAATCATTGACCGGGCAAATGGCCGTGGGCATAATATGTCTAAAATTTCAGGTGTGATGGAGGCTGAGATTAATTGGACATGTAGTCCTACATTTTTATTTTCTGTATTAAATTCTAGGTATTACATTTTTATAGGACAAAAGACTTTTCAAAATTTTATTTATGTTGAAAATGGAATACTATGAAGTATGCCACACATTATTCTTAGCACTTTACATGTGGTAATTCATTTATATTTCACAACAATCCTATGAGATAGATACCAGTGTTATCTCTGCTACATACATTAATATGCCTGAGGTCAATAAAAAGTAAATGCTTCATCTGGGTTTGAAATATGCTGATTTGGTGGTGGAATCGGTTTTCTTAACTACTACCCTCCAATCTTGGAAGTTGAAAGAATTTGCCCGAGTCCCCTCTCCAAATCTCTCTTCTCCTATTGTCTCCATTTTGAAGGGAAGTATATTAGTTTTTTTAAAGACTTATTTATTTGAAAGGCAAAGTTACAAAGAAGGAGAGGTTCTTTGTAACAACAGAGAGAAAGAGAGAGAGAGAGGAAGAGAGAGAGAGAGAGAGAGAGAGGTTTTCCATCCGCTGGTTTACTCCCTGGATGGCCAAAATGGCTGGAGCTATGCTGATCCGAAGCCAGGAGCCAGGAGCTTCTTCAGGTCTCCCACATGGATATAGAGGCCTAAGGACTTGGACCATCTTCCACTGCTTTCTCAGGCCATAGCAGAGAGCTGGATCAGAAGTGGAGCAGCTGGGACTCGAACCGGCACCCAATATGGGATGCCGACACCACAGGCAGTGGCCACACTGACTATGCCACAGAGCTGGCCCCAGATTAGTTTTAAAGATGTTTAGAAATAGAATCAGAATGTACATATTTAGGGAGAGAGATGGAAGGTGGAATGACTGTTAAATTTATGGTATAGCTGCTTGAGTGCCTGTAGTGGGTTGAATATTGAGTCCCTCCAAGTTCATATGCTGAAGCTGTAATGCCAGTGTGGTGGTACTTGGAGGGGAGGCCTTTAAGAAGTGACTAGGTGATGAGAGTAGAGCTGGTGTGAGTGGGGTTAGTGTGAGAGGCCAGACAGTGGGCTCGCTTTCTGCTCTCCACTTGAAGACACAGCAAGAAGACAGCTGTCTATAATCCAGGAAGAAGGCCCTCCCCAAGAACTGACTTATCACTCTGATTTCAGACTTCTAAACTCCAGGAGTAAGAAGTAAGTGTTTGTTGTAAAGCCACTTAAGCTAAGGTAATTTTTAGCAGCCAAAGCTGACTGAGACAGTGAATGTGGGAGTATTGACTCAAATAGGGAACCCAGGGAGTGAGGAAGGAAGAACAAGGTAAGGGTTGAGGGTGGAGGAGCAAGGTGAGATAATTATTACTGTCTTGAAAATATTGAATTTGAAGTGTTCGTGGGCAATCCTTGTAGATAAATGCTCAATAGGCAGTTTTAGGTATGGGTCTGAAAGCTCAGGAGAAAATCTCAACTTGGATACATGGATTTGGTAGCCTTCATTATATAACCTACGTGGCATGAGTGCTTTTATTACTGTAGGAAATATTGCAATCATTTGTATAGCTGTCCATTTGTAAAATTGAAAGCACCACACTTTTGTTAGTAGTTTAAGAAGAATTTCCCCCCTGGAATTACTGTGTTTTTCAAAGTCAGAACTTGTATATCTCTTTGATGTAAATGTGAGAAGACGACACTCTTTTTAGAGGAGAATGAAGAGTTGGATTTTTTGAAAAAGAGAAGAATGAATATAGAAAAGAAGTTGTTGAAGAAAATATTTACTGTCTGCAATAGTATAGTTTTGGGTGGGTGGTAGATGAATTCAGAATAGAAAACATTCCTCTCCTTACCTTTGCCATGGAAAGTGAATGGAAATACAGGACAGGCCCACGTGAGCATCCGTGAGCAGATTTGCAGAAATGCCATGCGATGTAAATACAGTTGGGCAGCATGTGAACCTTCGTTGCAGAAAGATTTCTAAAGAAATGAGCTGAGTTAAGGATTTCTGAGAGGAGGCTTGGGTTAAGGTTAGGTTGGAGATGAGAAATGTAACTTGGTGGGGAGGTAGGGCAAGGTGTCCATGGAGGAATTTAGAGGGAGGGGTGAGTGAGGCAGAAGACGCCTCTGCTGGGCTGAGGCTGCAAGTCTGAGCTTCCAAAGGTCAGAGTGGGGAGAAAGAGGGTGGGTGGTGGTAGTTACAAGTTCTCCACCAGGCCAGCTTGCTCTCAGATTGCTTACAGCTGGGCAGATGATACACTATGAAATAGAAACAGATGATAGCAGGTAACCCAGGGTGGAGGAGCTGGACCTTATTAATTTTTTATAAGATTTATTTATTTATTATCTATTTACCTATTTATCTTATCTCTTTATTTATTTGAAAGATAGAATGACAAATAGGGAGGGAGAGAATGAGAGATCTTCCATCTGTTGGCTTATTCCCAATCGGTCAAAGTCAGGAGCCAGAAACCCCAGCTGGGTCTTCCACTTGGGTGGCAGGGACCCAAGCATTCAGGCCACCTCCTGCCGCTTTACCTGGCACGATAACAGGGAGCTGGATTGGAAATGGAGTGACTGGACCGCGAGTACGTGCTCCACCTGGTTGAGGCTGGTGGCCTAACTTTATGTACCACAACCCAGGCTCCAGTAGCTGGAGTTTAGAGGAGAGATTTGTGGTTCTCAAATCCAGGACAGCTTTTGTGAATCAGGTCTTGAGTTGCATAGTAAGGTCCCTGCAGGAGAGAGAAAAACATTGTAGGTAAGGGAAGTTCGATGATTTCCGGGTAAGAATGGCTACTCAATAAGGATGTGAGTGAAATGAGCAGGTGGATGAGAAGACGTGAATTCTAGGTAGCTATTTTTTGTTTTCTCCTAAAGCCTGTGGCTTTTGGCAAATCACTGTTCTTTGGCTTTCATTTATTTATTTCACTATTTTAAAATCACTTTGATTCATATTTAATAGGTTGATTAAAATTAAATTTAAAATGTTAATAAAAGAGGGATAAAATATATGCTCTGATTCCTTTATACTTGCTGAAAAAATTTATAATATCCTTTAAGGGGCTTCCTTCTGAGATTCTTATTCCAGGAATTGAACTGAAGTGTTTTAAATTCCCTTGTAAATGGTAAAAGTAAGACTACAAATACGAAGTGGCATTATGTTTAGTAGGGTGGAGACTATGTGGCTGTATCTGCATTTAGTGGCAAAGTTTAGATTTGTTATAAAAACCTATACCAAATGTGCAGTGGCTCCTAGTTGCCTCCCTCATATAATTCAAACTCTTTAGCTACTTCTTTGGGGTCAGATCCAACCTCTAGTGGTTATAAAATGGACAACTGTGGCAGAATGCCATACATTTTCTTAAGAAACTAGCAAAATTTGTTCATTGAGAATAAGAAAGGTTAAAACGGATTGGAATGGCATAACTGTGTGATTTTTCAAGTCTGCAGTACCATTTAAAAGAGCATTAAGTAATAATTGTGCTAATTGTTTTATATACTTGATTTTTTTTTTTTTGGACAGGCAGAGTTAGACAGTGAGAGAGAGAGAGAGACAGAGAGAAAAGGTCTTCCTTCCATTGGTTCACCCCCAAATGGCTGCCATGGCCGGAGCGCTGCACCAATCCGAAGCCAGGGGCCAGGTGCTTCTTCCTGGTCTCCCATGCGGGTGCAGGACCCAAGCACCTGGACCATCCTCCACTGCCTTCCTGGGCCACCGCAGAGAGCTGGACTGGAGTAGGTACTCACTTCTTCACAGCTCCTGCATTGGTGGACTATAAAATAACATGAAGATGATGTTACTATTACACAGTGCTTTGCATTTTTCTGTGTTACTCAGTGAGAAATTACTATGTCTAGGTATGGTTCTACATATGTTTAATAGCACATGCATAAGGGCCAGTGTTGTGGCGTAGCAGGTTAAGCCTCCACCAGCAATGCCAGCATCCCATATTGGCGCCGGTTCAAGACCCAGCTGCTCCACTTCCCATCTAGCTCCCTGCTAATGGTTTGGGAAAGCAGTAGAACATGGCCCAAGTGCTTGTGCCCCTGTGCCCACATGGGAGACCCGGATGAAGCTCCAGGTTCCTGGTTTTGGCTTGGACCAGCCCTGGCCATTTTGGAGGAGCAACCAGGACAGAATCCGGCGCCCCAGCTGGGACTAGAACCCGGGGTGCTGCAGGCGGAGGATTAGCTAAGTGAGCTGCGGCACCAGCTATATACTTGATTTGATTTATTGCTCAGTAACTGTCATTACTCCCATTTTTCAGATGAGGAAACTGGGACTTGGAGAACTTGCCTAAGGTTACACACTGGTGAATGGAGAGCTGGGAGTAAACACAGATCTTATCCACAGAGTCTCTGCATGTAACTATAACCTTATAAATTATTTAAAATTTAATTTTTTGAATGGATAATAGTTGTACTTTGTACATAATTTAAAAATATAAGGATAGATGGTGAAAACAGTTTCCTTTGTCCTTGTATCTTTGTCCCTGGTTTCCTTTGCATGTGAACAAATAACAACGAGATGTTCTGTGTGTGTATGTATAAATTAAATATAAAAATAGTATGCATATGACACTTGTGAATAAATTTCATCCTTGCTTTATACAAATGGGACTGTAGATGTACACTGTAGATATTGTCTTGCATCCTTATTTTTTTGCTTAAAAGTTTCTTAGACATTGTTCCAGTTTTTTTTTTTTTTAAAAACTCTTCATTTTAAAAATTGCTGCATAATATTCTGCTATGTTGATGACCACAGTTTACTTAACTAGTCTCCTGTTGAAGGATACTTGGATTTTTTGTATTTTGATAGTACAAACAACTCTGTAGTGAATGACACTGAATTTGAGTTATCTGATACATGTTTAAGTTCACTATATATGCTAAACAAGAAACTAGGGGATCTCCATGAGTATGAAGTGTTTCACTATAGTAGAGTTACACTTTATTACTAATATGGAATTCTAAAAATTGTACGTGCAGATGTGTGGTAAATTGTAAGCATGTGCTTTTCTAGCAGAAGGGTTCTGTATCAGTCACTGTAATCAAATATGTATGTACGGGCTTATAAAATTCAAAAATGAGAAAAGGGAAGGTTATGGCACAGTTGGCTGACTCAGACATTTACTCAGCAGAGTGAAACTTTCATTCCTAAGGAAAAATGACTCATTACTGCATGGAAGAACTTCCCTGGAGAAGCACTGATGCGTTTGACCTTTGTTAGGATTATGGTATAATTCATGCTCAAGAAACATGCTATGAAAAGGATCCTAATGGTTCTGCTGCCATGAAGTATATCCAGAAAATGGGCAAAAGGGAATCTTTAATATCTGTGTGTACAGTGGAGAAAACCAAAGTAAGCATGTGTGTTAGGAACTGCAGAGCTCCAAGATGGGATAGAGTGTGAGGAGTAGGTAGTGCTTTGCATTTTTCTGTGTTACTCAGTGAGAAATTACTGTGTCTAAGTATGGTTCTAGATATGTTTAAAAGCACCTGCATAAGGGCCAGTGTTGTAGCGGAGCAGATTAAGCCTCCACCATCGATGCAACCATCCCATATTGGCGCCGGTTCAAGACCCAGCTGCTCCACTTCCCATCTAGCTCCCTGCTAATCGTTTGGGAAAGCAGTAGAACATGGCCCAAGTGCTTGTGCCCCTGTGCCCACATGGGAAACCTGGATGAAGCTCCAGGTTCCTGGTTTTGGCTTGGACCAGCTCTGGCTATTTTGGCCATTTAGGAAGTGAATCAGCAGACGGAAGATATCTTCGGTTTCTCTCCCTCTCCCCCCACTTTCCTTTTCTCCCTCTCTTCCTCTTCCCCACCCCGTCTCCCCAACCCCCCTCTGCCTTTCAAATAATTAAGTAAATCTTTAAAAGAAAAAAGGAAGAAACATTGGAAAAGTTTCAGAAATAACCTCAGAGGGAAACAGGAGTTCTAGGACACTGACGGTCCATGTTATACAAATGAGTGTGTCTAATCATTTCACTTTATGAGCCAAACAGCATGAGTCAGAAGCTGCTGAAAAGCCCACGAATCAGGTTGCCAGCCCTGCTCTACGATGACTTGGTAGTGATAAGAACTCAGACATGACAAAATGGAAACTGTTGGAAAGAAAGATTCATTTAGAAGAAATGCAGGATAGTAACCGAAAGTGTCTAGTGAAGACTTACTCATCAGAGACTGCTGTAATAGCTAATATGATTCAACTACCAAGATATGATAGGTCACTCTTTTATAAACTCATTTACTCTGCACCAAAGACAGTACAAATAAATTTTAGCATCTTCTGGATAAAGGAATAGAAATCTTCATTAATGGAAGTGGTTTTATTCTGCATTTGAGTTCATTGACTATGACGTCTACAGCTAATAACTAAGAAACCTAAAATAACCAGAAAGGAAAACCAACAAAGATACTTCAAGAATGCACCATTTCCAAATTAGATCATTAGGAAGTCAAGTCAAACTCAGTTTCAACTCAAATTTCAAAAGCCTAGCTAACTTTTCACAAACATCATTTATATTTGGACCATCTTCTACGGGCTTCCCAGGTGCATTAGCGGGGAGCTGGATCAGAAGCAAAGCAGCACAGACTCAAACCAGGGCTTTGGTGTGGAATGCTGGCCCTGCAAGTGGCAGCTTAAACCTTTGTGCCTCAATGCTTTTCTTTCTTCATTCCTTTCTAAGATTCATTTATTTGAAAATAAGAATGAGAGAGAGAGAGAGAGAGAAGAGAGAGAGAAGAGAGAGAAGAGAGAGAAGATCTTGGATCTGTTCACTCCTCAAAAGGCTGCAAGGGCCAGGGGTTGGGCCAGTGCGAAGCCAGAAACCAGGAACTTCATCTGTGTCCCCGACTTTGGAGGGGGGCATTGGCCCAAACGTTATCTTCTTCTGCTTTCTCAGACCGTTAGCAGGGAACTGGGTTGGAAGTGGAGCGCTGGAACATAAACTGGCATCCACATGGGATGCCATCATTGTAGGTGGCAGCTTTACCTGCTACACCACAACACCAGCCCCCTAAGTGCCTTTCTTTAGCATCCTCTTCAATTGGGCCCAATGTGGCTATGTCTATTTTTCCTCTTGCTTTATCTGTCTGCATCTTTACTTTTTACTTTGTATGTTCTGCACCTTCTGTTGTTTTGGAGAAGGAAGGAACAAAGTATGAGTTAACACACATTTTTAATACAGCTTATTTATTTTTAATACAGCTTATTACAATTTCCTCATTTAATAGATTGTGCCATTCTTATGGAATACTTACATTTATCTTTAGTCTGATTTAAAATGAATCCATTTATCAAATACCATTAAATCAACTATTATTACAAAGTAACCATGTCTCTGAGTCATGCATTAGCTTTTAAATATTCTAGTAATAATTCAGCTTCTGTTTTGATGTTCATCCAGGTATTTAGAAATAAAATAGGAAGCAATAAGAGTTTCGGGTTATGGGGCTGGCATTGTGGCATAGTAGGTTAAGCCTCCACCTGTAGTGCTGGCACCAGTTCTTGTCCCAGCTGCTCTGCTTCTGATCTGGCTCCCTGCTGATGGCCTGGGAAAGCAGTAGAAGATGGCCCAAGTCTTTGGGTCCCTGCACCCATGTGGGAGACTCGGAAGAAACTCCTGGTTCCTGGCTTCAGATCGGCCCAGCTTCTGGCAGCTTGCAGCTATCTGGGGAGTGAACCAGCGGATGAAAGACCTTTCTCTGTCTCTTCCTCTCTCTCTGTAACTCTGCCTCTAGATAATATAAGTCTTTAAAAAAAAAAAAAGAGTTTGGGGTTTGACACTTTGAGAAGTTTTGCTTGAACAAGAACTGCTGGAATCAATTTGATTCTGGTAGTGTTAAGTGCCAGCCTCTTTTTAAAAATTTTTTTTTCCCAGAAACCTTTTATTTAAGGCATACAGACTTAATACATTTCATAATTACAACTTTAGGAACATGGTGGTTCTTCTCACCATACCCGCCCTCTCACCCACACTCTCATCCCCCTTCCTCCTCCCTTTCCTATTCCCATTCTTATTTTTTACTAGGATCTATTTTCAATTAACTTTATACACATATAATTAACTCTGTGTTAAATAAAGAGTTCAGCAAATAGTATGTATTTTTTAAAAAACTGTTTCACTTCATTTGAGACAAGGGCTTTTCAAAGTCATTGCTTCTTGAAGTGTCAGTTTCACTTCAATAGATTACCTTTTATGTGCTCTATTAGTTATCACAGGTTAGGGAGAACATACGGTATTTGTCCTTTCTGGACTGGCTTATTTCACTAAGTATGATGTTTTCCAGATTCATCCATTTTTTTGGAAACAACTGGATTTTTCTTCTTCTTCTTCTTCTTCTTTTTTTTTTTTTTTTTTACCACTGTGTTGTATTCCATGGAGTATATATCCCATAATTTGTTTATCCAGTCTTTGGTTGATGGGCATTTGGATTGATTCCATGTCTTAGCTATTGTGAATTGAGCTGCAATAAACAAGGGGGTACAGGTAACTTTTTCATATGCTGATTGCATTTCCCTTGGGTAAATTCCCAGGAGTGGGGTGGCTGGGTCATATGGTAGTTCTATATTCAAATTTCTAAGAATCTCCATACTGTCTTCTACAATGGCTGTACCAGTTTACATTCCTACCAACAGGGAATTAGAGTACCTTTTCCTCCCACATCCTCCACAGCATTTGTTGTTTGTTGATTTCTGTATGAAAGCCATTCTAATGGGGTGAGGTGAAACCTCATTGTGGTTTTGATTTGCATTTCCCTAATGGCTAGTGATCCTTCTGCATTTTTTCTTGTGTCTGTTGGCCATTTGGATTTCCTCTTTTGAAAAATGTCTGTTTAAGTCCTTTGCCCATTTCTTCACTGGGTTGTTTGCTTTGTTGTTGTGGAGTTTCTTATTTTTTTTTAATTAAAAAATTTATTTATTTGAAAGAGTTGCACAGGGAGAGAAAGAGAAGCAGAGAGAAAGAGAGAGGTCTTCCATGTGCTGGTTCACTCTCCAATTGGCTGCAATGGCCAGAGCGGTGCCAATCCGAAGCCAGGAGCCAGGAGCTTCTTCCAGGATGCAGGTGCAGGGGCTCAAGGACTTGGGCCATCTTCTACTGCTTTTCCAGGCCGTGGCAGAGAGCTGGATCGGAAGTGAAGCCGCCGGGACTTGAACCGGCATCCATATGGGATGCTGGCACTGGAGGTGGCAGCTTTACTGGGTACACCAGAGGACTGTGAAGTTTCTTGATCTCTTCATATATTCTCATTATTAAACCTTTATCAGTTGCATAGTTTGCAAATAATTTCTCCCATTCTGTCAGTTACCTCTTCACTTTCCTGTTTCTTTTGCAGTACAAATGCTTCTCAATTTGATATAATCCCATTTGTTGATTTTGGCTTTGTTGTCTGTGCCCTTGGAGCCTTTTCCAAGAACTCTTTGCATATGCCAGTGCCTTATAGGGCTTCCCCAATGTTCTCTAATAATTTGATGGTATTGAGCCAGAGATTGAAGTCTTTAATCCATGTTGAGTGGCTTTTTGTGTAAGGTGTAAGATAGGGGTCTTGCTTCATACTTCTGCATGTTGAGATCCAGTTTTCCCAGCACCATTTGTTGAAGGGACTGTCCTTGCTCCAGGGGTTGATTTTGGCTTCTTTGTCAAAGATAAGTTGATGGTAGATGCATGGATTTATTTCTAGTGTTTATATTCTGTTCCATTGGTCTATCCATATGTTATTGTACCAATACCCGGTTGTTTTGATTACAGCTGCCCTGTACTATGTCTTGAAATTTGGTACTGTGTTGCCTCCAGCTTTTTTTGTTGTTGTTGTTGTTGTATAAGATTGTTTTAGTTATCCGGGGTCTCCTTCGTTTCCATATGAATTTCAGCATAATTTTTTCTATATCTGAGAAGAATGTCCTTGGTATTTTGACTGGTATCACATTGACTCTGTAAATTGCTTTCAATAGTATGAACATCTTGATGATATTGATTCTTTCAATCCATGAACATGGAAGATTTTTCCATTTTTTTAATATTCTTCTATTTTTTTCTTTAATGCAGACCCCAGGAGGCAGTGCTGGTGGATTCCTCTAATTGTATTCCTGACACTGTCATGGGAGACCTGGATTGAGTTCCTAGCTCCTAGCTTTGGCCTCATCCTAGCCTCAGCCATTGAGCGCATTTGGGGAGTGAACCAGCAGATGGGAATGTTCTCTCCCCGCCTCCAATAAGAAATGAATTTTACCCCAAAAGAACAAACATATTATTAACCTTATTTAATTATAAAATACAAACAGAAATCCTGAAATTCTTGCTGCCTCTATTACTGTTTGCCTTGCTTCCTTTCAACAATATTATTTTCTGACTACTAGTTTTAAAATTATGATGGTTCAAGTACCTTTACATTTAGGTCACGGAATGAGATTATGTATATCTCTCATATGAAAAAATGCACATTTTATAGTTTTTCTACTTAGAAACCTCAGGGTGTATTTTGTTCTTTTTTTTTTTTTTTTTTTTAACAAGGATTAGTTCTTAAATTAAACCAAATGAGTAGTGCATGTGATTTATTAAAAGCAGTTTCTTTATAACGTTTTGATGCTTCCTAAACAAATACCTAAAATTTACCTCTTTTTTTTTTTTTTTTTTTTTTTTTGACAGGCAGAGTGGATAGTGAGAGAGAGGCAGAGAGAAAGGTCTTCCTTTTGCCGTTGGTTCACCCTCCAATGGCCGCCACGGCTGGTGCACTGCGGCCGGCGCACCGCGCTGATCCGATGGCAGAAGCCAGGTACTTCTCCTGGTCTCCCATGGGGTGCAGGGCCCAAGTACTTGGGCCATCCTCCACTGCACTCCCTGGCCACAGCAGAGAGCTGGCCTGGAAGAGGGGCAACCGGGACAGAATCCGGCGCCCCGACCGGGACTAGAACCCAGTGTGCTGGCGCCGCTAGGTGGAGGATTAGCCTATTGAGCCGCGGCGCCGGCTCTCATTATTTTTTAAAAATATTTTTGTATTTTCTTAGAATTGTACCTATGAAATACATGAAATCTGTTCTCTTTATATTAGTAAAAATTTCAAAAATAGAGAAACAGGAGCTGATAAAATAAAGATGTCCCAAATGAAAAGTAGCCCTTAAGGAGTGGATATTTAACCTAGCACTTAAGACACCCACAGCTCACTTTGGAGTGCCTGGGTTCAGTTCCCAGCTCTGGCTCCTGACTCCAACTTCCTGCTAATTCAGACCCTGGGGAACAATGGTGATAGGTCAAGCATCACACATTTGGGAGACTTGGATTGAGTCTCAGTCTCCTGGTCCATCCCCAGCCCAACCTTAGCCACTGAAGGCATTGGGGATGAATGAAACTGGTCTCTTTCTCTCTCTCTCTCAATTAAAGAAATAATTTTTTAAGAATGAAAGTTTTGGCTTAAACCAATCATGTCTGCCAAATATCACTCATATTATGATCTTGATAATTTACTTGATATGATATCTGTAAAACGGGAATATTAGTTCATATTGCAGGTGATATCTCAACAATCAAATAAAAATCAAATTTTTTTTATTATAAAAACAAAGAAAGGAAGAGAGATCTCTTGGACCCTTCACTCAGTTTTCTCTGTTGATAGTAGTGTAAGTTACATCCAAGAACTTGAGGGAAATACAATCCCCTCACCTGATTTCAGATGTCACTAGTTCTACGTGTGTGTGTGTGTACATGTAGAATCTCTCATGCCATAAGCACCTCTCTCCCTCGTTCACCTTCCTAATCCCTACTCTATTCTCCATCTCTGTATAGTTGTCATTTCAAGGATGTTGTATCTGTGCACCTTATTATTTTTACCCTTCATATGTATTGTATCTGAGTAAAAGAATAACTACATAGAAAGGGCAAAATAGTTTTCTACATTATTCGGTGTCTTAAGGTTCTCTTTGGTAGAAAAAGTTATTTTAATGTTTACTAGATAAGGATAAGTTATTTTCCTTAGGTAAACTGTACTTTGCATATACTAGAATGATAAATTGTTCAATCTGTATAGTTGACTCAAAAATGCCTATAATTAGCTTTCAACTTAAGTATCACCTTTGCTGGAAGACTTTAAAAATCTATGTATTTACTTGTGAAGCAGAGAAATAAGCTCCCACCTGCTGGTTCATTCCCAAACAAATGGACAGGGTTGAACCTGGGAGAAGGAACTCAATCCAGGTCTCCCACGTGGGTGGCAGGGACTTGACTACTTGAAACATCACTGTTGCCTCCCTAAGGTCCACATTAACAGGAAGCTCAAGTCAGGAGCCAGAACTGGTACTTGAACCCAAGTACTACGAAAGGATCATGGCATCTTAGCTGGCAGCTGGACGCCCACCTGAGAGACCTTTATTGCTTATTCACACTGAAGCGTCCTTCACGCCACTCCTGATCTCTGTGTTTCCTTATTTTTATCATTGTACGTAAGTATTTTCTCATTTCATTTATTTGTCCATCTCTCTGTCTTCATCCTCTTCATCTTCTCCATCCTTAGAATATAAGGCTGTGTGACCATAGGGACTTTATTTACACTTTCACTTCGTACAAAGTGGTACCTCTACATAAAATATTGCTATTGAATGAAATACTTTTCATTGAACAGAAAAGGAACTTTAAAAAAAAAGTATTTTATGTATTTGAAAGGCAGAGCGAAAGACAAAGAAAGAGTTTCTTTTGTCTGCTAGTTCACTCCCCTCATGGCTGCAAAGGCTGGTTTGAAGCCAGGAGCCAGGAATTCCATCCTGGTCTTCTGTGTGGATGGTAGGAGCCCAAGCACTTGGGCAATCTTCTTCTGACTCCCCGGGCACATTAGCAGGGAGCTGGATCAGAAGCACAGCAGCTGGGACTTGAACCCGCAGTGCCAGCATCACAGGCAGCAGCTTAACCCACTTAGCCGCATTAGCCCCTGTAATTATTTTTGATCTGTGATCTCACATGTATAATACATTATCCACAACATATAATTCTAATTTTATAAATTGTTCCTTTTAAATCTCTTTTAGTAAATATATGTAAATGTTGTGAATAAGATTTTAGAGGAACTTTTATGTCATTTTAATGGGTTTGTGAATATATTGAATAACTGAATTGCAACTTTTAATTTCAACTTGAAATGTTCCCAGAATAAAAAATTTGAATTACTTAAATGAATTAGGGTACTTCAGGACTGTGATAGAATGTACTAAGGACTATATTCATTTTATTTGAGTGATCATATTGTTTTATGATAAAAACAGTCCATTTTGTCCTAGATGACAATTATTTTGTAGTGAAGAAGTACCTTGGAATTATAGATCATTTTTCAGTTTTATGTGCATTTCTGTCAGCTGAAAATAATTGCTGATTTGGACTTTCCTTAGAAAAAGAGATGGAAATTATATTATTAACTTTGTAAGGGAGGAATTTTTTTAGTCATTAATCAGATATATTGCTCTAGAAGCAGTGGAATATTGTTTAAAAAAAGGTGTAGCCCAATAAAGAAATAAATGAATTATAGAGAAGTGCTACATTGTGATTCAGATAATCTGAGCCTGATGACTGATGTAGTGTTAGCCAGGTTGTTAATTGTGTATGCTTTAGTTATGAAATGTAACAGGAGTCCAGAGGCTGGCCCAGCCCTGTGGGCTGAAGCTGTACGTTTGTTTTTGGTTTAAAAGATGGCATCTGATGTCCTTTATCTTGCCCATATTGTGACAGCACAAAAAACTTTGCAACATTTACCACAAAATGATAGCTAGGTACTTCTGATTTCCGCTCTTGGTCTGTTAGATAGATAGGCAGAGCTCCTATATTTCTGGGAACAGGAAGACTCATTGGATCAGGGCTGTGTTGGTTTGTTCTAGCTGAATCCCTGAAGAAATGTGTTCCTGTGAGTACTCTTTTCATGTCCTCTGAAATTGTGGTTGGCCTCCAGGCACAAACAGGAACTAATAGTTTTGTAGCACTGAACCATGTACTACGCAATATTCTAGATCCTTTTTCATATTTTGACTCATTTGACCTCCACATTAATCTCAAGAGGTCCCATTTTACAGATGGGGAAATAGGTGTGACACAGGTAGACAGTGACAAAGGTGAGGAATGAACCACAGTCTCTGATAGTTACCCTTTTAGGCATTCTTTTTGGAATTATTAAGAAATTATTTTCATTATCAGCCTTTTAAACTTTATTTTAATCATATTATAGGTTGGACAACTAAAACTGTGTTAGACCTCTCCAAGTACTTGTTTGGTAATTTTCAAACATTCCACTAGAGGTCAGTCTATCACCTGACAATATAAATATTGTCTTTTCTGTTTTTGGAAGTGCAAAATTTTAATTATACTAAATTGAAGTGTGCTATCAAAGATTTGGGTAGCGGAATAATTTTTGAATTAGAAACATAAATTGTCATCTTTGTACTAGTGAAAGCATATATGTCTATTATGTGACCCAATATTGGGATGATAGATTGTCTTTGCAGAATTTAATCAAGATATTCTGTGAGATGATGTCTTGTAAGGAAAAAAGCTAATGACCTTAATCTTTATTTGTTGCTTCTAAGTTAACCATATATTAAACGTTAAACTTTGGATTAGTAGTATTCAAAATTCCTTTTCTGGACTCATTTAATTCATTCAAGGATTTAGAATATACCCAGAAAGTAATGAAACAGTAAAGCAATTTAGTGTCCACTGAAATACATTATAATACATTTTTGTAAGATTTTATTTTTTTATTTGAAGGACAGAATAACACAGAGAGAGAAACAGAGATAGAGACAGAGACAGAGAGACAGAGGTCTTCCATCTGCTGGTTCACTCCCCAGTTGGCTACAACGGCCGGAGTTGAGCAGATCTGAAGCCAGGAGCTCAGAATTCCATCTAGCCTCTCCTGTGGGTGCAGAGGCTCAGGCACTTGGATCATCATTCCCTGCTTTCCCAGGTGCATTAGCAGGGCACTGGATCAGATGCAGAACAGACAGGATTCAAACTAGCACTCTCATAGGGGATACCTGCGTCATACACAGGAGCTTAACCCACTATGCCGCAATACCAGCCCCTGATACTCTGTCAATTTTAAGGCAGTATGGATCTTCAGAATTTTTTTTAAAATATAGCTCAGAGAGGCCAGCGCCGCGGCTCAATAGGCTAATCCTCCGCCTTGCAGCGCCGGCACACCGGGTTCTAGTCCCGGTCGGGGTGCCGGATTCTATCCCGGTTGCCCCTCTTCCAGGCCAGCTCTCTGCTGTGGCCCGGGAGTGCAGTGGAGGATGGCCCAGGTCCTTGGGCCCTGCACCCGCATGGGAGACCAGGAGAAGCACCTGGCTCCTGGCTTCGGATCAGCGCGATGCGCTGGTCGCAGCGGCCACTGGGGGGTGAACCAATGGCAAAAGGAAGACCTTTCTCTCTGTCTCTCTCTCTCACTGTCCACTCTGCCTATCAAAAAGAAAAAAAAAAAAAGAGTGATACCCTTGCTGCTAAATGGTGGGAGCCAAATCCTGTCCACTCTGCCTGTCAAAAAAATATATAGCTCAGAGATTTTTATTTCTCAGCTCTTAAGTTTTAGAGATAACCAGGTGTTGAGTTAAGATGCAGAAACCCAGAGGCTTTGTTTAGAAACAACATTTTAAGGTAACTTTGTTGCTTGCATAAAAGGAGCATCATATTTTGGAGGGATTGGATATACTTATCTGGAGAGTCTTGCGTGGTCCTGAGCACAGAATAATTCATCAGCTGACCAGTGGTGTTAGTTATATGCAAGTAATGGTTGTGGCTACTGTAGGTTAAATAAAGTCTTTTAGGCAGCCTTCAGATGAACTGAAACAATATGATTTGACTTGAGATTTGTCACACTGGAAATGAATGGCAACATATGGAAGAGGCTAGGACAGGGAGGAAAGTTAGACAGGAGGGGTAGGCCAGCAGTTTTGTAGGCCTGGGTAGGTAGTAAGTGAAACCCAGGGGTTGTTGACAAAGTGAGAGGCAAGGGAGTCCTTTGGATATAGATGGAGCAGATAGGATAGTAGAATTCTAGGTGGACAGATTGATTGCATCTAAGACCAGAGAAGTCTTCAAAGGCAGCAGGGAAGGACAAATGGGCCTGAAGATAAGAGTTAAGGATTCTGATAGGACTTCTCCCTTTTTGCATGCATATCATGTGCCACACAGTGTGCTAAGAGCTTTGAATATGCTGGCTCACTTTCTCCTTGTCTTCAGAGACAGCTTCTAGTCTCTTTTTATAGATGAGATAACCAAGGCTCAGATAGTTTCAATAACATGCTACTGTCATACAGCTTATCAATGGTAAGACTGACATGTGAACACGGGGTAGTGGGGCTCCAGCTGTGTGCTTCCTGACACAGAAACCTATTTCTTTTTTGCCCCATTCTTAAAAACGGTTTATTTTTTTTTTAATTATTTCTTCAAAATGCAGAGAGAGAGAGAGACTGACAGACAGACAGAATCTTCTATGTGCTGGTTCCCTCCCAGATACTCGTACAGCCAGGATGAGGCCAAGCTGGGAGGCCAAAACTCAGTCCAAGTTCTCCCACATAGCTGACATGGACCCAGGTCCTTGAAGCATCACCTGCTGCTGTCCATGGTGCTCATTTTCCCTCCGCTGACATCAAGAGCAGAGTCGGGACTTGAGCGTAGGTGCTCAGGCATGAGATGCAGGGTCCCGAATGGCAGCTCACCCCCTGCACCAGACGCCTACTCATCTCTGCCCCAGTTTTAATGCTGCCTTCAGTGTAGGGATGGTTCTAGGCTTATATCCAATTGCAGGTTAACCCATAGCTAAGCCCTAATTACAGCAAAAGCAGGGGTTATCACTTCTAGGGAGATAGGGGCAGATATATTTTTGTTAAAAATGTGAGGTTTCTTAACCTTTGCCTACAAATCACAATGAAGACCTATATTCCCTGTGTGGTGCTGGTTAGATGGTGGTGAATTTGTCTTGTACTCCTCAGTACTTTGTTGTCTTTTTTTTTTTCCCTCTCCTAAAATCCACTAATTATCTTACTAGGTGTTCTCTCTGTCGGCTTAGTTTTTCCATAAATGACACTCCTGGAGGTGACCTCTCAAGGACTTTCTAGAGTCTTAATAGGAAGAGTAGTGGGCAAAGCTAAAAGGAAGTTTAGGGATCACTAATTTGGTCTGTCAGTATACTTTTGTCACTTTATTTTTGTACCTGCAGGCAGCAGTGCTTCTGAGACCTTTTAGTCCTTTAAAGATAGCTTTGATCCTAGATCTCTTTCTGCTTGGGATATGTTTTTGAAGGGATGAGGACAGGATGTCAGCTTTCTTCTCCCAAAGGCACCCGTTGCTGCATTTCCCCTATAATCTAGGACTTTCATCATTTCCTCCATGTTGATGGTAGCTCTAGACCTGGGGAATAGCATTTGTCTTTTGTTTTTTGACCTGAGTGACTGGTAATGGCGAAAGGTCCATCAGCTAAGAATGCTTTTAATAAGGCCCTCTTTTTTGTGTGGTCTAGCCAGGGTCTGTCTACGGCCAAATGCAAAAAGTATTTCCCAAGTTCCTTCACTTTTTTCTTCTGAAGTTACTTGAAGGTGACAGTGAGGAAGAGCACATCCACACGCTGCACAAGGGCAAGCAAATGGAGAGCTCTCTTTATGTAGCGTTTAATCTCTTGGATGCAACTTTGATTTATTTTGACAAAATAATGCCGAATTCTTAACCCTGCAGTACAATTTAACACTGGATCCACAAGTGCCAGAACTCCTTTCTCAGCAGAGAAGGCTCTGCAGAATTCTGTAAGGCCAGAGTACCTGCTTTTTCCCACAAGGCTTTTGGAATTAAATGTACTCATCCCTGTCTTTAATCTGTCAGTGCCTAAAGTTTTCTCTCTCTCCTACTTGGCATTTCATAGAGAAGGAAGCCATTTGGTAGAAATTCCCTGCAGCCAACTCTATAAACTCCAACCCACACCCATCCATTCTTCCTCAAATGACTTGCCAACTGGCCTTCTGCTAGTTTCTACTCTTGACCCTCTAACATGCTGCAGTTGAAGTCATAGTTTACAAACACACGTCTTGTGATGTCACTCCTTTACTTAGACCGTGTGTATTGCTCTGTGTTGTTCTTAGGATAGAGCCTAAAATCTTTAATGTAGCTTATGAGACCCTATAAGATACAGTCTTTGGCTGCCTCTCCATTAATATGTATTTATTTATGAGAGAGCCAGAAAGAAAGAGAGCACTTACCACTGGTTCACTCCCCCCAGTGCCCACACAATGGGAACTGGGCTGGGCTGAAGCTGGAACTGGGGCCTAGGAACTCAATCCAGGTCTTCCACATGTGTGACACAGACCAGCTACTTGAGCCCTTACCTGCTGCCTCCCAGAATGTGTACCAACATTTTTTTTTTTTTTTTGTGACAGGCAGAGTGGACAGTGAGAGAGAGAGAGAGACAGAGAGAAAGGTCTTCCTTTTCTGTTGGTTTATTCCCCAATGGCCGCTGTGGCCGGCACACTGTGCTGATCTGAAGCCAGGAGCCAGGTGCTTCTCCTGGTCTCCCATGGGGTGCAGGGCCCAAGCACTTGGGCCATCCTCCACTGCACTCCCTGGCCACAGCAGAGAGCTGGCCTGGAAGAGGGGCAACCAGGACAGAATCCGGAGCCCAGACCGGGACTAGAACCCGGTGTGCTGGCACCACAGGCGGAGGATTAGCCTAGTGAGCCACGGTGCCAGCCAGAATGTGTACCAACTTTAAACTGGAATCAGGAGCAGTGCCTAGACCCAAGCCTAGGTACTCTGACAGGGAATGTGGTATCCCAGCCAGTAGGCCAAAGGTCTGCCTCCTGTCTCACCACTTTTTAAGCGTTATATGTGTTTTTATCTGTTATTTGAGAGGAAGAGTCATACGCGCGTGCACACACACACAGAAAGAGGAGAGAGGAGAGAGGAGAGAGAGAGAGAGAGAGAGAGAGAGAGAGAGAAAGGTTGAGATTTTCTATCTGCTAGTTTACTCTCCAAATGCCTGCAACTGCTGTTGCTGGGCCAGGTTGAAGCTGGGAGCCAGGAACCCAAACCAGGTCACTGGCATGACTTGCCATCTTTGACAACAGCGTAGCCCTCCTTCGCAGTCCAACCATGCTGATCCTCTGATTCCCTCCAGTGCCACGTTCCTTCCCAGATCCTTTCCCTCGCTGACTGACCATCGTCCATTACTTCTTTTCTCCCATCACTCTGCATAGGGAGTCCCAATGTAGTCATATCTCTTTAAATTATCACATGAATTGTTTTATTTTTTGCGTGTTTTTATCGCCAGGAAATTCAGTATCTCCTTTTTGAGGACTCTGCTTTCACTTTGGGTGTTGTCTGAGAACATGGCAGTTCCAAAGGAGGGTTAGTTCCACACACCACTTGGAGAGTGAACTGAAAATCTGGCAAGTGCAACATAGCTTTTACTGATAAAGACTGTTGCTGTTGAAGAATGGTTCCGAGTAGCCCAAAGGGACAAATTATTCACTGTATTTGTGATAACCTGCCCAAGCCACAGAGTGCAGTTGTTATATTCATTTATGTACAGATTTATGTTCGTACACTTACATTGTTCCTCAAAGCATGATACTGTGTCATGGTTGTTATAAGCTGAGCTAGAGTCATCCTTGGGCTGGATTGAGCTTGGGTCACCAACCCAGAAATTTCTTAACTAATGGGTACTCTTTTGGTCTCATTCTTTTAAAAAAAGATTTATTTACTTATTTGAAATGCAGAGTTACACAGAGGCAGAGAGAGAGAGAGAGAGAGAGAGAGAAAGAGAGAGAGAGGGCCGGCGCCGCGGCTCAATAGGCTAATCCTCCACCTTGCGGCGCCGGCACACCGGGTTCTAGTCCCGGTCGGGGCGCCGGATTCTGTCCCGGTTGCCCCTCTTCCAGGCCAGCTCTCTGCTATGGCCAGGGAGTGCAGTGGAGGATGGCCCAGGTGCTTGGGCCCTGCACCCCATGGGAGACCAGGAAAAGCACCTGGCTCCTGGCTCCTGCCATCGGATCAGTGCGGTGCGCCGGCTGCAGCGGCGGCCATTGGAGGGTGAACCAACGGCAAAGGAAGACCTTTCTCTCTCTGTCTCTCTCTCTCACTGTCCACTCTGCCTGTCCAAAAAAAAAAAAAAAAAAAAAAGAGAGAGAGAGAGAGGTCTTCTATCTGCTGATTCACTCCCCAAATGGCGGCAAAGGCCAGAGCTGGGCTGATCCAAAGCCAGGAGCCAGGAGCTTCTCCCAGGTCTCCCATGTGGATGCAGGGTCCCAAGGATTTGGATCATCTTCTGCTGGGACTCCCTACACACCCATATGGGACGCGGGCTCTGCAGGTGGCAACTTTATCTGCTATGCCACAACATTGTTAGTGCCATTTTTATCCTTTCTTATCAAAAGACTTTGAACAGAACCATATCAGGTCGTCCTAACAGATCTCCCCAACTTTAAATCCCAAGGAACACTTCCAGAAAACTTATAGGCTTTATATTCCAAGAGAAAAGGTAGTTATTGCCAAGTTATATACCCAAAAAAGGTCTGATTGTATTCAGACACAGGGTACTTACTTATTTTGCAGTCTGTCACTACGGGAAGCAACTTAGTGACTCTTTACAAAATAAATGAGCTCCAAAGAGACTTTGCCTCTCCTTGGACTGAGAAGTAATTCAGAGATACTCTAATCAAGATAATGTAATCTATACTTCTTGGGTACTCTATTTAATCTCTGCTTAAGCAGCCATCGTTTTACTCATTCATTGGTCTGTTATCCTTGTGATTATTTGTTTATAATACTAGTCTAACCTCTCCTATAATATAAGCTTCAAGAGGCAAGGAACTATTCTTGATAGCTCTGTCTCCAGTGTTTCTCATAGTGCTTTGCACATAGTTGACCTTCCATGCATATTTGATGAGTGAATGAACTGTAAGTTTTTCAAGGAGAATTTTGATAGTAGCTATTACTTCAAGAATTCAGAAGGTATTCATTAAAAAATGGCATGTTTGCCATATTCCCTATCATTGAACTAGTTCGAAACAAAACAAAACAAAACAAAAAAATCCCCTGAAACTAGGAAATGGCTCACTTCTAAACTATGGATTGCTTTCTATGGAGTATAGTAAAATATGGATCAAATCAAAAGGAGGATATAAAAGCGGGTACGCACCTCGTAAGATTATAGAGTACAAGTGCCAGTGAAAGTGAGAAGGCCCCCAAGGGCTCTGCCTAGTGAGATGTAAGAATTGAGGCAGGGCCATGTGAAAAACTGGAAACAGAGCCAGTCTTATCCTGCATCAGGGAGAGAAGTGAAGCTAAGGGGCAGGACCTTTTTCCCTTACTTCTAACCTGCAGTAAAGTGGAGCATAAGTGGTAGTGACAATGAGTTTTGCAGAAGTTGGCCAGAATCAAATGAACAGAAGTGAAGAAGCAATAAATTAGGAAGCCAGAGTTGGCTAAACTGCTTTATTCTATGCATACAAAATACATTTCAGATTAAAAATTATTTTGGGGAACAGAAATATCAGAAAAAATATTCACTCAAAGACATTGAAGGGGGGTCCGGCACTGTGGATCTCTTGGTTAATCCTCCGCCTGCAGTGCTGGCATCCCAAATGGGCGCCAGTTCTAGTCCCAGTTGCTCCTCTTCCAGTCCAGCTCTCTGCTGTGGCCTGGGAGGGCAGTGGAGGATGGCCTAAGTGCTTGGGCTCCTATACCTGGCTTCGGATCGGCGCAGGTCTGGCCGTAGCAGCCATTTAGGGGGTGAACCAATGTAAGGAAGACCTTTCTGTCTCTCTCACTGTCTATAATTCTACCTGTCAAATAAAAAAGAAAAAGAAATTGAAGGGGAATATTATTTTAAAAAACTGAAATTAAGGAAAGCAGGACAATCCCATGTGGTGGTGAGAATCATGGAATGCGAGGCCTTAGACTGCCGACAACAGTGTCTCCTGCCTTGTGGAGAAAGCTGGTCTGTGAGAGTGGAGCCATGCCAGGTGCATAGTCCCAGTTGAGGTAGACGGTCCTGGTGCTGTTTAAGTCTGTGGGTCTAGTTACCCCCAAGGCCCTGCACACTTTGTTCCTTTCCAGGAGTTATAGGAGGTACTTCAGTGTCCCTCCAAAAAATTCGTTTTATCTAAGCTAGTTCAAGTTAGACTGTTGCCATAGGCTTGCAACTAAGTGTTATCTAATGTAATATGGATAATAAAGATAGAAAGAGAAGATCTAACATATTTGTCATTATGTGTCTGATAAAGAGAACAAATGGATGGAAACATTTCGAAATATAATGGAGAACAAAACCTTCAGAGATTAAATTAATTAGTAATCTGCATATCAAAAGGGCACAGAGTTCCCAGAGAACTCAAACGGGATGGCCAGTATCAAGTAAGCTTATCACAGTAGAGTTACTTGTACTTCAAGATTAAAAAAAAGAATCCTGTAGACACCAAGCAGAAAAAGCAGGTCATCCAAAAGGGGGCAAACCAGCCTGGCCTCACATCACAGTGACAGCCGAAGCCAGGAGGCTGCTGGGAGCATGTCTGGAGCTCTGGATGGGGAGGCGCGTGACCTGCAGGGCCGTAGCTAGGAAGGCTGTTGTTTGTGCACTGGGGTAACAGACAATATTCTCAAACATTCAAGGACCTATTGTTTCAGACATTGCCCTGTGAGTAAAAGACATCTTCTCTAAATGATACAGAAAAATCAGTTAGGAATGGAGAAGCAGAGGTGTGATGGGCTTGGCATGGCATATGGAGTATACTTATATATAGAGTAGGCCAGGTCTGAATAACTGTGCATACTATGAAAACAGGAAAATGTAGACATTCTAAAATTAATAATAAAAACTGGATTTATGTAGCATAAAGTGGGAGTCATGAGAATATGTGGAGATATGTATGTGTGTGAACTCATTTATTTTAGTGAAAAAAGAGTCTGTAGATACAGCCTAAAGATGAAGAATTTGCTGATTTGAATTCAAGTCTTCACAGACACAAACTGGCTTGTGTCAATTCAGCTAAGTTTAAATCTCATGTGTAGTTCCAGAGTCTTCATCTGTACCATGGGAATAATGATGCTACTCACCTACTAACATTGGGATGGTTAAATGTAATAATGTGTGTGAGATACTTAGAATAATACCTGGCCCTGAGTGAACATTCAATGAAAATTACCTACTTATTATTATTATTATCTTTATTGTTTTAAAGAGAAAACATAGGTAGGTACTTTTATAATCTTAGAACAGGGAAGGCCTTTCTAAACATAACTCTAAACCCAGTGACCATTAAGAGAAGAGTAATAATTTGACTTCATAAAATCTAAAAGCTTTTGCATGGCAAAATCATCATAAAAATCAATGAACAAATACCCAGGTGGGGAAGGATAATCACAATGGAGATGACAGGAGAAGGATTGATATTGTTAATATTCAAGAATCACTGATAAGTCAACAAGAAAAAAATGAGCAAAAATCAATGTGAACAGGTATTTTGCAGAAAAATAAAGGTAATAAAAATTTGAAAAAATACAAAACTTATAATTAAGGAAGGAAAATTAAAAATGAGATGCTATTTTTAATTTATCAAATTGACAGAGATGAAGAAATTTGAAAATATCTAATAAGGAAATAGACATGAAATTCACATTCTTAAATCTTTCTTGAGGGGAATTTGGCATTTATCAAAATCGTAAAATGCTGGGGCTGGTATTGTGGCACAGCAAGTTAAGCTACCACCTGTGATATCAGCATCCCATATGAGTACTTTATTCATTTCCTAGAATTATATGAGCTACTCGCTGGTTCGAGTTCTGGCTGCTCCATTTCTGATCCAACTCCCTGCTAATGTGCCTGGGAAGGCTTCAGAAGATGGCCCAAGTGCTTGGGCCCATGCCACCCACGTGAGAGACCTGGATGGAGTTCCAGGCCTGTGGCTTCAATCTGGCCCAGCCCTGGCTGTTGCAGCTATATGGAAGCAGATAGAAAATCTCTGCTTTTCAAATCAATCAAGAAATCTTTTAAAAACATTGTAAAGTACTCACAATCTTCTTTATTGCTGCAGTGCTACTGTTTAGAATATGTACTGTCGTCATCTTAATACACAAATGTGGTAAACTGGTATTGCTTGTAGCTTTATAATAGAAATAAATTGGAAATAACTTACTTGACTGCAGATATGAATTTGTTAAATAATTTTAAGTGCTTAAATACCTTATAATATTCTATAGCCATTAAAAGATGTATAAATATGTGAGGCTACTTTCTAATTTTTTTAGGCTACTTTAAAACATTTATGGAAGAATGGAATTCAAAGATAAGTACTTTGGTACAAAAATTGTGAAACTGTATATATTAGAGGTCTTTTAAAAGTTAATAGAGGGGGCCAGCACTGTGGCGTAATGGGTAAAGCTGCCTCACTTGCAGTTCCGGCATCCCATATGGGTACCAGTTCGAGTCCCGGCTGCTCCACTTCTGATCCAGCTCTCTGCTATGGCCTGGGAAAGCAGTGGAAGATGGCCCAAGTGCTTGGGCCCCTGCACCCACAAGGAGGCCTGGAAAGAGCTCCTGGCTCTTGGCTTTGGATCAGCACAGCTCTGGCCATTGTGACCATCTGGGAAGTGAGCCAACAGATGAAAGACTTGCCTCTCTCTCTTTTTGCCTCTGCCTCTCTGTAACTCTTCCTTTCAAATAATTAAATACATCTTTAAAAAAAGTTAACAGAAAATGTGTATCATGAAAAAAACACATAGATCTAAAAAATTTTTGCACCAAAGTAAACATATCTTAATTCAATTATTCCCACAAATGTTTTTAAGTGTCCTCATATACAGTTGGCCTCCATATCACTGAATTCTGTGGATCAGAAATATTTGAAAAAAATAATTGCCTATACCGAATATGTAGGACTTTTTCTCAACATTATTTCTTAAACATTCCATTTACATTGTATTTGTATTGTATTAGATATTATAAGTTATCTAGAGATGATTTAATTTACTCAGGAGGATGTGTGTGGGTTATTGCAAATACTATACCATTTTATGTAAGGGACTTGAGCATCCACAGATTTTGACATGTGTGAAGGATCCTGGAGCCAATCCTGTGTGGACACTGAGCAGCAACTGTATATTGATAACAGAAAAATGATCAGGCTATCCTATTTAGGGAAAAAAGTAAGTTACCTGGGAATTGGTGTAATATGCTTTATTTACTGAAAATAACATATAATTTATACTTATATACATGCATAGAAAATTTTTAGTCTTACACAAAGTGCATTGTGAGATGGGCAGTGGGGATGGGCAATGGGGATGCTGTGGACTTTTATTTTCATTTTATACCCCTAGGGCTCTTCCAATTTTTATTGCAGCAATTCTCTTTTAATTTCTTAGTAATTAAAAACAAACAAAAGGAAAATTTCAATTGTTGTGACTGTTGCTTTTCAAAATGGAATTTAATATTTGGGGAATAAAATTATTTTGGATAAAAAGCAAAGCAAGTTTGATCAAGTCAACTAACGTTTATTCAACAAAAATTTAGTGAGATTTCACTTCACAACCTATGTGAGAGCTTTTGATTCTTACCAGCCTGTAGGACAGCTAATACTTGATAAATGCTATAAATAGAGGATCAAACATTTCTGCTAGGGGTTGGTTTTCCTAATTAAAACCAGAGGAAATTAGTTTATTAGTGAACACTGTTTTCACCGCAGACCATTGTGGTACCAACCTAGAAACTAGCATCAAGGGCAGGAAAATAATGCTGTTGCTGAATTTTGTGTTTCCAGCTATGGCATTGAGTTGGCTTTGTGCTTTGGCTATCATGCTAGTGGCTGCTGAAGGTGGTGGGGATATGTGAGAGGGATGTTTAAGGATAAAGTTGATGACAGGAAAATAAGATCTGCCTTCTTGAGGAAAAACCAGATTGATGAAATGCCATATCTACCAGTGATATTATGTCACTGCATCCCTTACTGCTATCAGGGCAATGATTTTATGAAGAATATTGTACTTCTGTGTAGTCAAGCATTTTCTATAGCGTGGCCATATGGCTTATACCAATGTATTTAGAAATTATGACTTTTTTCTATTAGAGGATCTGTGATTCTTCAAAATCCTCTGCTCAAGACATTTGAGCAATGGGAAATGATTGCAGTATCCAGTTGGCATTAGCTGTTTGAATCTGAATGTCCCTATAGCCATTTCTGCTATTAACACTTGTATTGACATCATTGATAATACTAGGAAAAATTTAGGCATAAATGTATTTGTTTCATACTCATTTAATATGTGGAAAACTGTGCTACTTTTTAAATTAGGTTCCTGGTGTGTGTGTGTATGTGCGTGTGTGTGTGTGCATGCACATGCCATAGGTGTTTGTCCCATGTTTACATAGGTTTGCTCCATGTTTTCTGTTGTGTGACTTAGGCATAGTGTGGTGATGATTTTTGGAATGCAAGTGTCTATTTATAGTAAAATTGTGTCTCCTTGAACAAATCTGTGTTGGTCTTTTCTCTTTTCAGTTTAAGTTTATATAGTCCATCCAATTTGCAGAAGCCAGTATTTGGAAAAATGCTTCTCAATGAATTATGAGAATTGTATTTTTCCTTTCGGTGCAGGTGTTGTGATATGCCAAGTTAGCTCAGTATTTCCGATTTTATACCAGCTTCTCTAGTTCCTTACTGGCAGTTGATTTATTCGTTGTACTAGTGAATTAGGTAGTTCATGGGTACTAGTGAATTGGGTCATTTTCCTACATTAAAATTTTGTGACGGACTGTAACTTGGATAAGGTTCCAAATGCCTCATGATGAACTACTTTGAATTTCTCTAAACTTCTGTCACTTAAGGTTCAGTACATTGCTTATCTTCTTTGTGTTTATTATGCTATGAAGAAGACCTGGTATTGTTTATGGCATGAAATACATATTTGCAAGTGGTGTGTGATTTATTTATTTATTATTTATAAATGAATTATTTGAAAAAGCTTAGTTATCTTTCTTTGAGGGCTTTCTTCTACTTCAGTGGTGATTTGGGCTTAAGTTAAATCTTTTGCATTCTAACATGATGTTCATGGATCAAGGAGCTGTAGCAAGTTTCTATTGTCTTCCTTATATCTAACTTGTAATACTTACCTTTCCCTCAGATTCTATTCCTCATTGCAATCAATTAGTAGCTGTGCTGTGAATTAGTAAAAATATGAGAGATAATAATGCATATTTTGACTTGAATGTGCGCTTTAATGTTTTCTTTGTGGAAATACCTTTATTCTGATTCTAGCACATAATTTGAAGTTGTAGATTTCTTTTAACTTTCTCTTCAAAAGAGAAAGTATCTTAGTCAATTGTACGTGTTGCAAAGAGAGGTATTACAGTGATACCTTAAAAATCTATTAAAATCGGGGCCAGTGCCATAGTGCAGTAGGTTAATCCTCTGCTGGTGGCACCAGTATCCCATTTGGGTGCCAGTTCAAGTCCCAGTTGCTCCTCTTCCAATCCAGCTCTCTGCTGTGGCCTGGGAAAGCAATAGAAAATGGCCCAAGTCCTTGGGCCCCTGCACCCATATGGGAGACCTGGAAAAAGCTCCTGGCTCCTGGTTTTGGATAGGCCCAGCTCCAGTCACTGTGGCCGTTGCAGGAGTGAACCAACGGAAGGAAGACCTTTCTCTCTGTCTCTCCTTCTCACTGTCTGTAACTCTACCTCTCAAATAAATAAATAAAATCTTTAAAAAATTTATTAAACTCTTTTATTATTCATAGAACAAATATTAAACGCCTACTATGTGTTACATAACTTTAGGCTCTGGAAAATGTTATAATGAGCAAAAATATAGTCCTTCCTCTTAATGTAGTAGGGGGAGGGAATAAGTACTATGAAGAAAAAGTACAAATTTGAAAGAGAAAACCAGAGATCAATTTGGATGAGCAATTTTAAAGAGGCCTTTCTGAGGAGGTGGCGTTGAAACCGAGATCTGCAGGAGAAGGAGTTTACCGGAAGGGAAAGGGGGTGGAAGGATTTCCAGGCAGAGGCGAGAGGTTTTGTGATATCATTTTATAGTACTTATGACCTTTTTAGATGCTTATATAATTAGGTACTAGTCTATGAGCTAGACAGTTTATAGGACTGTGTTACTGAAAAGATGCATATAAATTACATTTTTATAAATGAATTCCTGAATTCCTGCAGGCTTACATTATGTTCACTGTGCTATATCATCTGCATTTGATTGATGTTCAGTTGCTTCAATTATTGCTAGATTGATCTTTCTATAGCACAACTTCGATGATGCCTTTTCCTGCTCAGAAATCTTCTCCAGCTCCCCAATTACCCAGTAAAATCCAAACTAATCCCCTTATTGTCAGGCCCTCCCAAATAGGCCCCACTCTCAATATGCTACTTTTAACTTTAGTTATTCCTCTTTCTGCACTACTCTGTCAACCAGCAAAACTTGAGGCTGAGAATGGGTGCTTTGTCCTGTGTTCACTTTTACTCTCCTCATTTCTTCTCCTTTCCACTCTGTTTACGTCTTTCTGAGAATGTCCACATATCATGTGTCTGTCCGGGCCCCTCTCCAGCATTGCCATTCAGTCTCAGGATCTTCTCTCGTCTCCCCAGCTGGAAGTCTTCTCTCTTCTCACTTCTCATGACATTTTATCTTCACTCTTCTTTAGATACTTCTTTTTTTTTTTGCAATTAATATTTTAAGCAAGAAATAATTGTATACATTATGTAGTATATAATGTTATGTTTTGATGGATGTGTACAGTGTGAAATGATTAAATTGAGTTAATTTACATATCTGTCACCTCATTTGTCATTTTTTATGGTGAGATATTTTACATTTACTCTCTTAGTTATTTTGGAACTTACATTATTATTGGTTGTAGGCACCCCGCTGAAAAATAAATCCCAACACTCATTCTTCCTGTCCAACTGATACTTTGTACCCTTTGACCAACAACCCTTTTCTCCCACCCTCCCATCTCTGGTAACCATCATTTTACTTGTGTACAAGTTTGACTTTTAGATTCTACATATAACTGAGATCATGCAGTATTTGCTTTTCTCTTTCTCGTTTCTTTTTTTTTTTTTTTTTTTAGATTTACTTATTTATTTGGAAGGTAGAGTTACAGAGAGGCAGAGAGAGAGGTCTTCCATCTACTGGTTCACTCCCCAGATGGCCGCAGTGGATAGAGCTGTGCCAATCTGAAGCCAGGAGCCAGGAGCTTCTTCCTGGTCTCCCACGTGGGTGCAGGGGCCCAAGGACTTGAGCCATTTTCTATTGCTTTCCCAGGCCTTAGCAGAGAGCCGGATTGGAAGTGGAACAGCCGGGATTCAAACTGGCGCTCATATGGGATGCTGGCACTGCAGGTGGTGGCTTCACCTGCTAAGCCACAGAATTGGCCCCTCATTTCTTTTTTTTTTTTTTATTTTATTTGTTTATTTGAAAGGTAGAGTTACAGACAGAGAGAGACACAGAGAGAAGGGTCTTCCATCCACTGGTTCACTTCCCAAATGGCCACAGTGCCTGGAGCTAGGCCTGTCCAAAACCAGGAGCCAGGAGCTTCTTCCATGTCTCCCTTCTGAGTGCAGGGACCCAAGCATTTGGACCATCTTCTACTGCTTTCCCAGGCTGTAACAGAGTGCTGGGTTGGAAGAGGAGCAGTTGGAACACAAACTAACGCCCATATGGGATGCTGACGCTACAGGCAGAGGCTTAGCCTATTATGGCACAGCGCCGGCCCCTGGCCTGCTCATTTCAAAATAAACTTATCATAATGTCTTCCTGGTTCATCCACTTTGTTGGAAATGACAGCATTTCCTTCTTTTAAAAGGCTGAATAGTATTCCATTGTATATATGTGAACGCACCTTGATTTATGATGGGGTTATGTCCTGATAAAAACATAATAGGTTGGAAATTTTTAAGTCAAAATTGCACTTAATGCTCCTAACCTACTTAATGTTATACTTATCTGAGCCTCTCGAAATGTGTTCAGAACACTTACATTAGCATAGAGTTGAACAAAGTCATCTAATTCAAACCTTTTTTTTTTTTTTAAAGATTTATTTGTTTATTTGAAAAGCAGAGTTACAGAAAGGCAGAGGCAGAGGCAGAGAGAGAGAGAGAATCTTCCATTCACTGGTTCACTCCCCAGGTGAATTTTGGCTGGAACTGGGCTGGTCTGAAACCAGGAGCCAGAGACGTCTTTTGGATCTCCCATGTGGGTGCAGGGGCCCAACCCCTTAGGTCATCTTCTGCTGCTTTTCCAAGACACAGCAGAGAGCTGGATCGGAAGTGGAGCAGCTGGGACTCAAACTCGTGCTCATGTGGGATGCCGGCACTGCCGACGGCAGCTTTAGCCACTGTACCACAGTGCTGGCCCCTCAAAGCCTTTTGAAAATAGACTATCTCATACAATTTATTGAATAGTTATATTAAAAATGGCTGGCAATGGGGTACCCTGTAGATTGTTGTTTACCCTGATGGTTATGTGGCTGACAGGGAGCTGTGTCCTGCTGCCCAGAACCTGGAGAGAAAATTGTACCACATATTGCTAGCCCAAGAAGAGCTGAAAATCCAAAGTACATTTTCTACTGAGTATTTATCATTTTCACAACGTTGTAAAGTTGAAAAACCACAAGTACAACTAGGTAAGTTGGGGTCTGTCTGTATATCACATTTTTTAACTGTTCATCTGTAATGATCACTTAAGTTGTTCCTTTATCTTGGCTGTTGTGAATAATGATGCAATGAACAAGGGAGTTTAGATATCCCTTTAGATATTGATTTCCATTCCCAGGAGTGGTATTGCTATGACAGTTCCATTTTTAGTTTTTAAAGGAACCTCCATGTTATTTTGCAGCACAGCTATTCTGATTTACATTCCCGCCAACAGTGTACAAGGGTTCCCCTTTCTCCACTTTCTCACCACCACTTATCTTTTGTCTTTTTGATAATAGCCATTCTAGCAGGTATGAAGGGATAGTTCACTGTGCTTTTAATTTACATTTCCCTAATGATTAGTGATGAGTATTCTTCATGTACTTGTTGACGTTTGTAGTCTTTTTTTCAAAAAATGTCTGTTTAGGTCCTCTGCTCATTTTTGACCACATTATTTTCTTCCTTTAGAGTTGTTAGAGTTGTTTGATTTCCTTACGTATCATGGATGTTAACTTCATTTTCAGTTGATTTTTGATTGTTGTGTGAGATATTCTGCATACGAATAACCAGTTTTTCCAGCACTGTTTATTGAAGAGGCTGTTCTTTCCTCATTGTATGTTCTTAACACCTTTGTGAAAATCTGTTGACTTTAAATGTTTGGGTTTGTTTCTGGGCCTCTACACTATTTTATTAGTCAGTATGTCTTCTTCTTCTTTTTTTTTTAATGTCAGAACCATGATGTTTTAGTTACAACAGTCTTACAATATATTTTGAAAGCAGAGAATATGCCTCTAGCTTTTTTTTTTTTTTTAAAGGTTTTACTTTATTTATTTGAAAGACAGAGCTACCCAGGGAGGGAGGGAAGGAGGGAGAGAAGGGGAGGTGGGGGAGGGAGGAAGGGAGGGAGGGAGGGAGGGAGGGAGAGAGAGAGAAAGAGAGAGATTGGAAGCTTCTATCAATTGTTTCACTCCTCAAATGACTGCAACAGCCAGAGCTGGGCCAGGCTGAAGCCTGGAGCTTCTGTCAGGTCTCCCACGTGGGTGCAGGGGCCCAAGCACTTGGGCTGTCCTCCTCTGCTTTTCCAGGCCCCACCAGCTTTTGTTTTTGGGTTTGTTTTCCCCCTCAAGATTGTGTTGGTGGGGTCGGTGCTGTGGCATAGTAGGTAAAAACCACTGCCTGCAGTGCCAACATGCCATATGGGTGCCGGTTTGAGTCCCAGCTGCTCCACTTCTGATCTAGCTCCCTGCTATGGTCTGGAAAAGCAGTGGAAGATGACCCAAGTGGTTGGGCCCTGCTCCTGTGTGGGGGGAGATCCAGAAGAAGCTCTTGGCTCCTGGCTTCAGATTGGCGCAGCTCCGGCCATTGCAGCCAATTGGGGAGTGAACCAGCAGATGGAAGACCTCTCTCTCTCTCTCTGCCTCTGCCTTTCTCTAACTCTGCCTTTAAAAAAAATAAATCTTTAAAAAATAAATAAAAACAAAAACAACAAAGATTGTGTTGGCCATTTGTCTCCCTCTTATTTAGAAGTTATTTCTAGGTACCTCTTGTCTTCCTAATTAAACTGGTGAGTTTCTTGAGGCCAAAGCCTGGGAAGGATGAGTCTTTGCTTCTCATTGTGCCTAATACAGTCCTCTACGTGTAGTAGGTGCTCAATAAAAATTTGTTGAAGGAATTTGTAAGCTAATTGTTGCTGGCTAGGTAGCCCCTAAAAAGTAGTTAATGATCTTTAAACAAATACATCAAGGAACTGATAATAATATACATAAATCTTTTGTAATGTTAGAATCTTAAGTTCATATTTTCTTACAAAGGGATGCTATTTGATTGGAATATTTATTTGTCTTTTTCTCCATTTCAGTGACACTGAATCACAGAGATTATTTTAGATTCATAAGTGGTGCTGTCATTTCCATTTTTGCCTCTCTTTTGAAGGTTTGCATGCTCATTTAGCTGTAAAAAGGAATGAAAAGAACAAATCAACACCCTTTGTGGGTGTTATTTCCACTTGGGAGAAGTAGATTTGAAAGCATGTCTAGGTAATGTATTTATTTTGATTGTTTGGAGTTTTCCAAGTACATGTGGCTTCAGATGAGCTTGGAATAATCCCAAATAGAATTTCCTTATTCATTGGTTCATTTGAACTTGTATTTCTGATAGACAACTTTCTACCTCTAAGTTTTATTAAAAACCATTTCCTTTTGAGAAGTTCTGCCCTTTGCTTCTGTTTGAATAAGTGTCTGAAGAACTTTTAGATTGCTGTTCAGTCTAGAAGGGGTAGATAGGACCTGGTCATGGTTTTAGCTGATGTGATTGTTAGGGTGTTTCTTAATGGAATAACATTATCTCTGGGTAATGTTTAAATATATGGAACAGTAGTTTCTTGCTTGTTTTTTAAAAAAATTATTTATTTATTTATTTATTTGAGAGGTAGAGTTACAGACAGTGAGAGGGAGAGACAGAGAGAAAGGTCGTCCACCCACTGGTTCAATCCCAAATGGCTGCAATGGCCGAAACTGGGCCGATCTGAATCCAGGAGCCAGGAGCCTCCTCTGGGTCTCCCGTGTGGGTGCAGGATCCCAAGCACTTGGGCCATCTTCTACTGCTTTCCCAGGCTATCAGCAGAGAGCTGTATTGGAAGAGGAGCAGCTGGGACTAGAACCAGCACCCATATGGGATGCTGGCATTGTAGGTGGAGGATTAATCTGTTTACACCACAGCCCCAGCCCCAGTGATTTGTTTCTTATAGCAACATTTATCTCCAAAAACAGCTAAAACAAAATATCATAGCAGAATAATATACGAATGTTATGATTTACTTAGTATTTGTAATTTCATTTAACAGATTTAACAGTACTGTTTTGACTAGAAGCTTTTTTTTATAAAGTTTTTTTTTTTTTTTTAAGATTTCATTTATTTGAGAGGTAGAGTTATAGACAGAGGGAGAGACAGAGAACGTTCTTCCATCCACTGGTTCACTGCCCAAATGGCCACAATGGATGGAGTTGGGCTGATTGGAAGTCAGGAGTCAGGAGCTTCTTCCAGATCTCCCACACAGGTGCAGGGGCCAAAGGACTTGGGCCATCTTCTACTGCTCTCCCAGGCCATAGCAGAGAGCTAGATTGGAAGTAGAGTAGCCTGGACTTGAACTGGTGCCTATATGGATTGTCAGCACTGCAGGTGGTAGCTTTACCTGCTGTGCCACAGCACTGGCTCCAAGTAGTGTGTTCTTTAGAAGGAAATCACTTAGGAATTTCATAACTTTATCATTAATTCTGTTGTTCATAAAATTTAACCCTGAAATAAAATATGATTCTGTAAATTGAATACATATGAATTATGGGATGCTTTTTTTCTTTAAATAGGTCGTTAATTTTCCTTACAAAAATATGTATAATAAAACAATTGAAGAATTAAAAATCTATAAAGGAAAGGCTATACATTTAAAAATTATCCATAATTGTTGTCTTTTGAGAGATAGTCATAATTTTAGTATTAATAAAATCAATCTCTAGCTAGGTCACAATTAAGGATATATGTAGGTCTGGGTTTAAAAAAATATAAAAATAGGTTTCTATTCTCCGGGAAGTTTCATATTAGGTTAAATTGGGGACATCAGAATTTTTGAAAATTCCTTTAAGATTGTTTTGAACTGGAAATGTGAATCATTATTTAAAAAGATCATATGGAGGGTGGTAAAAGTACCATCATAAGTAATAAAGTGATCATATGGATAGGATAGAGTGTCTGGTAATAATAACAGATAGAATTAAAAAAGGAATGAATGCTCCAACATGGGAAGCAGTCCACACAGCAGACTCATAAAATTACAATCACTTTAAGTAGCACTCTGACCTCAGAATCAGCTCTTAAGGCATTCTGGTCTGGCTGAAAAGCCCATGAGAACATTTCAGGCATGGAAAACCAAGACACTGTGGCAAAAAATGTCCTACATGAAGTACCTCAGTAGGTGAGACCCCAGTGAAAAGAAGTGGTCATCAAGGAAGGATGTACTTTTCTTTTCTTTTTTTTTTTATGGTGAAAAAACACATTTAGAATTAGCCAGCTGGACTCCGTTCAGATGATCCCAATTTTGTTGGCAACGTCCAGAGCGTCATAGTCAGGAGCCAGCCGCACATACACCTTCTTCTCTCCGTCAGGTCTGATCAGGGTGTTGACTTTGGCCACATCAATGTCATAGAGTTTCTTCACAGCTTGTTTGATCTGGTGCTTGTTGGCCTTGACATCCACAGTGAACACCAGTGTGTTGTTGTCTTCTATCTTCTTCATGGCCGACTCCGTGATCAGGGGGAACTTGATGATGGCATAGTGGTCAAGCTTGTTTCTCCTGGGGGCGCTCTTCCGAGGGTATTTGGGCTGCCGTCGGAGGCGTAGTGTCTTGGGCTGCCGGAAGGTGGGGGACGTGTGGATCTTCTTCTTGTTGTGGCTGTGGACACCTTTCAGCACTGCCTTCTTGGCCTTCAAGGCCTTTGCTTTGGCTTTGACTTTAGGAGGGGCAGGAGCTTCCTTCTTTGCCTTCGGCGCCATCTTGGAGGGTGTACTTTTCTTTAAAGTGAGGAGAAAACTTCCACTTTGCTGATGGCCTAAATACTGATGGAGTTTGTGGATTCAGTAGGCTTCCACAGCCTAGGCAGCTCATATCAAGAGCCTTGGGTGATCACTGAAATCATACATAAAAGTGTTAGTTGTTAAATTAACAACAAGAGTCATTGTGCACTAACTTCCCATGCAGGATCTCTGTCCTCAAAGAGTTGTGTTAAAATTATGTCCAAGTGCTCCCAAAAGATGTGTCATTCTTGGATGTTTCTTTAAAGCTAATAAAGTTTCTAAAAAAAAAAGTGAAATTAACTTCAAGATGCAATGACTTTGAACAGCCCTTATCTCCACTGTTGAGGAACAGCTTTTTTTGTGTGTGTGTGTGCAAATTATCGAACTCTTTACTTAGTGTGGAGCTGGTCTTCTGTGTATAAAGTTAATCGAAAATGGATCTTAGTGGAGAATAGGACTGGGAATGGGAGAGGGAGGAGGAAGAGAGGTGGGAATGTGGGTATAGTGAGCAGAATCACTGTGTCCCTAAAATTGTACTTATGAAATGCATGAAGTTGTATTCCTTAAATAAAAGTTTTCTTAGGAGGGAAAAAAACCCCAATCATATGGGTCTTTTAACCGTTTCTAGTTACCTTATTCAAATGAATATTTCCCTTTTTTTTTTTTTAAAGATGTATTTATTTATTTGAAAGGCAGAGCTACAGAGAGAAAGAGAGAGAGAGAGAGAGAGAGAGAAAATCTTGCATTCATTGCTTCACTCCACAAACAGCTGCAATGGCCGGGGCTGTGGCTGGGCCAAAGCTAGAAGCTAGGGACTTCATCTGGATCTGCCAAGTGGGGGCAGGGACCCAAGCACTTGGGCCATCTTCCACTGCCTTTGCCAGGCATATTAGCAGGGAGCTAGAGAACAGATGGGACTTGAGCCAGTGCCCATATGGGATGCCAGCATTGCAGGGGGCGGCTTAACCTGCTACACCACAGTGGTGGCCGCCAAAATTAGTATTTTAATTTTAAAATTGTTTGCTTTTAACATGTAAATTTGAGAAACATTGGTTTATCACCAAATGTGACCAAGTAAAATAATGGTGTTTTAATTTTCATAGTTAAAGAAAAACATTTTTGAGCTCTTGGTCACTGAAGGCAGTTTTCACCTGCTAATTTTTTTTTTTAGCAATTTTATCTATTTGAGAGGTATAGAGAGAGAACTTCCATCTGCTAGTTTGCTCCCCAAATGCCCACAATGTTAGGCTAAAGCTGGGAGTTGGGAGCATGATCTGGTTCTCTCACATGGGTGGGAGAAACCCAGTTACTTACGCCATCACCACTGCCTCCCAGGTCGGCATTAGCAGCAAGCTGCAGACAGGAGCTGGGGCTGGCTACTGAGATGTGGGACGTGGGGATCTTAACTGCTAGGCTGGATGTCTGAACCTCTTCTAATTTGAATGTCAGTTACATGGTTAATATAGTGTCCCTCTTTTGGATTCTCAAAGCCACATGGTAGGGCAACATCCTTAGTGAACATGTGTTTTTATTTGCCTGGTAGTATTTAACACCATAGGGGATTCTGATGAATGAGTAGATAAAGATCTTGAGAACAAAGACAGAGTCTGTGTTAGGCAGCATCAAATTGATGGGAGCACTAAGGTATAAAAAGTGGAAACTAAATATTTTCATTTATCAAAATTCATTCATTAAGTAAATATCCATTTATTGTTCAAGTGCTTGGTATTAATTTAGATCAGGCTTTCTCCACTTTCGCACTATTGGCATTTTGGGCTGAATAATTCTTTGTTGTGGACTTTTAGGGCTGGGTAATTCTATGAATTGTAGATGTGTAGCAGCATCCTTGGTCTGTATCCTGAAAATGCCAGTAGCACTTCCCCTGTTGTGACAATTAAAAACGGCCTCAGTTATTGCCAAATGTCTCCTGAGAGGAAAATCACCTCTGTTTTAGGACCATTATTTTAGATCACAAAGTTTTTTAATGATTTTTTTTAGCTTATACAAACAGAACAAATTTCATGTATTTCTTTTTTTTTTAAGATTTAATTATATATTTGAAAGAGTTACACACACACACACACACACAGAGAGAGAGAGAGAGAAAGAGAGGTCTTCCATCCACTGGTTCACTCCCTAGTTGGGCGCAACAGCCGGAGCTGTGCCGATCCGAAGCCAGGAGCCAGGAGCTTCCTCTGGGTCTCCCACACGGGTGCAAGGGCCCAAGGACTTGGGCCATCTTCCACTGCTTTCCCGGGCCATAGCAGGGAGCTGGATTGGAAGTGGAGCAGCCAGGACTAGAACTGGTGCCCATATGGGATTCTGGTGCTTCAGGCTAGGCCATTAACCTGCTGTGCCACAGTGCCAGCCCCTCATGTATTTCATATACACAGTTTTGTTTTTTTTTTTTTTTTGACAGGCAGATTTAGACAGTGAGAGAGAGAGAGAGAAAGGTCTTCCTTTCTGTTGGTTCATCCCCAAAATGGCCGCTATGGCCAGCGTGCTGTGCCAATTCGAAGCCAGGAGCCAGGTGCTTCCCCCTGGTCTCCCATGTGGGTGCAGGGCCCAAGCACTTGGGTCATCCTCCACTGCCTTCCTGGGCCACAGCAGAGAGCTGGACTGGAAGAGGAGCAACCGGGACAGAATCCAGCACCCCGACTAGGACTAGAACCTGGGGTGCCGGCGCTGCAGGTGGAGGATTAGCCAAGTGAGCCGTGGCACCGGCCTTATACACAGTTTTAAGAGCATAATGATACTTACCACCCTGCCCTTCCTCCCTCCCTCACCCCCACCTTCCTCATTCCTTTCTTATTTTTCTTTTGATTTTTACAATGACATACATTTCATTTAGTTTTGAAATGTATTTTGTGTTGCTTCCCTGTTTCAAATTTGTATGCATTTTCTGTGATTTGGTCTGTCAATATTTCCTGGGTAATTTCTCATCTGAAAAGTTACTCAGATTTTATAATGTCATGTGGAGCTGTCTATATTTTCCATAGTCACAGTGAAATAAAAACCTTACACTCTAAAAAAACAAATGATTTAATCATGAGTATGTGACATCTTGAATCAAAGAACCCATTGCTTCCTGGTATTCTGATCAAGAACAAATTCTTACAAAGAAACCTAAGTCATCTTATTTTTCCTCCTTTAAGGGTAATCCTGTTCATCTTTTGTCTTAAAAGCTCTGTAACGTATTGGTACTGTGTAAAAATTCCATTATTATAGAGACTATTCTCTTTTTCTCTGCTGCATCTTTTTTCTGAAGTTATGAGAGATGTGAAACATATTCTGAAAATTCATTCAAAGCTTTAAAACGTATTATATCCAGGAGAGACAGATTTAAGATTGCTGAGGTTTCTGGTTGAAGTACTTCAAGCAGAAATCCATACTCCATTAGACCCTCTAACATGGTGACCTTAATTTTCCAGATATTTTGCCCTTTACATTGAAAGTAGTATTTTAATACTATTTAAATCTTTTGGAGAGGCTTATAATGTCACAGACTTAAGTTGTGAAACATTTGAAACAAATGAAAAGTAAAATAGCTACTGATTCAGTACTGTGTGGTTTTATATATTTCAAAATATACAGTGATATAAGATATGCATGGAACATACTTAATGCATTCTAGTTGGTGGAAAAAAGCTGTCTAGGAAGGACTTGTTCATACTGAACTTGAACAGAATTTCTTTCAGTAGGTTTTTCTTGTTATTGCCTAAAGAGTTTATGATGAAGAGTAGTTGAGTTCTCTGAAGTTATGTACCTTATTCTGTGTGAAATTACGGGCTGGGTGAAATTAAAATCTACTGGGACGATAGTTACTGAGTTATCTTGCTTCAGCAGATAAAGCAGCAAATGTAAAGCTCTATTGTAAAGCTCTATTATACTACTGCATCAAGAAACTGAAAAGTAGTTTTTAAAATCCCTGTAGAAGAGATGAAAAAGTCTCATTCTTTCATTAGTAAATGAGGTCAATTTTTAAAAAAATACACATTAAAAATGTATACAGTTCTCAATTAAGTGATATAATTTAATCTAATCCATATCTTAAAGATATAATAACTGAAATCAGTTCTTTAGGAGCCCTTATTTTCTTCATGCTTAGAACCTAAATTGACCAGATAGTCTTTCCTTTAGTTTATAGCTCACTGACAATACAGCAAATATTATTAATTAATCCATAGAAGTAAAAGTTATATTAACCTGCATTTGTATATTAGTTTCTCTGTGAGTCATCTATTAAGTACATACTGTGATCTCACCACGTTCCTTCCCGTATATTCATGTTAGTTGAATGCCATATAACTCACATACCTATCTTAATGCCAAGTAGTTAATGTATGAGTTGCTAAGAGCTGTTCTTTAACATAAAGAAACAACTGCAGGTTGATTTTCCAAATCTTTTACTGTCTGGTCACAGTCCAGACCTGTTGCAGAGTTTACGCTTACTGGTATCGATGCTTTGAGGTGCTCCGTTGCTTTAGTCAAAAGTGAAGATTCCTGTTTGCTGACTATACCGTGTTTTTGTGAGTTTGGTTGTGTGAGTCTTTTAATCTGTGTGTTGGCCAGCTGGCCTACTCTCGCACCTTGTTTATCAGTGCACTATTGATTACTCATTTCCTAACCAGAGCGAGAGATCCATCACTTCCACTGAGAGAGCAACTTTGGAGATGCAGCAAAGTGTCAGAGATGGCCAGCAAGCTCCTGGAGGATTTGGCTTGGGAGCAACATAAGTCTCCATGATAATGGGCTCCATGAAAAATCTTAATTTTTACCTGGATTGACATTTTTCTGTTTCTTTATTTTCTAAAATATTTTATTTATTTATTTATTTGAGAGGTAGAGTTACAGACAGTGAGAGGGGGAGAGAGGGGGAGGGAGGAAGGGAGGGAGGGAGAGAGAGAGAGAGAGAGAGAGAGAGAGAGAGAGAGAGAGAGAGGTCTTCCATCTGCTGGTTCACTCCCTAGTTGGCTGCAATGTCCTGAGCTGTGCCGATCCAAAGCCAGGAGCCAGGAGCTTCTTCCAGGTCTCCCATGCAGGTGCAGGGGCCCAAGCACTTGGGCCATCCTCCACTGCCTTCCCGGGTCACAGCAGAGAGCTGGATTGGAAGAGGGGCAACCAGGACTAGAACCAGCGCCCATATAGGATTTCAGTGCCGCAGGCCGAATATTAACCTACTGCGCCACCGCGCCGGCTCCTACATTCTTCTGTTTCTAATAAAACTGTCTAAAATTTTACTTGTTCAGAAAATCTTTACTGGTTTTATTCTCAAATGCCTTTTCTGTAAACTTTCCTAAACATCAGTAAGCTCCTCTGGCTACATCCGCTGTTTTTTGACGTGGTTACATATGCATGGAAGAAGAGATTCTGAACAGCGCTTAAACTTATACATCGCAGCTTATATCATTAGAATATTTAAAAACATTATTCTAGTAGATTTTTTAAAAAGCCTTATTTTTATTGATTTGAAAGAGTTACAGAGAGAGGAAGAGAGAGAGAGAGAGAGGTCCTCCATCTGCTGGTTCACTCCCCAAATGGCTGCAATGGCTGGAGCTGCGCCGATCCGAAGTCAGGAGCCTGGAGCTTCTTCTAGATCTCCCACACGGGTGCAGGGGCTCAAGGACCTGGGCCATTCTCTACTGCTGTCCCAGGCCTTAGCAGAGAGCTGGTTTGGAAGAGGAGCAGCCGAGCCTCAAACCAGCACCCATTTGGATGCTGGCACTTCAGGCCAGGGCGTTAACCCATTGTGCTGCAGCGCAGGCCCCGACTCTTAGTGTTTGAAGACCTCTTGTTGGGGCTGGCACTGTAGTGCACTGGGTTAATGCCCGGGCCTGATGTACCGGCATCCCATATGGGCACTGGTTCTAGTCCTGGCTGCTCCTCTTCCATTCCAGCTCTCTGCTATGGCCTGGGAAAGCATTAGAAGATGGCACAAGTCCTTGGGCCCCTGCACCTGCATGGGAGACCCGGAGGAAGCTCCTGGCTCCTGGCTTCGGATCGGCGCAGCTCCGGCCATTGCGGACATCTGGGGAGTGAACCAGCGGGTGGAAGACCTCTCTCTCTCTCTCTCTGTCTCTCTCTGTACCTCTGATTTTCAAATAAATAAATAAATCTTTAAAAAAAGAAAAAAAAAACCTCTTGTTGTCCGAACGATAAGCTGGCCAGGCTATAACAAATTCCTGACTGAGGGACTCTTTCTGTTAGGAGATAGAGTTCTCTGTTATTTACCTTTTTAGCATCTTTTAAGAAGACTTGACATCCCATTCTTCTTTTAAAGTCTTTAGAGACATACTTTCTTCAGTGTGTTTACTGATTCATTCATTCATTCATTCATTCATTCAACAAGCATTTGTTGGGTACGAGACACTAGTGCAAATGATAACACTCTTTGTTTGGTTAGGTCGCTCTAAAAACTCATAGGAAATTACCTGTTTTTCTGAACCCCCATTTTTTTTCCTAGAAAAATTCCTGTTGGCTTTTTCCTTTTGTTGGTGGTAATATAACAATCTATAAAAGGATAGTCCTGGCTACAAAAATGACAGAATTCACCCTTTATAGTTCTCACCAGAGGTGTGTTGGGAAACAATGATACATTTACTGCAAATAAAAATACTGTAATAAATTACTAGGGCCATCATTACATGTTGATTTCAGCAGCAGGGACTTTGGAGGCAGATTGTTTGGACTCATATTCCGGTTTTGCCACTTGCTGATTTTGTTATGTTGGCTACTTACTTAACCTGTTTCCTTGTGTGTAAAGTGTAGATAATTAGACTGCCTGCTCGCTTCAGTGCCTACCCCCCTAAGTGCTACTTGAATGTTAACTTTTGTTACTACTACTCTAACACTATTTTTACTTGAGAAAACTAGCCAGCTCATTAGTTGCATGTCCATTTTTCCTCATGTTCGTCTCAACGTTATTGTCCAGGATCCAGTGAAAAAAAAAATCACTTATCACACCAAGAAATAGGAAAATTTTAACTTGAATGAGAAAGACAGTAACAGACACCCAACACTGAGATGACAAAGATGTTGGAATGACAAGAGTTTTTAAAGCAGGTATGATAAAAATGCTTCAGGAAGCAACAATTATGAACACACTTGAAACAAAAGAAATAAGAAAAAAAATCAGAAATAGAAGATATAAAGAAGAACCAAATGAAATTTTATTACTGAAAAATACAACAATCAAAAAAATCACTAGTGTTTGGTTTTGGGCTTGGTCGAGTTACAGTTCAGTCGTTGCATGACAGTACTTCGTAGCTGGCACCGTGCATGTCCTAACGTGTCACATCCTGTGAGTGTGCAGGAGTGCTGGTGCCCCACCGTTATTGAGGCTAACGTTGAGAAGCGGGTGTAAGTGATTGTCAGCCTGATCCCGCCACCTTGAAGTTCCGTCACCACGTCTTAGTGTTCTGATTTTACAGTGATTATTGACTTGGATCCTTTTTTCATTAAATTTGTTGGGAAAGCTTTTGGCCCTTTCAGTTTGGCAATTCATATTCCGTACTTTGGGGAAGTCTTGCAACTTTTTCTTGATAATTTCTTCCTTGTCATTTCTCTATCATTGTACTTCTTCTTTTGTTTCTGTTTTATTTTATCTTGAACTGTTATATAAATGCTAGGCCTTTGGGACCAATTCTTTGATTTTCTCATCTATTAACTCCAAATTTCCATCGTTTTGGTCAGCTTTCCAAGGCATTTCTAACTGTTTAATTTTTTTATTTTTGAACTTCCAGGATTAATTATAGTAAGGAGAAATAAGTTCTGCTATTCTGTTACATAGTAGGATGACTATAGATAATGATCCTATGTATTTCAAAGAAGCTGTAAGAAGGGATTTTTAAAATGATTTCACCAAAAAGAAATGATAAACGAGATAGATAGGCTTACCTTGGCTTGAACATTAAAAATTATATGCATGTATCAAAACATCACATGATACTCCATAAATACATATAATTTTATGTGTCAATTAAAAAAGCTCAATGTAAATGTAAAAATGTAAAGATCTTTCTGTCTTCTAAATGTTCTTTTCTATAGCTTATTTCATGAATATGATATTTTAACTCTCAGAAGAAAACATTATATGTATAATTTTATTGCTGGTCTTATCCCTCTGCTGTTTGAATTCGCTTTCCCCTGTATTTTATTCTCTTTCACTTTGAGTCTTTCCTAAAATGTCTTGCTGTCCTTGCCTATCTTTTCCATTTGAGGATGAGAAGTTAAAATTCCATCCGAAGCTCTTTGTCATAGTGCTGGTGGCGTGGTGGGGATCTCAGCTCTTCTGTCCTGGGGGTATGGCAGAGCAGTCCCTGGGCGTTATTTGTGCATCTTTTTCTTATGTCTGGCAGTTTCTCCAGTGAGCACTCTGGGGGCCAAGCAGAGAAAGAGGAACAGGGAATCCAGCATGGTGCTTCACTTTTTTTTTTTTTTTTTTTTTGACAGGCAGAGTTAGTAAGAGAGAGAGAGAGACAGAGAGGAAGGTCTTCCTTCTGTTGGTTCACCCCTCAAATGGCCACTACGGCCGGCGCACTGAGCCAATCTGAAGTCAGGAGCCAGGTGCTTCCTCCTGGTCTCCCATGCGGGTGCAAGGCCCAAGCACTTGGGCCATCCTCCACTGCACTCCTGGGCCACAGCAGAGAGCTGGCCTGGAAGAGGAGCAACCAGGACAGAACCGGCGCCCCAACTGGGACCAGAACCCGGGGTGCCGGCGCTGCAGGCAGAGGATTAGTCTAGTGAGCCATGGAACCGGCCTCATTTTTTTTTTTAAGAGTTACTTCTTTATTAGCAGGTCAGAGCTACACAGAGAGATGGTCAGACAGGCCAAGAGAGATCTTCCATCTGCCCGTTGACTCCCCAGATGGCTGCAGCCCCGACCTCGGTGATTCACTTGATTTCAGATATACTTGAACTTCCAGGATTAACTATAATAAGGAGAAATAAGTTCTGAACCCCAAGTAGGCCTATTTGAGAGAGTAGTTTCCAGACTGGAGGGGTAGTGGTCTAATTGAACGGAACTTAGTGATACTGTTGAAATTTCAGTATAAACTAGGATGACCCAAACCAATAAAGTGCCTAGTAATATTTTGGGCAGTAAGCTCAAAAACTATTCAATGCCCAGACCATTTACATTTCTTGATGAAAAGAATACAGGATAGTGCCAGACACTGGTAACTGGGATGAGAGTTACACTCCCGGCACCTAAGCATTATAGTAACGTCTCCATGCTTTCCGTTTCTTGTGTATAAAGGAAATAATATTTCTCTAAAACGCACTGCATGTCAGGCTTAGAGATAAATTTCCTTACTCTTTGAATCCCTGATATCTTTCAAGGAGCTTAGGGAACTCCATTATCCCCCATTATCCCAGGGAAATACACTTTTTTCATTCCTAAACATTTTACTCAGTATTTAACATTTTCCCATAGACACCAAGTGGAAGCCTCTTCCTAGTCCTTGGGCTCCTTAAAATCAATAGAATCTTACAAAGATACACTTTCCTTTCTGAGTGTTTTAGATTGCAGCTCTCTAATAATAGCAATTTCATTTTGGTGGATCATATGCCACTCAAAACCGTGTTTTGTCCACTGGAACCACCGATCACCTAATTGTTTCCAGTGGGTGATAATTTAATATGTTGAATCTTGGCAACCTACTGAATGTAGCCATTTTTCCTCTCTTAGAACAGTGACTTTCAAATTGTTTGACCCTGACCTCAGTCTGAAAAAATTTACTTTGATGTACATATTCCCCTGCTCATACATTTACACACACAGGTGAAGCAAATTTGAAGAAAAAATTCCTTTATGACCAATATTTCTCTCTCTTTCTCTCTCTTTCTCTCTCTCTCTCTCCTTCTCTCTCTCTGTGTCTTTCTCTCTCTTTTTAAAGATTGGTTTTATTTATTTGGAAGGCAGAGTGACAGAAAGGGAGAGACAGAGAGATCTTCAGCCTGCTGGTTTACTCCCCCAAACAGCTGCAATGGCTGGGGCTGGGCCTGGCCAAAGGTGGGAGCCTGGAACTCTACAGGGGTGGCAGAGGCCTAAGTTGTTGGCCCATCTTCTGCTGATTTCCCAATGGCATTAGCAGGGAGCTGGATCAGAAGTGGAGCAGCTGGGTCTCAAATCAGCACTCTGATATGGGATGCTGGCTTAATCCACTGTGCCACAACAGTGGTCCCAGTGTTACACTCTTAGACTTTCCTTCTTCTCCTTCTCCTTCTCCTCCCCCTTCCCTCTACCTCCTCTCTCCTCTCCAACCCTCCCTTCTTCTCCTTTTCTTCCTCTTTTACTTCTTATTCTTCTTCTTTTAAAGATTTGTTTATTTATTTGAATGGCAGAGCTACAGAGACTGAGAGAACTTCCATCTGCTAGTTTACTCCCCAAATGGCCACAATGACTGGAATTGGGCCAGGCAAAAGCCAGGAGCCAGGGACTCCAATCAGGACTCCCATGTGGGTGGCAGGGGACCTACCACTTGGGCTGTCTTCCCAGGTGCAGCCAGGACTTCAACCAGTGCTGAAATGGGATGCAGGCTCTGCAGGTTGTCAACCAGCTACGCCATGACACCGGCCTCTTTCCTTTCGATTTTATTTTAAAAGATGTGACCCACAAATGACCTACTGTTTGTAAATCACTAAAGTATGGATTTTTATACTTTTTGGTGGTGGGGTGGGCTTTGGATCTTTCTGGAACTCTGAAGAAAGTACTGGAATCTCTTCTCAGAAAAATGCACAGAAAAAACATCTTTATATATATTTTCAGGAAATTCAGTTTTTAGGTATAAGCAGAGACTCCCTAGTTCTAAAAGCTTCTATACTAGATAAAATTTGTAATTAGCTTTCCTTGCTGATACGTCTTACCCAGCACGCTTGGACAAATATCATCAACTGCACAGCAGATACTCTGCCCTTCCTCCCTTCTTCTTGCTAACTGTTATTACTATGGGATTACCAGAGAAATCCTGTAATAAGTAAAACCATAATGAATATATAAAACCACAAATAAATAAAACCATGTAATATGTAAAACTTCATCTTGCGTGTCAAGATTAAAAGTCTCAGAGGGTCTTTATTCTTCCTAGATGCGTAGTTGTCTCTATAATAGTCAGTGTATATTGGGACTGGGAAACAATCCTTGCTTCTGATGTGTTCGGAGCCATTGTATCCCTTGCAGAAATGCTTCAGTCCTTAGCAAGTGAAACCCTTAGCAACTGCAGGCTGGCTGTTTTCATTTCTGGTGTAGAGTCTGAGTTACTACCAATCATCTCCCCCCACTGTTCTGTTTAACCACAGCTGGTAGTGGGAATGGGACAACAGCTTTGTTGGAATGGTTTAGAAAATGGAATTTTCCAGCTTTCATACTTTCCCTCCCTCTCCTTCCATAAATAGTGAGTGTTTTCTATGTGCCAGATTTGTCCATGTGTGGGTATGATGGTGGGAAAGCTCCATGTCTAGCTATACTGGTACAACCCTGTCCTCGCTCTCCTAGGATCTTCCTGTTGTTAGGCCTGTGGCACCTTCAGAGCTGTTGGTGATGGCCCTGCTGCTTACTTCCAGGTCTAGTAGGTTTTGGTATTTAACTGTTTTTTATCCATATTATAAATTTTCATCTGAAAATTTTCTTTTGCCTGGGACAACAAACATACACATATATATTCTTTTGTGATTTTTCTTTTTGCCTAGAACAACAAACATTTTTTTCTTCTAAATAATAATATAAATATGCAAATCCTAAGATGTAATTTCTGTGGTTGATATGTTCTGGGCCACTATTTCAGAACTAACATCATGGGAAAATAGTGTTAATGTGCAGGAATCACTCCCAAAGTTTACAGTTAGAATCTTTGAAAGATGTCTTAATAATGGGAACATTTTCAACTGATAAAATATAGGCTCGTAGCATTTGAAACATTATTAGTATTCTTTCAGGAGCAGACATCAATCTCAGAAATCTTGTATACAAACATGACAAAATTGGTCTGTATTACACTCTGATAAAATTACAAAATGGTTTTATTTTCTCCACATTTTTATGAATGTGAAACATTTACATATTATTACAATAACTTCCACAGCTGTCAGGGCAAGATCTGATGTATTGTTAATGATGCATTTTAAAATGGGTGCATTGCATCCATATCTTGTTGCAGTTATCTCAGAGTTTTTGAAGAGTCTTAAACCTAGTTATATGTTACATTCAGGCTCAACAAATACACCGCATGTATCCTGCAAGCTCCCCCTTTCAGTGCCCATGGTAGATGTCTCTAATCCATTCAGCATTCTTGCCTGCTGAGCTTGGGCAATCCCACATCCTCTTCAACATGGTAGGCCAGGTTGTTGCTAACTGAGTGCAGACAGTACATAAGATGAAAGCTGTTTTTTTGTATTAATTTTATAATCTACCCATAAGAATGAGTATATCAACAGAAGATCCAAAATCCTGCTGAAGTTTAGAAAAGGGAAAATACAATGAGGTAGAATAAGATAGTGGTTTCCGCAGAGGATGGCCAACTTGGTAAAGGGCCAGAGAGTAGGTATTGTAGGATTTAAGGAATGTGCATTCTCTGTTGTACCTACTGAGTTCTGCTGTTGTAGTGGAAAAGCAGACAGAGACAATATGCAAATGAATAAGCAAGAATGTACTTCAATAAAATTTTGTTTGTAAAAATCAGCAACAGGCCTCATTTGACCTCAGGTCATAGTTTGCTACCTCCTGGTTTAAATTATTGCTTCTCAAAGTATATTCTACGGACAAGTGGTATCAGCATAATCTGTATGCTTGTTAGAAGTGCAGATTCTTGGCCGGCGCCACGGCTCAATAGGCTAATCCTCTGCCTGCGGCACCAGCACCCCGGGTTCTAGTCCCAGTTGGGGCGCTGGATTCTGTCCCGGTTGCCCCTCTTCCAGGCCAGCTCTCTGCTGTGGCCCGGGAGTGCAGAGGAGGATGGCCTGAGTGCTTGGGCCCTGCACCCCATGGGAGACCAGGAGAAAGCACCTGGCTCCTGCCATCAGATCAGCGCTGTGCACCGGCCACAGCATGCCAGCCGCAGCTGCCACTGGGAAGTGAACCAACGGAAAAAGAGGACCTTTCTCTCTGTCTCTCTGTCTCTGTCTCTGTCTCTGTCTCTCTCTCTCACTGTCCACTCTACCTGTAAAACAACAACAACAACAACAACAAACCAGAAGTGCAGATTCTTGTTCCGTAGTCTAATGTTCCATAGTCTAAACTTTCTGAATCAGAATAAGGGAGTGGAGGCCAGGAATGCACACTGACTAGGTAGTGGGTTGATTCTGATGCTCATTAAAGTTTGGGAGCTCCTAGTTTAAATAATATCGTACTTCTCTCCTTCAAAAGTTATACAGAACCCAGCTGTGAAAGAACCTGATGTGTTTACTTAATGGCTGGTCTCTAGTCACTTTTCCTCTCTCTTCTATGACATTTGATGTAGTCAAGCCCTCTACTTCTGGATCACATTTGAGAATTTACATTTAACTAGAAAATCAACTATTTCCCCTAGGCTTCAGATTTGTTTCTGTGGTGATTTTAAGATACTTCTCCCAGATTTCTGACACTCCTCTCAAGATGTGGGTTTGTATCTGTTCCCCTTGCATCTAGGCGGGCTTGTGACTGTTTCACTGATAGAATATGGCAGAAGTGATGCTGTGTAACTTCCAAGGCCATGCAGCTCTCACCAGTTCTCGGGGGTGCTCACTCTGGGGGCAGTCTGTTGCCACGTAACACGTGTGATTACTCTGGTTCCACCTTGCCAGAGTGGCCATACCTCCCCATTGATGGCCTCAGCCATTGAGCAGCATCTATCACCAGCCAGCTGAGGGAGCCATATTGGACAATCTAATTTGAGTCTGTAAATATTGACAACCTAGCGTCACCTACATGCGATCATACGAGCCATCCTAGCCTGGCTGAGACTTTCCTGAATTCCTGAATTATAAATTCTGTGAGCATAATAAAATAAGCACTGTTTTAAGCCACTAAGTTTTGGCAGTAGTTAGGAGAAATTGTAATTGTGACCCAAAATGGCAAGTACTATTTTATTGCTTTATAATTATTTTATTGTCTTTCTTATGTGTGCTTATTATTTTTTTCATATACTCTAATCTTTTACATTTTTTGCTCTCAGTTTTCTTTAATCAGAGTTGAGGGGGTTATTTTATTAGTCATTTCAAAGAATCAGTTTTTTCATGTTGGAAAATGAGATTTGTTTTTTATTTTCACTAATACATAAAAATGTACATCCTAATGGGGTACCATATAATGTTTTGAAGCATGTCTACCTGTGTAATACATGACTCAGGGTGAACATCTCTATCTCCTCGAACATTTATCATTTCAACACATTCAAAATCATTTCTTCTCATTTTTGTCAATGTACAATGTATTATCCTTACCTATAGTCATCCTGCTGTGCGACAGAATACCTGAACTTCTTTATCTGATCTAATTATAACTTAGTTCTCATTTCTCAACCTTCCTCCACCCTTCCCTCCCCCTAGTCTCCCCAGCCTCTGGTTACAGTCATTCTACTCTCAACTTCCTTCTTTTTTAGATTCCATGTACGGGTGAGATCATATGGTACTAGTCTTTCATGCCTAGCTCATTTCAGTTAACATAATGACCTCCAGTGCTTTCCATGATGTTGCAGATGATGGGATTTTATTCTTTATTCCACTATTTGTATTTACCACCATTGTATTTATTCATTCATCAGTTGAAGGACACAAGTTGTTTCTATTTCTTGCCTATGATGAATTGTGCTGCAATAACATGTGAGTGCAGGTGCCTCTTCAGAAGATTGATTTCATTTTGTTTTTATAACATGGGCTCTTCAAAGTGTCCGTGCCATGGAGGGTAACATATGCCCAGGTTCCAGAGATTAGGATGTTGATATTTTTGAGGAGCTGTTATGCTGTCCACCACAGGGGCCCATAGATGCCTTCAGAGTAAGCTCCTGTGCCAATATTGTGGCCTACGCATTAAAGCCACTGCCTGTGGTGCTGGCATCCTATATGGGCACTGGCTCAAGTCCTGGATGTTCCAGCTTCCCATACAGCTCCCTGTTAATGGCCTGGGAAAGCAGCAGAGGATTGTCCAAGTGCCTGGGTCCCTGCACTCACATGGGAGACCCAGAAGAAGCTTCTGGCTCCTGGATTCCATCTGGCCCAGCCATGGCTATTGCAGCTATTTGGGGAGTGAACCATCAGATGGAAATCTCTTCTCTCTGTCTCTCCCACTCTCTCTAACTCTGCCTTTCAAATAAATAAAATAAATTTATTTTTAAAAAGACTAAACTTATCCTATAAACCCGAGGCACTGATTTATATCCCTTAGGTCTTTGCCTCAGGTCCTCAATATATGTTTTGGCTTAGCAAAGAAAAATTCTTAGGCTAGCTGTCTCGATTTAGGACCTGTACGAGCAGAGGTTCCACTCACACTCTCCAGGCCCTGCCTGCCTAATGACCTCAGCAACTGAGACAAGTGAACTGGCGTTCGTAGAAGAGACAGCAGTCTTGTTTTTCAGGCTGCCATCATCCCCAGTCTTTCTTCCAAAAACCTAAATTTTTATTGAATAAATGATATTTTATACTAAGTAATTTTAGACTTCAGTAGAGAAAATAGTTTAATGGTCAAATCTGGAAACAGACTTGGTGTTCAATCCTAGTTCCACTGTTTACTAACTGACCTTGGGTGAATCACATAGCCATGCTGATTTAGTTTTTCCTTATCTGAAAAGTTGGAATAATGATAAAGATGATAATAATAATATATGAATAGTGATAATGTGAAATTTAAGTGAGATAATGCAGTTTATAGCAGATGCTCATATTATTTCCTCAAATAAACTAAAATGGGCTTGTATGCAAACATTTCATTTTGTTTTCCATGTGCCCTTTTGGATTTACCTGCTGGAACCATGTCCTCCAACCCTATCACAAAATTCACTGCGTAAGTTTTGAATTGAAATCATATGCTTATCAGAGAGATATGGCCAAAGAAGGCCAAGATGTCTTATTCATTACGTTGGGTCATTGATTTATGTCCTAAGTCCTGGTTTTTAGTCTTAAAGGCTTATAAATATAATTTTGTCTATATCTCAGAATATTTCAAATTCAAAATTACAGATAGGTAACAGAGACATCTATTCCACTGTATTTGTTGTGGCTGTATTCATAATAGTCAAGATGTGGAATTAGCCAAGGTATCCATCATCTGATGAATGGATAAAGACAATGTAGTACATATACACAGTGAAATATTATCTTGCTATAGAAAGAATGAAACCTTGTCATTTGCAGCAAAATGGTTGCAATTGGAGGACATCACGTTAAGTGAAATAAACCAGATGCAGAAAGACAAATACTGCGTATTCTTCCTCAAAATGAAAGCTAAAAAACTCAACCTGAACACAGAGTAGTGATTACAGGAGACTGGGAGGGGACAGAGGGAGTTTGGTTAATGGATATACCAAATCAGGATTAGACTAAAGGCATAAGTTTCAGTATTACACAGCATAGTGGGGTGACTAAACATAGCTCACAATAGTACATTACAGATTTTATGAGAAAATACAAGAAAGGAACTCCAAGGCTCGAAGAAAGGGAAATGTTGATTATGTATACATTGAAATGGCCTAGGTGCTACCATCTCTTTACAGTGTATTGCTTTTTATAATTTAACATTCAGAAATTACAGTATTATTTTGTTTACTACCAAGTTCTACGGGGGAGCAACTTATAAGCTACTAATACTCATCTCCTCTACCATAGCCGCCCTTTTTTTCTAGAGTAATACTTTGGGGTGCTATTAAAAGACTTTCTTCTTGTGAAACATGATACCAAAGAGAAAAATATACAAAACAGAAATGTATGTCTTCATGATTAGTCTTAGTAGGTTGTATTTTCTTATGAATTTTTAAAATTGATTCTGGGTTATCCAGTTTGTTGGCATATAATTGTTAGGAGTAGTGCTTTATGATTCTTTCCATTTCCTTGGCATCAGTTGTATGTCTCTCATTTCTGATTTTTATTTGAATGTTCTCTCTTTTTTTCTTAGTCTAAGAGTTTATCAACTTTGTTTATTCTGTGTATCACTTATATTCATTTTTAAAGATTTATTTATTTTCTCAAAAGGTAGAATTAAAGAGAGGCAGAGGCAGAGAGAAAGAGAGAGGTCTCCTATCCTCTGGTTCACTCCCCAAATGGCCTCAACGGCCAGAGCTGCACCAGTCCAAAGCCAGGAGCCTGGATCTTTTTCTGGGTCTCCCAGACGGGTGTAGGGGCCCAAGCAGGTGGGTCATCTTCTGCTTTCCCAGGCAATAGCAGAGCTGGATTGGAAGTGGAGCAGCTGGGACTTGAACCGGTGCCCATATGGGATTCTGGCACTGCAGGCGGCAGCTTTACCCGCCACGCCACAGTGCCGGCCCTATCACTTATATTCTTATCAGTGTCTTCTGTTTTCTTCTTGATTGAGTCATTTTCTGTCTCTCTCTTCACACACACACACACACACACACACAGACTTCCAGTTGAACTGAGTTCAATCTACTGTTACGCCCATCCCTTGCGTTTCTAATTCTTGTGATAGTGTGTTTTTTGTTTGTTTGTTTTTGTTTTTAGGTCTTGAATTCTCTTGTTCATTTTTTTGTGTAACTTTAAAATCTCTACCAAAATTTTCTTGTATTTATCTCCTTGATAGTTATTTAAAAATCTATGACTGATAAATTTAATGTCTGGAGCCTCAGGTGATGAGTATATATTCCTGGTTTTGTTCATATTGTCTACTCATGTACCCTACTTTTTAAAAATTTAATTGTATATGCTAGACATTATAGTTGCAGAACGATTTGTAGCAATAGTCTGAGGCCCAGGATGATGTCAACAACATCAGAGGATTATGTGTTTTCCGCTAGAACCTGGGAGTCTGCCCAGTCCAGGATTCTGCCGTCTCAGTCTTGGAGACTGAGAGGACTTGGTCTCTCTTGTTATTGGTTGTAAGTCCTTTAGAATTCTACCCCAACAGAATGGGGCTTCCTGAGGTCCTCAGCTTCGGTGGGCTTTAGATTGTGGTTCTCGACCCCTCACCCGCAGAGGGCTGTAAGAAGCAAACCCTCAGACTGTCAGCTGTTTGCTCAGGAATTGGCAAGCACTCTCCTTCTCAGATTGTCATTCTTTGCCCCATTTTGGCCTGGTGATTCTTTCCTTTGATCTTTGATGCCTTCAAACAGATTTTCTTTTGGTCTAGTCTTTTTAGTTGTGCCCAGCAGACAGGCTGGGCTGAATTATCTAGTGGTACACCACCCAAATGTCACTTTCTTTGTAAGGTATTCTAATATCCCTAGGCTGAATTAATTACTCTCACTGGGGCCTTTTGTGTTTTATAGCATTTATTATAGTACGATGTGCACTTTAGTTGTACTTTCTCTCTACCCTCCCACTATCACAAAACAACCACCACTTTGTGACCCTCTTAATTGCGTTTGGCATTTCAAAAGATATTCCATACTTCTTCTTTTTTTTTTTTTTGCCTCTAGCACACAAAGCCATTACTTCTTTATAGCCAATTTCACATTCCCAAATAGTATCTATAAATTAATTTTAGTCTAATTTCTTAAAACTTAAAACTTTTCCCCATAGATTTAGTTTTCTAAAAAAAATTATTTATTTTTTATTTGAAAGGCAGAGTTACAGAGAGGCAGAGGCAAAGAGAGAGAGGTCTTCCATTTGCTGGTTCACTCCCCAGATGGCCGCAGTGACCAGAGCTAAGCTGATCTGAAGCCGGGAGCCAGGAGTTTCTTTCAGGTCTCCCATGCAGATGCAATGGCCCAAGGACCTGGGCCATCTTCTACTGCTTTCCCAGGCCATAGCAAAGAGCTGGATCAGAAGTGAAGCAGCTGGGACTCAAAGTGGTGTGCAATAGGGCTAAAGCACAGCGCTGGCCCCTAGAGTTAGTTTTGATCATGGTAGCTGAGTTTCAAGGATAACTAACAAAAATAATTTAATCTACCATTGAATAAAACAGAAAAATTATAGAATGTGTGTCAACAGTGATTAATCAAAAATAAAATAATATTTTAAAAATCTTGAGTACCTCTGAAAAAGGCAGCCTTGATTTTACAAGGGTGAAGAAGTAAATGGAAACATTGTAAGGATTTTGAGGGGATGGTGTGGGTATAGAGCATCATGGAGATTGAAAACATTGTTTTTTGTTTGTTTGTTTGTTTGTTTTTTGACAGGCAGAGTGGACAGTGAGAGAGAGACAGAGAAAAAGGTCTTCCTTTTGCCGTTGCTTTACCCTCCAATGGCCGGCGTAGCCGGCGCGCTGCGGCCAGCGCACTGCGCTAATCCGAAGCCAGGAGCCAGGTGCTTTTCCTGGTCTCCCATGTGGGTGCAGGGCCCAAGGACTTGGGCCATTCTCCACTGCACTCCCGGGCCATATCAGAGAGCTGGCCTGGAGGAGGGGCAACCGGAACAGAATCCAGCGCCCCGACCTCGACTAGAACCCGGTGTGCCGGCACCACAAGGTGGAGGATTAGCCTATTGAACCACAGCGCTGGCCGAAAACATTGTTTTTATATGGAATCTAATTTCACTATCAGACTTAAAGTTCTATTTGGGCTGATCCAGCCATATTGGGGGCATTATAGATAAAATCAACACTCGTGACTAGTGCCTTATTTTGACTGCAAATGAAGCACGCATGGTGGGAGAGCTTTTTGAGGTCCCGTCCAGCATTTGGAAGTAAGGTGATCAGGAGCTACACACAAGAATGAGGTGTTTTATTAGATGGAATTAACTATATTGTATTGATGGAAGAAGGGTCGACGGCAAAGCCTTGGTGTCCCTGATGACTGATAGCTGCAGTGTGGTTAGCCCACGCTGTCCGCGGTGGCACAGGCTCCTTGCTCACTTTGGTAGGTAGTTTTAGGGACATGGCAACAGAAAGTAATGGTAGTCATTAGTAACTCACTGTGTCATTATTTGTGAGTCTGTTACAAATCCCTGAGGGCTCAAGTATCAAGAATGAAGGAATATATAAGACACAACTATGAATTCCATCATTTGTTTCATTTGTTTTCTAATTTGTGCTATGATTACAGCTCTGAGAAATCTGATGTGAAGAGCAACACAGTCTTATACTTGGGGACACTGAAAATATATAATAAAATGGGAAATCATGAGCCACAGTAAGAAAAAAAGAATAGGGAAAATGGCTGGTGATGTATCTGAGGCAGGCCAAGGTCAAAATTTGATCACAGACGGAAAAAGGTTTGGAAGCTGCCTAGCAAAATCATACTGACTCTGTGAGACAGGAGACAAGCTTATTGGACAAGAAGAAATCTGAATCAGCAGAACATAAGCAAGAACCTAAGAATGACAAGTAAGTTCAGGTGGAGGGTCTAGGCTTAAATTTTGGTTAATAGATTTATTTACTTATTTGAGAGGTAGAGTTACAGACAGAGAAAGGGAGAGACAGAGAGAGAGGTCTTCCATCCGCTGGTTCACTCCCCAAATGGCTACAACGGCCAAAGCTGAGCTGATCCGAAGCCAGAAGCCAGGAGTTTCTTCCAGGTCTCCCACATGGGTGCAGGGGCCCAAGTACTTGGGCCATCTTCCACTGCTTTTCCAGGCCATAAACAGAGAGCTGGATTGGAAGAGGAGCAGCAGTTTCATGAAAAGGTACTCATATGGGATGCCAGCACTGCAGGCAGAAGCTTAACCTACTGTGACACAGAGCTAACCCCCAAGTCAATATTTTATGTGTTATGTTTCAAATGACAAAGTTAAAAACTCTACGCGGCCAGCGCCGTGGCTCACTAGGCTAATCCTCCGCCTTGCGGCGCCGGCACACTGGGTTCTAGTCCCGGTCGGGGTGCCGGATTCTGTCCCGGTTGCCCCTCTTCCAGGCCAGCTCTCTGCTGTGGCCAGGGAGTGCAGTGGAGGATGGCCCAAGTGCTTGGGCCCTGCACCCCATGGGAGACCAGGAGAAGTACCTGGCTCCTGCCATCGGATCAGCGCGGTGCTCCGGCCGCAGCGCGCCGGCCGCGGCGGCCATTGGAGGATGAACCAACGGCAAAGGAAGACCTTTCTCTCTGTCTCTCTCTCTCTCTCTCTCTCTCACTGTCCACTCTGCCTGTCAAAAAAAAAAAAACAAAAAACAAAAAAAACTATACGCTCAGGACCATCATTGTGGCACAGCAGTTCAGGCTGCTGCTTGCAATGCTGGCATCCCAAATCACAGTGCCAGTTTGAGTCCTGGCTACTTTGCTTCTGATCCATTTCCCTGCTAATGCGCTTGGGAAGGCAGCAGATGATGGCTCAAGTGCGTAGGCCCCTGCACCCATGTGGGAGACCCAGATGGAGTTCCAGGCTCCTGGCTTCAGCCTGGTCAATCTCTGGCTGTTTCAGCCATTGGGAGTAAGCCAGCAGATGGAAGATCTTTGTGTCTCTCTTTGTGTTTGTTTGTCTTTCTGTCACACTGCCTTTCAAAATAAATGATTATTAAACAAAAACAAAAATGAAAACTATAAGCTCATAAGAAGTGAGTTTCTAACAAAATGTTGAACATTTTGCTGAAACTCTTGCCTTAGAACCCTAATGACTATTTCAGAAATACTTTCCCCTCCAGGTTTGGCTAACAAAAATCACACCGTGCTTCAAGATTTAGGTCAACTGCTGCGTCCCTTTGTGGAGTTTTAACTTTCCACTTTGCTGGAAACCGGCTCTCCCTTCTCTGGGAGCCAGCTACGTTTGTTTATCACATTCTACGTTAGTTTGCATATGTTAGGGATTGAGTGATAGTTTAATATCTCTCCCTCTACTTCCACAGGGCTCAGCATTATACCAAATCTATATGAACTATGAAGAAAGGGAGTTATATATATGGCTGTGTGAATGTCTGTCAGTTATAGAGAAGAGGATCAGTAGCAAGAAAAACTTGGGATGTCACTAGAAATAAAGGAAACTTAACCTATAGATTCTTGGCTTCTGTGTTTTGAAATTCATTAGTTTGTTTTCTTACTCAGCACCATTTATCTAAAAGAAAGATCTATGCTTTAATCTAGACTTTTATCTATAGTGATAGTTAATGTAGGAAGGATTGTGTGTACATTTAATCCTTTATAAGCAGCTTGCTTTGATCATTTGTAGAATTTCCATTTTTATAAATTATACTTACTACATACTCATTTATGTTGAGGGAAATATTTAAGATATTACTATTTTATAATAATTGGAGATTATGGGGTCATTAAGATATATTATTTGTCTCAGGACCTACTGGAGAATGTTTAAGAAACCATATGTTTATTTAAATTCTACCCCTATTTTATTTGGGTGTACTTTCATGGCCCTAATTTTCTGTTTCAACTGTTTATTTCGTTGGAATTTTGAAAAGAAGCAACTCTACACATATAATTATATAAGTAAATTATAGAATGGAACTCACCCACAGTTGCATGGAAGGTTTTCATTTAGGACTGGGCAGGGAACGTCTAGCACATGGTGCAGGAAAGGCCGGCAAAACCATGTGGTCTGGCTCTGCCAGGGCATCCACAGGTGGGACTCGAAGTTCAGTATGTGTATAGCAGGCTGATTTTTAAGCTGAACATTTTGTATGGCCGTAAATGATGTTGTAAATACCCAAATGGCCCTTGGCACAAAAATGGTTCCCCACACCTGATTTAAAATGTCTCTACCTATATACTTTCTAAAAACGATCAGATTTAATAACTGAACCCTTATCCTTTAAATGAGGAATATAATTAACCTAGATCAGACTGCCATTTTTTTTTAATCTGAATATGTTATAGTGAATGGCCTTTTCAAATTCACTAGGATCTTGATGGTTATTCAGTTAGGGAGAAATCCTTTCTCCACGTTTCCCAACCTTCTGCATAGAGACTTCTGCCTTCTTATGGAGTTAAATGGATTTTCTTTCCTGGTGCCTTGGGCTAACATGCTATCCTGTGTCTCAAGTAATATTTTTGCTTAAGTCTGTGTTGAGACATACTAATTTCTTTTAGAGATTTTACTTATTTATTTGAAAGAGTTAGAGAGAGAGGGAGAAACAGAGTCTTCTCTCTGCTGGTTCATTTCCCACTTGGCTGTAACAGCCAGAGCTGGGCCTGACCAAATTCTGGAGGCTGGAACTCCACTTAAGTCTCCCACATAGGTAGCAGGGCCCAAGCACTTGAGTCATCTGCTGCTGCTTTCCTAGGAGTGTCAGCGGAGAGCTGGATCAGAAGTAGAGCAGCCAGGACTTGAGCTGGTATGATATGGAGTGCTGGCATTGTGGACGGTGGCTTAACCCACAACACCAGCCCCTATTTTCTTATTTTAAAGGTATAGCAACCATTTGTTATTACTTAAACGTCATCTAAACTTTGGTAAAACAAAGTTTGCAGTTGATATAAAAGAATTGTTTTGGTCATCCAAATTGGAAAAGCTTGCTCTTTTTGCTTTGTCCTTTATACCTTTATTTTCTGCTCTATAGTAAAATTATTTGTTCACTTTAAAATTGAGAATATCAAGGATATATTATTTTGTTTTCTTCATGGGACTCATCAATCCTTACACATAGTAGAATCTTGACAGATATGCTATAACTGCAATTGGGATAATAGTAAAGTAATTTTAGTATTGGTCCTACAAATTTACCATGAAAACATTTTTTACTATATATACTATCCTATTAGAACAAAATTAGTTTCTGGATATAATCAATATATAAGTACACAGAAACAAAATTCTCAGAAACCTATTCATCTGTAAATCTCAAAATATTTAGATCCTTAATAGTTCTTTCTATCAGAATTGGTGGTTACTGTGTGATCAATGAGTTAAACATTAATTTACCCATTGAATGCAGATAAAACATGTATATGCAATTAATATTACCTCCCTTTTGCTTCTCCAAAGATTTAAACCAGATTTTTGGCCAAGTTTTAATAATGTTTACCAAGGCCATTTGGTATTAGTGTGTGCCAAACTCAGGGCAACATTGACTAGAGAGCCACTTAGTCACCCTGGGGACTCTAAACAGGGGCAGGTGCAGATGCTGTGCAGTGAGTGAGTGGGCACTGGGAATTGTGTGGGTTCACAAGGACAGTAGCTGTCAGCTTCATGGAAGTGGAGTAGAAAAGCTCCTATCTGCCCCTTCCCCTGAGCCCTGTTTTCTACCAGGCTTCTGTCTGTCTGGAATTCTGGAATAGTCTTTTATACTTTTTTTTTTCTTTCGTTATTTTGTAGAGAAGATAAAATATGGTATAGGGAAACTTTTCTTACTTTATGAATTCTTGGCAGAGCAGACAAGTGACTATTCTTAGCCACTGGGAACCCCAGGAATGCAGTTTTAAAGCCTATTGTGGAAGCAGATGTTTGACCCAGCAATTAAGATGCCTGTATCCCATAATAGGCTGTCTGGGTTAGAGACCTGGCTGTGGCTCATGACTTCAGCTTCCTGCTAATGCAGACCCTGGCAGGCAGCAATGATGGCTCAGGTAGTTGGATTCCTGCCACCCACGTGGGAGACCTGGAATGAGTTTTTGATTTCTGGCTGTTGGTGGCTATCACAGTCATTTGGGGGAGTGAACCAGTCAGTTGGAGCTCTGTCTGTCTCTCTCTAATAATTTTTTGAAAAAAGGAATCCTGTTATGAAACAATTCCTATGTAATTGTGTTTCAGATAATATATTTGTTTTGTTTTTTGTTTTTTGATCGCCGAAGAAACAAAGAGGGTCATGCCCACTTAAAAATCAGAGTCTGTTTTAGTTCAGCTTCAGGAGAAATGTTAAAAAGAGGAAGGAACCACTTAAAGTTCCTTTATTCTGTGGGCAAGGAGATTGCTGATACAAAAGAATGAGGCCTAGTAGGCTGAATCAATAGGAGATTGGAAGGTGTGGACTTGGAGAAATTAAGAAAAGCTTTTCCACCCAAGAAAGAAAGAGCAGCAAGTTGTAAGTGGAACTGACTGAAAGTTGGTCAATGACATAGATGCTTTGAGCTGGAACAATACTTAAAGTTAATAATTTCTTTTTTTATTTTAATTTTTTAAATTTATTTGACAGGCAGAGTTAGACAGTGAGAGAGAGAGAGACGGAGAGAAATGTCTTCCTTCCGTTGGTTCACCCCCCAAATGGCCGCTATGGCTGGCGCGCTGTGGCCAGCGTGCCAATCCAAAGCCAGAAGCCAGGTGTTTCTCCTGGTCTCCCATGCAGGTGCAGGGCCCAAGCACTTGGGCCATCCTCCACTGCCCTCCCGGGCCACAGCAGAGAGCTGGACTGGAAGAGGGGCAACCGGGACTAGAACCCGGCGCCCATGTGGGATGCCAGCGCTGCATGTGGAGGATTAACCAAGTGAGCCACGGCGCCGGCCCCAGAGTTAATAATTTCAAGATGGAGACCCTACCCCATCACTGTAGCCTGAACAGATGGTACAGAGGCTGACACACACTTGACAGTAACACAAGAAAAGTGAGTTAAATGGATGATAATCTTAAAAAGGTTTCTGATACACAGCAGTGCATGAACACTTTATCGTTGTAGGTAGATAGAAATCCTGAAGGATAAGAAGGCGAAGTCTCTCCTTCACAGGCTCTGTGGAGACACAGTCCATCCCATCTCCAGGAATAGCCTTTCTTAACAGTTTGGTGTATACTGCATTAGACATTTTCAATATATCTATAAATGTGTTCATATATAAAATATAAATATGATAACATTCCATTCATTTTTCTTTTTAAGAAATTGTCTTAGAGATCTTGTAATGTGATTGTCTTTTTAATAGCTGTACAGTATTCAGTAGTATAGATAAATTATCATAAATCTTTAACAGTCCCCTGTGAGTGGGTGTATCTTTATCTCCTTCTCTTTTTTTTTTGCTCTTAGAAATAATAAAGTGGGGCTGGCATTGTAATGGTAAATCTGCCACCTGCAATGCTAGCATCCTGTATGAGCTGGTCCTGGCTTCTCTACTTCCTATCCAGCTCTCTGCTAATGTGCCTGGGAAAGAAGTGGAGTAGGACCCAAGTACCTGGGCCACTGCACCCGCATGGGAGACCCAGGTGAAGCTGCTGGCTCCTGGCTTTGGCCTGGCACAGCCCTAGCCATGGCGGCCATTTGGGAAGTGAAACAGTAGATCGTTCTCTGTCTGTCTGTCTGCCTCTCTCTCTCTCTAGTTCTTTCAAATAAATAGATATATCTTGAAAAATACATAGATAAAACCTGTGCAGAGGGCTGATGTTTAGCAGTGAAGACACCCATGTCCCACATCAGAGTACCTGCTCTGTCTCCTGGCTTCAGCTGCTGGCCCCCACCAGTGCAGACCCTGGGAAGCAGAAGTAACTGGGGTACCCACACAGGAAACCTGGATTATGTTTCCAGCTCCTGGCCTTGACTTCAACCCCAGCTGAACCCTGGCCTTTTCAGTCATTTGGAGAAAGGATCTGTGGTTGGGAGCACTTTCCCTTTCTGCCTCTCAAATAAATCAAGAACATATTTTAAAATCTGTACAGAATTTCACATCTGCACTCTAAAAATGTTATATAATTTCCCTTCTGCTAATAGTGGAGCTTCTTAATTTTTTGCCCCAGACAGAAATTGAGATGACATGTATCATTTTTGCCTGTCTAGCCTTCATTTTCCCTTTTCTAGTAGTAGCTCCATGATTTCCTTTGGGACCCCCACCATCTCCCAGTGAATTAATGACTCCATTCATGGCTTCAGAATAGAACATGTGGTTCTTACCTGAATTTTGAACACTGAATCCATCTAGTCATGTAATGGGTTTAAAGATAGGCAAATGACAAAGCCTTGGGAGATCAGTATAATTCCTTATTTGCATCATAGAAATTGTTTCCTGAGAGGAATTTAAAATTCAACTTGACCCAGTCGAAGTAAATTCAAGGACTTCTGGGAGCCATATAAGAAAGTGGTACTTGCCCCTTTCTGCTGTATGTGAGCCTAAGAAGAGATAGGCCCAGGGGTTCAGGACCCTTATTTTATAAGTTCTAGTTGGTAGCAGAGTCCTGCCCTCTTTGGATCCATCTTATTCATGTTCTCTGCCTGCCATCCTCCCTTTGGTATCCTGGAAACCTCCATTTCTCATAACTTGTTCTCACCCATGAACATGCACCTCACCTTTAACCCTTGTACGCGACTCTCAGGTTCCTTCTTTCAAAACCAAGCCCCTTGAAAGGATCATCTCCCACCAAATCCTTATCCTATTCCAAGCTCATGTCTGCACTACCACTTCGCTTAAATTAACTTTGGTAAATGTTTAGGGGAAACAATTTTTAAAAACTCAAATACGGGCTGGCGCCGTGGCTCACTAGGCTAATCCTCCGCCTGCGGCACTGGCACCCCCGGGGTTCTAGTCCCGGTCGAGGTGCCAGATTCTGTCCCAGTTCTCCTCCTCCAGTCCAGCTCTCTGCTGTGGCCCGGGAAGGCTGTGGAGGATGGCCTAAGTGCTTGGGCCCTGCACCCACATGAGAGACCAGGGGGAAGCACCTGGCTCCTGGCTTTGCATTGGCACAGCATGCCAGCTGTAGCAGCCATTTGGGGGGGGGGGTGAACCAACGGAAAAAGGAAGACCTTTCTGTCTCTCTCTGTCTAACTCTGCCTGTCAAAAAAAAAAAAAAAACCTCAAATATGGTTTTCATACCATAAAAGTTATTGTCTTGAAATGTACAACTCTGTGGTTGTACAGCCATCACCACCTTCTTATCACAGAATATTTTCATCTCCAACAAAAGAAAGCTATACCCCTTAGCCGCCACACCAACATCCGCTGATCAGTTTTATGTCTCTATGGATTAACTGATCCTTGGACATTTCACATAAATAGATACATACAGTATGTAGCCTTTGTATTTGACTTTTTAATTTAGCATAATATTTTCAGTGTTAATCTGTGCTGTACGTGTAACCATGGCTAAATAATGTTCAATTTTAATGTATTCATTAACATTGACTTTTTGGGTTGCTTCTTTTTGGCTCTTATGAATAACACTGTTATGAGCCTTCTGTGTAAGTTCTTGTGTGAATGTGTGTGTATGTTTTTTTAATAATTTATTTATTTGAAAGGGCAGAGTTACAGAGAGAGAGAGAGAGAGACTGGGAGAGAGATCTTTTATCCCCTGGTTTACTCCCCAAATTAGCACAACAGCTAGGGCTGGGCCAGGATAAAGCCAGGAGCCTGGAACTCCCTGCAGCTCTCCCATGTGGGTGGCAGGGATCCAAGTACTTGAACTATCCTCAGCTGCTTTCCCAGGTACATTAGCAGGGAACTGGATCAGAAGTGGAGCAGCTAGGACTTGAACTGGTGTGCATATGGAATGCCAGCATTACAGGTGGCAGCTTAACGCTCTGCACCACAGTGCTGGCCCCAAACCTGTTTTCGTTCTCTTGGGTTTATGCTGTGAGTACTGGGTCATATGGTAATTCTGTTTCACCTTTTAATGAACACCTGACTGTTCTCCATAGCAGCCACACCATTTTACATCCCCAGTAGCAGGGTGTGGGAGTTCATTTCTGCACATTCTGTCAAGCAGTTGTTCTTGTACAGTTTTATCATTTGCTGTTACTGTAATGATTGTGAAGATGTGCTTTTTGGTGTTTTTTATTTTCTTTGGAAAAAGTCTGTTCAAATACTTTATCCACTTTAAAATTGGGGTGTTTGTGTTTTTGTTTCTGAGTTGTAAGAGTTCTTTATAGATTCTGGGTACCAGATCCTCTTAGCTTTATGATCAGAAAGTATTTTCTCCAGTTCTCTGGGTTATTTCTTTTACCTTCTAGATAATGTCCTTCAAGACACAGTGTTAAAATTTTGGTGAAATGCATTTATTTATTTTTTTCTTTGATTGTTTTGATTTTTTAATGTTTATTATGAATACTTGCTTTTTTTTGACTTTTATTTAATGAATGTAAATTTCCAAAGTATGGCTTATGGATTACAATGGCTTCCCCCCCATAACGTCCCTCCCACCCGCAACCCTCCCCTCTCCCACTCCCTCTCCCCTTCCATTCACATCAAGATTCATTTTCGATTCTCTTTATATACAGAAGATCAGTTTAGCATACATTAAGCAAAGATTTCAACAGTTTGCTCCCACACAGAAACATAAAGTGAAAAATAATAGATGATTTTTTAAATGATGATGAAATCAGATCAGACCTATTGTCATGTTTAATCCCAGTGAGAGTCAAGTTGGGAATTGATAATTTCTTCTTCTTTTTTTTAACAGAAGATCAGTTTAGTATACATTAAGTAAAGATTTCAACAGTTTGCACCCACATAGAAAAACAAAGTGAAATATACTGTTTGAGTACTCATTATAGCATTAAGCCTCAATGTACAGCACATTAAGGACAGAGATCCTACATGAGGAGTAAGTGCACAGTGACTCCTGTTGTTGACTTTACAAATTGACACTCCTGTTTATGGCATCAGTAATCTCCCTATGCACCAGTCATGAGTTTCCAAGGCTATGGAAGCCCCTTGAGTTCTCCGACTCTTATCTTGTTTAGACAAGGTCATAGTCAAAGTGGAGGTTCTCTCCTCCCTTCAGAGAAAGGTACCTCCTTCTTTGAAGACCTGTTCTTTCCACTGGGATCTCACTCACAGAGATATTTCATTTAGTTTTTTTTTTTTTTTTTTTTTTTTGCCAGAGTGCCTTGGCTTTCCATGCCTGTAATACTCTCATGGGCTTTTCAGCCAGATCGGAATGCCTCTAGGGCTGATTCTGAGGCCAGAGTGCTGTTTAGGACATCTGCCATTCTATGAGTCTGCTGAGTATCTCGCTTCCCATGTTGGATCACTCTCCCCTTTATTTATTCTATCGGTTAGTATTAGCAGGTACTAGACTTGTTTATGTGCTCCCTTTGACTCTTAGTCCTTTCATTATGATCAATTGTGAACTGAAATTGATCACTGGGACTAGTGAGATGGCATTGGTACATGCCACCTTGATGGGATTAAATTGGAGTCCCCTGGTATGTTTCTAACTCTACCATTTGGGGCAAGTCAGCTTGAGCATGTCCCAAATTATACATCTCTTCCCTCTCTTATCCCCACTCTTATGTTTAACAGGGATCACATTTCAGTTAAATTTCAACACATAAGAGTAACTGTGTATTAATTACAGAATTAAACCAGTCATATTAAGTAGAACAAACAAAAAAAACTACTAAGAGGGATAATGTATTAAGTTGTCCATTAGCAGTCAGGGCTATGCTGATCAAGTCACCATTTCTCATAGTGTCCATTTCACTTCAGGAGGTTTCCTTTTTGGTGTTCAGTCAGTTGTCACCGATCAGGGCGAACATATGGTATTTGTCCCTTTGGGACTGGCTTATTTCACTCAGCATGATGTGTTCCAAATTCCTCCATTTTGTTGCAAATGACTGGATTTCGTTGTTTCTTACTGCAGTATAGTATTCTAGAGAATACATATCCCATAATTTCTTTATCCAGTCTACCATTGATGGGCATTTAGGTTGGTTCCAGGTCTTGGCTATTGTGAATTGTGCTGCAATAAACATTAGGGTGCAGGCCGCTTTTTTGTTTTTGATTTTTAAACAATCTGTTGTCAAAGTTCACAAAGGCTTTTCTTTATGTTTTATTCTAAGAATTTTATAATTTCGTTGTAATATTTAAGTGTTTGATCTGTTTTAAGTTGAATTTGTATATGGCATGAGTAGGGATATACATTCATCATTTCATGTGTAGATATCCAGTTGTCCCAACACCACTGGTTAAAAAGACTCTGCTTGGGGCAGGTGTTGTGGTTTGTGGTGCAGAGGTTTAAGCCTGTGCCTGCAATGCAGGCATCTCATATGGACACTGGTTCAAGTCCCTGCTGTTCTACTTCCAATCCAGCTCCCTGCTAATGATGCTGGAAAGCATTAGAAGATGGTCCAAGCACTTGGGCCTCTGCACCCATGTGGGAGACCTGGTTGGAGTTCCAGGCTCCTGGTTTTTGCCTGGCCTAACCTCAGCCACTGTGGCCATTTGGGAGTGAAGCAGATGATGGAAGATACTCATTCTCTCTCTCTGTCTGTCTCTTTCTCTCTCTCTCTGTCTCTCTCTATTTCAAATAAATAAGATCATTTTTAGAAAATGAAGAGAATGTCCTGTCCTTTTATCTATTGAACTCTCTTGGCTCCTTTGACAAAAATCAATTGACCATAGATGTACAGGCTTATTTCTAGACCCGCAATTCTATTTTATTGATCTATATGTATCATTGTCCTCAGCCAGTGCCATAGTGTTTTGATTACTATAGAGGTTTTTTTTGACAATATTAATTTTTTATTAATTAACCCAACTTAAATAACTACCCATTTCATGTGGGTAGAACTTAATAGTAATAAAAACATCAATATCTGCATTTTTTAACTTCTTTCTGTGTGGCAAGTACCTGTCCGATTTATCACTTTGCACATACCATTTTTATAAGCAGAATTAGGAAAATACTATTATTATTCCCCAAAACAAAGTTGTTTTTTCTTTCTAAATAACACAAAGGTTTTTTTTTAGAAAGACTAAATAACTGGCCTGAAGCCACAGATGTGATAAACAGTATAGCTGTGGTTTGAGCTCTGGTAGAATGATTTTAGGTATGCAGCCTTCTTCTTCTTCTTCTTCTTTTTTTTTTTTTTTTGACAGGCAGAGTGGACAATGAGAGAGAGAGAGGGAAAGGTCTTCCTTTACTGTAGGTTCACCCTCCAATGGCCGATGCGGCCAGTGCGCTGAGGCCAGCGCACCACGCTGATCCAAAGCCAGGAGCCAGGTTCTTCTCCTGGTCTGCCGTGCAGGTGCAGGACCCAAGGACTTGGGCCATCCTCCACTGCACTCCCAGGCCACAGCAGAGAGCTGGACTGGAGAAGGGGCAACCGGAACAGAATCCGGCGCCCCAACCAGGACTAGAACCCAGTGTGCCAGCGCTGCAGGCAGAAGATTAGCCTATTGAGCCACAGTGCCAGCCCATGGTATGCAGCCTTCAGCACCATGCATTGCTGTCTCCAAAGAACAGCTGTCACTGCTAGGAGCCACGTCTTGTGGGCTACGGGCAGTTCTGCTCTCACTTACATATTATAAATTGAGCAGAATAGAAAATAGCAGCATGGTATAGACAAACAGGAGAGGACCTTGAGTCAGAGCACATGGATTCTCATCCAGACTCTACTACTTTTTTGTTACATGGTCTTAGGAAATCACTTAACTTCTCAGAATCTGTTTTCTTCTCTTTAGAATGAAGATCGCAAAAATGCACATGTGGCATTCTTGTAAACATTAAATCAAACAAGTGGGAAATGCCCTATAAGTGATCACATTCTTACATAGAAGTGAACTGGTTGCTATTCTTTGGCATGGAATGGGAACAGGAAGGTGATGATTTTTCAGTTTGTCCTTGAAGAACCGTCATGATAAGGCTCTGATAAATGACTTTGAAGTTAGATAGTGTCATAGCATTAGTCTCACCTTTCCTTTATTGCCCTTGTATCTATAATGGTGTTTTTAGTTTTTTAAAAAAGAATTTATTTATTTATTGGAAAGGCAAAGTGACAGGGAGGGAGGGGAGAGAAAGAGAAATCTATCTCCATCCTCTGGTTCACTCCTCAAGTGCCCACAATAACAACGGCTGGGCCAGACTAAAGCCACAAGCCTGGAACTCCATCTGGTTCTCCCTTGTGGGTAGCAGAAACCAAACTATTGGGCTATCATCCATTGTCTTCCCAGGCACATTATCAGGAAGCTGGACCGGAAGTGGAGTAGCTGGGACTTGAGCTAGCACTCCAATGTGGGATGTAGGTGTCTCAAGCAGCTGCTTAGCCCATTGCACCATAATGCCTGCCTCTTTAAAATGCTTCTTTTCAAATGATTTTTCCTTTCATCAAGCAGCCAGAGTACTTCTCCCAGCTCCTCAACCATTTTCTCCATTTTTAACTTAATACTTTACACCTACTGGAGCCAATGTGTAACTACTTTTAATGTTTTCTTCTGGTTCATGTATATATACATGATGGAATACAGCTTGGTTGCAAAAAAGAATGAAATCCTGCCTTTAACAACAACATGGATGCAACTGGAGACCTACAGCTTAGTGAAATAAGCCATTCCCAAAAAGATAAATGTCATATGTTTTCCCTGATATGTGGTAACTCATATACAGAGTATTAAAAAATAATGTATATAAGCAAAATTTACATTTTGAGATTTGATTATTGTTTATAGCCCTTGTCTTTACTCTTGAGGAACAGTAATTTTTCTACTTACTATCTGTTGAATTCTTTACTTAGTGGGGCGTTAAACTTGTGATTAAAAAGAAATGATGTTGGCCGGCGCCGCGGCTCACTAGGCTAATCCTCCGCCTAGCGGCGCCGGCACACCGGGTTCTAGTCCCAGTCGGGGCGCCGGATTCTGTCCCGGTTGCCCCTCTTCCAGGCCAGCTCTCTGCTGTGGCCAGGGAGTGCAGTGGAGGATGGCCCAGGTGCTTGGGCCCTGCACCCCATGGGAGACCAGGAAAAGCTCCTGGCTCCTGGCTCCTGCCATCGGATCAGCGCGGTGCGCCGGCCGCAGCGCGCTGGCCGCGGCGGCCATTGGAGGGTGAACCAACGGCAAAGGAAGACCTTTCTCTCTGTCTCTCTCTCTCTCACTGTCCACTCTGCCTGTCAAAAAAAAAAAAAAAAAAGAAATGATGTCATTGTAAAATTAAAAGAAAAATAAGAATAGGAGAAGGGAGGGTGCAGTGAGTGAGGAAAGGAGGGTAGGGTGGGAAGTATCATTATGCTCTTAAAACTGTATATATGAAATACATGAAATTTGTTCCTTCTGTATAAATAAGAAAGCAATAAAAATTTAAAAAATAATTTTCTGTATATAGTATCATGTCATTTTATAAATAATTTTTATTTCTTTCATTACAATCTGGATACTTCTTATTTTGTTTTCTTGTTTAATTGTCCTGTAGCCTAGAGCCTGCAACAGAATGTTAAATAGAAGTGATGAGAATAGATATCTTTGTCTTATTTGTAATCCAAGAGGGGAAACTTTCTTTTCCTTTTTAAAAGATTTATTTATATATCATTTATTTATTTGAAAGGCAGAGATACACAGAGAAAAAGAGTGAGAGAGAGAGAGAGAGAGATCTTCCATCTGCTGGTTCACTCCCCAAATGGCCATAAAGGCCAAAGCTGGGCTGATATGAAGCTAGGAACCAGGAGCTCTCCCATGTGTCCCACATGGGTGCAGAAGCCCAAGGACTTCCACTGCTTTCCTAGGTTCATTAGCAGGGAGCTGTTTTGGAAGTGGAGCAGCCGGAACTTGAACTGGTGTCCATAAGGGATGCTGGCACTGCAGGGGAAAGCTTAGTCTTCCATGCCACAGTGCCAACAAAACGTTCAATCTCTCACCATTAAGTGTAATATTAGATAATGTCTTGTGTCATTTTGAGGAAATTCCCTCCTATTTCTAGATTGTTAAACTGTTTTGGTTATGTGAGAATATTGGTTTTCTTCAAAACTTTTTTTCTGCATATGTTGAGAGGATTTCAGTTTTGTTTTTTTTTTTAAGATTTTATTTTATTTGAGAGGTAGAGTTACAGAGAATGAGAGGGAGAGACAGAGAGAAGGGTCTTTCTTCTGTTGATTCATTCCCCAAATGGCTGCAATGGCTGGATCTGCACCAATCTGAAGCCAGGAGCCAGGCGCTTCCTCCCCATCTCCCACGTGGATGCAGGGACACAAGCACTTGGGCCATCCTCTACTGCTTTTCCAGGCCATAGCAGAGAGCTGGATTGGAAGAGGAGCAGCCGGGACTAGAACCGGCGCTCATATGGGATGCCTGTGCCGCAAGCGGAGGATTAACCTACTGTGCCATGGTGCCGGTCCCTCCTGTGTTTTTTTTTTTTCAAAACCCTTTATTGTATTATATTGCATTAATGTAGTTTATGACATTTATTTTATATGTTGTAGCAACCTTGTATTTGCAAGATAAATCCCACTCATAGAATGTACTTCTTTTTATATGCTACTAGATTTGGTTTGGTAATATTTTATTGAGGATTTTGTGTTTGTCTTCTCAGAAGATATTCTGTAGTTTTTCTGTTTGTGTATATGTGTCATGTCTTTGACTGGTGTCGTATCAATATAATGCTGGCATCAGTCTAGTCACCTCAGTTTTGAATGATAGTTGCTGGGTTAGCATTCTTGGTTGGCAAGTTCTCTTTTATACTCATTTAAATTTTTTTGATAGACAAAAGTTGTTCAAATAGTTATGGGTACAGTGTGATATTTCAAACATGTATTCAGTGAGTAATGGTCAGATAAGGGTAATTGCCATGCATATCCTCTCAAATATTTATCATTTCTTTGTGCTGGAAATGTTAAAAATCCTGTCTACTAATTCTTTTAAAATATATGATTAATTGCTGAATTGACAGGTCTTTTTTTTTATTTACAGCTTTGATAGGTAATCCTGCTTCCTTCTGGTTTCTGTTGAGAACTGAGCAGTTAATATAATTGAAGATACTAAAAATTCTTTATTATGTGATGAACTGTTTCTCCTGTTACTCTCAAGATTTTGTCTTTGTCTTGTGACAGTTTGGTTAATATGTGTCTAGGTGTTACCTTTGTTGAGTTTCTCCTACTTATAGTTTTTTTTACTTTACTTTATTTATTTATTTATTTATTTTTCATTTAATGAGCATAAATTTCCGAAGTACAGCTTATGGATTACAATAGCTTCCTCCCCCCAGTAACTTCCCTCCCACCCACAACGCTCCCCTCTCCCACACCCTCTCCCCTCCCCCTTCACATCACGATTAATTTTCAATTATCTTTATGTACAGAAGATCAGTTTAGCGTATGTTAAGTAAAGATTTCCACATTTTGCTCCCACACAGAAACACAAAGTGTAAAATACTATTTGAGTACTAGTTATAGCATTAATTAAACACCTAAGAGTAATTGTGTATTAATTACAGAGTTCAACCAATAGTTTTACCTACTTATAGTTTTTTGAGCTTCTAGATATATAGATTAATATTTTTCATTAAATTTGAAAGATTTTGCCCATGATTTCTTTATTTGATCCTCCCTCTCATTTTTTCTTCAAATATTCTTTCTGCCACTTTTTGTTTCTCCCTTCTTTTTTGCATACCCATCATGCATAGATTGTTACACTCAATGATGTTCTACACCTCCTGGAGGCTGTACTGCTTTTTCTTTATTTTTCCTTTCAGTCCCTCAAACTACAGAATCTAAATTGATCAGTGTTAAAGTTCACTGCTTATTTGTTCTTCCTGCTAAAATCTATTGAGATTCTTTAGTAAAAATTTTACTTCTACTATTGTGCTTTTCAATGCCAAAATTTCTATTGATTTAAAAAGTTTATATGTCTTTATTGAAAAATATCTACTTGTTGGGGCTGACGCCGTGGCTCACTTGGTTAATCCTCCGCCTGCGGTGCCAGCATCCCATATGGGCACCAGGTTCTAGTCCCAGTTGCTCCTCTTCCGGTCCAGCTTTCTGCTGTGGCCCGAGAGGGCAGCGGAGGATGGCCCAAGTGCTTGGGCCCCTGCACCCGCGTGGGAGACCAGGAAGAAGCACCTGGCTCCTGGCTTCAGATTAGTGCAGCGCTGGCTGTTGCAGCCATTTGGGGAGTGAACCAACAGAAGGAAGACCTTTTTCTCTGTCTCTCTCTCTCTCACTGACTATAACTCTGTCAAATAAAAAAAAAAGGAAAAGAAAAATATCCTCTTGTTGCGATATACTTCCTCTTAGTTCTTTAGACGTGGTTTCCTCCAGGTCTTTAGACAGATTTAAAGTCTTTATCTAATAAGTCCAACATTTGAGCCTCCCTCAGGACAGTTTCTGCTGATGGTTTTTTCCTCTTGTGGGTGATACTTTCTCGTTTGTTTTGTATACCTCATAATTATTTTTGTTGAAAATGGGACATTTTTAAAATTAATTTTTAAAATTTATTGAGAGTCAGACAGAGAGTCAGCTAGCTACTAGAGTGAGCTCGAGTGAGCTCTTATCTTCTGGTTCATTCCCCAAATGCTCACAGTGGCTGGAGCTGTGCCAGGCTGAAGCTAGGAGCTAGAGCTAGCAACAGAATCTAGGTCTCCATTGTTGGTGGCAGGAGGTGAATTAGTTGAGCCATCATTGCTGCTTCTAAGGATCTATTAGCAGACGCTGTAGTCACGAGCTGGAACTTAATATTAGAACCCAGCTACTCCCGTGTAGAATGTAGTATTCTAACTAGTGTCTTAATTACTTGACTAAATGCCTGCCCCAATAATTGGACACTTTAAATGTGCTATCTCTGAAAATCAGATACTTTTTACTCCCCAGGGTTTCTTATTACTGCTGGTTATAGTGGTACTAGTAGTTGTTTGTTTTGTGACTTTTCTGAATTATCTGAAGTCTATATTTGTTAGCCACTGAAGCCTCTTAGTTATAAGTTAAGGATTTGAAGAGATTTCCTAACATGCCTATAACTAATAGGTTTTTCAGTCTGTGCTACAGAACTTTATGTACATGTTGGGACAGAAATTCAACATTTAGCCAAATAGTTACCAACTCTACCTTAGCCTTCACTTCCTATACATGCAGGGTGTCGAGGTCAGAGTTGAGTGCCTTGGTGCTTCTCAAGTCTTTCCTGTGCTTATGCACAGCCCTATGTGTGTGGCCTCCTAAATTCCCAGGAACATGTCAGAGTTTTCCAAAACCTCCCATGGACATCTCACTTTCTAACATAATCTTTGAAGCTTTTTGATTGATTACTGTTCCAAATATGATCTGTCACCTTGGGCAGCTATGAAGGTTAAAAAAAATTGTTTGTAATTGTTTCTAAAAAATGTGTTCTGGGGAAGGCTTTTTGTACTGGTGAGCTCTGGGTCAGGTCAGACTCAGATTAATTCATGAGTAAAGTTCCAGGAAACTACCAGACAGATTAAATAATGGCAGTTCTTTGGGAATGAGACTTTGAAAGAGTCCAGCACCATTCTGTCCTCCCTAGCGATTGCTAGGCTGCACCAGGTCTGTGAGCTATTATCTTCTCAAGGATTGAGAGCCAGATGTGAAACTAAGGCAAGTGAAATGCCATTAAGCTGGCTCAGATGGAGTCAGGGTGACCAGTTAGAACACTCTTGCAATAATCCAGGCAAGATGTGATAGTAATATGGGCTAGGGTAAGACATTTGGAATGGAGACAATGGATAGATTTGAAAGTGTTCTGAAAATATAATGGACTTGTCATTGTTGAATATGGAGCTTGAGGAGGAGGAAGGAGCTAAAGAAAAGTGTTTGCATTAACTTATTTAATAAAGATATCTATTTCAATAGCTATCTAGTTGGAACATAAAACTATTATACATTTTTAATGAAAAGATTTATTTTTCTATTATTTGATAGGCAGAGTGACAGAAAGGTAGAGACACAGTGAACCACTAGTTCACTCCCAAAATGATGACAATAGCCAGCCCAAACCAGTTAAGACCTTCTTCCTGATCTCCTACATGGTGGCAGGGATCCTAGTACATAGACTGTCTTCCACTGCCTTCCTAGGCACATTAGCAGGGAACTAGATCAGAAGCTGAGTGGCCGGGACTTGAACTAGCACTACAAGATGGTGTGCCAGCATTGCAAGTGGTGGCTTAACCTGCCATGCCACAATGCTGGCCCCTATAAATGTATATTAGTGTTTGATGCTTCTATCCACTGGATATTGCACGTGAGGAAGCTGAGACCACACAAGTTAAGTGAATATTGAATCATGTGAGTCTTGATCTAACAGTAAGGCTTGGGTTCTTTAGCAAGACCATATAGATTTCTGTACCTATAAAATTAAACATTGTCTTAGAAGACTTCTGAAATCTTGATACTCATATATTTTTTATAAATTTGTGGTCTTTCAGGTCTCAAATGGTAGAATGTCAGTACTCTGTTTTTCAGAACTGACGTAGCTATATAGTCCTGAATTTGGAATACGAGTATGTGTGTGTAAAATAAAGAACAATATGTTATTATGGAAGTTATAGTGGGACACTTTCTTTGCTATTTCTTATTTTTGCATTAATGCATCAATGCATTAATAAGCCATGCATTCTATTGCATTGAAACATTAACTGTAATGAATTTGTCACTTGATTCTAATATGTTTATATGGAAAAGATGTGGATTGATTGTATTGGCTCTAGCCTATCTATGTTTTTTAAATTCACTGTTTTTATTTTCAACTTACCTTGATGCCCTGTGCTTCTACTGCTGAGCTTCAGGTGCTTGCTGAAAGTGTTAGTGTTGGCAGATTGGTGACCACGCTGTGTTCACTCAGATCTGTAGCTGATTGGTGTCGAGGTGAACCTGCCTACCTCAGACTTCCATTGAGGCAACCCTTTCTTTTCTTTTTTTTTTTTAACTTTTATTTAATGAATATAAATTTACAAAGTACAGCTTATGGATTACAATGGCTTCCCCCCCATAACTTCCTCCCACCCACAACCCTCCCCTTTCCCTCTCCCTCCCCCCTTCCATTCACATCAAGATTCATTTTCAATTCTCTTTATATACAGAAGATCAGTTTAGCATATATTAAGTAAAGATTTCAACAGTTTGCACCCACATAGAAAAACAAAGTGAAAAATACTGTTTGAGTACTAGTTATAGCATTAAATCACAATGTACAGCACATTAAGGACAGAGATCCTACATGAGGAGTAAGTGCACAGTGACTCCTGTTGTTGACTTTACAAATTGACACTCCTGTTTATGGCATCAGTACTCACCCTAGGCTCTTGTCATGAGCTGCCAAGGCTATGGAAGCCCCCTGAGTTCACCGACTCTGATCATATTTAGACAAGGTCGTAGTCAAAGTGGAAGTTCTCTCCTCCCTTCAGAGAAAGGTATTTCCTTCTTTGATGACCTGTTCTTTCCACTGGGATCTCACTCACGGAGATCTTTCATGTAGGGTTTTTTTTTTTTTTTCCAGAGTGTTTTGGCTTTCCATGCCTGTAATACTCTCATGGGCTTTTCAGCCAGATCCACGTGCCTTAAGGGCTGATTCTGAGGCCAGAGTGCTGTTTAGGACATCTGCCATTCTATGGGTCTGCTGTGTATCTCGCTTCCCATGTTGGATTGTTCTCTCCCTTTTTTATTCTATCAGCTAGTATTTGCAGACACTAGTCTTGTTTATGTGCTCCCTTTGGCTCTTAGTCCTATCATTATGATCAATTGTGAACAGAAATTGATCACTGGGACTAGTGAGATGGCATTGGTACATGCAACCTTGATGGGATTGAATTGGAATCCCCTGGTATGTTTCTAACTCTACCGTTTGAGGTAAGTCAGCTTGAGCATGTCCCAAATTGCACATCTCTTCCCTCTCTTATCCCCACTCTTATATTTAACAGTGATCACTTTTCACTTAAGTTTCAACACTTGAGAATAACTGTGTATTGATTACAGTATTCAACCAAAAGTATTAAGTAGAACAAACAAAAAAAATACTAAGAGGGATAACGTATTAAGTTGTTCATCAACAGTCAGGGCAAGGGCTGATCAAGTCACCATTTCTCATAGTGTTCATTTCACCTTAACAGGTTTCCTTTTTGGTGCTCAGTTAGTTGTCACCCATCAGGGAGAACATATGGTATTTGTCCCTTTGGGACTGGCTTATTTCACTCAACATAATGCTTTCCAGATTCCTAACAGGGATCACTTTTCAGTTAAAATTTAAACACCTAAGAATAATTGTGTGTTAATTACAGAGTTCAACCAATAGTTCTAGAACAAAAAAAATACTAAAATGGATAAAGTATTACATTGTACATCAACAGTCAGGACAAGAGCTGATCAAGTCACTGTTTCTCGTAGTGTCCATTTCACTTCAACAAGTTTCCCCTTTGGTGCTCAGTTAGTTGTCGCTGATCAGGGAGAACATATGATATTTATCCCTTTGGGACTGGCTTAATTCACTCAGCATGATGTTTTCCAAATTCCTCCAAATTGCAACCTTTTCTTTTTGACAGCTCACTCGGTACAAGTACCTCATGTCCCTTCTTTTGCACCTGGTAGAACCCCTGTTCAGTGAAGATACCTTGTTTAATGTTCTTGGAAATGCCTCTTCTCATCTTCACTGAAACCTAGCTTGCTCTGTGCTGTTGTTCTTGCCTTCAAGTGGAAACCAACTTCCTGCACTCCTCTGGAACCACAAGATTTAGACTCTTGCTGATGTCTTTGCCTGGAGAGCCTTTCCTTGACTTGTTTACCCAGTGAATTCTAAATTGTTCTTTAATAGTTTATCACCTGTCACATGCAACCTCCGGTGACCTTTCCTTCAGCAAGCGAGTGTCACTTCAAAAGTGACTTTTGAAGCATTGATATGTGCGAGGAAAAGTACTGGTTACCTTCAGGTGTTATCTAGTTAGTCCTCACAGCTGTTGCATGAGAGTTATTACAGTCATCTCCACTTTTCCTGAGAGGGAACTGAGCTAGTAAGTGGTAGAGGTGGAATCCAAATCCTGGTCTCTCTCATTCTAAAAATTATGTTTCTACCAGGTCATATTACTTTTCTGTTCACTCCTTTTGTTTCACTTTTGTGCTTTGTACATATTTATTATTGTTATGACTGTTAGTAAGGGCTCATGTCTTGATAATGTTTTTATTCTTAGTACCCAATATAATCCTTGGTATATAATCTATAAGATGTATTAAAATGTTTGCAGAATGCCTACCATTAGATGGCTGGATTCTCAATTGGTCTGTTCTCCTACTTGGATCTCTGGTGCTTGTTACTTGATTCCCACCTGACCTCTGCATATTCTTCTTGATCAGGCTTATATAAAACTTGTCATGCAGTGCCTTCTGTTTCTTTTTGAGAAACACTGGTGCCAGACTCGAACTCTTACCTCAGCTTTTCTGTTTTTCTGACATTGACAGTCACACCACATTGATTCTTCAGCTATGACCTTCTACATGCTTTTGTTTTGGTTGTAATTGTGTAGTTTGTGTGCTGTGGATAATTGACTTGTCATTAGGATCGACAGAATCAGGCTCTTCTAGAAAAGAAGCTTCCTTACGATAATGTGCCTAGGGAGCCTGGGAAGGTTACCAAGTGCAAACGTTTTTGGTCTCGGCCATGACTTACATATTTTATCATGAAACAAGAGTGAACCAGTTATTGCTACAGGTACACTGTATTGCAGAAGTCATGATCTTTTGTTGGATATGAGGATTTTGGCATTAAAGATTATGATTTCTGTAGTTGTTAGGGACTAGAAATCCTTTGGATTTGATGGTATGGTCCATAACTGAAATAAAAGCTTACGTGTTCAGGGGCCGGCATTGTGGCGTAGCAGGTAAAGCCACTGTGTGCAACACCGGCATCCCACTTGAGTGCCGGTTCGTCCTGGCTGCTCCACTTCCAATTCAGCTCAAGGGCTGTGGCCTGGGAAAAGCCATGGAGTACAGCCCAAGTCTTGGGCCCCTGTCACCTACATGAGAGACCTGTAAGAAGCTCCTGGCTCCTGGCTTTGACCTGGTCTGGTGCTGGCCATTGCAGCTAAAAATGAAAGGTCCTAAACATTAAAGGTCCTGTCTAGAACATAACCATGGGAGTCAATTTCTAACAACCTTGTCTGATAGGGACTTTCAGAATCAGATGGAAATTTAGTCTAATTGAAGCCAGGTTTGGTGTCGCTCCCCCTCTTCGTGGAGGAACGACACTAAACCCTGCGCTGTTCTTCCACGAATCACAGCCTAGCTCGCGTTTCCGCTTCTCGGTTTTCAGTCTAAGTTCCCCGGGCTAACCTGACGAAATTCAACCTAGCTTACGTCTCCGCTTTTCGGTTTGGCTTCCCATCTTTTGCTCCCCGGGCTAATCTGACGGATTCCAACCTAGCTTACATCTCCGCTTCTGGTTTTAATTTTTCGCCTTTTGCTCCCCAGGCTGACTTGACGAATCCCAACCTAGCTTACGTCTCCGCTTCGGCCTGCCCCCGCGGCTTCATCCTCCCTAACATATTTTTCTCTACCTGGTATGTTTCCTAACTTTTCTTCCAACAATATTCCCCTCTCATTTCTCCTGGCTTCTCCCCACAGTCCGTATCCAAGTCTAAGTTTCTTCTAGCTTTCAACCATAGATTTCTCCTAACTTCCCCGCCATAGTCCGTATCCGAGTCTATGTTTCTTCCAGCTTTCACTTTCGCTTTCAATCCTAACTTCTCCTGGCACTTTTTCCGTCCGGCTTTTCCCTAGGCTCTTCCCTAGTCTCTCCGGTATTTTCCCACTTCCTCCCGCTTCTTCCCTCCTAGGTTTCCTATCCGAGTCACGGCACCATTATGTCGCTCCCCCTCTTCGTGGAGGAACGACACTAAACCCTGCGCTGTTCTTTTGTCTGCTCGGCCCTTCCTGGGTTTGCTGCTGGTTCTTCCCGGGTTGGCTGCCGATCCTTCCACCTCCATGGAAGGGCGGCTCCCCCTGCCACTTTCCCCACTTCTGCAGGGGAGCGGCACACCGCCGCTGGCTCTCTCGGGGGCTGCTCAGATGTTATCCGGATGTTCCCCTTAGATGTTCCTCGCGCATGTTGTCTCTCTCCTCCTTTATAGTCCTCTTCCACCAATCCCAACTCTGCTACCCACACGCCGAGTACGCTGCTCTCCTCCAATCAGGAGCAGGATCAGCTCCTGCAGGTTATTGGTCGAACTGGAGACAGCTGTGTAGAAGTTGTTTACTCCTCTCCCAGCACCATATTGTGGGAGAGCAGATGCATAGAATAAGTCTTAATTCCAGTAACTTAGTCTAGTCCGAGTTGCTCCCCACAGTTTGGTATATAGGGATCTTGGTGTTTTGCTGTGGAATAAAATCTACAAGGTGGAGTAATAAGTGGATTGTGGGGTGGTTTTTATGTTGTTTACATTTTCAGACCATTGGCTGTCTCACACTAGGACCTATTGTGTGTATATTTGTAAGTTTCAAAACACTGATTCTTTTTTTTTATTTGACAGGTAGAGTCATAGACAGTGAGAGGGAGAGAGAGAAAGGTCTTCCTTCTGTTGGTTCACCCCCCAAATGGCCGCTACGGCCGGCGCTGCACCAGTCCGAAGCCAGGAGCAAGGTGCTTCCTCCTGGTTGCCCATGTGGGTGCAGGGCCCAAGCACCTGGGCCATCCTCCACTGCCTTCCCGGGCCACAGCAGAGAGCTGGACTGGAAGAGAAGCAACTGGGACTAGAACCGGCGCCCATATGGGATGCCGACGCTGCAGGCAGAGGATTACTAAAGTGAGCCATGGCGCCTGCCCTCAAAACACTGATTCTATCAATCAGTGAATCACTTTCAATCAGTAATCCTGATTTAATGGAGGCCATTTGCTAAATGCAAGATGACAAGGTGCATAGGGCATGGCTCCTGCTTTGGAGGGGCTTATAGTGGGAAAATAGTTTTTGTTACTCTTTTTCTGACTTATTAAATGGATAATACTTCTACTGAAACTGAAAAACAGGGATCATTAAATCTGTTGGTGTTTTGTTGTAAATGTTTGGAGTTGTCTGGTTTGTAGAGAGGTCTGGCCACAGGGGGAAAGTTGACTGGAGCCTTCTAAATTATGTATTCAGTCTTTGAATATGCCCTAGAGAGCCAGACTGCCTTCTCATTCGGTATGGAGCACTGGATCACACATCGCCTTAGCTAACTGAAGAGTTGCATGGAAAATTGCTGGTTTTAAGAAGTTCTTCTCTTCCAATATTCCTGGAAATACATGACATTTTATTAATATATGTTGTCAATGAAAAAAATTTAAAGTGTTTGATAAAGCCAGAAAGCCTTTCAAGTTTGCCATCAAATTTCTGCTTTTCTGATCTCTTGCTTTAGTTTAGGTTTCCTGAATGGAGCATCGCTGAAAGTCCGTGGCACGACCCTCAGAGTGGTTTTACTTCTCTTCTGGAAGCTGTTGGCAGCGTTGTATTTTTTTGTCTGCCTTAGATCAATGTGGGCCCACTTGCTTATGCTTAAACGTATTGTTCTCTGATTTCATTAGGTGCCGGGAGATTTGGTTTTCCTCTTTCTTTCAGTATCTGTTCTTCTGCTCTTCAGCTGTTTCTTTTCCAGCCAGAGCCACTTCCAGGCGCATCCAATCAGTCATCTCATCCTCTTCCTCCGTCTCACTACCATCCCATCCATGGGAGATTCTAAAAGTCCTCTGTTAGAGGTGAAATTCAGGCTGGCTGAGGTGAATTTGGGGGCTGAATCTGGTTTGGCCTGGTCTGTGGTAGGAAAGCAGGATCCCTATTATAATACAGAAATTGCCCCAGTGGAGAGGTCAGTTGGAGCTCAGTCCTCTTAACCGTCTTCTCCATCTCAGGGCATCACTGGGAGCGGTGATGGATCTTTGTAAACTTGTCGGGCTGGGAGGAAGCTCAACTTGAACACTTGGCAGTGCCTGAGATAGTCCTTCCTGTTATCTTTGACAGCTATAAATGTTAGGAAGTTCTGTTTATACAATATTGAAATTGGTGTGTACTCTCCTCAAATCATCCAGAAGACTAATCCCTCATGCCTAATCCTTTTCAGATCATATTCCCTTTAGATACCACTCTTCCATACGATCCTCTCCTTTGTTTGATGACTTTTGCTGTACACCAGCCTATTTTTCTGCCTCGGTGATTTGTGATTCAGACTGTCCCACAAAATCAATACTTCAGAAATTTGCATGAGTGCCTATGGTATACAAGGAAGGGCCTGTGTTGCCATAAAGGCCCTGGCTTCTAGTTGTTCATGATATATACAGGCATACAGACAGACGGACACATATTTATGTAATATGTATACATTTATGCAGTGAGTAACATAAGGAAGGAATCAGAAGAGGGCTTACTGATTCTAACCAGCCTCTTTCTGTTCTTACCTGAAATTATCTCTTAAGGGGACCACATTTAAGACTATCCCTTCATATTACAGTATAATCAGTGAAGAATGTTATGCAAAGTAAGATTGAAAAAAACCTCTAACTAATAACACACCTCAACCGTTAAACATTTTTTAAAGTCTCTGAAAATTAGGGCCAGAGTTGTGGCACAGTGGGTTGTAATGCTGCCTCCGATGCTGACATCCCATTCGGGCACTGATTTGAGTCCCAGCTCCTTTACTTCTGATTCAGCTCCCTGATAATGTGTCTGGGAAACCAGCAGAAGATGGCCCAAGTGCTTGGATCTCTGCTAACACATGAGAGACCAGGACAGAGTTCCTGGCACTTGGCTTCAGCCTGGCCTAGCCCTGTTGTGACCATCTGATGGAATGAATCAGTAGATGGAAGATATCTGTCTCTCCCTCTGTAACTCTGCCTTTAAAAGTAAATAAATCTTTTTAAACCATCTCTGAAAATAATTAAAATTTAAAATATACCAGAAATCTCTTTGTAGGATAATACAGACTCATTTCTCTAATCATACCCATAGCTGAGATAGTAAGTAAATGATGTTTCCTCCCTCCCTCCCTCCCTCCCTCCCTTTCTTTTTTTTAAGAAATAGGACTATGGCATGTGTTTGGCCTAGTAGTTAAGCTGCTGGTTAAGACACTTGCATCTCGTATTGAGGTATGTGGGTTTAAGGCCTGGATCCACGTCCAGTTCCATCTTCCTACTGAAGCTTACCCTTGGAGATAGCAGGTCATGTTTCAAGTAATTGGGTTCTTGTCACCCACATGAGAGATCTAGATTGAGTACCTGGTTCCTAGTTCTGGCCTGGCCCAGAACTAGGCCTGACTGTTGTGGGAATCTAGGAATGAACCAGTAAATGGGAGCTCTATCTCACTGTCTGTCTCTCTCTGACTCAAAATTTAAATAAATAAATAAGCAAATAAAAGAGTGTGATCTAAAGAGCTTATTTGGTCCCTGTTTAACTCCTGTAAATGTGCTATGAAAACATGTAGTTGAAAAGTGAATATTCAGTCCTGCACCTTGGCCTGCATAATGTAAGAGAATCCATAAGGTTTTTTTTTTTGTTCACTGAATCGAACACATTTTTGACTGAATTGACTGACTGTTTAGGTTCCTTGTAGACATAGTCTTAGCACAGAAAACTAAAAAATTGCTTTTGGGAAAGAAAATTGTAGCTGGTTATATCTCATAAAACTATTCTTGTGTTCATTTTCTGGAGGAAATTGCTATAAGTGTATCTTCTAGGGCCAATATGTAGGAGACCTTTTTATGATTAAATAAAAGCTCAGAGATTCAGTATCAGAGTTATTCCATTGACTTCCTTAGTTCTGAAAATAAAATGAAAACCTTTATCCAAGGGAAAGCTCATGCATTAGTTAAACACTGACATGATTTGACCTCATTTTATTTGCTTACATTATGTCTAATACCTATGTACGTCCAGACTTTGGGGACACAAAGAAACATTATCATATCAGAAGCTTCTTTGGTTTTCTAATACCTCTTTTTACATATAAAGCCCTGTTTAAATATAATTTCATGATTCTATAGAAGAATAGCTATTAATCTTTGTGTTTACATAAAGAAAGGTTGCAATACTTGATTAATTTTATTCCTCTAAAATATGAATGATATCATTTAGCCTGTTAGATTGTAGATTTATTTTAGTAACAAATCTTTCAAATCAGTTCATAAATGAGAAAGAAATAAATGTGAATAAACATTTGTTCTCTATTGCTTTTTGTGTAAGCTAAAATAATTAGAATTCAGTCAGCCAAAAAGAAGTTAAATTTAAAATCTAATTCTTGTCAAGAAATTTTGCATGCAGCTATTCAACCTTTTGTTTTGGAGTTGTTATGGTAAGAAAGTAGAACATTATTCCGACAAATGGAGTGGTTGGTAAGCTGGAGAGCAGAAATGAAATTCCTCAGTGGGTGATAGGAACTCTCATGCTTCCTGAATATAGTTAGAAAATGCATCTGAGACAATTGATAAATCAAGATAGGAGCAAGAAAGTACTCAGAAGTTTGTTAGTGGCAGTGCAAACAGGATGATGATTTATTGGGAAAGTGATGAAAAATTAAAGAAAAAGCTTTCTGAACAAAGCAAAGACTGTTTTTAGATCCCCCAATCTATCTTACAGTGAACGGCTTATTTATTTAACAGCTTTTATTGTGTAAAGTTGAGGTTTACAACATGTTATCAGCTACATGTTGATATTAAAATGGTTATTATAGTGAAGCATATTAATGCATCTAGATTTTCACATCGTTACTTTTTATAACAAGAGCAACTAAAACTTGCTTATATAACAAAAATCCCTAAAACTATATCATTTTATTTTTAGCCCTCATGTTACACATTAGATCCCTAGACTTGTTTTTCTACATGTCTGCTGTGTGATAGTCTTTGATACACATTTTCCTGTTACCTTCCCCTCTCCACTGTGGTAACTACCATTCTCTCTATGTATTTTAATTTTTTTAAAAATATTTTCCTCTGAGGCTGGCGCTGTGGCACAGTGCGTTAACACCCTGGCCTGAAGCGCCGGCATCCCTTATGGGTGCCGGTTCTAGTCCCAGCTGCTCCTCTTCTGATCCAGCTCTCTGCTATGGCCTGGGATAGCAGTAGAAGATGGCCCAAGTCCTTGGGCCCATGTACTCATGTGGAAGACCTGGAAGAAGCTCCTGGCTCCTGACTTCGGATCGGCGCAGCTCTGGCCATTGCGGCCATCTGGGGAGTGAACCAGCAGATGGAAGACCTCTTTCTCTGTCTCTACCTCTCTCTGTAACTCTGTCTTTCAAATAAGTAAATATAAATATAAATATATTCCACATACAAGTAATCATGAATATTTTCTGTGTTTGACTTATTTCACTTGGTAGAATGCCTTCCAGATTTATCCATATCATTCCAATTACAGAATTTTTTTAAAAATTCCATTATGTGTGTGTATTGCACATCTATTTGTCTATCGAGAGGCATTTATTTTCATATTTTGGCTATTGTGAATCAGGATGCAGTGAACACAAGAGTACATACATCTTTACAAGGTAATGATTTCAACTCAGAAGAGGGATTAATGAGTCATATAGTAGATCTATTTTTAACTTCTGTAGAAGTTACTTCTTACTGTTTTTGATAATGAATGTACCAATTTACATTCCCGCCAACAGCATACTAGGGTTCTCTTTCCTCCACAACCTCGCCAACATTTGTTATCACTTGTCTTTTTGATAGTAGTTATCATTATGGGTGAGATGGTGTCTCATAGTGGTTTTCATTTGTGTTTCTCTTATGGTTAGTGATGGTGAACACCTTTTTATATTCCTTTTGGCCATTTTTGTCTTCTTTGGAGAAATGTCTGTTCAGGTCCTTTGCACATTTTTAATTGGATTATAATAAAGAGACTGAAGAAGTAATTAAACACCTTCCAACAAAGAAAACTCCAGGACCAGATGGCTTCATGGCTGAATTCTATCAAAGATTCAAGGAAGAATTATTACCAGTACTACCTAAACGCTTCCAAAAACAGATCTGGAGGGAATACTTCCAAACAGATTTTACAAGGTCCACATCACCTTGATACCTAAGCCAGACAAAAACACTGCAAGAAGAAGAAAAAAAAATCCAGACCAGTATCTCTGATGAACAATGCAAAAATCCTGAATAAAATATTAGCATACTTAATTCAACAGCACATCAAAAAGATTATACATCGTGGCCAAGTGGGACTTATTCCCAGCATGCAAAGCAATTTTAGCATGTGCAAATCAGTCAGTGTGATTCATCACATTAACAGAATGGAAGATAGAGCCCCATGATCATCTCAATTGATGCAGAAAAAGCATTTAACAAAGCTCAATATCCTTTCTTGATAAAGACTCTTAAAGTTTAGATATAGAAATCAAATTTTTCAACATAAGAAAGACAATATGTGAAAATCTCACAGTCAACATCATAATAAATAAGGAACTACTGAAAGCTTTTCCACTAAGATCTGGTGCAAGGCAAAGATGCCTACTCTTGCCACTGTTATTCAACAAAGTACTGGAAGTAACGGCAAGAATAATCAGGCAAGAAAAAAAAATGACATCCCTAATCAGAAATGAAGACATTATTTCTGTTGCAAATGGCATGGCTTTATATGTAGAAAACTTCAAAATTCCACAAAAATCTATTAGAATTAATAAGTGAATTTAGTAATTTTTAGGATATAGAATCAACATATAAAATCAGTAGCATTTCTATACATAAATAATAACTTAGCTGAAAAAAATTAAGAAAACAATCTCATTTATGATAGTATAAATACATAGGAATAAATTAACCGAGATTAGTATAATGAAAACATGAGAACATTAAAAAAATTGAAGAAGACAAAAATAAATGGAAATATATCCCTTGCTCATGGGTGGGAGGAACAAATATCATTAAAATGCCTGTGCTAGCTAAAGCAAACTACAGAATTAATGTAATCTCTACAAAATTCCAATGGCATTCTTCACAGAAAGAGAAAAAAACAAGCTGAAGATTATTATGGAACTACAAAAATCCCTGCCTATTTGAAGCAATGCTGAGAAAGAAAAAGTTGGAATGTCACACTGTATGTTACAAAGCTATAGTAATCAAAACAGTATGATGTTATCACAAAACAAAAACTAGACCAATGTATTAGAGAACCTGGAGATAAATCCAAACAAATGTGGTCACTGAATTTTTGACAAGGGTACCAAAAGTATACACAGTGGGAAAATGGATAGTCTCTTTAATAAATGGTGTTGAGAAAACTGAATTTCCACAAGCAAAAGAATGACATTGGACCCTTGCCTTACAGAACACACAGAAATCAGCTCAAAATGGATAAAAGACCTAAGGGTAATACTTGAAACCTTAAAAATCCTGTAAGAGACTATCGGGGAAGACCTCCTCAACATCGGCCTTGGCAATGGCTTTTGAATAACATACCAAAAACTCAAGCTTCAAGAGCAAAAACAAATAAATGGAACTATATCAAACTAAAAAGCTTTTGTACAGCAAAGAAAACAACACTACAAACAGGCAACCTGTGAACTGGGAAAAAATAATTGCATATCACATATCTGATATGGAGTTAATATCCAAAACTTAAAGAACCCTCATAATTCAATCCATTAAAATAGGAAATTTATTATTTAATGATACTGTTTAAATTTGTGAATGTATATTTTCTAAAACTTGAATGATATTGTCAGCATGCTTTCAGGAGTACTGTTTACAGTGAAGGAACTCAGATGTACTTTAAACCTTTACATTATGAACAGTTCTACAGTTTCTTGTTAAAAATACCATAAAATGGGTATTCTTATTGCAGGCATAAAATGATGACTTACACATTTAACATGGGACTTTTCTATACTGGCACTATTTTTTATTCACAGAAAAGCTGTTATTTGCAGACCAGTTCCACTGTTCTGAGTCACTGATGATTGCAGCTTTATATTTAACCTAAAAGCAAAGCTTTTTCTTCTAGGCCTGAAGTTACATTGCCCTGTAGAGTGTGTATAGGTATATTCTGAGGTGTTTTTTTTTTTTTTGTCTTGCTACTTATACTTGAAAAACAAGGCTAAGCTCTTGTAAGAGAAGTTGTGTGTGTGTGTATGTGTTTGTGTAAAGGCATCAGTTGCATTCTTTTGTCCTTTTCCCTGTCTAGGGGGTACTTTTATGCTCCTTTCCTTATGGTCACTATTATGAGTTTTAATCACAGCAGAATCTTTTCCCATCACTTTGATGAAAGATCATACTTACTGAACTGACTTTGTCTATTATTTCTATCTAATAATCCTATAATAAGCGGTATCCATTACCTGGGGTCCATGCTAGTTCAACACTTGGGACGTTTGGATCAGTTTATAAGCAGGATTGACAGGAAGAACACTCCCTGCATTTTGGGATATACTACCATGGTCAGAATTTGATTCTTGTAACTGAATAAGATGAACTGGGTGGCTTTGTGTTGCTCTGAAACAATTTATATGGGAATCACCTCTTTTCTAAAAACAGGAAAAGAAATCTGCTATGAAACTTACTGAGTGAAATGATAAGTGCTAGGAAGAAAAACAGAGTTAGATGAGTTAATGGGCCTTCCGTTTTAGATAGGTGGTTAGGAAATGTCTCTCAAATGAGTGGAAACCTAGAAGCAAGCAGACAGGAAAAGGTTTGAGGGAAGAGAATCCTAGGTGGAGGAGCAAAGAGGAAGAAGCCTTGAGAAGGGAGCGTGCTTGGTGTATTCAAGGAACAGTAAGGAGGTTTGTATATCTAGAGTGAGGGAGAGAGAATAGTAAGATGTGAAGTCTAGGGACCGGCATTGTAGTGCAGCAGGTAAAGCCGCCACCTGCCATGCCGCCATCCTGTATGAGTGTGGTTCGTGTCCTGTCTTCCCCACTTCCCACCCAGCTCCCTGCTAATGGCTTGGGAAAAACAGCAGGAGATGGCCCACATGCTTGGGCCCCTGCACCCACGTGGGAGACCTAGGTGAAACTCCTGGCTCCTGGCTTCAGCCTGGTTCAGCACTGGCTGTTGTAGCCATCTGTGGAGTGAACCAGCAGTTGGAAGATCTTTCTCTCTCCCTCTGTCTGTAACTCTGACTTTCAAAATAAATAAATACACCTTTTAAAAAAGAAAAGGTAAGAAGTCGATGAGGTAGTGATGGGTCAGTTTATATGGAACCTTTAGGCCAAATTCAAAAACCGTGCTAATCTTTGTCATTTCTGTTCATCTTAAATTTTGTTCCTCAATCATGTTTTTCTGTCATTTTTACTTGGTTGCTCATTTAGTGTATTCCTACTTTTTCTATGATTTTAATGATGATTAAAAAATATAAATGTTAGGTATAGCTTTGCCTGCATTCTGTAAGTTTCTGGACTATAAATCATATGTCCTCTCCTGATATGCAAGGGAGGCCAGGCAATGTGGGGTGTTAATGAATACACTCCTGCCCTGAACAAAACCAGGGTTCTGTTAATAAGGAAGAATGGGAGAGTGAATATTGGACATGCTATTAGCAAAATCCTTCAGAAAATCTGTAGGCCTGACAAATTTTCTTGTAGTTTCACATGCTATACAAATTGTTACCAAGCACTGCAAATTGAAAAGATATCCATTTTATTTTATGAAACTAGCCAGCATCTTGTCTCAAAACCTAGCAGTGATGGCTGGAAAGAAAATTATAGACAAGTTTAATTTATGAATAAATGTGAAAACTCAAAATACAGACATATCAGTTTTTCATTATCTTAAAGAATGACCCATTGTGATCACATACAGGTCCTACTATAAAAGAAAGAATTCTTTAATGTTAGGAAAACTTTTGATATAATGCAACATATCTAAAATCCAATAAAAAGAATATTATAATCATAAGAGATAAGGATTTCATGAAAGTCAGCACTTACTTCTGGTTGTGGGTAGGCATTTCGGACTAGCAGGTAAGAGGCCTTGCCTCATATCGGGGTACCTGAGTTCAGTACCCGACTGTGACTCCTAACTCCAGCTTCCTGCTAATGTGGACCTGGTAGGTAGCAGTGATGTCTCAGTAACTGAGTTGCTACCACACGTGTGGGAGACCTGGATTGAGTTCCCAATTCCCAACTTCAGCTCCAGCTGTTGTAGGTATTTGGGGAGTGAATCAATGAGTGAGGGTGTGTTTTTTCTTTTTCTTTCTCTTTCTCTCTTCTCTCTCTCTTTCTCAAAAAAAAAAAAAAAAAGCACCTATCTTGAACAACTAAGACTAGAAAGATGTTTCTTTAATGAAATGATACTAACTTCCTGTTCTGGTCAAGTTTATTTCAGTTCAAAGGGCAGAGGCATATTCCATATAACCCTAGGCCTAGCAAGTCCATCACTACAAAATATACTTTCAAAGAGTATCTGAGAGGATGGTGCTGTGGCCTAGTGGGTAAAGCTGCCGCCTGCAGTGCCGTCCTCCTATATAGGTGCCTGTTTGAGTCCCAGCTGCTCCACTTCCCATCCAGCTCTCTACTATGGCCTGGGAAAGCAATGGAAGATGGCCCAAGTCCCTGGGCCCCTGCACCCACGTGGGAGACTCGGAGGAGGCTCTTGGCTCCTGGCTTTGGATCAGCCCAGCTCCAGCTGTTGCGGCCATTTGGGGAGTGAATCAGCTGATGGAAGATCTCTCTCTGTCTCTACCTCTCTTTAATTCTGCCTTTCAAATAAAAACAGTATTTGATACACAAATGGCATAAAACTATGGTAATGTCCATTCAGTTGCTTCTGCTGAGTTTCTCAAGGTATTCCTTTGTATGTACTGCGGAGCACATTCTTTATTCCCTCAGCTCTTTTTTTTTTTACAGGCAGAGAGGACAGTGAAAGAGAGAGACAGAGAGAAAGGTCTTCCTTTGCGGTTGGTTCACCCTCCAATGGCCGCCGCGACTGGCGCGCTGCGGCTGGTGCACCGCGCTGATCCGATGGCAGGAGCCAGGTACTTCTCCTGGTCTCCCATGGGGTGCAGGGCCCAAGCACCTGGGCCATCCTCCACTGCACTCCCTGGCCACAGCAGAGAGCTGGCCTGGAAGAGGGGCAACCGGGACAGAATCCAGCGCCCCAACCGGGACTAGAACCCGGTGTGCCGGCGCCGCAAGGTGGAGGATTAGCCTAGTGAGCCGCGGCGCTGGCCCTCCCTCAGCTCTTTTGAACTTGCCACCCAGTGGCCGACACTGACCCTAGGTAGGAAGAATGCTGGATACATCTATTCTAGATTTGGAGGCAAATAGCACCACTCATTCAATTTTTGTTATATCAGGATGAAAAGGAGGATACTTTTAATACTATCTTGAACTTTTAGAGTCAGATGATTTTATAAAATCAAATTATACACTCCTTTGTAAAATTTGTAATAGAAATTTGCTCTGATAATAAATAGACTAAGGCCAGGGCTGGCTCTACTTCTGATCCAGCTCTCTGCTATGGCCTGAGAAAGCAGTGGAAGATGGCCCAAGTCCTTGGGCCCATGCACCTTGTTGGGAGATCCAGAGGAAGCTCAGGGCTCCTGGCTTCAGATCGGCTCAGCTCTGGCCATTGCAGCCATTCAGAGAGTGAACCAGTGGATGGAAGACCTCTCTCTCTCTCTCTCTGCTTCTGCCTCTCTGTAACTTTGACTTTCAAATAAATAAAAATAAATCTTAAAGAAAAATAGACTAAGGCTTAAAATTTTAAAACTATAGTAATTTTCATGTTTTGCAGTAATATTTTTATTTTTACCATAACCATATTAATAATACATTTTATATTAGGACCATGTATACACCATGATACCCACTCTGTATCTGTATATGTGTAATTGAAAGTTTCATAAAACTTATTGAGGATCTGTGTAGAATATTATCTATTGTACTTCATTAAAAAATTGATATCAAACTACCAAATCGATTTCATAACCTGCTCCTGCAGTTTGATAAGAAACTGTTTTACACTATGTTTTTCAGCAGTTTTGTGGTCCAATTTTGTTGTTAATATTAACTTTTCATGTCTGTGCAGATTTCTTTTGGTTCTAGTTGCTAGTTTTTCTATAATTTCTAGGAGAGCAGTAAAATAAGAATTTTCTAAATTACAATTTCTTTTCTTTCTGTAGCTCTCATGTGTGAATATAAGTCTAGTGCATCATTGACCTAAGGACCTCACCAATTGGAAGTTACAGTTTTCACTCTCAACCTGCCATATCCTTTTTGGTTCGGTTGTCCTACTCAGAAAGTGGATACGCCTTTCTTTCAAGTGCTTTTGTTGCAGAGTTAAGCAAATGGCTGGTAGTGGCTTGGATAACAAATCTACTCAGTGCCCCATCTGTTCATCTCCTTCTCAGAAAGATATACTTTGTTTGTGTTCCGATAAACCCAGGGTTTCTCCAATGTTGGTGGTGGAAATGTCGCAGACATCAAGCATTGGTAGTGCAGAATTTTTAGTTTCACCAGAGAGAAAAAAAGAAAAAAATGGCAACAGAGACTTTACCTCTATGAAGGATGTGGTAAGTATCAAAAACTCTGCATCTCAACATAAGTTGACATCCCATTCCCTAATCACATCTTATGGCCTTGTCCATATCCCATAAGTCCTTTTCAGCCAGTTCATTTCCTTGACTGTTTTGGGAACTTTTCTTTCTCACAGTGGAGAGGAGAAGAGAGGTGCCCACATTAATTATCTCTCAGGTCCTGAATAATTAGGAATGTTATTTCAGCTTTTTAAAAATGGTTTATGCAGAAAGCAAGTGATTTTCAAGTTGAATTAAAGCTGAAGGTTTGAGTACTTTCTTCAACTGACCAAGAAAAGGGTTTATGGTTGTAGTTAAAGAAAGAGTGATTATGACTTTGTTATTTAAGACAGTTTCTGGTTGGAATATTAACTATACTTAATTTAAATATAAAAATCATTTTGCATTAGTTATAAATGATCTAGAGATACCCACTTGAACTGATTGGTGTGTATTCATCTTTATAGAGGAGAGGTAGTATGGAAGATTGTAGTTGATACAGCCCAACTTTAGAGACAGAGAGCAATAAGTTTAAGAAAAGTCAGGTTCTCAGGGCCGGTGCTGTGGTGTAGTGGGTAAAGCCTCTGTCTGCAGTGCCCGTATCCCATATGGGCTGCTCCACTTCCAATCCAGCTCTCTGCTATGGCCTGGGAAAGCAGTGGAAGATGGTCCAAGTCCTTGGGCCTCTGCACCCAGAAGGGAAGACCCAGAGGAAGCTCCTGGGTCCTGGCTTCAGATTGGCACAGCTTCGGCCGTTTCGGCCAACTGGGGAGTGAACCAGCAGAAGACCGCAATCTCTCTCTGCCTCTCCTTCTCTCTCTGTGTAACTCTGACTTTCAAATAAATAAATAAATAAATCTTATAAAAAAAAAAAAAGAAAAGTCAGGTTCTTGTCCCTCAGACTTGGACCTTGATCATATTTTCACCTTCAGCTATTATTTGTGATTTGCATTATGATTTAGTTGCTGCCATGTAGATATCTCTGAATGAATCATTACTGTTACTTTCACAAAAGCATATTCTGTGACTGTCTAGCCAATAATTATGTAAAATCTATTGAGATGTTTATTATGTTTGAAAACAAGGGTGAATGAGAAAACTATGAAGTTGCCTTCTTTGATGATTTTAAAGAATCATCAGGTGGTTAAGATGCCTGTATTTCACTTCAGAGCAGCTGGGTTTGACTCCTGGCTCTGGCTCCTGATTCCAGCTTCCTGCTAATGCAGACTAGTGATAATGACTCAGGTTAGCTGAGTTCCCGCTACCCATATGGGACAGTGAGTTCCTGACGACGAGCATGTGGTGGGTGAACCAGTACATGGGATATTTCTGTCTCTTTCTTGCCCTCTCTTTCTCTGTCTTTCAAATAAATACAATTTTTTTAAAATTTAAAAAAATAATCATCAGGTTGATTCTAATGTATTTGCTGTGCAGGTTAACATGTAGTTTCAGAAGATAGGGTTGAATGATTTCTTACGGTCTTCTAGCCAATGAGTCACTGAATCGTATAGGGCTTAGAATTCGAAAGAGATAGCAAGGTGTCCTGTACACAGTAAAGATCATGGCACACATTAAAGATTTATCAGATTATCTAAATTAATGTGCTTTGCGACAAGAATATTATGTAGTAAAATTTTTAAAAATTTCTGTTTACTTATAGTCCTCAAGAACCTTAAGTGTCGAGAGAAAAGCATCTCAACAACAGTGGACTCGAGGCACCGTCACAGAAGGAAAAGTCCCTCACATAAGGATGGACAGTGGAGCTGCTATTGAGGTATGTAGAGAGCAGCCTGGAACTACTGGGGCTTCCACGTGTCTAACTTGATAGATGCCTGTAACAGAACTTAGAAGTAAGTCATAAAGGAAAAAGAAGTAAAGAAAAAAGGACATTTACCATTTGGAACTATGTCAAAGTTTTTACTAAAGAAAATGTGGACTATTTTATATTAGAAGCCCAAATGGCCTTTAATTAAAATAAAGGACGTTTTTATTAGACATTATGTGAACATTTTGATCTTTGGATCTTGACTATTAGTGAAGGCAAAGATTCCAGTCTTTGTATAGACTTCTTCCAGGTGTGGAAAGACCAGGCAGTTATAGATAATTTAGTCACTTCTTGGTGACTGATAGTAAAGCCACATTTCTCCCTGTGAGTATGCTATTTTCCAGGTGCAATAAATACCACTATAATTCTTCCCAGGATTCCATTATTATATAAAATATTAATTAGATATTAGAACGATTAAAAAGTTAGAATGTGTTCCCTTAACAAGTTAAATAAACTGCAACAAGAACAACTACAAGAAAAAATGCTTTACTGTTAAATACCTTTAAAAATGTTTTAAGAGCGGGGCTAGCATTGTAGAGTAGCAGGTAAAGCTGTGCCGTGGCGCCAGCATCCTCTGTGGATGCCAGTCCTGGCTGCTCCACTTCCATTGAGCTCCTTGCTATTGCACCTGAGAAAGCAGTGGTGGATGGTTCAAGTACTAGGGCCCTGGCCCCCACTTGTGAGACCTGGAGGAAGCTCCTGCCTCCTGGCTTTGGACTGGCCCATTCCGGCTGTTGCAGCCATTTGGGGAATAAACCAGTGGATGGAAGATTCTCTCTTTCTCTCCCTCTCTCTTTTCCCTCCTTCCCTCTCCCTCTCCCTCTCTGTCTCTCTACATCACAATGCCAGCCCCAATAAATATTTAAAAATATATTTTAAGAGATACTTGGCAATTTACTTGAAATGATCACAAAAACTTCCTGAGCAATTGTAACTTGAAAAGTTTAAAACTCTCCCCATTAAATAAAAGACCTTTTGAATTTAGTCATAAGAGTTTTTTATAGAAGTGAAGTGTGTTCATTGTGAAAAATTAGGAAAATGTAAGATAGAACAATGAATAAAATAAAAGATACTGGACAGATACAACCAATTTAACATTTATTACCTATACTTCATTTTTTCTATGTGTACAGTAGTTTTATCCTGTTTTTTTTTTTTTCAAAATTTTTCCTATTTTGAATTGGGAATATGTAATATATATATAGGCGTTTTAAATAAATACCCCTAACTGGTATAGTTGAAGTTGAAGCTTCTTTTCCTTCATAAAATGGATAGACTCATAGTGAGTGTTTTGGACATTTCAGAAGAGTAGAAGGAAGGAAGTTACAGTTGTCCACAATTCTACTTCTTGTAGTAACTACTTTCAATATTTTTTTACTTGTTCCAATTTTTCTGTTAAAAATTAATGCATTTATTTATGCATTAATTTATGCATATATACTGGTTGATGTTTTGACACATGTATGCCTTATATAATGTCAAATCACAGTAAATATATCTATGTACTCAGACATTTAGCATTTATTTATGGGAGAAACATCCAGAATCCCATTTTATAGAGAAATGTTCAGTACATTGACATTGTCTATAATTATCTTTTGGGTAATAGATCCCCAGAGCTTCTTAATCCTCTCTAGCTATAGGTGGTACCCATTAATCAACCTTTCCTTGTCTCTTCCTTCCTAGCCCCGGTAACCACTAGTATACTCATATATATATATAAATATTTGAAAGGCAGAGTTACAGAGAGGCAGAGGCAGAGAGAGCACAGTCTTCCATCTGCTGGTTCACTCTCAGAATGGCTGCAGTGGCCAAAGCGGGGCCGATCCAAAACCAGGAGCCAGGAGCTTCTTCTGGGTTTCTCACTCAGGTGCAGGGATTCTTGGGCCATCTTCCACTTGGACCCTTAGGCCACTTCCACTTGGGCCCTTGGGCTATCTTCCACTGCCTTCCCAGGCCATTAGCAAAGAGCTGGATCAGAAGTGAAGCAGCCGAGACTAGAACTGGTGCCCATATGGGATGCTGGCACTGCAGGCGACAGCTTTACCTGCTGTGCCACAGCACTTGCCCTCACTAGTATACTCTTAATTTCTGTAAGATCACCACCATCTTTGTGTGTTTGGCTTATTTCATTTAACATAATGGCCTCCAGTTCCATCCAAGTTGTGAATGACAATGTTTCATCTTCTTTTATGGCTGAGTAGTATTCCATTGGGTATATGTAATACATTTTCTTTTATTTATTTATTTATTTTTTATTTTTAACTTTTATTTAATGAATATAAATTTGCAAAGTACAGCTTATGGATTACAATGGCTTCCCCCCCCAATAACATCCCTCCCACCCGGAACCCTCCCCTTTCCCACTCCCTCTCCCCTTCCATTCACATCAAGATTCATTTTTGATTCTCTTTATATACAGAAGATCAGTTTAGCATACATTAAGTAAAGATTTCAACAGTTTGCTCCCACACAGAAACACAAAGTGAAAAATACTGTTTGAGTACTAGTTATAGCATTAAATCTCAATGTACAGGCACACTAAGGACAGAGATCCTACAACATTTTCTTTATCCATCCATCAGTGGCTGTACACTTAGTTTGTTTCCATTTCTTGCCTAATGTAATGCTGCATTGACCATGATAGTGCAGATGTCTCTGTGACACCATGGTTTCATTTCATTTAGGTGTATACCCAGTAATGGTGTTGCTGTATCATATGGTAGGTGTATTTTTAGTTTTATGATGAATGTCCATACTGTTTTCCACAGTGATGGTACTAATTTACAGTCCTACTGATGTCGTACAAAGGCTTTGTTTCCTCCACATCCTTGCTACACTTGTTATCTTTTGTCTTTTGTCAATCTAACTGGGGTGAGGTGGTATCTCATTGTATGTGTGTGTGTGTGTTTTAAAAAAAGATTTATTATATTTATGTGAAAGGCAGAGTTACACAGAGAGAGGGAGAGACAGAGAGAGATCTTCCATCTTCTGGTTCATTCCTCAAATGACCCAACATGCCAAGCCTAAGCCAGGAACCAGGAGTTTCATCCATGTCTCCCACCTGGTTGCAGGGACCTTAGCACTTGGGCCAGCTTCCAGTGCTTTCCCAAGCCATCAGCAAGGAGCTGGATTAGAAGTGGAGCAGTTGGGGCTTGAACTCTCGCCTATGTGGGATACCAGCGCTACAGGCAGTGGCTTAACCCACTGTGCCACAACCTGGGCCCCTCACTGTGGTTTTTATTTGCATTTCCCTGATGGATAGTAATATTGAGCTTTTTTTCCCCATGTACCTGTTGATTATTTGTATGTCTTCTTTTGAGAAAAGTCTGGATCTATTGCCCATTTTAAAATTGGATTATTTGTTGTTGGGTTTTTTGTTTTGTTATTGTTTTGTTTGTGCTATTGAATTGTTTTAAATTCCTTATATATTCTGGTTATTAACCCCTTGTCAGATGTATGTCTTGCAAGAATTTCTCCAGTTGCATAGATTGTGCCTTCACTCTGTTGTTTCCTTTTTTATGTAGAAATTCTGTAGTTAGATGAGATTTGTTTTTGTTGCCTGTGCTTTTGAAATATGATCTAAAAAATACTTTTCTATTCCAATGTCCTGAAGTATTTCCTATGTGTTTTCTTCCATTACTTTTGAAGTTCCAGGTCTTACATTTAGGTCTTTAATCCATTTTGAATTGCTTTTTTTTTTTTAATTATCTATTTATTTGAAACTTAGAGTTACAGAGAGGCAGAGGGAGTGAGAGAAAGGTCTTCCATATGCTGGTTCACTCCTCAGATGGCCACAATGGCTGGAGCTGGACCGATCCAAAGCCAGGAACCAGGAGCTTCTTTCAGGTCTCCCACGTGGATGGCAGGGGCTCAAGCACTTGCGCTATCTTCTACTACTTCCCAGGCCATAGCAGAGAGATGGATTGGAAGTAGAGCATCCAAGACTTGAATCAGCACCCATATGAGATGTTGGTACTTCAGGCGACGGCTTTACCTACTACGCCACAGCACCAGCCCCTTGAATGGCTCTTTGTACATGATAACAGATAGACGTTTAGTTTTATTCTTCTAAATGCAGATATCCAATTTTCCCAGCACTGTTTATTAAGACTGTCCTTTTTCCAATGCATGTTTTTAGCACCTTTGTCAAAGATCATTTGGCTATAGTTATGTGGGCTTACTTCTAGAATTTCTGTTCTGTTCAGTTGGCCTATGTGTCTATTTCTATTCCAGTGCTATGCTGTGAATATTATTGTAGCTTTGTAATATATTTTAAAGTCAGGTAGTATAAAGCCTCTTGCTTTGTTCTTTTTGCTCAAACTTGCTTTGGGCTATTTGGATTCTTTTTTGGCTCTATAAATTTCAGTAGTGTTTTTCTATCTTTGTGTAAAAACGTCATTGGTATATTTCCAAAAGATTTTATTTATTTATTTGAGAGATGGAGTTACAGACACACAGAGAGAGAAACAGAGAGAAAGGTCTTCCATCCGCTAGTTCACTCCCCAAATGGCCTCAATGGTCAGAGCTGAGCCGATCTGAAGCCAGGAGGTGGGAACTTCTTCTGGATCTCTCATGTGGATGCAGGGGTCCAAGCACTTGGGCCATCCTCTACTGTTTTCCCAGGCCATAGCAGAGAGTTGGATCAGATGAGGAGCAGCCCAGACACAAAAAGGAGCCTATATGGGATGCCAGTGCCACAGGTGAGGCTTAGCCTACTACGCAACAGTGCTGGCCCTGTCATTGGTAGTTTGACAGGAATTGAGTTGAATCCTTAAATCACTTAAGGTAGTGTGGGCGTTTTAAAGATATTGATCCTTCCAATTAGTGGATATGGGATATATCTCCATTTTTTGTGTCTTCAGTTGATTTTGTCATGATTTATAGTTTTAATTGTAGATATTTTTCACTTCCTTTGTTTATTCCTCAATATTGAATTTTTTGGTAGCTATTGCAGATGAGATTTCTCTCTTGATTTATTTTTCATATAATTTGCTATTGGTGTAAAGCAGTGCTACTGATTTTTGCACATTGACTTTGTATCTGGTAATTTTCCTGAATTTGTTTATTGGTCCTAACAGCTTTTAGGTGAAATATTTGGATTTTCTATGTGTAAGATCATGTCATCTACAGTGACTATTTGAGTTTTTCCTCTCCAATTTGGATGCTTTTTTATCAAATGCTTTTACTGCTTCTATTTTTAGATGATAATATGATTTCTTTACTTCATTCTGCTGATAGTTATATCATATTTATAGATTTGCATATGTTGAACCATCCTTACATCCCTAGAATGACTCGTGCTTGTTCATGGTGAATCATCTTTTTAATCAACACTATAGATCAAATGAACCTAACATATCTACAGAACTTTCCATCCTACAGTTGCAAAATATACAATCTTAGCAGTGCATGAAACTTTCTCTACAATTGACCACATACCAGGCCATAAGGCAAATGTCAGCAAATTCAAAAAAATCAAAATCATACTATGCATCTTCTCAGACCACAGTGGAATAAAGCTGGAAATTAGCAACTCAGGAATCCCTAGAGCATTTGCAAACACATGGAGACTGAACAACATGCTCCTGAATAAACAATTGGTCATTGAAAAAATCAAAAGAGAAATTGAAAAATTTGTGGAAACAAATGACGATGACAACACAACATATCAAATCTTATAGGATATAGCAAAAGCAGTATTAAGAGGAAAGTTTATAGCAACTGGTGCCTACATCAAGAAAGTGTAAAGACACCAGACAAATTAACTATCAGTGCAACTCAAGGATCTAGAAAAACAACAGCAAACCAAGCTAAAAACTAGTAGGAGAAAAAAAATACTTAAAATTAGAGAAGAAATGAACAAAATTGAAACCAAAAAAACACAAAAGATCAGCAAAACGAAGAGCTGGTTTTTTGAAAAAATAAACAAAATTGACACACCATTGGCCCAACTAACCAGAAAAAGGAGAGAGAAGATCCAAATTAATAAAATTAGAGATGAAAAAGGAAATGTAACAACAGACACCACAGACATAAAATGAATCATCAGAAATTACTACAAAGAGCTGTATGCCAACAAACCAGGAAACCTAGAAGAAATGCATAGATTCCTGGATGCATACAACCTACCTAAATTGAGCCATGAAGACATAGAAAACCTAAACAGACCCATACCCAAGATGGAAATTGAATCAGTAGGGGCTGGCACTGTGGTGTAGCTGGTAAAGCTGCTGCCTGCAGTGCCAGCATCTCATATGGGCGCCGGTTTGAGTCCTGGCTATTCCACTTCTGATCCAGCTCTCTGCTATGGCCTGGGAAAGCAGTAGAAGATGGCCCAAGTTCTTGGGCCCCTGCACCCACGTGGGAGACCTGGAGGAATGGATAGACCAATGGAACAAAATAGAAATGCCAGAAATCAATCTAAGCATCTACAACCAACTTATATTTGACCAAGGAGCTAAAACCAATCCCTGGAGCAAAGACAGTCTCTTCAACAAATGGTGCTGGGAAAACTGGATTTCCACATGCAGAAGTATGAAGCAAGACCCCTACCTTACACTTTACACAAAAATCCACTCAAAATGCATTAAAGACCTGAATTTATGACCTTAATCTATGACCTGACATCATCAAATTATTAGAGAACATTGGAGAAACCCTGCAAGACATTGCCATAGGCAAAAAATTCTTGGAAAAGATCCCAGAGGCACAGACAATCACAGCCAAAATTCACAAATGGATTATATCAAATTGAGAAGCTTCTGTATGCAGAAGAAAAACTAAGGAAAGTGAAGAGGCAACCAACAGCATGGGAGAAATTATTTGCAAACTAGTCAACTGATAAAGATTGATAACCAGAATGTATAAAGAGATGAAGAAACTCTACAACAACAAAACAAACAACCCAGTAGTTAAGCAATGGCCAAAGGACTTAAACAGGCATTTGTCTTTTTCTTTTTTTAAGATTTATTTTATTTATTTGAAAGACAGAGTTACAGAGAGAGATAGAGGCTGAGAGAGAGGTCTTCCATCCGCTGGTTCACTCCCCAGATGGCCACAATGGCTGGAGCTGTGCCGATCTGAAGCCAGGAGCCAGGAGCCTCCTCCAGGTCTCCCACGTGGGTGCAGGGGCCCAAGGACTTGGGCCATCTTCTACTGCTTTCCCAGGCCATAGCAGAGAGCTGGATCAGAAGAGGTGCAACCGGGACTAGAACCGGCACCCATATGGGATGCCGGCGCTTTAGACCAGGGCTTTAACCCGCTGCACCACAGCATCGGCCCCAAACAGGTGTTTTTCAAGAGGAAATCCAAATGGCCAACAGACACATGAAAAAATGCTAGGGATCCCTAGTCATCAGGGAAATGCAGATAAAAACCACAATGAGGTTTGCCTCACCCCAGTTAGAATGGCTTCATACAGAAATCAAGAAACAACAAATGATGGTGAGGATGTGGGGAAAAAGGTACCCTAATCCACTGTAGGTGGGAATATAAACTGGTAAAGCCACTATGAAGACAGTATGGAGATACTTCAAAAATCTGAATATAGACCTACCAGATGACCCTGCCATCCCACTCCTGGGAATTTATCCAAGGGAAATGCAATCAGCATATGAAAGAGTTATCTGAACCCCCATGTTTATTGCAGCTGAATTCACAATAGCTAAAATATGGATTCAATCCAAATGACCATTAACTGAAGACTGGATAAAGAAAAGATACTCTACCTGATTTCTGTTTTTTGAAACTTGTTGAGACTTGTTTTGTGACCTGCCATGTGATATGTGCTATTGATAGGAATGTGCATTCTGCAGCTGCTGGATGGAATATTCTGTAGATGTTTGTTAGTCCAGTTGATCTAGGGTATAATTTAACTCTGATGTTTGTTGATTTTCTGTGTGATCTGTCCATTTCTGAAAGTGGGGTGTTAAAAGTCCCCTACTATTATTGTATTGGAGTCTATCTCTTCCTTTCGGTCTATTAATTTTTGCTTTATGTATAGGGATGCTCCAATATTGGGTGCATAAATATTACAATTATTATTTTCACTCATTAGATTGAACCTTTTATCTTATGATAAGCTTCTTTATCTCTTTTTACTGCTTTTAACTTGAAATCTATTTTATCTGATATAACTATGGTTATTCCTGCTTTCTTTTGGGTTATTTGCAAGAAATATCTTTTTCTATACATTCACTTTCAGTCTGTGTGTGTTGTAAGGCCACCACAAAATACACTAAACACCAGAGGTAAAGGAAAGGGTTTATTGATGGGGGAGGGCAGAAAGGGGGCCTTGGTTGGAAAACAGACCTTGTTATAGACTTGCAGGGGTGAGGGGATGGGAACAGCAAATCCCGTTAGAGTGGGGGTGTGGCTGCCACTTATTATTGGGCCATTCGGTCACCTGACTCCTGGTAAGCCAGGCTGGGTTCTGGAGAAGCCAAAATGGCGTCCAGGGCTCAAGATGGCGCCTTTAGATAAGACGACACCATTTCACTAACATTCCCTTCTTTTGTTTTTGACAAAGCAAGTGTTTTATGGGATTACATTGGCCCCAAAAGTCCAGGAAGGGTAGAGGGATGATGATCCGTCTTCTGGAGATACTTCCTGGTGACAAGAGTCACTCTCCACTGGTGGGATGACATCTCAAGTTGCGATCACTAGGTGGGGAGCCGAGTATATCCCTGTAGTGGCATTTGGTTGATTGCCTGTTTGGTGAAGGTTTTGGTTTGTTCTGTTATCACCTCCTATAAACACTTAAACAGACAAAGTAGTATAAAAGCCAGGGTGAGAATAGCAGCCAATCGTCCTAGGAGTGGCATTACCAAAGTAGTAAGGGGACTCCATAGGGAGGAAGAGAAGAGAGAATCTCTGGACCCTAGGGCAGAGTGTTTAATAGATGTGGCAATTTGTTGGAGCTTTTTAACATTTCGCTCTACCTGGCCCAGTTGATTAACATAATAACAGCATTGTTCTCTCTGAAAATCACAAGTTCCCCCCTTTTCAGCTGTTAGAAGGTCCAATATCTGTTTTGTAGCTCTATGTCTGCCAGTGAGGTGATCTGATTTTGGAGGCCCGAATGGTGTCTGCTGAAATTTCAGTGGACCTGGTGACCTCCTCTCATGGTTGTTGGAGTTGCTTTTGGAACTGGTTAATAGATATAACACTGTGGCCGGCGCCGCGGCTCACTAGGCTAATCCTCCACCTTGCGGCGCCGGCACACCAGGTTCTAGTTCTGGTTGGGGCGCCGGATTCTGTCCCAGTTGCCCCTCTTCCAGGCCAGCTCTCTGCTGTGGCCAGGGAGTGCAGTGGAGGATGGCCCAAGTCCTTGGGCCCTGCACCCCATGGGAGACCAGGAAAAGCACCTGGCTCCTGCCATCGGATCAGTGCGGTGCGCCGGCCACAGCGCGCCGGCCGCGGCGGCCATTGGAGGGTGAACCAATGGCAAAGGAAGACCTTTCTCTCTGTCTCTCTCTCTCACTGTCCACTCTGCCTGTCAAAAAAAAAAAAAAATAGATATAACACTGTGGCCTAGAGCAGTTCCTGAGACCACCAACAAAGAGAAGGAAGCTGCAGAGCTGACTCCAGCCAAGACTGGGAGAAAGATTGCTGCTTTCTTGTGAGTTAAGGATTAATCTGTAAAAGGAATTCCGAGTAGTCATAATGTTAGATGAGGGGAAAGGATCACCGATACACATGGACCCGGTGTAGAACTTTTGATCCAAGTGTATAGGGTATGCTTACAGAGAAATGAAGTTCCAAGTGGGCTACAGAAGGAAACTGTGGAAGTGACGGGTATATTAATAAACACAGGCGATGTTATGCGGCAAAAACCCATTAGGTTGTTCTGTGTTCCGACACATTGCATCCTGTCCTCCAGAATGCAGAGGAAGATGACTGATGATCTTCTGAGGATTGGGGGTACAGGAGTTTGTACGAGCAGAAACATTAGTGAGTAAGGTATCTGCAATGGTAGGTTTCTGAAGGGGAGTGCATATAAAGCATTGCTGTTGGTAAAGGGCTGAGGGTAAAGTAGAATTGGGTGGTTGATAAAGTAGGGTGAGAGCCAGATTAATGAGCTGTAGCCACGTTAAGGGAGGTCTGGCTGGGTTAATTAGCTGGGACAGGTGTTTAGAGGACTCCTTTACCATATCACCTACCACATCCATGGGAGCTGTTGGGAGCTGAGTGTAGGCCCTGTTGGAGCCCATAAACAAAGTGACAGATCCCTCAGTTCCATCTTGCCAGACTTGAAGGTACAGGTCAGTTATAGTGAAGGCTAAAAGGCGTTGAACTCGGTCTTCTTCTGCCTGATGCATCCAAGATTGAATGTTTTTATTTCAGGACAAGACCTTAGAGAATTGTTTTCCTGGAAGGCCGTATCTATGGTCAATATAGTAGTATGCACAGGACCATGATGTGCAACCATTCCAGTAAGCATCGCCACATGATCCTATGTTCGTTCTCTTTAGTTAGGCAGAGATAATATGGATGCACTTCAGATTGGGATAAGAGATATCTAGTCCAGTCGTAACAACTATGTTTGCAGGCTGAGCGGAATCGAGGTACAGGTGATAGGACTTGCACAGCCGGTGATGGGGCAGAAGGTCGCATTAAGTACTTTAGCAGGCGTAGAAGTGGTGTAAATCTGAAATTGCCACATGTAATGTGTTCCTGGGGCTAGTGCAGATGTAGGATAGACACGAAGGAGCAGAAGGGAGGTGATTATCAGGAAACTCATGGTGGTGTTATAGAAGAGGGAGGGAGACAGTAAGAGAAGGTATGGAAAAGTGTAGATCTCAAAGGGAGTGAAGTCTGAGGAGGTTTTCTGGAGGTGTCCACGAGGAGCCAGGGAAAGGGGGTGGGGTGGATGTGTAAGGAGTGTGTTTGATACTCTTCCCACAGAAGTTGCAGGAAGAGCTGGCAGTGGTACAAGAGGGGGTCAGTACTTACCCAGTGTTGGAAATGGTGGGTGGCTGGGTTGTCACCGTTTCTCGGAGGGGGGGTTCATTAAGCACAGAAGGGTCTGAGTTTTAGGGCGCTGTTGGTGATAGAACTTGAGTCTGGGCAAACTTGGCTGGGAGTGGCCCTGTGGGAGTAACTGTATGATGAGGGGGAGGGGAACACTTAAGGTGGGTGAGGTGGACCCCATGGGGGATTCCTTGTAACTTTGCTGCTGCAGGAGTAGTGAGAATAACCTGGTAAGGTCTGGTCCATTCAGCCTGAAGTTTGGTGGGAGTAGAGGGCAAGGATAAGTGTGAAGATTGTCTTGTCTCCCATTGTAGTATGAGGGACACTATCTGAGGTGGCCGGACCAGCTGCAGCAGGGCAGTAGGTGGCCATATATTTCCATAACTCTGTTTGGAGATATCTGAGGAGAGGTGAAGGTAAATGGGGTGGCAAGAGTGGAGATTGAGAGGTTATAGTCAGAGGAACCAGGGGATGTCCATACATGAGTTCAAAGGATGGAATATTGAGAGGTTTTTTGGAAGGGCCCTCATACGGAGCAGGGCCAGTGGGAGTAGTGTAGTCCGGGCCAAGCGGAGCTCAAGGGAGAGTTGGGTGAGAGCATTGTCTAGTGAATGGTTTGCTCTTCCTACTGTTGCTAAGGTAGGGGATGCTGGTAAGGGATGTGGAGATGCCAGGGGACGTTAAGCACTTTGGTAAGTGGCTGAGTTACCCGCGATGTAAATTCAGGCCATTGTCTGTCTGGAGGGACCCGGGGACCCTGAAGCAGGGATTAATCTCCTGAAGTAGCATGTTGGAAACTGTTAGTGCTGCTTTGTTAGTAGTTGGGAAAGCCTCGACCCACCCAGAGAAGGTATTTACCAGTACCAAGAGCTATTGAAAATGCCACACTCTGGGCATATGGGTGACATCAGCCTGCCAGTCCGAAGCCAGCAGGTGTCCTCTGGCTTGATGGGAGGGGAAGGGGGGAGGACAGAGGTTAGATTTAGGGTCTGGTTTTTGACATACAGAACAAGAAGACGTGAGTTGTTGGAAATATTTGGTATCTTCTGGTGAGAGAAGAAGAGATTGTTTGATAAACGATAATAAAGAAGAAATGTTGGGATGAAACAAAAGGTGGAGATAGAATAAGATAGCCTGAGTGGAGGGCTGTTGAGATGGTTGGTCTTGAGGGCCATTTGTTAGTGTGGCAGATGGAGTGGAAAACGAGCTGGAAGAAGAGTGCTGTGGCTTGGAAGGAAATGTGGAGGAGTCTCGTGATTCTCTCTGGGTGGGAGGATGGTGGGCTGCTACCGCAGGGTGACTGGTGTCTCAAACTTGCGGGTTGACAGTGGACAGAGGCCCTGAGGTATGCAGGGTGGCTGGGACCAGGAAATCTTGAAGAGGGGAGTAGCAAAAAGGGAGGCAAAGGTGAGCTGGAGGATGAGACCAATGGCCGGAGAGTGAAAACCACCTGAGCACCACTCCCCAAGTGCCTGCAATTACAGAGGCTGGAGTGTGGCCAAAGCTGGAGTCTCTCACATGAGTAGTGGAGACCCGATCGTTTGAGCTGTCACCTGCTGCCTCCTTGAGTATGCTTAAACAGGAAGCTGGCGTTGGGAGCAGAACTGGGACTTGAACCCCAGGATTCCAACGTGGGATGCAGGTGTCCCAGCCGGCAGCTTAGCTGCTTGAGCAGATGCTCGCCCCGTGTGTTCATGTAATACCTGATGCATACTAGAGAAAGAAGGCACTCTGATTTTTTTTTTTTTCTCCAGGAAATCTATACTTTTGGAAGAGTACTGGGACAAGGGAGCTTTGGATTGGTGATTGAAGCCACAGATAAGGAAACAGAAACTAAGTGGGCAATCAAAAAAGTGAATAAGGAAAAGGTAAGGCTTATTACAGCATCACAGTGAGGGTGCAGTGCCAGTGTGGGGTGGGTAAGGACACCAACACAGCCTGTCTGTGACCCTGAGGGCCAGTACTGGGCTAATCCCCTGAAGTGCAGGTAATTCTCTAGCCTTCTGAGAAGGGACATCTTCTGGAACACAAGTATACAAATGCTATCTGAAGAAAGCAAGTGAAAGAATGAACATAACCAATATAGTCAGATAGATCCTTTTTATCGCACTGAATTGAGAATAAGGGCTGGTTCCCATGGTGCAGGGCCATGAGCTTGAGAAACCTTAGCTAGGAATAAGTCCCGGCACTCTTCTCTGGTGGCATTCTGACATACTTTTCTCCTGTTCTCTGCTTACATTCGATTCCCAGTTTCATCACCATTAACTAATTGTCTGTTCCTCCTACCTGCTCTGTTAATCTGAACCAATTCCCCTCAACTGTCTACTATCCTATTTACTTGTATCTACCACCTATCTTCCTTACTGGATTTCCTTGTGGAGTGAAGAACAGCTGGGCTTCTCTGTAAGATTCAGAGTCTAAGACCTCAGACTTTACACCTGTTTGCTTCATAGACTTTTAAAAAATTTCTGTGCCTGGGAAAGAAATAAAATCATGATGCTATGATGTTTCCCCCTTGGATTTCTGCAGTAAATGTATGTATTATGCTTACAAAATTAAACATCAGACTTTATGTATTCTTTTAAACAAATCCTAGCAAATATCCCTCTAAAGTTTAATATGGTAGCATATCAATTTTAATAAAGCAATTAAGACACTTTGTAGAAAGCTTTAGAATGTAGACTGTAGGTAGCTCCCTAAATGCTCTCTGGGGTAGTATTTACTTTGCTCCTTTGGTGTCATGTAGGGTTGTATAAACAGGATTTAGGATTTTAAAATTAAAAGTTTTTCACAGATTTATTGATGTTGAGAGTTTATAGGACATTACTATAACAAAATAAAATTTATAGTCATTACATGATTTAGATAATGTATATCATTGTATTATATACTGGTCAAACCATTTGGGAAGTGAGGAGAAATAGAATTGAGATAGATATTAGGAAAAATAATGGTAACTTTTTATATCTAATCTAGATGAGAATTCACTCCTGTGGTCCCTATTTCTCTTGATCCTTTGAGTTAAACTTAAAGTGTGCTTTCATCCTACATAGATGGGCCATAGTAGGGTGGTCAGCATCCTGTCCACCTCTAAAATGGCAGAGGTTACAGAGTAGAGATAACTGGGAGCAGAAATGGCCATTGGTAAATTTTAACTGGTTAAACTGCCTGTGATCAGCCCAGGGTTGGGGGCAGGGCCTTTGTTGTCCCTCCGATGGTTAACTAAGGCCCATACATGAACACAGTGCTTATCCTTAAATAAGGGCACTCTCAGTAACAATAGGGGTTATAATCTGTGGTGATGACGTGGTAAACCATCAGTTATCTCACATCCTGAATGAAGTCCTTGTGCTCCCTAGAACATTCATGCCTTTATCTTTTGCTGTCCAGCATGGTAAGGGTCAATGTTAGGAGTGAGTTAAGTTGGGGTTCGGGTGAAGGGAAGGCCTTCCTTCCCCTTCCCGCTCCCCTTTCCTCTCCTGCCTCTTTTGATCTCCTCCTCATCCCTCTATCTTTCCATGTCTCTAATGGAACAAATAGTCATCATTCAAAGGAGAAATTTCTCAAAGCGTAGGAAAAACTACGGAGTAGCTAACTGCTGTGTGAATAGTGTAGGAGTGATATTTGTATGTGAAGTCTGTGTTCTTTCATTGATTAAGGCTGGAAGCTCTGCTGTGAAGTTACTTGAACGGGAGGTGAGCATCCTTAAAAGTGTGAAACATGAACATATCATACATCTGGAACAAGTATTTGAGACACCTAAGGTAAAGCTCTTAAAAGGTGCTGCATTCTGAAAATTGTTATTACTACAAAATGAATATCATTCCATTCTCAGGTAATTCCTTTGGGCCATAGCTGCTCATGTCCTTGGCATGAGTCTGTATACTGGAGATTGATGAGAACATTTTGGAGGTCTTTTATTAATGATTATATAATCAGGTGTCTGAAGATTAGATTCATGTCTTTAGTCATATGTTCTGGGTGGGAGTTAAAGACAAATGTTTAAAGCTGGAACAACTTCATACACAATGAAATAGTGATTTGAACTTCTTTCAACCTGGCTTTCCTTTTCCTTGGTCCTTAGTTTCTCCATCAGAGCCTCTTGGAATAGTGTCATACTTTTCTGTGATTAGCTTCATAATCTAATTGGCATGGGTACATTGGATATATGTTGAAAGTATTTTGTCAACTGTGTCTTAACTATGTGGTTTATCTCCTTTCTCCCCTAGATGTTATCATTCTTCTCTTTAAATCCTATGAATTTTCATTCAGATTTATTCTGAAGCCTGGATTATTTGCCCTGCTGCCCCGAGGTTGTTTAGTAGTTGTGTTTTGGGGGTTTCTCTTTTCAGAGGCAGTACTTGCAAAGGAGTGAGTAGGCCTGTGGATTCTCAGTCACACTGCCTGTACATGTGACTCCTGTATCCACTACTTATTAACTATGGACCATGGACAAGTTATTCAACTTCTCTTTGCCTCAGTTTCATCACTATAAAATAGAATAGATTTATTAATAGTGTGGAACTCATCTGGTTGTGGAAGGATTCAATGGAACAATGGTTATAAAGCATCCATCTCATTAAATGTTATTGTTCTTCTTTTACCTATCTCTATGGTAGTAATAGTCAATTTGGATTTTCTCTTATGCTTGATACAGAAGGTGTACTCAGTAACGATGGAAAAACACATTATCCTTTAGGGGAGCAGTCGATGGCAATGATACCAAAAGTCTTTTTCAGTGTTGTGGTTTCTTTTATTCTCAAATCTTAGAGTGGTTCTGTTCTTTATCATCAGTTTTAAGCAATGGGATTATAATGTGCCTTTGCATAGTTTCCTTTATCTTTCTTCTGCTTAGGGTTCATGAAGTTCCTTGGATCTGTGAGTTTATGGTTTCAAACAAATTCAGGACATTTTTGATCATTATTTCCTAGAATATTGTTGTATGTTTCTCTGTCCCTCTTTGGGAATTCCAAGTACACATATTAGATTGCTGGATGTTATTTATTGACACTCAGTTCATTTTTTTTTTTCAATCATTTTCTCTTCGTTTCATTTATATTGCTTCTGTTGCTGTGTCTGTAGATTTAGCAGTCTCTTTTCTCTAGCATTATATGTGCTGTTAATTTCTTTTAGTGGAAATTTGATTTTTTTCTAACATGAGGAAACTTCAAAAAGTTCATGGAAAATGGAATTAATAGGTGAGTGTATTCTGGTGCAAAAAAATTTAATTCACACAGTTTTCTGATAACATACATTTTTCATGAATGCTCTGGAGATCCCTTGAATATTCCATTGTCTACTTAACATTGTCAGTATTTCCTCCTACTTTTGAATATGATTACAGCAACTTTTAATGTCATTTTCTACCAATTTTTTCATCTGTGTCATTTCTAGGTCAATTTCAATTGATTGATTTTTTTCCTTCATTGTAGATTATATTTCCTTGCGTCTTTGCATGACTTTAGTTTTCTGTTGAATGCCATACATCGTGAATTTCACTTTGTTGGGTGCTGGATAGTTTAATAGTCATATAACTGTTCTTAGTTTTTTTTTCCATACAATTTGTTGAATTCTTTGCTTAGTATAGAGTTAATCTCTGTATAAAGTTAATTAAAAATAGATCTTAGTAAAAAATAAGACAGAATAGGAGAGCAAGGAGGAAGAAGACTAGGAGTATGGGTGGGAGGGCAGGTATAGTAGGAAGAATCACTATGTTCCTAAGTTGTATTTATGAAATTCATGAAGTTTGTATTCCTTAAATAAAATATTTCTTTGGAAAAAATTAAAAAAACTATTTATTGAAAAAATATATAATTATTCTTGAACTTTGTTCTGGGATATAAGTAAGTCATTTGAAGCAGTTTGATCCTTTGCTGCTGGCACCAGTGTTTTTATTTATTTATTTATTTAAGAGGTAGAGTTACAGACAGTGAGAGGGAGAGACAGAGAGAAAGATCTTCCATTTGCTGGTTCACTCCCCAAATGGCCACAGTAGCCGGAGCTGTGCCAATCCAAAGCCAGGAGCCAGGAGCATCTTTTTGACTCAATAGATGATTTGATTCTTCGAATTTCCCAAGTGATGTTCATATGCTTCAGCAGAAGCAGCAAATGTGCAAGAGGCATTTCTTCCATGTTTTCTGACCACCCACACCCACGTAGTCCCTCAGTCTCACCGTGTCTTCCTCCTAGGCGTTTCGCATGTTTTTTCTTCTGTCTCTTGTTTCCATTCTGTGCTCCACATAGACCCTCACTCCTAAGTGTAAGGCATTTCACATATCCCTCTATAAATAGAAGGCAACATACTTCACCTGCAAACCAAATCTGGCCTCCTGCCTGTTTTTGCACAGCTCATAGACTACATCTTCTACATTGCCAAGTGTTTATCAAAAATTAAAGAATAATATTTTATGACATATGAAAATTGTATGAAACACTCATGTTTGAGTCCATAAATAAAGTTTTGTTGTGTTGTTTATGGCTGGTTGCATGCTATAGCAGCAGAGTTGAGTAGCTGAGAAAGAGTCTGGCCCATAACATTTACTATTGGGTTTGGCCTTTATATAAAGAATGGGCTGAGCCCTGCTTCACCTGTTAGAGTATTCATTGAGAAATACAAATTGATAAAATCATACAACTTACCCTTTATCTGCCCTAGATATCAGTTTAAAAATCTTCAGGGCCAGCACTGTGGTGTAGCGGGTAAAGCCACTGCCTGCAGTGTCGGCATCCCTATGGGCACTGGTTTGAGTCCTGGCTGCTCCACTTCCGATCCAGCTCTCTGCTGTGGCCTGGGAAAGCAGTAGAAGATGGCCGAAGTCCTTAGGCTCCTGCACCTGCATTGGAGACCTGGAGGAGGCTCCTGGCTCCTGGCTTTGCATTGGCACAGCTCTGGCTGTTTACTCCCATTTGGGGAGTAAACCAGCGGATGGAAGACCTGTCTCTTTCCCTGCCTCTGCCTCTCTGTAACTCTGCCTTTCAATAAATAAATAAATCCTAAAAAAAAAAAAAATCTTCAGTGGCCCCTTACTGCATATTGAGGGAAAAAAAATGCACACTCTTAGCAAGATGTTCGAGACTCTTTACAATCTGGCACCAACCTGTTCTTTTAAGCCTCACCACTCCTCTCTGCCACCCTATTGTGCTCCCAGCACTGATGCAGCTTGTTATTTTAAAAGCCAGAACTATTTCAGACTTTGGAGTCTTCGCAAATGCCTTGTGCTCTGCTTATTCTTCTCCACGTTCTCTACCCATAATTTTCTATTCCAGAATACAGACCTGGTTTTACTGTGGTTCCTCATATTTACTGATTTATTTGAGAGACAGAGACAGGGAGAGACAGAGAGAGGTTTTCCATCTGTTGGCTCACTCCCTCAATGGCCACAGCTGCCAGTGCTGTTCCAGGCCAAAGCCAGGAGTTAGGAGCTCCACCTGGGTCTCCCATGTGCTTGCAGGAGCCACTTTCTTCCACTGCTTTCCCAAGCCGTTAGCAAGGAACTGGATCAGAAGTGGAGCAGCTGGGACTGGAACCAGCCTCCTTCTGTGATGCCAGCACCACTGACAGAGGCTTAACTTGTTGCACCACAGCCCCAGTAAACCTTCTTTAGGCAGGGGCTGCTGTGCCTCTGGAACCCCCTGGTTTTTTTGAACCATTCGCACTTATCATAGGATATTGTAATTATAAAATGTGCTGAGCTTCAGAAGGGTGAAAAGATTATATGCTTCTTTGTTTCTCTAGTATGCAGTATAATATCTTGTACATAATGGATTATAAATGTTTTTGAGTGCATACATTGATGATTAATATTGTGATCATATATGCAATATGTAACATTTTAAAGATCCCCAGCTATATAATTCGTGCTTCCTCTTTCTCTCTTTCAGAAAATGTACCTTGTGATGGAACTTTGTGAAGATGGAGAACTCAAAAGAATTCTGGAGAAGAAAAAGCATTTCTCAGAGAATGAGACAAGGCGGATCATTCAGAGTCTTGCATCGGCGATAGCGTATCTTCATAACAAGGGTAAGAAGGGGACCATCAAACTAACTGACTCCATGAATGCAGATAGCACTTTCACTTAAGGTTATTGTACTCACGGTTGATAGTTAACGTAAGTGATACCTGCTAATATAGAAGATTGATGTCGTTGCTTTCTGTTATTTTCTTTTTTAACTCTATTTGCACATTTATCTTGTATTTTTTCTTTTTATTTTAAAATATTTCACATAATACAGAAAAGTATAAAGAAGAATTCAATGAGTGCACATAGATTTAACGGTTTTTTAACATTTTGCCATATTTGCTTCATAGGCACACATTATATACGTACATACTATTTTATGAAAGCAGGGGTCTATACATTAATATCACATAATGTGAGATTCATGGCAAAAATCAAAAAATGAAGAAAGAAGAGTATATTATTATGGAAGGGGTATAATTCAATGAAGACTATTTATAAATGTCTGTATACTAAATAATACAGCATCTACACATTTTATATTACATGCAAACTTCCACATCTGAGAGAAAATGTGGTGTTTGTCTTATTTTACTTAGCATAATGATCTTTAATTCCAGCTGTTTTGTTGCAAATGTCAGGATTTCCTTCTTTTTGATGACTGAGTAATCTTCCATTGTGCATATATATCACCTTTTCTCTAGCCAGTCATCCGTTGATAGACATCTAGGTTGATTCCATGTCTTTGCTGCTGTGAATTAAGTGCTACAGTAAACATGGGAGCACAGGACTCTCACATACTGACTTCATTCCCTTAGGATGTGTTCTAAGAGATCGAATAGCTGGGTCATGTGGTGGATTTTTTTTTAAGGAGTCTCCATACTGTTTTCTACAATGGCTATAATTAAACAAGGCAGATCTCTAATTGCATCCTACATAGACAAGGATAAAGTTAGGAACATTTCTGTTTGACAATTTGAAAAGCAGTTAATATTATCAAATCAAAAGCAGACAGATCAATGATAACGGTGAAGTTTTCTAAAACAGTTATATATTAATGACATTAAAAATATGTATATTCTAGCTTTTTAAACTTTTCTTCTTAGAATTTATTTTTAGGGCAGTTTTAGGTTTATGGAACAATTGAGTAGAAGGTTTAGAGAGTCCCACATACCCCTCTGTCCCCTAATATGCATAGCTGCCTCCACTAGCCACCTCTCCACAGTGGTACATTTGTTCCAGTTAATGAACCACCATGGACCTATCACTATCCTCTAAAGTCCATAGTTTACATTAGGGTTCACTCCGCATTCTGTGGGTTTTGAAAGCGTACAGCGATACTTAACCACCATTATAGTGTCATACACAGTAATTTCGCAGTAATTTTAAAATCACATTTAAAAATTGCTCTGATTATTTGAATTGCTTTGCTATTTGGTGCTACTGCTACTGCTTTTTCTCCCTTGTATTCTTTAAGGTTATTTTGGCTTACATGTGACTCTAGAAGCTTTTCATTTTACAGTGGAGAAAATACTTGGTTCCCTATAGGTATGGAGGTGACATGGTTTCATGTGGCAGAGTTGGCACTGAAACCTACTGGTTCATTCAGCAGGTATTTCCTGGCCAGCTACTGCGTTTTGATTGGTCCTAGAGTTACAAAAATGAAAAGATCATTTATGGAAAACAAATCATAATCCACAGGATAATTTCCCTAATGGAGAGCCAAGAACAGTGCGAAGAGCACAGGAGTATTAAGTGCCTTATTTGATTAGGAAAGTCAGGAGAGAATTCACAGAAGAAACCATACTTGGTCTGAGAAACATAAATTCAGAAGAGAAAAGGAGGATTTTCCAGGCAGAGGGAAATAATTTTTGCAACCACTTAATATAATGCTAATGTCAGTCCTCCCATATTAAGCTATAAACTCAATATAATTCCAAGCCAAATCTTAACATTTTTCATAAAACTTGATAAGATTATTCTAAAGTGGGGGAGAAATCACCAAGACAATAATGAAAAAGAACGAGGGAGGCAGCAGGGAGACTTGCTGTGCCAAAGATGAAAACCCGTTATAAAGATGAGTTACTTAAAACTGTGTAGTATTGATGTAAGAAGAGACAGCAGCTATAGGGTTAATAAAAATTCCCAGAACAAAGCCTGGGAATCTTGTAGGAAGCTTCAGATGGTTCAATGTAATTGTCAGTGTAGGGCTCATTCACCTACATTTGTCTAGCAATTAAACACACACACACACACCTTCTTCTTCTTCTTCTTCTTCTTTTTTTTTTTTTTTTTTTTTTTTTTTTGACAGGCAGAGTGGACAGTGAGAGAGAGAGACAGAGAGAAAGGTCTTCCTTTGCCATTGGTTCACCCTCCAATGGCTGGTGCGCTGCGGCCGGCGCACCGCGCTGATCCGAAGGCAGGAGCCAGGTACTTCTCCTGGTCTCCCATGGGGTGCAGGGCCCAAGCACTTGGGCCATCCTCTACTGCACTCCCAGGCCACAGCAGAGAGCTGGCCTGGAAGAGGGGCAACCGGGACAGAATCCGGTGCCCCGACCGGGACTAGAACCCTGTGTGCTGGCGCCACAAGGCGGAGGATTATCCTGTTGAGCCACGGCACCGGCACAACTTCTTAAATCTAGGGAAATAATTGTTACAGCTATGAACTGAATCCGTTATTCGCACAGGAAGTGTTGGGTAAATGATTATCTTGCAGATTGATGAAAATCCTACCTGAGCTCTCTGAAATGCTCAACTGGAGATTTTGTGTCTCAAGGATTTTTTTTTTTTTTTGGTTGCTTATTTCAATATACAGAGAGAGGAGAGATGTGTGTTGATGTTATAGAGAAGTATACTGAAGTACATATAGTTGGTATATGTGTGTACATACACGTAAGTTACAGAGTGTTACAGTGTTAAAACGTTTATGTTGATAGTAGCATATGCCTAGAAATAAAGAAGTACTCTTCTGTTCGAGGACCTGAGGGTATGGGAAACCTTGCTGGGCTCTGGGTAGATGCTACCTGGTAATACATAACTTTGAATGGGCTCCATCTGCACATTCACCAGGCCACACTTGAAGCTGGTTGGGGCAACAGGGGAATGAGTATAGATGAGGAAGTCAAAGAAAATGGTTCCTTAAGGTTAGTAATGCAGGAAAGAGGTTTGCGAATGAAGAACAGAATGGAGCAGATTTACACTTGGCCTCCTTAAATTGTTCAGCAGTGGGTATGTATTAAATAGATGTATTTGTCCTATTTGTTGTCTTCTCTATTTTTTCATTATTCATTTCATTTGAATTGTTTATTTCCTTGGTAGATATAGTACATAGAGATCTAAAACTGGAAAATATAATGGTTAAAAGCAGCTTTATTGATGCCAACAATGAAATAAACTTAAATATAAAGGTAAGATATTAGAATGAGTGATAACTATTTGCCTGTAAGCAGTTTGATAGCAGAGTGGCAAAGTATAACCTCTTTTTACATACATTTTGGTAGCTTTTGAGCAGCCAAAAAATAAGTAACTTGTGATTAAAAAATAAAAATTTCATAAAAGAGGTTGTAACTGACAAGAATAATTTTACAAGTTAAATGTTGCTAATGAATGTGTTTTTTTAAGTATGTATTCATTTGGATAGTTCCAAATCATTATTTAATAGCAAGCAAACAGATGCTCTGAAGTCTAATTAATTTCAGAATTATGCCTGGCAATTTAATGTAAATGCACTACAGATTTAGAGAAAAACACACCTTCACTGTCTTTTGACACTAAATTAATTCTAAAGATTTTATTTCTCATTGAAGATTTTCCCGAGTGTTAATATTTATGTCCTAAGCACAATTAATATGCCTGGTATTTATTCTTGAAGTTTTTTTTAATATTGAATACATGCTGGGATACATTGTTTATTATCACTTTAATAGTAGTTGCTTTCAAAATATATGAATGTGTTAATTTAGGAATAAAGTGTTGTTTGAGAATAACTCACTCTGTTGCAGGAATTAAATCCCCCTGTATTATAAATAGGTTTGACAGAATTGTTGGTTTACACAAGTGAATGTTCTTAAATAGTCTCATTGTGAACTCTTTGAGAGCACTGTTGGTTCCTGGAATAGTGTCTGAAGCCTAGAATGTGTCCAGTTAATATTTGTTGAATGAGGGGATAGATGTTCCACAAAGAACTAACTTAAATATAAAACTAAAAATATTTGATATTTGTGTAGATTTTCTGTAGGGAAAATTCCATGTCATAGGGCTCTAAGCGAGATGTTTGGGAAAACTGGAGAAATTGATTCACCTACCTAGAAAAATATTAATAGGAACATTTTCTTACTCTGTAAACACTGGAAACTTTGTATTCAGTGTGTGTGGACCAAGCCCCTTTATTTGGTTGTATGATCAATAAATGTGCCTGTTTTTCTGCTTTTAGCTCAAGAGTGTTTCAACTTGGGAAACGCAACAAAGGGCACATGATGAATATTTAATAAGCACATGTTTAGTGACCAAGGTTTAGAACTGAGCAGGAAGACAGCAGTTACACAAGCAGCTACACTGTGCTTTTGCTGGTTTTTCCTGTTAATTTGCTTTGCATAGTTCTTAATAGTGTAGTAATTGTTTTAATTAGTATACTCTTGAAACACAAAGGAAATAGTATGGAAAAGATGTTTACCAATTATGAATAATTGTAAAAAGGAGAGTGTCAGTGAGTGCTGATAAGGATAATTATTTGCATTTATAATAGTGCTTTAAACTGGAACATAACTTGAGTTTCAGGAAAAAAAAAAAAAAAAAGATAAGTATGGTAAGGCCAGAATGTATTTTATAGTGAAAGAAGTTTTTTAAAAGCAACTTTGTTATCTGGAAAAGTTAAATGCCTTCTTTCAAGATGCAACTTCCTGTTTTGAACTGGTGAATTTAATTAGAGAAAAGCAGGAATAATCAGCATCATGGGTTTTCTCTCAAGATTTGAGAAACCAAGCTTCTCTTCACCAGGTTTCCCCTCCACACGGAGGTTGTTGGGGGTGGGGGTGGGGTGGGGATGGGGAGTAAGGTCCTTATTAGCATACAAGTAAGTTCCTCCTGTGCCCACCAGGAGCCCTGAAGTTAAATGCAATTACAATGTGGTTAAAGTCCCCTCTTCAGAATGAGTGGGCTGTGGCACAGGAAAACCAGTGACTGAATTTCTTCTCCCAGGTGACTGATTTTGGCTTGGCAGTGAAGAAGCAAGGCAGGAGTGAAGCCATGATGCAGACCACATGTGGGACTCCAATCTACATGGGTAAGTTAGATATCTGAGAATGGTTTTTTAAGTAGTAGAACAATTAATACAGATTACAACCTCAACGATTTGATTTTGCTATGATGAATTAATGACCCTTGATTGAGCTAATTTTTCTCTTCTTTGGTCAAATAATTTCATTTGTTCTAGCGTTTTTCTCATAGTTTGTACCTTCAAAGATTTTTGGAATTTTTGTTATTTTTTTGGCATCTTCTTCTTCTTTTTGTTAATGGACCAAATTCTAGTTTCATTTATTTGAAAGGTAGAGCTACAGAGAGATAGAAAGAGAGACAAAAAGATGTTAGATTTGCTGGTTCACTCCCCAAATGGCCATGGTGGTCAGGGTTGGGCCTGGGGCTCCATCTAGGTCTCCCACATGGATAGCAGGAGTCCCTGCACTTGGGCCTTCTTTTGCTGCAGTCTCAGGCATCTTAGCAGGAAACTGGATCAGAAGTGGTGCAGCAGGGACTCAAATAGCCACCACAGACAATAGGATGTCTGCATCACAGACTGCCGCTTAACCCACTGATGCTGGGTTAATTAAATTTTAATTTCCATATATTGACTAAGTATTATTTCTTACCCCCAGTAAAGTAATTTCTAGTAGAAGCTTAGCAAGCAATTTTGAACTGTCATATATCAACAACTTATGGAAACATTTACCAAAATCCTGGCCTCTGTTCCCTTATGTTACTGAGTAGCTATTGAATGGATATGCCACCTTCAGTCTCTCCACTGCTTAGCCAATGCACATGTGGATTGTTTCTAGTTTGGGGCTATTATGAATAATGTTGCTATGAACATGCATGCACAAGCCTTTATGAGGAAATGTGGTTTAATTTTTCTTATACATTTGGGTCATATGTTAACAATGAAATTGCTGGGTCTTACATTACATATATGTTTAGCTTTTTAAGGTACTACCAACTGTTTGCCAAAGTGACTCTTACCTCCTCACCAGCAGTGTATGGGGTCATAGTTTCTCCACACCCTCGACAGCTCTGGATAGCACTCTTTTCAGTTATCATCACTGTAATGAACATGGGTTGGTCTCTCGTGGTTTTCAGTTTGCATTTCCTTATTTATTTTAAAGATGTTGGGTCCGGCACAGTGGCATAGTAGGTTAAACCTCAACTAGTGGCACTGGCATCCCATATGGGCACTGGTTCTGGTCCCAGCTGTTTCACTCCCCATCCAGCTCTCTGCTAATGGCCTGAGAAAGCAGTGGAAGATGGTCCAAGTTCTTGGGCCTCTGAATTCACATGGGAGACCCCGAAAAAGTTCCTGGCTTCAGATCAGCCTAGCTCTCTCCATTGTGGCCATTTAGGGAATGAACCAGTGGATGGAAGACCTATCCCTCTCTGTGTCCCCCTCTCTGTCTGTAGTTCTGCCTCTCAAATAAATAAATAAATCTTAAAAAAATGTGGAGTACCTGTTCTTGTACTTGTCATTTGTGTATTTTTTCTATTGAAATGTCTACTCAAATTTTTGCTTATTGAGATGATCATATTTTTTCTTTAAGTTTATTAATGAAATGATTATATTACTAAAGTAAATGTCAAACTTTCCTTGAACCTGTGGATTTTAATCCCACTTGGTTTCATATGCATCTTTATTCAGTCTGTTTACTTTATTGAGAAATTTGATTGCAGCTTATTTCTGTTTTTTGTGCTGCCTGTGTCTTTTTTGATGTTACAGTTATGGTAGCCTCATTTAAAAAACAAACAATTTTCACTTTTTATATGTTCATGAACGTTTTGAATAATAGACATTATCTATTAATGGTTTGGAATTTCCTCTTAAAATTGTTTGGTCCTGATACTATTTGGGGAGTACAGTTTCTATTGTATTTTCAATTTATAATAGGTTATTCACATTTTCTATATCTTGAATCATTGTGATAATTTATACTTTTCTAGAAAATTTTCCATCTTGCTGAGATTTGGTTTTTTGTATTCACTTATAATTAATTCTGTGGTTATATCCCCCTATTAATCCCTGATTTTCTCAAAAAGATGATATGATATGAAATTAACAGTATAACCCCTGAAGTCACCTAACTTAGGATTACAGTTCTACACTTGCTATCTGCTTTCGTCACAATTTATACATCTGTTTGATTGCGATTTATGCCAAAAATTTTTTGAAGGCTTACTTTGTATCAGATAGGAATTGGGAATACAACAGCAGAAAAAACATAAACATGGTTTGCCTTAATGTAACAAACAGGAAAGTGCATGGTGTGTTAGAGAGAGTGCTAAGCATGGAAAATTAAAAAGGAGGGGGGATAGGAAGTATTTAGAGAATAATGATGTCTTTCTTATCAGATTGATATGAGAATTAGATAAGAAAATAGAAAGGGCATTGACATGATGCCTGGTACTTAGTACCCAATTTTAGGCCTTTGCTGTAAGAACATTATTGTTTTTCTTGATGGAGTTTGTTAGCAGTTAGAATAATATTGGGCTTTTCAAGAACTAGCTCATGTCTTATGTTGATTCTTTCCCTATCAATTTCTACTTTTCTGTTTCTGAATTTCTTTTTTTCCACTTCCTTTTAAATTATTTTTTTAACTTTCTACTTTAAATTCTTGTTTGTCTCCAGTCATATCTTAAATGCATTTAAGGCTGTGTGTTTTCCTGTGAGTACTTTGAGTATTTCCTTTGTCATACAGTGTTCTGGTTGTGATCCATCTCTTAATACACTATGATTTTAGTTTTAGTCTTATTCTTTAATCAAAGTATTATTTAAAAGTAGATTTAAGACTTTACCCAGGTGGTTGGAATATGTCTGGTGCTCATGTAAAGGTGGGTTAGTCTTTCTAGCCGTTTGGGATTTCTGTCTTGTTTTCTTCATCATAATGGGTGAGTATGTCATAAAAGTTTAAAACTTTTAGGAATTTCATTTGTGATGAACACATGATCAATTCTTGCAAATGTTGCATTGGATATTTGAAAAGTGTATGTTCCTGGTTTCTTGAGCATACATATTTCTCTGTGTGTGCTTATTAAATCAAATATGAAACCTGTGTGGTTCAGATTTTCCATATTATTTTTGCTTACTGCTTCTCTTGATCTCTAAAAAAGAGTTATGAAATTTATCCACTAAGATGATACTTAGTTTCTTTTTGTATTTCAAGTAGATTTTTAGAAGGTTTTTATTTATTTATTTGAGAGGTAGAGTTACAGATAGTGAGAGGGAAAGACAGAGAGAGAGGTCTTCCATCTGCTGGTTCCCTCCCCAAATGGCCGCAATGGCTGGAGCTGCACCGATCTGAGGCCAGGAGCCAGGTGTTCCTTGCAGGTGCAGGGGCCCAAGCACTTGGGCCATCTTCTACTGTTTTCCCAGGCCACAGCAGAGCTGGATTGGAAGAGGAGCAGCCGGGACTAGAACTAGTGCCCAAATGGGATGCTGGCGCTGCAGGCGGAGGATTAACCTACTGTGCCATGGTGCCAGCCCCTCAAGTAGACTTGTTAAAAAATATTTTATAGAACTATAATTTACATACCATGAAGTATATACATTTTACATGTAAAGTTATGTGAGTTTTGACAGATTACACCTGTGTAATCACCACCCCAGTGGAGATAGCAAACATTACTATCACCCCAGAAAGTTCCTTAGAGTCCCTTTCAAATCAATCCCTCACTTAAACCAAACCACTGATAATTTCTGTCACCACACTTCAGTTTTGCATGTCTAAAAGTTTATATCATCTGAATGGTCTGTCTGTCTTTTGTGTCTGTCTTCTGTTTCACATGATGAATTTGAGACTTGTCCACGTTGTTGTATATGTAGTTTATTCATTTTTATTGCTGAGAAGTATTTTTTTTTTTTGCCTGCTTGATGCATAAAGTGCTGAAATTGTTTTGTCTTATTTGGGAAAAGGCTGCTTTAGATTCTGTTCATACTCCTCTGTTGGCAAAAGACATCTGGTCTGTAGTTACATAGGGAAAATATATCCAAGCACCCTGAGTTTTATGCCTGCTTATTAGTTGTCTACACTGATAACAAGTGAGAGAACAAGAGAGAAGACAGATGGTTTGTGGAGCTTTGCTGACTTCCTAAATGGCTCCTTGGCACAGTTATTCTGGCTTCTGCCTCCTTATGAGGGCTGGAATGACAGTACAAGTAGAGATGCTCCTGATAATTAAGAAGATTCTGAAAGAGGGAAAAGTAGGAATTCCTTGCCCCTGCTGTGTGATGCACCAGTATGGAGATCCTTCATTCAGTCTAGTCAGAGAATTAGACCCTGCCACGGAGGCGTTGCCTTAGAATAACGTAAACTTTAATGATTTAGTAGCTGAAGACTTTAAGTAGAGTTAAAGAATACGAATAGTTGCTTAAAGGGAAATATTAATTAGCAACTTTTCAATCATTTGGAGACAAAGGACTCAGTTTGTTAATGATAGGTTAACCTTTTCTCATTTTCTTTATTCTGTTTACCTTTTGACCTCTTTTGGTTGCTGTACCTTTAACAATAGGCAGAGGGGGAAAGAGGAAATAAAATCCATTTTCTGTGACTAGTTATTATAAACGATGTGTGTGTGCGCGTGTGTAGTTGTGTGTAAGGTGTGAGGGGGGATATTGAAACTGTGTTCTAAAATAAAGACCTGGAGCTGCCCATTGTGTAGAGGAGGCACTCTGGCTGCGAGTCTTCAGTCATGTATCTGAACCTTAGTTTCTCACGGGCACAGGGGATCAAATGTCTCATCTATTCCTAATCTAATTTATGCAAAATGCTGTATGAATATTTTAAAGTTCTATTGAAACATATACAAATCTTTTTATGTTTGTAACTTTTATCTTTCAACAAAGATATCTGATCGTAGCTGTAGAGATATGATATGTTCTTACAGTATCATATAACTTTAAAAAAAAGCTTTCATTAGCCGGTGCTGCGGCTCACTAGGCTAATCCCCCACCTGCGGCGCTGGCACACCGGGTTCTAGTCCTGGTCGGGGCACCGGATTCTGTCCCGGTTGCCCCTCTTCCAGGCCAGCTCTCTGCTGTGGCCCAGGAGTGCAGTGGAGGTTGGCCCAAGTGCTTGGGCCCTGCACCCCATGGGAGACCAGGATAAGCACCTGGCTCCTGGCTTTGGATCAGTGCAATGCGCCGGCCACAGTGCGCCGGCCGTGGCGGCCATTGGAGGGTGAACCAACGGCAAAAAGGAAGACCTTTCTGTCTCTCTCTCTCACTATCCACTCTGCCTGTCAAAAAAAAATATATATATATATATAATAACTAAAAAATGTGCCACCTTAGAGTTGAAAAAAAAATGGTTCTAATTTGAGTTATTGTTTAAGGGAACTCTGTTGGGAGCACTTCTGTAATGCAGGGAGCACGGAGCTGGGGAGTCAGGAATACCTGGATCTCAGCTCTTAGGCTGGGTCTGTTGGCTTTTTGATCCAGTCTTATAGGAGCTTTCTCTTTGTCTTGGTTTTTCTCATTCAGAAAATGTGGGAAGTAATTCATACTATCTCATCAGAGTAGTGTTATGTTATTATTATTATTGTTCCTTTGCTAAAATGATTTATAATCATTTATCTTAGTTTTTCTCTGAATCCCGATTTCTACACATAGGGCTTGCTTTTAAATTACTTCTACTTAAGTCATGTATTCAGCTCTGTTTTTCAGAAAGGACTAAGATATTGTTGTCTTCTACTGTAACTACATAATCTTTGCAAAATCTTTTTTAACAATTTCAAAAGAATAAGGAGTAGTGCATTTAGTTATATAATTTATGCCATCATTCCATTAGGAGCTAAATGATAGAAGAGAGGATACATGACATCAATTGTTAAGGCCGGTACATTATTCATTTAACATCTGCTGTTGGTTCTTTTTTCCCCTGTGGGGAATAAATTACAACAAATCAGCACATTTTTTATGCTTTGTGTTTAAGCATTTAAAAGTCATTTATTATATTATTAATATTATTTTATTTCTACTTGTTTGGCAGCCCCTGAAGTTATCAATGCCCACGACTATAGCCAGCAGTGTGACATTTGGAGCATAGGTGTCATAATGTACATTTTGTAAGTAGCCTGCTAAATGTGCAGTTTAAAATGAATGGATGGTCTCTGAAAGTAGGGTTATAGATCTCAGATTAGAACTAAGCAATACATGTTTTTTAGAAAGTGATTTAAAAACCAGTTGGGAAGTAGTTGTCAGGGACATCCTTTAGATTTTTTAAATACTGTAAGTGTATAACCTTCAGCTTCGCTTTTCATTGATCTGTAAATGCAACAGTACACTGTATGATCTGCAGAAAGTGAAAAATTGTCCTTAGCCTCTTCCTGAGCCCTTGCTACAAACTAAAGGCCTCCTTGTGTTTTCTCAGGAGATCCCCTTGTAGCCCATCAGTTATAGGGAGGTGCTGCACCCTGGCACTAGAGCTGGCAGCGTGGACAGGCCATACATGGGAAGTGGGCACATTGAGAATCTAAGGGGAGTTCTGTAGTTTCCAGTTCTTTTAATGCTGAGGAAAACCTTAGTCACTGTTATTCTCCTTCCCTGCCACTCAAGGTTCAGTCGAACCCCATGTCCTGTTCATTTTTTCTTTCAAGTGTCTTACTTATTCTGTGATTTCTCTTCACTTGTGTCATTTCTCCTTTCTAGAATATTCCTAGGTCACTCTCACTGTTGTTCCTGCCTCTGGTCGCCCTCCCCAAGTTCCCCTTTCACGCTGCTGTCAGAGTTGTCTTTCTGAGTAACAAATCTGGCCATACTATGTTCCTCATTAAAGACCTCTGATAGTTATTCCTGGTTACAGAAAAATACCAGAGCAGCCTGCCTTGGCGTGGCTCAGCACATCTTTCACGGCCTGACTCCAGTGCCTTTCCAGTCTTCAGTGGCTGTGGCTTCCCGAGCACCTGTCCTGTGCTCTGGTGCATTGCTCAGCCAGCAGCGCACACCCCTGGGACGCGTGTGTTCTCTTCTACAAGTCCCCTCCTGGCTTCACATTCTGTTTCCTAACTCCTACCCTACACAGGCAGAGTTACTGCATTTACCATGCAAGTGTTTCTTCCTCACATTAAATAGAGGATTTAAGCCCGTATACCAAAATACATGCAAGACAGGAACATTGAAAGAAAGAAAAAATATGAATAGTTAAAATAGGAAGGTTTGCATATATGTAAATTTGATAGAATTAATGCTTTTTGTTGTGTGAGCGATAAGCTTTTAAGACTAAATTTATAGACATATGTGTATATATGTGTGTGTGTGTATATATATATATATACATAGAGAGAGAGAGAGAGAGAGAGAGTATAGTTTTCCTTGCCCTAAATTCCATGAAGGACAGAGATCTTATATTATTCATCTTTGCATCTTTCCATCTCTGGTATGTGATGCAATAGTAGGCACATATTCAGTGCTCAATATGTTTGTTAAATTGAATTAAGTGAATTGTCTAAGAGGTGTTCTGAAAAGTTAGTGGCCATTGTTCTGCCTCTTGGTGAAGATGAGCATTTTTGTGTCGATGCTACATTAGTTTTATGGTCATATTGAGGATTTCAGTATGTAGTACCTCTTCCAGATCGTTTCTAAGTATCAACATCACAGAAGCTAAGTTTTCACAGCTCTGTGAAATGGAATACTCAGTAGAAATTGCATGATGTGATTGTTGCTGTAACTCAGCTGGTTAACACACATCATTGCTTAGATTGTTTAAAACATAAAAGTATTCACAAAATTTTTGATCATTGTTTTGTGTCAATTTGAATCATAATGTAAAAAATCTGAGCCTTGGTCTTTAAATATAACTTTTTATTTTTTGACTGGCAGAGTTAGAGAGAGAGAGAGACAGGTCTTCCTTTTCCGTTGGTTCACCTCCCAAACGGCTGCTACGGCCGGCGCACTGCGCTGATCCGAAGCCAGGAGCCAGGTGCTCCCTCCTGGTCTCCCATGTGGGTGCAGGGCCCAAGCACTTGGGCCATCCTCCACTGCCTTCCCGGGCCACAGCAGAGAGCTGGACTGGAAGAGGAGCAACCAGGACAGAACCGGTGCCCCAACCGGGACTAGAACCCGGGGTGCAGGCGCCACAGGCGGAGGATTAGCCTAGTGAGCCACTGCGCCGGCCTTAAATATAACTTTTAAATTAGTCTGTTTTACTCCTAAAACTTTCAAGACAACACAAGTCAAACATAATATTACACAATTCATATGGTGTATTTAGCCTCTCATTTTGGATTTGGTGTTAAGAAAAGTGAGTGTATTACATTTCTTGAAAATCTTTTTCTTTAAGATAGAATTAATTTTCTGCTTTAGAGTGTGGCTGCCTATCATCCTCATGGAATCTTTTCTTTACTGTAGACACCTGCTTAACTAATCAGTACCTATTAGTGTGTGTGAGCCCAGTGATGGCATAGATATATAGATATAGATGTAGAATATAGATGTTTCCTTCACCACAAGTACAAACATTTCTTCTCCAGAGGTACTGTTGTCTTGTTTATCAGATACTTCTGATTTATTTCCATAATTAGACAATGATAACAGTACTTTCTGAGAGTGAAATTAACAAACACTCCTTATAGTTACTACCCTCTGCTGTTTTGATTCCTCTAAGTGCAATAGAAGATAATAGGAGGGCTTGAAGAGGTATTTTTCATGCCCTGGATTCCCTTTTCTGGATGTGCCTTAAATTGCTGTCATAAAATTTTGTATGCTACTGATTGACCAACCATTAGATACATTTTTGTGTAAATAAAATTGCAAAGGACAGAAGAAAGCTGAGTTTTTAAAATGTAGCCCTTAAGCTATGGTTGCAGCCTCATCTGGCAGTTCAGGGGCAGCTAAGAAATTGGTGGATGCGCATATCACTGATTGATAACAGGCTCAATGAGCTGGGCTGCTGGCCTGGACTTGTACTAGATAGTAATTGTCCATAAGGCCATTTTTCTGGCTTTTTTGTTTTTGATGGCTTTTTTATTGCATTTTAAAACTAAACAATGGCAAGATGAGTATGATGAGAGTGAAGAGGGTCAGAATGAGCTGGAGAAATAAAAAGTATTAAAACAAGAATTAGCAGAACATTTTGATAAATTCTGATTTCCTAACAGGAATCTATTGGTAAATTGAAAGCTCTGTTTTCCAGTGTAATTTGATAGACTACTAGAAAAAAAGCCAAACTTTTTCCCCTGGGAAAGTTGTCATCGTTATCATCATCGTCATCATTATGAAAAGTCTTTATCAAGCTTTGACTTATCCAGAAGATATTCATGAGTTCGATTTTTGATAAAGTATAAAGAAAACCAGTGAAAATGTAACTATTAAAAGATTTAGATTATTATCCTTATGTACACAGTTGACCTGCAGTCTGAGAAGTATACTGTAATTATGTTATTTTATTCGTTCAGTAATAAGGTAGAAAAATACAAAGTTGGGAGTTTGAAAATAGACTACCTCTGTGATTAATGTAGTCACTGGGCAGTCTAGTTGTTGGCTACAGGTTTGCCCTCAGCTGCTGAGGCTGGCGGTAATGATAATGACTGACATGTGGAGGATGGGCTATGAAGAATTGAACTCAGCTTTTAGGCATGTTCTTGTAGTTTTCTGCCAGATCACCTATTGAAGCAGTAATTTCAGAGGCTTGCCATGTTCTGTTGAGTGAGGGAGGAGAGGGGAGTAGGGTGTGAAGTCACATTATGCTCTTAACACTGTGCATATGAAAATACATGAAATTTGTTCCCTTTGTGTACATTTTAAAAAGAAAAAAACCTCTACAGAGCCATAGTTCTATATTAGAGAGTGTATGGACAAGCCCATGCTTGCTTTGTGCCCGCGGCTCACGTTTCTGCTGATGGTATTTGTTATGTACACTCAACTTTCACCCTTTTAGGATGGAGCACAAAGTTATCATCTCATTTTTCTCATCTGAATCTTTTTCACTTTACATACCATTGACCATTGTGTTGGCTTGTTGGTTTTGACAGAAAACCTATAAAAATTCTCCAGGTTGTTCTTGGTTTGTTTATTATTATTATTACTATTTGTATAGTATTTTACCATGCATAAAATCCCTACATGATTGTCAGATTGATGGCTCATTGTGTCTTTCCGTGGGTCTAATTTGCCTTCTGCCATTTTCTTACCTTGGCTCACACCCAAGTGTATCCCTCCTGCTAGCTGTCACTGTTGTTGTACATTTAAACTTCCACACTTTCCTGTGTTTCAACACCATTTAAGCTTAGTGTATTCCTACCTGGAAGAACACTGGATCATTTGTGAACCTGGAGGCTTCAAGATAAAATGTATGTAATGATATATGTTCATGGAAAATGAAATTAAAAGGTGAGTTTATATTGGTGCAAAAAATTTGAAATCTAGTCAATGTATGTTTTATGAACTTTTTGAAGACCCCATGTATGCATGCATTTAAAATTTTTTGCACCAAAATTTACATATTATTTAATTGTTTTCCACAAACTTTTGGGAGAACTCTTGCATGTCCTCTTCCGGGTCATTTCTTCCCATGTTGAGACAAGAGCCTAGCACTAATCTTGGACAGTCTTGTTGCTGCCATTTTGATATCCAAAGAGGTTCCCATCTCTTCTTACTCTTTACTTAAACATGAAGCACCACTGTTCCTGACTTTTGTGGAAACTTAAGCTTCTGATTTTTTAAATTTAAATAAAATGATTGTCTTTGTTGTAGATTATGTGGAGACCCACCCTTTATGGCAAGCTCAGAAGAGAAACTTTTTGAGTTAATAAAAAAAGGAGAACTACGTTTTGAAAATCCAGTCTGGAATTCCATAAGTGAAAATGGTAAGTATAAGGTATTTTTATAACTTACCAAAGCAATATAAGAAAGTTGGCCAGTAATTCAAATGCTTGAAATCTCTGTTTAGTCATTAAACTTACTTGTGGAAATAAATACTCTATTTAAAAAAAAAAAAGATTTATTTATTTAAAAGGCTGAGTTAAGACAGAGAGAGCCTGCACACATGCAAACAATCTTCCATCTGCTGGTTCACTCCCATATGGCCACAATGGCCAGGCTGAGCCAGGCCAAATCAAGGAGCCGAGCTGAGAACTCCATCTGGTTCTCCTATGTGGATGGGCAGGGCCCAAGCACTCGGGCCATCTTACATTGCCTTCCCAGGCACATTAGCAGAGAGCTGGGTCAGAAACGGAGCAGCCAGAATTTGAACCAGCACCCATATGGGATGCCAGAGTCATAGACTATGACTTAACCTGCTTCACCACAATGCTGGCTCCAGAAATAAACACTATTTACTTACAGAAACAAAGATGTCTTCACTTTGATTGTTCCTAATCAAAAAATCCACAAAACCACAAAGTCCATAGTAAAAATCAAAATTTGCTCATCATCTAGCTAATTTTTAACTATAGACCAATAACTAGGTAATCTAGGTAATAAAACTTAACTTTATGGGCCAGCATTGTGTTGCAGCAGGTTAAGGTGCTGCTTGCATCCCATATCAGAGTGACGGTCTAGTCCCAGCTGCTCTGCTTCCAATCCAGCTTTCTGCTAACACACCTGGGAAGGCAGCAGAGGGGCTTGGGTTCCTGCCACCCATGTGAGAGGCCCTGATGAAGTTCTTGGCTCCTGGATTCAGTCTGGCCCAGTACTGGCTGTTGGGGTTATTAGGAGAATAGACCAATGAATAGAGCATCTTTCTCTCTATCTAACTCTTCCTCTCTCTCTCTACCTCTCTCTCTCTCTCAATCTCTTCCTCTCTCTTTCTATCTCTGTCACTCTTCCTTTCAAATAATATTAAAAACAACTTTCACTTTAGACTTTAATCTTTATTTATTAGCCAGTTTTGCTGATATTTATTGTATAATTAACACCTTTTCCTTCATGTGGTATAGATTAACTCTAAATTAATTGGAATATATATTAATTGTAATTAAGACAGATGAGAATTTTTAACATTTTCCCTTATTTGCAGCTAAAAGTGTTTTGAGACAGCTCATGAAAGTAGATCCTGCTCACAGAATCACCGCTAAGGAACTCCTCGATAACCAGTGGTTAACAGTGAGTCACGGTGTTGTTTCTTCTCTCTCAGACTTGCTATCACTGCTGGTTTCTTTTCATTTGGCCTTGTAGTTCTGTAGATAGTTTTCTAAAAACAGTCAATGAATTTCACCTTTTTATAAGGTAAAAAAAATGTGTCTTAACATATTTCTGAAATGGATATTTTCCTACTGTTGGAACTGTTACCACAGACCTAGATGGATAGATGGATGGATGGATGGATGGATGGATAGATAGATAGATAGATAGAGGTTTAAATGAACGATGCTTTGTTTGGTGTTATACAAGTATCATGTCCAGTAGGACACAATTGAAAAATGCCCATTATTAACACTGTGGAATATTGAAGCAGTTTGGATAGTTCCGTGATGAAAGGCTCTGGAACCATTCACCTCTCTTTGAATACAGGGACTCTTCCAGTACCCAGAAAAGCCAACATCTCCAAGCCATGGGTCTTACCTCATTTGAAATCTTTACTGATCACTATCCCCAAACCTAGGACATTACCTGATCACAAATAGGAACTTTGAAAGAGGCTGCCACTTACCTCTCAGTATTTATTCTCCTTTGTTGCTCTAGCAATTAGAATCCTGACTTTTAGTTTAGCAACATTGCTGCCCAGTTAAAAGGCTCTATTCTTCAGTCTCTGTGCCAGTTAGCATGGTAGTCAATGCCATGTAAGTGTATCTTTAAATGGGGAGGCTATGACATTGCTTATGCCCTTCCTCATACTGGTGACCAGAATGCAGATGTGGTGGCTGGGGTTTGTAGCCTCATTAGACCAAAAGTGGAATCTATAAAAAGTAGGGATGGCAAAGCAACAGGAAGCAAGGAACCAGGACCTGTGGCTGATAGAACCACCATTCCAACCCTTGACTTCCAGCCTCCGTACTTCTTCATATTAGTTGGAAACAAATTTCCATCCTATTTAAGACATTATAAAAGATGCTACTTAACCCAGTCCCAATTAATACAATACTCAATAAATGATCAGTTCAGAAAATGAATAGGTCTGTTGGTATCTCAGAAAATGTATGAGAACTGAGCCTGGAGATTAATAGAGATGCATGGGAATATTACTAAGCAGTATTCATCTATCAATCAAATTACAGATCTATTATTTGCTAGAACTGTGTTAGGTAGTGGGGATATGTGATATAATTACATTTGAAATGCAACTTAGCATATAATTATAATTTTAAAAGATCACTCTGGCTGCTTAGATGGGAAATAGCTTGGAAATAGGAGATGAGGTAGATATTTAAGTAGTTTTATTGGGAGATGATAGTAGCTTAGAAAGGGAGGTAGCAATAGAGATGGAGAGAAATACACAAAGTATTTTTAGAGGTATAATTTGATGGAATTTGGTGATCGATTAGATGAGGAATGAGAATAAAGGAGGAATTAAGGATGACATCTAAGTTTTGTTCTAAAACTGGTTGTATGATTGTTCCATTTACTGAGTTGTGGAACACTTTGGGAGAATCAGAATTTTCTTTTTTCCCCGAGTAGTAGTGGTGAATCAAGTTTGAAATTATACAGTAAGTTTGAAATGTCTCTCTCCACCCAAGTAGAGATATCGGATAGATAATTGGATACGTGAATCTGAAACTGGACAAGTCTGAGCTAGAGTTAGAAATCTGAGAACCATGATTATATAGATGCCATGTAAATCCATTGAGCTGGAGAGAGAAATCAAGAAGAAAATATGGGTAGAGAAGAGGTCCCTGCAACATGCCTTTAGACACTACAACATTTAGCAGAAGCACAGATATGTGTAGGTGCCATAAGCATTTAGTGGTATCACTTTTCTTTTAAATTCCCTCATTTTCCTTTGGTAAATTCTAGTCATTTCTTTGAATAACATTTTTAAGAGCTAAAAAAATAATAATCTTCACTCAAGAATGGATTCTCTCTGCCCTCTCCTATGAATGTGTTGATCTCTCAAAGGATTCAATGCAATAATTATTTCTGGCCTAAAGTAATTGTGCAAATGAGTTAGCAGCTAGATCATTGCAAAAACTGTACTGAATAGATTTGTAGTACAGCAAGACAAAAACTGTAAAACAGATGGTGTGCCTTAGAAATTTATCTCTTGTCAGCATCACACAACATTCGGGTTTGGCCATTTAATTATTTGTTTTCTAATTAGTACAACTTTATTTCTGGCTTTGGTCATTTTTCCAGAAGTCTCCATTTTTGAGCCTCTGTAACATTTGTCTCTCTGAAGTCTTTGCCAAATGGATAGAGAAGTGACAGATATTGTGTACTATATCGGACTATCCTAAGGAGTTCAGTGTATGAAATTTAGAATACTGGCATTTTACAAACTTCTGAAAGACAGAACTCTTTTCTTCTTAACCACTTGAAGTCTTACTTCCTACAATTCATATCTTCTGTTTGAAATAATCTAAAGAAAATAGGATAGTTCTCTCAGTGCCTTGCTGCTTTATAACCACAGCTTATCTTTTGCAATTCCTAGTCCATAGTAACATTTCTCTCAAAGAGCTGTATTGGATAAAAAGTTTCTATGGTTCAGCCTATGTATTGTGCATTTTGAAACATGGAACATATCTGAAAAATATTATGAGAGAAATTATTATTTCCCTGTGTGCATTTGAGTGAGTGGAATTTCAAATGAACACATGATTGTCATCTTGATTTTAGAAGTCAAAGGTTTCGTGTAAGAAAAAACAGCCAAGAAATGGCTTTCCTGCAAAGGAAGAGCTTGATAATAACTCCCATTGCCAGGAGTGTGCCATTATTCTTTTACATCTGATTCTTTCTACCCCCTTGCTGTCTACCGTGGTTCAGGAGATAATTGCTTCTTATTAGATAATTGCAGTGGCCTCTTGGTGTTCCTTCCAGTTCCCTGTAACAGCAAGAATGTACATTTTTTTAACAAGTTTCTCAGGTATTTCTTATGCTCACTTATATTTAAAACCTACTGCTATATAAAATTAAGGCAATAATTTTTCTTCTATTGCTTGTCAAAAGTGAGTTCCCAGTTTTGAGCTTTGTTGGTATTGTTCATACCTCAAGTATTCCTTTAACATATTTTTTTTATGCCTACCATGTGCCAGGCCCTGTGCTAGGTAATAAAATATGATGACATGTAAGACATGGTCTCTGACGTAAGGAATTACAATCTAGTAAGGAAAACAAGGTGTGTGTAAGGTACAATGCAAGAAAGAAAATGATAAATGACATAAGAAATTGACAAATAACCAGAGGTACAGAGACAAGCAAGTGTGAAATCAGGAAATTCAATTTGACTAACAGATAGGATGCTTGAAAGAAAGAAGTGGGAAATAAAAGTAGAAAAGGAATGAAAATTTTAAGACTAAGAAAAGAAAATAGTGAAGGGACTTAAATTTCAGGTTAAAGAGAATCAACTTCATTCCATATAGAGTGAAGAACAATTGCATACTCTCTGAGATGGAAGAAATTATTGTTATGGTGCATCTGTCTTTCAGGGTGAGCTGTTTTAAATAGGACAACAATAATTTAAATGGCCGTATTGATTTTAGTAAGTGTCTTTCCATTTTAATTCATCAGACACAAAGATGGATAAAACACATTCCCTTCCGTTGAATAATTTACCACAAGTTATAGTCTGTTCTTTGCTTTAAAGTCACACTTTGCAAAGGCACTTGTAATCAAGGTGTAGAGTCTAATTTCAGAACAGTCTTTCTTAATTTGTGAACAAGGCCCTTGTTCATTAATTTACAAGTTGTTATTCAGGTTTTGATCATTAATGTTTGACCTTTAGGCTTAACAGATGCACTCTACATAAGAGGGTGGAAATTTTCTGATGCCTACTTGTTGGCTGTAATTTTTTTCCTTCCGTATTTTTCTCCTAAATGTGTTAAGATATTTGCCTTTATTTTACTATGCATAGTTATTCTTAAATTCTGAATTACCTTATGTATATGAATATGCATCCTTGGTTAATGAAACTTTTATAAAAATTATGTTAAGATGATGCTCCTGGCGTAGGCCACTTGGTGTGTTAATATGCAAGTGTTGATGTATACTCAGTAATTCAATAAATGCTGAATAACTATTAGGTGCAATGAATGACACAAGGATCTGTTTGGCACAGCCCCTGCCCACAGTTTCCTATGGTCTAGTAAAGAGTCTGAAACAAAAACACAGGCGAAGAATTATAAATTCACAAGGATAGGGGGTAGGCATTGTGGGGCAGTAGGTTAAGCCACTGCCTGGACCACCCACATACCATATCAGAGTTCTGGTTCAAGTCCCAGCTTCTCTGCTTCCAATCCAGTTTCCTGCTGGTGCATCCTGGGAGGCAGAGGACAATAGCTCAAGTGCTTGAGCCTCTGCCACCCTTGTGGGAGACCTAGATGGAGTTCCAGATTCCTGGCTTCAGCCTGTCGCATCATTTTAGGGATGAGTCAGCTTATGAAAGATCTCTCTCACTCTCTCTCTCACCAGCTGTGCTTTCAAATAGATGAAAATAAATAAACATTTTCTAAATATTTAAGAAAATCCACAATAACATAAATATAGTAGTACTACTGAATTTTCAAAAAGACATATTATTCCCTCTAGGGCATTCCAAAACATATTTAGAAGTAGAGTTAACATGTAATAGATCTGGCTCTGTAAGAACGAGTGAAAATGTTGGAGTCAGGCAGATAAGGAAGGATATTTGAGACAGAAATAATTTTACAAAGTTATAGAGATAAAAATATAAAGTATATTTAGAAAATAGTAATAGTGCTCCTCCGTAAAACCATAGGAGGCAAGTAGAGTTGTGGGGAATGAAGCTGAAAAGGTCGGTTAGAGTGGTTTTACTCCGGCCCTTGACCAAGACTGAGGCCTTGACTTATTTGGCAGTGGGTCACCACGGAAAGGCACTAAGGCGTCTTACTCTCTGCCATACTATATGAGTTTTCTCTTTTGTCCCTCCAACCCTTGCAGGGTGATGTGGGCGGACTTAGGCAGAGCCTGGAGAGTAAAGCTAGCAGCTAGATTCTCAAGTAAGAATTCCTGTTCTGATAGAGTGCCCTGCCTGAGACAGTCTGAAGCTGGAGGAGCCCTAGGAATAAATTTGAGTTGGATCTGGGGGGCTGTTTACACAGGTCATGGCTAAGGGGTAGAAGCAGAGTTTCAGTGGGGAGTTGAACCAAGAGTCAGGAGACAGACAGACTCGAATGGGCTTCGGGGTGGGTTAGGAGCAGGTAGCAAGTGTTGGCACTGTTCATGGGTCAGCCCTGTCAGTTGGTGGGTCTGTAGATGTGTGCTGTTGGCCAGGACAGGCTTCAGGAAGAATTACCTGACAGCAGTGTGTCTGCTTTGCTTGGTGGCAAGTAGACACTGGAGAATTGAAGTAGTACTGGGGTGACGTAATAAAGATTGATGCTAGGGCATTGGGTAGGAACAGAAGAGGGAAGACAAGACAGAAAATCAACACGATTTTGCAACCAAGTGGAAGTGTTAAGGAAGAGAGTAAGAGAAGTAGTCAAAACTTTTTCAGGTGACAGAAAATGGTGTAACACAAAAGAAGTTCTAGAATTACTGGTTCTGTGTTATTTGGAACAGTCTATTCAAATTTTTATGTTTGAATTATTCCAAAAATAATTTTTAAAAAATATTTATTTGTTTGAAAGTCAGAGAAGTACAGAGACAGGAGGAGGGACAGAGAGGAAGAAATCTTCCATCTGCTGGTTTGCTCCCTAAATGGCTGCAATGAGTGATTGGGGCCGAACCAGGCTGAAACCAGGAGCCAGGTGCCAGGAGCTTCTTCCAGGTCTCTCATATGGGTGCAGGGACTCAGGAATTTGGGCCATCTTCTGTTGCTTTCCCAGAACATAGCAGAGAGCTGGATTGGAAGTGGAGTACCTGGGACTCGAATATGGATCCCCAGATGGGATACTGGCACTGCAAGATATGGCTTAACTGCTTTGCCACAGCGCCAGCCCCTCCAAAAAGAATTTTGAAAATGGTGATTATTCTCAGATTTTTTTAGGTTGAAGTTTAAAATTTTCACTATGGGACAGGCACTGTGGTGTAGCAGGTAAAGCCACTGCCTGCAGTGCTGGCATCCCATATGGGTACCGGTTCAAGTCCTGGCTGCTCCACTTCCTATCCAGCTCCCTGCTAATGTGCCTGGGAAAGCAGCAGGAGTTGGCCCAAGTCACTGGGCCTATGTACACACATTAGAGACCTGGAATAAGCTCTTGGCTCCTGGCTTTGGCCTGGCCTAGCCCTGGCCATTGTGGCCATTTGGGGAGTAAACCAACAGATGGAAGATCTTTCCCTCTCCCTCTCTCTCTCTCTCTCTCTCTGCCTCTGCCTCTGCCTCTGCCTTTCCCTCTCTGTAACTCTGACTTTCAAATAAATAAGTAAAAGTTTTTTAAAAAATTTTCACTACACATTTAATTAAATTGCAGAGAATGCAATTTCCTATATATTACAAATATTGATAATTTTAAATAAAACTGATACTGTTTTTTTTAGCCAGTGTAGGACATCTAATGCATCCATTTAAAAAATTTTTTTTGACAGGCAGAGTGGACAGTAAGAGCGAGAGACAGAGAGAAAGGTCTTCCTTTACCGTTGGTAAAGCGCTGGAGCGCTGTGGCCGGCGCACCACGCTGATCCAAAGCCAGAAGCCAGGTGCTTCTCCTGGTCTCCCATGTGGGTGCAGGGCCCAAGGACTTGGGCCATCCTCCACTGCCTTTCCGGGCCACAGCAGAGAGCTGGACAGGAAGAGGGACAACCAGGACAGAATCCGGCGCCCCGACCGGGACTAGAACCTGGTGTGCCAGCGCCGCAAGGCGGAGGATTAGCCTATTGAGCCGTGGTGCTGGCACCATTTTTAAATTTTAAAATTGATTTATTTGAGAAGCAGACAGAAACAGACAGAAAGAGAGATCCCATTCACTTGTTGACTCCTGAAGTGCCTGTGATGGCCAGGGGTTGGAGTTGGGAACTCAGTCCAGCTCTTCCACGTGGTTGATGAGAGCTGAATGACTTGAGATATCACAGCTGCCTCCCAAAGTCTGCATTAGCAACGTGCTGGAGTCTGGAGCTGGAGGCGGCTGTGAAATCCAGGCTCTCTGCTACGGGATGTGGCACCTGACTAGCATCTTAACCACTAGGCCAGTGCTCGGCCCCATCTCATCCAGTTTTTAAAGTTTATGACTAAATTCTTCTTTAATTAACTTTAGCTCATTCTTCTCTTTGAATTTGTATTTCTATTTTACTTCTTCTACAGAATTTTATTCTAATGTAATATATATTTTTGCTTCAAAAGCTTTTATTAACCACCTTGTCTTTGGTGCCATTTTGCAAAAAAGTTCAAATATGAATTTTTGGTTTTATTTGCTATAAACCTAAGACTGTCTAAAAATGATTCAAAATGATTTACTGTTATTAGCAGCACAAAATTAATCAAAAGAACATAATTTTGATTATTATAACCATTTAGCATAACAAGCAAAATTATATTGGAAATGTATCTCTTTAGTGGATGAATGTGGCTGCTCTCCCCACCCCTAGTCACTTCATCCATGCATTGTTGAGTATTGTAGAACGAGACAGTGTTCAGCATCAACTGTATTGTTGGTTTTAGTTTTTATAGGTACAGGCAGTGAGACCTGAGGTAAATTAGTAGATGGGAAAGGAGAGAAAGCAGCATCATTCAGTTCCTTGAAGCTGTTTGAGTTACATGTCAAAAGCCACCAAGCGGAAGGCCAGCTGGAGGAGGCCCTTGGTTCCTGCCAAGATACTGTGTTCACACACACTGCCGCACCTTCTCTGAAGATTAAACCTGCAGTCACTTTAGAGAGAAACCTCATGAGACCAGAATGCAGAGAACAGTGTGAGAAACCCTGGAAAGATAAAGGAATGTTTTGAGGTGGTGTGTGCGGTAGATGAGGCTGCAGCCAAGGCAGGGAGTTAAAATAGGAAGACAAAAGCAGCCCTGTCTCCTAGTTTGCCTTGAGACATCGGCACCTGGCGTCTCACAGGGGTCTGAAGTAACGCATTCAGAACAGCGCGGAAGTCCTGCTGGAGTGAGAAGCTAAAAATAGGGAAGGCCAACTGATTTTCTGCATTGACTCTCCTTACCTCTTAGCCCCAAATGCTGCAAGTGAGTGATGGATTCTTATTTGAGTGTACTTTATGAGAGTCTCCTTCTAAGGTTGATTTCTCCTTGGAGGAGGAAGTGGGTAAGGGTGAAATCCTTAACTGAAGTTTTTAGTGCCTGGGGTTCCTCAATCTGTTTTCCCAAGGAGCTAGTACTTCCTAGGGAATGTAAACCCACAGGCCAAGTTTCATAAACCTTTAAAAGCGAGAGTTTAGGGGTGGGCATTTGGTGCAGCAGTTAAGACCCCACTTGGTATGCCCCCATCCCACATCGGAGCCCTTGGTTTCAAATCCTGACTCCATTTCTGATCCAGCTTCCTGCTAATGCGCACCCTGGGAGCCAGCAGGTGCTGGCTCACATAGTTGGATCCTCCTATGTGGGAGACCTAGTGTGAGTTCTGGGCTCCCGATTTTGGCTTGATCTGGCCCCAGCTGTTGTGGGCCTTTGGGGAGTGAACTAGTAGATAGAAGAAATCTCTCTCACTCTCTCTGCTTTTCAAACAAAACAACCTGACAAATAGACATAATGAAATTTAAGAACATATAAAAGAGAAAATTCTAAAATCTCCCGGAGAGAAAAAGCAAATGATATAAAAGAACAAGAATCATGTTGACATCCTGCTTTTCAGTAGCAGCATTGGATGTGAGAAAAACTGAATATTTTAAATGTATTAAAGGAAAACATTTTAAACTTAAAAATGTATATTTATCCAAGTTGTCATTCATATAGAAGGGAATGATAAAAATATTTTCAAATATACAAGGCCTTGGAGGGGTTTTCACAAGAGACCTACTGTTAAAACACTGGCTAGAATGACTTACGTAGTAGGAAAAAACAAATCGGGAGGTGGTACAAAGAACTGTGTGCAGCAAGAGTCTTTAAATGCCTTGGTAAAGTTTGTTGGTAACTTAAAAAAAAGAAAAAAGTATATTGAGAATAGCACAGAATTGACATGTACAACAATGTCCACACAGTGAGCATTGGGCAGAGAGCAGGAGCTTTGTATGTGAACATGTGCTAAAAAAGAATATGTAGAAACCAAATTTGTAACATAGGCAGCGATTGGAATGCGTGTCTGATGCAAGATGTTGCTTAGAGGCCAGTGCTGTGACGTAGCAGGTTAAGCCGCTGCCTGCGGTGCAGGCATCCCATATGGGCGCCAGTTCAGGTCCCAGCTGCTCCACTTCTGATCCAGCTCTGTGCTGTGGCCTGGGGAAGCAGTAGAAAATGGCCCAGGTCCTTGGGCCCCTGCACTCGTGTGGGAGACCTGGAGGAGGGTCCTTGCTCCTGGCTTCAGATTGGCGCAGCTCTGGCCACTGCAGCCATCTGGGGAGTCAATCAGCGGATGAGAGACCTCTCTCATGTGCTCTCTCTCTCGCTCTCTCTCTCTCTCTCCCTCTCCCTCTCCCTCTCCCTCCTTCCCTCCCTCCCTCCCTCTCTCTTTCTGTCTACCTCTGCTTCTCTGTAACTCTGCCTTTCAAATTAATAATAATAATAATAATAATAATAAAAAAAGATGTTGCTTAATACACCCACATCCAGTATTGGAGTGCCTGAGTTCAAGTCCTGCTCTATTTTGATTCTAGTTTCCTATGAATGTGTACCCTGGAAGGCAACAGGTGATGGCTGAAATACTTGGGTCCCTGCCTCCCATGTGAGAGACCAAGATTGAATTCCAGACTCGTAGCTCTGCCCTGCTGCAGTCCCATTTGGCATTTGGGGAGTGAATTATGGGATGGAAGATCCACCCCCCCATTTCCTCTCCCTTTCTCCTTCTCTGTACCTTTCCAATAAATAATATACAAATGAAAATAAATAAAACAGGAAAGAATTAAACATCTAAATGGTGGGACAAATTGAAGTAATAAACTTAGTAGAAACTTCCAAATATAGAAATAATTACAGGTAAATGGGTTGAAAGTACTTTTATTTTAAGATTTAATTATTTATGTGAGAAATAGAGCTACAGAGAGGGAGAGACAAAGAAAGGTCTTCCCTCCTCTGGTTCACTCCCCAAATGGCCACAATGGCTGGAGCTGAGCTGATACGAAGCCAAGAGCTAGGAGCTTCTTCTGGATCTCTCATGTGGGTGCAGAGGCCCAAGTGCTTGGGCCATCTTCTGCTGCTTTCCCAGGCGCATTACAGGGAGCTGTATCAGAAGTGAAGCAGCCGGAACTCAAACTGATTCCCATATGAGATGCCAGCACTGCAGGCGATGACTTTACCCACTATACCACACTGCCAGCCGCAACATAGTTAATTAACTTCTCATATTAGACATGTACACACAATTCTGCAGTCAACAACTGAAAAATATAAATTTTCTCAAGCACCCATAAAACATTTACCAAAATTGATCTTGTTCTAGATCATAAAACAAGCAAAGCTCAATACATTTTTAACATAGATCATGTTCTTTAATAATATACAATTAAGTTAAAAGTAATGATAAGATCAAATAGTCACATATATTTGAAATTAAATAACATGCTTCTAAATTACTCATGAACTAAAGAGTAAATCCTAATAAGAAAATTATAAAACCTTAAAATTGAATGATAATGAAAATGCAGCATACCAAAACCAGTGGAATGCAGCAAAAGTGTGCTTTGGCAAAAGAAGAAATGTTTAAAATCAATAAGTCTACATATCCCACTTTTAATTTCAGGAAAAAAACAACCTATTAAAATGAACTCAAAGAGTAGGAAAGATAAAACCAAGAAAGCAAATCAACTACTTAGAATACAGAGGTAGGATAGAGAAGATCAACAAGTCCAATGATTGGTTCTTTGAAAAGACCAGTAAAATAGATAAATCTTTAGCAAAATTAAGAAATAAATAGAAAGGGCAAAAAATAATGCCATATATGAAAAATGAAATACAGTCACAGATAAGACAGAGATGAAGATGATACAGAGCAAAAAGATGATACTGTCAACAACTGTGTACTAATACGTCTGAAAACTTAGACAAAATGTCTTTTCGTAGAAAATATTTTTCCTAGAAACGTGTATTTTCACAAAACTAGTTTAAGAATAAATTGAAAATTTGAAGTGTCTTATAATTATTACAGAAATTTAACTATCAGTTTAAAATCTTTCACAAGGAAAACCCCAGACCCAGATGATTTTACAGATAAGTTCTAGCAAATTTTCATCTTAAATTTATAACTCTCCTCTTATCCATCAAAAATGGAAATTTTTTCTTGATTTATTCTAAGAATATACCCTGTATACTATAATGTAACAAAACCAGACCACGGCACTATGAGAAAGGTAGTCTGTCCATTTTACTTGCTAGTATAAATATAAAACCTTAAAGAAATTATTACCAAGATGGATCCAGCTGAGTGTATAAACAGGTAATATATCATGAGAAATTTAGGTTTTCCCCAAGAATATCGTGGTGGTTTAATTTCAAAAAAAGTCCATGAATATAAATACTCACATTAATACATAAAAGGAGAAAAAGCATGTGATCGCTTCAAAGAAAACATTCATAATAAGATCCTACATTCATAATTTAATTAGGAATAGAAGGAATCTTTCTTAATCTGATAAAAGGTTAAGGCAAATAGAATAAGAAATGTGGGAGGTATTTCCTTTAAAATGAAGTACGTGGGGCTGGTGTTTAGCTCACTGAGTTCCACATCCGAGGCCCTGAGCTTGATCCTCAGTGCTCTGCCTGACTCCAGCTTCCTGCGTATGCAGATCCTGGGAGGCCGTGGTGAGTGAGCAAGTGATTGGATTCTGGCCCCCATATGGAAGAGCTGGATGGCATCCAGGCTCCCAGCTTTGGCCTGGACCAGCCCTGGCCACTGTGGGCATTTGCCTCTCAAATTGTAAAACAAAAGCAAAACTAGTCAAGGAAGTCAGCTTTTAATACTTTTTTTCCAGCATTGTTGACCTTAGTAAGATAAGAAAAAATTAAATGTGTGAGAATTACAAAGCAGACATAAAACTTATTTACAGTATCTACAAAATGTTAGAAAAAATAGGAGATCTGAGAAACATAGCTGCATTTAAGAGTAATGTACAAAAGTCAATTCCATTTCTGTTTGCTAGCAACCAACAACAGAAAATGTAATAAAAATGAAGACATCATGTAAAGTGCTATTAGAGAATAAAAAATAATCTAGGAATAAATACAACATAAGATTTATAGGACTTCTTTAAGCAAAGTTATAAAATTTTATCAAAAACATTAAAGAAAGACTTAAATAAATGTATAACTATATGCCATAATCATGAATTAGAGAACTTAATATAAAAGTTCATTTTCCTACAGTGACATACATATTCAGTGTGAACCCAGTCAAAATTACACAAGGTTTCCTGATCACAAATGTTTATCAAAGAATAGATAAATTTAAAAAATAGGCAAGAGATTTCTGTATGTCTTCTCTTTCTAGATATTTAGAGTTAGGGAACTGTAAGAGTATTAATGAGCATAGTTTAGGGTAATGGAACAGTAATAAGCAAGTATTTTTTATTTATTTGAAAGGAAGAGTGACAGAGAGAGAGGGAGAAACGAGAGATCTTCCATCCATTAGTTCACTCCACAAATGCCTACAATGGTCAGAGCTGGGCCAGTCTCAAGTCAGGAGCCAGGAGCTTCTTCCCAGTCTCCCACGTGGGTGCAGGGGCCCAAGCACTTGGACCATTTTCCACTGCTTTCTCAGGCTCTTTAGCAGCGAGCTGGATCAGAAGCAGAGCCAATGGTACTCCAGAACTCCCATATGGGATGCTGGTGTCATGGGCAAAGGCTTAACCTGCTGTGCCACTGTGCTAGCCCCAGAATAAGCAAGTTGACCAATAGGGTAAAATAGTGGACACAGGAACATAATCCATGTGTATCTGGACCTTTTGTGACAGTGATCACACAGAAGATGAGTAGGAAAAAGACAGACCGTTCAGAATAAAGGTTTATCCATGTGGAAAAGCATGAAAGTGGCTTCGTGTCTTGCATCACGGACACCATTGACTCCAGAACAATCGAATATATTAAAAGCCAAAACTTTGAAAGTTTCAGTGGAAAATAGAGGTGAATATCCTTTGGACCTTGTGATCTGTAGGAAAGGATTTCATAAGCAAGAGACCACTGACAGTAACATAAAAGAAGCGGATTAACTTGACCATTTAATCTTAGGAACTTCTGTTCATAAAATAACACCTTAAGAAAAATTGATAGGTTATAAACTGGGAGAAGTCTTTTGTAGTTCAAATCACCAGCAAAACGTTAATATCATGAAATTTTGATAACTCAGAACTCAATACAAGAGGACAAATACACCCTGTAGTGCAAAGTAGGCACAAAGATAGGACCAGGCATTTAACCCGAGAGAAGAGGAAACATCTGACTAGTTAACCGGTTACATACAAGATGTTCTGTCTCATTAGTGATCAAGAAATGCAAATCAAGACCTCATTGAGATAAACCAAATTTAAGGAGCCAGCTGATACCAGACATTGGGAAAGATATGGATAGAGTATTTCTTGATCATTCCTGATAGGAATATTAATTGCACAGCTACTTTGGGGAAAGGGTCTGGTATTATCTTAGAAAGTTAACCATTCTCATACTCTACAACCAAGAAATTTCACTTCTAAGGTATACCTGATAGGAGCTTCCACACATTCACTACAGAAGGCACTTAAAATAATGTTTGTTGAACTGTGTAAAGGGGTAGAATCCAAGATCAGTCAGAATGCTTTTGATTGAGGCCAGCGCCGCGGCTCACTAGGCTAATCCTCCGCCTAGCGGCGCCGGCACACCGGGTTCTAGTCCCGGTCGGGGCGCCGGATTCTGTCCCGGTTGCCCCTCTTCCAGGCCAGCCCTCTGCTGTGGCCCGGGAGTGCAGTGGAGGATGGCCCAGGTGCTTGGGCCCTGCACCCCATGGGAGACCAGGAAAAGCACCTGGCTCCTGGCTCCTGCCATCGGATCAGCGCGGTGCGCCGGCCGCAGCGCGCCGGCCGCGGCGGCCATTGGAGGGTGAACCAACGGCAAAGGAAGACCTTTCTCTCTGTCTCTCTCTCTCACTGTCCACTCTGCCTGTCAAAAAAAAATAAATAAATAAATTAAAAAAAAAAAAAAAGAATGCTTTTGATTGTACAATGAGTAAAACATGGTATAGTCTAACAATAGAATATTATACAGCAATGAAAATATGTGTAATATCAATTATCTATGAAATATTAGTTTAAATTAATTAGTGTTTTGCAAAGATATAATTTATTTACTATAAAATACACATATTTTTAACTTATAGCCTGATGAACTTTTATGTATGAAGGGGTGTGGGGAGCAACTCGGACTAGACTAAGTTACTGGAATTAAGACTTATTCTATACATCTGCTCTCCCACAATATGGCGCTGAGAAGGGAGAAACAGCTTCTACACAGCTGCCTCCAGTTCAACCAATAAACTGTAGGACCTACTCCTGATTGGAGGAGAGCAGCGTACTCGGCGTGTGGGTAGCAGAGTTGGGATTTGTGGAAGAGGACTATAAAGGAGGAGAGAGACAACATGCACCAGGAACATCTAAGGGGAACATCCAGCTGAAGGAACACCTGTGCAGCCCCCGAGAGAGCCGGCCGGCAGTGTGCCGCTCCCCCGCGGAAGTGGGGAATGTGGCAGGGGGAACCGCCCTTCCACGGAGGTGGAAGGGACGGTAGCCAACCCGGGAAGAACCAGCAGCAAACCCGGGGAGGGCCGAGCAGACAAGAGAACAGCGCAGGGTCCTGTGTCGTTCCTCCACGAAGACGGGGAGCGACATAATGGTGCCGTGACTCGGATATGAAGCCTAGGCAGGGTTTAGTGTCGTTCCTCCATGAAGAGGGGGAGCGACATAATGGTGCCGTGACTCGGATATGAAGCCTAGGCAGGGCTTAGTGCCGCTCCTCCGCGAAGAGGGGGAGCGACATAATGGTGCCGTGACTCGGATAGGAAACCTAGGAGGGAAGAAACGGGAAGAAGTGGAAAATACCGGAGAGAGAGACTAGCAAAGAGCCTAGGGAAAAGCCGGACAGAAAAGGTGCCGGAAGAAGCTATCGAAAGCCTAGGCATAGACTCGGATACGGACTGTGGGAAAGAAGTTAGGATTTAAAGTGAAAGCAGGAAGAAACTTAGACTCAGATACGGACTGCAGGTTGAAAGTGAAAGTGAAACCTATAAGAAACTTAGACTTGGATATGGACTGTGGGGAGAGGCCAGGAGAAATGAGGGAGGAATATTGTTGGAAGAAAACTTAGGGAAACATACCGGGTAGAGAAAAATGTTAGGGAGGATGAAGCCGCGAGTGCAGGCCGAGGCGGAGACGTAAGCCAGCTTGGAATTTTGCTCCCCACAGATCTGTGCTCCCCACAGATCCCCCTTTCTTTTTATTTTTTGGCGTTGATACGCGCCTGTCTTCGGTGCCCCGCGGCACACACTCTGCTCTGCTTGCTAGAGTTGCCCACAGGTGCTTACAAGTCCTATCAATCAGGCAAACCGAATCCGGGTCCTCTCTTCGCCATGTTGTGAGGAGGTTTTTAGGCGCTGATGCGTGCCTGTGTTCGGTGACCTGCAGCACATGCTCTGCTCTGCCAGAACTGCCTGCAGGTACTTACAAGCCCTACCAAGCAGGCAAACCAAATCCGAGCCTTCTCATTGCCGTATTGTGGGGAGACTTATTGGTGTTGATAACGTGCCTGTCTTCGGTGACCTGCAGCTGCCCACAGGTGCTTATTGTCTCCCTAATTAGGCAGACCGAATCCAAGCTCTCTCATTGCTGTGTTGTGGGGAGGCCTTACTTTTCTCTACTTCTCCATCTCTGGGCATTCCTATTTCTCCTATTTTACTTCTATCTGCCAGCATTCCTATTTCTCTCATTTTACTTCTAAACTTCCCGCGGCTTCCCGGCGCCCGCCCCGAGGCTGCTTCTTGGTGCCTTGCCCCGAGGCTGCTTCATGGCTCTGAGCTGCTTCAGCCCGCGCTTCTCTCATCTGCGCGGCCTCCCGGCGCCCGCCCTGCAGCGGGCTCCCGGCTCTGCGCGGCTCAGCTTCGCGTGCACACTCTGCGGTCTCCACGCCCTTCACGTCCGCACCACGGCCTCGCGCTAGCCCCACGTTCCCTATCGACTCACGTCCCGTGCTCTCTCTGCACGCGGCGGCTTCCGCAAGTCACACAGCACAGCTTACGTTTCCGCCACCACCGGTATTCGGTCCAAGTTCCCCGGACTAACCTGGCGAATTCCAACCTGGCGGCCCACGTCTCTGCCTCTGGTTCCAGATCTTCGCCTTTTGCTCCCCGGGCAAAAAAAAAGACGGGGAACGACAAAGGGGCTTCCAAAAGTTTGTGGAAATTTTGTGCTATGTTTTAATTCCATTTTTTGCATAAACCTTTCTTTTTTTTTATTTTTGACAGGCAGAGTGAACAGTGAGAGAGAGAGACAGAGAAAAAGGTCTTCCTTTTGCCGTTGGTTCACCCTCCAATGGCCGCCACGGCTGGCGCGCTACAGCCAGCACACCACGCTGATCCGATGGCAGGAGCCAGGTACTTATCCTGGTCTCCCATGTGGGTGCAGGGCCCAAGCACTTGGGCCATCCTCCACTGCACTCCCAGGCCACAGCAGAGAGCTGGCCTGGAAGAGGGGCAACTGGGACAGAATCTGGCGCCCCAACCGGGACTAGAACCCGGTGTGCCGGAGCCGCAAGGCGGATGATTAGCCTAGTGAGCCGCAGAGCCGGCCTTGCATAAACCTTTGAAAGCTTATTCATATGTACACATTTTCGTTGTTGGGACCTAGGACAACATACAGAGCATTTCAGTCCTTTGTTCCCATTTCTTTCCACTAACTCTCCTATCCTCCTTTCAGAAGTAACAATTTAAAAAAAAAATTTTTTTTTATTTGAAAGTCAGAGTTACACAGAGAGAGAGCAGAGGCAGAGAGGTCTTCCATCCACTGGTTCACTCCCCACCTGGCTGCAATGGCTGGAGCTGCTCCGATCCAAAGCCAGGAGCCAGGAGCTTCCTCCGGGTCTCCCAAGTGGGTACAGAGGCCCAAGGACTTGGGCCATCTTCCACTGCTTTCCCAGGACATAGCAGAGAACCAAATCAGAAGTGGAGCAGCCAGATCTTGAACCGGTGCCCATATGGGATGCCGGTGCTTCAGGCCTGGGCATTAGCCCGCTGTGCCACAGTGCCAGCCCCTAGAAGTAACTAATTTCTAATTTCTTTTACCATAGATCTGTTGATGAATTTTAAATGAATGGAAACTACATTATATACTCTTTTGTGGTTTCTTTCACTCAATATTATGCCAGTGAGATTCGAGTTCTTACGTGAACACTAGTTTCTAAATGTTGTGTAGCATTTTATTGTATGAATATAGCACAGTGTATTTATCTTTTTTCCCTGTTAGACATTTGGTTATTTCTAGGTTTTGACTAGTATAAATGAGGCAGATATGAATATTCCTGCACAAATATGTGCATATTTTATGTACTCATTTCCCTTGGGTATATATCTCAGAGTGAAATAGCTGGGTGAGGGCTGGCACAGTGGCATAGTGGGCTAAGCCTCTGCCTGCATTGCCGGTGTCCCATGTGGGTGCCGGTTCTAGTCCCAGCTGCTCTTCTTCTGATCCATCTTTCTGTTATGTCCTGGGAAAGCAGTAGAAGATGGCCCAAGTCCTTGGGCCCCTGTACCCGTGTGGGAGATCCGGAAGAAGCTCCTGGCTCCTGGCTTCAGATTGGCCCAGCTCTGGACGTTGCAGCCATTTAAGGAGTGACCAATGGATGCAAGACCTTTCTCTGTCTGTCTGTAACTTTACCTCTCAATTGATTATAATGATAGGACTAAGAACCAAAGGGATCATATAAACAAGAATAGTGTCTGCAAATACTAGCTGATAGAATAAAAAAGGGAGAGAACGATCCAACATGGGAAGCGAGATACACAGCAGACCCATAGAATGGCAGATGTCCTAAACAGCACTCTGGCCTCAGAATCAGCCCTTAAGGTATGCAGATCCGGCTGAGAAGCCCATGAGACTATTTCAGGCATGGAAAGCCAAGACACTCTGGGGGAAAAAAAAAAACCTAAATGAAAGATCTCCATAAGTGAGATCCCAGTGGAAAGAACGGGTCATCAAAGAAGGAGGTACCTTTCTCTGAAGGGAGGAGAGAACTTTCACTTTGACCATGGCCTTGTCTAAATATGATCAGAGTCAGTGAACTCAGGGGGCTTCCATAGCCTTGGCAGCTCATGACAAGAGCCTAGGGTGATTACTGATGCCATAAACAAGAGTGTCAATTTGTTAAGTCAACAACAGGAGTCACTGTGCACTTACTCCTCATGTAGGATCTCTGTCCTTAGTGTGCTGTACATTGTGATTTAATGCTATAACTAGTACTCAAACAGTATTTTTCACTTTATGTTTCTGTGTGGGAGCAAACTGTTGAAATCTTTACTTAATGTATGCTAAACTGATCTGTATATAAAGAGAATCGAGAATGAATCTTGATGTGAATGGAAGGGGAGAGGGAGTGGGAAAGGGTAGGGTTGCGGGTGGGAGGGACATTATGGGGGGGAAGCCATTATAATCAATATTCTGTACTTTGGAAATTTATATTCATTAAATAAAAGTTAAAAAAAAAGAAAGAAAGAAATAGCTGGGTGATAAAGTAGGAAAGCCTATGTTTAACTTTACTGGAAACTTCCAAAAAAAGTCTCCTGAAGTGATTGTCCTTTTCTACCCTATGAGAATCGATCCTTGCCAGTGCTTGTTATTGTCAAAATTTAAAATCCAAATGCCACAGTAGATGGGTGGTTCTATCTTCTTGTGGCTCGAACTTGTATTTCTTCAATGACAAATTTGGCTGCTCACCTTCACTTGTGCTGATCCACCTTTTAGGTGTCCTCTTTTGTAGAATGCCTTTTTCAAGTCTTTTCCCCATTTTTCTTTGGTTTTACATCTATTTATTATTTTTATTTGTAGAGGGTCTTTATATACTCTGGATATGAGATTTTTGTCATTTATATGTATTTAATGTCACTTAAGTGTGTCATTTATAAATGTAACAAGTAGATGTACATGCACAGATACATTAATGTGTGTGTATATGTGTATGTATGTATATATATATATAATTTTTCCCTAGTCTGTTGCTTGCTTTCTCAGTTTTTTAAAGATGTCCTTCGATGACTAGTGTTTAACTTTGATGATGAAATTCAATTTTTTTGTGTGTTTTATGATTAGTGCTCTGTGCTCTGCCCAGTAATTTTTGCCTATCCCGAGGTAATGAGCATACACAGTCTCCTGTGTTTTCTGCCTGAAGCTTTTGTTTCCAGCCCTCACAGTTAAGTCTGTTCTATCATGAATTAATCCTTGTATGTAGTGTAATATAGGAGTCAAGATTGAATATTTTTCCCCACAAGGATATCCAGTGACCTCAATAATATAATTTCATATGAAAAAACATGTATATCATATCTACATATAAAATGAATATGGCAGAATTTTTTAAATTGTTAAATCTTGAAGCTAAAAAAAAAAAAAACTTAAAAAGATGAATGGGCCACAAATAGAGATGAACAAATTCACATTCTTGGGAGATTTTGAAACAGGAAACTTAACTTTGTCATCATATCCCCTTATTCCCTTTCAGTAAAGATATGCACTCTTAGGTATCTTGTATATTCTTTGTTAAAAGGCTGTATGTTTTTATGTGTGTATTTCACACTGAAATGGGTTCATATTACATAAATTATGTTTTTCACCTAATATGTAAGGAATATTTTTGTATTTTTAAAAAACAACAGTTTCCCAACTATGGATACACTATTATTTTGTAAATAGTCTCTTATGAATATGTTAAACAAATTGTTCTACATCTTTCCTATTACAATCAGTGATGCAACAAATGTCCCTGTAAATGTGTTTGCATGTTGCGTCAGCATATCTGTAGGATTAAATTCTGGCCTGCGCCGCGGCTCACTAGGCTAATCCTCTGCCTGCGGTGCCAGCACACTGGGTTCTAGTCCTGGTCGGGGCACCGGATTCTGTCCCGGTTGCTCCTCTTCCAGTCCAGCTCTCTGCTGTGGCCCGGGAGTGCAGTGGAGGATGGCCCAAGTGCTTGGGTCCTGCACCCGCATGGGAGACCAGGAGGAAGCACCTGGCTCCTGGCTTTGGATCAGTGCGGTGCGCTGGCTGCAGTGGCCATTGGAGGGTGAACCAATGGTAAAGGAAGACCTTTCTCTCTCTCTCTCTCTCTCACTGTCCACTCTGCCTGTCAAAAAAAAAAAAAAAAAGGATTAAATTCTTACTAATGAAATTACTGATCAGAGAGAATCTGCATTATATATTTTGATAAGTTATTGCTAATTTACTCTCTTTTGAAAACATGTAAATGAGAGTGCTTGTTTCCTCAGATGCTCCAAGATATGATCAAGCTTAAATTTACCTCCATCTGTTAGATGAAAATTGGCACCTCATTGTTTTGATTTGAGTTGTATTAAGTTTATAAAGTTGACCATCCTATATTTTTTATAAATTGTTCAATTTTTCTATCAAAATTTTTCATAGAAACATTACAAAATGAAGTATTCTTGTTATTTACAAAAATAAAAAAGATGACTCAGCTAAATATCCAGAATGTTTCCTTTAGCTTTGCCAATTTTTTTTCATGCCATTTCACCCCAGCCATCTCTCATTCATTCATTCATTTAAAAGTACTTATTGGGGTTGGCATTGTGATACAGTAGATTAAGCTGCAGCTTGAGATACCCACGTCCCCTATCAGAGTGTTGGTTTGAGTTCTGGCTCCTCTGCGCTGGAATTCCAGTCCAGCTTCCTGTGAATGTTCCTGGGAGACAGTCCCGGTCAGGGCACCAGATTCTGTCCCAGTTGCTCCTCTTCCAGTCCAGCTCTCTGCTGTGGCCCAGGAGGGCAGTGGAGGATGGCCCAAGTGCTTGGGCCCTGCACCTGCATGGGAGACCAGGAAGAAGCACCTGGCTCCTGGCTTCGGATCAGCGCGGTGCGCTGTTGCAGCGGCCATTGGAGGGTGAACCAATGGTAAAGGAAGACCTTTCTCTCTGTCTCTCTCTCTTACTGTCTACTCTGTCAAAAAAAAAAAAAAAAAAAAGCCTGTCTCCTAAATCCAAATCTTAGCATTTGGCCAGTGTTGCTCATCAGTGAGTGTTCATTTTTGCAAAATAAAACTAATAGTTTTAACTATCTGTTGGTTAAACAAGTGGAACTTTATTAACCAAAAAGCTAAGTCTCTACTTGTGAGAGCCTCATATTATCAAACTGTACTGCTGCCTTCTTGCCATGTGCTGCTTCCCAGTTGAGGAGTTCCGGGTCTGACCTGGTGGAGCCAGTGAAGAGAGTTCAGAGATTAGTGCTCTGAGTTAGGTGATAGACTTATCCTCACTGTATGCCCAAACAATTCTACCGCATTCTTGCTTGGTTAATTTATTCATTTGCAATATATGTTAACCTAGAAGACTCGACACACGTGTGAGCCACTTGTTACTGTTTAGTCCAAATGTCTGATGCAGTTCCTGCATGGATAGCAAGCAAGAAATGTGCATATACTGAGTTGTCAGTGGACTGTGGACAGCTCAGTACCACTGATCCAGGCTTGAAATCAACTAGATGTAGGAGGTACAGTCAAAAATTTCCCGCTAACATAGAGTGTTTTGTGGGGATAATATCGCTGTTCTAGATGCTTTGATTTTTTTCTCTGCAGTCTCACTGGAATGAGAAATAGGATCATTTCTTTGACTACAAAGGCACTCTAGATTCATAGAGGGTCAACCACCCAGCTCTTGGGTGTATGTAAATGCTAACTTAACATTTGAAAAATTGCTAAGAGGTGTAGATTCCAGATAATATAGGTAACCCTTGCTTTTCATGTTAGTGCAGGGCAGTAAAAATGACAGTGGAGGCTGGAACTGTGCAAAGTGATCTTAAGCATTAAAAGCTGTCTGACAGTTTGTTTAAGTACATAGAAAAGTGACAGAAGTAAAGGTAATGTTCATTGAGTACACTGTAATTTAAAATATCAGAAATACTGAGAATTAGTCTCTGCTGTAAAAATACTTGTCAAGATTAGTTTAATGGTGCTTACCTTCTCATCCTATAGCTTACAGTGTAGAGGAAGCATCTTTTTACCCTTAGCAGTTAGTCATACTGCTGTCTACATGTGGATCCGCTTGCAACATTATGACCTTTGTGCTTTCGGTGTCCTCAAGTAGCTCTCAAAGTTCTTTAAACGCAGTGTTCGCAGGCATCACTTCCTGTGAAACACCTTCACTCTTTCTGTTGTGACCACCTCGTTTACATCAAGTTCGCCCTCCCTGAGTTCCTTGGGCCGCATACCTGGACTCTCCCATAACTGTGGCCATCCCAGCATTCCCATAGTCCCCTGTTTCTTCTCTTACTCCATTTACATATGATTCAGCTTCACTTCTAGCATTATTGCTTTCAGTTTCTTTGTTGTACTTTCATCTCTGCTATCTAATTCCCTGGGAGACAAGGAGGCAACATTATAGCACAGATAACTGTCTGTGAGTGACCCGAATAGCAGAAGCCAAGTGTCAACCCAGCAACAAACTGCAAGAAATCCTATAAATGGTCTTAGATCAAGATAAGCACCTCCTTGATTTGGAAACTGAAGGGCTAGCAGTGAAGTTTGAGCTTTATGCAATTAAACTTAACATAGCATGGTGACTTTGCCATTGGGGGGCTAATGCTGTTGAACTAAATTGTGTTAGCTGAAATTAATGCATATTAGGACTGTGCAAAGCAGGGGCTGCCTAAATAAGTGGGCTGTCACATTGTACTGATTGCATATGAGTTCTGCAGTAATTATGATTTTATTGATCATTGTGGTTGCAGATTTAACTCACTCTTTTTAAGACTTCTTGAAAGTGACTTAGGTAGCAGAGACCCCAAATCTCATTGTTCTTAGTACTTTCTGCTGTAAAAAGCTGGGAGGAGGAGTTGCCCTGTTTCACTTTGTACTCACTCAGGGACCCAGGCAGAGGGAGGTTCCATCTCTATAGTTACCACGCAGGAATTGGGAACATAAATGAATATACACTGTCTCTGTTTCCACCTACAAGTGACACATACCATTTCTAATCACGTTTGACTGGCCAGGGTAAACCACATGATCACATCTCAAAGGGGATAGAGAAGTGAAATTCTACCATTTGCTTTGAAAAAGGAAACATTAGGAGAGCAGCATTAGTGACTACTACAGTATCGGTAAACCACATGATCACATCTCAAAGGGGATAGAGAAGTGAAATTCTACCATTTGCTTTGAAAAAGGAAACATTAGGAGAGCAGCATTAGTGACTACTACAGTATCCGAAGAGCTACCCTCAGGAGAGTGTATCAGGGAGCAGCAATTGAGGACTGGGATTACAGAGCGCTTTCTGCTAATATAAGAATCAAGTTTAGGGAAAGTTCTGTGCACTTGCGTTCCAGGATCATGGACACTGCAATTTTCAGGAAATGTAGGGTTAGAGGTAAGAATGGAGCCAGGAGGTTTTAATAGAAGACCAGTGGGGCATAGGGATCAACCAGAGCCCTGGAGATCAGAACTCACTGAGCTGTGAGCTCTGAGACCCTTTACCATTCTCAATGACTTCAGTTCTTCCATGGTTGCTGTTCCTATGCTTTACTTGAGTTTCAGTTGGCTACCTCTTTGGGAGTTGTGGAATACCTTGACAGTTGAATCTTGAATTGAACCTTGAAGGAAATGTAGGCTCTATGGCTTATGGGGATGCAGCCAGAAGAAATGGTGAGGGCTTCTAGAGTAAGTGGGAAGAGGATGAATGAGTGGAACCAGTGCAGGGTGTACCAGGAACCACAGAAGCGACAAGGATACTGGCCTCCTTAAAACAGAGTGAAACAGAAGAACCATAGGGCATTAACTGCATAATGACCCTCATGCAGTTATTGCCATTGTGTAGTTATGTTTTGTCTGTGTCTTTAGCCATGAATATATTAAGCTCAGAAACCCAATCCTCAACAGTATATTCAGGTGGCTGCTCTTAAAGTGCCCTGCCTTGGGGCCGGTCTGTGGCAGAGCGGGTAAAGCCACACCTACAGCGCCGGCATCCCATATGGGCACTGGTTCGAGACCTGGCTGCTTCACTTCTGTTGCTCCCCCTCTTCATGGAGGAACGACACTAAACCCTGCCTAGGCTTCATATCCGAGTCACGGCACCATTATGTCACTCCCTGTCTTCATGGAGGAATGACACAGGACCCTGCGCTGTTCTTTTGTCTGCTCGGCCCTCCCCGGGTTTGCTGCTGGTTCTTCCCGGGTTGGCTACCGTCCCTTCCACTTCCGTGGAAGGGCGGTTCCCCCTAGCCACTTTCCCCACTTCTGCGGGGGAGTGGCACACCGCCGGCCGGCTCTCTCGGGGGCTGCACAGGTGTTCCTTCAGATAGATGTTCCCGGTGCATGTTGTCTCTCTCCTCCTTTATAGTCCTCTTCCACAAATCCCAACTCTGCTACCCACACGCCGAGTACGCTGCTCTCCTCCAATCAGGAGTAGGTCCTACAGTTTATTGGTTGAACTGGAGGCAGCTGTGTAGAAGCTGTTTCTCCCTTCTCAGCGCCATATTGTGGGAGAGCAGATGTATAGAATAAGTCTTAATTCCAGTAACTTAGTCTAGTCCGGGTTGCTCCCCACAGATCCCCCTTTCTTTTTATTTTTTGGCGTTGATACGCGCCTGTCTTCGGTGCCCCGCGGCACACACTCTGCTCTGCTTGCTAGAGTTGCCCACAGGTGCTTACAAGTCCTATCAATCAGGCAAACCGAATCCGGGTCCTCTCTTCACCATGTTGTGAGGAGGTTTTTAGGCGCTGATGCGTGCCTGTGTTCAGTGCCCTGCAGGTCATGCTCTGCTCTGCTAGAACTGCCTGCAGGTACTTACAAGCCCTACCAAGCAGGCAAACCAAATCCGAGCCTTCTCATTGCCGTATTGTGGGGAGACTTATTGGTGTTGATAACGTGCCTGTCTTCGGTGACCTGCAGCCGCCCACAGGTGCTTATCGTCTTACTAATCAGGCAGACCGAATCCAAGCTCTCTCATTACTGTGTTGAGGGGAGGCCTTATTTTTCTCTATTTCTCTATCTCTGGGCATTCCTATCTCTCCCATTTTATTTCTCTCATTTTACTTCTAAACTTCTGTTTCTCTTATCCCCGCGGCTTCCCGGCGCCCGCCCCGAGGCTGCTTCTCGGCGCCTCACCCCGCGGCTTCCCGGCTCTGAGCCGCTTAGCCCGCGCTTCTCTCATCTGCGCGGCTTCCCGGCTTCGCGCGCGCACTCCCGGTCTCCGCGCCCCTTCACGCCCGCACCACGGCCTCGCACTAGCCCCACGTTCCCTATCTATTCACGCCCCGTGCTCTCTCTGCACGCGGCGGCTTCCGCGAGTCACACAGCGTAGCTTACGTTTCCGCCACCGGTATTCAATCTAAGTTCCCCGGGCTAACCTGGCGAATTCAACCTAGCTTACGCGTCTCCGCCTTATGGTTTGGCTTCCTGTCTTTTGCTCCCCGGGCTAATCTGACGGATTCCAACCTGGCCCACGTTTCCACCTCTGGTTTAACTTTTCGCCTTTTGCTCCCCCGGCTGACTTAAAGAATTCCAAGCTGGCTTACGTCTCCGCCTCGGCCTGCCCCCGCAGCTTCATCCTCCCTAACATATTTTTCTCTACCCGGTATGTTTCCTAACTTTTCTTCCAACAATATTCCCCTCTCATTTCTCCTGGCTTCTCCCCACAGTCCGTATCCGAGTCTGTTTGTTCTAGCTTTCACTTTCGCTTTCAACCTTAGAGATTTCTCCCAGCTTCCCCGCCATAGTCCATATCTGAGTCTATGCCTAGGCTTTCGATAGCTTCTTCTGGCACCTTTTCTGTCCGGCTTTTCCCTAGGCTCTTTGCTAGTCTCTTTCTCTGGTATTTTCCCACTTCTTCCCGTTTCTTCCCTCCTAGGTTTCCTATCCGAGTCACGGCACCATTATGTCGCTCCCCCTCTTTGTGGAGGAACGACACTAAACCCTGCCTAGGTTTCCTATCCGAGTCACGGCACCATTATGTCGCTCCCCCTCTTCATGGAGGAACGACACTAAACCCTGCCTAGGCTTCATATCCGAGTCACGGCACCATTATGTCACTCCCTGTCTTCATGGAGGAATGACACAGGACCCTGCGCTGTTCTTTTGTCTGCTCGGCCCTCCCCGGGTTTGCTGCTGGTTCTTCCCGGGTTGGCTACCGTCCCTTCCACTTCCGTGGAAGGGCGGTTCCCCCTAGCCACTTTCCCCACTTCTGCGGGGGAGTGGCACACCGCCGGCCGGCTCTCTCGGGGGCTGCACAGGTGTTCCTTCAGATAGATGTTCCCGGTGCATGTTGTCTCTCTCCTCCTTTATAGTCCTCTTCCACAAATCCCAACTCTGCTACCCACACGCCGAGTACGCTGCTCTCCTCCAATCAGGAGTAGGTCCTACAGTTTATTGGTTGAACTGGAGGCAGCTGTGTAGAAGCTGTTTCTCCCTTCTCAGCGCCATATTGTGGGAGAGCAGATGTATAGAATAAGTCTTAATTCCAGTAACTTAGTCTAGTCTGGGTTGCTCCCCACAACTTCCAATCCAGCTCCCTGCTAATGTGCCTGGGAAAGCAGCAGAAAATAGAACTTGTCCCTAAACCACTACCACCATGTGGGAGACTTGGAAGTAGCTCCTGGCTCGTTCCAGGCTTTGGCTTGTCCCACCCCTAGTCACTGAACTATTTGGGGAGCAAACCAGTGGGTGATTCTCTCTCTCTCTGTAATTTTGCCTTTCAAATACATACATAAATCTTCACAAATAAAATAAAATGCCCCACCTCGTGGTTTTCTGTGGACTGTTGCTCAGCACTGAACACTACTCACATACCAGATAGTTTTAGGTCCATCCATAGCAGTGCCCATACCCAGACTTCTTATTTTAATTGAAATGTGATCCAAATTTCTTGTCCAGTTTTTTCTGAGTTAGGAGCAAAAATATTTAAGACATACCTAGTCAAGTTGGAGTCGCTTTAAATGGGATGTTGTGTTTGTGAAAATATAGTTCATATTAAGTGGCCAGTGTCAGCAGGCTGTACTCATATCTGGGATGAGAACCCTGAGTCAATTGTAACAGCCACTTCATGTCTAAATCTTCCATATAGCTAAGGGCTTTCCAATCAAACATCTATATTCTTAGACACAACACTGGACTTATCAATGGAATTCAATCATCTTGAACTTTTCCAGACCAATCCATTGCCATCTTTCACCCTTTCAGCCTCCCTGTCACTGTTCCAGGAGCAGCACCGCAGAGGGTCTTCATGCTCTGGGGATTTGCCCTGTGCCGTGTCCTGTGCTCAGGCGTACAGCCTTGCTCTTTCCAGCCTGGATATTTCCCCTTGAAACTTTGGCTGACGGACATCACACAGAGGCGTGAGCCATGTCAGGACACAAGCATTGTGCCCCCAGTGGGCATCAGCAGTTTTGCTATGTATTCAGCACTGTCATTTTTTCATGTGAATTTTTCTGAATTTGGGGACTTAAATTACTAAAATATGTAAGAATTTTTTAATTGCCTAAGCTATTTATAACCATTTATTGTTATTATTAGGGCAACACACTTTCCTCAGGGAGACCATTCAATGTGTTAGAAATGATGAAAGAATGGAAAAATAACCCAGAAAGTGATGAGGAAAACACAGCACGTGAGAAGAATAATTGGCCCATTCAAGAAAAATCAAAAAGTTATGAACTCAAAGGAAATGTCCATGATGTCAATGACACTTCAGATGAGGAGGAAGAAAAACAGGTAAGAAGACCCGAAAAACAAATTGGGGAACAGTTGTTTCAGTCACTTGAAACATTTTTTGCAACTCTGTCTTTTTTGTTATTAGTTTGTAACAGCCGACCTGCATTCTGTGGCAAGTAAAGCTCTTTCTGCTTTTAGGCTGCCATTATTCAACAATGTGGCCTACATGTATATTTGAAGATCAGTGATTATCTATAGCAGGAGCTGGCAAACTTTTTCCATCAGGGAATAAACACACGGTTGAGCATACCTAATCCCAAAATCTTAGAACGTCTGGTCCCAAGCATTTCAGATAAAGCATATTCTCCCAAGCATTTCAGATAAAGAATATTCAACCTGTAGTTAATATATTTTAAGCTTTAAAAATATATATTTGTTTATTTGAAAGGCAGAGTGACAGAGAGACGGAGGGAAGGAGGGAGGCCAACATTGTGGTGCAGCAGGTTAAGCCCCCACCTGCAACACTCACATCCCATATGGACTCAAGTACTGGCTGCTCCACTTCAGATCTAGATTCCTGCTAATACTCCTCAGAAGGCAGCAGAAGATCCAAGTGCTTGGGCCTCTGTACCCATGTGGGACACCTGGATGAAGCTCCTGGCTCCTGGCTTTGGCTTGTCCCAGCCCCAGCCATTGTGGCCATTTGGGGAGTGAACCAGTGGATGGAAGATCAATTGCTCTCTCTCTTTTCTTTCCCCCTGTTTCTCTATAACTCTGCCTTTCAAATAAATAAATATTTTTAAGAAAAAATATATACAAGTAGCCAATAAGCATATGAGAAGCTGCTCAACAGCATTCGTCATCAAGAAAATGTCAATTCAGGCGACAATAAAATGTCACGATGTATTTTCTAGAATTGCCAGAAGTAAAGACTGGTATGTCCAAATACTGGCAAGGATATGGAACAACTGGAATTCTCCTGCACTGGTAGCAAGAATGCAAATATAATTTGGCAGTCATTTATCAAACTAAACATTGACTTACCATTTATCCAGGAATCCTAAATTCACAAAAAGATTTAAAGTTCACAAAAATAATTGTAGCATGTGTTCATACCAACTTTATGTATAATAGCTCCAAACTGAAATAATCCAAATGTCCGCTAAATAGGAATGAGTAAACAAATGTGGTATATCCATGCCATGGAATATTGCTTGACAGGAAAAAGTGAGTTACTGACACATGATGGATCCCAAAAACCTATGTTTTAATAACATGAGAATTTACAAATATCTCAATAGAAACTTCTATTAAAAGTGTTAAGCAAAGAAGTCAGATATGCCATTTTTGACTTATGAAGTTTTGGAAAGTCATTTTTTGTCTTAAAAATAATTTGTCTTAAAAATTCAGAACAATCATGACCCAAGATGAGACAAGTAGAGTGGAAATTGTTCTATTTCTGGATTGTGGTTTTGGTTATGCAGATCTATGCTTGTCAAAACTAATCAGACTGTATACTTAAGATCTGAGTATCTTACTGTATGTAAATTTTACCTTAGTTACAAAGAAGAGAAGGATATTTACATGTTTCTCTAATTTGCAACGTAAATTTTATTTTCATTAACTCCCAAGATTGCATATCTTTGTGAGTAACCAATATAAAGAAATCTATATGTTTGTAAGTTGCTTTCTCTTATTTCCTTTTGTTTTCTTTCTATTCTTCCTTCTGAAAACCATAGGAATGTGAGAGAGGGTAGGTTACCATTGCAAGCAAAACTATAGCAGAAAACTTACATCAGAATTTTGTCATTTGGACCTTGTGCAGGTCTATAATTTGAATGTGTGACTCTAGAAGTGGTTGCTATGGTGATAAACCACTTTACTTAAATAGCATGTATTTTACTCGAAATTCAGAGAAATGGTAACAGTTTGCAGTCATCATGCACTGGTGTTAACTCACAGGGATGTGCCTAGAGCTTCCAGGTTTTGCATCCATTAGCACCAGATAAGTTCATCAGGTTCAGGTTATGCCAGTGAATAATGAAATATGTATATTTGGCCCAGTTTTCTTGTTACATATCTTTCCTTGCACACGCGGAGCCCCCTTCTCCACCCTCACCCTGTTCAAGCTGGAGAAATCAGGCCTAGGGCACTGAATTACAGAAAGGTGCAACTGGAGGGAGCCTTGTAAGGTCATCTTTTCTGTCCTTTTGCCTGTGGGTGGTAAGAATGTGTCAAAGGTGAACAACTGGAGTGCTGCCTGGGGCAGCCCCTGGTGTGACCGTCCTGGCTCACAGCAGTGCTCAGAGCTGCCATCTACTCCGTGGTGCTGAAATCCGCTCACTCTGTTGAGTGTGTGTGTGTGTATTTGTATCCTCTTATTTTTTATCTTTCTAGACTGAAGAGCTCTCTTACAAGGAAACCTCCATTCCTTTCTCATATTATTAACCTGTCTGTAAATCCTCTCTGGTCCTTAATATCTGCTCAGGGTGGGTGCATTGTTTCAAGTATGAATTCATCACAATTTTGTATAAAGGTAGAAAAAATTTTTTCTTTGATTTCTCAAATGTCTTCTGATGGCAGCCAGCTTTCCTGACCACCGTGAAATGGCACTTTTGAGCGGCGTCATCAGAGGTCACCTACAAGGATCTTTCGACCCTGTGTGGGACTGACAGGTGGATGACCAGCAGCCTTGGGGTGGTCTTCTAGAATCTTACCCTTTAGCCCAAATATTGAAATTCCTCTTTCATCTTCCTCCTCTCTTGTCCAATCTTACGGGAGCTTCTCACCTTCTGTTTGCCTTTCATGACCTGGAAGATCTCAGAGCCTTGACAATTTCACTCTTCATTTTTCTGTCCTTTATTTACCAAACTGTAAAATCGCATCAGTGACAGCATAGATCCCTGAGGAATCCCACCAGCTATGAGAGAAGAAAAGGAGAAACCCCAAACCTAGGTAATCTATAACTAACAAAAGAAATCCCTGAAAAATTAAGATTTTTTTTTTCACTGTCTTAGAAAAAGTCTGGAAGCTGGAGTTTGCCTTGGCCATTTATATTCCAAGGAGATGAGAGGCTTGGTTCTTTGTGAAGAAAACTCCAGCTCTCCCTGATGGGTGCTGTGGTGGTCGCCTGCATCCGAGTTCTCTTACTATCAGAGAATGGTTTCGATGAGATGTTCAAGAGAGGAGTCTCAGAATCCTTAGAAATCTGCTAGGGGGCCAGCGCCGTGGCTCACTAGGCTAATCCTCCGCCTGTGGCGCCGGCACCCCAGGTTCTAGTCCCAGTAGGAGTGCCGGACTCTGTCCCAGTTGCTCCTCTTCCAGTCCAGCTCTCTGCTGTGAGCCGGGAGGGCAGTGGAGGATGGCCCAAGTGCTTGGGCCCTGCACCCGCATGGGAGACCAGGAGGAAGCACCTGGCTCCTGGCTTCAGATCGGTGCATCGCCGGCCATAGCGGCCATTAGGGGAGTGAACCAACGGAAGGAAGACCTTTCTCTCTGTCTCTCTCTCTCTTACTGTCTGACTCTGCCTGGCCAAAAAAAAAAAAAAAAAAAAAAAAGAAAAGAAAAGAAAGAAAGCTGCTAGGGTTCTGCCTCCTAAACACTGGCATTCTAAACTTGGTGCAACTACAAATGGCAAGGTGTGCACACATGCAGCGTTTTACAGGGTATACCCACATACACAGAAGCATCTAAGCATTTGCAGTCAACACTTTGCCTGAAGGTAATTTTCATTGATGTCACCAGGGAGTGAAGGAACAAATATTACAGTTTGTTTCAGTGCAGTGAATTTTAGGTCATTTTTAGAGATCAATTAAAATATATTTGACTATATTCATATTTTTAAGATTTATTTATTTATTTGAAAGGCAGAGTTATAGAGAGGCAGAGGCAGAGAGAGAGAGAGGCGGGGGGTCTTCCGTCCGCTGTTTCACTCCCAAGATGGTCGCAACAGCCAAAGCTATGCCAATCTGAAGCCAGGGGCCAGGAGCTTCCTCCAGGCCTTTCACTTGGGTGCAGAGGCCCAAGGACTTGGGCCATCTTCTACTGCTTTCCCAGGCCATAGCAGAGAGCTGGATCAGAAGTGGAGTAGCCGGGACTCGAACTGGCGCCCATTTGGGATGCCGGCACTGTAGGCAGTGTCTTTACCCACTATGCCATAGTGCCAGCCTTGACTGTATTAGTTTTAACATATATTAAACATGAAATTGTCAGAAATGGGAAAACAGTCACTTAGGTGTGGGCATTTGACCTGGCATTTAAAGTGCCAGTTAAGACCCTACAACCCATATTAGAGTGCCTGAGTGCAAGTCCCTGCTCTACTCCTGATTCCAGCTTCCTGCTAATGCACACCTTGAGAGGCAGCAGGTGATGGCTGAAGTTATTGGGTTCCTGCCACTCACTTGGCAGAGCTGGGTTGAGTTCCCAGCTCCCAGTTTTAATTTAGCCCAGCCCCTGGCCATTGAGGACAATTGAGGAGTAAACTAGCAGATGGGAGCTCTCTGTCTGCCCCTCCTCTCTCTCTGCCTTTCAAAAAATGTTTATAAATTGAAAAAATACTCTTATAATGCTACTGGTAAGCATATTAATTGGTATAATTGAAGCAGAAGGTAATATGGATATATCTTTTAAAATTCAAAAATACATATACCTTCTGATCTAAAATTCTATTTCCAAAATGTAGATATACTTACATATGTGCAAAATGACACAAGTACAAGACTATTCACAGCAGCGTTATTTGTACAAATGGTAGTAAAAGATTGTAAACAAGCTGGATACCCATTGTGAAGGGATTGGCTGAATAATTATGGTACCTGTCATACCTCTCAACAAGAGAATACTGCACGGTCAGAAAAAAAAAAGAATGAGTACCCTTTCTGTGGATTAACATGGAATGTATTCAAGGCAATCATTAGTTGAAAAAAATCAAGGCATAAAGCATATTTACAGGGGACTCCCATTTATATAAAAATAGGGGGAGGAAATATGTAGATCTGTGTATTAGGTTGAACGACGTGAGATTGCCATTATCACTGTTCTGACCTCTGACTTGCAACCAGTGGAAATGACAGAGGAACCCCAACCAATTCTGTCTGCTTGAAGGTGCATGAGATCTCTCCAGCAGAGAACACTATAAAGGGACAGTTTTGGTTGCCTTTGATGACTACAGAGCTAGCTCGGGGGCAATGAGGGGATTTTGAACATTGTGAATATTAAATCAGGGGATGTACTACCTATTAAGAAACCGAATCACTGAAACTACGAATAAATACTGCGTATGGCGCAAGAATTTCATTGTCTCGTCTTGCAGTGGAGTGAAACAAGCATCATGTTTCTACACTGAAGCAACCAAACATTTTGATTTAGTTTCCTTTTTCCTTCCACTTAGCTAGAATATTGTGAGAATTAGCTCAACTTAGTGTATCCACAAAGAAAGTACCAGATCATGAAGAATCCCTGGAAAGAAGAAAAAATTATGTACATCGCCCATCCTTCCCATTGAGACTGTTTCTGAGTAGTTGTTGCTGGCAGCTGCAACTTCTGAGTGTAGTGGCTGCAAACCATCAACAAGTGGAACAGTAAGAACGCGACCACTGAGCCAGATCTGAACACCAAGCTCTTTAAAACGTGCCTTTCCCTTCCTGCGAGTTGTCGTAGACATGTTAAAAAAACATTTTCTCAGCTACTTGGATCGCTACTCAAACTTCAAGCAGAAATGTCAAGAGAGAAGCCTTCTGTTAGCTTCACCTTTTAACTGCATGTGTATGTAGAGTTAATTAGATTTTATGACTTGAAATTTCCAAGAGTGGTTCCGTGTCTTAGGGAGCACAGCCACTTGCCCCCAGCCAGACACCAGAACATCCATCGTGTTATGTCCTCACCCTTTTGTTGAACATAAGGAGTTTTCAGTGACAGGATAAAGCCACTTTTAATGAATATTAAAGAATTTTAAATATTTTTTACTTCTTGAAAGAATACATGGAGGAACGACAGGCATTTTCTTGGGGAAGAAAACTAGAAAATGGAGCTTTTTACTTTCAAAATTTATACAGATTAGTTTTTTACAGTACAAAATGCTTTTTAAGTTTACCCACTCAAAAATTAGCATACACTGTTATAAAGTCAGCCATGAGGGGTGTTCTGAAGAGGTACTCATTTAAGGGCTGTGTGCAATAAACAAACTTCAGGTCAGTTTTCTCTTTTCTGAAGTACAGGTACCAAAAAGTGTAAAGGACCCAGCGTTGCTATGTGCCCTGGGAAGTCGCTTACTCAGTGGGCAACAAAGCACCTGTGTGTAACGAAGCCTGGTTATGGCAACACAAGAGCCCTAATGGCCAAAGAAACACCAGACTCACTTCTTTCGCAGTACCTGTAATCTTTTCACATTCTTTGAACATTGTTCGCTGATTGTTTGTCCCAGCGTCGTGTGACCTCCGGCCACCAGAGCGTTGATCTCTGGGCACTTTCCCAGCCCTTCAGCGGAGGAGCTTGCTCTCTGTCCCCCGGCCTCGGCCCTGTCCTGCTTTGGAGGCCTCCAGAAGCGTTCTGCGCTCCTTGGGAACACTGTAGTGAGCTTCACTGACTGAAGGGACCGCTTTTCAAATGGGCCTGAGCTCAACATGGACGGACTCTGCCTCCTGCGTGACAGCACCATTCAAAACCGCTTCCTCCTCTGCTGTGGAGTGAGGTGACCTGAGGACTCACAGTTGCCTGCTAAAACCCTTTCTGCTTATTCTCTGCATCAAAGCTCACACAAGACTTTATTTTTTTTAAAAAAATTATTTTATTTATTTGAAAAGCAGATAGTGAGGGAGAGACAGAGAGAGATGATCCATCTGCTGGTTCACTCCTCAGAAAGCTGCAGTGGCTGGGGCTGGGCCAGGCCAAAGACGGGAGCCTGACCTCCATCTGGCTCTCCCACGTGGGTGCAGGGGCCCAAGCACTTGGGCCCTCTTCCACTGCTTTCTAAGGTCATCATCAGGGAGCTGGGTGGGAGGTAGGTCTGGGATGCCGGCATTGCTGGCGCCGGCTCACGCCTCTATGCCACAACACTGATGGAGCTCACAAGATACTTTCATGGCCACCCTCTCAGTGGTGTGACTGGGTAGGAGGTGGTCCTGGAGTTCATGCGGGAGTCATGGTGAGAATGAGAGAGTGGCCCAGGCGCAGCAACTTTCTACGCAGGTTAGAAGCATCAGGATGTGCTAGCGAAGGTGTCCACACAAATGCCGGGGCTTCCTGAACCCTGGGAAGTGGAGTGAGCTGTCCCACAGTGTGTCCATGTGGGCTTCCTGCAGCAGACGTCATTGGCTCTGCCTTTGCCTGGTGGAGCTATTGAAACTGAGCCTGTGCAGTTTGCTCCACACCGAGAGCTAAACAAGGCAGTTTGCCTGAAGGTGCTAAGGGAGCTGCTGCTGGCACCTGATAATCTTCCAGTGTGACTGGGTTACAGCTGGAGGTAGAGGGCGCCGCACGACGCCTGCAGAGTCCTGGGCAGCGCTGCAGTGCCTAGCTTTGATTGCTGTGATTGCTTTGTGTCTGCGAAGTAATGCAGGCCTCTTGTTTTCTTTTTAGCCCACTGCTTCTGCAAAGGAGTCTCCTTCAACCAGTAAGAAGGCAAATACAGACAGCGCGGACACGTGCTGTTCAACTTCCACGTCTGGCAAGCTCCTCCCCGCGGATCCCAAGGCTGAACTGGAGAAAAGCCCTGTGACTTCAGGCCAAGGGACCACAACCAAAGTCACCGCTAAATCCACTGCCCTGGTGGCTAAAACCAAAAAGAAACTGTAAGGCTCCCTCCGCTGCTGAACGGTGCAGAAACAGAACAGAAACCGCCCTCTCTAGTGCCACCACGAGGGGTAGGAGGGAACCAGGACAGCGCTCTCCTGAGCTTGTAGCCTCGGAGCTCCGCGGAGTCCTGCCACGCGCGTGTATGTGCCCACTTAAAATCCAAGCTGGTTCTCTCCGGAGCAGCGGGAACTGCTGCGCGCGGTGTTAAAGGAACAGCCAGCAGCAGGCCAGACGGTGGCTGCAGCCGGCGTCAGCTTGGTGAATGCCAACGTTGCTGGGGGGTGGGGGACGCCCTCCGTGCAAGGCCGTGGGCACACTTGCTCGGTTTGACTTCAGATTCTTATATTTAGGCACAGTTATTTATAGGGGGAAACATGAGGCCCAATATGGTAATGGAGGTTCCCAGTAGTTCTGTGCACTTTGCACTATGAGACTTAGAAAATGACTAATAAACTTGCCAGAGGGCTTCAGGCATTCCTGTGTGTTCTTGTGATTTCAGGTTGCTGTGGGTGGTTTCAAACAACTTATTTTAAATGTAGAAAAATAGGAGATTTTATATCTGATTACTGTTAACTTGCTGCTAAATTTCAAATGTGTTGATAGAATTCATAAAAACAGAGACATTACTCACGCACGTTAATTTTTACGCTAACAGGAGAGGACTGTAATCAGGTCCCCTAGGCAGTTCTACAAATTATTGGCTCTGCCCGCTGCTGTGGTGGTCAGAGCACGTCTCTGGGAAGGGCCACGAGGCTGGGTGCAGCGAGGAACACGACATTCCTCTTGGAACTGTAGGTGTCGTCGCTCCGCCTGGGTAAAGAACTTTGTCATTTGGGGTCAAGCTGGCATGCTTCCCCTGACTTCCCAGCAGGTCCAGAGGAAACAGCTGGCATTTGCTTGTACCTTTATAAAGAGGTAGCTCAGCTTCCTTCCAAGCCCCTCCCCTGGGATTGTCAGGGAGGCCTGCAGAGCCACCTGCACGCGAATCCACTGGGCGGCCGCAGGTAGCACGCGTCCTTCCCGCGGCTGATTGCCAAGGCCCCGTCTAGGCGGCGCTGGTGAGTAGAGAAGACTGAGGAGTGCTTCCGCCAGTGTCGCCTCGCGTCCTCGTCGTGCGGCTCTTGGGAGAGCCTGCGGGGCAAAGCAAACCTGGTGTGAGCTTGTCTGGGTCTGGCTTTCAAACTGGAGCTGACGGAGCTCCTTCCACATCTTTCTCCCTTCCCGGTTACCTCCAGCCCTGTCGGGAGCCTGTGGGCCGTCTGCTGAGCCGCACGCGTTCTCAGGGCGCAGCGAGCCAGTCTCTGAGGGGCGCCTTCTGCTCAGCTGCGGGGAACCCCGGCCTCGTTAGCGGAGTGCGCATGCCCACCCACCCCCGTGGAGCTCGCGGAGGCAGAGGCGCCAGAGGGGCCCTGTGGCCCCTGGCAGGTTGGAGTGGGCAGAGGGCTTGGGGCTGGTCTCTTTACAGGAAGGCCTGAGATGGTGGCCCCGATTCTGCCCACTCCCAGGGCCTGGAAGTGCAGTTTTCCCCATATTCACATGCTTTTACATGTCAGCTGCATAGTCTTTGGGATTAGAGAATTCTGTTGTTAAATTGAGTACTACTGGATTGAATAGCATTGTGATATAGCGGGTAAAGCCACTGCCTGCGATGCCAGCATCCCATATGGTTGCTGGTTCAAGTCCCGGCTGCTCCACTTCCTATCCAACTCTCTGTTATGGCCTGGGAAAAACAGTGGAAGATGGCCCAAGTACCTGGGCCCCTACTATCCACGTGGGAGACCTGGAGGAAGCTCCCAGCTCCTAGTTTTGGCCTGGCCCAGCACTGGCTATTGCAGCCATCTGGGGAATGTACCAGCAGATGGAAGGCCTCTCTCTCTCTGACTTTCAAATAAATAAATAGATCTTTAAATTGAGTACTGTCCACATTTCCCTTGGCCCTCAATTAGTGACTGCTCAGTAAGCTTGAGCAGAGGTCTTGAACTCACCACCGTCTAAAGGTGAAGTCATTTTGTGACATTCACGTATGCCTGCCCCTTTTCCCACCACACACAAGGCCGGGCCACCCATCCTGCCCTCCATTCTGTTACTTGCATAGAATCATCCCGGTACATTTGTAGCTCACTGTTTCTGGACAGAACGACAGAACGTCTGTATTATTTTACTTGCTATTTATTTGTGTGGAGCACAGCTGGGCCAGATCATAGCTGAGCTGCGCTCTCTGCTGATAGACCTCTTTGCTGGTGGGGAAATGGGGCCTTGCCCCCTCCATTTGCTTTCAGGACTGTGAAGAAGTAGCCCTTCCATTTCAGTTGGCTCTCTGTGCCCAGGGGCCACCGCCAAGGCGTCAGCTGCCACCAGCCTGGTACCCCCATGTACCCCCAGCCTGGGGAGCTGGCCCGGCTGTCACTCAGGGACATCCTCTGTCCAGGCGAGTACAAAGCTGGTGTTATTCCAAGGAAGACAAACACTGAATGACAGGTAAGTGAGGGCAGGAGGAAAATGATTAAAGGAAGAAGTGGAGACCTGGAGCATGGGACAAGCTCAGCTGATTAGAAGATGGTGTCAGAGAAGCACTTAAGTCAGAGAGGAAACAAAAGTGGGTTGAGGGCGGGGGGAGGCAGAATGAAAACCAAATATGCTGGTAAAGGACACTGATGCCGACCTGGGTTCTGCCACACCTGGGAGCAGGAGTCAGCGGAGGGAAGCACCGCCCATGGCATAGTTGCTCCCGGCCAGTCGGAGGGAAGATTAGCCCTGCTGCACGGGCTGCACACAAGCAAACCCAGATAAAGACACAGGCCAGAGGAGCAGAGACCTGGGGAAGTGCACGCTGAGGGAGGCTGCGATTTAAGCATTGGCCGCAGAGCAGCCCTCACATCCTGAGCAGGTGTTGGGTTGAGAGGGAGGCTAGAAATCCAAACATTCCGTGCTTATCGCTGAAACGCTTTGTTTAAGTCATTCTGTTTGACTCCAAAATGTACCTTCCAGGTTAGACAGATCAAAAACAGCCAGTCCTGAAAACGAAGCTTTTTAAATTGCAGCCCTGCTGTTGGCACGGAGGACGAAGGCTTTGTTCAGACGTGCGTCCCCCGCCGCGAGCCGAGCTCCGACCCTGGCCCGGGAAGCTGTGTTCTCTGATGGCTGCACTGGACTGCAGGCCGAGAAGAAACGACCCTGGGCCGCACATTGCCCAGCGGCCTCCCCAGGTCCACGCCGCCGCCTCTGCGCTCTCCGCCCGGATAGGCTGGGCTCAAGGGTCTGGTTAGCAGGCTCCTGCGGCCCTAGGTTGCTGGGGATTCTGACTGTGGAGACAGCAGCAAGGGCAGAGGGGCGGAGAGGGAGGTGCAGATGGTGGCTCGCTCTGGGATCCCGCACTGGACTCCTGGGAGCTCACCGTGTTCTTCTGTGGCCATGGCCCCTCCTGCCAGCCCTTGACGCCAGGTGCCCAGGCCCTTCAGGCCAGCGGCAGGGGCTACTGTCCTGGGAACTGTTTCTTCCTCTGGGGTTTCCCTATTGCCTCTCGGGGCCTTCATGAAGTCCCCTGGCCGGACTCCTGACACCAGACCCAAGCTAGCGCACACCCTCTCATCAGTCCCGTATCATTCTCCACCCAGGGCAGTTTCATCTCTGGCTGCCAGCCACCTCCTTGGTCAGAGTCAGGTGGAGAGTGAAACACCTAAAGGACTCCCAGGAGACGCTGATGAAGTGGTGGTCCCCAGGGGTGGAGGGGTGGCAGCACCTGGCCCTGGGCTTGATTCTGAGGCCAAGCAAGGAAAATCCAGCACTGCCGCCCGAGTCTGGAATTGTCTGGACTCAGGAGGTTTGCTGCTAGTTCCTGAATTCCAGCCTTGGCGTTGGGAGGCTAAAAAAAAAAGCAACACTTGACTTGACTTGGAACAGCCAGGAGACCTCCAGCCTGGGAGGGAGCTGTCCCCTGCTGGCCCCCAGCTGTCGACAGCCTCCCCACCCCTGGGCACAGCTTCCAGGGGAACCCATGGAGCCACCTGAAGACCAGACGCCTCCCTGGGCCTCGGTTGGCTTCATCTCCGTGAGCACTGAAATCACTTTACAAAAGCATTTGAAAGTACAAATTTCACTATTCAAAGGCCTCACGTAGTTTCGCTTTACTCTTCAGGATCCTGTGCTTTTCTGAGGGAGCTGGCTTAGAACTAATTTTGATTTCTGTCGGGTGCATTGTTAGCACTCCGTTCCCATTGGCCAGCCCGCTTCCTTTGCCTTTGTTCTTCAAAGGCCGGCGGTGGTCAGCGCTGCCATGCGTGCTGTGGCCGCCTTCCTCAGTGGCTGCTCCGCTCAGCTCGGCTCTGTTTGGGCGTCGTGGGTTCTCCACCTCCACGGTCCCCTCCAGTATCTGGAGCAGCCCTCAGCAGGAGGGCTGGGGGTTCCCACGGCTGCCCCACTGGCTTCACTTCAGGCACCAACGTGCACTTGACACTGGGACCCACACAAGATCCCCAGGGCCACTGCAGGGTCACCACAGGAGTCTTAGAGAGTCCCCTTCCCCGTTGCCCTGTGCCCTCCCAGACCCCTTAGCCAGATCTCGGGAAGACCTCAGGGGAACCCCTCTCCAAAACGTGCCTGGCTCCTGGCCTGGCCCATGTGCACGGAGCCCCTCCTCCTCCTGGAATCTGCAGCGGCTTTGGTCCAGGGAGACAGAGGGCACACGGGTCTCCCTGCCCGTGGGGATTGAAACCCCATCGTTGACTCTGCAGGCAGGAGCCTGAACCCAAGGTATTATTAGGGAAGACTCCTCCTCAGCACCGAAATGTATCTGTCCCCACAAACAGTCGCAGGGTCCCAGGAGGCAGCATGTTTTAGACACGCAGGTGGAGCAAAGGATGGAGAACCACTGACAACCCTCCCTGGCCCCAGGGGGAGACACCCTGTGTGGACGTGCTGGTTCGAGCACTGGTTGACACTGAGTCGTCGTAGAGGCCTGTATTCGCAGAGCTGTATTCGCGGAGGGATCTCTGTTGACCAGAGCCCCTCTTCAGAACCACGGTGTGGTGGCCACGCGGCGGCATCTGCAGAGCGCTCACCTGGCCCCGTGCTAGCTCTCTCCACACGCTGGTTCTTTTCAGCCTTCCAGCCACCTGTGAAGTTGAGGCTATGATTGCATCTCCAGAGCAGTAAGTTGAGGTCCAGAGAGATGGAGAAATTTGTCTGGGGTAACACAGCGAGGAAGTAGCGGGTGCTGGCTTTGAACCCAGCTCCCCCCACCCGCACCCGGGCTCCAGTGTGTGGAACCTCTGAGGGCGTTTGCGGTCGGCTTCCTCGCCGGTTACCCTGAGACTGCGTGGGGCTGGTCCTACAGTGACAAGGCCGGCTGGTTCCTGATCACCTCTCTCCCAGCAACAGGCCGGAGCGGCAACGTTGGCAGGTGTGGGGCTTGGGGTTTCAGAAGGGAACAGGCTTGATTTCGCGTGTGGACAAATTTGAGTGAGACATAAACTGCATCCTGCAGGACCTGGCGTGGTAAAACCAACATCCTCAGCACCGGCGCCGGCCTTGCCTAGACCACGTGACTGTGGCCAGAGAGAGAAAAGATGCCCTCGGCTCTGTGGGTGTCGGCACAACCACCCCGAGGGTGGACGGAGCCCAGAGCAGAGCCTTGTCGTTGTCACAGGGCGCGCCCTGCTGTCCAGGAACCTTGGAGGAAAAGGCTTCCAGTCGCACGCTCCCCCGGCCACTCAGATGGGTGCGTTCTGACAAGAGCTGTCTCTTTCAGAGCAGTTCCCTGATCCTAGCATACCCTTTTCCTCATCAGTACCGAACCTCGTCATTCGGCCACTTACGTCTCTAACGGACTTCCTGCTCACCAATGTTTACAGCGGCCCCTGACCTGCAGCCACGCCGTGCAGCCCACACCACGTGAAATCTCAGCCAGGACGCCCTCGTGGAAGTGCATTCTGACTGCTTCGGTGGGGACAGCCCGGCCCCTGCCGATTCCAGCACCTACACCTGTGGCCCCGGCAAGAAGGGTGCAGCGTTGCACAAGTCATGTGCAAAAGCAGAATGGGGCTGGGGGTCTCAGTTGTTCATTCCAGCAGGAGGTTCGGCCATCTGCCGTGTGCCGGACACGCATAGGTGCAGAACACAGACGGGTGAGCAGGGTGGTCCCGCTCATCGCCCTTGACGAGCCTGTAATCTTGTAGGCTCCCCAGAGTGATGGTGGCGCTGCCTGCTGGGGACACCCGCGGTAGGGGCTGGCAGTGGGTTCAGGAGTTCAGCCCTTGAAGTGGGGGCAGCTGCTGGAGGGGGACTCAGAGGCTGGAGTGGGCCAGGGTGAATGGAGAGAGGCACAGCGAGGCGGGTGGCGGTGCTGTGTGGAGGGAGATTGGGGCAGGGGCTCCAGGATGCCAACAGGACTCAGAACCCAGGGCACTCCAGGACCGGGCAGCGACTGTGCTTTGGCAAGAACAAGGATGGTGCCAGCGCCGCGGTTCAATAGGCTAATCCTCCGCCTTGCAGCGCCGGCACACCGGGTTCTAGTCCCGGTCGGGGCACCGGATTCTGTCCCGGTTGCCCCTCTTCCAGGCCAGCTCTCTGCTGTGGCCAGGGAGTGCAGTGGAGGATGGCCCAAGTGCTTGGGCCCTGCACCCCATGGGAGACCAGGAGAAATACCTGGCTCCTGCCATCGGATCAGCACGGTGCACCGGCCACAGTGCGCCGGCTGCAGTGGCCATTGGAGGGTGAACCAACAGTAAAGGAAGACCTTTCTCTCTGTCTCTCTCTCTCACTGTCTTCTCTGCCTGTCAAAAAAAGAAAAAAAAAAAAAACCACAAGGATGACAGTGGAGTGGAGTGACATGCAGTGCCATTCGGAGACACACCCTGGGAGTTGTGGCCAACCCCCCCCCACCACAGCTGATGGATGGAACCTGAGTACTGACGGAAGCAACCCTCCATAAGGCCCTAGCCCCCCAGCAGCACTGAATGAGACCGGAGGGGACCAGTACCTTCCTGAAACCCCGATGTGCAGAGCCATGGCTTGTCTGCATGGCTCCTCCTGCCCCCTACCCCAGCAGCGGCCCCCTGCGGTGAAGTCACCCACCTCCAGGGCTGTTCTTGGGGCTGGGGGTGGACTGCGCCTTCTCCAGTCTGCACGTCCCCAATTTTCTTGGACTGCTTCGCAGGTGACAAGTTCTAGGCCCTTCATTCTAGTCTGTCTGCTCGCTGCGAGTGTGGCCTGTCATCCACAGGCCCCTGGGCACCAGGTGCCTGCCCCCGCGGCCCCCTGTGTTCCTGTTAGCCAGGAGGACTCATGGGCAACATGGCCCGAGTTTCCCAGCCAGTGTCCTTGAGGCGCACACCCATGAGCGCTAAGGAGTACTTTGGGGTGAGGCGCATGTGGGAGCGCCAGAGAGGGTCTCGCCGTGCCGGCTCAGATCTGAGTCACAGAGCCCTCAGATTACCTAAGAAGGCAGACTCATTCTTCCTCCATGTCTGTCTTGCTAATTGTCCACTGAGATATATGGAAAGGGAAGAAGGGACAGACCGAGTTACAGGCCTGCCTGCCAGGGAGTGCATTAGCAGCTTAGCTATGCTGCAGCACAGTGGGAGACAGAACTTTGGCAACCTTGGCTGGACCTGTCCTGGACCTCCCCCCATCCCCAACAGGACAAGCACGCGGCGCCATCTGTGTCTGTGTGACCTGGATGTCCCCAGGCCTGCCTGCCCACAGGCAGCAGGAGGCACGTGCGTGCCGGAATTGAATGCTCTGAGGCTTGCTCCCGTGGCACTAACAGAAACCCGAGTCCCTCTCCTGGGACAGCCTGAGCTCTCCCCAGACACGAATTCCCAGGCGCACTCACCAGCGTCCCTGTGCACCTGCGGCTCTTTGAGCAGAGGTTCAGATGCGACCCCCGAGCCTTTGTCACTTCCAGTGTCCTTGCCCTGTGCTGTTGCCTCCAGGGCTTCTGCCTTGCCAGCTACAGTTCGTCTTCTGGCAGCCAGGGGCTGTGGCATTGCTGCCCAGCAGGGTGCCCTGTGTCTGCAGTGCTGGGAGCCAGGCCCAGACCGCCGGTGTCCACACCAACTTGGCAAGGGGGGGGTCTCTCGTGGGAGTTGGGCTAGTGGAGGGGACCGGCTGTGAGCGGTAAGAGAGGTGCAGGGTGTGGGGGCGCTGGAGTATTGGGGAGAGGTGTTGTGAGGGCAGAGGGTGGAAGAAGGCCCCACAGAGACCTCCCATGCCTTCCTGGGTGGGCTCTGCTTCCTCTCTGGGCCCCAGAGGAAAGGTATTTGCAAGCTCTTTCCAAATTCCAGGGGGCATCGTGGGAAGAGCCGGTCAGCTATGGGCAATGGCTCGGGGCATACTCGAATCTGAAGCTTTCGGGGGACAGCATCTTTCAAAGCCCAGAGCCCACAGAAGAAATAATAAAAGGCGCCTTCCAGCAGGCAGAGTGAGGTCCAACCCCTCCCTGTCCAGCACGGTCCAAAGAGAGGGGAGCTGGGACAGCCCCGTGCCCAGCAGACAAGAAACCAGGCGGGCTGTTGGCCGCATGGGGGTAGGGGTGCTGGGGGCCCGGTCTTCCCTTGGGACTTCGTGTTCTGGATCTCTCAGTGGGGCTAGGACAGACACGGGCTCCTTGGCTGAGTCACCAGCAGTGCCTCTGTTCCCCACGGGCCAGCAGCACCCTAACCCTGGGCCCTGCAGGAGACTCGCTGGCCTGAACTCCTTGCAAGGCACTGTGTCTCCCGTGCAGAGGTCCCCCTCACTGCCTCTCGGGCTGAACATTTAAGGTGAGCCGTGTCTTAATGACCGGTTTCGGGAGGATGTGTTAGGGGCCAAGGTTGGGGGGTGGGGTTGTAGGCAGTGGGGAAGCAACATGGGCCCCTGGGCTCTGGGAGTGTGCACGGCTCATCCTTGCTTAGCAAGGACGCCAGCTCTAGCTCCGGCTGTCCTCTGGCTCTGACAATGGCTGAAGGAAGTGGAGGATTTTAGAAGGCATAAGGGGTCACAGTCAGGCTACCGATTCTGATGAAGGAACTGACTTCAGCAGGCCAGGGGACACCGAGGAGAGACCGGGTACTAGGAAGACAGCTTCACACGTGCTGCAGCCCAGCTGGGTGGCCACAGCCAGGGAGCCTGCCTTGCCCCGGGCAGACTGCTGGGAGCTCCAAGTTCCAGGCTGCACCAGGCACAGCAGGAGTCAGCACGAGGCGCCCAGGAGCGGTGATCTCACTTATTTAAGAGAAAGGTGGAATCAGAGCCTGCCGGCTGGGCCCGACCGCACATACTTCTCCACTGGCCGAGAGATCAGAGCTGATATGAGAAAGTCCACAGGGCAGGTGGGAGGGAGGAGGGCCCGAGAGCCAGGCTCCACCTCCAGAGAAGAGTCTCTGTGGCACCCCCCACCCACGAGGCCAGTGTGAGCATGTGCATGTGCCACGCCCCACTTTCTCGCCACAGGGGTTGACTCTGCTCGCACACACGACATGAGCTTACACACCCAGATTCTCACGCTCACTCCCGCCCTGTCCTGCCCAGGACCCACCACAAGCCCTGCTCCCAGGAGCCCCGCCCCTGCCTGGGCTGGAACCACAGCTCTAGATCAGGCCACTTTGGAACTGTCCATGAGCCGGCGCCGCGGCTCAGTAGGCTAATCCTCCGCCTGCGGCGCCGGCACACCGGGTTCTAGTCCCGGTCGGGGTGCTGGATTCTGTCCCGGTTGCCCCTCTTCCAGGCCAGCTCTCTGCTGTGGCCAGGGAGTGCAGTGGAGGATGGCCCAAGTGCTTAGGCCCTGCACCCCATGGGAGACCAGGAGAAGTACCTGGCTCCTGCCATTGGATCAGCGTCGTGCGCCGGCCGCAGCGCACCAGCCGTGGCGGCCATTAGAGGGTGAACCAATGGCAAAAGGAAGACCTTTCTCTCTCTCTCTCTCTCTCTCTCTCTCTCTCTCTCTCTCACTGTCCACTCTGCCTGTCAAAAAATTAAAAAAAATAAAAAATAAAAACCCTACTAGGAACTGTCCATGAGTTAGTGGCTTGGGAGCAGAGGAGGGAGGGAGGAAAGGAGACACGGGAGTGCCTTCATCCTGCTGGAGGCCCAGGGACTTCTCCAAGCCGAATTTCCCATCTCTACTGCATAGGAGGACCCCTGGGCCCACTGATGTGCTTGCATTCCCCAGAGTTTGCAAATAAGTAAGTTGCAGACGACTCGCTGCTGGCAGCGTGTGTGAACTACGTGCGTCCTATTAAGAGATGGAAGCTTAAACGTGGTTAAAGCAATTCTCTGTGGGTGTGGAAATCATCCACCAGCTCTATCATTTTCACCTATCATTTTCACCTTGATGGGGCAGTGCTAGTTAGTCAAGCGACACGGAGGCCAGGTGCATGTCAGCGTGCTGTACGGGAGTGCCGAGCGATGGCTGCCGCACAGCTCGCTGTGGTTCTAACCCTCAGTGCTGGGGCTAGACGCTGGAGTCTGGGCCACTTCGCAGGGCATCTTGGTCCGAGGCCCAGGTCGGGCTTTCTGGAGAGAGAGTCTAACCCCTTACAATGAGCTGGGTGTTCGGAGAACCTGACCTGAGCCCTTGCAGCAGGGCGGGATTCCAGCTACAGGGGGCGTCAGAAGGTTCATGGAAACTGGAACTAAAAGAAGGGTTTTTTTGGTGCAAAAAATTGTGAAATCTATGGCTGATTTTTTCACAATGTGTATTTCCCACGGGCTGTTGGAAGACCCCTCCTGTTGGAAAAGACTTCCTGCTCCGGAGAAAGCTTCCTCCGCCCTCCCCCTACTGGTTTCCTAGGACAGTCACCCACCACAGACTCAGTGGCTTCAAACCACAGCCCAGGAGACCGGAAGTGCTGATCAAAGTCTCCGTGGAGGCTTCAGGCAGGATTCTTCCTTCTCACTCCAGCCTCTGGGCGCCCCCCCCCGGGGGGGGGGCCTAGCTTGTGGCGGCATCACCCCAGCTTCTGCGTTGGTCTTGCAGTGGCCTCCCCTGCGTGTCCCTGTGTCCTCTCTTCTTCTTGTGACCTCCGGTCGTTGGAGACGAGGCCCACCCTAAACCCAGGATGATTTTCTCTCTAGATCCCTAACTAATTACACCTGCAAAGACCATTGCCTCATAAGGTCACATTCTGAGGCTCCCAAGTGCATCTGAATTTTGGGGGGACACTGTTCGACCAACTGCCCTCTCCCACAGACCCTGCCCTGTCCCAGGCCCCCACTGAATCCCCTGCTTCCCCAGCTCTCAGCCCCCTCAGGATCCGTCAGTATCAGCTGTGCTGCCTGCTCCTCCCTGGCTGTCTCCACCCCTCGTTGCCCTTCCTGGTTTCCAAGCCCAGTGCTGTCTGCTCATAGCACCCTGGGCCATCCAGTCTGTCACAGTCTCTCAAAACATGGCCCTTGACCCTGAGCCCAGGACCCAAGCCTCCTGTCCCTGCCCGTGGCTGAGCACAGTGCTCCCCACAAAGCACCTGGCCTGTGAGTGTGGGAGCCCCTCCCCTGGCCGGGAGCCCTGGACTCTCTGCAGCCCACTGTTTGTCCCGTGAGAACCCCACTTCCCCTATCTTCAGTCTTGCAGGTGATGTTTTATCCTAAATTCAGGCTGTTGCTGTTGCTACTGTGAGAGCCCATCATGGGGGGCTGAACCCAGGGCTCTGGCCTCAGGAATGGAGGATTTGGGGCCCAGGTTGCCTGAAGGCCCTGCTTGGGGAGGGCACCTGGGAGCTGTTGGAAACCTCAGCTCTGGAGGCCTTGGGCTCCAGCAGGCTTTCCTGCTCTCCCTCAACGCTGCCCCAGTCGTCCCCAAGCAGCTGCACCACCAGGTGCCCCGCAGGCTTGGGAGGGGCCTCTTACCGCCTCCCTTGGCTTCAGCTGCCGCTGCTGTTCTTAAAGCCGAAGGGCCTGAGTGAGAAACTCCCTCTCTTTGGCTCCCTGCCAGGGCTCTGCGTGCTCCTGGAAGAAAACAGGGACCCAGAGTGACGGAGCCCTTAGTGCGAAGTTGGCTGTGCCGCTCCCCACCCGGCCCCTTGCTAAAAGCCCCAGCATCTCAGGCCTCAACAACGACTGGGCCTTGAGAGCAAGGAAGGGCAGCCCTGGCCCAAACCCTCCCCCATGCAGCGGCTTCTGGGGCCTTGCTGGGGCCTGGTCTCTCACCCATGGCTTATGGACTGTGGTTTAACTTTGCTTCACTCCCCAACTCATGGGGACATTTCATCCCCAAATCTAAGCTAATGGTATAGGGAGGGTGGAGACTTGATGGGTCTCAGAAGTGGGTCTAGTGGGAGGTCCTTAGGTTGCTGGGGGCGTGTCCTTGGAAGATCGTCCTGGGGGGGGAGGTGCTTGTAAAGCCTGAACGGGGCCCAGCTGCCCCTCTGCTCCCTGGCTGGCGAGTGACCCTTCTCCCTCCTCACAGGCTCCACCACTGCCATCCTCCAGCCTCACCAGGCATACACCCAACCAGCCGGGCCACAACCTTGGACTGGGAACCTCCAAAACCTGAGCCAGAGTGAACCTCCTTCCTTCATGGGTAGCCTGCGTTAGTGGCGGTGATGAGAAGCTGACCGATAGGGAGTCCGGTGCCCAGGAGTGGGGTTGTTGCTGTGACTGCACCTGACGACGTGGAGGAGCAGTTGGGATTGCTTTAGCAGAAAAGGTTGGAGGTTCGGGGGAGCCGGCTAGGTGCTATAGCAGTGACCTGGGCCGTCCTAGTGAGGCTCAGAAGACCAGGATGCCGCCGGGAGCCAGGGCCACGCTGATGAGGGCCCAGGTGGAAATGAGGCGTCCACTGGGGACTGCACCCCAGGCCGCCCTTTTTACCCCGTGGCAAGGAACCTGGCTGTGCTGCGTCCCTGTCCTGAGACTGTGGGAGGCTGAACTTAGAGCTCACACATGGGTTTGTATGGAAGAGGAGATTTTGAGGCAGCAAAGTGTCCAGGCTGCAGTGTGGGCATGACCAGCAGCTGTGAGCAAGTTTTATAGTGAGAATCGGGAGCAAAAAGGAGCAGGGCAGAAAGATCAGCAGATTTCTCAGCCTGGCCAGAGAAGGAGCAAAGAGAAAACTTGCTTGGGAATGGAAAGTGCGGTAGAAAAATTGCTTGCTAAAAAGATGAGCATTGGTAAAAGGAGCCACGCAAACCATGGGACAAAGACCCTGAGGTGTTTCCGAGATGTCCATGGTTGTCCCTCCCATCACGGCCCAGAGACCTGGGAAGACAGAACTGTTCCGTGACACCCAGGGCGTTCCAGCGAGCTCTCTGCATTCAGCTTGTGGAGCGCCCATAGCTCCAGAGAGCGCAGGCGCGGCTCGTGCTGGGGGGGGGGGGGGACCTTGGCGTCGCCCAGGTGATGCTGGCTTGCAGGCCTGCTGAGAGCAAGAGCTGTGGGGCATGGCGGCTTCCACCGAGTTTCCGAGGAAAGCCTGGGAGGCCGGGCAGAGCCTGTGCTGCGGGGCCAGAGCCGCTGGCGGGGCGATGTCTGGTGAAGCTGCAGTGGGGACCCCAGACAGGTAGAGGCACCAGGAATGGGAGACACCTGCTGGGGGAAGCTGCAAGCCCTGTGCCAGGTGCGCCTAGGAAAGTCCCTGACATGCATACAGCCTCAGAGAGCAGCCAGGTGGGCAAGGCCTACAGAGGCTCGGGGTCTCTGTGTGGATTGCACAGGAAGAACTGGGGACGGGGCTGGGGACCGGCAGAGACCTATAGCAGGGACAGAGCTACTGTACAGGGTCTGCCCACGCCAAGGACAATGCCAAGTGGAAAGGTGGGATCAGAACTGCCCCTGAGAGTCCCCACCAGAGCGATGCCTGGTGGAGCTGCAGAGACAAAGCCACCACCTGTGGGAACCGAAGCCTGGGTTGCTGCCACCAGCAGAGCCCCAGGGGTGGGCGGGGCTTCCCCACCAGTGGGCCAGGCTGCTGGAGTGGGCACTTTAGGACTTCATGTTTGCTCTGCTGCTTCTGGGCTTGCTTTGGCCTGGTCCCTGCTTTCTGTTTCCCTATGCATTCCTCTTGTACACCCCGTGTCTGTCTCGCCATTGTGTCTTGGGAATCTGAAACTTGGATGTTTGTGGGCCCACAGCTGAAGGAGTTTGCCTTGATTCTTGGAGGAGACTCTGAATTGGTGTTGAACGGAGCTGAGACTTTGGGCTGCAGTGATTGCATGTTGTATGTGACAAGGACAAGAGGCTCAGGAGCCAGGGGCCGAATGCTACGGTCAGCTATGGTCAGCAGGATTCGGTTTCCCAACCCATGCAGACATTTATCCCCCAAAGTCAACAGCTGGTGGTACTGCGAGGGTGGAGACCTGATCCAATGACTGTGCCCAGGAGGTGGGCTTGATGGCAGGTTGCTGGGAGCGCACCCTGGGAAGGGGATTTTGTGGCAGTGTTGGCTGTCAAGTGTCTCTGCTTCTTGACTCGCCGTGTCATTGTTCCTTGGCCATTGCCAGCCTCTGGCCTGGTCCTCTTCCCTTCCCCCACCCCCACTCTGCCCACAAATAATCTTCTTTCCACGCATAGCAAGAAGAGCTTCACCAGGAAGGCTTCCCTCAGCTTCCTCACCCCCTGGGAGCTCCTCTCTGTGGCCCCCTTGTAGGGATAAAAATCCCATCTGCCCCCGGGGTGCCCAGAGCCTGACACACACCCCTACTGGACCTTCTGATTATAAACAGAATAAACACTCAGCCACTACAGCAAAGTGTCGGGCAGGAAGTTATCACCTGGGACTGGACTACTAACTTTATATTCGGTGACTTCAAAACATCTGTCTCTGAGCCTTTCTTTCTCTTGATGAACATGATTCTATGTGCCGTATTATTACACTGTAACCTACAGTTCTGCCGAAATAGTGGACAAAGGACACCTGGCCACGTGCAGAAGCAAAGACTTCTGTCGCCGCTGTCCCGCGGCTGCACAGTGGCCCGGCGTCCCTCCCTGATGGACACACGGCTCCCCACTGCTTGCTGCGATGCCACCCCACCATGGCTCCTTGCACCCTGCTCACCTGTGTGCTGAGCTCCTTTGCCTGAGTTCCCGGATGAGGACTGAAGGGGAAAGGGCATGTGTATTGTACGCTCCATCTGAGCGCCCAGTGGCATGGGCGGCGGGGACCCTCCCGGGGCCCGTGGTAACTTGCTCTGATCCCAAGATGAACAGGAACTGCTTTCAATGAAGAGAGCAAGATCAACTAGGCTGGGCTCCTAGAGGGCAGGGGAGGGCGGGAACCCGACCATGGGGGCAGAGTCTCAGGTCTGGAGAGGTTAATTAAAGGCGAACCAAGAAATCTATAAACACCCGGAAATGACTGGCATGTGCTAATTTCTTTTTTAGTATTCACAGTGGCTTTCTGTTAATTAAGAAGAAGCGAAGGCCAGGGGAGGCGGCGAGCCAGGCATCGTGGCGCTGGCGGGCCGGGCAGGCTGCCCACGCCTGCCTTCTGCAGAGAGGGGCCAGAGGCACAGCTTGACCTTGAGGGCACAGGCGGGGGACTCCCGGGGCGAGAGGCAGCACCGTGGGAGGAGCAGGCAGCCGCTGTCAGGATGCTGGCCCTTGAGGAGATGGGGGACACTGAAAACTGGGTGAGGACCCTGGGATCCCCGTTCCCCAGGGAGTCCTTGCCACAGGCAGGCAGGTGAGGCTGAGCCGTGCTCTCCAGGGTGGGTCCCCTTCTTTGGAAGTGTTGGGTAGGGAGGGCCTTGCCTTCTGGCCCCTGGCTGCTGAGGTGGGATTCCAAGCTGGAGACCCCCCTCAGGCACATCTCTCCTATCTCCTTGCATGGTGAAATTCCTCCCTCCCCAGAGAAGCCAGGGCTGGGCCAGAGTGCTGCCTTGGTCCCTCGGGACATGGAGACACCAGAGAACCCGGACGTGGGTGTATACACATGTCTGTGCGTGTGAGCCCCGTGTGCTGTGTGACGATGGCTGTGTGTGTCTGTTATCTTGTCTCTCCGTGCCTCTGTGGATCCTTGCGTGTGCCAGCGTGAGCACGTGCACGTGTGAGGGTGTGGCTGTTCGAATCCTAGTGGGACTACTTCCAAGTCGTGTGTCTTTCGGCAGGCTACTCAGCTTCTCTGTGACTGACCTGTAAAACAGGTATAATATAGTGCCCTCTTGGTAGGGCATCGCCCGGCATGTGTAAGCACAGCAGAAGTGCTCACAGAGGTTGCTAGGCTCCAGCAGTGTCCTTACCCCAAAATCCCATTCCCTCCAGCCTGTTTGCTCGGTGAACTCCTAACTCGGCCTCTAAGAGCCGTGTGGAGGGCGGGCAGCATCAGGTCCCTGTCGCAGTGCACAGGGGTTTAGCCTTCGCCTCCCCGCTCAAGGGCAGAAGCTCTGGCCTTAGAGGAGCAGAGCGGAGCCGGTAGCGCCCAGCTTACCCTTCATAGTCAGGAATCAGACATGCAAGTCCATGCACACAGCGTGCACACCCACGTGCCACACCCAACCTGCATGGACGCTGTGTGTCCTCAGCATTCACAGCTCTAGGATTCGGGTAGATAAGCTGTGCGCACACACCGAGCACACAGCACTGTAAGCAAGCATCATGGGGTCGTAATTTACATATACACGCTTTTAGCACATAAGGCCGACAGCACGTGCATGCAGTCCTTGCTTACAAAGCGTGTATTTGTGCACACACACCGCAGGCATGTAGGGATGTACATGTGTGGGCACCATGGACAGACACATTGTCATTCCCAAGGATAGTGGATCCAGATGCGTGCACCCCCTCACACACACTGGCCAGTTCTAAGGCAAGGCCCCAGACTCACAGCCACGCAGACAGGCCTGCAACTGCCATCCCCAGGGAACACACCCAGCGCCAGTCCCCTCCCTGTAACCTTCAGCGCTGAAGGCTGCATTGGACCCACAGATGGGGAATTAATTGGTGTCATTAAGATCTGGCGGTGATAATGACTTCCCATCGATCCCTGTGGCAGACGTGTGGCTGCCCCGAGGTGGAGCAGGGAGCCCGGGATTGGGGCCCAGGCCTCCCTGGCAGAGCCCTGAGCTTCGGTGGCCACAGCAGGAGCTCTTGTTCTCCAAGGTGACCAGGCCCTGTGTGCAGGCTTCCTCACAGAGCACGGAGGGGGAACGGAGTAGAACTCGGGGGAGGTCAGCACCTTGCCCAAGGTCGCCCGACTTTCCAGAAACTGAGCCACCAGGCCTGCTGTGTGTTCCTCTCCCATCTCCTCCTCTGTCCTCTGTCCCTGGGGCCTTCATGGGGTCTGACCACCAAGTGGACAGGCTTGGCTGTGGGGAGGAGGGGAGGGGAGGCCCTAGGTCACAGTGAGAAAGTGAAGACACAGAGGCAGGGCCCAGGGGGATAGACAGACAGATGGACAGACGGACCCACAAACGCCTGCTCCTCCGGAGGCCTCTCGGCAGGCCTGGCTGGGGTCTGCTAGATGCTGGCGCGGTTTCTTCTCCTTACCAGCCCCATCACCGAGGTTGTGTTGTCAGTTTCCTCCTCTCCTTTCCACGTGGGGCAGGAGCTCTTTGCCTGTGGGCTTTGGGGAGCTCATCTTTGTAGCTACTTTAAAATAGACAAAGAGTAGGTGCCAAATGGGTGTCGAGTAGATGGAGATGCACTGGGCGCAGAGCAGGAGAGACGACTGCTGGGGTGGGGAGTTGGGCTTCCAGGACGCAGCAGGTGGGAGGTGGGGACGCCCACCTCGAAGCCTTGGCCGGTGTTGGGCGAGGGTCTGGGCTCTCAGGCTCCCTAGAGACCTCAGCCTCCTTCCCTCCCGGGAGCCCAGATCCCTCTTGTGCGGTGCTCAGGGAGGGCAGCCGGGGCTGGGCTGGGAAGCGGCCATGGGCAGGTGGGGCAGGGGGCGTTTTCCTGGGATCTGAGGAGCAGGATTCCAACTCTGAGGATTCCGACACGGGCACAGAGGCTGAGCTCACTCCCCACAGCCCCCCGAAGCCCAGCCTGGGTCAGGCCCCAGGGGACACCCCCAGACTGCCTGGCTGCACTGAATTTGTTACTGTCACCGCATTTCCAGGGCTTCTAATGAGCTGCTAATGAGCTGTCAGCCAATTATGAGAATTAAATGGGGCAGCGGCTGAGCTTTTGCTGAGAGCTTTGGGAGTATCGGGAGGAGGCAGGTTCCCGTCAGCCTCTGGGCCCCGCACACCTGATTTGGCCTCAGCCCTGGCGTGTGCGTGTGGTAGAGGAGTTTGCCCTTGGAGAGAAAGAGGGAGAGCCCCCAGCAGTCCCAGAGCAAGCCCACAACTGGGTGGTGGGCTGCACCCGTGGGTAGCACTTGGCAGGGCCGCCAGGCCTCACGAGGGCAGCCGAGGGGCCCCATGGGTCTGGGTGTCCACCCAACCTCACACAAGTGCTCCTGGGTCTGGAGGCGGACGAGAGCCGGCAGGCATCCCACAGGCCCTCTCCCAGTCTTGGTCCAAGCGTGGCCCTGTGAATCACCTGTCTTCGGAGAGTCTCAGCCATCACTGGCTCTGTGAGGGGAGGGGCTGCTCAGACTCACGTGAGTCATCAACGAAGCCAAGCAGAGAAGTCCGAAGCCACAGAGATGAGTGCATGTGTGGACAGAGACGGGTTCGACAGTGTTCAGATGCTGTACCCGTAACAGAGCCAAGCTGGAAATGACCTCCATGATCCCTCAGTTGAAAAAAAGGACAAAGAAATGGTTTGACACCAAAAGGGAAAAAAGTAGCCTGCTTGCAATGGAACAGTATACAGCAATAAACAAGAGTAAACCTCTTGGGGGCCTGTGCCGTGGCTCACTTGGTTAATCCTCCGCCTACAGCACCGGCATCCCATATGGGCACTGGGTCTAGTCCCAGTTGCTCCTCTTCCAGGCCAGCTCTCTGCTGTGGCCCGGGAGGGCAGTGGAGGATGGCCCAAGTGCTTGGGTCCTGCACCCGCATGGGAGAGCAGGAGGAAGCACCTGGCTCCTGGCTTCGGATTGGTGCAGCACCGGCCATAGTGGCCATTAGGGGAGTGAACCAACGGAAGGAAGACCTTTCTCTCTCTCTCTCTCTCTCTCTCACTCATTCTCTCACTGTCTATAACTCTACCTGTCAAATAAAAAATTTTAAAAAAATAGTAAACCGCTTGTCTGTGTAGTCTTTGCTATCATTGCCTTACACATGACTTTGAGTTATCCTGATTTAGTTAAGTAGCATCAGGCTCCCAACAATGTGCTTCCAGTTTCAGTCACTGCGTGTCTGACTATGAATTATGGCATAAAGTGTGAATGTCCCCACTAGCTCTTCAGTCCTTGGGTTGCTATGGAAAGAAGATGCACATCATGACCCATGATGAATCATGTCAGTCCTTTAAAGTCTGCCGGTGATGGACACCAGGCGACTGCCATTCCGTTCAGGCAGGCAACAAGGCGTATGGTTACGCTGCCCTCCTATCTCCAAGGTGGAAACTCCCATGACATGTTATAGATTTGTTCATCGAAAGGTGGAGTTAAAGATGCAGGTGCAACAAAGAAATGAAAAAGGATAATGCTGGAAATGAAACCTGAATCAAAGATAGAGTTACGGAAGAAAAGGCGATGGTGGCAATGCCACGGGTTTCCTGTAGCAAAGGAGTTTAACAAAGGCCAGCTTCGTGATGTTAGTGACAGGATGAAGCTGTCCCAGAGCAAGTGACACTTGCAAAAGGTTCCACAGGAGAGGAACTTTCCAAGTTATTTCACAACCGTGGAAACACAAAGATAATGTGGGAGAAGCCGATCCAACCTTCGCAGCAGTCACGTCACGAGCACTGTTCAAGCCGGTCTTGATTTATGAAGAAAGTAAGCACTTTAATTCTTCGTAATTCTGTTTTAAATGGCAGCATACTAAACAGGTATTCGCTTTACTCTCGTTTGTATCTTGCTATACGTTTATAACCAACAGGAAGAGGTTTTCTTGTTGGGACAGGAGAACTTTGAAAAGCCACAGCACAATCGTGGTTTCCCCACCGCTGCTGGGCTGTGTGCGGTGCCAGCCTGCACGCTGTCTCACAGGCACGCACCACTAAGCCAAGCGGGCTGCCGGCCCCTGCCACCTGACAGGCGAGAGGAGCAGGGAAAGAGGCAAGACCCAGAAAAGGACGGGCCTTACGAGTCCATTTGTATCAAGTTCAAACACGGGCAAAGCTGGTCTGTGGTGCTGGCACCAGGAGCAGGGGCTCCCTGGGGAAGCAGGGGCGGCAAGCGGCAGGGGTCATGAGGGGGCTGACCGGGAACCAGGTGTACTTGAGACCTTGCGCTGGGTGCTGGTTTTAGGCATTTCCTAGAAATCAGCTGCACTCGGGATGGGTGCGCTCTCCTGAGTGCCCAGTGTTCCTAGACAGTCTCTTAAAGTGGAGAAATTGAGTGACTGCTATGGGGTTTTACGCTCTGGAGTTTGTCAGTGTTGGGCATACCTGGCCACTTTCTCCTCCATCTGGCTGCCAGAGCTGACTGCCAGGCATAGCTCTTCACCTGCTTTCAACCTGCTCCTCACCTGGGGGTTTGTCCCACCCGGGGGCGCCCCTCCACACTGGAGTCCCAGCTCTGCAGAGCCCCGCGGCCCTGGCTCCATCTAGATGTGGTCAGGGTCGGACCCTCCCACCCGTGCCTGTGTGTTCACCCTCCCTCGGGAAGGGGCGGCGTGGAGGGAAGGCAAGGCTGGCTGCCTCACAGGAGCTGCTAAGGGAGGATTTGGGCCTGATGCCGGCTAAGCAGCACCCATCCTTCCCAGCCACGGCCGCGGCTCCCTGATGGAGCCAGAACTCCTCACTATTAGCCACAAATGGCATTTTGAAATGACTTTTTTTTTCTTTGGCGAACCCCAAAGACATTGCTAAGATTTACATTTTCAAATATATGCTGACCTTTTTTTCCTCTTTCTTTGAGTTCATTTGTCATCAGTGTATAATTGAATCAATATATTTCCCGATCAGCCCCAAGATTGAATAAGGTCACAGGGAGCCGTGTGTGGGCATTAGACATCATTATTTCACTCCCAACGAGCGGCCCTGGCATGGAGCATTCCGGGCGCCAAATGAAATTCTATTAGATTCTATTACACTTTTACAATTATAGAGACGTTCCAATATTACAAGGGGAAATGAAGTCATAATAAAAAAGCCCAGAGGTGTATTACAGAGAAATGGGCACACTATTTTTCTAGTTAAAAACTTGATGGAAGGAGCCCGACTGGCTCCTAGTTGCTGAGATGTGACCTTGGCTCCCCGAGCCCTGGGCCACCCTGCCCTGCCCCCACGTTGGAGCCTCTGCTGGCCCAGAGTGGTCAGAGCCAGAGCTCTCAGAGCCAGCCAACCCTCTCTGCTCAAATGAGGCCCCAGTGAGGCCCCTGCTTCCAAAAATTGTCACACCTGGGGCACCAGGGGCAGCCCTGAGGCCGAGTCTTGCAGGCTGAGTAGGAGCCAGCCAAGGCGCCTGAGCAGGCACCAGTGATGGGCATGGGATGTGTAGGCAAGAGGCAGCTTCCCCTATTGGCCCCTTCACCCAGGACAGGGCATCTGACCGTGATGTGGGACTCCCTGCCCGGAGTGCTTGCTCTATGCTCCTGTGCTGTGGGGTCCTGGGTCGCTGCCACTCTGCCCTGCCGCCTCCCAGGGGAGAGCTGCCCAGCCCTGGAGAGAGAGAAAACAGGGCCCTGGATGGGCAGAGCAGACAAACCAGGGCTTGAAGGATCTGGATGCGGGCTTGGGGAGGAAGCACCCCCAGACTGGGGCAGGGGAGGAGAGACCAGGGCGGTGCACAGCCTGAAGGATGTGCCAGGCCTGCACATTGACAGTTGTGGGTAAGGGTGACGAGGGTGGCATGACGTGAGTCCTGGGGAGTGTGCAGATGCCGAGGGCCCAGGAGCTAGGGCCAGACCTCAGGTGCTAGCTTCTGGGAGGCCTGGGATCAGGCATAGAGCCCTCGCTTTCCCTGTAGCCCTGCCCAGGTGCTGCTGAAGCCTCCTGTTGGCTGGAGGCGTGGAGTCTCAGGTCTCCTGGGCACACCACGGTAGGTGGGACAATGGCTAGGTCCCTTGCCACTCTCCTCTTGCTTGGGGAGGTGACATTTTCCTTCCCACAGAGGTTGGACTGGGCCATGTATGGTGAGCAGAACTCTGCGGCTGCCTCCCCTCAAGATTCCTAGCTGGTCAATGAAGCACTAATCTAGGGGGGCTCTGGAGGGACTTTGCAGATGTAATTAAAGCCCGAGTCAGCTGACCCTAAGATACAGAGACTTTCCAGGCGGGGGCCGGAGTCCATCACGTGAGCCCATTAAAAGGCTGCTTGCTCCAATTAGCAGTGCAAAAGAATCATACTGGGAGAAGGATTTGTCGCACTGTTGCTGGTTTGAAGATGGAGGGGCTGTGTGGTGAGGAACGTGGGTGCCTCTAGAAGCTGGGGGCACCTGTGGCCGCCGTCAGCCGGGAAACGGCATCTCAGAACAACCCTGTAACCACCGCGGCCAGGGGTCTGGAGCTCCAGGTGAGAACACAGCCAGCTGACGCCGTGAGTTCTGCCTGGGAGAGGACCAGTCTCATCATCTGCAGGCTACGGGCCAATGCAGGGTGTTGCTTTAGGCCACTAAGTTTGTAGAGATTTGTTAGGCACCTGTGATTGCGTGGGACCATGGATGTGACCGTGTAGGCTCTGGAGCGAGGCCTTGTGTGTGTCTGCTTGGCTTCTGCTCCTCTGATGGTCTGAGTAGCACATGCTCAGGGAGCCACGGCCCCTCCTGCTCAGTCTTGAACGGAACAAAGCCCTGCAGCCATGCCCAGTGGGCCTCAACCCTGAAGGGAGCCACCTGTGGTGCAGCCAGTGGACACAGTGCTTTAGATCCTGTGTCTCCGTGGTCAGGTTTCCTCAGTCTGGGGCAGTTCTCTGCCTCTCCCGACTTAGTCACTTTGAGACCCCAGGTCAGTTATGGGGGGGCTATCTTGCAGTCTGGGTTTGTATAATGCCAGTTTCTGGCCACTCAGTGCAGGCTGGGGGTAGGGGTGGGGAGGCGAGTGTGTGACTGCAGGCTCTTCTCCCTGCAACCCCTTGTGGGGTGCAGTTTTGATCATGTGATTAAGGTGGTGTCACCAGGCTTCTCCACTGCAAGATGACACTTTGTAATTAATGCCTAGGAAGGTACTTGGAGGCCACACAGATACCCCATTCTGTTCTTTTATTTTTTATTTAATAAATATATATTTCATAGGTATAACTTTTGGATTATAGCTGTTCTTCCCTCATACCCGCCCTCCCACCCCCAAGCTGTCCCACCTCCTACTCCCTCTCTCATCCCATTCTTCATTAAGATTCATTTTTAATTATCTATAAAGATAATTATATATATATATATATAAATACAGATGATCAACTGTATACTAAGTAAAGACTTCAACAGTTTGCGCCCGCACAGACACACAAAGTATAAAGTACTGAAGACTAGTTTTACCATTAATTCTCATAGTACAACTCATTAAGGACAGAGGTCCTACCTGGGGAGCAAGTGCACAATGACTCCTGTTTTTGATTTAACTATTGACACTCTTATTGTTGCTGTTGTTGTTTTTGACAAATAGAGTTAGACAGTGAGAGAGACAGAGAGAAAGGTCTTCCTTCTGTTGGTTCACCCCCAAGATGGCCGCCACTGCCGGAACTATGCGGATCTGGAGCCAGGCGCCTGGTCTCCCACGCGGATACAGGGCCCAAGCACTTGGACCATCCTCCACCGCCTTCCCGGGCCACAGCAGAGAGCTGGATTGGAAGAGGAGCAACTGGGACTAGAACCCAGCACCCATATGGGATGCCGGCGCTGCAGGCGGAGGATTAACCAAGTGAGCCACGGCGCTGGCCCCGAAACTCTTATTTATGATGTCAGTGATTATCCGAGACTCTTCTCATAAGCTGCCAAGGCTATGGAAGCCTCCTGAGTCCACAAATTCTGACCTTATTTAGACAGGGCCACAATCAAAGTGGAAGTTCTCTCCTTCCTTCAGAGAAAGGTACCTCCTTCTTGATGGCCCCTTCTTTCTACTAAGATCTCCCTCACAGAGATCTTTCATGTAGGTCATTTTTTGCCACAGTGTTTTGGCTTTCCATGCCTGAAATGCTCTCATGGGCTTTTTAGCTGGGTCCTAATGCTATAAGGGCTGATCCTGAGGCCAGAGTGTTGTTTAGGGCATTTGCCAATCTATGAGTCTGCTGTGTGGCCTGCTTCCCATGCTGGATCGTTCTCTCATTTTTAATTTTATCTATTATTATTAGCAGACACTTGGAATACCCCATTCTTTGTTCAACTTTCAATGTATTTATTTATGTCAGTATGGATTCATGCTCTGCTATCTTTAAAAAAAAAGATTTGTTTATTTATTTGAAGGTCAGAGTTACACCAAGAGAGGAGAGAACTGGATCAGAAGTGGAGCAACCAGGTCTCGAACTGGCGCCCATATGGGATGCCAGCGCTTCAGGCCAGGGTATCAATCCACTGTGCCACAGTGCTGGCCCCCAATCTTTTCATTGGCTTATCCACAGCTAGTCTCATTATTCAATGTTCAGATTGCCCCAGATTTGGCCAGTAGGAGCCCCTTCAAGCCAGGACCAGTGTCCTTTTGATACTATCCCATCGTCCTTTGCTCATTCACTTGCTTTCTGGCATGGCGAGGTGTTCCAGGCTCTCGTCTACTTTCCCTGCCCTGGCTCTGGAGCCAGAACTTTCTCCATGAAGCCCCAGTTCATTTTTGTGAGCAATTATACTTGGAGCCCAAGATCTGGGTACAAGGTGTGCTTTTGCTATTGGGGTGCTGCTCCCACTACTTCAGTGGACTGTGCTAAGCAAAGTGTGAATGTAGATCAATGCTATGTAGGTCATAGTCAAATCTACATTTTTGTTCCTTCTCTCTATCTCATCTAAATCAACAGATTCCCCCATTGACTTAGGATATTAGATCCCAATAAACCTATCGGAAGTTGAAAGCATTGTAAGCTGAGAATGCATTCGGTGTGCCTAGGCTGCCGAACATCCTGGCTCAGCAACACGGAGCACAGAGCACGGCAGCTCATCCTTGTGGCCGCGTGGCTGATGGGGAACCATGGCTGGCTGCCCGCTGCTGCCTTGCATCACAAGACAATGTTGTACTGTACATCGCTAACCTGGAAAAGCAAAATCCAAAGGACACTTTCAACTGAATGCATGTTGCTTTCACACCACTGTAAAGTCAAAAACTTGCAAGTTGAACCAATGGAACTCAGGGTCCTCGTTATACTTGAATCCCCAGTTCTGATGCAGGGCTCACTCTCATTTGCTCTCTTTCCTGATCTGCACCTCTGAGCTCCTGCAGTGAGGAGCATGGACCCCACGAAGCCCACGCAGCATATTTACATGCTGGATCAGCCCTTGTGTGTGGTTGGTCTCTGGCGGCAGCTGCACACCCCCCACGTGGTACGCTCTTCACCCTGTCTGCTCTGCACACCACACCACGGTGAACACCCCTTCCCGGCTGGAGCTCTGGGCCACTGTGGCTCGCTCTGACCTCTGGCACAGAGCCAGACTTTGCTCGGCTTTGTCTGATGGTTTTTTGGACAACCATCTTCGTGGAAGGCAAGAAGAAGAGGAAGAGTGGGGAGAACCCATCTAAAGCCCCGCTCACCTGCCTGTGGTCTTTCCTGCCCGCCCCCACCGCCTGCAGGACACAGGAGGCCCTTCCTTTTGCAGACTCAGAGACATCAGTGTGCTGGGTGGCTACCTCCCTCCCCATTCCCTCGGTGCCTCAGCCTCCTCATCTGTATGGTGGAGACCATAATATCAGCTTTCTCCCCTCTTGTTAAGAGATGCAGTGCTCCAGGCCAAGGTCATATGAAGTCATCTACAGAGGTCTGTTCCCAGGGCCTTGTCTCAGCTCCCACGTCCCCCTCTCTGCTCCTGGCCATTGCTTAGGCAGATGCACCTGGCCCACCTTAAACTCGATTGCCTCGCCCTCCAGGCAGTCTTTAGCAGCCAGTCCAAGATGCCCAGGCCAGCACCCTGGGCACCCATTTCCTTTCCCTTGTGGTCGTTAGAACCCTGACAGCGTGGCCCTTAGCCCAGTGGCAGATCTGGGCCCTAGCCCCTGGCTTTGAGCGGATCTGGCTGATTCCCCCCCACCCCACCCCAGGGGGCTGGAGGCAGAACTGAGCTGTTGGCTCAGACAAGGTCTCAGCCTCTTCCCCAGGGTAGGTACGGTGGGCCTGACTCATTCCCAGCTCTCAGATGTGGCTACCTGGGCTGTGACTCCCCCCACCTCCCCGTGCACGATGGCTTCCTGGGGGGTCTCCCACAGCCTTGGGAAGGCTCAGCAAGCTCACAGCAGCAGCAGGGGCTGGAGAAGGCCTGGCGGCAGCTGCGTTGCAATGCAGCCGGGAGGGCAGAGTCGGGAACCGAGAGGGGCTGCTTTGAGCTGGAGCTCGGGAGAGGGGCTGAGTGACACCAGGAGCCTGGGCGGGGGGTGGGGCAGTCCTTCTAGCTACTTGGGCTGGGCTGTGGGGAGCCAGACCTCAGAGTGGACGGCAGCCAGGTCTAGGGTTTGCTGGCGCAGCTCCAGCCATTGCTTGGAGTGGGGCTCTGGTGCAGAGTATGTGCGCGTCAGTGCTGATGGTGTTGCGTGGGGGCCCTGAGCTTCCAGGGGCCCAGTGCGTGGCTCAGGTGTGAGTGTCGGGGGGCTGCTGAAGGCAGCAGCTCCCAGTAATTCCTGCAGCTTCCCCAGGGTCTCCCGGGGTGGTGGGGAAGGAGAACCCTGGGGTGTTCAGGGCCTTCCCTGTGGGCAGCCTCTGCCTCTCCCTGGATTCTGAGCCCAGATTCTGGCTGTGCAGAGGCCTGGAGCTCAAGGCTAATTGTGAATTAGGAGCCCAATTATGCCGGGCACAATTGGCTCCGCGCTGCCTCCTCTTCCCGACAGACATGTATATTAATAGTTGGCACTTATTGAACCAAATATGAATATTCATCTTCATTTATATTTCAAGGCCTTTCCTCCTGGAGACCCGCGGGGCTGCGACCAGCTCCAGCCCCATCACGGAGCTGACAGCTCGCACTCCTGGGCCCTGACTCCTGGCTCCCAGCTGTCCACAAACACTCACTGGGGGGCGGGGCCCAGCGCGCTGCAGAGAATGTGCAATCGCCGCGCGCTGCTAATTAGGGAGCTGATGGGGCATTGAGGGCGAGAGGACGAATTCTTTAAACTGAGGCCGGGAAACTTGAAGAGCTGTAATTACTCGGAGCAGAGCTCATTTCAGAACTTGGGAGCCAATGAGTCTGATGACGGCGCTGCTCGCAGAGGCTGGGGGGCGGAAGGGGGAATGTGGAGCAGCTGGGGCTGCCACAGTTCCCAGGGCAGGGGGAGGGGCAGTGGCCATGCCTCCACCCTTATTCTGTGTGATGTCATCCAGCTGGGTGAGCCACCTTACCTCAGGGTTCAAATCAGGGTCTATCCTGCATATATTCAGATCCGGGCATTCCCCTGGTGTGCTGGGTCGGCCAGGTGCTCCCAGCTCCTCCAAGGGCTTTGGACGTCCGCTGATGGTCACCATGGCCCAAAACAGGGAGTCATGACCAGCGATCTTGATGGCTGATGTCCTTTCCCGAGCCAGCAGGGATGAGGGACTTAGGGCTCCTTCAGTGGACAGCAGGAAAGTGGAGGGCTCTTGCCTGGAAGAGCTCCAAGCCCATGGTCAGCAATGGACGTGGGGGCTCCTGGATGACTTGCCCTGTCTGTGACCCCACTGGGGTGAGCCTCATGCCTGACTGCCCCCTGAGTACTGAACAGATTCCATGAAACAGGTGCACACCTCCCACCAGCTGCACGCTGCTCTCAGCCGTGGTTGGATCAGAACGCGGTCTCTGGAGGGACACTGTCCCTCATCAGCCAGGTGGATGCCCAGCCGCCGTGGCTGCATGGGACCGCGTTAGGCTGCTCCGCCGGAAGCTCCTGACTGCAGCTGCACGTTGCAGGCCTGCAGGCTCCCTGCAGAAGAGAGCTGTCAGCGAGTCCTGCCACACGTGGCGACCGCTTCATGTGCACCTCCCAGAGCCGGCAGTGATGGCATCAGGGGCCCCCCCGGCCCGTCCAAGCGCCACCTGTGCCCCAGGTTCACGTCTAAGGAGTCCACGCAGTAACTCATTCAGTTCTCACGCTAACCCTGACCAGATGGCGCGATCATCCACTACTCCCGCCTTACAGATGGGGGAGCAGAGGCTCAGGAAAGCTTGGGAGCTTCGGGGAGTTGAACTCCAGTCTGTCTGGTCCCAGACGTGTGCTCCTAACTTCAATCTTGATTGTGTCTGGAAGGCCAGGTCAGGGACGCCTCGGCGTCTGGGCCATGGGCTCAGCCCGACATGGTGAGACAGAAGGCCTTCTCCGTCTTGGTGGGTGCAAGGACAGGGTCAGAGCAGCACCACGTCCCTCCTCGGAGTCTCGAGCCATTGGTCACTGGTTAAGAGCCCAGAAGGGACCCAGGCAGTTTTTCCCTCACTTCTGACTAGAGCAGTGTGGCACCATCAGGTAGCCGCTAACCCCACGTGGCTTTTTAAGTGAAAAATAAAATGACTGAGCTGTTTCCTCAGTCCCACCAGCCACATAGCCATACGCGCTTGTCACACTAACCTCCACTGTCACCATCATCCCCTGCTGAAGGTGCGTGGCCTGCCTGGCACAGGGTAGCACATTGAACCCCAAACCTTCAGGAACCTGTTCCCCAACTCCTTGGGAGCCTCTGAGCACTATCCGCCTGGGGAGGGGCAGCCTCTGTGGCCCCCGTTCAGGCATCAGAAGTTGTAATTAGCAGGCAGCAGCCACTGCTCCTTGAACCTGCCGGTCGCCTCCTCCCCAGGCCAGGCAGCTCCCTGCAGCTTTGCTCTTTTTCCTGCAAGAAGAGATCAGAAGGAGAAGCATTCAGGCTGTGTCTGGCTGGCTCCTGTCTCAGTGAGAAGTCTGTGCCCAGCCCTGCCAGGCTGGGCTTCCAATTATGGACACAAAGCTTCTGCCAGGAAGAGACAGGTGCCCAGCCAGCAACCCACCTAGCCCCGTCCCTGCTCACCAGGCCTAATGGATGCTAGTGGCTGGGCACTGCTCCCCACTTGCTGTTCCCCAGGGAGGGGCTCAGCCCTTTATCCCAGCAAGTTTGAACCCACCTGGACAGAGGTAGCAGCTCCACGTTCGCACGCACTACCAGGGCAGGTGGCTGGGAGACAGCGCTGGAACCACCTCCCATGTGCTCCCCTGGCCAAGGCCTGGGCTGGGCAGGACTGAGTGGTGTGGGCACCCAGGGTGCATCCCTGCGCATGGTTCCACAGCTGCGTGTTGTGGGTTCTGCTCTGCTGAGGCACGCAGGTGCCCTCAGGCCTGTACCCTCTGATACTTTATCTGGGAAGAGCGAGGAGGAGAGAGGATTTCAGGAGGCGGTTCAGGCTGGGCCCTGTCCTCCCGCCTCCTGGCCCAGAGCCCTCGTCATCAGGCTGAGGCCTGGGCTGCCTATGGCAAAATGAGGCTTGGCAGTGCCACTGCTATGGTATTCACATGGTCCACGTGGTCTGGATTTGGGGCTATGGCTGATGCGGCTTGAGATTTTAGGGGCAATGGCACAGGTGAGATAGTTTGAGTTCGCTCAGTATAGCGGAAGCTACTCTGGAAGAATTCAGTCAGGGCTGCAAGGTGAAGAGCGCCCTCTGCTCTGGGGAGCCCCCTCCAGCTGAGAAACAGAAGGGAGGGGGACTGGGGACCTGGCGTAACTCGGCACAGAGTGCGTTTCCACCCTGCCTGTCTGCAGGAGTGTGACGCTGGGGCGGGGCGGGGAGGAGAGGCTCGGTTTCGGAGTTTCTCTGTCGCAGCCATAAGGCAGTGTGTGTGTTCTGTGGGGCCAGCGCGGCTGGCTGTGACTTCAAGTGGAGAAGTAAAGGGGGGGTGCGTTTGTGGCCTAAGTGTGTAGAGGGCTTTGGGGTGCATTAGTGGGCTGTTCGTGCCTGTTTCAGAGGCCAGAACAGGAAGGGGCAGGTGTTGAAGGTCAGGACCTTTCCTTGCTGCTTCCCACTCTGTAAAGGAGACAGCTGTGCCCCTGCCAGACAGACCAGAGTCGAGAGAAATGAAAACTGGGGTGCAAGGAGAAGGGAATGGGCCACGCCCCACTGAGTGAGAGTTCCTCTGGGCATCATCCTCCCAGCCCCCCCCCCAAGCGGACCTGGCTAACCTGCTTGGTCCAAACCCAAGACATGGACTGGGCTTCGGGTACCAAAGCTGAGGTCACAGCGCACCGGGCACCAGCTCGGCTCATGGCGTCTTGCCAACTCAGGCATTGCGATGACCCCCTGGGTCCTGTGGCCATCCCTACTCTGCTCAGCCCCCTGGCTCCAGGTCGCAGGGTGGAGAAGTATATCGGGTCCTCCCTGGGGTGGGTAGGTGTTCTCTTAGTCCTCCAGACCCAAAAAAAAATTTCTTAAAAATATTTATTTATTTAAAAGTCAGGGTTACAGAGAAAGAAGGAAAAACAGAGATCTTCCATCTGCTGGTTCACTCCCCAAGTGGCTGGGCCAGGCTGGTGCCAGGAACCAGGAGCTTCTTCTGGGTTTTCCACGTGGGTACAGGGGCCCAAGGACTTAGGCCATCCTCCACTGCTCTCTCAGGCCATAGCAGAGAGCTGGATCGGAAGTGGAGCAGCCGGGTCTTGAACCAGTGCCCATATGGGATGCCGGCATTGCAGACGGTAGCTTTACCCACTGTGCCACAGTGCCGGCCCCCAGGCTCACCTTTCAGTTGTGGCAGTGGTGGGCCCCACCCAAGACCTGGAGCCGCTGCTCCCTATTCCATGTGCTCCCGTCCCTCTGCTGAGAGCAGAGCTGGGGCCTCAGGCACTCAGGAGCTGTTAGTCAGGGGGGCTCTGATGCCGGCTCCCTGGGGAAGCCCCCCGCAGGGTGGGGGTGTGCCAGGCAGGCAGCAGGCATTCCTGGGCCCCTGGCAGAAACCCTCTCTGGTAGTACCCAAACCCAGAATGGTTATTAGCATATTAATTAATATTTAAAACTCATTATGCCTCGATGATGGCTTCCTTAATCTGCTTTTATATTAATTGCAGGCGCACAGGAGCAATAACCGTACTTCTGTGGCAAAACGCAGTCATTCTGCTTAATTACCGAGGAGGCTTTACGGCAGGCTGCAGGCTCGCAAACTAGCACGGAGTGGATGGGCTGTCTTGTCTTCCTTTCACACAGGGCGCTCGGATGGTCAGAAGGTTCTTTCTTCTGTTAAGATGAACCCTCTCCAGCTACCACCGCTGCCTCTGTCCCCATGGGGTCTCCCCCAGTGCAGGGCCCCAGAAGAGCCTGCCCTGGGGGCAGGGGAGAGATCCTTACCCCACCTGTGCCTTAGGGCGGCACTGGGGATATCACACCGCCCACTGAGGCCCCAGGCCTGGGAAGCCCTCTCTCCTCGTGGCAGGCTTTGCCTCTCAACCCAAGCGTGGGACACAGAGCTCTGCCTGTGCTAACTAACCTGGGCTTGCAACCTTTTCAGTTCCCAAGGGGTGATCTTGAGGCACTCTGACCTCAGTGTGTCACCTCCCTGTCACCTGCAGGCTGGATTCTGAACCACACTGCCCCCAGACCCCTGCCCAGCTCTAAAATGGGTCATGCAGCCACTCCCCACCAGCTTTGCCCACAGCCCTGGGGTCTTCTGACCACAGTGGAGCAGTTCAAGGTCGCTCTGTTGGGACGGCTGAGAATGGGGACAGTGATGGGCACAGGCAGGCCTGGCTGTGCAGGCAGGTCCCAGGTCTCAGTCCCTGAGGGCCTCTGGGGACTTCAGAGTTTCTGTCTTCTCCTGGAAGCACTGGAGGTCCAGCTCGGGCAGGGAGCCCTGGGGACGGCTGCCTCCCCTACCTCTCTCAGCTCCAAGGTGATGCAGGTGTGGGTGGTGGCATGGAGGCCTCACTTGAATTTTGTCCTGGATGAGGCTTCAGTTGGGGGTTATGTTCATGTCATTCCTGTCCGGGACCCAGTGGAGGACAAGACCAGGTGTGGTGTCCCCAGGCCAGTACTTGGGCCATCTTCTGCTGCTTTCCCAGGAGCATTAGCAGGAAGCTGGATCGGAAGTGGAGCAGCCAGGTCACACACTGGTGCTCATATGCCATGCTCAGCCTAACCGCTATGCAATAGGTCCTTGGGCTGATGTCTTTAAAAGAAGCCATGTGGTTTGCTTCAGTTCCTTAATGCCCCACCCCCTTCCTCTGTATTCAGCCAGAGGTGCGGGCTGAGGGAGACTCAGGGTGTGGAGCCGCAATGCAGAGACGCAGGCTCAGCTTGCAGGCAGACAGTCAGGCTGACCTCCTGATGGGCCTCCCGGGGCCGGCAAGACACAGACACACTGCACAAGTGAGGCTTACTGGAGAGAAAATGTCTTCTCCGTTCCCAGAGCCCCTTTTACAGCCTGGTGGACTTGGATCGCAGCGCTTTGCTCGAAGCCACAGCGTGAGGGGCATGGAGGACGGCCCGTTTAACACAAAGGAGGAGCCTCGCTACAGGAAGAGGAAGTGGAGGGCTAACGGCGCTAAAATGGCGGTATGCAGGGCAGCAGAGGCCAGCCCTGCAGTGCGGGGCAGTCCCACCCCCTCGCGGCTCTCACCGGCCACAGGACAGCTACTCAGGGAAGCGCCAAGTGGCACAGGCTTCCGATCAGTGGGTTAGAAATGGTGAGGGCGGGGTCTGGGCAGGCAAGCCCAAGGGCAGCCTCACCAGGGACCCCGGAGGAGGAAGCACGCCAGCCCCCCAGGGAGAGTAACAGCGACTTGGAGAACAGCTGGGCTCAGATCAGCCGCTGGACGGAGGCTGCGGAACACACCCTCCCCTCCCTGGCTGCCGCAGCGCTGAACTCCAGCTCCACGGCAGGGGCCTTGTGACCAGCTCTGACCAAGGGCTGCGAGCAGAAGGGACAGGGAGCCCTCCACAGCCCTGCCCTGCTCTGCTGGGCTTACCAATGGTGTCCCGGGCACGGCCACACATCAGCCTGGGATCTGGCGGGGAGACCATGACCGTGGGGAAGGGGGTCTGTGGCTGGCTAATGACCTCACGGAACGGGAGCAGCCGCACCGTCTGAGACCAGAGGTGGGCCGGTGTGCTGCCCTGAGGAAGGAGGAGGTAGAAGGAAGATGTCTTAAAAGGGGGGAGAAGCGTTGCTGATGGTTTGCACTGGAAAAGGCTGACTCTTCGCCAAAGATGTTGAGAAAACAGGAGCCTGCTTTACCCTGCAAACGGCTGGGCTGGCTGTAGCCACGAAGTCCGTGTCTGCCCTGTCCCTTCCCAGCTGTTTGTGGGCGCACAGGCTCAGGAGTGAGATGAATTCTAGCCGATCACGTCCTGGGATTTTGTACAATTGAACGCATCAAATTTTGGCAATGTCATGCCTGCCAAACTCGGTTCTGGCTGACCGCAGAATCTGGGCCTTGCTAAACCTGACTGCCCCCCGATAATTCACATCCTCAAATGCTGCACCCACAGAGGAAGGAACTCCAAGGGCTGTGGCCCGAGCCCAGAATTGTGGCAGCAGAAAAGAAGGGAACTGAGGGCTTAGGGGACACAGGGAGAGGCCCGTTTGTGAGGCTGGTAAGGCCTGTGCTTCCGGCTTCTAAGGGCATCTGAGGACTGAACCAGCAGATGGAAAATCAATGTCCCCCTCTCCCCCCACCACCATCACAAAAAGAGACCTGGGCAATGAGGCCTTTCCCCAGGGTCACAGGGCCAGCGAGGGCCACAGGGCCCCTGAGGGTGGAGGCAGGGCTGTCCTCGTGGCCACCGTCTCAGAGTACCACACCCCCATCAACCACTCACACCACGTCGGAAACCCTGGGTGACGCCAGACTCTTCCCCCTCACTGCCCCACTTGCTGCCCCCTGCTCTCTGACCTGGACCATGTGCTTGTCCCTTCCCCACCCTGCCCTGTGCCCAGCTGGCGGGCAGCAGGGCTGGCCTTCTGTGGCTTCTGCTCTTTTCCCAGCTCCCCTCCCCTCCAAGGGTCCCCATAGGCTCACTGTGGCCCCGTCTGAAGAACAGCGCCCCCTATGGGGCACCAACTCCTCCTCTCTCTGGGTGCCAGCTGCTGCTCCCACCTGGTCACCTTTCTGGCCTGGGGGTGCTAATACCTCCCTGCTGTTCCCAGCTCCAGGGGGCGGTGCCCTTCTCTCCCTCCTTGACCTGGGTCAAGCCTGAGAAGATACGGTGTCGGTCCCCTGCATCCCTGTGTGAGGGAGCCGCTGTTTCAGCCAGAGTGTGACTGTGACACCCTCCCTGTAAGGACGAGAGGTGACGGGTTGGAAGCACCGGAGACCACAGCCAGCCCGCAGTCTTCGTTTGCTGGGCAGATGCTGTCATCCCCGGCTCGCTCCTGAATGCCACCAGGAGCATCCTTCCTCTCCATCCCCTCTGCCGCTATCCGGGGAGAGGCCTCCATTGTCCTCTCCCGCCCGTCTGAGTTGTGCTGCTGGGTCTCCCTGCCTCTGGCCTCGCCCCTTCCCTCCCCTGCAGGATGATCCTGCTGCATCTCCCATCCCGCCCTCACCCCTCCTCTGGCTGGAGTACTCCAGCACTTGCTGCTGGGTCTCCCTGCCTCTGGCCTCGCCCCTTCCCTCCCCTGCAGGATGATCCTGCTGCATCTCCCATCCCACCCTCACCCCTCCTCTGGCTGGAGTACTCCAGCACTTTGGGGAATTGCAGGCTCCACAACCAGACCCGCAAGGCCCTCGCTGACACAAGCAGTGCCTGCCCCAGCCCACTTCTCGGGAGGCACCATGTCCCCAGCTCCCTGGGCCTCCCTGGGCCGGCCCTCAAACCCGTGCTGTGAATGGGTCTGCCCGCTTGCCTCCCTGTTACCCTATGAAGACCAGTATTTCTCCAGCACCCCACGTTGGCCCATAGCAAGTGCTCCACCTATATTTGTGGGAGCGAGTCCAAGATTCCATGGCCTCTTCCCGTGCCAGGCCCTGCGTGCACACGGGGCCTGGCCTTCAGTGCTGCTAATCCAGTGGCTCTATGACTGCTGTTAGCCAGAGCTTTCTAATTGATGTCAGGATCAAAAAGCTGGGGTTGTCTGGGACAATGGAATTTAACTTGAACTCTGCAGGCCTCTCAGTCATGCTCTGGAGTTGCCTGATGTTCTGGGCTCTGCCCTCAAAGATGGTGGAGGGTGGGCTACAGGGAGAAGAGCTGACCTGGGTTAAGTTCCAGGGCTGGCCTGTCTGCTGCGAACTCAGAGCTCATGTGGGGGACTGTCAGATCAACCTGAAGACCTATGCCAGGGACTGGTGTTGCTGCCCAGTTAAGCCACCACCTGCATCCCATATGGGCACCAGTTCAAGTCCCAGCTGTTCCACTTCCAATTCAGCTCCCTGCTAATCCACCTGGGAAAGCAGCAGATGATGGCCCAAGTGCTTGGGTCCCTGGCACCCATTTGGGAGACCCAGATGGAGTTTCTGGCTCCTGGCTTTCACCTGGCCCAGCCCTGGCCATTTGGAGAATGAACCTACGGATGGAAAATCAACTCTCTCTCTCTCTCTCTCACACACACACACACACACACACACTCTCTCTCTCTCACTTTCTCTCTTTCTTTCTCTTTCTCTCTCTCTCTCACACACACAAATAAATAACTTTTGTAAAAATTAAAAATTCATTGCCAGGCAAGAGAGAGGCAGCTCAGAGGCATATGGGAAATCTGACAGGCCCTCTTGCTGGGAGGGAGGAATGGAAGTGGAAGATGGTGCCTGGGGAACGCCTGTACCTCCCCAGATGCATGCAGTGAGGTGTGTGGGGTGGGAGAGGGTCAGAACTCCCACCTCCAAGCTGCTTGCCCACTGTGGTATCTGATCCTGCTCTAGGCAGAGAAGCATGCAATGACATGGACATGGGGTCAAGGACTGCTTTGTACTCCCATGAGGGAAGCCAAGCTTGTAACTGCTGCCCAGACCTATGTGTGTGAAGTATGGCCACCCTCCACTTTCCTTGGCGGGGGGGGGGGGGGGGGGCGTCCCGTCCAAGAACCCCAGTGGATGCCTGAGACCACGGAGAGGATGGAGCCCTATGTACACTGTGCTTCTGCCTGTAGGTCCTGCAGGGTTGCCATGTGGTGCTAGGGTCAGTCTGCCCTTCCTGGGTTCCGGCTCCCTGGTGCCCCCCTCGAATCCCTCCTCCTGTGCTCTGGGGTCATTAGTAAAATAAGGGTTGCTTAATCACAAGCCTTGTAGTACCAAGACAGCTGAGATGACTGAGATAGTTACTGTGTGGCTAATGGACAGGTAGAGTATATAGCGTGGACACACTGGACAGGTGTGAGAATTATTTGGGCTATTCAGAGTTGCACACAATTTACAACTTCACATTGAGGGGCTGCTGTGATGGCTAAGACTCTGGAGCTGGACTGTCCAAGTTTGAATGTCAGCTCTACTCCTTCCTAGCTAAATGGCCCTGGAACATTACCCCTCAGTGCTCTGTCTTCTAATCTGTAGAATGGGTGCAGTGTGGTAACCACCCCACGGCAGTTGAAAGGCTAAAAGGAGTCCCTGGTGTGAAGTTCTCAGAGCAGTGCTGGCATGTAGCAAGTGTTGTACAGGGCTTTGCTGTTATTAATATTATTCTCATAGGGGCTCTGAAAAAGAGGACAAGGGATTGCAGCTGACTGCATGGAAGAAGCAACAGCTGACCATAGGTTGAGGCTTTGAAGGATTAATGTGACTTCCTGCAGAGAAGAGAGTGAAAGAGTGTTCAGAGTTGAGGTGGAGCCTGGGTTGGTCATTAGATCACCACGGAGCAATGGATCTGGGGAGGGAAGGGCTGAGCAGGGAGGCATGGCCAGGCTGTGGGGCTGGGCACTGCACTGGTCAGGCTAGGATGTCGCCTGGAGGCTGACAGCAGACTCAAGGCACGCTCAGAACTGTGCCCTGAAGTAGTCTGCCTGGGGCCGTGGGGGAGGGAGGTGCCGGGGGAGCGGTTGGAGCCAGTTCAGGAGGCCAGCAATGAAGCTCACGTCCGGCCTCCACGGGGCACTGGGAGTAAGGAGTGCACCCTGCCCGCTAGCTGAGATGGGGAGGAAGGCGCCTTCTGCGCCCTGTCCAGCCCCTTCCCCTGCTTTCTCCCCTACCCTGGGGCACACCCTGGGATGCTACCCTCACCTGTCCTGGTCCTGTACCTTCTTCCCCTTTCCTCTTCAGGTTGCAGAATGAGAAGCCATGCATTTCCATAAACCTCACTGCCCCCGGTTGGCCTCTACTTCAGCCCACTCTTAGCAATTTTCTGAGACAGCGGCAGAAATCGCACCCCAAGGCCCTGACCAGGGTGCCTGGTTGCAGGTGGCACCTGAGACCCCGGGGCCCTATGCCTCGGGCATCCCCAGGCAGGTGGAGCTCCCCCACCCTTCCATGCTCCTCCCTGCATGGAAGGCCCAGACCTCTATCAGAAGGAGGATGGCGGGGGTCATTTGAATGTCAGCTCTACTCCTTCCCAAGGGGGCACTCGAGTCCTTGGGCCTCAGGTGTGTCCACCTGTATGGCAGAAGGCAAGCTAGAATGGGGGCTGAACGTGGGGCCCTGGGGCCAGGCCACCTGGTCTCTGTGGACACATGGGTCACACAGGAAGGAACTTGCTAACGTCAGAGAACCTAACAACAAACCAAGCAACCTGAAATGGGAATGAGTTTCCCATCCCTTGAAGTGTGCACGCGGAGGCCACGCCCTGTCTGCAAGGATTGCTGCAAGGGGCTTCCTGCCCTGTCGGGAGAGGGGAGACATGAGCCTTCCTAACTCATCTTGTCTCTTGACTTCGCCCCGCTTTCCATGTTCTCCACACTGCCAGGCATACCAGATTCCCAACCAATGGTCTTCTCTCTGGGAGCATCAGCACTCACGTGTGGTCTCTCTGTGCCTACCTGCTTTGGACTTGGAAATTCAGTTACCCTCATTGGAAGAAGGGGAGAATAAATGGTCCTACAAGCCACTGAGGAGGGCACTGTTGCCAAACAACATCCCAAACTAGCTGGAGGAGTTGCTTAGAACCCCCAAACCTGGGTCCACTCACCAATGTGCAGAAAGCCAGCCACTGACATCAAGGTGGGGGAAGCAAGCAGGTGTTTCCTGCCAAACTCGGAGCAAGGAGCCAGCAGCTGTGGCTTAATTCTGGGCTCCCTGAGGAGTTAGGGGTGAAGGTTCTTAAAGGTTGAAATTGGGGCTGAGAGGTGTGTGATCAGCTCATGTCCACGTTCTTGATTGGTCGGAGCTGCCCGTGAACTTCCGTTTGAGTGGTCAGCGATGCTGTGCTCTCTGGGGAATTTGTGAGGGCCAGGTGGGCTCCGGTTGGCCTGCAGAAGGGGGAGGGTTATATGGAAGTGGTGGTGACCTCCTGCCCCAGACCTGGCGTTCCCCTACACAAACGCCTCCAAACAATACTGACCTTCAAGGTTCTCCTCTGTTGGACACGCGGGTGAGTTGAGTCCGGTGATGAGACCCTTGTCGGGCCAGTGGGAGCACTCCCTCAAGTCAGTGAGTTCCTTTTGATCAAGGACAGGCAAGGACACCTTGGGCTCAGGGAGTCAGATGAGAGGCTAGGTCCTGCCTTTGTTTTGGGGGGTTCAATCTCAGCACCAGGCCTCTCCAGGAGCCCCCATGTGCATAACCAGTGCTATTGAGCACCAGTTAATGGCAGGCACTGTTATGGGCACTTGAGACACACCAATGAACAAAACCCCACTGGCAGGGTAGTGACAGCTGGGGCCAAGAGTGGGGTTAGGGCACCAAGCTGTACCATATATATATATATATATATATGCATCATATATGTATAAACACACACACATACACACACACACACCCCTTGCTCTCCCAAGGAAACCGAGTTGGAATCCAGGGAAGCCCCATCATTTCTCTTCTGAAGAAAAGACCCCAGCTTTCATAAATTGTGTTTGCTTAAAAGGGAGCGATCAGAACCTAGGCTGTTTGCAGGCTCTTGGGGGTGCTCATTTGCATCGGATCTGCTGTTTACAAATGCACTTCTATTCATTAAAGCGGGTCCCCAAGGCCCTCAGCTGCTCCACAAGGTGCTGGCTGCACGTGGGCGGGCACACTCCTTCCACCCCGGGCTCACACCCGCCCTGTGCCCTCGGGTTCTGCACAGCCTTAGGCAGTAAGAAGGTGGTGGGTCGGGTCAGGGGCCGGGCAGGACCGGGGAGATCAGAAAGGAGGGCTGACCTGGCACAGGGCGGGGCGGGGAGAGGTGGCCGCTCCAGGGCTGCGCTCTGGCCTCGGGCGATGCCACAGGGAGCTGGGGAGGCATCAACCCTTTCTCTCTGTGACCCTGGCGATTGTGGCCAGCCACCAACCTTCTGCCACAGCCCATCTTCTAGGCTGGTGCCTGGAGGAGGCTCGCACCAGTCACCAGCCAGGCGACTCAGTGGTGCGCATGGTGGTGGTGGCGGGGGCTCGCTCCCTTGCACGGGCCCTCCACCCTCCAAGCTCACATCTTTCTAATGGGATTAGGCTTCACACGGGTCAGGGAACAATTTATTATTCTGCTGGCTAGAGCCAAGTTTCTCTTTGAAAAATGGTTACTCCCGGAGTCGGCAATTACTTCAAAATAAATTTACCAAAGACAAAATTGTGCCTCTTGGGTCGGTAAACGACTCGCCTGTTTGGGGCTGAGGAGACAAGGTGTTTATTAAGGACCGCCTTCGCTTCCTGTGCAGGTTTTTCAGTTTGAATAATTGTCCAATTAAATATAATTTGGAAGTCGGTGCTAACCCAGTGCCCGGATTGCCGGAGAAGAATCACTCGGAGGCGTGCAGTAATAAATCCCTCGGAGCCCCCTCGCTCCCTAAGCCCCTCCTCTGGTTTAATTTTGAGAAATTTTTTTTGTCTTCCCATGGCCTATAGCCTCCCGTTTGGAAATGAGCTGCTCTTCCCCCAAAGAATTGCAAGGCTTCGCTTGCTTCCATCTGTCCGTCTGCTTCTCTCCAGCGAGCAGGCACGTGGGGTTTTCGGCTGGGACCGGCACATCAGCACTGGGCTAACCGGCTGTTCCTTTATGGGCTGCCCACGGGTGGGTTCGCTTATGCTGACGTTCATCCATTCAGTCCACGAACCCCTACTGAGAACTTGAGAAAAACCAGCCCTCGTCCCGGCTCTCAAGGATGACCGACCCGGTTGAGAGAGGGAGATGGGCACAAGCGCCAGCGTCAGGCCTGGCAAGGGGGCTGCTCTGGGCCTTGGCATCTGTATTCCAAATGGGGAAACTGAGGTCAGAAATGGGATGAGAGCCACTCAGGAAGTGAATGGGGAGCCAGGCCTCCCGCGGACCCAACAGGGCGGTCAGACCATCTTTCCCACAGGCACTGACCCAGCCTGGGACATGGTGAGAGAGGTGGATGACAGCCCAAGGGACCCCACAAAAGGCCCCGTCCTCTGGAAGTGGCATTTCCACGACACCGTCCTGGCCAGCTGGGTCAGGCGGTAAACTTCCCTCTCAGGGGACCTGTCCCTGGTAGGAGAAGACTGACAGGATCATGGGGGAGCCACGCAGGCTCCTGCCGGAGCTTGGGCAGGCCCAGCCACAAGCGCAGGCAAGGCTCTGAGCCATGGTTCAGGACACCTAGGGTAACCTGGAGCATAGGTGGCAAGTGTAGGGTCCGGCCAGGCAGCTATGTGGCGCCCCCTGGAGGCTGGTGCTTGCATCGCAGAAGGAAATGCTGGCCCCGCCCACCCTTACCAGGCCAGCCATGGTCTCGCGTGTGGTACATGGTTACTAGTTGAGCACAGCTCCACAGTGAGTGAGTCCTGGTGAACAGGAGGGGCTAAACTTGCTGACGTGGAGCTCAGTTGTTAGCGAGCGGAGACAGGCGCCACTCAAGCAAGTACAATAGATGGAGTGCTCACGTGAAGGGGGCGGGGGCGGTGGGAGAGGGTTTGCTGAGACCCGTGTCTGAGGGAGACTTGCAGGACGGGAGGGAACAGGGCACGGGCACGCGTGGGGCATGAGCCCTGTGGGAACAGAAAGGATGAGGGTGAGTGGCATGCTGCGCCTGGTGTGGGCAGGGCTGCAGTGCGGCGGGGGCAGGAAGGAGGCCTGGAAGGCAGAGAACAGGCTGAGGACAGGACTTCAGCCGTTGTCCTGTGGCTGCCTCTGCTGGGTTTCCCGCCACGGGCCGCTCCGTGGACCTGTGGCTCTGTGGTGGCCTCCCCTGGCTCCCCCGAGGTAAGTGCCGATTGCCCCAGCTGTGCGGGGTGCTGTGGGAAGGAGGCACAGAGCAGGTGTGAGGAGGGTGCAGCCACCCCTGAGGCTGCCACCCCCATCCCCATCCTCGCTCATCCCCCCCAGGGAAGGGGGAGCAGCATTTGTCTGCCCATATCCACAGCCATGGAGGTGATCCAGGTTGAAAGAAAATCAATAAGATGTGTCCGTTTATGTGGCACAAAGGAAGAAGGGTCTGCAGACAGAAATAGGCCGGGATTCACACGCAGGCGACTTAATAAGACTTTTCCCCGGTTTGAAGAGGACGGTCATTTAGATTTGCCTTTGAACATCTCCTTTCCCGTGCCTCAATAACTCTCGGGATCAGCCTGCTTAGGAAGCAAGCGAGAGGAGATTGGCCGCCTCCTTAGAAGACAAGCCCGTTTGGGAAGGCCGCTGGCTCGCGGAAGTTCAAACACGGGCCTTGAGAAAAGATGAAAGTGCCGCGTCAGCACATCCTCGGCCCATTGATCGCGGCTGAGGCCTGGGCCTGGTGCATTTGGGCCGGCGCGGGACAATGAGAACAAGGCCGGCTGCCAGGAGGCCTCCTCTGAGCCACGCCGGTGCGGGAGGTGCTCATTACCGGCATCGGGAGCGGAGTGGCCAGGTGGGGGCATGAGGCGGCCAGGCCGGGCCTGCGGAGCCCAAACCCTGCAGCCCACCGCTGGCCCAGGAGGTGGGCCGGCTCTGACTTCAGGCTGTGACCTCAGGCTGTGGCTGGTGTGTCTCAGGGCTGCCTCTCCTACCCGCAGGCAGACCCAGTTTCTCCCCTTGCACCAGGAGTTTCTGCCAAAGCAGTAAGAAGTGCCTGCGGGCACCGGAACTCTGCCTGCTGAGACTGTGGGCGGGACTGTGGGCAGGGCTTGGCCGGCCACTCTGTGCTACTCGCGTGAGCTCTCCTCTCCTGCACTGTGCACCCTGATGGGACGCACCAGGTCCTGGGGTTTTAGGAAGTTGGCTGGGGCACAGCTGTAGCAGGAGGTCTCGGACAGACCTGTCCTGCGTGGCAGGCCAAGGTCAAGCAGCGCCCTTCCTCAGTGTCTCCTCTGTGGGCCCAGTGTGTCACTCTCTGTGCTGTCCAGTACAGTGGCCACAGGCCACAGGTAGCCACGGGGCTTGGATGCAGGCTAGCTGGAGTGGGACATACTAGAACATACTAGATTGCTAGGAGCACAAGAAAAAGGAATGTAAAATATCCCAATTTTTGTTAAGCTCATGTTGAGATATATTTTTGGTTTTAGAAAGATAATAATGTGGGACTAAGTAAGTGATTTATTAAAATTAATAGTTTTAAGTATGACTGCTGGAAACTTTCAAAATCACAGATGTGGCTCACTGTCTATTTGTATTGGACAACTCGAGTACAGCGGTCTCTGGGTACCCGTGGCTTGAGGCAGTGGGTGTGAACGGGTCCCCTTTTGCAGGCAGGCAGGGGAGAGCGACCCGCCTCAGGAAGGGTTAAGGCCAAAAGCCAGGCCTTTTGGAAATCTTCAGGCTTTTCAAGTACCAGGAGCCAATGGCCATGGTCCTGGATGAGGTAATGCTTTCAAGGGACCTCTCTCATTGGCAGCCGGGGGTGTCGCTGATGAGCAGAGGAGGGCTCTTCCAGGGCTTCCTTCTTCCCCCCTCTGAAGTTCATGTGCTGCCCAGCCCCATGAACAGGTCACCAGGGCCGCTCCTTCTGTTTCTGCTGCCAGGTGACCGCCTCCTGAGGCTCAGAGACCCGGCTCCTTGCCACCTCCTCAGGGCTCCTCCTGCTCCCCTGAGCTTCTCGCTCCTCTGTCGAAGGCGCTCCTGCTATGCCTCCCCTTGGGTCCTTGTGCTCAAGTGCCCAGGGGAGGCTGGGCCCAGGCAGGTGCACGTGTTGTAGTATGCAAGCAAACGGACAGACAGATTCTGAATCGTCCTCAGAGGTGGGTGGAGAGGCTCAGGAGGGGACCAGGGCCGTGAGAGGGGAGGAAAGAGCTTGGGGTGGTGCAAAGGCGATGCGTGTTGGAGGAGGTGGCATGGAGTGAGACCGAGGGCCTCTGGGAATGTCCACGGCCCCAGAACTGGTAGCTTCTAAGACGGGAGGCCGTCTCTGCAGGGGTGACACAAGCAGACTGGGGCAGCCTGGCCAAAGGATACAGGAGGGGGCCTTGTGCCTATGACAAGCCCCTGCCACCTCGCTTCCTGGCAGCCTACACAGGAGCCAATAGATGCGTAGGGGAGCTGGCCCAGGCGCCCCCAAGGGCCCAGAAAGGAAGTGGCTGAGAGAGATGGGTGGCTCCTCCTGCCTGCGATCTGGGACAGCAGGGCCCCTGGTGAGAGAGGGTGGGAGGGTCCCCCTGGGCTGGGCTGGCTTGCGGTGAATAGTAGGGTGAAAGAGTCCAGCAGAGGGCCAGGTTGGGCCTGGGCCTGGGACTGGGTGGAGCCTATAAGGTTTAGAAAGAGGCTGCCGCACCCTGATGCGGGTGAGTGTCTGGTGTGTGGGTTATGCAGCTGGGCGCCACGCTCTGCCACTCCCCTGCCCCGGGACACCTGCACACCTACCAGGGCTGTGAGTGGAGGTCAGCGTTGTGGCCATCAGGCAGGCAGACCTGGGGCGTCCACCTGCGTGCAGACCCCTGGTTTCCGCTGCGGCTCAGTTGCAAGTGCCCCAGGACACTGCTGCCTTCTCTAAGCCTCAGGCTCCTCGTCCGCTCTACCCTTTGGGGGCAGCGGCCACTTCCTGCTCACGGTGGTGGGGGGAGTTGCAGCCCAGCTATGGCCCCTTGGTGGAGAGGGGACTCCCAGCTCAGCGCCAGGAGCAGAGCCCTGCGCTCTGGGGATGGGCACATGAAAGGCATCCTCTCCCCGCACCCAGCCCCGGGCCAGTCGCTTCATGAACCTCTCCTCTCCACAGAACTGTAAGAATTATTATTTTTTAAATCCTCATTGGAATGCTAATTTTGATTTTGAGTGTCTGTCATGGGCTCTTTGAAGTTTTTCAGACAAAATAAGTATCTCCTTAACAGAGGGGATTAGCGCCCACTTGTTTAGAATCCCCCTGCCTGAGAGTGACAACCAATTTCAGAACCTGTGGGGTTTAGGGAGGCTGCAGGAAGAGGGGCCGCCTCCCTCCCTGGTGGTCAGCTTTCCATAAATGGCTTAATGGGGTTAGAGTTTAACCCCTCAAACAGGGATCAGAGCCCCCAGCTTGAAAGCCAATGAGCAGCGAGCCAGATCTTGCTATTTAAATCCAGCAGGCCTGGTTAGAACGCCTTTATTCTCTGGAGTTTAAAGAAAACAAACCCTTTCCCCTTGCAGAATTTAGGGCCTGCCCCAAGCCAGCTGCCCCCAGCCTCCTCCCTGAAATACGGGCCTTGGCTCCACAGGTAATTCACGGCCCAGGCTCAGCCCAGCCGAGAGGCTGCTGGCTTTACGATTCCGTTCAATTCGGGAGTGCTAATGGGGCAATTTGTAAAGAAAGAAATATAATGAGTTATCACAAAGCCCAGCAAGGACTCGACAACCCGGGCGCTTCCCATCCATCAGGCATCCTAGCGTGGTCGGGGAGCGGCAGCACCAGCAATCTCAGGAGGCCCCTGGGAACCTGGGAACGCAGCCTTCCCTCGGCCTGGGCAGCCACCACCGCCGCCAAGCCGCCTTCTGCCTCCCTCCTGCGATCCTCCAAGTTGTGGTCCTTAAGGGCTGGGTAGCCTGGGGTGACTGTGTATGGTGTATGCAAATAAGAGGGAGGGGGGATACTTGAGGACTTATTTATTTGTTGAGGTGAAATGATGCTGCAGGCCATTTTTATAAAGAGCATTAACACTGGGTGAGGGCACCTGGCATGCCTGGTGGGCTCTGACATTTCCCCAGGACCCCCACTGCCAGCGCATGCCAGGGGAGTGGAGGCTGCGGATCGGTCATTAAACCCAAGGTCGCGGGTGATGTTTGGCAACCAAATCCATCCACTGTGCCCCATCAAGTCCAGCTCCACCCAAGCTGGGCCAGTGGACCCCTTCCACTCAAACAGGTGACGTGAACTTGAATTGTAGGCCCACGGGCAGGCAAGCCCCTCCTGTTCTCTCAGAGGGGCACAGTGAGGCCCAGGACAGGGGAGTACCTCCGCAGTGGGCCCGTGTGAAGGCAGCGGCAGCATGCTGGGGCAGTAGGCAGGCCAAGGCCCAGAGGATTGTTCTCAGAGGCCGCGAGGCCAGGCGTCTGGGCTCAGCACTGGCCCACCTGCTCATCCTCCGTCCTGACCCCACTCTTCCCTGCTCACCCTAGCTCAGGCCTGGGAGCCCTGCAGGACACATTTGGGCCAGCTTGGGAGGGAAGACTGGCCATGCAGAGGTCTTTCTGGGGTGAGGTGCCCCATGCCCTCTCTCCTGCCCCTCCAGCCTCTGCTGCCTCCACAGCTGGCCTGAGCTCCAGGGGTGTCTTGCTTCCCAGGCACCCCAGGGAGGTTGCAGGAAACCCCACGGCCAGTCCATGGGACAGGTGGTGATGTGTGGCTTCTGTAGGGACTTTTTGAGCCCAAATCAGTGTGACGTAGTCCTTGGCGAGGCCACAGGCACCCACTCAGCCCCTGCCTCCTGTCGTCCTATTTTTTCAGGTAGCCCTAAACATCCCTCAAGTCCACGGCACGTCAGCCTGGAGCTTCCGAGCAGGCAGGTCGCAGGTCCCGCAGAGAGGGTCCCAGTCACCTCTCCTGGGAGGACCGTGGACAGTAACCAGCCCAGCTAGCACTTACCGGGTGCTGTGCTGTCAGCTCACAAGTCCTCCTAGGCATCCTCTGAGCACACACTGTTGTCATCCCCATTTGACAGACTAGGAAACTGAGGCAAAGAAAGCCCAAACCACTCACTTAGGGTCTCCCAGTCAGTGAGTGGCAGAGCAAGAATTCAGTCCCCACCATCCGGGGTCCAGACCAGGCACTCTTCTGGCCAGCACTGTCCAGAGCCCCGCAGACACCCTAGATCCAGCCCTGTCCCCTGCCCACATAGGCCAGGCAGAGGGGGGCAGATTCCTGGCTATCAGGATTCTCCTGGAAGGAGCCAATCTGAGCCTGGAGGCCAGCCCCTCCTCTGCCTGGGGAGGGACTAAGGGGCAGGGAAAGAGCAGTGGGCACGGGCGTTGGCTCGGGTTTGAGGCTGACCCGGCGAACGCCTGCACTCCACCTGCAGTGTTTCCCCAAGTCCCTGGCAGCCCTGCAGGAGGGGAATTACTGTCCTCGGTGAACTGATAAATAAGATGCAGGCTCAGAAAGGTCAAGTCACTTGTCCAAAGTCACACAGCTAAGAAGGAGCATGGCCAGGTTGCAGCCTGGATCTGGGCCACCACGATACCAGAGAGAGGCGGCTGGGGTGGTGGAAGAGCAGGAAGGACAGTGGGGACTCAGATGAGGTGCCTGGGGGGCGGGCACTGGTGGCGGTCCCCCTCCAGCTTGCTAGACTGGGCACATCTCCAGCCAGAGGGCGCCAGGCCAGAGTGTGGCTCTCATCAGACAGGAATTGGAGAGACAGGTGAAACCCGTCCCATGGGAGGTGGGGGCAGGGCGGCAGGGCATGACCTCCCTGACTCCTTGGTTGTCACTTAAACCCCCTCTGACATGAGGAGGGGTCGGACCCTATTGCTACAGACCGGGAGAGGCCGAGGCCCCTGCTCCACATCCACGTCACCCTAGCGGCTCCCCCCTTCCACGGGCTCCCTCACTGCCTCAGCGTCGCCCCACCAGGTCCTTTGTGTCCTCTCTCCCCAGTCCCCATGCCCCGGTTCCCGTCCTGGGAACGGAAGGGTTACGGCTTCCACCACGGAGAGGAGGCTGCTGTTCCCCGGCGTTAAGCAGCTTTAGTGTCTCCTACCCCAGCCCTGATTTAAAATTCATAAATGCTAATCCTTCATAATTTACGGTTTAAAAGCAGCCCCACTCACAGGCCCCGTGGCTACAGCTCTGTCAGAGTAATTACGCCGCCGAGCTGAAATTGGACTACTAACTGAGATATTAAACAGGGGGGCCTGCTCGCGCTGGCAGCCGACCCAATTATTCCAAATAAGCAAACAGATTAGTGAGTAATTTTCCAGTTAAATTTGGTGATTGGTGCCAGAATTGTATGTTAAATATTCAGAAGTAAATAGATTAAAGATGAAATGTGCCCCCCCCTCCCTTTTTCTGGGCTTAATTTACTGTGTATATTAAAACTTTTTCATGAGCAGAAAAAAAGTAAAAAAAATAGTAATTAAAAAATCCAAATAAACCCCTCTGGGTTTCCCGGTACAGCTTGGCAAGGGCCAGAGCCAGGCCCGGCAGCCACCTCCACTTCAGGGCCTGCTGCCTTCCTGGGCCCGAACCCCAGTGCTCCCAGAGAGGCCAGGAGGGGATGTGGGATTCAGGGCATCTGAGGTGGCCCCAGGGACCTTCCAGGCCCTGGAAATCCCAAAATCTATGAGTCCTGAAGTCAGAACCGGGCTGAGGAAGCATAGGAAGGAGTGGCGGAGGGACAGGCCTGCGGGATGCTGGGCTTGGCCAGGCAGAGTGCCCACCGTCTGGGGCGTGAGTCCCAGTGCCCACGGTCACTGCCTTGCTGCCAGGTCCCACGTCCTGCCTCCCCAGTCCGGCTGTAGCTGCTGCTCTGTGGTCCTGGGACCTGGGGGTTGCTCCTGCGCATGAACCCCTGGCCTGGCCAAGCTCCGTCCTTTCCACCTCTTCCTCAGATTCCTTGCAGCAGTTTGGTTGCAGCTGTGCGACTGGCAGAGAGCGCCGAGGAGTCAGACGGACACAGGGGCCCAGAGAGCTTTGGATGGTCCTGTGCTGCTCTTACGGTGCTCTCTCTGCCGCCCCCTAGAGGACCCAAGCCTCTGGCACAGGCTGGCCCAGAACAGGTGCACAGCAAGTAGCCTGGAAACAGGTTGGGGAAGGCAGGCCCTGGGTGAGCTGAGCTGTCTGGGGGAGGGGATGGGGGAAGGACCAGAGGTGAGGAGAGGCCAGTAAGGCCCGTGGGCTTTCGGAAGGCAGGCAGTGTTGGGACCAGGGCCTCCTGTCCCATTCCACCTCTTCACCCCCAGCCACACAGCATCCCAACTCTAGGGCTGGCACCAATCAGCCTCGGCTTCCTCCAGGGCAGCCCCTTCTATAGCATGCAAATTCCGAAGCACTGAGCAGTGGCTGGGGGCAGGCTGGGCATGCAAGAGGCTGTGTTAGCCTCTCCGGGGGTCCCTTGCGTGGGGGGGCCCCTCCCTTTCCCTGAGTGCCAGAACCATGCCAGGAAGACTGCTGTCCTTGGGGTTGACGAGAGTCCCTTTCTGTCTTGCAACTCTGAGGGACACACCTGAGTGGTGGGAAGTGGCTCCTCCCCCCAGCATGGACACAGGGGAGCTCTAACCATTGGGAGCCCTGGCCTGGGCCAGCAGGATGCCACACAGGACACTGGGCCCACATTCTAGCCAAGGGAAGCAAGACAGGGCGTGTTCTGCCCAGCCTTGGGACATGCCTGATTCAAGCTTCTGTGACCCATTGACTGCTGGTTCTCCAACAGAGCTCATGGAAATCTGCAAAAAAGCAACCCCCTTCCTCCCCAACTCCCACATGCACGTGTGTGGAATCCCCTAAGAGTTACTAACCAACCTGCCCAGTGGAAGATGCTGCTCCTAGGCCAATGATTTACAATTTAAATTTATTTATTTCTTTGTTTATTTTGAGAGAGAGAGAGAGACAGGGAGAAAGAGACCTCTCATCTACTAGTTCACTCCCCAAATGCCCCGGACCCAGGCACTCAACCCAGGTCTCCCACTTGGGTGGCAGGGACCTGACTCCCGGAATGCCCACCTACTGCTTCCCACAGTACACATTAGCAGGAAGCTAGACTCATCAGCAGTGGAGCTGGGGCTCAAACCCAGGCATTCTGGTATGGGATGCAGGTATCCAAATGGCAAAGCAGCCACTGCACCAAATTTTACAAATTTACAGTTTTTACAAAGTTGGGGCCAGTGTTGTAGCATAGTGGGTAAAGCTGCCACATCCGATATGGGCACCTTTTCATGTCCCACCTGCTCCACTTCCAGTCCAGATCCCTGCTAATGCACCTTGGACAGCAGTGGAAGGTGGGCCAAGTGCTTGGACCCCTGCATCCACGTGGGAGACCAGAAGAAGCTCCTGACTTCTACCTGGCCCAGTCTTGGCGGCTGCAGCCATTTGGGGAGTAAATCAATGGGTAGAGGGCCTCTCTCTGTCTCTCCCCCTCTCTCTCTCTAGCTCTTTCAAATAAATTAAAAAAAAAAAAAAGGAATTGAACCCTTTCTTCCAAGAAAATCTTCTGTTCCAGCTCATTAGGCAAAGCAGATAACAGCAGAGCTACATTCCTGTGTCACCTCTGGGGAGCCCCTAGGATTTCCCCAGGGAGCAGGACCTGGCGACAGAGAGTTTGTGGTTCCGTGGGTGGGGGTTGCTCCTCTCAAGGGACCTCCTTATCAGTGGGTTCAGAACCCTGAATGCCTGCTGGGCCCAGAGGGGTGAGCAAGTAGAGGCAGAGCCATGTTCCCAGGTGCTGCTCAGCACGGAGTGGACAGCCCTCGCCTGGGCTCCCTGTCTTCTCGGTCACCCCTTGTGCAGGTAAAGGCCTCCCCAGCTTCTTTCCCCCCAGGCTGTGGGAGCTGAGCTTGCTGCTTGTGGGCCTGCAGGGAAGACGTGCAGGCGGCATGGCTCGCTGCCTTCATGCCCCGCCTTCTGCCCAGGACCCAAGCCGCTCGGGGTATGCGGACATCCAGTGGGCTGCTGCTTTTTCTAGGTGAAAGATTAACGACCCCAAATAACACAAAAACATTTACGGAGCAGCCGCTGTGTGTGACCAGCGTGGGGAAAGAACGCACTAGCACATGTCAGCTTCCCAGGTGTGCCCGAGGCCCTCCCAGGGCTGGGAGGTGAAGTTGGCACTTCCTTCTGCGAGGGCCCTGCCCGTGAGACCTGGCTCCCCGTGTCCGTGTCCTTGCTGTGGCAGGCGAGCTTGTTGCCCGGGTAACCAGGCCCCTCCATTTCTGCCTTGTCCCGGATCTGCTCTGGATTTGGTATGAATGTAATTTGGCACAGAAAACCAAGATGATCCCTTAACTACCTAGTAGGCTTTATCTAACTTCATTCCACAGAGGCCAAACTTTGTTTTCTCGGAGTATTAATTAAATCAAAAACCACGACCAAAGGCTTCAGAATGGTGTTGAATGCAGTTGGCCAATAACTCCTGGACCAGCTGCCCTGAATCTGGGCTGCTGGGGGGTTTCTTTCACAGTCAAGGTAGGGACTGAGGCCTCTGTGGCTGGGTGGGGAGAGCCTGTGTGGGCATAGGGGTGGCTCTCTGTGCCTAGCACCTTGCTAAATCTCTAGGGGATGGTCCCCAATAGTGAGAACCCTCCCCCCATGGCAAGTTTCTGTTGTCGGAGAACCTGCTCTGCTGGGACACCCAGGGGCACATGCACACACACACACCATGCATGCACATGCGTGTGCACAGACGTGTACACGGGCAGGCATGTGAGCACACCCGCCAGGCAGCCCCATAGGCCTTCCCACACCCTTGGCCCGTGTGAGGAAGTGGTGAGCTCCTAAAACCGACGTCCTGGGAGAAACAGCCCTGAGTTGCAGTGTTTGCCCATTTCCTACGCTACCGACGGCTTCACAACCAACTCGCGAGATGCCTTGCTCTTTATTAGATGGCTCTGGCTTTAGGACCCTGGAGTCTTCCTGGGGCAAGTTGCTATTGTCCCTGGGCCTCAGTTTCCCCCTCTGTAAATGGGTGTAAGAATAGACTCCCCCCAGCCCCAACAGTTGTGATGAACCCTAAGCGAGCTGACATGTTTGGAAAGCGCTGAGGATGGGACCTGGCTCGCAGTAAGGGGCTAGTGTGAGCGGTCGCCCTCATCATGATTCAAGAGCTTATCACTGTCAGACATTATTCTAAGCAAATCAGGAATACCATGAAGCTGGTACTATTACTGCTACAGACGAGGGGCTATAGTGCAGAGAGGTCTAGAGACTTGCGCAAGGTCCCACGAGGGTCAGTGTTAGAGCCAGGCCTCCAACTCCTAATTCCCTGGAGGTACCTTCCTGAAGGTCGTGACAGCACCTAAGCCGTGGGGAGAGCACGGTGAGCAAATCTACAGACGCTGAGCCTGCAGAGAGAGCCAAGCGTCTGTCTGTCTCTTGCATTGCTCCCTGGTGGCCAACAGCAAAGGAGAAGCCAGAACAAATGGAGAGATGACCAGGAGAGGGCCTGCCTTGCTCTGTGCCCCGCATGCCTGGTTGGCCAGGCATGGGGGTGCTTGGGATGGGGACCTGTCTCCACCAGCAAGGACTCCATGTGGTGAAGACAACCTCTGAGGCTATTGCTGATCTCATTCCAAGATGTTTGTCTTTTCTACCATGGGTTAAGGCTTCTTCCTCAAGCCTCATCTTTGGGGCCTCCATCTGTGTAACGTTGTGGATGATTGTGTTTGTCATAATCATCTGTTATCAGTGGTCTCCAAACCTTATTATCCACATTGATCACTAAAGCTTTCAGGGTACATGCCCCCAACTTTGGAGACTGCTGATCCAGCCAGGGCCCTCCGTGTAATTTACAGAGCTCAATGCAAAAGGAAAATGTGGCTCCAGGCCAGAGCAGGGAGGTCCTGCAATAGCTGACCCCGGAGCACACGGCCACCCTGCCCTGTGCTGGAAGTTCCAGGACATGCATGTGACCTTTCTCATGTCTGCACAGACAGGGTAGGAGGTGACTGAGCTGCTGTGACTGGCGCTGCCTGGAGTAGAGGGTGGCAGTGGGCGTAGGACAAGAGCAAGGAGGCAGGGCAGGGCCCAAAAGGTAGGGGGCAGTGGAGAACTAGTCCCAGGGTGGGTAAGGGGAACAGAACCGTGCTTCACACGTGACACGTGCTCTCCCGTCCCATTAGAGGACAAATTCACAGATAAAATTGCAAGAATTTCAGGACAGTGGCTGCACGTGTACCCCATGCGGGCCACAGATCTGCTCCTAAATGCTCCCCTACCAGGCCACCTGCTGTGTCATTCTTCCCTGACCAGTTATGAGGGTTCCTTTACCTGTGCACAATAGGTCCTCACCCAGGGGCCCTCTGTGATGACAGCCAACTTCCTTCCAGCCTCATCTGCTGCCTCCCACCCCGACACTGTGCCCAGTCATGCCAATCAACGTGCATTTTGTGGTTGCTGTTGCCCCTCCCCTCTTTGTGCTGTTGTCTGCTGAGCGTCCTCCCCCAGAGCCCCCAGGAGTGCTCCACTGCAACCCTTGAGAGCTTGTCCAATTGGTCACCAGCCTGTGCAGTCTTTTCTGACCTTCAGGAAGAGCTAAAGAAGTCCTTTTCCTTCTTTTCATACACCTAGTGTCTGGGCTTATGGTTAAACCTACCACACCCATGCGTTCACACGGACAATATGTGTTTCTTGAGTCTCTGCTATGGTTGTTTACAGCCTGGCTGGCTCTCTCCCTTGAGAGATACCCAGCCCCCAGTGGTCACTGAATTCATCACCTTCGTATCTTCAGAGCCCGGAGGCAGCTATTAACTAACTATTGCAGAATGGATGAATGAATGAATGAATGAAAGAACATGTGAATGGATGAATGAAACCTGTCTGAGGCCACCCCTGTTCCCAGCCCCATATCTACTGGTCTTTAAAGCCAACCCTTTGACCCATCCAGCATCTGGTCCCAAAGCTCCAGAAGTGGTGGCCTGCTGGGGTGGGGCGGGCATTGAGGAAGAGGACAACTAGGGCAGAAGAAGAGGAGGTGGGCAGGGAGAAGACCAGGCAGGGTCTGGGCCGCCTGGTGAGGACTTTGCGCCTTACTCCATAGGCAATGGGGAGCCATGGAAGGCTGCAGGCAGTCAAGTAATCTGGTTCTGTCTTACTCAGGTTGCTCTGGGTGCTGTCCTAGGCTGGGTGGGGGGATGTAGAACAGAGACAGAGAGTTCTTCACACAGGTGCTGACATGGGAGGGTGGTCTGGACACGAAAGGTGAGTTGCCAAAGCATGAGAGCTGCAGGGTGGGAAGGTGGGGAGAACGTTCCAGACCCATGGAAGTCCGTTTCTGAATGGCTTACCCATGCCTCCTGCCTTGTTCCTGACTAGGAACACATCCTTATAAAACCAGCAAGGACCAGCAGTCATCTCTCTCCACATCACCTCCCATGTCCTTTGGCCATACGATGATTGATTATCGGGAAATTTAATGACACTCAGAGACTGTGCAGTAAGATGTTTAGTCACAGCTTGGAGAAAGAGCGAGAGAGAACACATCCATCTGTAGGTTTACTCCCCAGATGGCTGCAACAGCCAGGGCTGGGCCAGGCCGAAGCCAGGAGCCAGGAACTTCTTCTGGGTCTCCCATATGTGGGTGCCAGGGCCCAAGTATTTGGGGCCATCTTCTGCTGCTTTTCCCAAGCCATTAGCCATAAGCTGGACTGTAAGTGGAGCAGCCAGGACAGGAACTGGTGCCCATATGGTATGCCAGCATAGCAGGTGGCAGCTTCCCCTCTACCACACCACAACTCTGGCTATACTTGATCCATTAGTTATAAAATATGCATCCATGTGCCACATCCACACATGGCCTCATGAAAGGGAGTGTCACACCGATACATACCACTCAACTGTGTGCACACGCATGCATGGGGTGGGGCACAGACCAAGGCAGCTCTCATCACAGCACCCAGAGTGCCCAAGACCACCCTGCTGCCCCTGGGGTCCTGCCTGCCCCAGCCACATTCCTTCCCAATTCAGCCTTCCCCTGTCGTCCTGGGGATTCGTGCTCCCTGATCGCACTCCTTCCGTACCCCAGCCCCCAGTCTCGCCCCCAACCCTGTCTTCCTCTCCCCACACTCAGGGACCCCACCTTGACCTCATCCTCTTCTGGCTTCGTCCTCACTTTGATCGTGGCCAGCGTAGCAGCTGCAGGCCTTTCTTGGGGGAATCATGGAAGGAGTGGGTCACACCCCTCCCCAGCTCTACGTGGAATCACATTTTTCTCAGCTGCCTTAAATTGTTTTGGTGAAGATGCCAGATAGTAATTCAAACCAATCGGTGACACAGCTCCTCACAGCTCCTCAACGTGACCACGCAACACTCAGAAGTTTGCCTCCCTCCGTGGCTCTGCTTCCTGTCAGGTCTCTGCAGGCCACATGGCTGACCTTGCATCAGGAACTCCCCGCTCTCGGTCTCCCCTGTCTCCCCCCATCTCCTACTTCCCTCCCTGCCCATCTGGCCGTCCCGGCTGGCTCCACTGCACCCTCGGTGTTGGGGTCCCGGGCTCTGACCCAGGCCTTTTCCTCTTCATCGTCTGCTCCTCCAGGGCGTCTCCCACTTTGGGACTGTACACGGAGGCCCCTCCGACTCCGTCTCCAGCCCTGAGCCCTCTCCTGGGCCCCAGCCCTCCGAGCATCCAGACATCATCCCTCAGAGGACCCAAGTTCCAGATGGAAGCAGTTACTCTCCCGACGCCCCCAATCCCACCTGCCACCCCTTGCCATTGCGTTTAGCATCCAGGTCCACAGTGTCACCATCACAAGGTCTCTGGCCCCCAGGGTTCCTCAGGGCCTATTCCTATCAGCTCCCTAGGTTGCCTTTCCTGTCTTCCTGTCTTCACTATTAGCACCAACCTGGCCCAGCCCCCCTCACCTATAGCCTGAAAGACGGCGCTGGAAGTATTTCCTGTCCGGTGCCCTGTCTCTGCACCACATCCTAAGACAGGAATGGGGTGGTGGCTTTGAGCAGCCTCCAGACCAGCACATCCCAGGCTCTTCCTACTGTTCCTTCCTTCTGCCCCACCCCTGCAGCTCTTCCCCGCCACCCTACTCCTGGGCCACCCCACCCCCAATAGGCCACCGCTTCATGCCAGATGCTGGGATCAACAGGTCGACGTTGGACACCACTAGAGGCAGGGCTGGGGAGGGGGCGGGCCTCCGGTGCCCCTCCTTCCTCTTGCTCAGCAAGCGTTGGCTTTGCTCTCTGCACTGTGCTAGGCCCTGGGGGATGCAGCGATAGAAACCCAAGGGCTCTGCGCTGGACTGGCTCCCCACCCACAGGGGAGACAGGGGAGGACACATAAGCACAGCACCCAGAGGCCACTGAAGAGACCACATCTGCAGGTGCTGGAACCCGGGTTGCCTTGTACCTGGGGTGTGTTGGATACAATGGTGAGGTCAAGAGTGAGCCTGGGAAGGCAGCGACCCCGGGGGAGAAAGCACAGTGCCTGGGCTGGAGAGGAGGCAATGGCAGCTCATGGCAGCCTTGGAGTGAGCAAGAGGAGCTTGGGAGGAGCCAAAGTTTCAGCCCCATGCAGTTGAGAGGGTGGTCCTGCCCTTCCTGAAGTGGGAACAGATGTGGCCTCAGTCCTGCCTCCTGGGTTGTTCCTGTTATTATAGCCAATTGTCCAGAAAACATCCGGGAACTCAGCAAATGCTAGGGACTCTTCTGCTTTAGCTGATGGAATCCTGGCCAGAAACCCCTGAGGGCAAAGTTAATATCCCCACTTTACAGATGAGACTACTGAGGCTCTGGAAAGTTCAATAATTTGCCTGGGTTCTCCCAGTCCAAGCCTGGCTGACTCCAAAGACCCCCCTCTGAACAGCTGTATTTTGTCACCACCCCTAGTGGTAATCCCTGCCCTGGGCTCCTGAGCTCTGTGACCCCCCTGGCTCACTTTCAGGGCTACCGAGTGGACTTCCAGCCTCCATTCTCTGCTCCCTGCTCCTAGTGAGCTTGCCCTTCTTCTGCATGGCTCTGGATTCCTACAGGGACAGCTTCAAATGCTGACGGCATGGGTGGGGGTGGGGGAGAGGGAGACAGCTGATAAATGGCAAGGCTGGGGACCCAGAGCTGGGGCTGCAACCTGGCTTGTATGATGTCTGCTCACAGGCCCCAGAGCTAAGCACTGTGCCTGCCCCCCTGTCACCTCCCCTTGTTCTGTCTAAGCAGGGGCCTGGGACGGAGGGCAAGGCACACGCCAGGGTGTGTAAAGGCTGGGTCTGGAGCGTGGCGTAGACAAGCAAGGCAGGCAGGGGGCGCCATAGGCCCTCCGGGCCCTCCAGGTGAGTAGTGCAGTCTGTGAGATTGTACCTGCCGTGCTCCCCTGAGCAGCCAAGCGCTGGAAAATCGATACCATTTTCCACTTTAAGTGCCGGCATCTCCCTTTCATTATGTCTTGTGCTTCCTCTGTGCTGCTGGCCACTGAGACAGCTGTCTGGCCGCAGCCCCAGCCCTAATCTCTGGGCTGGCTCGTAGGCCCGCTTAACACACGGCCTGGGCCCTGTGGCCCCATTCACACTGCTGGGAACCTGGTGGCTGCCCCATGCTTGTCCCCTGGCCCTCAGGGACACTCATCCCTGCCCCCTACACACATGGCACTCAGACACACACACAGACACACTCAACCCCAGGCAAATCTTCGAGTCACATTTTACAGATAATGGAATGTGTGGCCATTTAAGCCCCGACAGTTTATCATTTTAACCCTTTGGGTGAAAATCTTCCCTAAGTGTTTGCAAGTTTTGCTTGACTTAGAAAATTCTCTTTTTATTGTAATAATGTGTTCTGCAAAGTTTGGTAACTGTAGGCCATTAGGAGGAATTATCCCATCCGAGAGTGGTTGAGGAGGAAGCAAACGCACACAGGTGTGCCTGCCCATGGGGTCTGTAGATTTGCAAGCGTGCATGAAGGGGGGTGGTTTTCTGAACTCAAATATCAGCACCCAGAGAAGGAAGGAGACCTCGCACCTCTGATCCATTTCCGTCTGGTAGCCGTGGATCCATTTCCGTCTGGTAGCCGTACTACCTTCGTCACACAAGGCAGCCCTTTCTGAAACCATCTGACCCTTTGCTGCAGTCTCCCAAGGCTGCCATGCTGCGCACTTTGAGAGAGTACAGTTTGCATTGTAGTTTTAGTGCACAGCACTCCTGTCCCAGTATCGTGCAGTGGGCAACCTGCGTGGCCACACACAGCAGCTCTGCTGCCTCCTTCCATCAAATGTCAACTCTGTAGCAACCGGGAAGTGCGATCCACAGTGTCTATAGTGGGTACCTAATGGGTATGGTGTTTGTTGAGTGAATTAATTAACGTGTTTCTGCATAAGGATATAGTTTCTCTCTCTCTCTTTTTTTTAAAGATTTATTTGAAAGACAGAGTTACAGAGAGAGGTAGAGACAGAGAGAGAGGTCCTCCATCTGCTGGTTCACTCCCCAGATGACCGCAACGGCCAGAGCTGCACAATCCAAAGCCAGGAGCCAGGAGCTTCTTCCGGGTCTCCCACATGGATGCAGGAGCCCAAGGACTCAGACCATCTTCCACTGCTATCCCAGGCCATAGCAGAGAGCCAAATCAGAAGAGGAGCAGGCAGAACTATAACCGGCACCCATATGGGATGCTGGCACTTCAGGCCAGGGTATTAACCTGCTGTGCCGCTGCACCACAGAGCTGGCCCCAAGGATATAGCTTCTTATGGCCTCTGTGTAGACTCTGCTAACCCCAGCTCAGCTGAGACGCAGGAAGGAACCAAAGGGCTTTGAAGAAAATGTATGTCCCACACCTTACTTTGAAGAGACTTCCCATGCTCTCAGCCACAGTCTACGTCACTTTTTTATTTTTTATTTTTTAAAGAGTTAGTTACTTGTTCAAAAGGCAGAGTTAGAGAGAGAGACAAGTCTTCCATCTGCTGGTTCACTCCCCAAATGGCTACAACAGCCAGAACTGTGCCAGGCTGAGGCCAGGAACCAGGAGCTTTATCTGGGTCTCCCACATGGGTGCAGGAGCCCAAGCACTTGGGCCATCTGCTGCTGCTTTCCCAGGTACGTTAGCAGGGAGCTGGATCAGAATTAGTGCAACTGGGGCTTGAACTGGCACCCAAATGGGATGCTGGCATCGGAGGTGGCAGCTTTACCCACTGCGTCTCAATGCCAGCCCCATGTCACCATCTTTCATCAAGAATTCAGTTTGGTTTCCTACTCTTTGTGCTCCACAGTTGATCTCCTGGCTGCCAGGCTCCCTGAAGGTTAGGAGCAGTGAGAGGAAGTGGGGGAGCCATGGACAGTCACCCCAAGGGGGTGTCAGGAGGAGGCCGACTTGGAGCTCAGGAAAGACAGTGCTGGGGCCACTCTGTGCAGGGACACAGTAGCCTCAGAGCGCATCCGTAGACCACACCTCCAGACACAGAAGTGACCTTGGCCGTTGCGGGAGCAAGAAGTCCCATCTAGAGTGCTCTCTTTAAGGAGGCATGTGGTATTTTTTTTTCTTCCAAGTGGCTCCCACTCTCACCATTCTGTACCCAGTCACGGATGGGCTGCACTGAAGACACCTGTGTTGTCTCCAGGGATTTAGGATGCACTGGCTCTCCCCCAGCCCCCTGCACCCACCGCACCATTGTTTCGGTCCTTCCCACCCACCCTGGCTCCCCAGTGGGCTGGATTCTGATATCCCCGGAGCTGCTCAGTTTTGCAACAATGATTAATTGGGCCTAGCAGTTTCAGAATGCTTATTTGCACACAGTTATGAAGTGTCACAATATGTCTCAAATGCAAGCGGCTTCCATTAGAAGCAGAACGCTGAGCGGGAAGAGCCAGCAATATTTCCTTAAAAGTTCAGCGTAGGCAGTGGGGTAGTGTGCGGCGCTAAACAAATCCAGGCAATAATGGAAATGTAGCATGAAATTACTTCTGTAAACAACAACCATTCATTATTCGAACATTTTTCATAAGCGAGCAGGCAGGGAGAGGGGCAGTGGCGGCGGGTGGGAGGGGAGGGGGCTGCGCAGGCCAGGCCGCTGCACCCTTCGGAGTTTCGGGGAGGAGCTTCCGCGGGGCTCCTCGAGCCCATCTGTCTTCCGAAAAATGCCGCAGCTCGGCCCCATTCTGCCCAGCGCCTGCCGTCAGCTTCCCTTTCTTCATTAAGCGAGATCTGCGCGGGCAGAGGGAATGTATGATTTAAGAAGGAAAGAGAGACCCACTACTTAATGTTGATTTGGCGGAGTGTATAACCCCGGAGAGAAATGTAAATAGCAGCCTGCAATAACATGACAGCCCACTAATCATATTTACAAACGATATTAAATCTGTCCGCACGCGGGCCTGCCTGCGGATTGGCCCGGCCGTAATTGTCATTGTAACCAGCGCCGGCTTATGGGAGGATTTAACTGCAGTGATATAAGGTGAGTCGCGGGCTTATTATGACTTTATTATTACCCGGTTTATGTTTATTAAAACAATTTGTCATGCAGAGCAGGAGTGGAGGAATGGGAGCACTAAATCGTGCCATACTCAACCTGGAGGGCTGACTCCGGGGGTGAATGGCAGCAGGCCTGGCTCCTCTGTTATGTGGCCCTGGAGCTGGGCACGCGCCCTAGCCCCCCCCCCCCCCCACGGCCGGTGTCGGCCACCAGGAGCCCCCGTCTGTCCAGCGAAGGCCACCCCGCCGAAATCTCAGAGCCGGCCCACGCACAGCCGAGAGCTTGAGTTAACTCAGGCTGGGGACGGGAAGGGCGCGTCCCCCAGTTATCCCGGGTGCTTGTGGGAGTGGCCTCATCTGAGGGCCATCCCTGGGGCTCTGCTGGCCGGCTGGGAAAGGAGCCAAACCCACGAGTGCTCCACTGAGACGATCTGCAGAGGCTCAGCACAAAAGGTCTTGGAAGAAGTTTAATAAAAGCTGTTTTATTTTCTCTGGGGGTCCTTATTGGTTATTATCAAATTTATTTCATCCCCAATCTTTGTTCTTTGGCAAGGCAGAGAAAAGGGAAGGGTGGGCCTGAGGAGCCTGGGTCCACACGAGTGGTGAATAATTCTCCTTCCCTCAATCCAATTACCCAAGGATGGGAGGCACCGGGAGGTGGGGGCCCGGGGGAGGCTCTCGACACAGCTGAGGCTGGAGCCTCTTGTGCAGGCAGAAGAGTGAGCGACAGGCACCTCCCTGCCACCAGCCTCGGGAAAGCCCCACGTGCGGGGATGCCGGGCCAGGGCACCGCCCCAGAGGCAGGAGAGCTGTCTGTCTGTCACAAGAGCCTCAGGTATGAGGCCCGTGGTCAGGGGGCCCTACAAGGGAAGAGCTGAACAGTGGCTAGCCCAGGCCTCACCGACCAGGTGACTGCCACGCGGCTAAAAACAGCCTCCTGCCTGCAGAGCCTCCACTAATGCTCCCCGTGCCCCTGTGCATATCAGGAAACATCGCCCCTGTCTGCCGGTAGAGGCAAGCCATGCAGGGCCCACGGATGGGTGAGCGGAGGAAGGTCTGGGATCCCAACCTCCCACCATTTGCCACCTTAGTGTTTGTGCAGTGAAGAACGTATACAACTGTACATGATGGCCGTACCCATTGCCAGCAGCCTCGTGGACTGCAATGCCCTTTATGCCATTATTTCCAGAACTTGCTGAATAATATTTCTGCACAATATTTCCAGAGCCATGCATGTCCCGGGCAGTGGCGTAGGGAGTCTCCTGAGGGGGCAGGGGGAGGGAGAGAGGATGTTCTCCTCACCAACAGCCAGGCCGCCGTGCTCAGGCCTCAGGCCTCAGGCCTCGGGTGGGTGAGTGCAGGGCAGGACAGACAAACCGTGCACACTCCTCCAGGTCCCTGAATGGTGCTGGAGATGTTCCCAGGAAGGAGTACAGCGGGACAGGGTGCCGCCTTCCCGCCTCTGCTGCCCCAGGGACACCTGGCTCCCAGATGTGTGCAGCACCAGGGGCTGTGTCGAGTGTGGAGTGTGGCTCTGGGGGAGGCACCACATCGCTCGGCTCTGCCTCCCCCTGCCCAGCCAGGAGGGTCTGCTGGGGGGGTCCTAAGCCACCATCTGCTACCAAATGCTCCGACCAGAGCTCAGCCTCCACTCTGGGCAGCCCCTGCTGGAGGGCTCCCAGCCTTTGCTCACACACCTCCTGCACACGGGGGTAGGGTCGGGGGCGGGGCTCACTCCCAGGGAGGACTCAGAAAACCATACCCCCACCCCACATCTGGCAGCTGCCACCCTGCCTGTGCAGCGCCCCCCTGTATTGGGCTCCTGAGCCCCTTGCTGTTAGAGCCCCACACTGAAGTCTAGGTCCCGGAGGGCAGGGGCCCAGGCGTGCCTTCTCCGGATAGTGCAGCCCCCATGGAGACAGAGCTGCCCCCTCCCCCACCATCACCACCGCAGGGCCTGACTCGGGCACTGGCTAATTGTGGGCCAGGGGACGCCTGTGGGCCTCGGCTTCCCTTTGTCTCACTTAAGAAAGCGGTCAGCGAGTGCAGCCCGAGGAAGAACAATAAGCCTTTATTGTGGCTGCCCTCACTGCAAACGTGCAACCTGCCGCTGCCCCGCGAGAGCCGTGCTGGCACATTAAAAGTCGCTCAACTTTCTTTATGGCTCCTCGGACGCTCCAGCAGCTTTCATGCTGAACCGGCTGGCCTGGCTCAGAGACAAAGAGGGGAATTGGGGCCAAGGCCAAGGGGCAGGAGGGCCTGCCTGAGTAGTGCCCCGCTCCGGCCAGTGGGGGCCCGGAGGGTGGACAGGAGTCTAGGTGGTGGGAGATGGGTGGTGGTGGCTTGGTGCTGGGGACCCCATAGTCCGGGCAGGGCCTCTTGGGGTGATTGCTTTGGGCAGTAGTGTGGGCCTCTGCTTCCCAGCATTCCCCTGGGTCCCCCGCCAGCCTACTCTGAGGTCTTCCCTAAGGAAGGCACAGCTTGAACCCATGACCCCAGAGAGCCTCTTCCAGGCCTCCAGAGAGTCCTGGGTCCCCACCAATCCCTACTCACTCCAGATGAGTCCCGAGACCTGTGCCCTCTGGAAGCAGGGGTGGGCAGGCCTGGGTCCTGCTGCTGAGAGCCACACTCACCCACAGCACCCACCAAAGCCTTTGGCTCAGCCGCTGAGCTGCCTGAAGCCTGGGAGGCAGCAGAGCCGGGTAAAGGGAGCGAGACTGGGACAGTTCCTGGCACCACCTGCTGTGCCAACATCGTGACCAGAGCCTCTCCTCCCTCCCCAGGGCCAAGGTGGCTTCCTGGGCACAGCCAGGTGCTGGGATCCTAGAGCACCAGAGAACAGCCCCCGCAGGAGCCACCCCACCCTGTGAGAAGGGGCGAGGGTTTGTAGCGTGACGATGGCCTTTGTGGGAGTGCCCTGACTGGGCGAGACACAAGGCATCCTTTTGGCTAGAAATCTAGAGCTCTGTGGTGGAATGAGAAGGCCATGCCAAGATGCTGGCAAGCGAATGTCAGTTACTCAGGAATGGCTTCGGAACCCACCTGGCAACGGAGTCTACCTGGCAACAGGCTGTGATTGGTTATGGCATAAACTGCCCCTTGACTGGATTGGCTGCCTTGGCTATTTAAGCTGCTGCACCAATTGAAATAAACGAGTCTTTCAGATGCTCGCCTCTGGCCTGCTCTCACCCGACTCCCGGGGTCTGTGGGGTGACTCGGCGCCTCTTGCCCCCACCGCACTCCCCCTCTCAGAATGAATCCACAGCAACAGAGCTCAATCTGGGTGCTGGTTCCATGGATACACACACATGCAACAAGTCATTAAGCTGCATGCTGTGTGGTGTGTAAGGTGAGCTTACGGTGACAAAAGCAAACCAACAGAGGCCCTGTTCTTTTTTTTTTTTAAGATTTATTTATTTATTTGAAAGTCAGAGTTACACACAGAGAAAATGAGAGGCAGAGAGAGAGAGAAAGAGAAAGAGAGAGAGAGAGAGAGAGAGCGAGAAGTAGGTCTTCCATCTGTTGATTTACTCCCCAAGTGGCTGGAACGGCCAGAGCTGGGCCGACCGGAAGCCAGGAGCCAGGAGCTTCCCCTGGATCTCCCACACAGGTGCAGGGGTCCAAGGACTTGGGCCATCTTCTACTGCTTTCCCAGGCCATAGCAGAGAGCTGGATTGGAAGTGGAGCAGCCAGGACTTGAATCGACGCTCGTATGGGATGCTGGCATTGCAGGTGGAGGCTTTATCCACTATGCCATAGGATAAGCCTGGGCCCTGTTCTTAATGACGTCAGCTCCTGCCCCAGCTTCAACACTGTAGGCCCATCAATCCTCATCCTGACCTCAGAGTAGAGTCCGGCCCCTGCTTCCTCCCCATCGGCCTGAGAGTACCACAAGAACACGGGCCACACCTGACTTTCATCCATGTCCTCCCAGGCCCCTGCTTAGGGTCTGGCGATGGGAGGGCAGGAGGCAACATCCCAGCTATGAGATCCCTTTGGGTGGCTCCCCATAACCCCCAGGTGCCTTTCCATAAGGGCTGTAGGGCAGCCTCTTTCTACCTCGGAAAAGGCATCCAGAACTGAGGTGCCGAGGCTGAAGCCAGGCCTGGAGCCCTCGGGGTATTGGGTATGGGGTTTGGCTCTGAGCCGGGGCAGAGAGGGGCTCACTGTCCTTTGCTGTCCTTGGGGAGGGCGGGGTTGCGGGGCCCTGAGAGCTTTGCTGGGCCTGCCTCCCCAGGAGGAGGGAGGGCATGAGGTGTAGCTCAGGGCTGGGGGGAGTAGTCTCCTGGGCACAGCCAGGATGCAGACCCTGCCCACCTGAATACCCATCCCCCTCAGGCGCCCTGCAGGCCTGATGCTGCCACCTCCTCCCGGAAGGGCCCTTTCCCCGTCACTCTATCTGATCGTCTGCTAGGCTGGTTCTGGCAATTTCTTGCTCTGTTTCTTTAATCCTTGGTTCTCTTCAAGCGCAGAGGGAAGAGGGAAAAGCAGGAGGCCTGGGGTGGGGAGGATGTGAGGTGAGGGGAGGGGTGAGAGGAGAGGAAGCAAAGGGGCTCCTGCCTGAGGCTCCCAGGCTGGACACAGCTGAGGACAGCAAGAGCCCCTGAGGGGCTGGGGCCAGAGCCGTGCGACCCCTGGCCGGGGCTGCCTCCCCTCCTGACCTCTCCAGGTTTGGGAGGTGGGTACAAGTGGTGGGATCTCACTTCCACGGGACGTTGTGCCCTGGGCACAGCTCACGTCGGTTTGGCAACTCTCAGAGCTGAGAGGGGGCCTTGGACAAGACTCGAGATACAGCTCAGACATAGTGGAGGCCAAGGTGGACAGGTCTGATCATGACAGGGGCAGGGGAGGGCTGGGGGAGGTCAGGTGAGAGCAAGCCGAGCGAACAGCAGACCCCTGCACCCCTCTGGTGGCCAACCCCGCCTCCCCTCTGGGGCTGCGACACAGCAACCAGATCTGCACCGGGCAGCCCGTGTGGGATCTGCAGCTTCTTGGAGGAAATACCTACTGAGAAGCTCAAATCATAGCAGCAATTAGGCCACTTATTTTTGCAAAAGTCCAAATTAAATGGAAAATTTGGTGCTAATGGAAATGTTCCATTTTCCCCTTTTACGGACTCGAGCTCCATGCCTTCCAAGAGCGTGGGCCCAGCCAGGCCCCGTGGCTTCCTCCTCGCCGCCAGTCCTGGGCGTCCTGCTGGAGAGCTGCTGACGCAGAGCGCACTCCCGGGGCCTCTGGTTAACGGTGGCGCCGTTGAAAAATGTCCTTCATAAGGCAGCAGCGGTAACCCGTCCCCAGCCACCCGCTCCTCCAGCCGCCCCCGCCTCTGCCAGCCTTTTCAGGCCCCCCAGGAGCCCAGGCCAAGAAGGGAGGGGCTGGTGTGCTCCCTGTAAAATCCGACTTCTGTTCTCCACCCCACCCCCACCCCCACCACTCAATCCAGGAAAGTTGGAGCTTGGCTACTTCTGCAGAGAGCCTGTGACCCTAACCTTGAGGCTACCAGCTTCCCCATGGTGGCCCCGGGAAGGGCAAAGCCCCCAAGAGCCCAATTAGACCTGTGTATGGGCCCTGCACTTGCCCTGGAACCCATGTGACTCAGTTTCCCCTCTGTAAATTGGAGGTGCTGCCCCTGCCTGTCTTTGCAGGACACTGTGGGGCTGCCAGTGGAGATAAGACGTTTGGAGCATTGGGGGCAGCCCCCAGCTGGCCAGGTCTCTCTTCGGAACATGGTCTCTGATGAGAGTCAGGTCATGACTTCTGTCCTTCCAGCCTCTCCAGGATTTCTGCCGGAAGTTTGACAAGAATGGGAAGGCAGCAGCTAGAGGGAAAGAAGGCCTCAGGATGCCTGCCCCCTCCCCTCGGCCAGGGTAGGGGTCAGGGAAGGAGCAGCCTCACTGGTCCTGGCCAGTGGGGCACCCGAGTTTGGGACTGGGTACAGGGATGCAGACCCTAGGTGAACATGTGGACCGGGGGTGGGGGGTGGGGTGGGGGACTCTCACCCAACACAGACAGACAGGAAGACGGGAGCAGACACTGGCTCAGCCCAGCCCTCTTCAGTAGGGCTGTAAGGGCCTTGGCAGCGGGGCCCCTACAGTTGGAAGCATGCCCCACATTTAACATCTATATTTCACCTCAACTGCCAGTTAGTCTGCCCACAAGGGTGTATCTAGAACCCAGCAGGTATACCCGGTGCAAAGCTAGAAGTAGCTGGGTTCAGGAGCAAGGAGCAGTCACAAAGTCACAGCCCCCGCACACTTGTGCCCCCTGCCTCGGAGCTGAGCACTCCACACCTGAAACCTGGCTGAGAAGTGTGTTGGCTCCACTGTCTTTGTCTTCCTATCCTTTGTCACTCTGTTCTATGGTTTCTATTTCACTCTGAGCTTCCTACCTGACTGTTCCCTGGTCCAAGGCTTCCTTTCTCTCCAGCTCCTTGAATGATATCTTAGCTGGATATCATAGTAGTGTAGTTGGATGGTTATAATATCTCAGCACCCTGGGACCCTCCCTTCGTCTGCATGATTCCCTGCAGTCACCCCTGATGTTCAGGGCAAAGTAAGACTTGGGGGCTCACATGTTCTATGCCTCCATCGCCTCCTTGGTCTCCTCCTGGCCGTGTCCCCTCCATCCAGAGACATCTGTGGTTTCTCCAGGGCAAAGTGGTTTCTCACACTTCAGGTAGACCCACTTCTGGGAACAGACTGTGTCGTGGGAAGAGCCGTTCTGTGTGGTTGGAATGATGACGGACAGGAGACCCAGGTCTGTGACCTCGCACAGTAAGAACACCCCATTCTTTTAGGCACAGTGACTGAAGCAGGAATGTGAGTGTAGCCCAAGCAGGGCTTTCTAGGCTCTCCTCTGGGAATGTGGGTGGGAACCAATGAGAGAGACCACTTCCTGCTGACAATGCTAAGCTAACAGGAAGTGAGCCTAGGGCTCTTGAGGACCATCTGATTCACTCTGTAGAGAAAGTCTCTCTGAGAAGAAAAGTGACAGAACCTGGCAATTGATTACGGTCCTGGATCCAGCCATGCCTGGTCCCACCGCATAAGTGAACTTCTCACTTGTGTAAATTTTGTAACTTTTTTTGTTGTTGTTTAAGTTAGTTTGAATCTTGACTAAGACAGTGGTCAAATTGCTTTATAGGTGGTGCTCACACTGATGCCAATTCTCATCCCCCCTTTATTGAAAAATGAGGCAGCTCATGTTGAGAGTCATTTCCAAGGTCAACTGGTCCCCTAAGTCTTTTCTGCACTCTGGCTGAGAGGATGCTCTTCCTCTCACTTCGTATGTGTTGTAATCACCCAACCCTACAAGCAAATGTGATCTCTTTGACAGCATACGTCCCCTATGCCTGGTGCATGGTGAGGCATCCAGCCGACATGTGGATGCCTGCAGGATAGGGACAGTATGATTCAATTAACATGAAGATTGAAAACAGACGGAATCATCCACAGTGTTCTGGAATGCATACATAAGAAGCAAAACAGTAGGAAAAGGCAAGAAAGTGATGTTCTAGAATTCAAGATGAGCGTGGCCCTGGGGAGAAAGAGAGTCCGGCTGGAGGAGGAGCCACAGGAGGTTTCTGAGGTTCTGGAAGTGTGCTGGTTTCGGTCTGGCTGGTGGTTATCCGGATGCTGACTTTATTTCCTCGAATTCTGTGCATCATATCCATGGGCTGCATCTGTGGGTTCAGCCAACCACAGACCAGAAGTGCTTCACTTGTGTCTGTACTGACACACAGACCGTTTTTTCTTGTCATAATTCTCCAAGTGATGCAGAGTAACCACTCTCTACCCAGCATCTACTTCATGCTGGGTATGATGAGCAATCTGGAGATGACTTACTGTGTGCGGGAGAACGTGCGCGGGGTCTCTGCCAGCACCGTGCATTTTATATAGAGAATCTGCAGATTTTAGTATCGCAGAACATGCTAGAACTGATCCTCATGGATACTGAGGGACAACCAAATACTTTTATGCATGTAGTGTCATTCACTACAATGAAGAAAATAAACAGGGTTTTTTAGACCTAACTCTGTTGTTGTTTTATGATTTTATTACACTGGAGCCATAGAATGTCATTAATTATATCAAAAATTTTAGTGTCTGTTAAGACTTCCTTTGAGGCCTATTATGCACTCAATTTTTAAAATATTCAATGTGTACTTGAAAATAAAGTGTACTCTTTAATGATTTGACACAGAATTTTATACATGTACATTAGAAAAATGTTAATTGGATAGCTCAACCATATCCATATTCATGTACTCAGCTCTACACATTCACACTAACTTTTTGTCCATTCCATCAGTTTCTGAAGGAAGAGGGTTAAAATTCCTTATTATGATTGCAGGTTTGTCAGTATGTCCCAGAGCTTGGTCAATTTTTTTTTTTTTTGACAGGCAGAGTGGACAGTGAGAGAGAGAGAGAGAAAGAAAGGTCTTCCTTTGCCATTGGTTCACCCTCCAATGGCCGCCGTGGCCAGCACGCTGCAGCCAGCACACCGCACCTATCCGAAGGCAGGAGCCAGGTGCTTCTCCTGGTCTCCCATGCAGGTGCAGGGCCCAAGCACTTGGGCCATCCTTCACTGCACTCCCGGGCCACAGCAGAGAGCTGGCCTGGAAGAGGGGCAACCGGGACAGAATCCGGTGCCCCGACTGGGACTAGAACCCGGTGTGCTGGCGCCACAAGGCAGAGGATTAACCTGCTGAGCCGCGGCGCTGGCCTGAGCTTGGTCAATTTTTGCCATATATTTTATTTAATATACTCCCTTTTTGCTTAATAATTGTGTCATTTCAAAAGTAGCACTCTTAAGAACACTCAGGTTCAGCATCGCCATAGACTCCTGCTGAATTGTTTCTCCTATCTGTAAATCGTCCTTTTCTTTAAATCTCAAGGAATTTTTTGCCTTGAAATCCCTTTGGCATAATGTCCTCCAGTTCCATCCATTATGCTGCAAATAACAGAATTTTATCCTTTTGACGGCTGAATAATATTCCAGTGTGTGTGTGTGTGTGTGTATGTGTGTGTTTATCACATTTTCCCTACAACCCACCATCTGTTGATGGACACCTTGTGGACTGCATATCTTGGTTATTGTGAACAGTGCTGCAATAGGTGTGGTAGAGCAGGTATCTCTTTGACACAATGGTTTCATGAATTTTAGATACAAACCCAGTAATGAGGTTGCTGGATTATATGGCAGTTCTCGTTCTGGCTCTTAGAGCAATCACCGCACTGCTTTCCATGATGGCTGCACTAATTCACATTCCCACCCACAGTGTCTAAGAGTTAAATAAGCCAGACACAGAAGGACTAATACCGCGTGTTCTCCCTTGTTGTGGAAGCTTTAAAAAACGACAAAAGAAACCAAAACTCCATCCTCCATGTGAACAGAGCAGTGGTTACTGTGAGAGCCTGGGAGGAGTGGGGGCGACAAACGGGGCTTAGATAATGGGTCCCAAATCAGAGGCAGGGACTAACATCCTCATGATACACAGTGTACCTGGGTGACCACAGGTCGCAATAACCTAGTATCTGTTTTATGAACAACTGGAAGAGAGGTGTTTCAAGGCTGGAAACCTAAAGCCGTGTCCAGGAGGGGGGAGTGGTGAGCACCCTGATGTGATTCCCCCACACTGGGTACACATCCTGAAGTGTCGCACTGTCCCATAAATATGCACGACTATTGTTAATACAAATCATAAAAGAAGCAAGTCATTTTAAGGATCTCTTTTGCAGGGGCAAGCTTTTGGCACAGTGGTTAGGATGCACTTGGGACACCCACGTCCCATATCACAGTCCTTGGGTTTGGGTCCCAGCTCCTCTCTGAATTGCAGGGGCTTTGCCAGTGTACACCCTACGAGGCAGCAGGCGATGGCTCAAGGAGTTGGATCCCTGTAATTCATGTGAGAGACCCAAACTGAGATCCAAGCTCCTGACTTCAGTCTGGCCCACTCCTGGCTCGTTCGGTACATTTGAGGAGTGTACCAGTGGATAGGAGATCTTTGTCATGTGTCTGTTTCTCTGCCTTTCAAAGAAAATAAATAAATAAAAATTTTGAAAATAAATTTTAAGATCTTACATTTGCCATTAATGTTAGAGTAACTCCCTTCTTTGTTTGATGTTTATTTATTTTCATCTATTTGAAAGGCAAATTGACTGAGAGCAAAAGAGAGTGCAAGCGAACAAGCAAGCTTTCTTCTGCTGGTTCATGTCCCAGATGCCCACCATTACCGAGGCTGGGCCAGACTGAAGCCAGGAGCCCAGTCTCTCACGAAGGGGGCAGCAGGAGCCCAAGTACTAGAGCCATCATCTGCTGTCTCCCAGGATATGTTAGCAGGAGGCTGGATTGGAGAAGGTGCTGGGACTTGAACCAGCAGTCTGATATGGGATGCGGGTGTCCCAAGCAGGCCACAATGAGTTTTCCCAACCTTTTACTTTCAAGCCTACTATATAATTATGTTTAAGTTATTGTTTCATAAACAACTTATAACTGGATTCCATTTTATTTTAAATTCTATTTATTTGAAAGGCAGAGAGAGAGAGAGAGAGAGAGAGAGAGAGGGGTATCTCCCATCCATTGGCTCACTCCCCAAATGCCCACAACAGCTGGGGCTATGCCAAGCTACAAGCTGAAACCAGGAGCTAAGAGCTCCCTCCAGATCTTCTACCTGGTGGCAGGGACCCAAGAACTTGAGCCATCATTTGCTGTTTTTTTTTTCTCCTGGGCTGTGCATTTGCAGAAACCTGGATTCCAAGCAGAACTGGGACTCAAACCCATGGACTCTGATACGGGATGCAGGTGTCCCAAGTGGTATCTTACCCACACAGCCAAATGCCCACCCCATAACTAGATTTTAAAAGTCTTATTTGAAAATGTCTCAGAACAAGAGTGCTTAACCCGTTGAAGTTTATGGTGATTACTAATAAACTTGGACTTTAAAAAAATCTTTTGGGACCAGCACTGTGGGATAGCAGGTAAAGCTGCCACCTGCAATACCAGCATCCCATATGGGACTGCATTTTGTCCTGGATGTTTCACTTCTGGTCCAGCTCCCTGTTGGTGGCCTGGGAAAAGCAACAGAGGATGGCCCAAGTGTCTATACCCCTGCCACCCATGTGGGAGACCTAGACGAGGTTCCTGGCTTTGGCCTGGTCCAGCACAGGTTATTGCTGCCATCTTGGGGGTGGGCTTGCGGACGGAGGATCTTTGTGTGTCTGTGTGTGTGTCTCTCTCTCTCACTATAACTCTTTTTTTAAAATTTGTTTTTTTAAGGAATACAAATTTCATAAGTACAACTTTAGGAAGATAGTTATTCTTCCTACCATACCAGCCTTTCCACCTACCCTCCCACCCCTCCCCCTCCTCCCTCTCCGCTTGCCCATCCCATTCTCCATTAAGATTCATTTTCAATTAACTTCGTACCCAGAAGGCCAACTCTATACTAAGTAAAGATTTCAACAATTTGTGCGCACACACACACACACACACACAAAATTGTTTGAGAAATAGTTTTATAGTTAACTCTCATAATACAACTCATTGAGGACAGAGGTCCCGCATGTGGAATTAGTACACAGTGACTCCTGTTGTTAATTTAACAATCAACATTCTTATGTATGACATCAGTAACCACCCAAGGCTCTTGACATGAGCTGCCTAGGCTATGGAAGCCTTTTGAGTCCGCAAACTCTGTCAGTATTTGAACAAGGCCATTAGCAAAGTGGAAGTTCTCTCCTCCTTTTGGAGAAAAATATATCTTTCTTTGATGGCCACTTCTTTCCAGTGGGATCTCAGAGATCCTTCATGTAGAACATTTTTTTGCCACAATGTCTTGGCTTTGCATACCTGAAATGCTCTCACTTAAAATGATTGTCATTCTATGAGTCTGCTGTGTGGACTGCTTCCCATGTTGGACATTCTCCCCTTTTTAATTCTATCTGTTATTATTACTAGGCACTCAATCCTATTTATATGATCTCTTTAACACTTAATCATATCTATATGTTCACTTTAACACTTAATATCAGGGCTGGCACTGTGGTGCAGTTGGTTAAAGCCCTGGCCTAAAGTGCTGGCATCCCATATGGGCGCCAGGTCTAGTCCCGGCTGCTCCTCTTCCAATCCAGCTCTCTGCTATGGCCTGGGGTAGCAGTAGAAGATGGTGCAAGTCCTTGGGCCCCTGCGCCCACATGGGAGACCCAGAAGAAGCTCCTGGCTCCTGGATTCGGATCGGCGCAGTTCTGGCCATTGTGGCCATCTGGGCAGTGAACCAGCAGATGGAAGACCTTTCTCTCTGTCTCTACCTCTCTCTGTAACTTTGTCTTTCAAATAAATAAAATAAATCTTTTTTAAAAAAACACAATATAATCACTTTAACAATTTTTAAAAGATTTATTTATTTATTTACTTGAAATAGTTACACAGAGAGAGAAGGAGAAGCAGAGAGAGAGAGAGAGAGAGAGAGAGGTCTTCCATCCTCTGGCTCACTCCTCAGATGGTCGCAACAGCTGGAGCTGTGCTGATCTGAAGCCAGGAGCCAGGAGCTTCTTCTGGGGGGTCTCTCACATGGGTACAGGGGCCCAAGGACTTGGACCATCTTCCGCTGCTTTCCCAGGCCACAGCAGAGAGGTGGATCGGAAGAAGAGCAGCCAGGACTTGAACTGGCACCCATATGGGATGCCGGCACTGCAGGCGGCGGCTTTACCTGCTTCGCCACAGCGCCGGCCCCAATCACTTTAACAATTAAGATGGCATTTTTGCTACCAAATTTAATGGTATTTGGAGTTCCATGACAAGTTTTTAAACTGTACCCTTAGAAGTAAGTCCAGGGACAGCGCCACAGCTCACTAGGCTAATCCTCCACCTTGCGGCACTGGTACCCCGGGTTCTAGTCCCATTTGGGGCGCTGGATTCTGTCCCGGTTGCCCCTCTTCCAGGCCAGCTCTCTGCTGTGGCCAGGGAAGTGCAGTGGAGGATGGCTCAGGTGCTTGGGCCCTGCACCCCATGGGAGACCAGGAGAAGCACCTGGCTCCTGACATCGGATCAGTGCAGCGTGCCGGCCGTGGCAGCCATTGGAGGGTGAACCAACGACAAAGGAAGACCTTTCTCTCTGTCTCTCTCTCTCACTGTCCACTCTGCCTGTCAAAAAAAAAAAAAAGAGAGAGAGAGAGAGAGATGCAGTAAACACAGGATGTCCAAGGCACACTGTTATACCATAAACTGCTTTTTTTTTTTTTTTTTTTGACAGGCAGAGTGGACAGTGAGAGAGAGAGAGAGAGAAAGGTCTTCCTTTGCCGTTGGTTCACCCTCCAAATGGACGCTGCAGCCGGTGTGCTACAGCCGACACACCGCGCTGATCTGAAGCCAGGAGCCAGGTGCTTCTCCTGGTCTCCCATGGCGTGCAGGGCCCAAGCACTTGGGCCATCCTCCACTGCACTCCTTGGCCACAGCAGAGAGCTGGCCTGTAAGAGGGGCAACTGGGACAGAATCTGGTGCCCCAACCGGGACTAGAACCCGGTGTGCCGGCACCGCAAGGCAGAGGATTAGCCTATTGAGCCACGGCACCAGCCCTTAAGCTGATTTTTGTAAGTAGGAGTACACTATATAATAATGATTGAGTGTAGGATAACAAAAAAACCTGTCTCATGGTCATTTACTGTCATTATCAAGTGTTAGCACTATACATGACTGTGCTGCTGTACTTGCATACAACTGGCAGCACTGTAGGTTTCTTTATATCAGTGTCACCACAAACACATGAGTAACGCATGTCACTCTGATGTGATTACAGCTATGCCTTTAGGCAAGAGGAATTTTTCATGTCCATTGTATTCTCAGGGGCCAACATGGTCTGTTTGGTCCATCGACTGAAACTTGGTCACATTGTGCGTAGCTGCCATTTCCTTTAGCACTTGGAAGATGTCATTCCATTGTCCTCTAGAATCAACCTTGCCACTAGGAAGTCTGTTGCCAACTCAGTTGTTCTTTTTTAGGTATTCTGCTCTCTGTGGTTGCTTTGCTCTTTTATTTTATGCCTCAAAGTTCCTTCACAACATATCTAAGTGTGGATTTGTCAGGATTTGAGGGATTTAATGAATTTGAGGACTCAATGCTTTTTTCTATTATGAAGGATTCCTATGCATTCTCTCCTCTAATTGTGCTCTTTCCCATTCTATCTCCTCTCCTGGACCTGTTAGTAGGAATATTTGAACTGTTTTATCTCTACTTGTTTTCCCTGATGCTGGCTTATATCTTTGTGTTGTTTAAAATTTTTTCTTGAACTCATTTCCAGCAAGGGTTCTGTTTCTACTGTGTCTCGTCTGCTGTAGTTTTCAAAATATTAATATTCCTTTCATGCTATTTCATTGTTACTGTTGCTGGGTCTCTTGGACCTTATGCCACATAGATTGTATATGATCTTATTTTCATACCTGCTTCTGGTCCGTTCTCAAGGTTAAACTTCTTTTGGACTTTCCCTCCACCCACTGTTCACTGTACCAGGCACCCAGCAGGCTTTCCTGTTGCTTCATCAGCTTGCAGGTTTAGCTTTTCTAGTTCTGTTTTAGTGTGGCAGTCTTTAGGGCTGCAGCCATCTACAGTAGGCTCAGTTCCAGCTGTGTGCTTTTGTGAGAAGGAGGCTAAATGGCCTGCCCCTGCTTGGAAGTTACATCCCCAGCCATCCCCCATGGCCTATATTTGTGCTTGCACACTCCCTGCTGTCACCACAGTCACCATGGACCGCTACCTACCACTTCCCTTTTACTATCCTAGTAACAAACACTCTGCTTCTGGTCCTTGGAATTTCCTTTTTTATGGGGTGCTGTGTTGAATATCCTTATCCATTTCATATCTTCCTGAAGAGGTTTAGTTTAACTTCTTTGAAACATGAAAAATATGGATGCCATTATTATTTTTTATAATCAGTACTCAACTGAATTCACCAACATGTCTTTCTCATTTCCTGTGATCATCCATAGTTTCCTTCATCCCATTTACTTTCTCTTTGTGACCATTTTTCTCATCACAAAAGGGTCATCTTGATTTCATTGAGAGGCTATGGGATGTATTAGCTTAGACTTTGCAAATCTATAAGGGATTTTATCTTGCCTGCACCTTGGAGGATAGATTTGCAGGGTATAAAATTCTAGAATGTTGTTATTTTTCTTTGGTACCCTGAAGATATCCTTTCTTTTTCTTCTGGCATCTACTGTTGTTGAAGAGGATATTGGTATTGGTCTAATTTCATTTCTATTATAATCTGTCTCTTTCTTATGGTATCCTTTGAAACAATCTCTTTAACCATGATAATTCCGAATTTGCACTATGATGTGCTGAATTTATTTTTATTTTTTCAACAATATACTGGGTAGGCTTTTTTACTCTGGAAACTGACATCTTCAACTTTATAGAATTCTTGGCAATTCTTCATATATTATTTTTTCATTTCTTTCATTTTCTTTGTATGTAACTTTTTATTGGGTGCAAATTGGAGCTCTTCAATAACATCCAAAATTCTCTATTATGCTTGTATGAGTATGTGTGTGTGTTTTCTCTCTTTGTGATGCCATTTAAGTGAATGCCTCTAGCTTCCGACTCAACTTTCTGCTTCTATTTTTAACTGTACCCAAGCTGGAGTTAATTTCATCTATTGGAATTCCATTTAATTTCAGTGACTATACTTTCCCAGAATTTTAATGGATTCTTTTTCATATACACTTGTTACTTAATGCTTGTGTTTAGCTTGTATTTTTATTTATTTATTTGAGAGATAGGAAGACAGATAAAGCTCTGTTGGTTCACTCCATAAATGCCTACAATGGCCAGGGCCAAAGCCAGGGTCTGGAAGCCAGAAACTCAACCCAGGTGTCCCACTTGGATGGTGTGGGGAGCAATCCGGACTAGACTAAGTTACTCGAATTAGGACTTATTCTATGCATCTGCTCTCCCACAATATGGCGCTGGGAGAGAAGTAAACAGCTTCCGCACAGCTGCCTCCAGTTCAACCAATTAACTGTAGGACTTGCTCCTGATTGGAGAGCAGCGTACTCAGCCGAGTTGGGATTGGCGGAGGAGGACTATAAAGGAGGAGAGAGACGGCATGCACCGGGAACATCTATGGGGAACATCTAAGGGGAACACCTGTGCTGCCCCCGAGAGAGCCGGCTGGCGGTGTGCCGCTCCCCTGCGGAAGTGGGGAATGTGGCCAGGGGGAACTGCCCTTCCACGGAGGTGGAAGGGATAGTAGCCAACCCGGGAAGAACCAGCAGCAAACCCGGGGAGGGCCGAGCAGACGAAAGAACAGCGCAGGGTCCTGTGTCGTTCCTCCACGAAGACGGGGAGCGACATAATGGTGCCGTGACTCGGATAGAAAACCTAACTCGGATAGGAAACCTAGGACGGATAGGAAACCTAGGACGGATAGGAAACCTAGGAGGGAAGAAACGGGAAGAAGTGGAAAATTACCGGAGAGAGAGACTAGCGAAGAGCCTAGGGGAAAGCCGGACGAGAAAGGTGCCGGAAGAAGCTATTGAAAGCCTAGGCATAGACTTGGATATGGACTGTGGGAAAGAAGTTAGGATTTGAAAGCGAAAGTGAAAGCTTTCACAGACTCGGATGCGGACTATGGCGGGGAAGCTAGGAGATTGAAAGCGAAAGTGAAACCTGGAGGAGGCTTGGACTCGGATATGGACTGTGGGAAAGAAGTTAGGATTTAAAGTGAAAGCAAGAAGAAACTTAGATACGGACTGCAGATTGAAAGCGAAAGTGAAACCTGGAGGAGGCTTGGACTCAGATACGGACTGTGGGGAGTAGCCAGGAGAAATGAGAGGAATATTGTTGGAAGAAAACTTAAGGAAACATACCGGGTAGAGAGAAATGTTAGGGAGGATGAAGCCGCGAGTGCAGGCCAAGCCATCTTGGAATTCTTCAAGTCACCCCGGGGAGCAAGAGGCGAAGATCTGGAACCAGAGGCAGAGACGTGGGCCGCCAGGATTCGCCAGGTTAGTCCGGGGAACTTGGACTGAATGCCGGTGGTGGCGGAAACATTCGCGGAAGCCGCCGCGTGCAGAGAGAGCACGGGGCGTTGGCGCGAGGCCGTGGTGCGGGCGCGAAGTGCGTGGAGACCGCGGAGCGTGCGCGCAGAGCCGGGAACCCGCCGGCGGGGCGAGGCGCCGGGAAGCCGCGCAGAGCCGTGAAGCCGCCGCGGGGCGGGCGCCGGCGGGGCGAGGCGCCGGGAAGCCGCGCAAAGCCGGGAAGCTGCGCAGATGAGAGAGGCGCGGGCTGAAGCGGCTCAGCCGGGAAGCCGCCGAGAAGCAGCCTCGGGGCGGGCGCAGCCGGGAAGCCGCGGGGATAAGAATGAGAGCGGGAAGCCGCAGGGATAAGAGAAACAGAAGTTTAGAAGTAAAGTGAGAAAAATAGGAATGCTGGAAGATAGAAGTAAAATGGGAGAAATAGGAATGCCCGGAGATAGAGAAATAGAGAAAAATAAGGCCTCCCCTCAACATGCCAATTAGAAGGCTTGGATTCGGTCTGCCCGATTAGTGAGGCGATGAGCACCTGGGCGGCTAGCCGCAGGTCACCGAAGACAGGCACGAATTAACATCAGTAAAGCTTCCCCACAATGCAACAATTAGGAGGCTTGGATTCGGTCTGCCTGATTTAAGGCGGTAAGCGCCAGCAAGCAGCTCGACCAGAGTATGAGCTGCAGGTCACCGAAGATAGGCACGAATCAACACCAATAAGCCTCCCCACAATATGGCGCTGAGAAGGCTTGGATTCGGTTTGCCTGATAGGTTTTGTAAGCACCTGCAGGCAGTTCTAGCAGAGTAGAGCATGCGCTGCAGGGCACCGAACACAGGCACGCATCAGCGCCTAAAAACCTCCTCACAACATGGCAAAGAGAGGACCCGGATTCGGTTTTCCTGATTGATAGGACTTGTAAGAGCCTGTGGCAACTCTAGCAAGTAGAGCAGAGTGTGTTCCGCGGGACACCGAAGACAGGCGCGTATCAACGCTAAAAAATAAAAAGAAAGGGGGATCTGTGGGGAGCAATCCGGACTAGACTAAGTTACTCGAATTAGGACTTATTCTATGCATCTGCTCTCCCACAATATGGCGCTGGGAGAGAAGTAAACAGCTTCCGCACAGCTGCCTCCAGTTCAACCAATTAACTGTAGGACTTGCTCCTGATTGGAGAGCAGCGTACTTGGCGTGTGGGCAGCCGAGTTAGGATTGGCGGAAGAGGACTATAAAGGAGGAGAGAGACGGCATGCACCGGGGAACATCTATGGGGAACATCTAAGGGAACCCGTGCAGCCCCCGAGAGAGCCGGCCGGCGGTGTGCCGCTCCCCTGCGGAAGTGGGGAATGCGGCCAGGGGGAACTGCCCTTCCACGGAGGTGGAAGGGATAGTAGCCAACCCGGGAAGAACCAGCAGCAAACCCGGGGAGGGCCGAGCAGACGAAAGAACAGCGCAGGGTCCTGTGTCGTTCCTCCACGAAGACGGGGAGCGACAGATGGCAGGGATCTAATTACTTGAGCCATCACTGCTGCCTCCTGTGGTCCACATTAACAAGAGTTAGGAACAGAGCCAGAAATCGAATCCAGGTACTCTGAATTAACTTCCAGACCAAAAGCCACTCCATTTTGTTTTCTTTTAATGAGCTTTTACCTTTATCTCTTTGGACTTATAAACATGCCTAACGTCTCTGTCAGATGCTTCTATTGAATGAATTGTACCTAGAGTGAATTTCTGCTTAGATTGCTGATTTTTTCTTTCAGTAAATCTCACTATATATTTTGGAATATTGATTTGTAGAGAGAATTTATTTTCTCCCTCTCCTTCCTTGGCTCCTCCTTTGTCTCCTCCCCTTCTTCCTTTTCTGCTTCCCTCTCCCTCCCTGTTTTCACCACTCCAATGCAGCACCAGGCCATGTAATCATTGTTTGCTGCTCCTTCCTCTGGGATGCAGTGGGGTGTCACACACACAGTCACAGAGTCAGCAGCCGGCTGTCCTCCATCCCCCACAAAGCTGCATGTTTATTCCTCCTGTCCCTTAGGAAACACATTAGTCTCCCTTAACCTACCCATGCTGAAGTATTAATTGCCAGACTAAGAACCCAGCATAATTAGGACCTTGGTTTCATGGACCCTTCAAAATTCCTGTCCCATTATGGTTCATAAAGTTTTTAATCTTATTGGTAACCGTGCCTATGAACTCTGGTTTTCTTTTTATATAAAGGACTATCTTTACTTCTTGTATAGAGCAGATCAGGCAGCCAAAGTATGAATCAGCCACACCATTCTGAAGTTGACAGAAGTTCTCCATCCAGAGAACCTGGGTGAGGAATGTGCTGGGTCCCACATGTGTTAACAGCTTGTGTCCAGGGTGGTCAGTACAATGACAGGTTCATTCTGGGTCATAAGTCAACCTGGTAGTGAAGGTGGTGCCAGGGCACCGGGAATGTTAGCCTCTGAGTGGCCACATGGGAGCAGAAAGATGTGTTTCCAAAGGAAAGCAGGAACAGTTTGCCAAAGAAAGGAAGAAGGGATCATGCGCTGAGCAGAACAGGGTCCTGGCCTCCACATTGGGAACTGTGTTCATGGTCTGGAGCACCTGCAAAGTTGTGACTTTTGTTTTGAAAAACTGTTTATTTGCTTTTATTTATTTGAAAGGGAGAGAGTGAGAGAGAAAGATTTTTCATCTGCTGCTTCATTTTCCAGTTGCCCTTAATAGCCAAGGCTGGGCTGAGCCAGGCCAAAGCCAGGAGCCAGGAATTCAATCCAAGGCCCAAGTACTTGAGCCACCACCTGTTGCCTCCCAGGGTGTACATTAGCAGGGAGCTGGCATTGGAGTAGAGCCAGGACCCAAACTCAAGCACTCTACTATGGGATGTGGGTATCCCAAGGGGCATCTTAGCTGCTGTGCCAAACGTCTGCTCCAAGACTTATCTTAATATTTCTGTTTCAACCTTTGAATGCCCCGTAGAGGCCAAGTGCAAGGTGAGAACTTGGCAGGCTGATAAAAGGATCCATCGGTGCAGCACCGGAGGGAGGCAACCTGGGAGAGGCAGCCTCACCCACCGTGATTTTCCCAGAAACAGCAGAGAATGAGAAGCAGGGAAACAGGCTTGGCCTGGGGAAAAAATACCCTCAACTGAGTCACTGTCTTTACTTTTGCCTGAGTCCCCCAGATTCGCGTCATGGACCAAGAGGCTCATGGTTCCAAAATTGAGGAGCGAAAGGCTTGGTGCTGTGCTGGGGGCTCAGATGCCATCTTGTCTTGGCAGTTGGAACAATGGTTGATTTAGGCCCAGTGTGAATAACCAACCCAGAGCCATAAGAAGCAGGGCAAATGACTGGGGCTACAACCGGGGTGGACAACCGGCTCTAGATCTTGGCTCACCGAGACACAGAGCCCTGCCACCCACACTCGCACTCTCGGACTCTCAGGTTGGGGGAGATGGGTGGGTTCCCAGGCAGGGCGTCCCGCGTAGGCCTGCACCCTGCACTTCCCTATCTCAAGGCCTGCTCAGCACCACCATTGCCGCAGTCTCAGTTAATGGCATCTTTCATTTCATTTAGAGCTTGATTTGTTTACAAACTAATAAATATGATTTATCAAATGTGCCCGTGGTTTGCTAATTACTGCACATATGGCGTTTTCATTTTGTAAAACTGGCATTTGCATTCTTTGTAGATTATGACTTTGTGTCCTCAGTGCTAATTAGTCTGATTAGGCAGATGACTTCCCCGCTACTGGGCTGAGAGGCCGAAGGCTCAGGCGCTGGGGGCTAAGGGGCTGGGGCTGTGACTGGCCTTGGAGGGAGGAGCCAGGGAGGCTGTGGGACTTCGCTGAGGACCCTGGAATGTCAAGCCGCCCATTCGATGTCCTTCCCCAAATCCAATTAAGCACAGTTCGTTAGCACAAATTTCTTAATCAGGCCTAATCTTCCTACTGAATGCACAATTTCTGAATTGCCACAGAGCTGGGTCAGCCTGCAGGGGATCGAGAGGCTGGGAAGGCCTTTGGCAGGAGAGCAGAGGGGCAGCAGGCTGCTGCATCTTTCCTCACGGGCCACTGACAACTGTGCCCAGCGCACAACCAAAACCCCTGGTGGTCAAAGGGCACCTTGGATGGGAAGTCCCCCAGGCAGCCTCAGCCACGGGATCTGCACTCAGGCCCAGCACAGCCTTGGAGGCCGTGCTTCTGGCTCGAGCAGGCAGAAAGCTGAACACCAAACTCCGAAGGCCTAGGAGGAGGCCCCAGCAGAGCCACTGCCTGCAGATAAGGCCTCCATCAGAAGTAAAGGCAGCCAGGTGTGGGGATGAAGGCCCCTTTGCTTTTCTGGGAGCTGCAACCTCTGAGGTTCTTACAAAAAGGAGAAGAGAAAGAGTCCCCTACAAATAACTGGTATTGGATCTCTTGCCAATCTTGGAGAGCGTGGCTGGCACCCGATTGAATTTGTGTCAAATAAGATACTTGCTATTGTTGTGCCCTAAGTGACATGCCTTGTTTCTTAATTTCTGTCCTTTAACATTTTTTAAAATTTTATTTATTTATTTCAGAGACAGAGTTACAGACAGAGAGAGGGAGCAACAGAGAGAAAGGTCTTCCAACTACTGATTCACTCCCCAGATGGCCACAATGGCGGACCTGGGCCAATCCGAAGTCAGGAGTCAGAAGCCAGAAGCCTCCTCCAGGTCTCCCATGCAGGTGCAGGGGTCCAAGAAGTTGGGCCATCTTCCACTGCTTTCCCAGGCCATAAGCAGAGAGCTGGATCAGAAGAGGAGCAGCTGGGACACAAATCGGCACCCATTTGAAATGCTAGTGCCACAGGCGGAGGCTTAGCCTACTTCGCCATAGCGCCGGTCCCTTTAAGATTTATTTTATTTTTATTTGAAAGACAGGACAACAGAAAGAGGCAGAGACAGAGAGAAAGATCTTTCATCTGTTGGTTCATTCCCCAAGTGGCTGCAATGGTTGGGACTGGGCCAGGCTGAAGCCAGGAGCCTGAAACTCCGTCCAGTCTCCCATGTGTGTGCAGGAGTCCAGATACTTGGACTGTCTTCTGCTGCTTTCCTCAGGTGCATTAGCAGGGAGCTGGATCAGAAGCAAAGAAGCCAGGACTTGAACAGGCGCTCTGATATGGGATCCAGCATCGCAGGCGGCGGCTTAACCCGCTGTGCCACAATGCCGGTGCAACTTTTTGCTCTCTTACTCCAATGTGGCCTTTCCAGGAAGGTCTCTGACCACCCCTTCAAACTTGCACCTATATAAAGTGTGGCAAGTTCCTTCCAGAATGAGTTATATTTTGCACAGTGCTTAGAGAACACTCTTCCCCCTCATTGATTAGTGTGCAATGGTGCACTTGCAACAGGTGTGCAGTGGAAGCAGTCTGTGATCTCTGGATGAAGCCGCACAGAGATTTCCTAGAGTCTCTGGTCTGCTAAACAGAGGCACTCCTTGGCCCCAGCCTCCCCATCTCTGCCCCAAACCAAACCCGTTGAAAGGACTTGGCCGCATATTGTCCAACCCCATCCTCCTCCAGGACGCTTGTCCCTTCTGCTCCTGCTGCTGGCTCCTTCCCATCTGCCAAGGCTCAGGAGACCATGTCCCAAGCTCCCTATGCTGTTCCCATCACAACCTTAACACTGGGTTGCACTGCATGTTTGCCTGTCTTCTTAGCTGCATGAGCCACTTGAGGGCACAGCTGTGACTTCCTTACTCTCTGCTGTAACCCCAGCGTAGCTGAACTTGCTGTGCGGATGGAGGATGGAAGGGGCGTGCATGACTGGATGGATCTCTATGGATTCCTGAAGCCATCTCCTCTTCCTTTTTCCCTCCTTGGTCCTCAGACTTGAAAGGGTGAGGGTGGGGAGCTAGAGAAGCAGCACTGCCTTGGGGCCTGCTTCTTTATCTTTTTGGGCAGCGCAGGGTAGGAGGCCCAGCACAGGGAGGTGCAAGGGTCCCAGGATCACCCCTGTCTGGGTTTTGGTTTCCCTCATGCTGTCAGGAACCTGGGAAAGGTCAGATGCATTTGTGAGTCTGGGGAGTCCCAGGGAATGTGTCCCGACCTTGGAAGGCAAAGCCCTGGCTGACCTTGGCGGAGATGCTGTCTGAGCTTGGGTTTCCTCCTTTGAACACTAGGATCAGACAGGCACCCAGGCCTCCTCCCAGGACAATAAGACGACTCAGGGAAGTAACTGCAGACAGAGAGGCATCGAGGACATGTGAGCGAGTGAGTGCACTTGTGTGCACGTGTGTCTGTGAATGTGCAAGTGAATGTGTAGGGGTGAGGAGTGAGGCCAGGCCGCAGGGGCAAGGCCTGTCCTGGCGGGGGCCTGCTCTCCCTGAGGTCGGGTGCTGCCTCAGCACCCTGAGGGGTGGGCCCAGGGTCTGGCATGGGGGCGGTGCTGTCAGAGTTGCCCTGACCCAGCCGTGTGCATTTCTTAACTAGCATCCCGGAGTGGGGATATGATTCTTTCTCTTTCTTCAGAAATCTTAAAGCATTCTGCTTTCAAGTTGTTTTGAAGCAATAAAGGGATTTTCATAGGCAACAAATGAGTCTCTGGACAGACTTAATCTCAAGCCAAAAGCCAGAAACCACGATTTTCCTCCCCTCACGGCTCCTTTCAAGTGAGACAAAACGGAAGCTCAGCTTCCTTTCCCCGAGGGCGGGGGGACCCGCCGAGGGCTGGTGGAGAGTGCCCCAGGGCCCCAAAGCCCTGTTTATGACAAACGCGCCATTTCCACCAGCACAGCCACAGTCAGAGCTGGGGAGGAACAGTACAGATGAAAACAGAAGGCGCCGGGCCCAGGCCAGCCTGTCACAGCCCTTCTGCCAGGCGCCAGACCTGTGAGGCGGCCACTTCCTGGTCCCCTCCACCCCGATGCCCCACTGGTGCCTCCAACTTCCTGTGCACACTGCCCGGACTCCTCACTGCCCCAGGCTGGGCTACCCCACCTCAAGATGGCATCATCTTGATCCCCAGGCACCCAGGAGGGAGCTGGATAGGGTGCTCACTCCCCATTCTCCAGTCCAAGAGGGCCAATGGGTGAGCTTAACTCAACCCTCCCAAATCCCTGTCCCTCCCACCAGGGGCCAGGCTGGTGGGAGCCTGCAGCACAGCAAGTTCTGGAGAATAGAAGGAGGAAGCAGCCCTAGACAATCCTAGGATACCCAGTTTCCCCTGCTGTGTCCATCATGCCCTGCAGGGTCTTCCCAGGTGCACTGAGACCCCGTCTTCCATGATTTTAGTGAGCATGACTTTGGCATTGGTCTTGTTAGATTATGTGGAATGGGCTGTAGTATGCTGTGTTGCAAAAACACCTAGGACCTGCCTGTATGCACCACGCGCAGACAAGGCACAGGTGCCCACCCAGCACTTTCCAGACCTATGCAGGTGCACAGGCCCACACAGTTCTAAGCACTATACATCCACAGGTACACACAGGGGTCAGCCTCACTCCCTGGCCCCAGAAGTGTCACATTGCAGCCCAGAGGCCCTTCATGGACCACAAGCCCATATTTCTAGACAAACGTTGAGAGGAAAGGAGAAAGGAAGTGGTGGCCCCTCCTCCGTGAGCTGGGGCCAACAGCCTCCAAGACCTCTATTGACGGCTCGCTTGTGGATCCCAGGCTACATGTCGCTGTGGAGATTGGTCAAAGCTCCTGGCCAGAGGGGCCCTGGGGGCCTCCTTTGTGTCTCTGGTCACTTCTGAAGCCATGGGAGCAGCCACCGGGTCATGGTGCCTGGGTGCAGCTTCTAGTTCTGCTGTTTTCAGGCTGTGTGACCTTGAACAAGTCACTTCACTTCGCCTGGCCTCAGTTTCCCCATCTCTAAGATAAGGATGAAGACATTTGGCTGTCTGCCTCCAGGGATGATGAAAGCCTGGGTTTCCTTGAGGGGTTGGTTATTAATGAGCTCTCTGCCTGCGGAGCTGGCCTTCCCCGAGGAGCCTGCAGTGGTTCTGAACGCCGAGCAAACTCCCCAAACTGTGCCCTCCCCCCTCCAGTATTTCTGCCTCGGGTTGTCAAAAATGGTAATCTTCTCTCAGGCCTGAAATTATGAGCCTGCTTTATTGGTCAAAGGCCATAATAATTTGAGCTCTTATTTTATAAACTCATTTCTGCACAGTGATATCCAGATAGGAGCAGGAATAATAAATCACAAACATGTCCCCCAAGATTGCATTGTAAATGTCAAACTAGACAGGAAATTGTAATTAAAGAAAGGAAATTGCTACAAAGAAGCACTTGATTTTAAAATGAGCCAAGCATAGAATTTTCTAAGCATTTAATTATAGTCCAATTTCAACTGACTTGGCTTTTGCAGTCATATTTCTTATTATAACTCTTCTACATAATAACCAAATCTCCCTGCTCACATAGGTCCAGCCCGTCGGAGAGTAAGGACACTGCGTAAGTACAGGGATTAGGAACTTTATGGGGACAGTAATCACAGTGGAGTCGGGGTGATGGACACAGGTGTCAGGATTTTAAATCAACCACAGATGAGTTTCCAGCCAACAGGGCGACAACCTCACACCTGTGTGGAAGCAGATTTGGCTCGACTTCAGCTCCGTGAGAAATTCGCTCAGGCATTTGCTTCTGTCAGGAGAAGAAAGGCCCCAGCTTTCATGTTCTGTTTCTCAGCCCCTCACACCCTCACCTCCACCTCCCCCCGCCCCATAGGCCACGATTCACCTGGGCTGCAGCTTGCGCTGGGCCCAACCCAACATCTGCCTCTGACACCTGGATGCTGGGAGGTAGCTTTGCATATTCCACCAGGTATTAGCATCCAGAGGCTCCCAGGAAAGGCAGTAGAGCCGAGCGCGACAGGTGGGATGTGCCGGCCACACTGAGTTCAAATCCTCATCTGCTCTCCTGACCGTGATGACTAAGTCACATAACCCCAGTGAGCCTCAGTTGGTCCACCTGTAAAATGGGGGTGACGATAGTCATCATCTCATCCATGAAGTAGGAAGTGCTTGGCACCTGGTTAAAATTCATAAACGGAAGTGACAGTCGCTGCTAGGATGGCCTGAGTCCCTGTGGTCCCCAAGGAAGGAGACGGGGGAACTGAGGGTTCTCTTGTTGTGGGCAGCCCAATGAGAGGGAGCTGAGCCAGTGCTATCAGAGGCAGAAGTGGGAACTGGGGTGGGGTGGGGATGACTGAAGCTGCCCAGCCGTCACCCCCATGATGAGGAGGGATCAATCCAAACCAAGAAGTTTTGCTGGCCCAGGAATGACCCCCAAAGTACCCTGCCTGCTGGATCTTCTGGTCTCTACCAAATGTAGGGGCCTAGAAACTAGTCAGCCACTGGTTCAACTCCTGGTCCCCAAGGACTGCCGCTCCCAGCTGGGATTCCCCACACCCTCCTGCAGCCTTGACCTCTCCCGCAGGAGGGGCCAGGAAGACTTGGACCCAAAGGAGCCTTCTTTCTGGAGTCTTCCTCTCTCTTCAGACACTTGTGCTAGGGTGTGGGCAGCAGGGCAGGAACAGTCTGACGCCAGGGACCAGGTGGTGGCAGAGCCCTGCTGCTGTCCGAGGCCCCTGTTCAGTCTTGAGCCGATTTTGCATTGCATGAGCTCCAGGGAGCGCTGTTTACGCAGGCCGCAGCTGAAGTTCCCCCTGCTCTTTGAGTTGTGCAGTGTGCAACCTCTGCGACAGATCATGGTGACCCTACACTCTTCTGATAAGGAGTTGGGGAGTTTGGGTTGGAGAGAGGTGTGGAAAAACTTGAAGATTTGGACTTGAAGCAAGGTGAAGAGTTGAAGGCCCTGGGAATGGAAGCAGAGAGTAGGGGAGTGATGTCCCAAAGAACTGCAGGTACAGGGAAGGGCCCTGATGAACCGTGTACCCTGTGTACCTCTGCTGTGTGGGGTCATCCCACCCCAGTCTCCAGAGCAGCAAGGGAACCTGGCTTCTGGCAGAACGCGTTGTGTGGAGCCCGTGCCTGCCACATGGTACGGCATCCCCATCTCCACGGAGACAGTGAGTCAGACGTGGGCGTCACAGCCCACAGGTTGGTGGCCCAGGACTGGCTTCCTGGGCTGTGACCATCTGGGAGGAAAGGTGGTTCCAGGGAGCGCATGCTGGAGTCCTGCGCTCCTGGCTCCTTGCTTCGGATCAGCGCAGCTCCGGCCATTGCAGCCAATTAGGGAATGAACCGACGGATGGAAGACCTCTGTCTCTCTCTGCCTCTCCTCTCTCTGTGTAACACTGACTTTCAAAAAAAAAAAAAAAAAAAAAAAAAAAAGAACAAGGCAAGCAGACAAGAGCTGTCCAGGCAGCAGGGGGAGAGAGTGCAAAGGCCCTGAGGTCTGGCACATTCAAGGAACAGCCCCCAATGCCACCGTGGGCTGAGGAGAGGGGAAGGAGCAGGAGAGGAGGGAGGGGCAGTAATAGGGCCAGGTTGCCCAGGGTCTGGCAGGGCACTATGAGATCGTGGAGGTGACCAGCGTCTTTCCCACGGCGTGGCTAAAGACAGATTGAATGGGACCTAGGTTGGCAGTGGTTCAAATCCTGGCTTGGCCACCTCCTGGCCAAGTCACATCAGGCAATTCCTTAGCTCCTCTGCTTCTCCAGCATACCTTGAGTGTCAACTTCACAGATTTAAAACAGAGAATCCACCTAAAACACTGAAAATAGCAACCAGCTCGTAGCAAGTGCTCCCTGAGTGTTAACCGCCACTGTGAAGGGAGAGTTGGGTCGGAGCTGGGTTGCACAGCTCAGGAGGCCGTGAGGAGGGAGGAGGGCAGGGCCCACGTGCAGGCACAGAGTGGCCCTTTGCAGGCCAGAGACAAGGTGGCCAGGACCAAGGACATAGCGGGCAGGCTGGTAAGAAATACAGGTGCTGAGTTTGGTGATGGTCGGACGGGCAGCTGAGGGAGAGGGCAGGGAGGAGGTCCGGCCCTCCTCACAATGGCCTCCACCGCCCCTCCTGCAGCCCCCAGCATGTCCTCCTCAGGCAGGGACCCCCTTCCGCAGCTCAGGGCCCCCTCCCCCCTGCAGGTTCCTGTCAAGGTCAAGCCTACGCTTGGCTTGGCATTCAAGGCCCTTCCGCCTCTGCTTCTGGCCAACATCTTAACAGGGCCCCCAGTTACCTGGTAAGATGGTGCATTCCTGAAGGGGCCCAAGGCCCTGGGGGAGGTGGCCAGCCAGGCCTGCCTGGAGAGAGGGCTTCAGGTACCAGGCTGTGGAGTAGGGCCAGGGCTTCACCTCATTGGGGCCAACGAGATCATTGCCAAATTTCTCATGTTGGCCTCCAAGGCCCCCCACTGCCCCCACCAAGAACTCTGGAGCCTGGCTGTGCCCAATGGCCCCGCTGTCCCCATGGCCCCCTCCCTGACAGGCACACTCCTACACTCCACGTTCTGAGCCGGTGCCTGCACCTCTCTTCCAGGGAGCATGTCTCCCTGGCTTCCTCCACCCATCTCTGCCACTCCCTTCATTGGGGTCCTTCCCAGCAGAGGAACCCTCCAGCCCCAACCCTCAGCCCTGCCTGCCCCGGGCGCCTCCCAGGGTTTTCTACGAGGCTTCCCAAGGCCACCAGCCCTCAGGATTCAGGGACCATCTGCTTTTGTTTCTCTGGGTCCCCTCTGGTACCACCTTTGAGAGAGCAGGAAGTGTTGCCTGAGCCAGGCCTACAGGAAGACAGCCCAGAGCCAGGGCCTGACCTGGGGGAGCTATCCTGTTGGAGCTGATGGCAGAGGATGCGGGGGTTCAGAGGAGGCCCCCCGCAGAGGGCAAACAGGACTTTGAGCAAGAAGCCCGCGCCTTATCCAAGGGAAAGCAGCATCCATTAAGTCCATTAACTTTAACACTGAAATCAATGTTGCAGCCACCAGAAGTAATTAGCGTAATTCACATTTCAGACCAGGAGATTTTTGAAAACCAAGTTTAATTACATTGAAAAATGACAACTTCATTCTTCCCTCCCTGGACAGGCTCCCCTGATGCTCCCCACACTTTCATTAAAAAGAGGACTGGTCGCAGGCTTTTTTTAAAAAAAATCATTAAGTGAAAGAAGGACTTTGGCTATTTCTGAGCTAATAAATCAGCTCAGATGCCCACAACACCGTTCAAGTAGCCTGGAAGTGTTTCCTCCCCTGTAGTTGGACGGCGTGTATGCTGTCAGTCGCTGCGCTCAGGCAGCCAGAGTAGCTCTCAGAGATCATCAAACCCATTTTAGAGAGGAACAAACTGAGGACTGGTCGAGGGAGGAAACCCCCTCAAGGCTACCTTCTCCTGCTAGGTGCAGGGGAGGCAGAGAGGGTCCCTGCTGTCGGCACAGGGCCAGGGAAGGCTGGTTGGGGCAGGTGACCGAGGGTCTGAGTCTTAAAGGACCTAGGATTTAGCAGGTGGATGAGAAGGCTGCCATTGCAGATGGCAGAGATGCAGTGGCAACAGTCACACAACAGCAGGAGGCTTTCTGGGTTGTGTCTGGGCCGGGTCAAGGATGCCCAGTCAGCTCTCACCGCATGGCCCACCTCACTGGGAGTTCCCAGGCAGGAAGGATACTGGGGTGCCCAGGAAAGATGGAAGCCACCTTGTGCCCACCTCAGCCCAGCCCGCCTCCAGCAGCACTGTAGCCCCCCCCAGGTACCTTACCCCTTCTCATGGTCACCACCCCCAGATGGTCCCACCTCCCAACAGCAAGGCCCCACCATCCTTACTTCTGGCTTCCATCAAATCAAACCTCGTCTCCGCAGCCTCTGGCCCCTCCGACAGATGCTTGCGCCTCCCCCACCATGACTTGGTCCCATGTGTTTGTTTAAGAGGCTGCCATGGTGCTAATTGCTGTGTTTATTCCTGTTCACCAAATGTGCCTGTTCTGCAGGCGTTTGCTTGAATGGCTCCCGATGCCTGGTCTTGCTCGTCCTCTTTCGGGGTGGGGTGGGGTGGGGGGAGGACAGAGAATCATGCTTCTGACCTTCACCGCTCAGCACTGCCTTTCTGGGGGCCACAGAGTGGAACCAGCACTGAGGCCCGGCCCTCCTCTCTGGCTGCTGCTGGGGGCTGGGGCAGCATCTCCCTCCTTGGAATCGTGTCTGCTTTCCCAGCAGTCCCCATGGCCAGCAGAGCAAGCATGAGCTCATTGGCTGTGCAGTCTGGCCTGCCCTGTTCTCTAAGTAAAGGAACAACCTAGATGAGAATGTCGTGCTTCGCTGGATCTCAGAAGACGAAGCAATAAATGTGAGCCATCCCAGCCTCCAGGGATCCCCAAGAGGGCTGCTCAGCCAGGCGGGCCCCCACCTCCAAGCTGCTCCATTGTGTGGGCTCTCAGGCTGGGCCGGGGGGGTGGGCGGGTCGAGCCTGCCAGGGTCTTCTCATCACAGCCCCCCTCCCCTGGGCCCCACCAGCCAGGCCAGGGTCAATGGGATTAAAGGCTCAATTCACACCAGTCAGTTCTCTGGTAACACGATTTCATTAGAGGCAGGCAGGGAGGAGAATGGACGGAAACAGCTGGTGTATAAATTATAAAGTCTACTTTGTACTGAGCGAGCACACCTTTCCCCAGCCACATGACTAATTAATGTGGCGGGGAGTGGACTTGAAGTCAAATTGCCTTCCCCCTCTCTCCTGGGGCCTGGTTGACAACAGGTCCCTGCAAAGCTGGGAGAAGGGAAGATTATGCAAAGCTATCATCATATGAAAATAGCGTATTAACATACTGCCTGTGAGCTGTGTCCAATCAGTTCCCTCCCAGTGGCGTGTGTACGAAACAATTAGAATGGCATTTCTACCACGCTTCTTTAATACATTTTGGCATGAATATAATCAAGGAGAGGGAGCCTAGACATCTTGCAGGCGAGGTTTGCTGGGACAGCCCTGGGATGCTGGGAGGATGGCTGGGGGGTGGGAGGGCTGAGGACAGGCGTGGGGTGCGCAGGGGCTCCTCCGGACCAGAACCACAGGCACAAGTCCCTGGAGATCCGCCCTGGAGGCTGCCAACTTCCCATAACCTCTGTCTGCCTGGAGCTCAAGCTTCCTCCCCCTGGGCAAGGGACCACAGGCCCCCAGGGGCTCCTCTGCCAGCACCACAGTGAGAAGTTCCAGAGTCAGAGCTGTCCCTTAGAAATGCCAATCATGTCTTCTCGCCCTCTGCTCAGTGCCCCGGTGACTTCCAGTAAGACAGGCTCCTGCCGGGGCCACTGTCCAGCCCCCACCCACCTCTCAGCTCACCCAGCCCGGCTCTCCCCTCGAGCTCAGCCTCAGTCACCCCAGCCCCACACCCCCCACCCACCCCCACTCCATCCTTGCTCTTCCTCTGCCTGCTGCAATCCTCCTTCCTGTCCTGCAGGTCTCGGCTCCTCCTCCTCCAAGAGGCCTTCCCTCGCGACCCCACTGAATCAGCTGCACCCCAGCCGCCCTCTGCTTCTGGGTTGCATCGCCATCTCAGATGTCTTCTGTGTGGATTTGACCCTCGCTGCTTCCCACTGCAATGTAAGCTCCGAGGCAGGGGTCTCCTCTGCATTCCCAGCACCACGCGGAGAGCTGGCGCATGGTAGCTGCTCGGCAAATATTTCTTGAATGAGTACATGAATGGATGAGTGACCCAGTCCTGGCATCTGGGAGCTCTGGGGGAACCAGTGGGGACCCTGGCTCTGCTGCAACCTCCCTTTGCGGCCTTGGGCAACATGACATGTCCTATTTGCCAGGCCTTTCACCCAGCACCTGCTGCCTAATCTGGAAGAACCAGGAGAAGGAGGAACCAGATGTGGCTCCAGCCGGGAGAGGGGAGGGGCTCAGAAACCAATGAGGAAATGCATCTAGACGTGACAGAAGACCTGAGTCCGAGGCAGGACTTGAACCTGGGGCGCAGGGGGATGAAAATAAGAGTGTCAGGGGCCTGGGGCCAGTTTTGTCATTAACGTTGCTGGGTGAATTTGGGCCTGTCAGTGAACCTCTCTAGAACTCAGTTTCTTCATCCGTTAGGCGGATCACAGTCAAAGCCAGCCTGGGGGCTGACTGCAATGTTTCAGAGATGGACAAATGGAGGCCCAGGAGCAGCACAAAGCCTTGCCTGACAAAGCCAGGAGCCATGCTCAAACCGGGGCCCATGTGTTTCAGTGGAGGGACAGACCCTCTGCTCCCCTCTGCTCCCCTCTGCCAGTAGCCTCCTGAACAGATCCCAGCTTTCCGAGGTGCGGCTAGCACCTGAGCCTCACACCACAGTCCAGAGAAAGGACCATGAACCCCGAGCGTGCACCTCCTTCCCTCACAGCCAGTAGGGACTGTATCAGAGGGCAGGCCCCTTGAGCCTGGCTATGAAACATCTGGAAAGAGTACTGTGGTCATTCCCAGATTTTACACAAACAAAGCCTCAACACTATGTGCAAGGCCAGTGCAAACAAGCCCTGACTCTGGGGCTTCCTCTCTTCACTGGCTCTGCCACCCCTGGCAGCCCATCTCCGTGAGCCCTGGTGTTCACACTCAGTGCAATCAGCCGTGTGGCCAACAAGTGTTCCCTGGGTACCACATGCCAAACGCTAGGGCTGCAAATGCAGAGGGGAAGCCAGATGTGGTTCCTCCCACACTTGGTGCTGCTATGGACAGAGACACTCAGGGCACTGTGCTGCTACTACACCTGCTGCGAGAGACCTGGCCATCAGCAGATACGGTGAGTACATAGAGGGCAGGGGAAGGGGACAGTAACCAGGTGATAGACACATGGGCAGAGCTCAGGGTGACGCGATGGGCCAAGGAATGCGAACCTCCTGGAAGAGCGGGCAGAGGGGACAGAAAGCTCAGCAGCCCTGGGCGATAAGGATGCTTGACATTTGTGGGGGACAGCAAGGAGCCTGTGTGGGAACGGACTCAGCTAGTAAGAGAGCAGGAAGCAGTCAACGTCGGAGGCAGAGAGGGGAGCGGGGAGGGAGGCAGGGATGGGGCAGGGATGGGGCAGGTCACGCAGAGGCTCTGAAGGACTTTAGGTTTCACTCTGACCACGTGAAGCCGTCAAGAATGCATCGTGGTCTGCTGCATATGTTTAAAAGCTCACTCCGGGTGCAAAGGTCTGAGAGGAGGAAGAGGAGACTACTGCACTGATCCAAGCAAAGGATGACGGCGTCTTAGATCAGGGCATCTACGGTGAGAAGCAAGTGGATCCTGCACAGACGTTGACGGCTTGAGGGCAACAGAGACCCAGAGACCCGCAGAGGTCCTGAGGCGGATGTCCCCTTGGAAGGAAGGAGGCTCCTCCCCTGGCTGAGGCAGGCGAGGCAAGCAGA